>NC_090312.1:21897500-23147500 GCF_039906515.1 Pseudorca crassidens
AACTGTTCTGTATTCTCCTTTCCAAAGCAAAATCTGAGAAAATTGCCCGTCGTGTACATTGGGTCAACACTAGTGTATCACGCTACATTAGGTGCCAATGAGTAAACTGACACCATCTGGACCGAAACACGTTGTCTTTGCTTGCTGTCAAAAGAGCGAAGACAGCAGAAGTCATATTTAGTGAGCCGGAAACTTCTACGTATCAATCCACAGAAGGCTTCTGAGGTTGCAGAAGCAGAATCCTAACAGTCACAAATAGCTGAGAGTCCTGGAATTGGCCAGGAAGCTTGATGGAAGAAATGGACAGAGAACACAGCTTGCAGTCTTAGGAGACATCACTTTCCTACCCTATAGGCAAGAAGTAGAAAAGATGCATGTGTCTTCAACCCCTGGCACAGAAAGCCTCCAAGTGGGATTTGTGAGACAAGGGCAAAGTGGAGGCCTGAATCTCCCTAGTTACGATAGTGAGGTGGGGAGTCTAGAGCCTGCTTTGGGATTACTGCCAGGCTGCAATGACTGCAGGCCCCAGTGGGCTTAATCCAGTGTGTAGCAGCTTCTGTTTCCCCATCTTGGTTTGAAATGGCTTTAACCATGTTTTATTGAATTTGTAATAAATAAATAACCTCTTTGGTGTTTATTTTATATGTGAAGAGTGTTCCACTGTATCAGAAATCTCTGACTTCCAAGAAAGTAACTTCTCAGTCATCAGAATCATGTATTCCTCTGAGCAATTGGTCAAACACGCATTAACTTCCCCATGAGACTCTCATGGCCTGTGCTCTAGCATGAACATTTTTGAGAGTGTCTGAGTTTTGTACAGTGGGCAGGTACATACACCAAATCGTAGGCAATTCTGAGAATCACAGAATGGAGCACGCATTAGACATTGCTTCTCCAAGTAGCCCATCTTAATTTTATTATTATTTTTTTAGCAATCAGTAAAAATTTACTAATTATATTACATATTTTTACACCATTAGGAGCACACTGTATGTGCAATTTCATGTCATATTTTCACTTTCCTTAGTATTATAACGTATATTTTCCTGTGTAATTTTTAAAATTGAAGTATAGTTAATTTACAATATTGTTAGTTTCAGGAGTACAACATAGTAATTCAATATTTTTATAGATTATACTTCATTCAAAGTTATTATAAAATATTGACTATGTTCCCTATGTTGTACAATCTATTCTTATAGCTTATTTACTTATTCATTTATTTTATTGAAATATAATTGATATACAGTGTTATACGTTAGAGGTGTACAATACAGTGATTCACATTTTTTAAAGGTTATACTCCATTTATAGTTATTATAAAATGTTGGCTCTGTTTCCTATGCTGTATAATATATTCTTGCAGCTTACTTTATTTTATTTATTTATTTATTTTTGGCTATGTTGGGTCTTCATTGCTGCATGCGGGCTTTCTCTAGCTGCGGCGAGTGGGGGCTACTCTTCGTTGTGATGCGCGGACTTCTCATTGCAGTGGCTTCTCTTTTGTGGAGCACGGGCTCTAGACGCATGGGCTTCAGTAGTTGCGACACACAGGCTCAGTAGTTGTGGCACACAGGCTTGGTTGTTCTGCGGCATGTGGGATCTTCCTTGGTTGTTCTGCGGACCAGGGATTGAACCCGTGTCCCTTGCATTGGCAGGTGGATTCTTAACCACTGCATCACCAGGGAAGTCGCTGTAGCTTATTTTATACAGTACATGATAGTTTGTACCTCTTCAACCCCTACTCCTATATTGCCCCTCCCCCTTCTTTCTCCCCACTGGTAACCACTAGTTTGTTCTCTGTATCTGTGAGTCTCTTTCTGTTTTGTTATAGTCATTTGTTTCATTTTTTTAGTTTCCACATATAAATGATAACAAAAGTATTTGTCTTTCTCTGTCTGACTTATTTCACTAAGCATAATACCCTCCAGGTCCATCCGTGTTGCTGCAAATGGCAAAATTTCATTCTTTTTTATTACTGAGTAATATTCCATTGTATATATGTACCACATCTTCTTTATCCATTTATCTGTTGATGGACAATTAGGTTGCTTCCCTATCTTGGCTGTTGTAAATAATGTCAATATGAACTTTGGGGTACATGTATCTTTTGGAGTTAGTGTTTTCATTTTCTTTGGGTTTACACCCAGGAATGGAATTTTTGGATCATATTCCAAGTAGCCCATTTTTGAAAGTGGTAGGACTTAAAAGTAATTTTAGTTATTGGTACCCACATTCCTCTCTCATTTTACATTCAGCATAGTAGAAAATTACAGGGTTTTGATGATCAGCTACCCCACTGACAATTATATTTTCTATCTTGTTCATAGCTCCTTCTCCAAATTTCTATACACTTGTATATATTAATATTGCCACAATAATGCTATATAGAAGACTTAGTAGCTCGAAAGAAGCATTACTATTTCTCACAAGCTTATGGATCATCTGGGAATTTCTTTCTGGGCTTGGCTGATGGTGGCTGACCTCACCCTGAGTCTGCAGTTACCTGGTAGGTTGTCTGGTGACCTCTGATCTAGAATGCCCGCTCTAACGGGATCAGTGCTTCACTGAGATAACCAGGTTGGCTGTTGTGCTCCGTGTGTCTCATCCTCTGAAAGACTAGCCTGGGGAAAGGAAGAAGAAAGAGAGCAGAAATCCACAAGACCTTTTAAGGCCTAAACTTGGAACTAGCATTTCTACATTTCCAGGACATTCTATTGACTAAATCAAGTCATAGGGTCAATCCAGTTTCAAGGACTGGGGGAAGAGACTCCACCTCTTCACAGATGAGTTGGAACAGATTCATTGCAAAGGGCATGGTTATCATAAACCATCTTATAGGTGCTACAGTTGGTAATGTTATCCTTTTGTATACTGGAAATCTTTACAGCCATCTTTTATTTAGAGATTGAAACATTTTAGCTTATTTTGACTTTCAGAGTGACTTTTCAGAATGGGACTTAACAAATCCCTGAGGCTCACACTTTATTAGATGGCAGAGTGGGGCATCCTGATTGTGCTAAGCAAGATTCAGATGAAGCACAGTAGATCAGACTGCCAGGGCCCTTAAGAGAGAGAACTTCTCAACCAAACCAACAGCTTCTAGCCTCCAAGTACTACTGTGCTTGAACAAGAGTGCTTATAACAGTACAACCTGACTTAAAAGTTATCTGTAAGCTTCAGTACAAATCAGCATGATGGTGGGAAGGTTAGCAGGGAAGCCCCACAGGTTGATAAGGTAAAGCTGACCCTAACCTGAGTCTCACATCTAGAATAGGTATTCAGCACTTGAGCCAGTCACTTTACCATCACACTCATGCCCAACTGAGCAGATTAAAACTTCAAACAAGCCATCCAAGATGGAAAATTCTCTATGTGCCTCTCTATCTTGAAATTCCACAAGAAACACCCTTACTAGTGGCTCCTTTGCCTAGGAGCTTGAAGTGCTGCTCGGACCTACCCTGTCACCAAGAGGAAAGTCCTCCGTTTGAAAGCTACAAGTCGAGAGTTGACAGGAGGGGAGGGTAACAATCACATGTAAAGAAGGCCACCATGCCTCTGTCTCTGTTCTCCGCTGGCCCCAATAGCCTTGGGGCAAAGTTGTCTAGTGCTAACAAATGATAATTTTAAAAATCAACCCCCATATAGGAGCCTATATATTGATACTTGTTCAGAAGGATATATCATATGTGTGTTTATATACTTTTGAAATTGCAGTATCCATAAGAAATTCACCAAAATCTTGCTTCCTGCTGACTTGCTAGTTGGTGGAGCTAAGCTTTTTGGAAATTTAAAAAGCAAAGTAATTTGCAAAATAGATAGCAAGGGCTTCCGTGTTATTCTCTAGTATAACTTTCAATTTACAAGTCTTTCATCTTTTGTCACTTTTTATCTGCCCTTCTTCCTTTCAACGTTATTTGAACCCCGGCATTTCCATCAGCATGAAGATTCTGAGGAATTGCCTGAAGGCTTCCCTAAGGAGTACAGAACCATCTATTCAGATATTTTAGGGTACTTTTAACTGTAGGACAGTGGTCTCTGGACACCTGCCATATGTCGTATCAATCGGTGAAATCCAATCAGCTCAGGATTAACCTGAAGTAATAATAATCATAGTACATAGTAATAGTAGTAGTGGTGGTGGTAGTAGTAGCAGTAATAATAGTAGTAAGGGTAATAATAATAGTAATAGTAGTAATAACATTCACCACCATCTTGATCCCTTTATACACATTGTCTCACTAAATGCTTTTGACAAGCCGTAAGATAGCTCTTTTAAAAGCCGAAGAAACTGGCTCTGATTTTTCAAAATCAAAGAGCTAACACGTGGCAGAGGCAGGATCGAACCCAGGTTCATCTCACGCTCTTAACTCCTTCTCTGTGTTGCTCCTAGAGAGACAAAAATCATGCTAATTTTCATTTGCACAAGTGCTAGGCTGACATACTGGACCAAGATTATTGGCGGCTTTACCTAAAGATGCTCAAGCTGTGGCTCATAGGGAACAGAAAGGACACAAGGGCAGGCCGAACACGGATAAAGGAGAGCCACACACCTGGCAGGAAGCCCCATAACGGAGCATAGATCACGCCTGGGCAGAAGGACACATTGGAGTGTGTGGAAACTTGAGCCAGGCTGACTCTGAGTGGAAAGCATTTTCACAGCTACTAGGGCAAAGGAGCAGAACACAGTGACAGGTGACATACCACAGCAGCCACGGCTGCTTACCACAGCAGCCACGGGAATGTGGCGTAGGTAGGTCAGGTGCCACCCTGTTCGCCTTGGACGCTATCAGCACGCAGACAATTGTAAGTCACAACACCCCCAAAGTGTCAACTTCTAATTGAGATCATGCCTCCTAGACATGCATTCATAGCTGTGATTGTTGTTCACTAGGCCAGGTGGCTGTGTAGAACAAAGCATAACCAACCCTTTTATTATTTTTCATTAAATACCTTTTGCATACTTTATGTTAGACTCAATATGTTTCCACCACTGGCTTCTGTCTTTGAAGACTGTAGAATCTACTGGGGAGTTAGACACATAAACAACTACTGGGATCTATAAAGCATGTTAGAAGTATTGTAGTTGAATTTTTAAGAACCACGTTCTTGAGTTATGGTTGACATAACGAATAGCTTTACGTATTTAATGGATACGACCTGGTGAGTTGGGAGATAAGTGTACACCGATGAAACTACCACCACAATTTATGTAGTAAAGCTATCTATAATCTCAAAAACTTTCTCCAAAGACTTGTACAACAGGCCCATATTGATAAACTGGGAACCATATTTATTATTGCATCACACCAGCCGTAGCCAAATAGCATTTATTCAGCCAATACATATTTCTCAAGCCTCTATGAAATGTCAGATACTATGTTCGTCACTGGTGTCTACTTACAGTCAACATAGGGTGGCAGGAAACAGACATTTTAAAAGTCTGTGTTTAATTATGGATGTGATTAGTGCTGCAAAGGAGAGGTTCAGGATGCTATGGTAATGTAGTGCGGGGGATCTATACCAGGCCTAATGGTGTGTCATTTAAATCAAGACTTGGATGAGAATTTAGCCCTTTTTTGTAAGAAAGAAGGTAGGAATCTTCCAGGCAAAGGAATAGAATATGCAAAGTCCCTGAAGGAGAAAGCTGGGATGAGTAGAAATATGGCTGGAGAGGGGGAAAGAAAAGGGGTGCCAGGTGAGGCCGAAGATATGGGTCATGGAAGACATTGGCAGCCATAGTTTATTCTGTGATTGACATAGGACTTCATTCTAAGGACACTTTATATACGTTAACTCTACAGGTGGAAATCTGATCTTCCCTCTTTTATACCTGGGGAAGCTCAGCCTTAGAAAATTTCAGAGAGAACTTGGATTCACACCAAGGCAGTCTAGCTCTAGAGCCCAGCTGAATTGTTACCTGACACGGCCTCTAATGATTAGCTTTGTGTTTCAGAGGGGAGTCATTGGTAAGCGTGTTCCATTCATCAGTCATATCAGTGGGATACATGAGGGAACAAGAGTAGACTAAGATTTCAAGGCATCACTGGTCATCTATTTGCCTTGGGTACGTACAGCTGCAGGAGGCCTTTTGACAAATGCAACCATCACTGGCACAAGTACTTTCTGCGCCTCTTAGACATTTTGCACTTAAGAGGCTCTGCAAAAATGGGAGGTAGAGTCCATATTTCAGCAACTTCCATTAAACTGTCATATACCTTCCCTGCATTCCCCGCCTTATCGCAGACCTTGGATTAATAAGATCTTTTTCACTCAGTAAGAGTTTTCCCCTCTCAGCTGCGCAACCATCCTGCATTCTACTCCTATCACAGTCCAATAATTTTAATGTGAGATGCTCAAGGTCAAACCCAGATCTTGGGCCCTTGGGTGATGGTGAATCATTTAGCAACTGTACCCAATCTTTAATGAAGGCTAGAAAATATTGAAAGTTTTGAGTTTTTCTTTTCCCCAAAATGAACTGTGCAATAGAGCAGTGATAATCACTCTCACAGGCAAATGTGCCTTTTCTGAAATTCTAGGTAAAACTCTCTCCCACCCAGTCCTTGAGTATGAGAAACAAGGGGAATATAATAGTAGAAAAAGCTAATCATTTAATTTTGTTTTGTGTATTTTTGTATACGGATAGTCAACAGACTATAGATGTAGAACTCTACAGATGTAAGTGTATTATAATTTAGCACTTCAAACTATTGAGAGTGACTGGTTTTCAAAGTTTATTTTTAAATAATATAGTCACACAAACACAATTTCCCACCCATCTCACTGAAACATTATATGTATATATTTATATCCAAATACATATATGTATATACATATGTACATAAACAAAATTCTAGTTCCTCATTCTTTAAGTAGAAAAATTGAAGCATATTCAAGATCAGCTGGTTTCTTAGGACATTCAGTGTTCTCAGGACATTGCATGTGTGAGTTGCATTTATAATTCTGTAGCTAATGAACCTTGATAATCTTTTTAGTATTATTCGACAGCTGAGAAAATTTTCTCTGAAGCTATGTGGTCATCATCATCGCCATTATGATTAGTATAATTGCCATTCTCAAATGAGGCAAAATTCACTACTCCTCAGGGTAGTGGGTCCAAGAGACAGAATGCAAAAAAAAAAAAAAAGCATCACTTGACTTTCTTCGCTTCTAGTCTGCTCACTTCAGCCCCCATCTCGTTACCTCACCGAGAAATTTTGCTCCTTTGGTGACAAATGAGGGAATTGAAGGCCCCCTCTTGACCCTCAAGTCATTTTTCATGTTATTCATGTAGCCATTATGAGCTGGGGCGGGGGGAGGGTTATAACGTAAAGTTTTAGAGCATGTGTTTTGGAACGTCACAAACCTGGGTTTGCATCTTAGTTCTATTACATGTTAGGTTTGGGAAGGTCACTCATACAGTTTGGGCTGTTTCCCATCTGTAACGTGGAGGTTATGATACATACATCATGAAGTTTGGTTGAGGGTCAAATAAGAAAATGTATTTAATTTCTTAGCCCAGTACCTGACACCTTGCCAGGCCCTATTAATGTCATTATCGATATTATATCAACAATATATCACTATTATGATTATCCTTTATAATGAGGAAAAGGTTGGACCCTATTCTCTCCTTCCAGCCGTCAATTCAGTATCTCCTGTCCCCTGTCCAAGACTTTTGAAGGGATATGCCAAGTTTGAGCTGTTATTGCTATTTTGATTATTTAATATTGACTGAGCACTGAGATGGTGCAGCATTTGTGGGGCACAGGAGGAGGTAGGGGCAGCCTTTCCTGCTCTGAGTTGAGCTGGGAGCATGAAGCTGGCTGGATGTGTGGTTGATGGTAGCACAGCCAAAAAAGACCATCTGGACCAGTGCAGTCAGGGCTCTCAGGAAACCTGTAGGGGCTCTGACTAAGCCAAGTTATTTGGCTTCTAATCAACTTAACATTAACATTCCCCCAGCCCTCCCGTCTAAGGTGCTAATTCCTCCTAAAGAGGTATGTGATATATAGATGCGCACATCAATCAGGAGGCTGATTTTTCTTCTGCCTCATCTCACTCCTGTCAGCTGGATTGATCCACTGGAGAACAGAGACTTTTCCTTTATAATAAAGCAAACCCCTAATTTGAATAAACACCACTGCCAAACTCACTTTAAAGAGACGCGTTTGGCGGCTTATGGCTTTGTCACTCCAATAATACTTCTCCTGGAACAGATACCAGATTCCTTTTCTTGTTAGGAAAGTGGTCAAGCTTTTTTGAACCAATTGTACCTTCTAGAACCACCCAGCCCTCGACTTCCAACACTTCTAAAAATTGTCTGAAGGCCAGGGGTGTCCTGAATTCCAACATAACAGTAGTACAGAAGCTGTCTCCTCTATCATGTTTATTAGTGATAAGATTCTATTCTAAGTCACAAAATGCATCCTGTAATTGCTCTCTTTACTTCATTACCTGCTTCAGCCAGGTAAATGGCATTCAGAGAAGTCTAATTGTGCCAAAAGGCTCACAAAAAGTTAAGCAGGACCTTCATATTAAAACCCTGTATTATGAAGTTGGCCTACAGTGCTGGGGCAGGGGCCGGAGGACTTGAGATGACTCGGCCTTATTTTCCATTGAATTACCTTTAGTTCCCCAGGTACGGTGCCAGGCGTATAAAGCTGCTCGGTCAATGTTTGCTGAAATGAGAACAACAGTTACTGCCAGAAGAATTATTTCTCAGCCTCCGTGGATTTGTATTTGCAGCCCCTCAGTCAGGTAGTCTTACAGGAAGATCTCAATAAGCGATTCTCCACAACTCAGACAAGCAAAAAGTGTGTATGTGAGTGTGTATGTGTTCGGTAGTTGAAGGTTGGGGAGGGGAGGCAGCTATATTCTTGTGGACACAGGTAAATCTATTGTATAATTTCTACAATAGAGTGCCATGCAGTAACCACTGCAGTTAGTAATAATAATAATAATAATATCTGCTGATTATATGATGGTTTACAGTTCATAAAGTGCTTTTACCTCTGCTGTCCCATTTGGTCTCTGTAACAACGGAAGGGAGATTCTTATTCCCATTTTACTTGTGGGGAGACAGAACTCCAGAGTTAGCTGTGATTAATTTACAAGGACAGAACTGGCTGTGTTGACACCTGTCCTGTTACACTTCCTATCACCTATTCTCATCTCCCTGCACTGCACTTCCTTAAGGGCTTGATCAGAGATCATGAGCTGCTCCTATGTTTCAGAAGTTGATATATTCCATTATTATTCATTTGACAAGCTATCCCACGATTACTTAGATGCTAAGCACAGTGACAGTTTCTAAGGGAGGATAAAAAGCCAAATAAGATAAAGATCACTGCTTTTGAGGGGCTCAAAATCTAACTGGGAAAGTCAAAATTTAAATATTTATGTAAATAAATATTTTTTGTGGAATGTGATAGATTCCTACAAAGTGTTGAATAAACAAAGAAGATGGAGGAACTAACTTCTGAAGGAGGAAGACAGAGAAACTTCAGAGTCAATCTTTGGCAAGACTTTGGAGGCTGAATAGGAGAGTTTTTGTTGTGGTGGTTTTCTTCCAGTTTTATTGAGGTGTAATTGACATACCATAGTTTATAAGTTTAAGGTGTATAACATAATGATTTGATATATGTATATGTCGCAAAATGATCACCACCAGGAGTTTAGTTAACGTCAACATAGCCACATTTTCTTGTAATGAGAACTTTTAAGATCTACTCTTTTAGCAGATTTCAAATATACAATACAGTATTGTTAACTATAGTCACCCTACTGTACATTACATCCCCAGAACTTATTTGTCTTATAACTGGAAATCTGTAGACGATGAGAGTTTTGGGGAGGGGGAAGAAGGAAGAGAGGGCAGCTCAGGAAGGGAAATGAGCCAAAGCATAGAGCCGTGAACTGTGAAAGCTGCTTGTGAACAGGGGAGACTCTCAGTATAGGATACTTGTGAACAGTGATCGTAGATGAAACTGGAAGGTGAAATCAGGCCAGATGACCTCAACTGAGCAGTCTAGCATTTAACCCTGTGTATGATGTATATGTTCAGAATGTAATTGTTTAAAAGGCAACAAGGTTTGTAAATAATAAACTTTAAAATACCTTCTCTGGAGAAAGGCCAAGATTGTCCCAGATCAGGTATGGATAAGATATGGGCCTTAGAGTCAATGGTGGGGATTGTCTGGGTACCATGCCTTTTCCTTGGTGGCTGCATGAAGGAAAGGGACAGCTCCTACAGACCCAGAGGAGGAATTCATGCCTTAAAAGCCAAAACAAAACGAAACAAAGAGAAAAAGAAAACCAACTTTGGGTTTATTTTATCATAATCTTGTTTAAATGTTGGTGAAGGCAGATAGGAGAAAAGCTCCAAAGGAGAGATGCATCCCAGGAGCGTGGAGTTTTACTAGTCATCTAGTCATCCTGTCTCCCCCTTCCACCTGATGATTCTCCTTGCACTGATCATGGGGGGTGTTTCCCTGAGTGTAGTGTTTCACTTTCTCTGTGTGTGTGTGTGTGTGTGTGTGTGTGTGTGTGTTTAAAAATGAAGCATTTCTTTACAAAGGATTTTTTGATACTTGGTAAAGCTTTGATGAATTTGTCTGAAAATGTATTTTGCAGAAACACAAAGCGCAGCTACAGAGCCGTAGCAGACCAAGTTTCTGGTGCAGTTCCCCCTTCCATCCAGTGGAGATCTTTGCATTTACTAAAATTCCAACTTTGTTCCTTGACAACCCAGCCCAGCATGTGCCTCTTTCCCTGGCCTTGCTCATATGCTCAGGCGCACTGACTTCTTTTCTTCAAACATGCCAAGTCCTTCCTGCCTCGGGCCTTTGCACATGCTGCCCTCCCCTTTCCTCCACCACTTTGCATGGCTGGCTCCTTCCTAACATCTGGGCTCAGCCCAGATGCCATCTACTCATAAAGGACCTACATGATCGCCCTGTATAGATAACTGCCCCCCTCTAGCCCACACCAGTCATTACCATATCATCTGCTTTCATCTTCTTCTTACTACTTACCCCTATCTGGAAAATGTCTTATTTAGGTCTTTGTTTATTTCTTTATTGTCCATATCCCCTACTAGAATGTGAGTATCATCATCACTCCTGGATCCCCATGTCTATCACAGAGCCTGGCACGTATTAACCCTTAAAATCTCATTAAATAAACAAATGGATGAAAAAGCAAAGGCAGCTTTAGGTGACTTAAATTCTGCCCTACATTGGCATTAGTATTTAAAATACCCCAATTTCTATTTGGCTTTGCTAAGAATGGAGGGAAACAGCCGTCTTTTATTACACTTGCGTCACATTATTTTGATGTCCTCCATCCAGGATATGTGTAACTTATGAATCAGTTTTACTCTATTATCCTCAACCTCTTACCCTTCTCTCTACCATATCCCATTCTCCACCGCGTATCTCCACTTTCCCAGTTTATTCTATTTCTGTGCACAATAGGAAAGTAATTTACACTTATCTTATTATCTGGGCTAGCGCCCTAGCAAAACAGGCACCGTGCTAAGCATTTTAGATGCATTATCCCAATGCAATTTGCTTTAAATACCTTCCAAATATTGTCAGGTCCTACAGATTTGCATTATAACTCCTTTTGAGGTTATATCCAAAAAAGTTATTGCCCAAACCAATGTCAAACCTTTTCCCTATGTTTTCTTCAAGTAGTTTTACAATTTCCGGTCTTACCTCTAAGTCTGTAATCCATTTTGAGTTGATTTTTGTACACATTGTGAGATAAAGGTACAGTTTTATTTTGCTGCATGTGAATCTGCAGTTTCCCCAATATCATTAAACAGACTATCCTTTCCAAATTGTGTGTTCTTGGTACCTTACCGAAGATCAGTTGACCATAAATGCATGGATTTATTTCGGGGGTCTCTATTCTGTTGCACTGGTCAAGTGTCTGTTTTTATGCCAGTACCATACTGTTGATTCCTGTTGCTTTGCGATATATTTTGAAATCAGGAAGTGTAATGCCTACAGCTCTGTTTTGCTCGAGATTAGTTCGGCTCTTTAGGCTCTTTTGTGCTTCCATATGAATTTTAAGATTGCTTTTTCTATTTCTGTGATAAATTGCGATGGAATTTTGATATTAGTTACATTGAATCTGTAGATAACTTTGGGTAGATGATCTCATCTAAGATCCTGAAAAACCTTCTCCGTGGTTTTCTGTTTATAAAGGATTAGAGATCGAATGGAAGAAGAACCTGCTTCTTATTTATGAATTTAGGGCCTACTGAGCCAGGGAAATCTGAGCTGTCCTTTCCTCATCCAGATTCATACAAGGTGCTGAACTCTGTGGGAAAGTGGAAACCAGAAAAGGAAGCCTCACCTTTCTGGGCTATTAATTACTCATAGAAGGTATTGCTCTAATGAAACGTCAACACAGAGCACTCATATGTTTCTGGTTGTGGCTTCTGCCATGTCAGAGACACATTTGGAGTGGAGAACGGGACAGTAAAAGAAATTCTTGTTGATACATCCCATGTAGAGGCCAAAGAAAATCCCCTATTCACCTCTGTAAAAAAAAAAACAGGGGAGGGGATGGAAAAGAAACAGGGTATTGGTCTATGAAGTTCCTGCTGAATCCCATTTGAAGAATTCGGTTCAACTTCAAAGAAGACCCCAAGGTCACATCTGAAGCTGATTCCATTGTACAGGTTAACTCACCATGATTTACAATATCTTCAGTGCAGCTGGCGCCCTTTCTTCTTCTGTAGTACCCCAAAACACTCCTAGCCTCGACAGGTCTAGGGAAATAGCATGTGACGGTGCCATTGGACTGTGTACATCAACCATGTGGTTTTAATGGCTGCAGATGGGACAATTATGTTTTCAGCAAATGGGTACCCCTTTGAAGAAAGGAAATATAGGGCAATTACATTGATACCTTATCTCCTGGGTCTTGCTTGACATACCTGAAAAGGGTGCAATTCAGTTTGACATCTCTCATCACTTCCTGGCCTTTATGGTTGAAGAAGCACAAGTGTGTTTGATTTTTTTACAACTGTCAAGGGCTACCATAGCCTCTGACCACCATCCTCTTCCCCCACTGGGGCTTCATAGCAATGACCAGGACAATTTCAGAAGTGCCTCTGATTCTTAGGTCACCTTTGATCTCTCTTAGACTAATCTGCTCCTCAAATGGGTTCTTCCCTCCAATAAAAGACTGAGAGTGGATGTGTGTATTCTCAATACAGTCCTGATTGGTGTCATGAGAAACATTTTCTGTCATGATTTTAGTGATCAAAAGATGATGACTTAACCCAAATTCTCTTTTTCTCATTTTGTTTTAAACATATATTAACACTTTAAAATAGAATCTAAACAGATGCCCAGTAACAGAATGACAAACATGAAGTGTGAAATCTGAGTTAGGAAACTGAACCACATATGGTCACCGTTTTTTTCTTAACATCCGCCTGCGCTGGACTATTAAGTGGTTTCATCACTTTCAGGCCAAGCAGGACTTGTAAAACTGGGGAGGTGGGTTTTCAAAGACAACATTTGCTTGGTGCCTTTCATGATTTCTGTAATTAGTCATTTAAGCAGTTTGCCCTGTGATCCCAAACAGGGTGTACAGGGAGATGAGCTGAGAAACTCATTTCCTTAAGGTACTTGAAAGCTAATTGCAGAAGATGAGGTCTGTCTCTTTGCTGGCTTCTCTGGCTTCCGTTTCATTGGGTGGGGATGGCGCAGGAGAGCAGCATTCTCCAAGAATCTATAAAAAGTCTATGCCCAGGAGCACTTTTTTTTTTTTACTTTACTTTTATTTTTTTTGCGGTACGCAGGCCTCTCACTGTTGTGGCCTCTCCCGTTGCGGAGCACAGGCTCCGGACGCGCAGGCTCAGCGGCCATGGCTCACGGGCCCAGCCGCTCCGCGGCATGTGGGATCTTCCCGGACCGGGGCACGAACCTGTGTCCCCTGCATCGGCAGGCAGACTCTCAACCACTGCGCCACCAGGGAAGCCCGAGCACTTTTTTTTGACACCAGAGTGCTCAAGGCCTTTGATGGCTTGCAAAATTTAACAGGTAAGTAAATGATCTGAATATGGCAATGACAATTTAGAGGCCAGCAGAAGGAGATGCTCCTGGTTAGAGCAAGTCTCAACTCCATGAGAGAAAGAGACACCAAGAAACCAAGGAAGTGATGTTTCATAGGAACAGGGCACAAGGTCTAGGGGGTCTGTGACTCTGCCTTCATTGAACTGGACAGTTAGACTTTGCTAACAAACGCACTTTGAGCGACTCATTCAGCTTTTGCTTCAAAGATAAAAGTAGAAGTTTTCAAAGCATGTCAGAAAGGGGCTTAACTATTTTAATGAATCCAGGACTCCCTTACCAGGTAACACTCTCTCAGACAAGGCTTCATCTCAGCAAGCCTCAGTCGCTCCCTGTGAGAGAAAGCCCTGTTTAATTCTCACCAGTAATTTGCCCATTCTCTTGTGGGAGTGTGTTGATGACTCGAAACCTTTTAAAAGTTGGCATGATATAGGAGATACGGGGATATATGCATAGCTGATTCACTTCGTTATGAAACAGAAACTAACACACCACTGTAAAGCAATTATACTCCAATAAAGATGTTAAAAAAAACTGTGCACACATGCATGCATACTCAGTTTGTACATAACAATAAATAACAGTTAAGATTTACTGAGTGCTAACTACCTGCTATGCACAAATGCAACTTCCTTAAGTGTCCTCATTTATTAAATTCTCATGCCTCTGAATAGGGAAGTTTTGCTGATCAGAAACAGGGACAGAGTATTTAAGTAACTAGCTTGAGGTCACAGAGCTAAAAAGGGAAGAACTAAGATTCAAACTCAGGCAGTTGACAGAACTGCTGTTCAAAGGATAAGCATTCTTTACTTCATGTCCTTCAACATTCCCATTTTCCATCTCTAACCAAACATATGGAACCCATAAATTTCTTTTATGGGCCCTAACATCACCATAGAGTCCTAGATAAATCTTGACCGGGTACTGGATGACAGTGAAGCATATTAAGGATGGAGGGGGGCGGCAGTACCATTGGCCTGATTTTAGTATTCTGCTGAATAAAGCATGTTGCTTTGAAAGTCATGAAAGATCATTAATGTTTCAATAGCCAGAGAGAGTACAATGCCACGAAGTAAAGAATTCACTATTCCAGTAACTTCAATGGCCTGGAGTTCTGACCATGCCAAGGAGGGGGAAAAGGGAGCAACAGACCTTCAGCAGTGATGTCTGGCACACGAAGTCCTTTGGTGGTAGCTGCTCTTTCATCTCAAATCCTTAAAATCCCCGTCGCAGATTGTCTTGACTTTAACACAAAAACATCTACCATCCAGAGTTTTCAATCTAGTCAACTAAAGACGTAGAATTTCAGGGGAACAGTAGAAATGGCTTGGAGCCACGGGCCATTCCTTTGGTTGACGCACAAGTCCATCTCCCTTATGGTTACCTGGCATTCAGTGTGTTTCTGACATAAAATCGAAGATTAACACAATTTCAGAAAAAAGCAGAGCAGACAATGCCACTAGAACTTGTGTGTTTGCCAGGTCATCTGTCCTTTAGAACTCTGTCCTGTACAAAATATAGAAAAGCGAAACCATTCAGCAGCCCTTCACACAGGAGACGTGAGTTGGCATGAACCACCCCTTCTGTTCCGAGAACCAGCTGAGGCAGGAGCCACTAGGAACCTGAGTGCCCCTCATTCTGGTTGCCTAAGGTGCTTCCTGAGGTGTGGGACATGTCTGTTTGTCTCCACTGAGGAGGGCGAGCCGTCAGCAGAATGCTAAGTAGCTCTTTCAGCGGTGCTGATTGATTTGCAGAGATGGCACAGATGTGACCTCCTCAGTCAAAGTCAATGTTTTCTTGGCCCTCAAAGTTTCAGAAAAATACAAATGTAAATGAAAAATAATGACAAGGCCCACATATAGCCCCAGAGTCATTGCCTCAGCAATTATTAACGCCTGCTGGGTTTCCAGCACCGTGCTAGACGCTGACAATGACATAAAAATCATCAAAGGCAGAACTCCTGTTCTCCTCAATATTAATAATGACAAAGTAGCAAAAATTACATCGTTTTAAAATCACAGAGTTGATCGTTTTCTTTGCCACCTATATTCTGCTTTTCAAATTAAAAACCAGCAGAGAAACACAAGCATGACTTACACATAATCCTCCCTTGGTCTCAAATGCCCTTTTATTCATCTGCCTGGAGGACCTCCATATATAATTCAAAGTCAACATGCCTGTCAGCTCAGTGGCATGAAGTCTCAATGGCCATGTCCACACTGCAGTCCCCACCACTCTGTGCTCCCTTCGTACCCCATCCACATGGCTGTAACTTGAGAAATTATTGTAGGTATCTGGGTATGTGTCTGGATCCCCCACTTAGTGACCTCCTTTGGCTGAGGTTCTTCTAGACTCCAGCTGTTCTTTAGAATCATCTCCGGGTATGTTAAAAACTACAGAAGTTCCGGTTCCAAACCAGACCCACTGAGGCCTGCACATCTTTATTTTACTCTCCACAGGTGAGAGCCACACAAGGAATAATAGAAGAATACAATCAAAATAGTGCGTCCTTGATATCTGAGGCAAGATCCAACAACCCAGTGAAATGTTTCCACATTCAGAACACAGTGCTCCAGCTGGAGGCTGAAGTGAGCCTTCCATTTCCTTCCTACTCCTTACATCTAAATCTTGAGACCAGCACATTCAATTTCCCCCGTGCAAAGATGGGGTGGGAAGGAAAGATGGATGGCCAGATCTGCACAAAGGGCCTTGGCCTAACTTACCCACTCAGCTCTCTGCTCAGGGGAGTTGGAAGAGAAAAGAAGAGAAGCATGCCTGGCCTGAACCAAGGAGACGTACTGTGCCTGGGTTTATTTACCATGAGGCAAGGAGAGGAAAAATGAGATCATGGGTCCCTGGCTCTAAGACACAGTAACCCTGTCTAGGAGAAAACCACAGTCCAAAGAACGTCCTAGTCTCAGACAAATCATGTTCAATACTCCTGTCCCCTTGTTGGAGGATCTGGAAAGTGAGCAGAAGGGGACCTGGAATGTAAAGAGCAGCCTCAAATTACTTCCTCTTGTCCCATTGGCTTCTTGTCAAAAGGCAGCCATCCTGAGGGCCAAGACCTCCATGCCCCACTCAACTGCTGTATTTTCCCTTTTAGTCTATAAGTGTGTGTGTGTGTGTGTGTGTGTGTGTGTGTGTGTGTGTGTGTGTGTGTGGTGTGTGTGTTGGAGAGTGCTAGTAGTAGCTAGTGGGTAGAGCCCAGGGATGCTGCTAAACATCCTGTGATGCACAGAAACAACTTTTTGCTGTTGTTGTTGGAACAGTTCGTCCACAACAAAGAGTTGATCCAGCCCCAAATATCAATAACGCCAAGGTTGAGAAACCCTGGATTGGAAAGAATATCTATGGGGCACTCACTTTTTACCACACAAAGAACCGTGTTCTTGTTTTTAATATTTATTTATTTATTTGGCTGCGCCGGGTCTTAGTTGCAGCACATGGGATCTTCGTTGGCACATGTGGGATCTTTCAGTCGCGGCATGCGGGCTTCTTAGTTGTGGCACGCGGGATCTAGTTCCCTGACCAGGGATTGAACCCAGGCCCCCTGCATTGGGAGCTCGGAGTCTTAACCACTGGACCACCAGGGAAGTCCCAGGAACCTTGTTTTTTACATTATCCCATGTAATTCTAACAGAAATTATCCCATGTAATTCTAACAGAAACCCATTGATGAAAATATAATCCCCATCTTCAGATGAAGAATCTAAAGCTCAGAGAAAGGGAGTAGCCCCTGAAGGTCACGGATCTGGAAGGCAGCAGAAAGGGACTCACACCAGGGTTTCTAATTCCCTCTCACATTCATTCCTCCACCACAGAGTCCCCTGTTTCCACCATGTCACTCCTCTCTCCCTTTCATGTCCCCATTGTCACTGGTATAATTCAGGGTCTCTGGGGGCAAGGTCTTTTGGTAGGTCAGCCTACAACCACTTCCATTAGTTTAGGTTTCCTCTTTCTTTCGCCAGACTTTTGTGTAGACAAGATACAAATTTAGTGCTACCTAAGACAGGATACATTACAGAAGCACTGTCATGCCTTTACTTTTAAACTCAGCAATTTAGTCATCCCATTCTTGGAGGAATGTAGGCTCGTCTTTAGCAGGCACTTCTGAAACAATGGTTGATTGTCAATGCAGATTACTTGGTCAAAAAGAAACAGCCAAAAAAAAAAAAAAGTGTTCAAAGAGAAAGTGTAGATGGGATTTTGCCAAGTTAGATCTGGTTTCAGCTACTTTCTAACTTGGACTTGCTTATTCCTCCAGCTCTGGTCCTTCATATGCTTTAACTCATCCTTCACTTAGTACCCTCCAGCCACAGGGACCTTCCTCAATTCCTCAAATGCACCCAGTTCTTTCTTCAGGGTGTCCACTCATTCTCTGGCTTCTTCTAGAATGTGCTTCCCTCTACAATGCATTTGGCTATCACCTGTCTTTTCGTTCAAGTCTCAGCTTGGATGCCATTTCTTCAGAGAGGCCCTCCATTGACCTCCCCCAATCTCAATCAGCCTCTTCTTTCATATCACTTGCTGCCATTTGTAGTACATTCTTGGTGGTGTTTATTAGTATAATGCCCGGCTCCCCACATAGGGGAAACAGTTCTATGAGGGCAAAGGCCATGTCAGCTTGGTTTAACCAATGCTCAGCCCATAGCCTGCATCGAAAAGTATTTTTAAAGGAATGAATAAATGACATTGGTTACTTTACCTAACGTTTACACCCATATCTATACAACGATGGTATTAATTTGAACTTTTTAAAGGTATCATTAGAATGAAATAAGAGGACATATCTAAACAGCCCAGTATAAGATAAGAGCCAACTAGGACAATAATTGGTGCTCCATAGATATTATTCAAGACCTGGGAGCTCTTCCATGTGACTTGGGGTAAATACTCTGCCTCTCTGTGCCTCCTCGTTTTCTTTTATTATTAGGCCACACCATATGAAAACACTCAAAAAGCAGCAGTTTCCTCATTTTTCATTTGTACAGGTGCCTTTTATACAGGGAAGTAAAATAGAATTCAGCAGTTTCAGACATATCACAACATAGTGTGAAAGCAAGATAAAGAGACGGAATTCTGTCCCATGTCGTGAATAGTGACATTGATAAGGAGTAGAAAGGTAATGCCCCCAGTTATATTACAGCTTAGGGGGCAAGTCAAGCTCTAAGGGAGGACTAGACCTCCACATTCTCTTTTACCCCTGACTTGGCTCCTGTCCGTTTTGCTTTTCGTGTTTCGGAAAAAATCTGTGACTCCTTCCTTGACGCTGATTCTTGATAGGACTTTCGTGAGTTCAGCTTTACCCACTCAGCCTCGGGATGCGTTATTGAAAGGAGGTGAACTTTTTATCACCTGTGGTTACAAACAGCTGTTATTTCAGCCCACCCCCCCCACCCCAGTCAGGAATAATCTCTACACACATTCCTGGAATTGAACACAGCTACAGATGGGTTGATAATCCAATGGACTGATGAATCTAAACGCATTTTCATTCATGGAGGTTGGAGCTAAATGAAGAAGGATAAAACGTGCATTGAACTGTATCATGAATTTCTCAGACTTCTTCCTTTGGTTTGTTAGGAACTGCGGAGCAGCACGTAGTGGCCCGTCGAGCTTGGGGAGCTGGCAGTGCGACTGAGCTAGTCCAGGGGATCTTCACAGAAACGGCAGTCGGGGTCTTGGTCGGCTAGAGGTTCCATCTGAATGGTGAGTGAGTGCACAGGAAAGCTATTGCTGAGGGCTTTCGCAATTTCTCTCCGAACCACCTGGCTGTCCCGGCCGGCTGCTGTTGACAAAGAAGCACAGTGAGATTGGCACTGATTGGTACACACAGGGGCAACGTCTCATCTCCAGCTTTTGTCTTTGACCTGGTGGAGTGGGGCACAGGCAGCGCGCTCAGAAGGAGCCACGATGGCTCTGACAATCAGCTACATTCACACAGTCAAGACAGGACATCCTAGTGCTGCAAAGCACCCCGTCACTCTGGGAACTCTTCTCGCCCACAGCCTCTCTGGAGTCTGGCGCTCCTAGGAGCTGACTATGAAAGTGGAGATAAGCCCTGAAAAAGCCAAGTCAAAGCTATTATTTCTTATACAGCCCTGCTCACCAGTTCCCTGGGTTCTCTGGGTTGCCACCCTTACAGCTAATCAGAATTTATATCAAGGATAGTGACAAGAGCCAGGAAGCATGTAGAGCAGCAGACCTCACTGCCATCTTTTCTCTTGTCCCCAAAGGTATCAGGAGGCTGTAAAGTTCCCTCCGTAGTAACCTGATTGTTTCCTAGATTCTTCCATTTGCAGTGAAATATTGGTGTAGTCGAGGCTGTAAATTCCCTGCAGCCCGATCCACGCTTCTCAGCAAAGCTGAGGATGTCTGAGAAAGCACAGTCCTCAGATGACTCCTCTGTTCTCTGCCTCTAAGTAACTTCATGAGTTATTTCTTAGCAGCCTAATATGTCATCCTTAGCCTGAGCTGTCTCCTGAGGCAGTGCCCATTTTCTCAGCCCTAGGATGTATCACGAACAAAATCACCTTCTACTTGAAAAAGTAGTTTTGGGGATAAACCCCAAATCCTAAGAGTTATCTCACATGGTGACAGAATTTCTAACCATTCAGTAAAGGAACCACCATTAATTCTGACTAGAATATCTTTTAACTTTTTAGAACCTTAAGGATGGGACCATCTTTCTCTCTTTGGTGATAGGCAAAGCATCTTACACACCAAAGATACTCAATGAAGATTTCTTCTTAAATTCTTCCTCTTATTTAACCGATAGGACATCAGGTCAAACAGAGTTTAAGGCCTTGAAGTTTGGGTGGCCTTTTAGCCTTTTGTTCTACTCTGTAACCCTCTGCAGTCGGCCTCCAGGGTTGTCATAAGTATCACTGTTGCCACGACGACACTGGCAAGGGGGACGATTTTCAAAGGCCCTTGGTCACACAAAACACTTTACAGTTGTGTTGGCAGGGGCAACAGACACCAAGGGCTCCTCTACCAAAAGGAGGGAAACTACGGACTTTACAGGACAAGGACTGAATTTCGTCCAGGGTGTTTACAAAACTCACTGACCTGCAGTAACGTGAGCTGAGAGAATCACTTGGTTCATTGTTAGCGACCAGACGTGCAAGCTGTGCACAGACACCACCCCATCCACCGCTAAAATGAGCTCCTTCACACCATGGTAACTCAGGTTCTTTGGCACACCTGCCAAGAGGACAGAGTGGGAGGCTGTTGTTATCTCACTAAATACAGCTCAGTGCAATGGCCGATCGAGGACAGAAAGCCCTTAGTAAATTATTAACTTGCCCTCTCCATTTATGGTTTCTTATTTCAAATATTTACAAAGCAGATTCACCTGACTGTTGCAGAGGTTTTACCGTCAATCACAGGTTCACAAAGAATATTTGCAGATTTTACTAGGCAATCATCAACAACAGTCATCACCCTTCATTTTCAGAGTGTATGGTTTACCCAGTTATCTTTGAAATTATCTGGAAAGCAAAAGGAAGTCACGTGGGATTTGGTATCAGATTATCGTGGGTTGGCATTCTGACTACAGCTATTGTGAACCTACCCAACCCTTGGAACTTGTCTAAGCCTTAGAACATTTGTAGTAAAATAAGGATGATAAGAACAATATGTAGTTAACAGAGTCCTTTGGGGACTCTGAAAATATCTGTCTTTTGTAAACTCTACTGCTATACAAGTGTTAGTTATCCAACAGGTCACTTAGTGAACGGTGTTAATAGGGGATCCTAATGTTGTAATATCATCTCATTATTCAGTCTGTAGAATTTCTATTATTTTAGGTATCTTAGGGTTTAATATTAGGCCCACAGAATGTAGTAGTTTGACTTTCATCCTTGTTTCTAAAGGAACAGTGTGGGACACACCGGAAGGTGGGAAGTCTGGCAGCCAATCGGCTATTCTTTGGGGCTGAAGGAACTGGGGTGTCTCTAGCCTCGAGATGAGAAGGCTAAGGGAAGTAGGATCACTGTTTTCAAACACTGCAAGGATTGTCACATAGGAGATGACAGGATATGAGAGTGTAAGGGCCTGAGTCAATGGTTGGTTAAAATCATAGAAGACATCGGTTTGATATAAGAATTAAAAAAAAAATCAACTCAACTAGTACAGACGTGGTAAAGCCATGTGATGCAATGGGTAAATCCTTGTCAACTAAAGTTGATCCAGAGAGGATGCTGTAGAAGAGAGTTCTAAGGATAAACGCTTTTTAGCTTCCACTTCAATTGTATACATACATCACAGACACCTGGTGTGTTTGTTAAAAATAAACATGCCTTGGCGCCATTAAAATGCTCCTGAAGAAAATCTCTACGGATGAGGCCCTGAAATCTATATGCTTTTATAGTGGTTCTTGACCTTCGATGCACATTAGCGTCACCGGGGATTTTAGAAATCCTGATGATTTCTAAAATGAGCAGGAAATTTAGAAATTTCTAAAATGATTTGTTGGGTTACACCCAAGACCAATTAAGTCAGATTCTCTGGGGATAAGACCCAGCATCCGTATTTGCTTAGCTCATTTGCTGATTCTAACTGAGTCAAGGTAGAGGACCATTACACTAATATTTACCAGCTACTGGGCAGCTCTACCTTGCAGTGGTTCTCAAGCTTGGCTGCATGTTGAAAAACATCAAGGCCAGCCCCTATTAAATCAAAATCTCTGGGTCTAGGGCCTGGGTATAAGTATTTTTTAAAAGCTTCCCAGATGACTGTAATGAGCAGCTAGTAGAGAACCACTTACTTAAAAGGAATAGGGAATCCTTAACTCTCCTTTTTCAGGATTTGAGAACCTTGCTCATGGGGATTTCCTCCTTGAGGCTAACTTAAAATTCACTACAGTTTGAGTTTAGTTTAGTCCCACTTCATATTTCATGGAACTTGTCAACATGGTTTTTTACTCTGTGAGGTGCACAAAGCTCAGGGTACTAGAAACAAAGAAGTTCTTGTCTCAGATTAGCCATAGAATGTGCATGGAGTCATGGGTGAAAATGTTACATCATCATAATAATAACACCTTTATTGAGAAGCTGCATGTCAAGGTTTGTATTGAGCACTTTATTTATAGTGATTATTTTATTTAATAGTCATAAGAACTTTAAGAGCTAGTTAATGAGTGTTACAACTCCTGTTTGACTGGAGAAGAAAGTGGGAGTCAGAGAGGTTAAGAAGAATTGCTAAGGCCACATAGGTAAGTGGCATGTCAGATTCTAAGGTACGTGCTCTGGGTGTGGAGTGTCATGCAAATGCTAGACTCCATGTACCGTAACCCAAAGTTGACTATTATGCCCAACGTGTCATCTCTGGAGAGTTTCATCTGACCCTTTGAAGACCTGCTGTCATTCATCTAGGACCCTTGAGATGAAGTCATGATCCCACTACCTCTTTTTCTCTTGCCTCCTTTATCACTTGACTTTTATGGAGAATGCAAGTCCACTGTTACTTATTTTTCTCTATGAAATAATATTGACAAGCAAAAGGATATGTTCCCATTGGCCTCAATGTTTCATCACATCTTAGAAAGCTTTTTCTTTCTGGGGGAGAGCCTGCAAAAATATTAACGTATCCAGGAAAATACCCAGATTCGTTTTCAAAAAAATAATTACCCAGGCTAATAAGTATATGAAAAATCACTCATAATAAGTAAATGAAAAATCACTCAGTATTCTTCATAATTAAAGACTTGTGTATGGAATCAATAAGATAATATTCACCTATCAGATTAGAAGAGAATCAACAGTTTGACAATACCCAGTGATGGTGACGATGTGAGGAAATGAACACTCTCATATGCTGTTGGTAAGAAAGAAATTGATATGGTATCTTTGGTAGAAAGGGCAATATCTATCAAATTTGAAAATGCACATAACTTCTGAAACAGCAATACACTTCTAGGAATTATTAGATTATTATCTAGGAATATTATTATCTAGGAATAATTAGATATACAATTGCTAAAAATATAATTGCAGCATTATTTGTAATGTCTGTCAATAAGCAGGTATTGCGATGCGTGCTTACAGTAGAATAGAATACTTTGTATCCATGAAAAAGAATGAGGTGTATCTATGTATGTACTAATATGGAAAGATCTCCAGTTGAAAAAAGTAAGGTGCAGAACAAAATATGTATGTAATCCTAGTTTCTGTAAAAAAGACACATGCACTATATATATACACACACACATATACACACATGTATATATGTATATTGCATGTACATATATGTGTAAATGCATAGATATTTTTGGAAAGATATATGTCAACTTATTAGTAGGTGTCACTCCTGAATAATGGGACTGAGAATTCAAAGGTAGAAAAATGGAGAGACTTCTTCTTATCATTTTATACCTTTCCATCTTTTTTTTAAAAATTTTACCAAGTACAAGTATTATTTTATGCTAACCTAATTTGAAAACCTAATTTAAAAATTAAGCATCTTCCAGATAGGAGTTACCTGCCAGTTTCAATGATTAGTTACATTTTTGCTTAAATAAAAAAAAGATAATCATGAGAGAACGTCTGTACTGAGAGATAAAGTGGAATGTAGTCATCTCACATTGTACACACATCTGTCTTTTCTCCACCTTCAAGTCAGTAAGTTCTGTAACAGCAGTAACAGCTGCAGCTCAGTGCTTGGCCCTCAGAAAAGGAAATGGATGCATCTGTGACTTGACAAACCAAATATTGTCCCCTTCTGAGCGAGGACATTCACTTGTTACTCAGTGATGTTTGACTCCGTTTTCTGTTTCACTGTGGTCAATCGACATTATCACCTACCAACGATTATCATGCCCTCTGAGAACAAAACCTTTAAACGTGTACTGGGCAGTGAATGCTAAGCTAGGGAAGGGTGAGCTGTCGTGAAGGCAGCTGTACTCTGAGACTGTGTCTACCTTCGGTCAAAATGTGCTGGACAGGAAAGAGAAGCTCAGCTGACGTATGGCTATCTTTGATCATCTGAATGTTTGATAAGATGCAAGTCTCTGGTTGTGATTGAATTTTCTAAGCGCCACTCCCAGTGTCCTCCTGGAAGAACCCTTTCAGGGGTATGAAGAGACTAGTCCAGTGGTTCTCAAAGTACGGGCCTCTGCCCAGCAGCGGCAATGTCTTATTAAAATTCAGATTCTCAGGCCTCGCCCAGGCCTACTGTCTCAGGAACTGTTGGATGGGCCCAGCAGTCTGTGTTTTATCAGACCCTCCAAGTGGTTCTGATGCCACTGTCTGAGAACTGCTGGCCTAGTCTAATGAGCATTTTAGGCAAGTCCTTCATAGTAGCTATAATGCTGCCTGAGGGATAGATTTATTCAATATTTCTTAGGTATTTGCCACATAGTTAGGGATAAATTCATATTTTTGCTGTATCTCCCTCACTGAATCACTCATTCTGGTGTTTGTACGTATTGTTTTTATACTATGCCATATCATTTAACAGTTGCTGAAGAAAACAGAAGCCAATCCTTTTTATTTATGTATTCCCATTTGAATAAAAATCATATTTTTTTTCACAAAAATTTCTTGTAAGTTTACACTTTCCCTATAATGCAAACTCACAGTGAGCATGCCTTGAGGCCATTCCCTTTTGTGATTATAAGGAAGAGAAAACACAAATGCTGGGAATAATAAGAAAATCATTCCTACCTTCCATGAGTAAGATGGAGAAGTCCTTTAAGCTAGTGATGGTGCTGGCCAGAGCCAGGATGGAAAAGACAAATGTGCGGATCGGGCCAGCCATTTTATAGTCTGGCTAGAAAATATGGGGATTTCAGTTAATTGAATGCAGGCCTCCCATGCGGAAAGTCTGATGGATAAAATAAGTAAACCCTCACGCTTCCTTCCCTCCCTGTCACCCGTTCACCCTCCTGACACTGAACTCCAACTCAGAGGCAAGACTTCCTGAAGACTCAGTCCTTCTTCTAAGCTTTCAACTCTCAGTGACTCAAGAAAGGGAGACCATAGGACATGCTCTCCCCACAATTTAAGAAGTAAAAAGAGAGATATCCTTGAGTGCGCTCTCAAAAGGCCTGATTGAACTTCTCTCAAATTAATGGAAGTACAGAGAATGTGATGAAAATATGCACACATTTGTACAACATTCAATGACTTTTCATCCTTAATTATGATGAAAAGAAAGGATATCATTTGTTCAGAGGTTGCATGTAACCAAGGTATAGCCAGAGCTTGGTCTTGGCAGAGTGGGTCAGTTTACTTCTTTCCCTCTTAGATATGACGCGTACTCAAGGCAGGCATCTTTGATACAGTCCAAAGAATATGTACTGAGGCCTCATTCTCGTGCTCTCTCACCGCTGGAGCCCTTGGCCTCAGGGTAAAACACCTGCTATTCTGTCCTTGATGAAGTTCTGTGCCACAGAAAAATTTGTGCCTCATTACTTCTAAGAAACCCGGCAAGAATAACCTTGG
The DNA here is from genome assembly GCF_039906515.1 of Pseudorca crassidens. Lineage (NCBI taxonomy): Eukaryota > Metazoa > Chordata > Mammalia > Artiodactyla > Delphinidae > Pseudorca > Pseudorca crassidens. The sequence continues at coordinate 21,924,046 of NC_090312.1, forward strand.
TAAGAGTACTCTCAAACTTTACTCACCCTACAATTTTGAACGATTTGGTCTTAAACTTAAAGCTTTTAGTGAGGATTTGCCCAATTGGATTCAGACATGTCTTTGTAATTTTTATTTACATGTTTTCATTTTCCACTAAAAATAATAGAGTCCTTGCTAACTGGGCAGTCGTGATGTGAACAGACAGAGCTATACACTCCTCTCCTCCATTACCCCCCTACCTCCGCGCTTACCCAACTCTGTTGGTTCTTGGTATTACCAAATAGAGATTTGTAGTGAATATTTGTTTGGGGTCAGAGGCCCACTCAGGATCTATTCCAAGTTTCAATTGACACCCTGACTTTCTGGAAATAAGTTACCTGTCTCCCATGGTGGGAGAGTCAGTCAGGTGCTCTACCCTCCCCAGCCAAACAGCAGATACAAGACCCAACCTATGTCAGTTGGGCTCCATTTCCCAGAAGTATGAATCTTCAGCAGAGCGACAAGAACAGGAAAAAAATTAGTTGAGTCACATTCATTTCATCATGGTGTCTAGGACAGAAGTTGGATAGTTTCTGAAATCTAGATACCAAAAGTTGCTCTTTATTCTACCTTGATTTCTGTAGAGGAGTACAGCCAATAAATTTCAGCCAATGAGTCTACTTTTTGCTTAAGTGAGCTACAGATCTTTTCTGTTGATTACAACCCGAGAACCCTAAGTTACTCATGGTTTCATTGCAATCCATCTTAACCGCAGAACAGAAGGAACTACTTTCTTGAAAGACAGGCAGCCCTACAGTTAAAGACATAGCTCTTAGGAATTTGGAAAGTCTAGGGTTTCAAGCTTTGAAAGTTCCTTTGTTTAAACCTTGTAAAGTAGTTTGCGTAGGCAAACCGGCTGTCCACCCTCATTTAAGTTAATAATGGAGGGTCAGCTTCTGTACCACCTAATCCATAAAATCACTAAGACAGTGAGTAAACTCAAACATACTCACCTTAAAGTAGATAATAAGTGCACTGGTTAACACACTGATGCTCTGAAATAGATCTCCAAGGGCATGTACAAAAGCAGCTCTGACACTGGCATTAGCTTGCACTTCTTTGTGATTGTGGCCAGGGTGTCTCTGGTGCAAAATCACACTTAGTCTGGAAGAAAAAGCAATGTCCTTGGCCCACGAGACTAACCCTTAAAAATCTGTGCAGCACAATGGGGAGTTGACGGCAGCATGTATTACCCAAAATGGCAAAGAGTTGAAACATTAATGCTTTATAGTGGACTATTTTGAACTAATTTTGAACACAAGGGTATCATGGAATTTAAAGAAGTTCACACAAGGATAGACAATGAAGGTTCACCTCAGTTTTCTTTCCATCTAATTAATGCTACTCTGTTTCATTTTAAAACTGGAAACCATCACCTCTTAGGTAAATGCCAAGTATTTGACAATGAGGAGGGGAAGTATTTATTGAGGATCTACTGAGTGTCAGACACTGAGCTAGGCTTAAAGCTGAGCTTTGGTGGGAGCTTAATTAGTGTGCTGGTTTCAAATGCAAAAAAGCAGCAGAAAACAATACAACAAAATAAGGAGTGAATGTCTTCAAAGTTGGATTTTTTAATCTTTTATTTTACTTAATTTTGTTCATTTCCATGAGCATTGGAAATTTGAATAATTCCCTAATGGCCAATGTTGAGAGTACTGTGCTTATGTATATGTAGCTATTTATCAAGAGACTGAAATATATTAATGTATTATAATGTATATAAATGTTATATGTATATATAACATATTGCATAATTTAACAGCTCCAATCCAAGTCAAAGAGACTAATAGTGGGCCCTATAAATTATGTACCTGATTCTGTTTATCCACAACTTTAGGAGTAATCTCTCTTTTTTTTTTTTTTAATATATTTATTTATTTTTGGCTGTGTTGGGTCTTCGTTGCTGTGCACGGGCTTTCTTCATTGTGGTGCGCAGGCTCCTTGTTGTGGTGGCTTCTCTTTTTGCAGAGCACAGGCTCTAGGCACACGGGCTTCAGTAGTTGCAGCACGCAGGCTCAGTAGTTGTGTCTCATGGGCTCTAGAGCGCAGGCTCCGTAGTTGTGGCACGCGGGCTTAGTTGCTCCACGGCATGTGGGATCTTCCCGGACCAGGGCTCGAACCCGTGTCCCCTGCATTGGCAGGCGGATTCTTAACCACTGCGCCACCAGGGAAGTCCAGGAGTAATATCTCTTATGTTTTGCGTAGAAACACTTTCTGTACATTTTGGAGCAAAGGTTTAAAAAAATAATTTTTCAGTACCATGTATCCCAGTCTATTTGCAGGTAGGTGTCTGTTAAATCTCAGGCCATCATCACAAAGCGGAGAGACTGCTATCCACCAAGATGTGAACATTACATAATTTACAGTTTTTAGATTGTCAGTGTTTGGGCAGAAATTCACCCTCAATTAGGAGTTACCATTTAAAGTTCTTCAGACAACCTAACATGCCTAACATGCCTAGCGTACATGGCAGACCTAGAAAGCAGTTAATAGACTTTCTTTCTAGGTCTGCCGTGTATGCTCATCACATTGTTATCCATTCTTTTACTGATTTTGTATTTAAAAAGAAAACTTACTTAGGGATTCTTATATGCCAGGCGCTATTAAATGCTTGGGGCATAAAGGTGAAAATAGACGTAGGCCCTCCCCCGTTGTAGCTTTAAGTATGATGGAGATGGCAGAGATTTTAGAAAGACACACATAAATGGAAAATTCTAATTATACTAAGTCTATTAAGAACTGGTGCTACAGATGGTACAACAGGGGACTCTGATTTAGTTAGACAGACAAGGCAATTGAGTTGGATTTGAAAGGTTATACTAGAGTTAAATAGGCTAGCTAAATAGGCTAGGAAACGTTGCAGGCAGAGAAAAACTTAGCCTTAAGGCGCTGTCCGTAATCTTCATCCGAGAATCCCTTAGCAACGTCTGTTAGAACTTTCTACCTTGATTTTGGGCTCCCAAGCAATAGATTTATTCCCAAATTATGGTTCTGATATCTCTGCGGTCAGACAATACAGCATCTAGCAGAACTGGGAGTAAACATTTGAGTCACTCAGTATCCAGGGAAGTCAATGCTTTTCAATTCCCTGGTCTTTGTAAGCATGAAAAGCACATGCAGTATTAGGGTCGAAGTTCAAAAGCAGTTGTAGTAAAAAGAAAATTTGGATGGTATCTATTTAGAAAGTCACACTCGATCTTCAAGGTGCCAGATTTATGTGGTAGTTAACTGGGTGCATTCTTCATCTTTATGCAGCATACACACAACCTATGTGACGTATGACTCGGGAAATTATTAACATTTTTATTGTTCCTGCTGCCCTGGGGACATATAGTTCTTCTTATGCAAAGATGATGGTATTGACTCCCAGTCGGCAGGACATGTGGTCTGGCTTATTTGTCTCCTTGTAGTGATAGATTTGCATTGATGTTCCCATACTTTTTCTCCCAGGGCCAATATGAAACATATTTTCAAGTTAACTGGGTAGAAATAGTGATCTAGTCAGGGACAGCAGATCAGATACCACTCTTCTAATTGTTTAGCTTAGAGATTTTGAGCAATGGGTCCCAAACTAAGGGATGAGGACCTGAGGCAGGTACAAGCTAAGGACATGAAAGTGCCTGGAGGAACTTATTCAAAGTACACGCGCTCAGACTACCCTCTAATTCCAGGGATTCCTTTGTGCCCACTCTCAGAAAACAAAAACAAAACAACGCTGTTTAAAATGCCATTCTTCGTCACTGTCTTCTTCCATTCCTGAACCTACCTCATTGAATGTATCATGTTACATTGCAAGATAGACAGGTGATACATGGATGGTTTTCTATTGCTGCTGTAACAAATTATGACAAAGCCTTTGTGGCTTAGAACAACATAATTTATTGTCTTACAGTTCTGGAAGTCAGAAGTCTAAAATGAGTGCGCAGGACTGCATTCCTTCTGGAGACTCTAGGGGAGAATTCATTTTCTTACCTTTTCCAGCTTCTAGAGGTCACTTACATCTTCAAAGCCGGCAATGCAGCATCTTCTCTCCCCTCTGACCTCATACTTCCCTCTTATAAGGACTTTTGTGGTTACATTGGGCCTATCTGGATAATTCAGGATAGTCTCCCCTTCTCAAGATCCATCCTTAACCACATTTGCAAAGTTCCTCTTACCATGTAAGTTGACATATTCAGAGGTTTCAAGGATTAGAATGTGGACATCTTTGAGGGGCCATTATTGTGACTACCACAGATGATAGGTAGGTAGGTAGATGGATGGATGGATGGATAGACAGATAGACAGAGTTTAAAGTAACGTTGCCCAAAATCAGACTATCAAATAGGAAAGATCAAATCAATCAAAAAGGATCAAAGCCCTGGCTTCAGCTCCACATTGTCATGAGCAATCAGATAGTTCGTTTGGGAAGACCAGACCAGTATGGCAATAATCACATGTCCAGCGGGGCATGATCACATTTCCTCTAAGAATGATTTAAGACTGCCTGGATGAGAGAATGGACCAAGAGATGGAAACTAAAGAGAGAGTTTAGCTAGCACAGCTGAAGAGTTTTCATGCAATCATAATAAGGCAAAGATAAGAGAGACTGCTTTTGAGAGAAATAAATTCCCTATTATTCTGTTAAAATATATGAAACTAATGACCACTTTATGGGGATATTGCAAAAGAGAATTCAAAAGTAGAAAGGGGGCTGAAGTAAATAAAATTTATGATCTCTTCCAACCCAGGTCTCTGGGAACTCATAATGTGTTCATGTAACAAAAAGAATAGGAGTAAGTCACATCCCACATGGAACCATCAATTTGTGTGAGAGAGCAGAGTGGCTAGAAGCTCAATTCTGGGTTTGGTGGGTCTGTTTTCAAATCCGCTCTGCACTACCTCATTGGCAGTTTATTTAACCTCACTGAGCTTCAATCTCGTAATCTGTATGGTATGAGTGTTGTGAACATTGAGCTTGATAATGTAAATAGATCAAAAGATCTCAGCGCATTCTCTGACACATAGCAAGCATTCAAAATGGTAGCTATTAGAAGCCAATGTTAAAACACACTATAACTTAAACTGGCACAACCAGCCCTATTTTCAGTCTTAGAGCCATTTGAACACTCTGTCAGGTCTCTACCGTCCTCACAAGTGGAGGAATTAAAAACAAACAATAGCAACAACAACAAACCCACAAATCTATGTCCAGACAAGCTTCACGGGCAGTGTGTGGGGTGACTTACATAATGTTCGCTGCCACCGCACAGCTCGAAGCAATGATCATCACGGTCGCCTGGATCTGGTAATTGGAGTACAGCAGGCGTTCACACGCTAGGTACACCAACACACCAGTCACCACCCAGACACATAGGATGGACAGCAGGGCACCGAGGATCTCTAGGGATTCAAAATGCACACAGACACACATACACAAAGAATTTGTGAATCACCTTAACCTCCCCAAGAGTCATAAGATATTAATGCTCCGTTCCCCCCCCAAAAAAGAGAGGCTTCACACTAGCTCACTCGGTGATTCGCAAAGCAAAAGTGTGGATGGATTTTAGCACTAAGATGAGACACTTTAATGTTGTATTCATAAAACACCAGTGTCTGAGTTCATTATGCTCCATATTACTAAGTAATTTTCAGCAAATTTTTAAAGCATATTAATGGCTGCCTACCCTTGCTGTTTTCCTGAGGGATTTTAATTTAAACAGGTGCTAAAATGATTGAAACTTACTAGGAGATGAAATAATGGGACACAGAGTAAAACGTGTTTAGAAACTCTTAATTTTGCCATAAAACACTTACAACTTGCCAGCACTGTAAAATAGTAAAAAGGGAATCCTTCGGAGACTTAATGAAAATGAGCTTCATATGCCAACCCAACATATTATAAACACAGAGGCAAACTCCAAGGTATATCAACACTCTAACTGCATTTTACAAGCAAGAGTAAGGAAAAGAAGTGTCAGAATGGAGACATTTACATGAACATTTAAAGATAAGATAGTGTTCAGGCTTCCCTCTAAGTGAAGTATGTTTGCTCACTTAGAAGTTCCTTACACCTCACCTTGATCTTTCACTCAACCTTGTATATAGCTTCTAAAAGCCTACAAGGCTCTAGAAATATTCTGTGAGTCAGTGGTTGGGCACATTTCGTAATTCCGACCTTCCCCCTTTTAAAGCAGCAATGTAACATTATTTCCCAGACCTCAGTCATTTACTTACACTTTCATGATTGTAACCATATTCACGTGACCCCGTCTCATTGGCCACTTAACACTCTATTTTTTTTTCTATTGAGGTGTGGTTGATGTACAATGTTATGTAAATTTCAGGTGTATGAGAGAGTGATTCAAACTTTTTAAAGGTTATATTCCATTTATAGTTATTATAAAATATTGGCTAGATTCCCCGTGTTGTACAATATATCCTTGTAGCTTATGTATTTTATATATAATAGCCTGTAGCTCTTAATCCCCTACCCCTATCATGCCCCTCCCCACTTCCCTCTCCCCACTGGTAACCACTAGTTTGTTCTCTACATCTGTGAGTCTGCTTCTGTTTTGTTATATTTACTAGTTTGTTGTAATTTTTAGATTCCACATATAAGTGATATCACAGAGTATTTGTCTTTCTCTGTCTGACTTATTTCACTTAGCATAATGCCCTCCAAGTCCATCCGTGTTGTTGCAAATGGCAAAATTTCATTCTTGTTATGGCTGCGTAGGATTCCATTGTACGTGTGTGTATACGTATGTATATATGTGTATATATATATACTACATCTTTATCCCCTCAGCTGTTGGTGGGAAGTTAGGTTTCTTCCATATCTTGGAAATTGTAAATAATGTTGCTGTGAACATTGGGGTGCGTGTATTACCATTATCTTTACATAAACTCACATTTTGTACTTAGCTTCTTCCTCAACAAAGTTATCCATGAAGTTACATGCTTGATGTAAACAAACGTGCTAGTTGATTTGCGCTAGTTGATTTTCACCTGTATGTCTATGGAGGTGCTGCCTGATATGGTAGCCATCAATCACATGTGGCTATTTAAATTTAAAATAGGTAAAATTAAAAATCCAGTTCTTCAGTAGAACTAGCCACATCTAAAGTGCTCCGTGACCACATTGTATTATCTATTATACAATATTTCCCTTGAAGCAGAAAGCCCTATTGAACAGCCCTGGTCTTCTACAGTGTCAGTGCTCACGGACTTCCATCACCAGGATGAGAAAGTTCAAGCAGCAATCTAAACTCTGAGTCTTCCCTGTGTTTACAAAGCAGCTTTGACCAATGGTATCATAAAGGGTAAACTACATGTAAAAATTTATGCAGATAAATGATGGGTGCTCAGCCACAGGTACATGTTTTCCAAGCGTAGCCCTATTCAGGGACTGAAAAGCATCTGAAATCACATTGCCACCAAGTCTTTTTTTTGATGTTTATTGCCTCACCCCTCCCTCCCTCCCTCCCTCCCTCCCTCCCCCCCTCCCCCCTCCCCCCCTCTCTCTCAGTGTTAAGGGAAAGGCAATCCAAAACACCTATGTTGATAAGTTGTTTGACATGAAATTAGAACTTCCTATCATTCTAAACTTGAAAAACCGCAATCCACAATTGTCAGCCTACAAGCTGTGGTCTCTGTCTATTGGCCCCTTTCGGTGAAGGCTGGCCGTGTTAGCATGTTGCCCACAGCTCTGCCCTCAGATCTCCTCCACACGGATTTTCTCAACTGGTGTGAAAATATGGAATTGTAACTCCTTGTACACATGATTTGTACATTCAGCCAGTAGCTCCTCCAGCTGATATAAGGAATAATACAGAGGAGGAGCAGTGGAGTGACAGTGTGTGTTGGAGAGCCGGGTGGATTGTAAAAATGAGCCAAAGTAAGAGCTTCCCAGGTAGTAAACCCTCATCGTACCTGGGCCCATTCCTAGACAAGAGCAAGCTATCACTCGTCAAAGAACCAGATCTAAGAAAGAGGAAAAACAAACTTTCATTTCCTCTTCTTCCTCCTCCTTCTCCTTTTCTTGTTGTTGATGGCTGATTGAACAAGATATCCAGCTGAGCCGTTCACTGAATGGCTAAATGCTGTGTGAGCAGGAACGTCCATATTCTATCCCCAACCCCCCTATAAGAAGTTCTTCAATCTCTCTAACTCTCTTGGGCTCTCTTTGCTTTACTTTGCAAAATGGTAGACGCTTCACTCCACCCTCTCTCCCAGATGCCGAGTCATTTAATGAATAGTATCATGGCTGTTACCGCACACTGAGATTCTTGGACTGGGGTGGTTGCTAAAGTGATGTATGTGTTCCTGTTGTCCCATTGGAGTAGAGGTAGCGCCGTTAATCTGGCTGTTAGCGGAATTAGCATTGAGAACACACGTTACCACGTACACATCTGTTTCACTCTGTGAACCAGAGATGTGCCTCTAAGGGATTTTCAAACAAGGCTTTGCACTGTCCCTTCCGTTTTTATCCTCGGTTTGACTCTGCAGCATTACTCTGTGTCAGTGCTCAATTGATGAACTGTACCTGCTCGGTGCCATCCAAATGTTAGCCGCTTGGAGGGGGGTTTCGATGACAACCCCAAGGAGAAGAGACTGAGCAGGAAACTGGTCAGGTCAGTTAAGAGATGGGCAGCGTCTGTGATGACAGCAAGACTCCCAGCAATGTGTCCACCTGGGGGATGCAGAATAGGATATGGGGTTAGGGCCCCAGAGTGCAACTAGATCATGTACATACTAACCGTAGTTGGTGAAAATGCCACAGACTCCCAGAACTGAAGACGAGAAGGGGTCTTAACTTTGATTTAATCCACCTCTTTTCCCCAGTTTGACAAGTAAAGAAACCAAGATCCAGAGAGTGGGTAGGATTTGAACATGTAGAAGTGAATTGCACAAGAGAGGCCATTCCTGGGATAAAATGTGGGGAACATTTGAAGAACATCCCAGTTAGACTGGGGCATGAGGATTCAAAAGAAATATAAAAAGAGGAGGGCAGGAGAGGTGCAGGCCAGATTGAAAGGGTCTCCAGACTGAGGACCTGGACTTTGGTCTGTAAACCAAATGACACAATCTGGCCCCCTGATGTGCTGTTATTTGACTTGTAATTTTACCACAGTCTTTACCACTTCCTTCTGCTCCGCTAATTTATGTTATCCACCTGGTTTTGAGATTGCTGTTCTGAATAGTGGGGAGGAGTAAGAAGAAAGGGCAGGTACCTTCCAATGAGATTCTTTTTTAAAAATCTCTATTTTATATTGGAGTAGAGTTGATTTACAATGTTGCATTAGCTTCAGCTGTATAGCTAAGTGATTTAATTGTACATATACATCTATCTATTCTTTTTCAGATTCTTGTTCCATATAGGTTATTGCAGAATACTGAGTAGCATTCCCTGTGTTATACAGTAGGCCCTGGTTAATTATCTGTTTTATATATAGTAGTGTGTATATGTTATATATAGTAGTGTGTATATGTTAACCCCATACTCGTAATTTCTCCCACCCCGTTTCCCTTTGGTAACCATAAATTTATTTTCTATGTCTGTGAGTCTGTTTCTGTTGAGTAAATAAGTTCATTTGTATCATTTTTTTAGATTCCGCTTATAAGCGATATCATATGATATTTGTCTTTCTCTGTCTGACTTACTTCACTTAGTATGATCATCTTGAATGCACCAACAGTCCGATACAGCACAGGAAGAGAACCCAAGCCATGGGACACCTGCCTTGTTTTTCTCTCCATTTGGTGTGTTCCCTGTATTTCTGTCTAGTTCTCCTTTGTGAAAAGACCTCCAGCCTCTAAAATAGAAGTCAAAAGGACCACCTTATCTTTTCCTTCTCGAACAGGGCTGTTGTTTGAGTGCAATAACCTTTATTGTTGTTACTACATCTTCCCAGCAAAGAGCTTCCGCTGACTGATGAGTCCTCCCAGAAGCTGTTTATTGCCTTGTGTGCAAACAAAGTGACAGAGACTGTCAGTCATCAGCCCCTCCATCATCAGACTCACCTTGTCTCAACTAATGATTTAAAAAAATTGCATGTAAGGTTCATAATTGCAATAAGCCCCAGAGATCGCCGGCTCTGGCTATAGTTAATATCTGGTTTGTGAAAGTTTAATGGTCTGAAGCAAAGGAGTCCTCAGGCTTGTTACTGAGCTGTCAGGGCAAAAGTCAGAATGATTCATTAACCAAAAAGCAACATTTTGCTAACAAATCAGCTGTCCTTCCAATTATCCTCTCGTGTTGCTCTGTCGCCAAACTTGGGCCTGATAATAAAGCGGTGTGAATAATGCATTATTTCTTGCCCAGGGAGTGACTGCACGCAGATAAGCAGCTTGCCGCAGTCTTAGCAATGAATGGTGGTGATGAATGCTGGTATGCTGGGCTAAGATTGTAGCTTAAGTCAAGGGAATGAAGTCTTACAGGGGATCTTCAACAGGCTCAGCTGAGTCAGGAGGGAACTGGGAAAGAAAAAGGGCTTGCTTTGGAAGCAGCCTGGTTATGTGGAGACCCGGGAACTGAGAAGCATTCTGCAACCCTCCAAGCTGCTTATAAGAACATCCAAAAAACTGTGGGGAATCGTGCTGACTCCTATGGAGTAAACTGTTCGTACGAGGCAGTCTGTGACTGAATGTGCATTTGCTTCTGAAAGCATGGGGTATTATCGACAGTTGATTCAGTCATCCAGCTAGGATGTATTGAGACCTTACTGTGCACATCCCAGGGATAGGGTATAGAAAAACAAACAAAGCTAAACGAAGCACAGTTCCTCTCTTCAGTGATCCCCTTGTCTAACACTCACTGTATAGCAAACAGGCATCATGGGCTAGGGGATCAGAAAGCCACTCTCACTGGGAGCCCTGAAGAACTTTCCACAGGAGGGAGGGGGTAAGAATTAGCTAGAAAGGAAGAGTTTCTCAGAAAGAGATAAGAGCAAGAACAAAAAACAGAGAGAAGTAAAAGAACGGGGCACCTTTGTGGAAAAGTAGGAGGTGTGGTGTGTTGGAGAAATAACGGGAAATGAGACTGGAAAGGTGGCTTGGGGACCCTTGTGTACGGTGTCACACGTAATGCTAAAGGATTTGAATGTTATCCTGTGGGACAAAGGAATCTTTTTGTGATTTTTGAGGCAAGGTTGTGACATGTTCAGATCTGTATTTAGGCTTTTCCTTCTAAGAATACAGATTTCTTGTCCTACTGCTGACCTAAGAACTCAAAATCTTTCCAGGTAAGGCCGATATGTACTAACTCCTGGACTGCATTCAAGCCCCTCCGTCTGAAAGGCCCTTCTCATCTCCCTCTTAGTCACCTCTTCATCCCTACTCATCCTTTGAGGCTTTGCTCAGATCCCATATCCTGCAGGAGGACCTCCCAAATTCCCCAAAGTCATCTGAGAATACTACCTGCTTTCTCTGACATGGTCAAAAATGGTTTTAGGAAGGAGGTGAGTTGTGGGTTGGGGTCTTGAATGGTGGTTAGGGTTTTGATGACTATGGAGAATGAGAGAGTTTTCCATGTAAATCAAAAGGCGTAAGCAAAAGTTACAGAGACCTCAAGGTGCAATGATTATTTTGCATAGAATGAATAAATAGCTGAAACAGAAGAAGAGTCATATAGGGAAGTAGTAAAAGAAAAAGATTGATAGTCAGTTTGGCAGGCAAATGGTGGAATAACTTGAAAGCCAAAGTAAGAATTTTTCATTTTGTGCAGGATGCCAGGGTTTTCCAATATATTGATCTCTCTTCACTTGGTGCAGCTGAGTAGGGTTTACCACAGAGAGGGCCCCTGAGCCAGCCTCTTTCTGCTACAAGAATACTTGTCAGTTTGCCTCTGTACTCAGTAAAATTTCCTATGCTTGACGTGGTGGGGAAAAGGTTGTGAAGGACTGAGATGGCAAAGGTGAGCCACTGAAGAATTTTGAAAACAGAATTAACATGATGAGGGCAATGTTTTAGGAAAATTAGCTCAACATCAATACAGCTCAAATTCCAAGTGATTTTCTGTCAGTATCCACTTAATTCCTTCACTGACAACATCACTTTCTTCTGACCCTAAAGCCAGATTTGAACTCATAGACTAATTATTAGGAATGAGAAGGAAAGGAGGAGATTGATTTGCTCACTCCAAGTGCATAGCTTCCCACGTCCCCTCTACGAATTTTAGAAACAAATTGACAGGGCGTACGGAAAGGTACAAGGAGAAAACTGAGTTTTGTGGATGGGAGGCCATCTCATTTCAGAATATTAATTAGATATCAGCTGGGGAGAATATGCATCTATTCTCGGCATCCACATGATTTCCGGGAAAAGCAAGAGAAGACAGTTGTGCAGAAAACCAGCCAGTTTATACATCCTGCTGAGCTGTGTTTGCATGGGGTTGTGCCAGTACTTTATTTGGAAGGCTATGAATGTCCAGAACATCAGCTTTTCAAATCATGTTTCAAATGGATTATGTTTTGTAGATTTTCCGTTTTGTTGATCTCTTACGTGAGCAATTGAAAATTGTCCATAGTCTCGTGACTTTCAATAATAAAAAAGAATGCCCCGGGCTTCCCTGGTGGCGCAGTGGTTGAGAGTCCGCCCGCCGATGCAGGGGACACGGGTTCGTGCCCCAGTCCAGGAAGATCCCACATGCCGCGGAGCGGCTGGGCCCGTGAGCCATGGCCGCTGAGCCTGCGCGTCCGGAGCCTGTGCTCCGCAACGGGAGAGGCCACAACAGTGAGAGGCCCACATACCGCAAAAAAAAAAAAGAAAAAAAAAAGAGCTCCCAGAGATCAATATAAAGGATTACAAATTATCTGAAAAAACAAGTGAGCCACAGATATTAAGAGGCAAATAGGAAATGCATTAACAAAAGGAAATACAGATCGTTAATAAACATGCAAATAATATTAATAGTAACAAAGGAATGCATATTAAAATAATGCATGTTCATCTATACATTAGCAAAGATTTTTGAAAGATTAAAATAAGTTCTGGGAAAGATTTGGAGAGAGAATCATTCTCACGTAGAGCTGGCAGACATAGGAATTGTTTCAAGCTTTCTGGATAGCAGTTTGGCATGTGCATAAAGAAGTAATAAAAATATTCATGTCCTTCAACTAGTTATTTCCACTTTTAGGAATCTCTTTGAAGGAATTATCCAGAAAAGCAAGCAGAGTTTTATTCCAGATTTTTCATTGCAGCATTGTCCATAAGCAGGAAAAAACTCCCTAAGTTTCTAACAATAGAGAGATGGTTATGTAAATCACAGTAGAGCATATTATAGAATATTGTTCAGGCATAGAAATGTTTTTGAAAGAGTATTTGATGGCATGGCCAAAAGCATTGTGTGCTCTCAGTTATGTTAAAAAAAATTGTGAGCTATGAATTGAAAATATACCGTAGAAAAATACTCCATAATGTTATTGAAGATTATCACTCAAAAGTAGGATTGTGATTAATTTTATTTTGTTTCCTTCTGCTTTCCAACTTAGCTCAAATGAGCATATTGTTACTTTATATTTACATAAAATATTCAGTCTTTTTTTAAAAGAACTTAGGCAACTCTTCTGTAATGATGCAGGGTTTTGTTTGCTTGTTTAATCAGAGAAGTCTTGAGAAATACTCACCGATGACCTCTGCAATCATGAAAACTAAGCATGTTCCTGAAGCAGCACAGAGTTTCCACTTGGCATAGACTTGCTCCTTTGCCCTGTTCTCTGTGGCCTTGGAGTTGCTGTGGCAGTGATACATGGCTCCTGACTCTGGCTCCTCTGGCTTCTCTCCAGGATGTTGATCTTTATTCAAGGGTTTCTGCTGGAGTTCCATGCTGAGGATGAGTTTGACAGAAGCAAGAAGTGAACATGGTTGCAAATAAACCTCTCACTGACAGCCCAACCCATTATCAGAACTGCTATGAGGACATTTGCTGACTAGCTAGGAACTTATAATTTATGGCTCCTTCTACAAGAAATATCAAATGTAAGGAACCAAGCGAGAACTTTCCTTCTGAATTCTCAACTACAAAGAGTTTTGCTTTTATTTAGGCAAGCTCTTATTCAGTCTATACTACCAGTGATTAAAAGAAAGTAAAGGAAAAGGAGAAAGGAAGCAGATACATTTTGGTGCCTTTCCTTCACAGTCACTTCACTTTGAAAACATTTTGGGCACTGCTATAAATTTTAAAAGGGGCAGTAATGAGGTTATTACTATTAACGAGTAATGTGCCTATGAGCCAGCCTGGTGATTCAGACACTCACTATTGCATGGCAACACTCTCCCTTTCTTCTGCACAGCAACATTGTTAATAGATCATAGCTCTTTTTCCTGCTGATTCCATATGAACCCTCAGAAACCTTCTTAACACAGCTTTGCAGAAATCTCTACCAATCTATCAAAGTTGTAATGAGAGTTAAACCTACTTATAGGTAGGTTTAACTGCCTGCCCAAAGCAGGCAGTGCCTATCAGTTCTATTCAAATATAAAGCATTTATAGAAATATAGAGCCATTTGTAGAAATATAGAATTTCACAAATGCAAAGATTGTAGATAACATTTAGTCCAACCCACAGTTTCTTACCTGAAGTAATTAAGATTCAGAGAGGTTAAGTAATTGCCTGAGGTCAAACAGCCAGGAAATGGGAGAGCTGGGACTCCAAGCCTAGTGTTTTTTCCACTATGCCCACACTGCCTCTCTACCTGAGCATCGGTACACCTAAAACCAATTTTTACTGATGCCATGATCTTGAACTAATTAGATTTGTATTTTTAAATAAACTTATTAGAAGACATTAATAAGATTCTTAGCAGTAAGAACTTTACATTCATGACTCTGAAAGGTATAAAAATGGAAATAAATTATTTTCCTCCATTGAAGAGTTACTTTGTCTTATCACCATCCACAAAAAGATCTGATGGTTTTGGCTTAAGTGATGATTAGTATTACAGTTCTAATTATCCTTATATTTGGGGGGTTTCCTGAATAAAATAACATACATATTCATTATAGAAAACCTGGAATTACAGAAAGGCACAAAGCAGAGGGGAAAAAATCAGTAATAAATTACCACCAAGAGACAACTATTATTGATAGTTTTTTGTTTAGCTTTGTAATAAATACTGTTTTTACTTAGAGTCCATATTAATTCGGATGTTTTTGACAGCAAGTACAGAAAACAAAGCTCATGCTAGGTAAATTAACAAATGGGAATTATTGGTTCTGCACCTGAAAACATCTAGAAGTATTAGGCTTCAGCCTGATTTATCAAAGCTCCAGATCCATTACTCTGCAGTTCTCAACTACTCTTCAATCTCAGGCTGGTTTTCCTCATGTAGTGGAATAGTTGCCCAAGATAATCAGGACTGTGTACTTGTTCTTTCTTATACAGCAAGAAAGAGTGTTCATTCTCCCAACTGCAAAACAGGAGTCCTGAGCTGCATGCTGATTTGGCCAGCCTCTGTAGCCGGAGGACTATGGATGTGCTAATTGGCTTAGACCTTGTTACAGCCAGAAGATTGGCTAAACGCAACAACGCTGACTCCTGGAGCTGAGAGTGCGGTAACTGCTACCCAAATCACATGACTGCAACTCAGTGGGGATGGGCTGGAATAGGTTGTGGATGAAATGACAGTGTCACAATAGGATTCCACCAAAGATACAACTTTGGAACCTAATTTTTAGCTGTATATATTGTTAACATTTTCTCAACTTATTAAATATTCTATATCATTAGTTTAACATACAGAGAGCATTATATTTAGTATAGATATGTTACAACATAAGTAACTATTTTCTATTATTGGACAATTGACTCTTTTCCAATTATTTGGCACCACTGTGATTCATATCCTTATAGTTATCCTTTGCTAAGTATATTATTATCTCCTTAAAATGCAATCCTGAAAGGGGAATTACTTGGCTAAAGAGTATCTACATTTTGGGCTTCCCTGGTGGCACAGTGGTTAAGAATCCGCCTGCCAATGCAGGGGACATGGGCTCAAGCCCTGGTCCGGGAAGATCCCACATGGCGCGGAGCAACTAAGCCCGTGTGCCACAACTACTGAGCCTACGCTCTGGAGCCCGTGAGCCACAACTGCTGAGCCCGCGTGCCGCAACAACTGAAGCCCAAGCACCTAGAGCCTGTGCTCCGCAACAAGAGAAGCCACTGCAGTGAGAAGCCCGCGCACAGCAACAAAGAGTAGTCCCTGCTCGCCATGACTAGAGAAAGGCCACGTGCAAGCAATGAAGACCCAACTCAGCCAAAAATAAATAAATAAATTTATTTTTTTTAAAAGAGTATCTGCATTTTTAAGGATTTTGATGTATATTTGCCAAATTGGCTTCAGAATGTTTTTGCCGATGATGTTAATAGCAGTCAGGATTTTGAGCAATTCTAAGTAATCTTCATATTGGAATAAGAACTATTTGGCAAGAGGCACATAAAGTACTCATACCTATAAATTTTCACCTTTGTAATGTGATACATACCCTGATAATAAACAACCGTATAAGGTAGTAGTGTTAGTCACCAATGGTCATCGACGCAGAGGAGCCAGAGAACTAATAAGAAAACATGGTGGAGGTTTCCTTTTTCCTTGTGCTGAGAAGGCAGTATGAGCAGGACAGGGTCACCAAATATTCTGGCATTGTTCATATGACCACTCTGGCCATATGAAGCTTTACTTTATTTTCTATTTTTCGTGAATCTTGTGGGCAGAGAAAACCAGGTGGTGAGTGACTGAGAGAGAACTTATCCTGGAACAGTTTAGAAGGCAGACCAAGGCAGTAATTCCACCAGGGGAATGGCCTGTGAGCAATGCCACAAGAGGAAAAGTGCAAGAAACCTGGCCAATTTTTACTTTTAAATGCTGCTACCTTGTCCTAGACCTAAGATTAACCAAGTTGGATACGTTTTGAGCTGAGATTGTTCCTTGAAGCACTAAGCCAGAAATCCGAAACAGGACTGAAATTGGATACAGTGTGTTCACGTGTGTGTATGTATGTGTTTTATGAGGTGAGATGGGAGTCCACCATCTTCGCTGGGCTCCCCAAAGGGTCTGTGATTCCAAAAGAAGTTAAAAAACTGAAGTTAAAATATATTCCTCATCATCTCATAAGAGCAAAGTGGTCTAAGTGTCTCTAGATGCAGTACAGCCTCTTGATCTGAAAAGTGATGCAAATTCTAAGAAGAATTTTAAAACGAAGGTTCTAAAAAGCAAATGCTAGAATGCATCAAAATATGAAATATGAATTTACTTTCAAAGAATAAATCACCAGAGGTCACCACACATTCAAATATGGCTGACGCTTTGAAGAGTAGGAACAATAGGCCGGAGCAAAGAAACTTACTGTAGCATCAAAAAGAAAAAACGGGGAGAAACAGAGAAGAAAAATAGGGAAATATTACAAAAGTTGATGTCAATAGCCTAGAACTTAGAGTTCATCTCTTAAAATAAGAATTAGAAAATGGAGCTTTATTTTGTGATCTTGGAGAAGCATTTTTGTTTTTAATTTTGTATCTTATTTTTGTCTGTTGGTAGAAGTCAAACCCCTTTGGTTCTATATCTCTTAAGTGGAGCTGGTAATATTTTTCACACTCTTCACATGTTGACTATATAAAATCACTTTGTTTTTGTACTTTCACATTACCTTTCCCAAGAGCCTTAAATCACTCCTCCTGTTGGGAGAGGAGATAAAATCTAAGGTCCCGTCATGCATTTCCAACACTTCATGTATCCATTCGTTCAACAAACGTGTTGCATGCCTGCACCATCAGAGGTGCTAATGATACCATGCCTCTGAGACCAGCAAAGTTCTTGACCTAAGAAGCTTGTATCCTAGCAGAGGGGAACACAGCAAACCAGCTGATAGTGACAGAGGCTGTGTAGTATCATGGGCGGTGACTGGGAAAGGAAAGGTGAGGCTACCTGAAATAGAGTGGTAGGGGAAGGCACCTCTGTAGATGATATCTGAGCAGGAACTTAAAAGATAACCCGGAGCAGACCTACAGGAAGGAGGAACATCACAAGCAGAGGGCATTGCTGGTGCAAAAGCCGAAAGGCAAGAAAGAACTTGTCTTGTTCAGAAGCTTGTCTTGAACAGAAAGGAAACTGCATAGTGGCCGCTGTAGCATCAAGAGAGAGTAAAATTGAATCAAGTCAGAGAAGTAGGCAGAAGTCAGATCATGCAGAACTCCGTGGGCCATTGTAAAGGGTTTCATTTTCTTCAAAATATAAAAGGAGGAAGTCGGAAGGTTTTGACTAGGGAGGTAACATTATGTGGTTCACATTTCTAAAATGATCATTTTGGGTGTTGCTTGGAAGGCTAGAGTATAGTGAGCAAAATATGGAGACCGTTTATTTGATTAAATGTTATGAGGGAGTGGGGAGTAGAAATGTTCACCTAACAGGTGTAATTTCTTGTCCCAGACCAGCTATCCAGTGTTCCACCCCTTTTTTAAACAGCTTTATTATAATATAATTCATATGCCACAAACCCATTTAATGTATACAATTAATGGGTTTTAGCATATATACAAAGTCATACAACCATCACCACAATCTAATTTAGAACATTTTCATCACCCTGAAAAGAAATTCCATACCCAGTAAATCCCCAGTCTCCTTACACACAATCCTACCTCAGGAAATCACTAACCTTATTTCTGTCTTTATAAATTTGCCTCTTCTGGACATTTTCTATAAATGGAATCGTACATTATGTAGGTTTTGTGACCGGCTTCTTTCACTTAGTATAGTGTTTTCAAGGTTCATCCATGTTATAGCAAATATCAGTACGTCAGCACTTTATTGCTTTTTATTTCCAGATGGTACTAAGTTGTATGGATATACATCTGAGGGACAGTTAGGTTGTTTACATTTTTTCAGCTATTAGGAATAATGCTACTTTGCAAATTTGTGTACAGGGTTTTGTGGAAGTATGTTTTCATTTCTATTGTTTTTCTATCTGGCATATTGAACTCATAGAATAAGTTGGAAAATGTCCACTCTTTTATTTTTTGGAAGAATTGATATTAATTCTATTTTACATCTTTGGTAGAAGTCATCAGTGAGACATTTGGGCTTTCTTTGTGTGAAGCTAATACAGTCTCTTTACTTGTTATTGGTCTACTCAGATTTCTATTTCCTCTCGAGTTTGGTAGCTGATATCTTTCTATGAAGTTTTCCATTTCATCAAAGATTACAAGCATTTTATTTTACGTGATTTATCTTTAAATCAATTAAGAGAAAAAAGGAGAGTAAATATTCTGTCTTGTATAATTATCTACATAATTACCTTTACTGATGCTGTTTGATTTTTTGTGTGTTGACTCTAGTTAATGGCTGGTGTCATTTGTTTTAAGCCTGAAGAATTTCCTTTACTATTACTTGTAAAATGAATCTGCTAGCAAAAAGTTCTCTCAATTTTTATTCATTTGGGAATGTCTTTATTTCACCTTCATTTTACAAAGATAGTTCTGTTGGATAAAAGTTGATTGATTGGCAGGGTTTGTTTTTTCTTTCAGTACTTTAAATATGCCGTCCCACTGCCTTCCAGCCTCCTTTGTTTCTGATAGAAATCAGCTGTTAATCTTACTGAGAAACTCTTGCTCACGATGAGTCTTTTTTCCTCTTACTGCTTTCAAGATTTTTCTGTGTGTTTTGCTTTCAATATTTTAACTATGATGTGTGTGTCAGAGTATAGATCTGTTTGCCTTGATTCTTCTTAGAGTTTGTTGACTCTCATGGATGTATAAATTAATGTTTTCACCAAATTTTGAAATTTGTTCCTTTGAATGTTTTTCTGCTCCTTTTCTGCCTCCTCTCTTTCTGGTATTCCCATTATGTATATGGTAGGATATTTAACTATGTACCACATTTCTCTGAGGCTCTATTAATTTTTATTCATTCTTTTTTCTCTCTGTACTTTGTGTTGCATAACTATTGACCTGTCTTCACAGTCACTGCTTCTTTCTTCTGCCAGCTCATATCTACTGCCGAGTCCCTTTGTTCCATTTATTGTACTTTTCAACTTCAGAATTTGGTTCTTTTTTATTATTTCTATCTGTTATTACTGATATTCTCTATGTGATGAGACATTGTCATCATGCCTTTCTTTAATTCTTTAAACATGATTTTCTTGAATTCTTTGAACATATTTATAAGAGCTGCTTTAAATCTTTGAATGCTAAGTTCAACATGGGGGCCCTTTCCAAGGCAGTTTCTATTTCCTGCTCTTTTTACTGTTTATAGGTTATTCTTTCCTGTTCCTTTGCATAGGTTGTCATATTTTTCTGGAAACTGGATGTTTTAGGTGAGATATTGTAGCAATTCTGAATACTGATCCCCAGCGGGCTTGTTATTGTGGCTGCTTACTTGTTTGCTTTTTTTTTTGTTTAGTGAATTGGCTTGTCTAGTTCAGTGGAGTATTTTCTTTGACCTTCCCTGCTGTGTAGCCTCTATTGCCAGTCCTCAGAGAGTGCAGCCTTGGACATGCGCACAGTCATCCTTCCCTCTCCCTACCCGCTTTCCCAGGGATGGTGATCATTTTAATCATGTTTTCTTTGACTGTCTTTTTCCATGCATCACTGTTAAGCTTCTGGCTTCTCTGCCTTTGTTGGTATCACACTCAGCTCTTGTCCTCCTTAATCACTTGCTGATTGCTCTAATGTTTTCAACAGTATCCTGAGGCAGAAATTACAACATTATCCAATGAAAGTTGGGCCATGTATTAGTCTACTCTAGCTTCTATAGTAAAATACTGCAGACTGGGTAGCTTAAACAACAGAAATTTATTTTTTCATAGTTCTAGAGGCGAGAAATGCATTATTAAGGTGCTGGAAAATTTGGTTTCTGGTTTTGGTGGCCCTGGCTTGTAGATGGCTGTCTTCTTGTTATGTTCTCACATGGTAGAAAGAGAGAGATCTCTGGTATCTCTTCCTCTTTTATAAAGATATCAGTTCTATCTCTCAGGACTTCACCCTAATGACCTCATTTAACCTTAATCATCTTAAAGGTCCTGTTTCCAATACAGTCACAAGGGAGCTAGGGTTTTAGTATATGAATTGTGGAATGACAAGAACATTCAGTCCATAAGAGCCTCCTTACAGGGACAGTATTTGAGGCTAATCTTTGTGGCTTGTGCCAACTCCAGGAGGGCTCTTTCTACCTGTCTCTCCCTAGCTGTTTCTGTTAAACTTCTAACTGGTCTACCATTTAGCTTGTTGCTCTGATGAAGCCACCAGCCTGCTCTTGATTGCTCAACAGCAAAATCCTCATTGTTTTTGACAGTGCCCTTATGCTTGAAATATCCCATATTCTGTTCCAGATAAACTTTCAGCTGATGTATCATCAGTCCTCTAAGGGAAAGATGCATAGCTCTCTGTTCTTATAGCCTGATTCTCCCATGGGCAGAACCTCTGCATCACTGCCCCCAAAACTGAGAGAAGGAACAGTGACCCACTTATCCTGGAGTGCCACCTCTGCTCCATAAGTGGGTGGTGAAGAACCTCACCCTATGTGTGAGCCAGGGCAGGGGTGTTCAGGGGCTTGTGGCTCCTGGACTATGAGTAGGGATTGGGTGAAGGAAGGGGCCCCCAGTCCTCTTGGCCATGTCTGCATCGAATACAGGTTCTATAATATGGAGCTGGGGCAATTAGAGAGTCCAGCAGCCCTTTGCTCTAGGGGTGAACTGTAGCCCCAGTTGGAAGCTGGGAGGAGAGAGATCCCTGTCTTTTGGCCACATCCAACCAGAGTAGAACTTCCATCACAACAAGCTTGGAGGGGAAAGAGGTTAGTGGGGCAGATCATGGCTCAAATGCCACAGACTCTTGCTTTTCACTGAGATTTAGTAGATTTTCTTGAATAAATCTCAGTTTGCTGTATGCCCTTAAGACAATTTCCAGAGACTAAACTGTTGGAGTTTTTTTAGTATTATTTTTACCAGTAAAATGGTAAAAATGTTTCACTGGGGAAGGAGGTCCATTGAGCTACTTACACCACCATTCCAGAAGTCCTGCCATCCCAAACACACACACACACACACACACACACACACACACACACACACACACACACACACACACACACACTTTAAGGCTTCACATTGAAACGATTCCAGTACTTTGTCCCTACCATCTGGACCTGCCCTCACATTCCCTGCACTTCTTTCATATACAGCTTGGGAAAAAGAAAAGCTCGTTTCCAGTACCAAGAAAACCATATTGAGTATGTAGGTCAACTTTATACAACTATCTCTTTGCTACCATGAGCCCAAGCATAGGGAATCACATCACTGGAAAGGGAATTGGAGGGATTGGTAGGGGAGAGATTATACAATAGTACCTACAGGGCCTAATATTACTACTTCCTGTGGTAGAATGTCTCTAAAATTATGTCCAGCAATTCCTGTCATCTTATATGCACATGCCAGCAAGAGATGGAATCCACTGTGCCACCCCTTGAATCTCAGACTTGGGACTTGCTTTAACCCATCAAATGTGGTAAAAATGGTGCTGTGCCAGTTCTGGTCTTAAGCTGTCTGACACCTGTCAGATTCCACTGCTGCTCTGTTTCTCCCCTGAACTGCCATATAAAAAGGTCCAAGCTAATCTGATAAAATGAGACACCACACAGAGAGAGAAGCCATGGGAAGCAGAACGAAGACCAGTCAAAGCCAACACAAAGACCCCAGACAAGTAAGTGAAGCCATCCTTGACCTTCCAGCACATCCCAGACACCAGCAGAATGCAGCCTCACAAGCAAACCTCGATAACTCCACATGGAGCGAGAACTGTGATAAATAAAATGTTGTTTAAGCCACTACGTTTTGGGGGTAGTTTCTTGCACAACAATAGATAACTGAAGCACTTTTGTTGTGTAATTAGAGAATACAGATTCCTTCTAGATAAGTTTCTCAACAGATGATAACAACTTAAATAGAAAGCTGATGATAAGTAGAAAAAAAGAGAAGGAAGGAGAAAAGAGAAGGACCTTCAGGGGACAAAGTTACCTCTGAAATAGAGATAGAACAAAATACATGAGAAAGGAGATTGGGAGAGGTGAGGAAAAGTGAATTAGTGAGGGGATCAAGGTTCATATGAGCTCAGGAGGAAAGAGATTAAGGACCCAGGAGGCCACATGGTGAAAGTGTGTGTGCAGGAGCCGGGGAGGGGAACGAAATTCACAAACAGGAGGCATGGTCCACATCCCAACTCTGCCGTAATTAGACACCCAGCCTTTAAAATGGCATTTATTCTCTCTGGAATCCACTTTCCTAACTGGTGAAATGAGGGATCAGGATAAATCATCTCATCTAGGTTCAATTGTTTTTATTTGGAAAAAAATAAAAATTAGTTTGACAGTTTTTATCATCACTGTATCATGAAAACCATACCAATTCATGAGGCGAATGAGACCCTGTAACCATCAACAGTTGGCTTTATTTGCATAACAGAGTGCTAATGGTCTAGTTTCATGAGAAGGGAAATACTGCTATTTTAATAATGTAGAGATGCTGTATTAATAGTGTCCACAGTGTTAACAATTTGTTGTTCAAAATTTCTGCCTGACCTAATGTGAGGCTTTGTCGTTTATGATCTCAATAAATCACATCTAATATTATTTTCTTAGAAAAATAATTCTTACAGTGTGAGATAATAGATGTGCTAGACTCTTTGCCATATATATATTTTTAAGCAAAGTTATAAATATCCTGAGAAAAAGTCCCTTTGCAGTTGCTTAAACATTCGATGCTATCAAACGCAATGCCGCTACTCTTTGGAATATTAATTTGTTTTCATGAAACACACAAAAACATTACACATATTATTAATGGGTAAGAAGTATTCTCTTAAATTCTGCTTCTAACATGAATTTATTTCAGATTCTCATTCATTTATCTATGTATTCTGAGTGTGTTTCTCTTTGCTCCCCACTTGGATTGAATTCCCCAAATGCACCAAAGTCTCATGCTTATTTGTCTCTGTCTTTACCAGGAAATTATCTCAGTCAGGAAAACTTTCCTAACCCTACTTCCTATGTAGGGTTTCCCTAACCCTACTCTAACTCCTTCTTATTTTTTCAGTTCTCAGCCTATCACTTCTGAAAAGCTTTCTCTGACTCCCAAATTCCGGCAAAGACCTAGGTTCCCTTGAGGTATTCTTACTGTATACCCCCAGAATAACACACATGCTATTTTGTAATTGCCTGTTTCTTATATGCATTCCACATTAGACTCAGGCTTTCAAGAGGACAGAGATACAGGTCTAGGAATATTTTAGTCTCCGGTATATATACACATGTTCAATCAATTATTGTTAAATAAGGGGGAAATGAATGAATATATTGCACATGGAACTGTGGGAGATAGTAAAAAGAACTAGAGCTATGTAGAACATTAAGGTCAGCTATATTTATTATAGGTGTGTATATGTGATAATGATACTATATAATTAAGAAAATAGCGATTAACTTAAGATCAGTGTGACCACAATTTGCCACATAGTTGAAAAGCCTTAATTCTTTCTAAATATAATTTAATAAAATTTACTATCTTAAAAGTGTGAAGAATTGAGGAAAAGAAAGGGAAACACATCAGATTGTGTATGTCTGTTCTTTAGAAGAAAATCTACAGATGAAAAATATACCAATAAAATATGTCCTTCGTACACTCAGGATATTTAAGGAAGCAAATCAACTACGCAGAGTATTGCCTTTTTCAGGATAATATTATATAACTTGGCCAACAAGTTTATAAAATTTTACAAAACGCCCCCAAGTTGCAACAGCAAAACTTTCCAATTCTGAAGCAGTAGGATCTAGGGACTTAGTGAATACTCAAGACACAGCGAATTGTGAAGCAGTATCTGATGTCTGTTACCTGTCTAGCGTGAAGGCGTACATCTTGGTGGCTTTGTCATTCACAAGATAAGTTCTTTCAAGAAACTCCATGGTGGCCAGGATAAAAGATTTTGGTGGTGGTGGTGGTGGTGGTGGTGGTGGTGGTGGTGCTGTTATTGTGGCGACGGCTGCTGCTCTTCAACTCACTGTCCAGTTTTAGAAGCAAAACAACATTACGACTATTCACACACTTTGCAAAGAAAAAATGAAAAGGCTTCTGGGATTACAATAACAAGCCTCCCGTGTCAGTGTTCTTGATAGATCTGCTAAAACTACAGTCTGTTTGGAATGTTACCTGGCTTCATTCTCTCACCCACAGAAACTACCTTCCTGCAGGTAGGATCACATGACGTGTGTGTGTACGCCCACGCACTTCCCACGCCATCTGATTCCACTGTGCTGTCTAGGAGGTAGAGGAGATCAAGGGTTACCCGCTAATTGCTGCTGTAAGGGTTTGGTCTTCAGAGCACACCTGGGTGAGCTCAAACAGCTGCCTTTCTGTACACTAATATCTTTTCCCTCCTCTTCAACTTTCTTTTTTTTTTTTTTCTTGGCGCTGAGTGGGAAGGTCTGTCTCTGAACCTAAAAGCATTTCTCCTAGGATTTAGTTCTAAAATGCCCTCTAGGGCTTCCCTGGTGGCACAGTGGTTGAGAGTCCGCCTGCCGATGCAGGGCACACGGGTTCGTGCCCCGGTCCGGGAAGATCCCACATGCTGCGGAGCGGCTGGGCCCGTGAGCCATGGCCGCTGAGCCTGCGCGTCCAGAGCCTGTGCTCCACAACGGGAGAGGCCACAACAGTGAGAGGCCCGCGTACCGCAAAAAAATAATAATAATAATAAAAATAAAATGCCCTCTAAGCAGCTGTCAAGATTTACTTCTCTTCTCCTAGGACCGTTTGGGGATCTCACTACTGAAGAGGACATAGATCATTAGTCACTGAAGTCTCTAATCTGAAACAGTTCCTGGTGCAGCAGCTTGGAAACCCTTTTGACAGACAGGAGAAGGGCAGTGTCAGCTTCTAAATAAATAACAGCCCTCAAGCACAAAAGAACCAGAATGAGCTGTGTTCTCCCTGGCCAGGGTACCCTCTGCTGAGGATAAAAGACCAGCCCAAGGAACCCCTGCCAGGCAAACCCATCACAACTCTTAGAAATGGGCTCTTCTGAGTTGACCCCAAGAGACCTTCAACCCCCAAACTCCTATGAATTTTATTTCATTACAAAGAACTTTCCTTTCCAAATAAGAGAAAGGACTGTAGCCCAAGGACAACAGCCTCGTCACACGGCAGGCATTTACATGTGGGCCAAAGAGCATCCAAGACCTATAGAGATGCAGGCAGGGGCAGGCGAGTGCAGAGAGGAGAAGAGGCGTAGACCCTCCACCTCTAAGTCCTCGTTTCCTTCTTCATCTGTTGACACTAACTCCTTGGGGGGAGCGCTCAGAGCGGTGTAGTCCTGAGTAGTCCAGTGGCTCAGCCTCTCAGGAATCTGCCCATACAGCTGACCAGAGATCGCCCACAATGACCTAGGAGAATAAATATTGTCTCCTGGAAGGAAAGTGGGATTCAATGGCAATGGCTGTAGGCAGTGAGGGGAGAAGTCACCTTTGGCCAAGCGTGAGAACGCCAGGTCTTCTATCACATCCGTCGTGAAGCTGTACCTCTTGTCGATTTTAAGATTTCAAACACTCTCCTCTGGAACATAAATTCTAAGGTCTTTTCATATGGCCCCATTGCCTACCTGGTCATTAACTTTGCTCTGACAGATGGAAACTGTAGAAATGGCTCTGAGAGGCCATTTTTCTTTGCAGGAGAAATTCTGGGTCTAGTAAAGTATTTCCTTCTCTTATATTCTTACTCTTAACTTTGCAAAATAATAGACTATTCTGTGGAGGCAAAAGTAAGAGACCAGAAAAGAATTATTAATCTATCGTGTGACGTGTTGCCGCACTTTACAGCTTGAATCAATTGTGAGTAGTTTCTAGCACATAGTAAGAGAAAAAGAATTCGAGTGAATGAGTGTCAAAAAGTGAAGAAACTACGTAAAACCAGGCTGAAATCCATTAAAGATTAGTGCGAAGCAGAGGAGATAAGTATTATTTAAATGCAGGAAAGAGAATATTTGGCTATAGATTTCAACAGGGGAAAAGCAATCTGGAAGTTTGAGGTTCCACACCACAAGTTTGGTCGCTAGCCCATATATAGCTGCACATATGTTTATGATTCTATGACTATGAAGATATATATTATTGGTAGTTTGTTAATGTGAATTGTTTGTGAGGCGAGGATAGAGTGAGAATATATGAGAAGGGCAGGGTAGGGCTGATATAGACAGGGTAAGGTGGAGATGGGAAAAGAGGAAATGGGAACCCAAGCAAAAAAGGACAAGAAAAAAATGTATTCTATGATCTCTCCTGTTTATAAGTTGAAGTATATATATTTATGTAATTGCCATTTTTGTAGACCCAGTATAGTCTAAAATCAGCAATTTCATATGATTCTACTTAAATATATATGCACACATGTATACATACTTATAAAATGTATATGTGTACATGTGTGATACATTTAAAAATAAAAAATTAAGTGTTCATGCTTTAAAACTATAGGGAGGGCTTCCCTGGTGGCGCAGCGGTTGAGAGTCCGCCTGCCGATGCAGGGGATACGGGTTCGTGCCCCGGTCCGGGAGGATCTCACATGCTGCGGAGTGGCTGGGCCCGTGAGCCATGGCCGCTGAGCCTGCACGTCCGGAGCCTGTGCTCCGCAACGGGAGAGGCCACAGCAGTGACAGGCCCGCGTACCGCAAAAAAAAAAAAAAAAAAACTATAGGGAAATTAGGTACTATTTTCCTCAAAGCTTTGTGAATTTCCAGGTGCTACCCTTGGAGGTAACTACTTTACTATAAATCAAAGCTTCTGGTATAAGAGCAGGGAACAGTGGATTACAACAAATAAAACTTTTATGTTAAAGAAAAGTAAGTTTTGCTACTACAAATTTAGATGTAAAGTTATGATAAGAATTGTAAGCCTGTTATGTTATGTAAAATATTCATCTGTTGATTAGCTTATCTTATAAACCCCTTTTTCACTGCACCATCATGCCCTTTCCCCCCAGTATTTTGTCAGCACAATGTTTATGAAAAATTTCCCATCCTCCCTGACTAACCTTTGGCCCACTTTGGCATACACAGCCCACCAAGGGCTAATGTCCCAAATCAGACTCCACATGAGTCACAAAATATGTATTCAGAAAGCAATGCAGGTCACAAAAGAAAATCCCCTATCTTGTTGACAAGTCAGTTTGGCGAGGCATTTGCTGCTCATCCCAGTTTCCTAGGCAACCAGCTTCCAAACCATCCTGAATTACAGGTTGTCCTCTCTGCCCAGTCTCCATCACAAGCTTGTAGCAACTGAACGGGCAACATACAATTTATAACAGTTAACTCTGGGGATAAATATTCTGTCAGCCGCGAGAACATAACTGATACAACCAGAGATCTCATTCTGCTCCCCAGTGCTGTCTATTGTCGACAACAATTTCTTTATAGGATTTTACAAGTGGTAGCTAATACGTATGCAAAAATAATTTACACACGTCTTACACATAGTTTGCTATTTCACTTGCGGAAAGGATGTGTGTATTTATGCAGAACCATTGTAATCATCCCTCCACACTAAAGTACGGAGTTCTCACTGTTTGCATTCCCAAAATTTAAACCCGTATTTCAGGAATACTTCATCTTGTCATTGTTTGCATATGACTATTCCTTAAAAAGACATTTGAAAATGTGCTTGTTTTAAATAATGAATGTGGATTTTCATCTGTTTGTATCTTTCTTGTTTATGTGTAGAGGCCGTGGAGTGGAGTGGTTTAATGTATGGACTTTCAAATGTACCGACAGACTTAGCTTCAGTTTCTGGTTTGGCCATTTTCTTACATATGTGACCTTGAAAAAGTTGCCTGACCTCTGTTTTCAATTTCTCATCTGTAAGATGGGGACATTAATAGAATCCATCTTACAGACTTTAGTGAAGAGAAGAGATATTGTGTATAAAAGTTCTCAGCGTAGTATCTGCCGTGCAACCAATTTCATCTAGATGTGAGTTGCTATGTACTGGGCCATGTCTAAGTATAATACCTTGGCTGTCCCTGAGAAATTGACCCCAGCCTTAGTAGAGGCTAAGAATTACTCAAGGAATGGAAGTAGAGGTTTCTGAAAACAAGACCTGGGAACTTGAACCCGCCATCAACTGTATGACTTTGAGTAGCTGCCTCAAATTCTCAGGGCTCAACTTTCTCAAATAATAGATTTGTGCCTGTCTTATGCTCCCCACTTGGTAGCAGAGTGCCATTCAGAATGTGTCCTCAATAAAGAGGACACAACAGGAGAGAAAATGCAGACTCAGTCAGTATAATCACCTACTAAAGATTCTGGACTTATGTATTCCCACACAGACTATGAAGACATTATTTCTAAGTTGGGTAACATTTTCTTATCAGGTGGCTTTATGGTTATTACTACAGTATGAGCTTTTCAAAAGTTCCATCTAGGAACTTGTAAACAAAGACAGTGGAAGTTTAATTGGATTGTATTTTAAAGAACATTATGAAAATTTCATTTTAATCTCAAGTGAACATGTATAAAACACAAACCATCTCCTGATATTTCATACTTTACTTGAAAATGGACTGAAAGCCATCTGAGTTTTATTTTCTTCTTGATAAATTGGCACTAACTCTTTTTTTTTGGCGGGGGGCGGTGATTTTTATTTTTAAAGAGCTCGATCTATAGAAATGTTCCAGTGCAAATACAGCTTGTATTTGTTGAGAAAAGAAAGACTTGATAAAATATCGATACTAAAACAATAAAAGAAATATTTTATTAAGGCTGATAGATGCAAATAAATAATATAAAAATAAACTAACAGTGTTTTGGTGGGGAGAGATATTGGGGCTAGGTGGTTAAAATGTTTACGAAGTGTATATTTTATTGATTAGTCTCCATGCCTCATACTTCCTTTTCGAAATATTCTGCAACTTAAACTAATTAATCCTTAAATGCACCTTCTGAGCTAGATACAGTTGACTGTGTCTTGCAAACTCCACAGCAGTTTTCTGCTGACTTCATATTCTCACCACAGAAGGTGTCTCTCTTCTTTATTTTATTTACATTGGCAAACAAGAAAAGGTTCCAAGGACCTAAGCCGTGATTTTAAGGCATTGGAATAAGAAAGGCAGACAAAAAACACTCTTCCTAATATCCCAGCTCCTTGATCTACAAATGCACAGAGCATCACTGAAAACCAAAGCACTGAATTCCTGAATTTAAAAGAGAGAGAGAGCGAGCACCCTCTTGTCATTATCCGGAATGCCACCGTTTAATTTTCATGAGTACAGTTTACTTTCCTTTAGTGAACGTCTTGAGGGGCTGGTAATTCACCTTAGGCAAAGGATTTTCACAGCAAGTCCCCAGATGACTGCCAAGAGAGCAAAGGCATAGCTCATCTTCTCCTCCGAATCTCAAAGCCTGGATTTATTTGACTCGAAGCTGACAAGCCTGCCTCTCAGGAGACAGTCCAGGAGATAAGACAAAAGCTGCCTTGAAGCTCTTCCTCTGAAAGGCTGAGCCGTCACTTTTTATGTCAAACCCAAAGTGCATCAGAGGACAGCAGCAGGGTTTTCTGCTTGGAAGCACAACCACAAGACATCACAGCTAACTCATCTCTTCTTTTGGTATCAGTGAATTTGTATCCAGTGAGTCCACATTTTTAAATGCTGCTAATCCAACCAACTGTAGCAAATTTCACCACCACTGCCAGGGGATGAGTTCTTTGAATTTGCATCCAGTAAGACAAGTGAGGCATCATATTACCTTTTGCACCCCAAGACTCTCAGTCACCCAGATATTGGTCAGTGAGAAAAAGATGGGAATTTCTCAGCTAACTCTGAAAGAGAAGAAAAATATTTAATTATAACAAGCTAACACATAACACATCACTGAAAATATTCTATTTGGCAACAGATTTTTTATGTGCCTAATATTCCCCTTTACCCTTCAGAATCTGAAACTAAGATTTTTCTGAGTCTTCACCAGAATTGTGATACTTCATCATTCACTGAATAAGCATTTCATTTTTTTTTTTTTTTTTGCGGTATGCGGGCCTCTCACTGTTGTGGCCTCTCCCATGGCGGAGCACAGGCTCTGGACGTGCAGGCTCAGCGGCCATGGCTCACTGCTCCAGCCGCTCCGCGGCATGTGGGATCTTCCCGGACCGGGGCACGAACCCGTATCCCCTGCATCGGCAGGCGGACTCCCAACCACTGCACCACCAGGGAAGCCCAAGCATTTCATTTTAAACATTATAAACATTCAAATTAAACTGCTACAAAAATGATACCCAAGACACAGACACTGGCAATCAATGTCCTCCTATATTTTAAATATTATTTATGCAACAAAAATCAACATGACAAAACAGTATGAACAGTTTTTGATACAAGTTCGCTAGAATGGGATTTGTCATAACCTGCATTTCCTAGTCACAAGTTAGTTTCCAAGAAAGCCGGCAAATGGTAAACTCAGATGCCCCTTGGCCATTTTCAATTAAAGGAAACAGAAGGAGAAATCCATTCTATGATTAATGTCATGTCCCAATGAGTACTAATTCTCCATCACTTCTTAGAATCATTGTTATTATGGATGTTGCTGTCAGCAGATGGGGAATAGTTCTTTTTTAAATTTATTTTTCATTGACGTAACATTGGTTTAAACATTATATAGTTTTATGTGTACAATATTATATTTTTATTTCTGTATACCCTATAGCATGCTTACCACCAAAAATTTAGTTTCCATTCAGCACCATATAGTTGATTCCCGTTTATCCCTTCCATCCTCCCTTTGCCCCCTTTTCCTTCTGGTAATCAATACTCTGTTCTCTGTATTTACATGTTTTGTTTGGTTTGTTGATTGTTTGTTTGCTTGTTTTTTTATATGCCATATAAAGTGAAATCATATAATATTTTTCTTTCTCCGTCTGACTTATTTCCCTTATTTCCATCCATGTTGTCACAGATGGCAAGATTTCATCTTTTTATGGCTTAGTATTCCATTGTGTACATGTACCACATCTTTTTTATCCATTCACCCACTGATGAGCACTTAGGTTGTTTCCATATCCTAGCTGTTGTAAACAATGCTACCGTAAGACCTGAAACCATAAAACTCCTAGAAGAAAGTACCGGCAGTATGCTCTTTGACATGTCTTAGCAATATCTTTCTACCTATGTCTCCTCAGGCAAGGGAAACAAAAGCAAAAATAAACACATGGGACTCTATCAAACTAAAAAACTTCTGCACAGCCTAGGGAACCATCAACAAAACAAAAAGACAACCTACCACATGGAAGAAGATATTTGCAAATGATATATCCAATAAGGGGTTACTCTCCAAAATATATCAGGAATAGTTCTTTTTAATCTGCTTTATAATACATAGTCATCTCTCCTTTTTAATAAAGACCAGGCCCCCAACTAAATTGAGGTAGACTGCTCAGACCTAATATTTGAACACACTGGATTCATTGTCTGCTCAAATACACCCTTTCCACTATTGGCTGGCCAGATTACAGGCCTCAGGCATCCCACTCTAATCCACATGGTCATTTGCTACTAATTCAAACTCTTTGCTAGGAGGATGCAATTATTTAATTTCTGCCTAATGGCTTAGCCAGCAGGGCATACTTCCCTGTGTTGGACCCTTGTCTGAGGATATTGCCCCTCAGGGCTAGCTTATCTGACACCTGCATCCAGCCCAGCCGCCCGTTTTTAACTGATGCTGCTGCTACACTGACCACGCTGTCATGCTGAATGCGCCCAGTTTGTGATTCGGCTGCTGCGAGTCCTAATTCTGTCCTTTTTACAAATGTTCAGTGTGTCATTGAATCCGTTTGCTTCTTTCTGCCCCAATTTCCTAACCAGCAAATGTTGAATGACAGTACTAAGCTACTTCAGAAGACTCTTCTGAGTAAAAATAATCCCCTTCCTCTTTCAGGTATAAAAAAGCACTTCCGAAGTATTTAATATTGTTAAATACGCACATTAAATATTGAGAAGTCATTTACGTAAAAAAAACAAAGAAACATACCTTAAGGTAAATACCACCTACATAAAAATTTTAGCCTATTTTTAATTTAAAAAGTAACATATATCCACAGCAAAATATCTTTAAAATTTAAGAAGGTAGACATGGACGGTAAGTCCTCCTACCTAAGATCCTAGGGTAAGATACAGGAAATAAACCATTTTTAAGAGTATCCTGAATATCTTCATGGAATTCTTTGTGCATTTATGGGCAGACATACACGAACTTTTTTTTACAGTCCAACTTAATGTGTAGTTTAGGAATGACTTATAAGCCTGTCAACAGTTAATTATTTACATGTCATTTCTTAATTATTAATAGACTTTCTTTTCTATAACAGTTTTAGGTTCACAGAGAAATTGAGTGGAAGGTACAGATTTCCCATATACCTCCTGCTCCCACATACCTGTAGCCTCCCCCATTATCAACATCCCCACCAGAGTGATACATCTGTAGTACACCCAAAGTCCATCGTTTCCATTAGGGCTCGCTCTTGGTGTTGTATCTTTCTTGTTGGACAGATGTATAATGACATGTGTCCACTCTTATAGTAACATACACAGTAGTTTCACTGACCTAAAAACTCTTTCACACACACCTTTATCCACCAGATTTGCCCGATTTTTATGAGGTTGCTGTCTGGTGAATCCTAAGGTAGCATCAAAATAAAGCTCTTTTCCTTCCTTCTGCTCTTGCTGGGAGGCTCCCAGGCCTGTCCTCCACCTACTGGACCAAGATGATTTGATGGTTGTGGCTCCTGTCCCACGACCTCCACAAGTCGGCAAGTCCAGGTCCAGGTCCCACCTCATGTCTTGTTTAACAGCAAATTGAACAGGCTAAAATTCCCAGCAGTTGCTTTTCGTTGGGAGGAAAGTTAAAGAAGAAAGCAAGAAGCCCTCTTAGATACCTCAGCTTTTTGTTCAACCCAACATTTGGCATCCATCTCATCCTCCCCTTCCTCCCAAGCCTTGATGAAATTCCTGATGCTAATAGCTAAGCTCCAAGCTTATCCTAAGCTCTAGTGAATTATACAGAAAAATTACTGCTCTCTGTGAATGTATAATCGAGGGTACAACTGCCTTTGCAAAGCAATCCCTTCGGTACAGTACTGGGTGACATACTATAGGTCATCACAAACCAGCAAACATGTCCCAGGACTGCCAACATATTTACACTTGAAGAACATACATAGCATTTGTTCACAAAACCTGAACAGAGTGAATATTGAAATGAATATCCCCAGCCCCAGTCACTTTCCATGCCAACATTAAAAATTAGAGCTCCTATCTTAGCCCCTTGGATTATCAGACCTGGCTCTGTCAATCAAAAACAGTATCACACATCATGCGTTATCTTACAGTTGCTCACGGCTTTAAAAGAAAGTCTCCCTCTCTAGAGCCTGAAAACAGACACTGACGCTTATAACATTGTTCTGAAGAGTTAGACAACTTAAAATGAAACGTTTACTTTGTCATATGAGTCCAGATATTTTCCTGTCTTTCAGGGAAATGTCACAAGAAGGTGAATCACGTCTGGCTTAGTCTTATTGAGGAAGTAATGGCAGCGCACAAGATACAGTATCTCTTTCAACACCCTAAGGGCCAAATTAGCCTTGTCACTCTACATTGCACATCTCTTTTATGGAGAATTTCAGTTATTACTCTTCAGCATAGTGTTTACAAACACTCAGCAAATTATTATTCAGTAGATGAGAAGAAATGGGAAGGATACCAAAAAAAAGTAATTTAACTAAGACATTAAGTAATGTGAAAAGACTAATTAGAAGTGTGACCTGCCCATCATTTTCCCCAAGAACTTCCACGAGACTCCTTTCTCCTAAGTTTCAAAAATAAATGTGGTACATACAATAGATAGACAAGAGAGTTATCTAAAATGAACACCTGAAGATGTAATACTGGCCTTAATGTAATCAACAGAAACCAAAGAACTAGTCCAGTGACCTCTCTTCTAGAAAGCAGCATGGTGTGGTATTGATTGTGGATCATTTCCACCGAGCTACTTACCTGGGTTTTAAATAGGCACTTAAAAGGGAAACTTCCATTAGCTGGAATTGGCCCTCTTAGACACCTCCCTGATACTGCATCCTCTTCTTGGGACACTCCTCCTTCTGGCTGTGAATGTGGATGCCACCTTCTCATCTTGAGGGTCTCAGCTCAGATATCCCCTCCTCAGAGAGTCCTTCTCAGATCTTTCTGTGAAAAGCCGTGGGGTCTCAGCCATATCCAGTTTCTCTCCTCCACAGTGCACTCTTCATTCCCTTCAGAGCCCTTGTCACTATCTGTGTTACCTTCTTTGTTTTTTGTTTCTGGCCTCATCTATTCCTATAAGAATGTAAGCTCTTGGGGGAAGGGGCTTTGCTGTTTCACACTGTTGTATCCCCAGTTCTTGGTACACAGTATCTGGTATATCATGGGTGAATAATACAATTTTTAGAAATTAATAAATGAAGGAATGATTGATTGGATGGATGGGTGGATAGAAGATACTTGTAAGAATTACATTCAGAGTAATGTACTTACTAGTGATTCAGAGTAAACCTTTTGCACTCATGTAGACTTGTGTATCTCTCTCCTTAGTAGCTGGGTTATCATAACATTTCTGAACCTGTTTTGTTATCTGTAAAACGGGGATAATTAGATTTTTCTCACAGAACTGTTATAAAGATTAAATGCAATAATTTATATAAAATGAATTTCACATATAAAGCTAATAGTAACTGCTTAGTAAATAAAAGATATCCATATTAATACTTCATATATAAAACCAGCCTGTAGTCGCATAGGAAATTTTTGTCTTATCAAATATGAAAAAAAATCACAAAGTACTTTCTGATCTAGTTGTCAAGTTTCAACTAAGTCAGAGAAAAAACTATAATAGACTGGACTTCTCTACCTTAAAGAAAAAAATTGGAGCTGGCAGGGGTATTAAGCTTGAAATGGCACTGCTGCCTGGTTAAGTCTTAGATATAGCGATGCTTCCTTTGGATGCGGGTGGAGACAGCAAGAGGGAAGAGAAGATCATGCAGGAACATATTATGGAAGCAAAAGAACACAACTCTGACATTTACTAAATTATTATACACCTAGATCCTGTTATTAAAAAAAAAAATGTCATGAAGAACCTAGGGGTAAGACAGGAAAAAAGACACAGACCTACTAGAGAATGGACTTGAGGATATGGGGAGTGGGAAGGGTAAGCTGTGACAAAGCGAGAGAGAGGCATGGACATATGTACACTACCAAACGTAAGCTAGATAGCTAGTGGGAAGCAGCCGCATAGCACAGGGAGATCAGCTCGGTGCTTTGTGACCACCTAGAGGGGTGGGATAGGGAGGGTGGGAGGGAGGGAGTCGCAAGAGGGAAGAGATATGGGAACATATGCATATGTATAACTGATTCACTTTGTTATAAAGCAGAAACTAACACACCATTGTAAAGCAATTTTACCCCAATAAAGATGTAAAAAAAAAAAAAAAAGAACAACAACAACAAAAAATCAAACATAAAAAAAAATAAAATAAAAAAATATATATATATAATTATTTTTCTTCTTAAAATTCAGAAACTTTATTGCTGATTTCTTTTAATAAAACGTGCAGAATATATTTTATCCCAGTGCTATTTAAATTTCTAAGTACATTTGGACAGTACATATGCATTTTAAAAACGTCTGTGGAAAGAGCCAATTTTATCATAAGACACGAGGAGTTCTGCGTTATTTCTCATTGGTGCAAAACTAATTGGCTTTTCCCATTCATTGCACAAATATTTGTTTTTCCATTTTATCATCCTTATAATTGCAGTTGAAATTAAAAGAGGGCACAACCACCTGGCAAAATCTGGAGCAGGAAGCTTTGCACTTCCCAGCATCCTAGCCACGTTGGCTTCCCAAGCCTCAAGAACCACTGTGATAGAAGTCAGTGCTCTCCATAATGTCACCCCATTGATGGCAACAGTTTTCCATGTGCATCTCCAATTATACCAGCATTTGGGGAATTTGTTTTTGAGCTGAAAAGAAATTCCTAAAATATACATGTTATCTAAGACTCCAGAAGTAGAAATGAATATTGGTGTCATAAACTCCTGATTCCTCCATTAGAGTCGTGCAAATGTGGGCTGGTGTCTCTTCATGTGAAGTAGAGAAGGAATAATGAAAGTATAGGAGAATGGAAAAATTTAAAGGAAAGAACCAAAACCCATAAGACAAAGTTACATACCCAAATTTGGGGACTAGATTCAAGAATCTCAATAAGTGCAACAAAGAACTTTCTTAAACGCCTACATGTCTTATCCTGACAAAATCCTGGGTATATACTGATCTAACCAATTTGGGATCTCCTGGCTCCTTGAAAGATTTGGCTTTAACCCCAATTCCATGGCCTGTGGGCATCCAAAGTCTCCCCTGTATTTTGGCAACTTTCTTGGACATAAGGAGCAGGCGGGTGTCTACCTTCAGCTTCTGTTTCTACGTAGCCATGTATTAAACCAGAAAAGAAACTTTCCTTCATTTTTTCACAGAAGAAATCTATGCACACAGTGCATTGATGAATGTAGCAGACTTATCGAAGATTGCAGGCTAAAATGAAGAAGGAAGTTAAATTGCAGCCATGTAAAAAATCTAAACTGGACCTGTAGTCGTCATCGTTCTGAAAAGATACATCAGTTATCTTACTAAAGGACTTAAGGTTTTCCATGATCTTTTACTCATCTTGTCTCAATCTCTGCATCTTGCTGACATCTATCTCTTTATTCTTTTTCTTCTCTTTTCTCTTCTTCCCCTTGGCATCACAGCAAATTCTTAAATTTATCACACTCAGAGTAATTCAGGGATAATCTTCTGTTGCCTGATTAGTCAGCTCTCAACCCTCACACTGAGATGCCTATCAAGATATTTTCCCAAATGAGAAGAGTTTTCTCACTGAATATAATTCTGATGCTAGAATTTTAGTATCACAACTCCCCCCTCCCCATTTCATTAAATAGTGCTCTATATGTGGCAGTCTTTACTGCCATTCCCTGATTTTCATTCTCTCTTTCTGGACACAGGGGAGGACTTCTCTGCTCTCTTGAGACTGGATGCTAATTCAGCCCAATGGGCTGAGAGTGGAAGTTACATGAATTACTTTCTGTTTGAGCTATTGAAATGTCAGTGTGAGATCCCCCAGTACTGATTTTGCCCTGTGATTTTGACAACCACAGAAATCTGCGTAGAAGTTGAGTCTGCCTCATCCTGGGCACCTAAATGACAGCAAATCAGCAGAGCCTCCCTACTGACCTGCACTGGACTTGTAAAACAAAGAGAAACAAATTTTTGCTACTGTGAGCATCTAGGATCTGTGGCTTGTTTGTTTTTGCAGCATAACCTAGCCTCTTCTGACTTATACAGTGTTCTTATCACAAAGGCTTGACACAAACCTCACTCTCCTCTCCCTGCAGTAAAAGACTGCATCCCCTTAAACCAGATTTTACTCTCGGGGGAATGAGCACTTAAAACAGTTTCTACCTTTTGACAGTGTTCTCCTTGAGTCTTAAGGCCTGAAAAGGCATCATTTTTGGCGAATTTGCTCACGGGGATTAGTGGATCTTTTTGCCCATCCATTCCCCACCGGAGCTTTGCCTCTGCTTTGGACATTGCCAACCAAGAGCCTATCAAGTTGCAAGTAACCAAGCACTTGCTTCTCAACTGTGAACGGAAGGGAGGTTTCCCCACAGCAAGTCAATATACATTTTTACTGGCCAGTAATACCCAGTGCAGAGTCTTTGCTCATTTTCTTCATCAGTAGTTCCCAATGTCTTTGTGTCCTTTCTGTGCCACCATATCTCAAAGTGAATTGAGAAATCAAAGAAAGCAACTATCTTGTATGTGAGGTATATTAAGAATGACATGTTATGTTCTAAATTAGGAAGTGACGATATTGCATATCTATATAGATGTACTAAAAAGCCTTGAAGTGACTACATAAAACAAGTGGTAAATCAAAGCTCAAAACATCTTAAAAATGACAAAGTGAAATATAAGATTTCTTTAAAAAAGTTATAATTTTAAAAACCAAATACTGCTTTATGTTATGAAACTTTCATATTACTTTACACACAAAAGATACCAGAAACTTTGATTTCAATATTTCAAGAAGTATGCTCATATTCCCCAGGTATTAATGACTAGTAATGAAATTAGTTCAGGTTTCTAATTAATTTACATTTAAAGATTCCATCCATCGTGTGTTATTTTAATATTGATGGCCTATTTATGTAAATGGCATCATTAGTCTTATTCCGATGTCTGTTTATTTGTTGCATAAAATCAGGGAGGTCACATTTTTAAAACATGAAGGCTTGTGGTCAGGGGAATAGACCTTTAGTCTCTGTGTCATCTGAGTAAAATGGGAAAGCTTAAAGGTTGGCACATTCTGTCTATTGTCATGTTTTAAAACTTAGGCCCAGGAGAGGGTGGTTAATTTCTCAGTGGCAAGAAGCAAATAGTGTAGGTAGAGGAGACAGAGACTGGCCTGAAGCCTGCCGTCTAACTTGAGACAGCAGATGCGGAAGCTTCCCTTTCGTTCATTTGCAAATGTCTGTTGCATACCTACTTTATGCCAAGAAATGTGCTCATTGCTGCCTGCAATGGTAACCAAGTCCGGCAGGTCTCTCCTGTGGAGTGTGCATACTAACGGTAAGGAGGAATGCCCAGGACAATGTCAAAAACCATGCAAACTTAGTCATGATTTAAGGAGCAGTTGATTCAAGGATTCCCATACAGAGGAGCAGAGCCCCATGGAGGGGAAGGGAGACTGAGGTCCTCTGTGGAATAAAGGCAGAGTGTGATCCTCAACCAGAACACAAGGCTCTGTGGTCCTCACTTGTCAGAAGGGAGACTTAGACTTCAATGAGGGATCAGGCAGGGCTCGGGCAGCTCAGAGGTCTTCAGCGGAACACACAGAGACTGAGCGTGGTGTAGATCCTAATACCCAGTCCTACTAAATGAGAGTGTGAGACTCTCTGAATTTTCCTTCCTCAACTGTAACTTCATTTGGGGCCCTCAGTGGATGTCAGACCTCAGATGTCGAGTCCCTATAGATGGTGAGCCCAGCTGTTGGAGGCTGTGGTGAGTACAGACAAGGAGGGTCTGTATGGCAGTGGTGAAGGGTATGAGCCCAGGGAGCAGAAAACCTGGGTTGGAATCCCAGTTCTGCCACACATGAGCTAGGTAACTTTGGGCAAGTTGGCGTAATCAGTGTCTTTAGGTGTAAAATGTCAATGATTATAATAAAATCTAATTTATTGGATTGTTGTGATTATTAAATGAGATAATATATGAACAGTGCTTAGAATATTGCCTAACCCTCCACAAACTCTTAATATGTTGCCTGTTACTAAAGATGCCAGGGCCCACTCTTTGCAGCAGCAAATAGATCTCTTGATCTCACTTCCCCACATTAAGATCCTACTGTAAACCAGTTAGAGTGAGTCTACAGGCCAGACAAAAGCTAGTCTTGTCATTGCTTCCAAACCTTAGTTACTAATAAGTAATTAGCTTGAGCATAAATACCCAATGACTCATGTCAAATGTAAATAACTCTGATACCCTGCTTTCCATTTCAGTAAAAGTCCACATGCCATAGATGATGCTGTAAGAACACTTGACATTTTATGTTCATATAGCACTGTGCCTTCCCAGTACTATAGCTTCTACCACTTCTCAAGACACTAGGCCTCCTGAGAGCATCTTAAGGATGGGGGTGTAAGCCATGCAGAATGAAACTTAGGCTTAATGACCACACTTATGACCAGATGATGTGAAATAACACTGTGGGGCAGGGAAGGTTGCAGTACACAGGAAGGAAGAAGGTCTGAATGGGTGGTCAGGTTAAGACAGTAGAATAATTCTTAAGAGAATGTATTCTTCTCATATTTCCCTTAGCTTCCTCTTTGACTAAAGTGAATGTTGCAAACGAAGAGGGTTACTTCAGCACCAGAACCCAGG
Source organism: Pseudorca crassidens (assembly GCF_039906515.1). Classification (NCBI taxonomy): domain Eukaryota; kingdom Metazoa; phylum Chordata; class Mammalia; order Artiodactyla; family Delphinidae; genus Pseudorca; species Pseudorca crassidens. Next base: position 21,965,088 of record NC_090312.1, read on the forward strand.
CATTGGCCAGGAGTCTTCTTTCTTGTTTGCAAACTCTGTCTAAATTATGAACGTGGAAAAGAGGCAGCATGGACTGACTCCCAAAGAATTCTAGCTCAGAGCTGGTCTCAAATGTTTCCTTACCACAAAGTGAATGAACTAAGGGGGTGAGAGACAATAGCTAATGCTGTGAAGTGCTTTGTGAATACGGTGGAACTCTGAGATTATTGTTTAGAAAACACTCTTAGCTGCTAATCTCACAGTTTATTATACATTCAAGTTTCTCTTAGCTTGTAACTAGAGCCTGCCTGGAGACTTTTCAGAACACTCTTACTGACAAAGGTGATCAAAACTTGGATCTGTCCTTTCCAAATTAAGGCTTCAATATTGCTTGCCATGGAAGCCAAGAAAAGGGGGCTGCTATACTTGACTTCTACCAGCTTTGACTGTGGGCATTGGGCCTGTCTCAGAGGCTCAGAAATACTTGCCTGATTTCCAAACTTAGAGTGACTTTCAACTTTAACTGAGTGGTTGCCACTATTTTCTCTCTATAAATTCAGCAAAATATTACCTTCTCCTAATAGCAGTGAGAAGATGAATGACTCAAATTATTATTCAGGTAATAAAAGACCAGGCTGATGAGTACTTTCACACATCGAAAGGAAATGATGTCTTTCAAGTGAGGAGGTATGCTTAGAGGATGAACAGGAATGTTTAGAGACATTTGCACTTTGGATGGCTGATCTCTTTTAATATGTTTGTGCAAAAAATGTGCGGTAGGGTAGAGGAATTCCCTGGCGGTCCAGTGTTTAGGAGTCTGCGTTTCCACTGCAGGGGACACGGGTTCAATCCCTGATTGGGGAACTAAGATGCCTCATGCTGTGCGGCACAGCCTAATAATAATAATAATAATAAAAGGGGGGACCTGCTGTAAAATATTACCCCAAATCTACATTAGCTTTGGATCGCTGTAGGCTTTCAAGTTCTGAAAATATGACTTAGCCAGTCTGGTAATGCTTTGAGAATAGTCTGGTTTTAAAAAAATGATCTATTGATCTTAGAAGATTTTAATTTAGGTTAGTTCACTTAAAAGTGCAATAAACGGCAGGTTCATGTGTTGAATCAGTAAGACAGTGATTATTTTAAGAGTATCAGTCATCTGTGCTTTGAATTTAATCAAATCTCCTTATAGAGTTTTTAGACAGTATTTGAAATAACCACATAACCTGTCTGTGAAAAGATGTTTTGAGTTGTATGTCAAAAGTTGAAGAGAAATTAGAAAGACAACTTATAGTTTTAAAAGACCAATAATGACAGATGGGCAGTTGCTTTTATTTTACTTGTGAGCAACTGTTGTTTTGAAAGGCTTTTTTTCCTTTTTTTGAGAGAGAGAGAGAAAAAGGGAGAGGGGGTACAGTATCTGGGCCCAGAAGGTTTCTGAGTTACATTTGCAAGAGTTAAAAGTCTTTACAGGGCTTCCCTGGTGGCGCAGTGGCTGAGAGTCCGCCTGCCGATGCAGGGGACACGGGTTCGTGCCCCGGTCCGGGAAGATCCCACATGCCGCGGAGCAGCTGGGCCCGTGAGCCATGGCCGCTGAGCCTGCGCGTCCGGAGCCTGTGCTCCGCAACGGGAGAGGCCACAACAGTGAGAGGCCCGCGTACCGCAAAAAAACAAACAAAAAAAAAAGGAAAAAAAAAAATTCTTTACAAAGGTAGTATAAAAGCAATTACACAATTTTGGTAACGTCTAGGAAATGAATTCTTGGTCATGTTCATAAGGAAAAGGCAAATATCATAAAAAGAGAAGACATGAGACATACCTTGCTGTTAGCATTAACTTGCAATTTTACCTTAAAAGCCAAATATTTAGGTTGAAAGGCCTTGTACCTCTGACCTTTTCAGGCTTCAATGAAGATGTCAGCATCTTGGTTCTTGAGATGCTAGGGGCTCCCTGCTGAGATGAAGCCGGAGGGCCTTCACCGCTGAGCTGAGACCTGTAGCTCTCCCTTAGTCCTGTAAAGTTCATTTGGAGCCATCTTCCCTGACTTCTGTACATAAAGCAATGTAAAACATTACAATATAAACTACATCTGAGGGAGTCATCTGAAATTCTATTTCACTGGTTAATAATTAAGTCAAAAACCTCTCGGTAGCTTTATAGCACTCTATCGAGAATACATTTTCGTGATAAGGCATCCTCCTCCCAAACAGTGGAAGCCGTTGGCATATTCTGCAGGAATGAGTTTAGTGATCAGTAAATCCTGTCCTCCAGGATGTGACTCCATGGTTGAAGCTCTCATGGAGGTGACATTACATATTCAGAGTTCCCAAATTATCCACCCATTTACAAGTGTTGGCATTTAACATAAGTTTCTCTATTTTTAAAACGGCGATGGGCAGTAGTACCCACTACACAGGGTTGTGCAAGGATTAAACAAGTCGATATGAATGAAGTGCTCAGAATAGAGCCTGGCAAACAGAAAACACTACACATGTTGGTTATTGTTATAATTGTTACGTTTTTGCGTTATTCAGCAGAAACTTTTTACTTCACATGAATGAGAAATTCTCCAAAGGAAAAGCCTTTGTAGGAGGACAAAAATGATGATAGCTAAAAAATTGTTTTTCATTACTTTATGAATCTTAAGCATTTCTAGAATGACACAACATTAATCTTCATGAGCCTAAAACCCACAAAGTAGTAGCGGGAAGGAGTGTTCTAAAACGTTAGGATCGTAGGCAACACTGTGTGGATGGAAAAGAGCTACAGGACGTAGTTTCAGGAGTTCTAGGAAGGACTCTTGCCGGAACATTGGTCTTCTACAATCCTGACTTATGTGTGAACTCACCCATGTCCAAACACTTTCTGCTAGTAAAACCATTGTCCCTCCTCAAATGCGTATATTTGAAGAATGAACATCTTCAGTCACTATTTCCTAGGACACCTGAGTGCAAACTAAGCCATCAGAATTTTCCCAGTTTCACTGTAATAGCTACCTGAGAAGAAATTTTAATGGTGGCAAGAAGAAAGAGTGATCTAGAGGACAGCCAGACTACCTACCGGTTTGTGAGGTATGCTGGGAATAATGTATAATTAATAATTCTAATTTTTTTTTTTTTTTGGTGGTACGCGGGCCTCTAACTGTTGTGGCCTCTCCCGTTGCGGGGCACAGGCTCCGGATGCGCAGGCTCAGCGGCCATGGCTCACGGGCCCAGCCACTCCGCGGCATGTGGGATCCTCCCGGACCGGGGCACAAACCCGTGTCCCCTGCATTGGCAGATGGACTCTCAACCACTGCGCTACCAGGGAAGCCCAATAATTCTAATTTTTTATGTAAAAAAATAAGAGGCAGACTTGAAAGTAATACCCATAATTATGCCACTCATGCATTCTGGTATTTTTTTGGAGCAGATCAGAAAAGAGCGGACTTTATAGCTTGGACACTTGGAATGGCCCATATTCTACCCTGTAGTATATCTAAGCCATAGCTCTTCCGAGCAGAAGTCACACATGTGTCCCTGGCAAGAGAGCTCTTCCCTGCTCATAAAAATCTCTATAAATCTTCCCCAAGCCACTCACAGTAAAAGCCCACAATCAACACAATATAAGCAAAAAGAATGTGTTTACTCTGCAAATGCAGTTTCCAGTAAATCCTGAAACCCCCCTTCCTATCAGCCTACACCCAAGCACTTTCTGTATTAAAACCAGCCAATGGCTTTGCATCTGCCATTCCTCTGTCTGGAATGGTTCTCTCCAGGTCTCAGGATGACTGGCCCCTTCTCATCATTTACTTCTCAGCTCATCTCCCACAGCCTCAATGAGCATTTACCCAATGCTCTAGAAACTGGCTCCCAACCCGTACCCCATCTTCAGTCAGAAGAACTGTCTTTCTCCCACTTGTTGCTAATGAAATGAACTGATTCCATCTGTTGATTTATTTGGCATCTGCCTCCCTTGCCCAGAAAGAATCTCAGGGAGAGAAAGGACCTTGTGTTCTAACACTTAGTAGGTGCTCAGTCAATGCCTACTTGTGGAGTAAAAGAAAACTACCATAACGAAAGCATGCTTGTAACACGAATACTTACTTCTGTTAAAAAAATAGTGCAAAGCTCTTGGAGGACTTCGGGGTGTGACCAGGAGGATCCAGGGGCAAGGGTGCACAGGGGAAGAAGTAAGTACCCTAAAATGAGCCAAGAGAACTGGAACGGAAGACTGATTACAGTTAATGCTGGGACGGCAGAGTGGCAGGTAGGGATAATACTTGACAAAGATAACCTTTAGCTGTTTACAAGTTTGCGTTCAACACGTGCTCACTAGAGCAGTTCCTCCTGCTGGTTTTCCATTTAGAGAAACAAAGAAGGTGGTTATCTCATACAGCCTAGAATATAACTCAGATCTCCTCATTCTTATTTCTGAGGTCTCTCTAGCCGTCATTCTGGAGGGCTGACTTGGTCACACAGCTATGGGATAGTCTGTGGCCAGAGAAGCATAGCCTACAAAAGGATGGCTTTCTGTCACCGCCATCCCCACTTATTTTCTCAGTATCCTCCAGTCTCTGGGTCTTACATGGCTGAGAATCTGCTGAAGTAGGAATCGTGAGCCTCTGGCTCATGAAACAGCTAATTAATTCACTTTTTTAAAACAAAACACTGTGTAATAGGAGGGCTAGGGATTTAAAGCTGACAGCGTTCAGCTTAACCTCTGATGGGGGAATTCGCTCTGGTTGATTACCCCCACAGCTTAAGTGTTCAGTCACAAAACTTAATTCCTCCAGATTGATTTTCCAGGCTCTATCATCACCAGATCGTTGCTACTCCACCAAGTATACTCCCTTGGGTTCCAGTGCCCTGCTGTGGAATCTGATTAGCAATTCAGAAGAAGGGCAAGGGGGAAAGGGGCTATGAACCAGGAATGCAGGGGTTCCCCAACAGTCCTTTCAGTTGAACATGAGCATTGTTTTTCTCATCCAAATCCTAATCTAATTTCCCCTAGCAATCATTTCTAGCTGTAGACAGGCAGTATGATAGCACTTTTTTTGCAGAAACTTTATAAATCATAGGAAAGAAAAGAGCCCCTGTTTTTAAGTGATATGTGTTTGAATTCTCTAATTTAATGATGGGTAGGACAAGGTATCCATTCCCACCTGGAGCTGGGTCATCACTTTCTAGTGATCTAGTGATGCTTTTCTCCAGCACCTGTGGATGTCCCATGGCCCATCTGCCCTGAGAGCTTGCTAAAGAAGCAAGTGAGAAAAATATAGTCTCTGAAATCTGTCATGTTCTGGTTTTACAAATCTCTTTGCTTTATTCATCTACTGGTGTCCTCACCTATTGTCTGAACCTCTCCCAGAGCAACTAAATTATTGTACCATTAATTTTAATTATTTTGTATATTACATCACCATCCTAAAATAAACTTTCCGTGGGGTGGCGGGGGGAGGGGGGACCAAGCCTGCCATACCCAACAGTTTTTCCCAGTAGTCAAGCCCATAATAAGTTTTACAAAAATGAGTTGAATACATAAAATGTCTACCATGGCAATCTTTGTATATATTTGTTAAAAAGCACTAGAACCTGACAGCACGCTGGCACCTTAACAAGCCCATTATTCACATCTCTGAATCCTAGAAATAGGAATGCTTTAACATAGAGTCATAATACAGGAAATTGTTAAATCAGAATCAAATCCCAGTTCCTGGCAATGCAGCCAGGCACGATACACAGAAATTTCTCCAAACCTTCAATGTTATATACAATAGCAACGCCTTGCTTTTGGATGGCACTAACACTTTTGCAACTATTTTCTCATCTGATCTTCACAATAGCACCTGAGAGAGGAAGGGCAGATATTATTATCTCCATTTTGAAGATAATATGTTGAGTCATAACATAAATAAGTGACTTGTTTCAGTTTCATAGCAAGCATCAGAGCAGAAAGTTGGCAACCGGTAGCACCCAGGCTTCTGGACTACTAGTCCATTCTTTTCCCGCTGAACTCCATTATGACATATGCCTTCCTAATGCTGCACTTTTCATAATTTCACGTACATACAGATTTCCTGAGGATCTCGTGAATACACGAATTCTGATTCACCATGTCTGAGGTAGTACCCAAAATTCTATATTTCTGACAAACTCCTAGGGGATGTTGATGCCGCTGGTCTTCACATCTTCATTTCTCCATTGCTTGGCACATAGTACGTGCTCAATAAATATTTGTTGGCTTAATGAAATAATGAATGACCAACCTTGCTTGAGCTACTTTGGGTGTCTCTGGTGCTGCATACATAGTAAAACACTCAGGAAATAAGTAGTGAATTAATGAATTAATGGAGCAGTCAATGAAACAAAGTGCTGACTATGTAGAACTCCATGTGATCATAATTGATAGAAAACTAAAGGACTTCTAGAGCAGGAGCATTCTTGGGACACACCGCAGTGTTCTCCCTGTGCTAGCCTTTGAGTCCATATTAACGCATTTTGCTTATGTAATTGCATCCATCAGAAGATCTTCTTGACCCCATAAGTAATGTGAAGTATTTTTCCCCAAGTTCTTTTTGTGCTTTGAAGACATTGTCTCCCTAATACTTCCTGCCAAGGCTCAGTGAAGTAAACCAATTTCAGCATTCTCATTTTTGCTCTGGAAAAGAAGTCTGCGTTGCCCCAGTCTCTCAGGCAGTGCTGAAATTAGAGCCCGGGCTTTCTGCCTCTCAGCCCAGATCATGACACTCAGCTGAGTCTCAAGGAGTTTCTCATATACCCGCAACTCCTTTATCTGCACAATACGGCAGGGCGGTGAGTGGGGGATTGCACTTCAAATGAAATATTTAATTGTTCTGAACTGAGTTATGAAATAAAGGGTTTTATTAAGAGTAAGGGATGCATTCAACAGAGCTTAATTAAAATGCTCTTACTAGTTGGTGAGATAAAACAATACAAACCACATTAAACCATTTTCCAGGAATCCCATTTCTCAAGGTCGGGGGCACAAGACGCTCTCACACTTTGAATCTGTCTCAGGAAATCATGAAAGCACTTGTCATTTATAAATGAACCCAGGAACGGTGTTACTTTCACAAACTCTTAGTGGCAGATACAGTTTTTCAAGAAATGGGGCTGGCAGGGTCAGGGTGGGCAATAACTAGAAGAGAGGGGATGGAATGTCACCCCCTCTTTACAGAGGGGCCCAGCATGGTTGCTCTTGCTGGTTGGCTAATCTCTGCCGCCTTCCTCTCACCCACCTGGCACGCAGATTAGCCTCATTATCTAGGACATTTCCGGATGATAAGCAAGAAAGACATTTTGGAACTGAGAATCCAAAACTCTCCAGTTATAAAGAGGAAAAAAAATGCCTCAACCAGGAGCAGGGCTGGTTTGCTGTCTAGCTGCCTCAAACCATGTAATCAGGACTCAGTTTACCTACATCTGTCAGCTCCACATTTCTCCAGGTTGACGTCACTATCAGGAAGGTGTCCCCTCGGGTGGCAAGGTGGCCTCCAGCCCCTCAGACCTAGGTTGTACTAGCTCAGCAGCCCCAGTGGGAGAGAAAGGGCCTCTTTTTCTAATAGTTTGCACAGAAGTCCCAGGACTCACTCGAATTGGGTTAGCCTCGTCCACCTGCCCAGGGCTAAACCCATCACCAGAGCCAGAGAGCGTGGCTTCTATTTAGTTGGGCCTGGGGGAATGCCCCCTCCAGGGCTGGAGTGTTGAGCCCCACTGAAGCACAGCCGCCGAGAACTTGGAAGGAGTAGTACCCCAAAGGATACTTGGGGTGCTGTGACTAAAAGAAGAGGGAAAGGATGGCGCACAGGCAAGCAAGAGAGGTCTGCTACTAAGTCTGATCTTACATTTTGTCTGAATTCTGATAACTAGGTTTCTCCTAGGTTCCAAAACCTGGTACCTAACCTGAACACCATTTCTGGTAACTGACTACCTATCTTCCCTGTATCTGGATGCCATCTTGGCAACCTGCCTGCAAGCAACGGTAATAATAGCTATAGTCATGTTTGCCAAATGCTTGCTTTGTGCCGTAACTTGTGCTAAGCGCATTATATATTATATGTAATTTTATCACCACGAACACCTGAAGATGTGTTTTTCATAACTCCATGTTTCGTTGAGACAGCTGGGGCTCAGACTGAGGGTAGCTTTCCTAAGCTAACATGACAATTATGGGAGAGCCAGGATTTAAAGTTCTGTTTGATTTCAGAGTCTGAGTAATTAAGCACCATGCTGTGTTGCCTGGCTCTGTTTTCATGGACTTGTCTACAATTAATGCTGGCAAATCACTTAATGTCCTCAGACCTTAGCATCCTCACCTGTCAAATGAGAATGGTGGTACCTGCCCTGATCGGCCTATCTCATCTCTTAGGGCTACTGTGAGATCCAATAAGATGATGTACCTGTAGCATTGTGATTATGATTATTCCTTATATAATCAAGCAAAATTACAGATATGGGTATAAATTTGAATATAGAAATATATACACCCCACCAGTTCCCATAGTCACTTACTTCTAGCTTTGCCAAGAGCACACACCCTTTTCAGGCAGTTCCCTGATCCTCTCAAATACTCTGGATCTCAGTGTACTTTATCCCTCTAAGAGGAGAAGCTTCACTGTATGCCACATGTGTCTCCTGGTGTCCCACCGCCTCCTGAATATCCCTCACTCTCAGCTTTTTATACAATCCTGCTCTGCAAGTCTGATGTCCACCCCTGGGAGAACATCTTGCTGTTCTCTTGGGTCACCATTCTCTGCCCCCCAGTGCACCGGGACACACGGTCACCTTATGCCATTGTTCCTGCTTGTGTTATCTTTTTGGCATTTATACCCTTAGGACTGGAAAGAAGTCCTCAGTCTGTCACCCTGAATGAGCAAGTGACAGAATGCCCATAGTTAGACTACAATTTCCACCTATTTGATGGCTTTCCTTTAAGTGAACCTTGCTGAATTCCTATAAAATTCACAGGAGTAGACAGAATTTGGACAAGCTCAGCATGTCTCTCTGGAGCCCACCCGAAACATCAGTAGCAGCCAGGTCTTCTGTCATCTTCTCAAGGAGGGTTTTTAATCGACATGTTTTTATTCTAATAATCTTACCAGGTATACCTATCTTACAAGCTATAATGGGGATATAAAAATTTTCAGAAACGCTTTAACTGAACAAAATGCTTTGCACTCCAGCTTAGTTTTTCAGAGCAGAGAGGGCTTGGAAAAGTCAATAAAGAAAGGGCAATTGTAAGCATCTTAATCACTATAAATGCTGAGCTGGCTCTTCTGTGAAGCTGTTTCCTGAGTGGTATCCAAGGTGGTAATTCTTCTTGGATCATCCCCTCAAAAGAATGTCTTCTTTGAATTCTCAGTATTTGACCTTAACAGCACTAAGCCTTTTTGTTAAAGACTTTTTACCTTGGTAGACAAAGCTGAAAGCATACAAGACTGTGGAGACAGCAATTTTTCAACTTAATAATAGCGTGTCTTCAGCAAACGTAAATACAGATGTTGTAGTTTAAATGAGTGTTTCAGCATTGTCAAATAAGTGGCCATTCACTAAACACAAGTGAACAAACAACTTTTCAGACAAAATAAATTTGGGTATCAGGTATTTATAAAATCTGATTAGTGACTTCTCTTGTTTTTTCCTGTTTGCAGTAGATGGGTTTGAAATGTGAATAGAACACTTTTTCTTAACCTCAGTGATCAGTGATGTGATGGGTGCTCTGGGAAGATTTTCTCAAGAGCTAGAAGTTAAGGACTTTGTCTCTACTGATCATCACTGTTCCTTAGTCAAGCTACTTGACCCCTCTGAGCCTCAGTTTTCTCATTTATAAAATGAAGACTGTTTTAACTTACCTCTAGAGGACAGTTATTGCCTGCCCATCATTATATCCTCCTTTTTCTGATAATGATACCTTAATTTTCTTTGGAGAATCATTCCTTCCCCACGCTAATGAAATTTATATGGGGCTGTCCCCATACACCCTTCATTTAAGGATAGGTGTATGACACAGGCCTGACCAATCACTGTTCAATCCCGCTGACCACTGTGATTGGTTCAGGTATGAGCATATGATGCAGATCAATCCAGTAACATTCAGCCTCAGGACTTCTACGGGAATCATCAGTCAAGACACACTCTCTTTCCCTGCGTTATCCAGTTTAGGAGAACGAAGGCTAGAGCCATGGGATGCCACCTCATGGAGAGGGCCTGCCAGAGAGTGACACTGGCACAGAGGAAAGAAAATTATCAAATAAAATGGCGACACTGAAACCAGAAATGTAGATTTCAAATAGCCAACATCCCCTAGATAGGATTGTTCACCGTAGATACTCAGTTTGTTAGTGGAGTTGATAAGGACATTTTAAATCTTGTGTTGCTCAACTCTTAGAAATTCTGCTCAGCATCCTGAGAATTGGTTTATCTTGTACAGTGGAGCCAACAGGACAACAGCCAGAGGTCCGTGCTTATCCACCCAACTGCAAGGTTTCTCAGCGACTTTTGGAATCCTCTGTCTGTCACAAAGAAGCTGTATGAGTGAGGCAGACTACATACCTGGTCTTCACTTTGGCTTCGTCATCTGCGGAGGAGGGGTAGTGGTGGGTTCCTGAACATTTTTTAGGACAGCTGTGAGGATCTCATGAGACAGTGAGGGGAGGAGTCAATCTCCATTCATCAGTTCAGCTGGGCACCTCCTCTGAGCATCCTTCACTCCCTTGCGAAAGCAGCACTGGCAATTCACTCCTTGAAGCCATTTCTGGAGTTTCTATACAAATAAAATTGGAAAAGTCTGCGTATAACATATTAGACCCGCTGTGGCCATTGTTCCATATCACTCTAAACACCATTCTGCTTAGTCTTGTCATCTGGGAGCATTTGATTTTAATTTGCCTGTTTAAGTATCGGCCTCCTCTATAGATTGTCCATCCAGCAGTCCTTGTGCAGGCAAAACTCCCATTAACTTTAATAAACGTTTGAAACATGAAATATTGTTAGGAGGTGACTGATATTTTATGCTTACTACTGATGATTATTTTAAATGTTGTAATTGCTCCACTGGTGCCCCAAGGCTGGTTTAGGGAGAAAGGGAGTTTTAACTCATCAAAATAAAACTTTATGCAAATATAAAATGATGTGGATAAATATTAAACAGTAAACTCTCTTAAAGCTTTTTTCCCTAAAATGTCAGGCACCCTATACCTCACAAACTCTTTATTTCAGAGCAAGCTGGTTAGTAACAGAATGAGTGGAGAGGTCATTTGAATTAACTTGGTTTTGCTGCACTTACTATAACTCTTGAGCCTTTTCTATAAAAACGAAATAAAAATAATTATCCTAACCCCAAACCGCTATCTTTAAATTATAGTTGATTTTGTAATGACTTGACTTATCCCATAGCTTTTTTTTTTTTTTTGCGGTACGCGGGCCTCTCACTGCCGTGGCCTCTCCCGTTGCGGAGCACAGGCTCCGGATGCGCAGGCTCAGTGGCCATGACTCACGGGCCCAGCCGCTCCGTGGCTTGTGGGATCTTCCCGGACCGGGGCACGAACCCATGTCCCCTGCATCGGCAGGCGGACTCTCAACCACTGCGCCACCAGGGAAGCCCCCCATAGATTTTTTTCAGTGTTAGTTATTGCTTTTTTTTTTTTCAGCTGAGCAGATTTGGAGGAGTTGAGCCTATGGCTCAAACATCCAATCTAAATTTGGTTCTCTGATAGCCATGGACGGACAACTCACCTCTCAGAGCAATGATGGAACTCGGATCGTTGTGTCAATCACAGATAGTGGATTGGAAAGTCGGGCCCCAAATAATAAAACTCTGCACCAAGAGATAGTATCACCTCCTTCCCTTAAATTACAATCCTCATTTCTATCTGGTATAAGAATTTCATCTTCAATAACGGATCACTGTGACAGAAAATCTGTTCTTGGCAAAGCATGTTTAAAATGATAATATTCAATAAGTCTCATCCCAGAGACACTTTCCGTCTGCTCCTCAAATCCAGTGCCCATTCTGAGACACGGGTCCCTTCATGCAACTACTGATTGCCATTACTTTTTGAATTTACTTTATCTAAAAAGAGCAAAGGCGAACTTTCCTCTGAGTGCTTCATGGCCTATATTTTATACTTTGATAAAAATTAAACGCAGAGTCAATATGACATCCGGCTTTGGTACAGTGCAAAATGGTCTCAAGCTTATTTTAACAAGGACAATGTCCTGGCAAACGTAAACTGTCAATATAAATCTGTTTATTTTGCACAGTGGAAATGAGCATAGAAAGATTCATAGTACAGGAAGGTCAACCAGTGGCCATGTGAAAAAATCTTAGGACAATCCACAGAAAATCTGTTCAGTCTGTTTCTGTCACCTAGAGATTTATCAAAGAATGTACCATGTCAAAAATTGTACCATGCAGGGCTTCCCTGGTGGCGCAGTAGTTGAGAGTCTGCCTGCCGATGCAGGGGACACGGGTTCGTGCCCCGGTCCGGGAAGATCCCACATGCTGCGGAGTGGCTGGGCCCGTGAGCCATGGCCGCTGGGCCTGCACGTCCGGAGTCTGTGCTCCGCAACGGGAGAGGCCACAACAGTGAGAGGCCCACGTACCACAAAAAAAAAAAAAATTGTATCATGTGGGTCAAGTGGCACTTTCCTCCAAAGAAAATACTGAAGACTAAGCGCAATGCAGATAAAATGGTTTTCTGTCTTCAATAAAGCATATGAGGGTCATGCATGACTGGAGAGAACATCCCATTGGCAACAATGCAGAGGTGATAGATGTGTCATAAGCCAACTGGCTTCTGAAAGAGAAAAATGCCAGATCATTTTGCCACAGTGCAGGCAAGATATAATCATTCTGAAACCATGTGTGTGGTTGAGTTCCATTTTTAGAAGCATTTGTTAATTATAGTCAAAAGGGACTGGAGATTCCAAGTGGAAAATCAAATGGTCTAATTAGATGGGGAGATAGTACAGACAAGGGAGTAAACACTGGGCTGAGAGTCAGCCAGTCCAGGTGCTGGGTCCTGCACTGCTGCTAACAAGCTCTAACCTTCAGCAACTCATCCGACTTCTGTATCCCCATCTATAGAAGAAGGTTGGCCAAATGACCCCTGAAGTCCCTTCCAACTCTGACATTTTCTGGATCAAAAATCAGAATCCAATTTATGCCTAGATCTTAGTAAAAGAAACACAATGATTTAGAACTACATTGCCTAATGCAGTAATCTCATTTGGGTATTTGAATGTAAAGCTAAATTGACTAAAATTAAATGGAAATGAAAATCCAGTTTCTCAGTCATACTAGCCACACTTCAAGTGTCCAGTAGCCACATGTGGCTAGTGGCTACTGTAGTAAATAGTGTGGATTATAAAACATTTCCATCATTGTAGAAAGCACTGACTTATAAAGATGATTTTCCACTCCCTAGAGCCTGGTCGCATTTTATAAGTATTTGTGAAATGAATAAATAAGAGAATGAGAGATGAAAAAAGCCAATACCAATACCAGCCCAACAAAGAGCTACCACTGAAAAAATATCCCCAAAATGGTGATGTGCATTGAAAATGGAAAGAAATCCCTCTTCTATTCTTAGATTCTTGGTGAAGTCACTCCTGAACCGTCATGTATGGTTTTGCTCTTAACTTTACAAGTTAAGAAAAGCAAGCAGGAAATGGAGAACATACAGAGATAAGTACCTATGATGGCTAGTTTTATGTGTCAACTTGCGTAGGCTCTGGTACCCAGTTATTTAATCACATGCTAGCCTAGGTATTGCTGTGAAGACATTTTGCAGATGTGTTTAACATCGACAGTTGATGTTAAGTGAAGGAGATTACTCTCAATAATGTGGATGGGCCTTCTCCAGGCAGTTAAAAGGCCTTAAGAACAAAATGGAGATTTTCCAAAGAAGAAATCGTGCCTCAAAACTGCAACATAGAAATCCTGCTTCAGTTTCCAGCCTGACAGATTTCAGGTTTGTCAGCCAGCCCTCACAACTGTATGAACTAGTTCCTTAAAATAAAGTGGATAGTTAGATAGATAGTTATGATATCATATATAAAAAATATATATATAGTAACATCATATATGTATGTTGTGATTATATATATGTGATTATTTCGTACTTAACTCACTTCCTGGTATCAAAATTTATATCAAAGACTGATGATTAGCCCTCAGGGATCCTATTTATAATGATGTTGGTAAAATTTATAGAAATCCCATCCATTTGGCATTCCCTAAATTGGTGGCTCTCACAGGACCCCGTCCATTTTTGCCATAAAGCTTTCTTCAAGATACCCCAGATGATGACCTGTGGTCACCAGGTACTCTTCCTCTTTGGTTGCCCTTTCCCAGTCTTATGGTGGGAGGCTCTTACATCTCTGTCTCCTATGATATCAATAAACTATTTTTTCTTTAATTGAAATACATACTTCTTATTAAGTAAAGCAGTACTGAAACTGGAAAGTTTGGGTTCTAGGGTGAGACACTGTGATATTGTCAAGTTTCTCAACCACTCAAAGCCTCATTTTAAAAGAGAGGAAGGTGACATTTTAGCTGAGGCGTGAGACCTGAATAGGAAGAAGGGGCCAGTCACTCAAGGGGGAGGGAGAGGAGGTAAACAAGCACTAATCTAGACAAAAGAAACAACAGGTGCAAAGACCCTCAGGAGAGAGCAAATATTGTTCAAGAAAAAAGAAAATTGTTTGGCTGGAGGCATCCCATAGCTGAAAGTTTATGAGAAAAGATACATATCTTATACTTTATATAAAGCTGCTCCTATCATGGCAACTCAATTTGCTGATAAATTGATTCTTTCTACTAAAACTTTAGCCCAAGTGTAATCTATTTTCTGATATTTTTAACCATATGTAATCATTTTCCACCAATTCTCTGTGCATCCAAGTAATTTCACTCCCCACTTGGTGTCACTGGTTTCTAGCATTGTAACGGGGAACTATTATGACAGTCCCTCAAAAGCATTATACATTTTCAGGGACTTCCCTGGTGGCACAGTGGTTAAGAACATGCCTGCCAATGCAGGGGACACGGGTTCAAGCCCTGGTCCAGGAAGGTCCCACATGCCGCAGAGCAACTAAGCCCGTGCGCCACAACTACTGAGCCTGTGCTCTAGAGCCTGCGAGCCACAACTAGTGAGCCCTCATGCCTAGAGCCCGTGCTCCGCAGCAAAGAGAAGCCACCGCAATGAGAAGCCTGCGCACCGCAACGAAGAGTAGCCCCCACTCACCTCAACTAGAGAAAGCCTGCGTGCAGCAATGATGACCCAACGCAGCCAAAAATAAAAATTAATTAATTAGTAAAAAAATCACTTAAAAAAAAAGCATTATACGTTTTCAGAAGCCAGTTATTCATCCCATCCATTGCTCTGTTCAGAACTTCCTCCAATTCATCTCTGTCCTTCTGCCGCTGAGCTAACAAATGGAACAGCCTTTTGTCTCGGAAGAGTATTACCGAAGACCAGAGGGACAGTCTCCCCAGTGTGCTGTGACTTGGAGTTCTATTGTGCCCTATCCCACACTGTCTATTTTCTGTGACTGGATCCCATTACAAACACAAATGTGTTTTCCTGCCCACGACTCTCACGCCATTCTTACATCTGGCTTTCCAGGATTTTTCTTGCCCACTTAGGGTCTGTTTCAGATATCCTTTCCCCAGATGGTGGTGCACTTTTTCGAACTGAAACTCAACTTCAATTCAGTCCATACTTTCTGCCATTTTATGTCTGGAGGCATTTCTCAATTATCTCTGTATTCGGTAGTGTCTTAGGGAATCCAGCCAACTGTGAGCATATTAATAATTATAAATTAATTTATAAATTAATAAAATCAGAAATTCTTAACTGTGCTGTTCCTCAGACAAAAATCCACTAGAAACCTTGCTTTTCCTGAGATGAGATAGAGGCCTGAGGCAGATTCTTTTTAGAACAGAACTCCAAGGGCCTTTCTAGGAGTCCAGAGGCCTAGGTTTGGCTTGTGTCTCACTCTGCATTCTTTGTGGCCTTAAGTCAGCTGATTACCCCTCTCTGGTGCTGTTTCATCTTCTTTAAAACTTGGACTGGAACTCTTAGTGATTTCCCAACATTCTTTTAGCACTGGAAATTTTTTAGTAACACATTCATATGTAATTCCAGTTGAATTCAACAGATCAAAATGGCACTGTTGGAATTTCGATTTGGAACTGCTCAGTCCATCTATCTGTTCATACTCTGGGTAGTCCTCCATGGGTCCCTGGAAACCCTCAAAATATAATTTATAAACCCCTGAACTAGATGATCCTGTAGGCCCCTCTCCACTCTCAGGGTCTATAAGTAATAGGTTATATCTGGGGAAAAGAAATAAATACAAGGGGGAACTAAAAGATAAAGGGTAGGAGGGGCAAGCTAGCATTATTTGAAGATTTACTGTGTCCAGGCATTGGTAAGCTTGAGAGGTGGCCACATGGCCTTCACTAATAGAAGGAGATTCATGTGGGTTGATTCCCAACAGACGTTTATACCATTACCGTGGATCTCTCCCAACAAATAAGCCAAACATCTCTGATGTGAAACCTAAATTTTATCTCAATTACATATTCACATGTTTTCTTGATTACAATAGGCCATGCACCCTTCCCCATAAGAGCATTGCTGAGCATTTATTGTCCATGTAGTATATTCAATAGCAGTTTAATCCCTGACATGGGTTTGGGGCAAGGAGGAAGCCACATTCTTTCCCGAGATTCTGGTTCCATATGAGGACAAAGGTTTAAGTAGGACAGATGCAAAACAGAGTTTCAGCCTTCATGGAGCTCAGTCAGCTCACAGTCTAGTGGGAGACACATACAATTTTCAACTGATCATAAATTGAAATAATTACAAACTGTGCTTAGTTCTATGAAGTAAATGTATATTAAATGAAAAAAAAACCTGTAGTATCATAGAACAGGTGGTCAGGCTTAGTAGAGGGAAGAGAGTTTAGGGAAATTTTTCCTAAGGGTGTGTAATGAGCTAAAATACCGAGCTGTTGTGGAAGAAGCAACTCTCAACTCTTCTTTTGCACACTTTTGGACTCATCCTTGCATCATCTCTTTCTCTGTGGCCATATTTGTAGCCAGGGATTCTGAAAAGAAGGAAGGGAAATGATGTGATAGTCTCTCTTCTGCGTGGATGGGATTTGAACTCTGCCCTTTTCCAGCAGCCTGGCTGGGAAGGAGAATCCCTCTTCTCTGCAGAAGCGCTAGGTTGGGTGAATGAGTTAGGAGACCACTGCTCATCCACGTTTGTGGCAGACATTGCTAATCAATAGAGGGACTTGTTCTTGCTGAGCTGAGTGGTTCTTATAAAATGTCCATGTTGTTGCATCCAAATGATTAGAGTTGTAATGAGGAATAAAGCCTAGGTATCATCCCACATCCCACATTTTGCCTTGCTTGGAAACTGGAACACAATTGATTCCATCTAGGCTTGGGACAACTTGTTGCTTCCAGTGTTGTGGGTCTGCTCCTGACTTATGCTTCATCTAATCTTGAGGTCAAGGAAATCTCTTCTTTCAGATTTATGCAAATCAGGCTCTGGCACAATTCCAGCCTCCAGGGAACACATGCATAAGTTATTAAATTAGTGTAAACTGCTTAGAATAGTATTTGGCACCTCGTATTTGATAAATTGACATAAGTAAATACTTATTAAAAAACAATAAATAAATATCAGTTTAAACTCTCATCATTATTAGTAAAATTATTTTAAGAGAAAGGGCATTACTCCCAGGGAGCAGTGAGAGTAGGGATCTAAGGAAGAACTGTAGCTAAGAGTGAGGGAATGGCACATTGTCTGTGAGCACGGACAGGGTTTCCTTAGCAGTATTTTTTAAATTAATTTTTATTGGAGTATAGTTGATTTACAATGTTGTGTTAGTTTCTGCTGTACAGCAAAGTGAATCATTTATATATATATATATATATATATATATATATATATATCTCCACTCTTTTTTAGATTTTATTCCCATATAGGTCATTACAGAGTATTGAGTAGAGTTCCCTGTACTATACAGTAGGTTCTTATTAGTTATCTATTTTATATATAGTAGTGTGTATATGTCAATCCCAATCTCCCAATTTATCCCAGCCCCTTTCCCGCTTGGTAACCATAAGTTTGTTTTCTACACCTGTGACTCTATTTATGTTTTGTAAATAGGTCCATTTGTACCATTTTTTTAGATTCCACATATAAGTGATATCATATGATATTTGTCTTTCTCTGTCTGAGTTACTCCACTCAGTATGACAATCTCTAGGTCCCTCCCTTTTGCTGTGAATGGCATTATTTCATTCTTATTTATGGCTGAGTAGTATTCCATTGTATATATACACCAAATCTTCTTTATCCATTCCTCCATCGATGGGCTCTAGGTTGCTTCCATGTCCTGGCTATTCTAAATAGTGCTGCAATGAACGCTGGGGTGCCTGTATCTCTTCAAATTATGGTTTTCTCCAGACATATGCCCAGAAGTGGGACTGCTGGATCATATGGTAGCTCTATTTTTCATTTTTTAAGGAACCTCCATACTGTTCTCCATAGTGGCTGTACCAATTTACATTCCCACCAACAGTGTAGGAGGGTTCCCTTTTCTCCACACTCTCTCCATCATAATTATTGTTTGTAGCTTTCTTGATGATAGCCATTCTGACTGGTGTGAGGTGATACCTCATTATAGTTTCGAATTGCATTTATCTGATAATTAGTGATGTTGAGTTCTTAGCAATATTTTAACTTCACATTCTACTTGTCCTTGAAGCCTGCACCTCTCCCCACCGCCCTTCCATGCATAAAACCATGGGTCCTGGATCTTCTGGCCTCTTCGCTTTACCAGGGCCACAGGAGCTGGGGATACTAAGGAAAATTACCCTAGTCCCTGTCTTTAAGGAGCTCACATTCCAGTACAGAGGCAGAGAAGTAAAGGAAAATAGTGAATTAATAGACACTGTTCTTTCCTTCATGGAGCCTGCAGTCTGGAAATGGAAGAGGTGTTAAATAAATAAACACATAATTTAAAATGTGTAATTTCTAAGAAGCTCAGTAATGGTGTGCAAGAGAGGGAAAGACAGGGAGGCCTAATCTAAAACTGGAGCATCTGGTTAATGAAGACTTCTCTGAAACAGAATTGAGCTGAAGATGGTCTCATTTTGCTATGAATACATGCTTTGTGGGATGACGTTTTCTCCAGGTATTTCAATAATTTTATCACGTGTAAGATCATAAACATGCATTCTGATCGCCAGGACAAGTCAGCAGACCCAGCTCTCTTTGTCCTGCCCCTGGTGTTAAGAAATGGGAATGCTGAAAACACTCTACTAAAAAGCTCTATTGATAGAGTCTGAATACCTTCCACTTCACTGCCCAGCAAGCCCTCAATAAATATCAAATATGTGACTAAATGAGTGAATGAAGCAATAGAATTTTGGAAATGTTCACTGAGAGGTTTGACTGTCTCACTATCTCATGGGACATCACTTGTATATTGTCATTGTTTTTGAATTCACTATATGATTAACTCAGTTTGGGAGGTGAGGAGAGCATAATGAATGCCTAGTTTCCTTATGTCAAGCAAATACCCTTCTAAGAAAAAATAAGAGCATTTTTCTAAGAATAAATCCTGACCTCAAGAAAGTTTTAGTTCTTAGTGTTACTGAAAATTATTTTAATAGGACAAAACAGTTGAGCAAATAAAAATAGTCCCCCACTAGCAATGACCAAACCTTAAAGGTGTATAAGCCAAAATGATATAAGTTCCTGCAACTGATCCAACAGTTCTGGGGCATATGGGCCACTGAGGAGAGAAATACTCTAGATCAATGACTGGGTAGGATTTGATAAGAATGGAGACACATTCAGCTTACTTGGTTGAGGATTCAAACCCCATCTCAACTCCTTGAATTTTCTTTCTAAGTAAGCTGCTGGAAGTTGAGGTCCCAAAGCTGCAAGCCACGGTCTAAGAGGAGTCACGTAATTGTCACCAGCTGCTTTCATTCCAAGAAAAGGAGGATATCTGGGCTATAAGAGTATCTCACTTTGTGACCAAGTGTTACCGACCAACATTCTTGACCTTCCCTAGTTAATAGAAGTTGATAAAGAGAACAGACAAAAAATCTAGGCAAGGCTTCACTGGGGCCCCTGCTGTAGCAGGAGGGAGTGAAAACAAGTACGAGGTTTCCTTGCTTGCTCCCCAAGGGGGCACAAGCTGGTTCCTTAGATTGGGTAGGGGTAGGGGCAGCTCTAGGAGTCTGGCCAGAAAGGTGGCTTAAGTGGTTTCACCACCCCTTTGGTGGTGGTGTGTACAGGGGGGCATGCCCAGTACCCTGCTTTTGCTCCTGGCTCTTCGGAAGTGACAGTTGGGTTTCTGGTCTTTCTGTATCTTGTTGTCTATAATTTTCCCCAACTGGGCAAGTACACAGCTATTTTTAGTCCCACATGGTTACTTTGTATATTGTTGTGCTAGGAGATGTTTGTCCAGGTGCACGCACTACAGCAAAGGGTCCCAGGTCGCAGCCTGTCTCACAAGGAGAAGAGGGGAGAGAGGAGGTTGACTACCAAACTCAAGGAAGCAGGGTCCTGCCCCTTTTTGGAAGCGTAACATTAAGAGCTTGATTCTGTCAGCTCCTTGTAAGGATATGTTAGGAAGGACTGAGATGGATCAATAGCCCATGTTGATACCTCGATACCTTTAGTGAACCTAGGAGACATCTGAACCACATCTCCCGGGGGATGCAGGCAATACTAGCAGCAGAGTAGGACCCAGAATAATCAGTGAAAGACAATGAGTATTCAGGTAAGTTGTCTCTCATTCCAGTCCCAAACAAGGAGACACAGCACAGATTCCAACATGAAATGGAGCCTTGCTCCAAGCAGTACCCATGGGAGGCTTCGCTCAGTGTCTCCCAGGGGCAACAGAAGCAGCCTCCCCAACTGGTGCCAGTGTCTCACCTTAAGGGCACTTGTCTGTGCCTCCCAGGTTCAGCTTCTCACTTTCTACTTTATAGATTCAGTTCTCCTCTATCTCATGTATCTCTTCAGGCCTAGGCACTCATTCAATATCTGTTGAATGAATGAACATTCTCATCATCAGCCTAGTAACCTGGGCCAGCAATGTAATTTGCAAGTCCCAGTGCAAAATGAAAATGTGGGGTCTCTTGTTTAAAAACCTGAGGGAAGATGTTGTTGAAAGTACTAAGATACAAAGCGTTCCCTTCCTACCATGTCTTCTCTCTCACTTTGTCATGATGTTTATTCGCTACTTAATTTGTTCTCAGCAAAGAGAAATTTGAAATTGTTTACTGTTTATCTTTTATGGTGCAATGACAGTTTTAAATGCAAATATAAGCGCATTTAGTTCATACATAGAATCACCGAAATTATACGGTTCCTATTTCCGTAGGTCATACAAGCACTTGTATTTTATTTTTAACAGAACAGTGGAAATAGTGCATAAAGTGAACTCAACTGTTTTTATTTCCCTCCTTGTTATAATTCTACCAATACTGTCTACCTTAGGCTTATAGATGATTACAGAAGAGTAAGGAAACTGAAAAGAAAAGGAACAATGGGTCATCCTATCTTTCCCAGTTCAGGATTTATTAGTCTTTTATGTTTCTTTGAACCCCCGTTGCCTGTCATAGCAAGAACCCTGTGAGCATTCACTCCAATGCTCTGTAACAGGCACAGTATATTAGCAATTGAATCAGCCCCCAAACTACCACGAAAGTCTAATCAACTGCATTGTTTTCACATAGCCCATAGAAATACCTTCATTATTTTATAAGATTTGTCTATGTGGCTAGAGGTAAAGAGGAGAAAGACAGTGAGGAAAATACATAAAAAGAGATTGCTGTGGGGCTTCCCTGGTGGTGCAGTGGTCGAGAGTCCGCCTGCCGATGCAGGGGACACGGGTTCGTGCCCCGGTCCGGGAAGATCCCACATACCGCAGAGCGGCTAGGCCCGTGAGCCACAGCCGCTGAGGCTGCGCATCCGGAGCCTGTGCTCTGCAACGGGAGAGGCCACACCAGTGAGAGGCCCGCGTACCGAAAAAAAAAAAAAAAAAAAAAAAGAGATTGCTGTGGCCAATTTTTATGCATCATATTTCTAGTCTCAAGAGTTCCAAACTGATTAAATACAAACATAGCTCCTGACCAATGTGGCTTTTGGAGCTCTACAGAGTTCATTTCCCTTACCACCAAGATAATTCAATTCAACAAATATTTATTGAGTTTTACCATATGCTTGCTGTGACAATGCCAAGACCAGCTAAGGAGGCAAGGCAGAAACTGAGAGCTGGCTGTAAATCAAGCTTTTCTCCCTAGGAACCACACGAACATTTAGCAAAGGGGAATAAAAGGCTTCCAGAAAGGAAAGGGAGATGCTATATAGGAAACCACATCTCATCTTTGGTGACTGCACAGTTGTTCACTTCCTCACCCTGACATTGGCTTTGTTAGCACTCTTTCAAGATAAATTACAGTAAGAAAAGGGAACCTAGGGGCATGTTAAGAGAACTTTGGCTTTCTGTCTTTGGACTCATTGAAGCTAGAGAGGTTACATCAGGAAGAGCTGACTAGAGATTCCGGAAGGACTGCCATAGATTTACCTTGAGGGCAGGTGGTCAGGCTTTGCTGAAATGAAGGGTTCTCCCAATCTAAATGCAATAAAAAAAATTTTAAAAAGGCATTTTCAGATTAATTGTGAAGGAGGAAAGGTTTCCACACACTAGAAGCCCCTTCGCGGGCGGAGACTGTGGGTGGCAGAAGGGGGAGCTTCGGCGCCACGGAGGAGAGCGTAGCAACGGGAGTGCTGAGGGCAAAGAGGAGAGGTTCCCGCACAGAGGATCGGTTCCGACCGGCACTCACCAGCCCGAGAGGCTTGTCTGCTCACCCGCCGGGGCGGGCGGGGCTGGGAGCTGAGGCTCGGGCTTCCGTCAGGTCGCAGGGAGAGGACTGGGGTTGGCGGTGTGAACACAGCCTGAAGGGGTTAGTGCGCCACGGCTAGCCGGGAGGGAGTCCGGGGAAAAGTCTGGACCTGCTGAAGAGGCAAGAGACTTTTTCTTCCCTCTTTGTTTCCTGGTGCGTGAGGAGAGGGGATTAAGAACGCTGCTTAAAGGAGCTCCAGAGACGGGTGCGAGCTGCGGCTAAAAGCGCGGACCCCAGAGACAGGCATGAGACGCTAAGGCTGCTGCTGCCGCCACCAAGAAGCCTGTGTGCGAGCACAGGTCACTGTCCACACCTCCCTGGGAGCCTGTGCAGCCCGCCACTGCCAGGGTCCCGGGATCCAGTGACAACTCCCCCGGGAGAACGCACGGCGCGCCTCAGGATGGTGCAACGTCCCGCTGGCCTCCGCCGCCACAGGCTCGTCCTGCATCCGTACCCCTCCTTCCCCCCGGCCTGAGTGAGCCAGAGCCCCCGAAGCAGCTGCTCCTTTAACCCCGTCCTATCTGAGCGAAGAACAGACGCCCTCAGGCGACCTACACACAGAGGCGGGGCCAAATCCAAAGCTGAACCCAGGGAGCTGTGTGAACAAAGAGAAAGGAGAATCTCTCCCAGCAGCCTCAGGAGCCACGGATTAAATCTCCACAATCAACTTGATGTACCCTGCATCTGTGGGATAACTGAATAGACAACGAATCATCCCAAATTGAGGAGGTGGACTTTGGGAGCAACAATATATATATTTTTCTTTTCCTTTTTTCTCTTTTTGAGAGTGTGTATGTGTATGCTTCTGTGTGTGTATAGCTTTCTCTGTATAGCTTTGGTTTTACCATTTGTCCTACGGTTCTGTCTGTCCGTTTTTTGTTTGTTTGTTTTTCTTAAGTATAGTTTTTAGCACTTGTTATCATTGGATTTGTTTTTTGGTTTGGTTTCTCTCTTCTTTCTTTTTTATTTTTATTAAAAAAATTTTTTAATAATTAATATTTATTTTTTAATTTAATAATTTTATTTTATTCTATCTTACTTTATTTTATTTTATCTTCTTCTTTCTTTCTTTCTATTTTTTCTCCCTTTTATTCTGAGCCGTGTGGATGACAGGCTCTTGTTGCTCCAGCCAGGTGTCAGTGCTGTGCCTCTGAGGTGGGAGAGCCAAGTTCAGGACATTGGTCCACAAAAACCTCCCAGCTCCACATAATATCAAACGGTGAAAATCTCCCAGAGATCTCCATCTCAAAACCAAGACCCAGCTCCACTCAACGACCAGAGAGCTACAGTGCTGGACACCACATGCCAAACAACTAGCAAGACAGGAACACAACCCCATCCATTAGCACAGAGGCTGCCTAAAATCATAAGGCCACAGACAGCCCACAAACACTCCACCAGATGTGGACCTGCCCACCAGAAAGACAAGACCCAACTTTATCAACCAGAAAACAGGCACTAGTTCCCTCCACCAGGACACCTACACAACCCACT
Source organism: Pseudorca crassidens (assembly GCF_039906515.1). Lineage (NCBI taxonomy): Eukaryota > Metazoa > Chordata > Mammalia > Artiodactyla > Delphinidae > Pseudorca > Pseudorca crassidens. The sequence continues at coordinate 21,989,520 of NC_090312.1, forward strand.
GAACAAACCTTAGCCACTGAGGACAGACACCAAAAACAACGGGAACTACGAACATGCAGCCTGTGAAAAGGAGACCCCAAACACAGTAAGTTAAGCAAAATGAGAAGACAGAGAAACACACAGCAGATGAAGTAGCAAGGCAAAAGCACACCAGACCTAACAAATGAAGAGGAAATAGGCAGTCTACCTGAAAAAGGATTCAGAATGATAGTAAAGATGATCCAAAATCTTACAAATAGAATGGAGAAAATACAAGAAACGTTTAACAAGGACCTAGAAGAAATGAAGAGCAAACAGTGATGAACAACACAATAAATGAAATTTAAAATTCTCTAGAGGGATTCAATAGCAGAATAACTGGGGTAGAAGAACAGATAAGTGACCTGGAAGATACAATAGTGCAAATAACTACTGCAGAGCAGAATAAAGAAAAAAGAATGAAAAGAATTGAGGACAGTCTCAGAGACCTCTGGGACAACATTAAATGCACAAACATTCGAATTATAGGGGTCCCAGAAGAAGAAGAGAAAAGAAAGGGACTGAGAAAATATTTGAAGAGATTATAGTTGAAAACTTCCTAATATGGGAAAGGAAATACTTAATCAAGTCCAGGAAGCACGTAGAGTCCCGTACAGGATAAATCCACAGAGAAACACTCCAAGACACATATTAATCAAACTATCAAAAATTAAATACAAAGAACAAATATTAAAAGCAGCAAGGGAAAAACAACAAATAACACACAAGGGAATCCCCATAAGGTTAACAGCTGATCTTTCAGCAGAAACTCTGCAAGCCAGAAGGGAGTGGCAGGACATATTTAAAGTGATGAAGGAGAAAAACCTACAACCAAGATTACTCTACCCAGCAAGGATCTCATTCAGATTTGACAGAGAAATTAAAACCTTTACAGACAAGCAAAAGCTAAGAGGATTCAGCACCACCAAACCAGCTTTACAATAAATGCTAAATGAACTTCTCTAGGCAGGAAACACGAGAGAAGGAAAAGACCTACAATAATAAACCCAAAACAGTTAAGAAAATGGTAATAGGAACATACGTATCGATAATTACCTTAAATGTAAATGGATTAAATGCTCCAACCAAAAGACATAGACTGGTTGAATGGATACAAAAACAAGACCCATATATATGCTGTCTAGAAGAGACCCACTTCTGACCTAGGGACACATACACACTGAAAGTGAGGGGATGGAAAAAGATATTCCATGCAAATGGAAATCAAAAGAAAGCTGGAGTAGCAATTCTCATATCAGACACAATAGACTTTAAGACAAAGACTATTACAAGAGACAAAGAAGGACACTACATAATGATCAAGGGATCAATCCAAGAAGAAGATAAAACAATTATAAATATTTATGCACGCAACATAGAAGCACCTCAATACATAAGGCAAATACTAACAGCCATAAAAGGGGAAATCGACAGTCACACAATCATCGTAGGGGACTTTCACACCCCACTTCCACCAATGGACAGATCATCCAAAATGAAAATAAATAAGGAAACACAAGCTTTAAATGATACATTAAAAATATGGACTTAATTGATATTTATAGGACATTCCATTCAAAAACAACAGAATACACATTCTTCTCAAGTGCTCATGGAACATTCTCCAGGATGGATCATATCTTGGGTCATAAATCAAGCCTTGGTAAATTTAAGAAAATTGAAATCGTATCAAGTATCTTTTCCGACCACAATGCTATGAGACCACATATCAATTACTGGAAAAAATCTGTAAAAAATACAAATGCATGGAGGCTAAACAATACACTACTTAATAACCAAGAGATCACTGAAGAAATCAAAGAGGAAATCAAAAAATACATAGAAACAAATGACAATGAAAACACAACGACCCAAAACCTATGGGATGCAGCAAAAGCAGTTCTAAGAGGGAAGTTTATAGGAATACAATCCTACTTTAAAAAACAAGAAACATCTCAAGTAAACAACCTAACCTTACACCTAAAGCAATTAGAGAAAGAAGAACAAAAAACCCTCAAAGTTAGCAGAAGGAAAGAAATCATAAAGATCAGATCAGAAATCAATGAAAAAGAAATGAAGGAAACAGTAGCAAAGATCAATAAAACTGAACACTGGTTCTTTGAGAAGATAAACGAAGTTGATAAACCATTAGCCAGACTCATCAAGAAAAAAAGGGAGAAAAATGAATAGAATTTGAAATGAAAAAGGAGAAGTAACAACTGACACTGCAGAAATACAAAGGATGATGAGACATGACTATAAGCAACTATATGCCAATAAAATGAACAACCTGGAAAAAATGGACAAGTTCTTAGAAACGCACAACCTTCTGAGACTGAACCAGGAAGAAATAGAAAATATGAATAGACCAATCACAAGCACTGAAATTGAGACTGTGATTAAAAATCTTCCAACAAACAAAAGCCCAGGACCAGATGGCTTCACAGGCGAATTCTATCAAACATTTAGAGAAGAGCCAACACCTATCCTTCTCAAACTCTTCCAAAAAATTGCAGAGGGAGGAACACTCCCAAACTCATTCTATGAGGCCACCATCACCCTGATACCAAAACCAGACAAAGATGTCACAAAGAAAGAAAACTACAGGCCAATATCACTGATGAACATAGATGCAAAAATCCTCAACGAAATACTAGCAAACAGAATCCAACAGCACATTAAAAGGATCATACATCATGATCAAGTGGGGTTTATCCCAGGAATGCTAGGATTCTTCAATATATACAAATCAATCAGTGTGATACACCATATTAACAAATTGAAGGATAAAAACCATATGATCATCTCAATAGATGCAGAGAACACTTTCAGCAAAATTCAACACCCATTTATGATAAAAACCCTTCAGAAAGTAGGCATAGAGGGAACTTTCCTCAACATAATAAAGGCCATGTATGACAAACCCATAGCCAACATCATCCTCAATGGTGAAAAACTGAAACTATTTCCCCTAAGATCAGGAAAAACACAAGGTTGCCCACTGTCACCACTGTTATTCAACATAGTTTTGGAAGTTTTAGCCACAGAAATCAGAGAAGAAAGAGAAATAAAAGGAATCCAAATTGGAAAAGAAGAAGTAAACCTGTCATTGTTTGCAGAGGACATGATACTATACATAGAGGATGCTAAAGAAGCTACCAGAAAACTACTAGAGCTAATCAATGAATTCGGTAAAGTAGCAGGATACAAAATTAATGCACAGAAATCTCTTGGCAATCCTATACACTAATGATGAAAAATCTGAAAGTGAAATTAGGAAAACACTCCCATTTACCACTGCAAAAAAAAGAATAAAATATCTGGGAATACACCTACCTAAGGAGACAAAAGACCTGTATGCAGAAAATTATGACACTGATGATAGAAATTAAAGATGATACAAATAGATGGAGAGATATACCATGTTCTTGGATTGGAAGAATCAGCATTGTGAAAATGACTCTACTACCCAAAGCAATCTACAGATTGAATGCAATCCCTATCAAACTACCAATGGCATTTTTCACAGAACTGGAACAAAAAATTTCACAATTTGTATGGAAACACAATAGACCCCGAATAGCCCAGGCAATCTTTAGAAGAAAAACGGAGCTGGGGGAATCAGGCTCCCAGACTTCAGACTATACTACAAAACTACAGTAATTAAGACAGTATGGTACTGGCACAAAAACAGACATATAGATCAATGGAACAGGATAGGAAACCCAAAGATAAACCCATGCATGTATATGGTCACCTTATCTTTGATAAAGGAGGCAAGAATATACAGTGGAGTAAAGACAGCCTCTTCAATAAATGGAGCTGGGAAAACTGGACAGCTACATGTGAAAGAATGAAATTAGAACACTCCGTAACACCATACAGAAAAATAAACTCAAAATGGATTAAAGACCTAAGTGTAAGGCCAGACACTATCAAAATCTTAGAGGAAAGCATAGGCAGAACACTATGACATAAATCACAGCAAGATCCTTTTTGACCCACCTTCTAGAGGAATGGAAATAAAAACAGAAATAAACAAATAGGACCTAATGAAACTTAAAAGCTTTTGCACAGCAAAGGAAACCATAAGCAAGACAAATAGACAACGCTCAGAATGGGAGAAAATATTTGCAAGTGAAGCAACTGACAAAGGATTAATCTCCAAAACTTACAAGCAGCTCATGCAGCGCAATATCAAAAAAACAAACAAACAAATCCAAAAATGGGCAGGAGACCTAAGTAGATATATCTCCAAAGAAGATATACAGATTGCCAACAAACACATGAAAGAATGCTCAATATCATTAATCATTAGAGAAATGCAAATCAAAACTATAATGAGATATCATCTCACACCAGTCAGAATAGCCATCATCAAAAAATCTACAAACAATAAATGCTGGAGAGGGTGTGGAGAAAAGGGAACCCTCTTGCACTGTTGGTGGGAATGTAAATTGATATAGCCACTATGGAGAACAGTATGGAAGTTCCTTAAAAAACGAAAAATAGAAGTACCATACGACCCAGCAATCCCACTACTGGGCATATACCCTGAGAAAACCATAATTCAAAAAGAGTCATGTACCAAAATATTCATTGCAACTCTATTTACAAGAGCCAGGACGTGGAAGCAACCTAAGTGTCCATCAACAGATGAATGGATAAAGAAGATGTGACACATATATACAATGGAATATTACTCAGCTATAGAAAGAAACGAAATCGAGTTATTTGTAGTGAGGTGGATGGACCTAGAGACTGTCATACAGAGTGAAGTAAGTCAGAAAGAGAAAAACAAATACTGTATGCTAACACACATATATGGAATATAAAATTAAAAAAAGAAAATAAGTTCTGAAGAACCTAGAGGCACGACGGGAATAAAGACACAGACGTAGTAGGGAATGGACTTGAGGATACGGGGAGGGGGAAGGGTAAGCTGTGACAAAGTGAGAGAGTGGCATGGACATATATACACTACCAAACGTAAAATAGATAGCTAGTGGGAAGCAGCCGCATAGCACAGGGAGATCAGCTCGGTGCTTTGTGATGACCTAGAGGGGTGGGATAGGGAGGGTGGGAGGGAGGGAGTTGCAAGAAGGAAGAGATATGGGAACATATGTATATGTATACCTGATTCACTTTGTTATAAAGCAGAAACTAACACACCACTGTAAAGCAATTATACTCCAATAAAGATGATTAAAAAAAAAAGAATACACAGTGATAAGTTTGAAAAAAAAAAAAAGCCCTTGTTCTTTCCCTGGTGGTATCCTCAGCCTAGTGGGAGAAACATTTACCTATAAAGCAAATGTAATACAATGTGCCAAGTATATAGAGCTAAGCAGGGGGTTTATGGGACATCCTGGGGGCTGACATAAAACCCTTGCCTAGGTTCCTAACACAGAGTGGATGCTTAACAAGTATTTGGTGAATGCATGAATGAATAAGTGAAGAAAGACCTTCTCATAGGAGTTAGTAGATATGGCTAGTCTTTCAAAAATATATTAGGAGTTATCAGGATTGTTCTGTGGGGCTTCGCTGGTGGCGCAGTGGTTGAGAGTCCACCTGCCATGCAGGGGACACGGGTTCGTGCCCCGGTCCGGGAAGATCCCACATGCCGCGGAGCGGCTAGGTCCGTGAGCCATGGCCGCTGAGCCTGCGCGTCCAGAGCCTGTGCTCCGCAACGGGAGAGGCCACAACAGAGAGAGGCCCGCATAACACACACACACACACACACACACGCACGCACGCACGCACACAAAGATTGCTCTATGCAGAAAGAACAAGTACAGAATTCCAGGTGCAAAAGACAGCAAGGCATGTCCAGGAAAGTCCAAAGAGATCACTGTGGCCAGACTGTAGGGTGTGAGAAGGCGAGAGGTGAGAGACATGCCTGCAGAAGTGAGCTTTAGATGTCGTCTAGGGCGGGGATTGGACTTTACACAGAGGGCAGTACAGTGCCCCCGAAAGGTTGGAAGCAGGAAAGGCATGTGATCAGATTTGTTACTTAGGAAACTCACTCTGGCTGCAGCACTGGGTATGGACTTTTAAAGCATGAGCCCGTTATTGGAGTGCAAAGGACAAAATGTTACAAGTGGTATAGGCCTCAATTTCCTTCTCCTAAGCTTCTCTCCAGGAACTAGAGCGCTCTGTTTTGCAGCAGAGCCCTAGCAGGAGCCCTCCTCTTCTCTCAACAGGATTAAGCTTCCTGACCCTTGCTGAGCACTTACAGTTATTAGTTCCCAAGGAGATATAAAAGAGCTTCAGAGGATGGATCTTGGGGTCTCTTGGGATCTTGGGGTCTCTGAGAGATCTTGTCAGACAGTTAAGAACCAGTGTTATAAACCCATCCTTCCAACAAAATTTGGTTTGGGAAATGGAGTGTCTGATTTTAGTTAATCCTCTATTTCTTGACACCACATATGAGAAACATTCTCAAAAGAGCCATGACTTGACTCACTTCATGTGCAAGGAAGAGAGAGCAGTTCCAGACTGTTCGTTTATCCATTATCCCTTCTCGAAAATCCTCAGACTCTCTTGGAGTTACTTTGTTCTTCATGCTTGCCCAACAAATATCATAATCTTTCTTATGTAACCACAAGAACTTTTAAATTGTCTTTGATACCCTTGTACAGTTATCCTACAGAAGCTCCTTATAACTAAGGCCACACGTTTGGAGTTAGACTGCCCAAGTTCAATTCCTGGGTCCACCTCTTATTAGCTCCATGACCTATATAATTCAACTCTCTGCATCTCAGTTCCCCTATCTGTAAAGTAGAGATAATAATAGTCCTTATCTGCTAGGAGTTTCCTGATAATTAAATTAGAGAAGTCACAAGAACCCTTTAGCACAGCATAAGCCACGTAAGAAAGACTTGGTAAGTGAAAGTTACGCTGCCGATGGTATTTGTCCAGATAGGACTCTCAGATTTTTCTTCATATTTTTTCTGTACATATTCTTCTGTCCTATGACATTCTAAAGATAGTTTTATAAGTTGCTTCAGGTCTGAGTAACTCTAATTGTACTTCTCACATTCAGAAGTAACTTGACATCCCATTTAATGTAGACATCAATAATGAAATCTCTAGAGGCTGAGTGGTTCCTACAAACTTTTTATTCATTACACAGAGAGTTGAGTGGGTATAATGGTGAGAAGGATTGATTAGCAAATAAGAGAAACATGGGTTTAAATCCTCACTATGCTGAGTACTATGAATAATAGAGTGATCTTAAGAAATTTAACTAACCTGTTTTTTCCCATCTGTAAAAACGAGTTGTTGTGAGTATTTAATAATGTGTATGTAAACTTCCTGGCACACAGCAACTACTCGATGAATATGTTATAATTGTTTTTTAACTTACTGAAGAGCCAAGGGAAAAATGAAGACTTTGTAGCCTAAGCTATTTCTTTCTCTGTTATGTACCTATTTGTTTCTGAAACAGGGTGAATTCCCAAAACCTCATCAAAAGAAAGATTTGAACGTAGAAAAATAATAAATCTCTTTGGAGTTGATATCATTTGTTTCACGTAGCTCAGAGCTATTTTGCTTAATCTGAGCCTCTATAATGTCATCAGGAAGGAATCAGACACCCTTAATCCAGTGATTCCTGGGCTATTATTTCACCAGGAGGGGAGTCAAAGTCAGGTTCACATGAGGACTCTCTCTTCTTCATTACTCCATGTGGTAAGATGTGCTTGATTCTAAGTAGCTCACATGGAAGCCAGTTATAAGTCTTTGCTGAGGAGACTGTACTGGAATCAGAGAATCTCCCTATGGGTTTTAACTTTCCCACCTACCTACTTTGGAGCAACCATTCACACCTAGAAAAAGACTAAAATGCAGGCGTTTACAAAACACAAGAAGAACCGAAGGGCCGAACTTCTACCTGGAATAGGTAGTCCTTCGTAAGGGGACAAGAATGGAATTTCTAACAGCTTGGTTTGACCAAGATTATACAAGGAAGATGGGGCAGAGGTGGGGGGTACCTACCAGGGAAGAGCAACGGAGAAATGGTACATTCCTTGGGAACAGCCTAATAAAATGGCAAGTTCTTCCTTGTTCTTCTTTCATGTGATACAAGGGTCAAATTAGATATGTAGAGTCATAATACGCCATCTGTACTGCTCAGGAATTTGGGAATTCAGCCGACTACAAAAGTTGGGGATGACTTACTTCTGTCACTCCCAGGTGAATGGGATGGCTCAGGAAGAAATTCTGACTGCCAGACTCCATAAGCATGAGGGAGTAGAAGCCAATTCTCTGTTCCTCTCCTCTTTTCCACCTAACCTCCCCTCTCCAATAGACTTGGGAGAATCACACAATATAAAACAGAAAAAGAGAGCCCTGCTGTATACTTCATTGGCCTGAAATGGTCTCATCTGTTAAATAGATCCATCATGTTACTCTCAGAGACAATTACAGCCAAAAATATTTGAAGTCTCTTGGAAGAATTGAGTATATAAAGGCTCTATTACTTAATCTCTGTATTCTTATCCTGGCACTGGCAAAGGCCAGGGGGACCATTTTGAAAGTGGCCTGAAGACAGGGACTCGGATGCTACTGGCAGAAGCCCATCCAGAGGACCAAGGACACAGATGACACCATGACTGTATTTATTAGTCAAGATAGGCAAGATTAGGCTGTGGTGGCAAATTAACCCCAAATCTCAGTGGTTTGATACAATAAAGGTTTATTTCTCCCTTATGCCACATGTCCACTGCAGATCTACAAAGCTCTGTTCCACTCACAGACCCAGATTAACTGAGGCTTTGCCATTTCGTAGCTGTATCGTCTGGAACACTTACGTCTCAGCAAGAGAAGTGTCTCAGGTCTGGCTACATAGGAAACAGCTCAGGATAATTTCTGTGCTGAAAGGTTATTGGGGAGTAAACTCAGAATTGACATCTATGAGAGAGAGGGAAATTGGCTGGGCAAAGAGAAGTATTGAACTATGACAGGGTAGCAACAAAGGTCTTGGGAACCCCACAGGGAGTTCTGGAACTGAAATGGTAGTTCAGAGTTGTCTCACCTTAAGGCAAGGGATCTAGGCGTTTATTCACATCAATCCTCTCCATTAATTCAGAGTCCTGGACCCTACATTATTCTAGTATATCCTACTACATGGCATTCAGTTCTCTTCTAGTTGCCTGCTCTCATACTTCACATCATCATGAGAAACATCTTTGGCTGGACCAATTGCCTTGTGTTGGATCTTTCAGACTGGTTTCTCTAACCACGTACCTAGTTGAATTTCTGGTACCCCAAACCCTGAAACCCCAGGATTCAGCCAAGACCACTAAACTGGGATAGAAAGAACGAGATAACTTCTCAACCTTAAAGTTCTTTGAAAGTACATTTCTGTGATCACCTAGTTTTTTCTCTTTCAATCACTTGATTCTTTCTCACTATCCCTTTTCCTTATACCCCTTTACTTATGTATAAGTAAAAGTATACATATTACTTTTCATCATTAGAGAGTCATTACGTACTTCATCTAGACAGTGCCCTGTGTTTTAAGGACCTAGACCAATTATAATTAAAGCAAGGTGTGGCTCACTGCATACACAGCATTAGTCCTTGGACATTCGGTAGCCATTAACCTACTTTAATAATTGACTGAGACTATTGCTTCTTTAAATATAGCTATGTGTTTCTATCTTAGTGGAACCAATTACAGTTTATAAGTCTGTTGAAGAACAGCTGACTTCTCAACTCAGCTTAATCTCAGGAATTTAGGAGTTAATGAATGACAACTAAAGGACCTCTGACCCGTGGATGACTGGGGCTGGGCTACTGCTTGAGTCCAGCTCAAACGCTCCATGCGTATTTCCATTGAAATGGCACCTAGGGACAGAGAGAGTGTGTGTGAGAAGGACAATCTAACGGAACGAGCCATCGCTGTAAATCTGCTATTACAGCCTACTTAAACCAGACTTTACAAACAAGCAGCCAGACACAGGTACAGTTTTGAATTAGTGCCAATCTTTAAACTTGGAAGATTTCCCTTAATGATTTGTAGTCCAAGCCTGAATTGAAAAGCCAGCCTTGAGAACACTGAGCCATCCTTGTGGCAGTCATTGATGGGGGCCAAGGAGTGGCTCCTCTCCTTCAGAAGGACAGGGCACGCACTCACTCTCCAGGTCACCAGGGTGCCACTCTTCCCCATTGTTATGGACTGACTTTTGTCTCCCTCAAATATTGAAGCCCTAACCCCCAATGTGACTATATTTAGAGATAGGCTGCTTAAAGAAATAATTAAGGTTAAATAAGATCTTAATGGTGGAGCCCTAATCCACTAGGACCGGTGTCCTTCCAAGAAGAGGAAGAGACACCAGGGATGCATGCACTCAGAGGAAAGGCCATGTGAGGACACAGCAAGAGCACAGACGTCTGCAAGTCAAGGAGAGAAGCCTCAGGAGAAAACACATTTGCTGACACCTTGATGTTGGACTTTCTGCCTCCAGAACTCTGAGAAATAAATTTCTGTCATTTAAGCTGCCCAGTCTGGGGTATTTTGTTATGGCAGCCCAAGTCGGTCAAGACAACCATTGTACCATCCACACAGTCCATCACCGTGCCTGTGATTTACAGTTTTCCCGCACACCCCGATCATCTCACTCACTCCCTCTCTGGGTCCAGGAGGAATTTCAGTCTGTCACAGATGATACAATCACTTTGGCCAACAACCAGATGCAGATGGCTCTGCAGTTACAAAAAACAGTGACTTTGGGAGAATATATTAAAGTAGGTAAAAGGAAAACCAGGTTAAATATTCAAGTAAAAACAGTTTCTGCAAAGGCAAATTTTCCTCACACAGAACAAACCACCCACCACGGACAATTTAACAGAGTTTGTAAAACTGTATGACGTATAAGTCTAAGAAGAATATGGCAGAGTTAACATCATCGATTTTGAAACAAAAAATGGAGGAACTTCTGAGTTCATATCTTGTCTGTGCCACCTTCTAATTATGTGCTCTTGATCTCCATTTCTCCAACTTTAAAAAAAAAAAAAAAGACAGTGATACAGGGATGTATATAATCTATATAAGGACCTAACAAGGGCCTGGAACATATAAGATCCAAGTAATTGGAGCTAGTCATTCTGTTAGGATGCTTTCAATTACAAATAACAGAAATTTCAGCTCAAGGTAGTCTGAATAATAAGGAATTGAATTGGCTCAAACACTGGAAATCCAGAATTGGGGTAGGTTGCAAGGTTGACTTAATTCAGTAGCTCCAACTGGCATTGTTTCTCTGTAGTTATCTTAATTCTGTCTCTTATCATGTGTCAACTTGATCCTCAAGTTGGCTGTCGCAGATCCGTGTTCCAAAATGTCCAGGATAAAAAATATGTTTTTTCCTATGACCTTTTCCATAAGCACCCACAAATTTTTCTTCATGCCCAGGTGAGTCAAATGCCTGTGCCATTTCCTTGTTGCTAGAGGAATGTCGTGATCTGATTGGCTTAGCCCTGGGTTCCTGAACCCATCATTAGTAAAGAGAACGGTGCTATGAGTAGCTTGAAATAATTAAACATCGCTAGTAGAGTTCTGATCAGTTGAGTTCCTCTGAGGCACCTGGGCTACTTAGTGGAAGTGACAAATGCCTTAACAAAATCTGGGTCCTGCTATGAGGGAAATGGATAATAGAAGCTGTGTAGGTGACCAACAATGACCACTATGTTAGTATTTTCTTAGTGAAAGAAAGAGAATTTATAATCTGTGGCACTGAGGTCTTGCTTAGACCTTTTTATGTGCTAAGTGGAATAATATAGCAATATAATGTAATTAATATAATATAACTTAACCTTCACATCAGTACTGTGAGGTGGACGTGTTGACGCCCATTTTGAATGTCAGGAACTGTCAGAGAGAGGAGGGTCCTGGGTCACAAATCTAAAAAGCCACAAGAGTCAGAGTCACAGCTCTGAGACATTTTTCCTTTTCTGTACAATGAGAATAGCAGTAGCATTTATCTCATAGGGTTTTGTGAGAATTAAATAAGTTAATAAATGCGACGTGCTTGGAGGCATGTCTGGCACATAGTAAGGAAGCAGTAACATCTAGCATTGTCATAACTTCATTTCATGGGATCTGAGTCTATCAGTAGTAAGAAACTCCATTATTTTGGGGGAAGAGAGACAAGGAGAAAGAAAGAAAAGGAAGGAAGGAGGGAGGGAGGGAGAGAGGAGGAAGAAAGAAAAGGAGAGAAGAAGGAAAGAAGACTATTAATTAAACTATAACCTAAGGTATTCTTATCACTTAACATTTTGTATTCATCAGAAGAATACTTTTGGCTTAATGAAATTAATGAATTAATAGATTGTTTTATTCTAAATCACCTTTGTGTATACATTAAAAGGAAATGTAGGTGAAATAAACTGGCTAAGGTATTTCTAAAACTGCTTCAAAATTCAGAATTTTAATCTTCATCACTTCTCCACTGAGTCACCAGTAGCCAAGTTTTTCACACGATATCATCCTCGGTGCCGTGAAGAGTGCTGGAGATGAAGCGCTTCTAAAGTAACCTGTAAATTGTAAAAAGCCTTTACTGAGGGTCTCCTTAACATGGTTTTGTAACTATGTAGAGCTAGTCTTCATAGACTTTGGCTCTATAAATATTGCTGATGCTCTGAACAAAAATTGGTTTCTAGAGGTTGAAAGAGTACTCTTCTCCTTTCTTCAGGATTTCCTTCCAACCTGCTGACACCCATTTAACACATTTTGATGTTGACACTTTGAGTGCATGTACAGGTAATGCCAACCACTTCACAACTGCTGCCTTCCTAAGAGAGATTATAAAATTCCATCAGGTGAAAAATGCATCCCAGTTTCAGAGTTCTTAAAATACGAAAGATGTAGAGCTTGCAGCTGATGAAACAAAGTAGTCTTATCATTAGTTTTATTCTTATTCTTAGCTGTTTGTCTCCAAAGGTCATAGGCCTTACAGTATTGGACTAAAACCAAAATCAGATGTCAAATAGCAACAAAGTATTAATCAAATAAAGAAAAGCTAAACACAATTTGAGTCACACTTAGCTCTTACTGAGAAAATTAAAAAGTCAAAGGACAGAGACCCCAAAAAAAGTTCAGTTGGAGAAGTAGCTTATTTTATTGGTTAGGGATAATAAGCACAGAGATTAATTCTGGCAAGCCATCCTAAGACACCTTTTTCTTTTTCTTTTTGGAATAGTGAAAAGGATCAGAAACTTGAAGTGCAGAAGCACTGAAATGTCCATTCTAAGTCCAATCCCTGCAAGAACCCTCACATCTGTATTTTTAACAAGCTCCTCAGGAGATACTGAGGCTCAACCTATGTAGGGTGAATGGACCACCAGGGGCCAGTACTCAACTAAGCAACTTAGGTGAGCTGAGACAGAAGCCACTAGAAAGGACAACTCAGTGAGAAGGGCTTTTTCCTCAATGCTTAGGTTCATGGAGAGTTGATGGAGAAGGAAAGACATTGCTTCTCACGTTTACTGTTTAAAACCTGCTCTGTAAAACAACAACAACAAAAAAAAAAACCTCTCTGACTTCCTGTTAGTTATTTTAATGAAAAGATTTAAGATTTCTTCTTTGGATGAAAAATTGAGCTAGTTCAAGCTTTAAAGTTCACAGGGTGGGATGGTGCCACTGTCTCACAGATACAACCACCAACATCTCAAGATGCATGAGGATAGACAGGTCTCTTAAATGCCACATCTGTTAATAGCTTTGCAACGTTCAAAAACATCCCTGTAGTTCTCTAAAAGTCTTATAATTAGCTATGTCAGCCAGGAAGATTTAGAGAAATAGAACATATCCTACCAAGACTTGCTGCAAGAGTAGAACGTTTCTTCTTTTAATGATAAGATGTCCCTTCAAGAGATATTTCACAAACCTCAAGGTCATGTTTATCAGTTTCTGCTGCATTTCATTAATTTAGTTCATCAATCAGTCAGTCAACCTGTCAACAAACATCTTTAAATTCCTATTCTTAGCCAGGCACTGTAATAGATGCTGCCAAATAGAAAAATGACTAAGACTTGACCCTTCTTCCTTAAGAGATCAGAGTCTAGTGGAGACCGATAAATAAGATAATGATTTTAAAAGAGTGTGATGTGTAGTTTGCTAGAAAGCAGCAGAAGAGGAAAAGAAGTAACTGACCCCAAACTTATAGGTCTGTCTTGGAGAAGAGAATACTCCCTATGGTTAATTATAGCCTGGTTCTTCCTGGAAGCGCCCAGTCCATGTTTCCCGTCTTTCTTAGGTAATCAGTATACAAGACAAGTGGCATGATGACTATTTGCAGAAAGCTTTGCAATTTTCTTCACTCCTCTTGGTGAGTAACTCTATTTCTCAGAATTCACTGTAGTTTAAATTTTTGGAGCACCAAGAACAGGAGAGGGAACCAATTTCATATCTGATTACCTTTGGGTTTTTGGCCATCCCTATTTCAGTAAATATAGAAAAGTAGACTTTCTCCTCCTCTTGAGACACTTATTTAACTGAAATGTTTGTAACTTTTTGTTACCTGGATGTTTTGATAAGAATCACTTGGGATGAACTTTATTAGCATAGCTGGCATGATATTAATTGAATACCATTTAAAAACCAAAGGACTCTGGATGAAAAGGATACAGAGATTGTTTTGTACTATTTTATTTTGTAACTGTTTAAAGTCTGAAATTATTTCAAAGTGAAAAGTTTAAAAAGTTACAAAGAAAAGAAAAAAGAATAGAGCAGGATTTCACTGGGATGGCAAAGGCAAGAGAAGGTATAGTAAGAGAAGAAATTCAAGGCACAGGTACAGAGACATAAACTGACATGGTGTATCCAGGTGACTGCAAGCAGTTTGAAAGGCTGGAATATGAGATATTGAAGGCAGAGTAGATAGGGAAGAACATGGAACATAGGGAAGAACACGGACAAGATCATAGAGGAACTTATATACGGTGCTAAGGGGGGTTTTTTTTGTTGTTGTTTTTTTTTCATGGTCAAGTTACCTCCAAGTAAATAGTCTTTTTATTTTTTTAACACCTTTATTGGAGTATAATTGCTTTGCAATGGTGTGTTAGTTTCTGCTTAATAACAAAGTGAATCAGCTATACATATACATATATCCCCATATCCCCTCCCCCTTGCGTCTCCCTCCCACCCTCCCTATCCTACCCCTCTAGGTGGTCACAAAGCACCGAGCTGATCTCCCTGTGCTATGCGGCTGCTTCCCTCTAGCTATCTATTTTACGTTTGGTAGTGTATGTATGTCCATGCCACTCTCTCACTTTGCCCCAGATTAACCTTCCCCCTCCCCATGTCTTCAAGTCCATTCTATACGTCTGCGTATTTATTCCTGCCCTGCCCCTAGGTTCCTCAGAAACTTTTTTTTTTTTTTGCATTCCATATATAAGTGTTAGCATACGACATTTGTTCTCTTTCTGACTCACTTCACTCTGTATGACAGTTTCTAGGTCCATCCACCTCACTACAAATAACTCAATTTCGTTTCTTTTTATGGCTGAGTAATATTCCATTGTATATATGTGCCACACCTTCTTTATCCATTCATCTGTTGATGGACACTTAGGTTGCTTCCATGTCCTGTCTATTATAAATAGAGTTGCAATGAATATTTTGGTACATGACTCTTTTTGAATTATGGTTTTCTCAGGGTATATGCCCAGTAGTGGGATTGCTGGGTCGTATGGTAGTTCTATTTTTCGTTTTTTAAGGAACTTCCATACTGTTCTCCATAGTGGCTGTATCAATTTACATTCCCACCAGCAGTGCAAGAGGGTTCCCTTTTCTCCACACCCTCTCCAGCATTTATTGTTTGTACATTTTTTGATGATGGCCAGTCTCACTTCTGTGAGGTGATACTTCATTGTAGTTTTCATTTGCATTTCTCTAATGATTAGTGATGTTGAGCATCCTTTCATGTGTTTGTTGTCTATCTGTATATCTTCTTTGGAGAAATGTCTATTTAGGTCTCCTGCCCATTTTTGGATTGGGTTGTTTGTTTTTTTGATACTGTGCTGCATGAACTGCATGTATGTTTTGGAGATTAATCCTTTGTCAGTTGCTTCATTTGCAAATATTTTCTCCCATTCTGAAGGTTGTCTATTCGTCTTGTTTATGGTTTCCTTTGCTGTGCAAAAGCTTTTAAGTTTCATTAGGTCCCATTTGTTTATTTTTGTTTTTATTTCCAGTTCTCTAGGAGGTGGGTCAAAAAGGATCTTGCTGTGATTTATGTCATAGAGTGTTCTGCCTATGTTTTCCTCTAAGAGTTTGATAGTGTCTGGCCTTACATTTAGATCTTTAATCCATTTTGAGTTTATTTTTGTGTATGGTGTTAGGGAGTGTTCTAATTTCATTCTTTTACACGTAGCTGTCCGGTTTTCCCAGCTCCACTTATTGAAGAGGATAAGCTCCTCTTATTGAAGAGGATAAGCTTATTGAAAATAAGCTTCTTATTGAAGCTCCTCTTATTGAAGAGGATAAGCTTATTGAAAAGCTCCACTTTTCTCTACTGTATATTCTTGCCTCCTTTATCAAAGGTAAGGTGACCATATATGTGTGGGTTTATCTCTGGGCTTTCTATCCTGTTCTGTTGATCTATATTTCTGTTTTTGTGCCAGGACCATACTGTCTTGATTACTGTAGCTTTGTAGTATAGTCTGATGTCAGGAGGCCTGATTCCTCCAGTTCCATTTTTCTTTCTCAAGATTGCTTTGGCTATTCGGGGTCTTTTGTGTTTCCACACAAATTGTGAAATTTTTTGTTCTTATTCTGTAAAAAATGCCATTGGTAGTTTGATAAGGATTGCATGGAATCTGTGGATTGCTTTGGATAGTATAGCCATTTTCACAATGTTGTTCTTCCAATCCAAGGACATGGTATATCTCTTCATGTGTTTGTATCATCTTTAATTTCTTTCATGAGTGTCTTACAGTTTTCTGCATACATGTCTTTTGTCCCCTTTAGTAGGTTTATGCCTAGGTGTTTTATTCTTTTTGTTGCAATAGTAAATAGGAGTGTTTTCTTAATTTCGTTTTCAGATTTTTCATCATTAGTGTATAGGAATGCAAGAGATTTCTGTGCATTAATTTTGTATCCTGCTACTTTACCAAATTCATTGATTAGTTCTAGTAGTTTTCTGGTAGCATCTTTAGGATTCTCTATGTATAGTATCATGTCAACTGCAAACAGTGACAGTTTTACTTCTTTTCCGATTTGGATTCCTTTTATCTCTTTTTTCTTCTCTGATTGCTGTGGCTAAAACTTCCAAAACTATGTTGAATAATAGTGGCAAGAGTGGACAACTTGACTTGGTCCTGTTCTTAGAGGAAATGGTTTCAGTTTTTGACCATTGAGAACAGTCTTGGCTGTGGGTTTGTCATATATGGCCTTTATTATGTTGAGGGAAGTTCCCTCTATGCCTACTTTCTGGACAGTTTTTTATCATAAATGGGTGTTGAATTTTGTCGAAAGCTTTTTCTGCATCTTTTGAGACGATCATATGGTTTTTCTCCTTCAGTTTGTTAATATGGTTTATCATACTGATTGATTTGCGTATATTGAAGAATTCTTGCATTCCTGGAATAAACCCCACTTGATCATGGCGTATGATCCTTTTAACGTGCTGTTGGATTCTGTTTGCTAGTATCTTGTTGAGAATTTTTGCATCTATGTTCATTATTGATATTGGCCTATAGTTTTCTTTCTTTGTGGCATCTTTGTCTGGTTTTGGTATCAGAGTGATGGTTGCCTCACAGAATGAGTTTGGGAGTGTTCCTCCGTTTGCTATATTTCGGAAGAGTTTGAGAAGGATAGGTGTTAGCTCTTCTTAAATGTTTGATAGAATTCGCCTGTGAAGTCATCTGGTCCTGAGCTTTTGTGTGTTGGAAGATTTTTAATCACAGTTTCAATTTCAGTGCTTGTGATTGGTCTGTTCATATTTTCTATTTCTTCCTGGTTCAGTCTTGGAAGGTTGTGCTTTTCTAAGACTTTGTCCATTTCTTCCAGATTGTCCATTTTATTGGCATATAGTTGCTTGTAGTAATCTCTCATGGTCCTTTGTATTTCTGCAGTGTCAGTTTTTACTTCTCCCTTTTCATTTCTAATTCTATTGATTTGAGTCTTCTCCCTTTTTTTCTTGATGAGTCTGGCTAATGGTTTATCAACTTTGTTTATCTTCTCAAAGAACCAGCTTTTAGTTTTATTGATCTTTCCTATCATTTCCTTCATTTCATTGATTTCTGATCTGATCTTTATGATTTCTTTCCTTCTGCTAACTTTGGGGTTTTTTTGTACTTCTTTCTGTTATTGCTTTGGTGTAAGGTTAGGTTGTTTATTTGAGGTGTTTCTTGTTTCTTGAGGTAGGATTGTATTGCTATAAACTTCCCTCTTAGAACTGCTTTTGCTGTATCCCATAGGTTTTGGGTCATCGTGTTTTCATTGTCATTTGTTTCTATGTATTTTTTGATTTCCTCTTTGATTTATTCAGTGATCTCTTGGTTATTTAGTAGTGTATTTTTTTAGCCTCCATGTGTTTGTATTTTTGATGCTAAGGTTTTTGACTTGCTTTTTGTGTAGGGTTCCCAACCTGACTGAAGGGTGAAGGAATAGGAAAGTGATTTGATTATGTCTGCATTTTGAGAAGAGCAGGGTGTCAATATGGAGAATGAATTGGAGGAAGGTGAAGCTAAGGATGAGGCAACCCATAAGAAGGCTATTTAAATATTCCAATAAAATATTATGTGGAAATGGAAAATCATAAGACCACCCACATTTTGATTCACATTTGATTAAAATTGCAGTTGAAACCATAGAGCACATCTCACAATGGCATTTTATGAGAGTTCTCAAGAGGAAGGAACGTTTTGGCATAAGAACCCTTGAGATGGCAAAGCACTGGACTCGACATCATGATATGTTATAAAAATATGGAGGAAAGTTGAAAAATCTTTGCAAACCCACTACCACAAAAACATGATAAATACAAAGAATTAGTCACTGTTGTAAACAAAATTAAACCTATAGTATTCCATATATTGTTACCATAATATTAAGATTCTGGCCATTTTGCTAGAAGGGGGACAAGAATTTCCTGTAATACTTTGCTTTCTAACCACTAAGATTTGTAGCTTTCTCCCATGGAATCTAATCCTTAATCTCCAGGTTACTGCAAGCTTGTTTTGCATGTTTGTGGTTAGATGTATTCTACTCACTGTATGTTTGCTATAGGATTTTGCACTTGCTAGATTATGTTAGTTGTAGAAAATTGAGTTTACTCACTGAAATTTTAATATACATTGACTTCTTTCTGGAGCTCCTCCACTTACATAAGAGGCATGAATTTGAAAATGTTGATCCTTGTTGTTGCCTTTTTCCCTACAGACATAATTGTTTTCAAAAAAAAAAACTAATGCATAATTCCAAGTGATTCATTCTAAACAAAGAAGTCTATTTATTCCACAATGACAAGGATCATAACCTAGAACACAGATGGTAATGGAGAGGAACAGATGGAGTTAAGTGATGTTATAGAGGCAACTAAGTGGGTCTTACTCACTTATAGGCTATGAATGATGAGAGAGAGTGGAGGATACTGCCCAGATATCTGTTTCAAGTGATGAGGAATATAGTGGTGTCATTAACCAAAATACAGGAGAAAGAGAAACTTCAAAAGATAACACATATGGTTCAAGGCATATCAAACTGAATATGCCTTTAGTCACTACCATTTAAGGGGATGTTAAACAGGTAGTTGAAAGTATGGACCTGAGCTCAGCAGGGAGACTGGGGTTGGCAATGAAGATTTGAAGATTGTCAATGAATCCGTGATAGCCATAGCTGTGACATCAATACCCACTGAGGTAATAATCCTTCACATTTGTATGGCATGTGGTGGTTTTCTAAGCACACTTACTGTATAATATCTCATCTGGTGTAGGTAGTTCAAAAGCAGTTGTTCCCATTTTACGGATGAGTACACTAAGGACAAACAGGTTAAAACTTGCCCAGATTCACAAGTCCACCCCAGAATTCAGATGCTCCCACTCCAATCCTAGTTTTCTTTCTGTTGTTCCTTGTTGACTCATAATGAAACCATTGTGTGCAAATCCATGGGAAAGGCCTTGGGGCTAAATACTGTGCTCTCCAATTTAGGTAAATGTAATCACTCAGAAACAAATTTCAAATTCTCCATTGCACTAAAATCCCAGCCACTTAAACACAGACAAACTTACCACATGCTTCATTCCGAAAGGACTGTAGGTAATTACATTCCTCCCACAGTTGACATCTGCCTCCTTCACGTTGTATGTTAGAAATCTCCCACCTCCTGTCACAGGGAAAAAAGAGTTTCCCAATTAACCAAGTGTTATGTTGCCCTCTACTTGCTCTCCTATGGCAAGAAGAATTCAGTTGTCCTATGCCATGTACCTGATTCATAAACATGCAGAGAGAACAGAATGGGTAGACGGTCAGATCCCACGTACCATCCTTCTGGACTATTCACGGAGGTTTGACAGGGATCTTAGGTGGGCACAAAATCACAGAAGAGCAATGTTATCGACTGTACCATTGGGGTTTAGGATCCAAGTGACTCAGATCAGAATATTCTCTAACCTAAAATATATCTCACAAGAAACCGGTTACAACTCTTAAGGAAGAGCTAATTTATTTTCCAGAGGGAAAGAGTTTTGGATATTTGAGGTGAAATGGTATTGAATGGGATGAATAGGATTTCAGAAGAAAATTTTAAAAGAATATGGCCTATTTAAAGGCAAAAAGCAAGAACTATTTGTGGAGTAGGAAGAAGTAGTGAAGGAGCCTGGAGAAGGAAACAAAAGCAATACTGCCCCCAAAATCCCCAGTAGTCTTGGAAGTAGTGTGTGCTCAACCATGAAAAATTGCATCTACTTTCAAAGGTGCAAAATGGACATTTTTCAAGTAGAGCCACAGTGGTGGCTATTGAAATGCAGTGAAATGATTGAGAAATCAAAAGCTGTAAAGCCATCTCAGCAACTGAAATAAAGCTCCAGACATGACACTACTCTCACATCACACATAAATGTCAGACACCATATATTTTATACCCAAATATGCCGTTAAATTTAACGGGAATTTTACATGTACAAAGACTCTGGCGTTTGGATACATGAAAGGAAGATTTGAATTGCTAATATCAAAAATGGATCAGCAGGGCCCCCACAACCTTGGAAAGGTAGGATTTAGGATTTGAGCCATTTTTTCTTGATAGAGGTGGAGCGCTATTGGTTTATTAGGATATTCTCAATTGGACTTTATGTCCCTTTAATGCAGACACTGACAAAACAGCTCATATAGGTGGGTCCCTAAAACATCTGGGAATTAATGAAGAGAATAAAATCAAAGGTGGTGACAAAAAATAAAATACTGTGTAGGGAAGAGTAGTACATTTTGAAGGGGAGTCAGAAAAAGGACTTAAGTAGGGAACATAAAGAATTGGACAGTCTTTTTGGGGTGATCTGGTCAATTTTATCCTTGATTAGACATTTGATGGTATTAAAGAAGAAACAGTATCTCTTTCAAAACACAAAAATAAGTGTAAGCATATTCTAGTAGTGTCATTAGGAACAGACTTTTTAAAAATGCTTTTCACTATAGCTGCATTTTACAAATGAGGATGTTTGTTTCTATGATGGGAAAATGACTTAATTTAAATATACATGATTACTTTCTAAGTAAAATCTTAAACTTCAAGCATCATCAGCTTTTATAATAATGGAATGGCCCACAACTTCAGCCTACACAACTTCCACAGTGCAGAAAAGAACTGACGATCTAGCTTCCAATGCCTATTACCAGCTATAGAATTTGGACTAATCATTTTCAGTCTCTAAGCTTCTGTTTCCTAATAGGTAAAATCAGGACAGTGATGGTTACCCACTCACTTCACAGAGTTAGGAAGAACAGATGATAAGCTGTATTTCCAACTACAATGACATCTACAGAGTGTTAGTTGTGGTATAAACAATGCTAAAATGCACATTAGCTCAATTTCATCTAAAAGAGTCAGTTTATAAAAATTTTTATCTCATTTTATTTTTATAATATATTCTTATTTAAAATAAAAATGTAAAACTACAAAACATATATAGAAGGGAATAAAAGTCAACCATAAATGTTGCCATCCAAAAAAAAAGAAGAAAACTACTCTTCATGTATTCAATACCTATATATATTTCGTGATTATCTATGAATGTTGTGTCTGTCAGAGACTTGGTAGAAAATTGAATTCAAATAAAGATGGTTCAAATAAAGAGACTTAATGAAGGGACTGCTTTCAGAAGTGTGGGCAGGGGTGGTGAGAGGACCCCTCACAAGGGATGGTGAGAGGACCTCTCACAAGGGATGGTGAGACACACAGGAAATAGTAAAAGTGGAAAGGTGTCACAACCCCTTAGCCAAAGACCAAGGGAGGAGAATACAGTTACTTGGCAGGAGCTGTAGTCATAGAGAGTCATAGATTTGGTGCCAAAGGGGAAAAATCAAACACCAGACCACTTTCTTCTCCAACCATCCAGTCTTAAGCTAGTAACTTCCATTGGCCACAACCAATTCGAAGACCACTGATGAAGAAACATCCGAAATACAGTTTATAGGAGTCAGCCCTTCAGGGCACACAGCAAGGCAGACAAGAATGGAAAATGGATCTGATGGGAGGCAGGCAATTAAAGATCAACTAGCATGTATATTAAAATGGGAAATATAATATACTGACAGCTTTGCATATTACACTTTCAGTTAACATTACATCAATGACCATTTTTCTATGTTATTAAAAGTTTTCCTGTGGCATAATTTTTTATGACCTTGTAGCATTTTGTCAACAGGATATGTTATAATTTACTTGAAGCATATAAATTATTTATTTTTTTCTCCTCCAAATATTCTCCTTTTTCAAAATTTTTGTACTTATCTCATAACTTCCTAGAGTTACTAGATCACAAGATCTGAACACAGTTTAAAATCCTGAGTACATATACCAAATTCTCCTCCTAACAGTACATGACAGTGCCCATTTCAGTACAGACTCACCAATACCAGCCATTTTTATATTTTTAATTTTGCCGTTTCAGTTGGTGAAAAACTTGATCTTATTTTAATTTGCATTTTTTTTATTACTGGTAATATTAAACGTGTTTTCAGTTTCACTGTCTATTTCTTCTCTAGGGAATTGAGTTCCTGTCTTTTCCTGGTTCTTCTTTTACACAAGGAATCATTTGAAATAAGTTGTTTTGGTGTCAATTTATTCCCTAGGTGTTTTAGGTATAAATGTCTTGCTGCCACAAATTATTTTCTACCATTATATTTTTTAGTGTTCAAAGCATAAATTTGTAGGTGACTTCCAATTTTTAGAATTCCTTATTGTTTTGTAATCATTAAATCATAATTTGGCTATTATAATCCACCATTGACATCTGAAATGAGATATTTTAAATTTAGGAAGACAGACAGAAATACAGAATGATGATGGGAAGGTGATTTGCTGAAAGCATCTAAATTATACTTTTAAGTAATCTACTCTTCAGGTAAACAAAGAAAGAAACTAAGATCCTACGGCGGATTGGAAAAACATGGCCACAGTATTTTCCAACTGCTCCCATCTAAAGGTGGAGTATATTTCCCCACCCCTTAACTATGGGCTGGCCTTGTGCCCTGCTTTGACCAGTAAATAGAATGTGACAGAAGTGATGTTACGGGAATTCTAGAACTAAGAGTTTAGGAGACTTTGAAGCTTCTGCCTTTGCCTGTTGGGACACTGCCCTGACCAGCCATGGAAGGATGCCTAGCAAAGGCTAAGGCTCCTCATGTGGAGGAGAACTGGGTGCCTCTGTCTGCAGCCAACACCAACAGCCAGAAATGTGAGTGAGGCCATATTGGACCTTCCAGGCCATCCAACCGTGCAGTTGAATGCAGCCACATGAGCACGCTCAGGCAAAACCAGCAGTGCAACCCACAGAACTGTGAGAAAAAAGAAGTCATTTTTGTTTGAGCCACTCGATTTTGGAGGGGACTGTTTGTCGGCAGTCATTAACAGATACAGATCTCCTAAGAGGACACATCTCTGAGTCACTGATTAATTTCAGTTTTATCCTGCAATACAGATACAGGAAGCAATAGATCATGAAAGTTTTCTCCCAGAAGTAAATGAAGAAACTGAATGTGAAAGAAGCAGATAAAAATCAAGACGTGTTAGTGTTTGAGAGGAAGAGGTGATTAGTAAACTTTATTATATGTGTAAACCACACCACAACTAAAGAGCAAACCCACTTCCAGGGCATGTGTGAGCTTCTTGGGGTCCCAGGGGCAACCCTGGGCAACTCTCTAATTCTTTTTAAAGAGGAATCTGAAATGTAGATGGGGTTATAGCTATTCTTTATAGTTTTCTATTACTGTGTGTATTTTCTTGTGTGTTCTTTAATAATGCATTCATATTGCTCTGTAATAAAATAAAAAGGTAAAAAACACTCAAACAGTATACAAAACTATGAAAGTATTCTATGGCTAATTCCCTGAGCCAAGAAAGTAGCAAAATGGTTAACAAGAAAGGGAGAATTCAAGAGATATTTGGGAAGAAATTTATACATATCTTAGAGATAGAATAGAAGGTCAGAGTTGAAGAGGAGAGAGAGGAGGAACCAAGGGCAGTTAATAAGAAGATAGTGTCATTCATTGAAATGGGGATGACCATGAGTAGGGAAGCAATTGAGAAGATAAAAATAATAATTAAATGCCCAAATGCTGCATGTGGAGAACAGATGAGGTGGGAGAGAATGGCATCACAGTATGATTCACCTTCCAATTATGTAAAGCCATGATCATCCTTATTTTAAAGTAATCGCCCCATTTGCTCACTTTTAAGAAGTCTATTTGGATCTAAAGCCCTTTCTTGCTTTTATTTTGCCTGACATTAGATTTTGCTAGTGAAACACTCCTCCTACAACACTACAGGCAGGCTCTGAGGAGTTGACTCCTAGGACCCCTGATGGAAACACTACAGGGAATGAAAACTGGGTTCAAGTCTGGCTGGCTGCAGTGCCTTCCATTAATAGGTAGAAATGTAATATTCATTAAAAAGAATTCAGACTTCAATCGTTCTAACGATCATGAAACTTCTTTCATTAATGCATAAGAGAACAAAAAGATTGATTTTCATTAGGAATGACTTTCAGCATTTCTTTTTACTTCTTATATAAAAAATAAATCTGTTCAAAGTCTTATAAGGTCCAAGCTATTTCTGATCTGCTCAGAAACAGTACTTAAGTTTTTATAGAGTTGCTCTCTGCTTCACCATTGTAGTCAATTTGGAATACTCCATTATTTGGTAAAATTAGTCACCTAAAATTGCTTTCAATTAAGAAGCCCCTCACTTCTCTCCCTCAGATCAATAAAATTTTTTTTTTTTTTTTTTTTGCGGTATGCGGGCCTCTCACTGTTGTGGCCTCTCCCGCTGCGGAGCACAGGCTCCGGGTGCGCAGGCTCAGCGGCCATGGCTCACGGGCCCAGCCGCCCCGCGGCATGTGGGATCTTCCCAGACCGGAGCACGAACCCGCGTCCCCTGCATCGGCAGGCGGACTCTCAACCACTGCGCCACCAGGGAAGCCCATAAAATATTATTTTTAAAAGGACATTTGGTATGACTAGGACATTACATAGTTTCTTTTTTTCTTTTATGGGAGAAATGAGGACCAGGAGATAGTCATCAATAAAATTACTACACTGCCCGTATGTAGTCACCCAAAGTTAGAAAATGAGTACTTAACATTTTCTAAGTGTCAACAAAAGACTGAATAGCTTCATCAGAATAAAACCTTGCCCGTCGGCATCTGCATTTTCAGGGTGTCACAGAAATGTGAGTCCTCCAGAGTGCATGGCCACTTTCGATTGTATAGACCTCCCTTGTGCTGTTAAAGTGGATTCTCGTTCAACTTGAAAGCCAATCTATTTACAAACTTAAAAGGGTACAATAGAAGGGCCCATAGAAATCACACAATCTGACTTGGTCCATTAGAGCATCACATTCTCCTGGCCATAGTGAGTGATCCAAGGAGAGGCGTGTGACCCAAATCAGTGAGATACATGAAGACTGAAACTGGGACTGCTGGGAAGGAATCACAATGCTGTCCTCTTCAGTTTACAAACCTTCTGAGCATAGGGAATGACTAATGTTTGTTGGTATGTACTGATGTTTTATATATTGAATGAATGACTGAGAAAATTAAGCTCTACAGCGATTGCATACTTTTCCCAAAGTCACGGGAGATGGTGAACTGATAAGACTTTTTTAAAGGATTTTTTTTTAAGGAAAAACAGTCCTCCAAGTGGCTCAAGCATGAATGTCATCTGTTGATTTGTATGACTAAAATCCAGTAGAGGAGGTTTTCAGGAAAAACTGGATACAGGAGCTCAAAAGATGTCGTCAAGCATTGGCTTCTCTTTCTCTCTCAACTTTGCCTTTTCCAGATCATTGTAAATTAGCTTCAGCCTCCACAGAGTGACCCCTAGAAGTCTAGGCCAGCTTCTTCCTTATTGCCAAATATCCCAGAAGGAAAAGGAAAAAAGTATGCATCGTTCCCAGGAGTTCTAGAGCAAGCTTCACTGGATCTCATGGACACTGGTGGGTCAAGTGACCAGTCTTCAATCAGTCACTCTGGCCAAGAGATTGGATGTTCTTATTGGCCCAGTCTGTGTCACACCCTCACCTTGATCCAGTGGGAAGCAACTGTATCTGAAATATGTGGAGTGAGAGTGGGATTAGAGTGGTTCCTCAGAGGAACCTCAGAGGAAGATCATTATTCTGTTATCAGGAAATGCTGGGTGGTAAAAACCACAGATGCCCACAACAGCAGCCAAACAGCATCTGGGTCACTGGCCCCTGACTTCAAGAAAGGAGCTCTCTCCACCAGCTCTCCTTGTCTTGTAATTAAAAATCTCTGAATACGCTTTGAGAGAGAGAAGACAGCAAATCAACAAGCAATGGGTAGAGTAGGGAGACTCAGTGGACTAAACACAAAAACCGCAGAGCTTTCTAAGCAGCTTGTTTATTCCTCAGGACCGTTGAGCAATAGGACAGGGAGAGAAGAGGCTCTCCTTCTTGCGCTCACTGCCCAGTCTTGGTCTGGCTGGAGTCTCACTGCCCAGTCTTGGTCTGGCTGGAGTCTCTTCCTCCGTATTGCTGCTGCACTCAACGTGAGGCTGAGAGTTTGGCATCCCAAGGGTCTATGAGAGAGAGAAAGAAGATGGTCCCCTTATACCCCAGGTGAAGCCTTCCTGTGTTCTGTATTATGTGTTTCACTAACACACGAATTAACAGCTAAAAGTAGAGACTACAGTCAGTTAAGAGCAAATGGGGGCCCAGATGAAGTGTTGAGGAAAGTAGTAGTGCCAGAATGGGGCAATGGGACCCATCAGTGGCAAACTTCCCAGTTTTCTCAATTTTTCTGAGGGCCAGTCAGACCAGGCTCTGCCAGCCCCAGTCGTATTTATAATTGGGCGTTCTGTGTTCCACAGGACATCTTCTGCAACCTCTGCATCTGATCCCATGTGCGGATATGGGATCATCTGCTAACCTGCTTCTGAAGGCTTATGTTAGCCATACAGACAAGACTGACCTGAGTTCTCTCTTCCTTCTTGGTTTCAGCATTCCTGGAGAAGGAACCAGTTGCCCCAGCTTGTATTATTTGTCCGACATGGACCATCCAGTTGTAGCCAGAGAGTGAGAACATGGGGGGAAAATTGACTGTTCTCATGGTGACAGTGTAAATCAAGGGGAGAGGGTTCCAAAAAAACTGGAATAAAGGAAGAACAGACAGTGCAACAGGTGTCCGGGTCAGGGTAATTCCACTGCCTCTACCTGCTGCTCCTATTGCTGCTGGCAGCAGAAAACCCCGGATCTTAGGACAAGATACGCAGGGGCACTAGCAAGCTAATAATTTGGTGTCCATTCATTTATTTACTATAAAAGGAAATAAATATTTTGTATTAATATAAATCATATTCTTCCTTTTTTATGTTCCAAATAAGGAATTTATTGCATGGTTTTTTAACTCATTTCACTAATTTTTCTATCAGTAATAACTCAAATGTTAGACACATTCTTGCTAAGCACGGATGTATACCTGTATATACATGTATTTCTATAAGTATAAGGTTTTCTTAAACTTCGTTTCCAGGTTTAAAGTTGAAGCACCTTTCTCACTTTCAGAGGACATATCTCTCACTTTTCTGTAGCTCACTGTCTCCAGTTTACTTTTGCAATTTTTCTGACCCAGGTAACTTCTTAGGAGACATAGTAAAGTTCTTAAAGTTTAGATGATAAAATAAAATAGAAAAATAAATAGAAACCATAATTAACATAGTGAGGTCAGAATTAAACATTCGGATGTATAAAGACACTGAGCCTCCTCATTTCCCAGAGTTAATCTAATCTTCCTCACAAGCCCTTACCTTATTGGATAGTAAAGGGGAAACAAAATCAATTTCGTCTCTTAAATTTGGCCCAACCCAATAAACGAAACAGTCTCTTTACATGATCCAAACTTGTTTAGGTAAAGTTCCTTCCCCTTGCAGATTTCCTTCCCCTCCCCTTGCTTCTTTCCAAGATGGCAGGTGATCGTTGCGGGGATGGGGAAGGAGGGCTCACATGGCCTCTTGGTGGCAGGGAGAGGAGGTATCATTTCCCACACAAAAATCCTTGTGTTCTCTGGTGACCTTGATGACTGGGATAGAGGTCTTTGGCAGCCTGGTTATGAATCATCCTGCTAGCATCAAATGATAAAATCTGTGGCGGGTTCTCTTACTTTGATCAGTATCCTATGATCACCCCTGCTGAACTTGGTCTTCCTTGGTAATTGCTGGTGTCGTGTACACCCCTGAGATCTCACTGTAACTCCCTGTTGATCCCCAGCAGAATGGTCTGCTCCCCAGTAGTCAACGGTTAGGGTCACTTCACACCCTGTGACATCCCTCCTGGTTAGCTCACCAACAAGCACCACCAGCCACTTCCCACATCTCTGCAGAATGTGTAAGAATGTCTTGATACCTTCCACACTGCAGAGATGGAGTCCTCTCTCTGCATAAACACTGTACATCAAGGATTTTATTTTGAGATGGTCATCACAGATGGCGTGGAAGGAGTTACTGTGAAAGTTGGTCTCTTCTCAGACCCTGTAATGGAAAAGTAAGTCAAAAAGTGCCTCAACTTTTAGACCTTCCCTCAACTCACCTAATACATCTCTGTATTAGTCTGTTAGATTTTTAAATTTTTTTCTTTTATTTAAGTATGGTTGATTTACAATGTTGTATTAATTACTGCTGTACAGCAAAATGATTCAGTTACACATATATATGTTTTTTTTAATATTCTTTTCCATTATGGTTTATCATAGGATATTGGATATAGTTCTCTGTGCTATACAGTAGGACCTTGTTGTTTATCCATTCTCTCTATAAAAGCTTACATCTGCTGACCTCAACTTTCCACTCCATCCCTCCCCCAACCCCCTCTCCCTTGGCAACCACCAGTCTGATCTCTAGGTCCATGATTCTGTTTCTGTTCTGTAGATAGGTTCATTTGTGTCATATTTTAGATTCCACATATAAGTGATATCGTATGGTATTTGTCTTTCTCTTTCTGACTTACTTCACTTAGTATGATAATCTCTAGTTGCGTCCATGTTGCTGCAAATGGCATTATTTCATTCTTTTTATGGCTGAGTAGTATTCCATTGCATATATCTACTACATCTTCTTTATCCATTCATCTGTCAATGGACATTTAGGTTGTTTCTTAGCTATTGTGAATAGTGCTGCTATGAACATAGAGGTGCTATGAACATGTAATTGTGAATTACAGTTTTGTCCAGGAGTGGGATTGCTGGATCACTTGGTAATTCTATTTTTAGCTATCTGAGGAACCTCCATACTGTTTTCTACAGTGGCTGTATCTGTCTGTTAGATTTTTAATGCAGAATGGGAAAGTCAGGACAAATATGTCTCAACTCTTCTTTTGACTTACTTACATTCTCTTCTTTTTTTTTTTTTTTTTTTTTTGCGGTACGCGGGCCTCTCACTGTTGTGGCCTCTCCCATTGCGGAGCACAGGCTCCGGACGCGCAGGCTCAGCGGCCATGGCTCACGGGCCCAGCCACTCCCCGGCATGTGGGATCTTCCCAGACCGGGGCACGAACCCGTGTCCCCTGCATCAGCAGGCGGACTCTCAACCACTGCGCCACCAGGGAAGCCCTCTCTTCTCCTTTTGATGATGAACTGGGAGGTGAAAGAATTAAGATTTCTATATTCTCTACTTTTCAAGTCAGAACTTTCTCTATACCACCTCTTCTTCCTTACCAAGCTAGAATTTTCAGTGCCACTTTCTCTGAGTCTGTACTGTCAGATGGCTACCAGGGAACAGACGTGAGAATGAGGAATAAAAAAACCACACTATTTAATATGTTCAAGGTATTATCCCATTTACACGTGTATGTTTGCTCTCAGAGTTGCCTGTTCCTTTTCATTGGAAGTTGTTGCCTCCTTTGGAAGGAGCTGGCCTGATTTATATTTTACCTCTTCTGTAAGGAGTCATATGTAGAACACTGGATAAGAGAGACCATTTCTGTTTTATTCCCGTGAGGTTTTCACATCCTTTCATTAAATGGACGCCAAAGAAAAGTCCTCTGACTGACCCTCTCTTACTCCAGCTCTGCCTGGCTCATAATTTCTCTGATAAAAAAGGGATTTAGAGCTTCCCTGGTGGCGCAGTGGTTGGGAGTCCGCCTGCCGATGCAGGGGACACGGGTTCGTGCCCCGGTCCGGGAAGATCCCACATGCTGTGGAGTGGCTGGGCCTGTGAGCCATGGCCGCTGAGCCTGCGCGTCCAGAGCCTGTACTCCGCAACGGGAGAGGCCGCGGCAGTGAGAGGCCCACGTACTGCAAAAAAAAAAAAAGGGATTTCGCAACTGCTAAAGAAAAAATGAGACATTCCCCCTACTGTAATTAAATGAACTGAGAAAAGGAAGCATTTTGGAAAGAAGGTGAGCAGCCATCCAAAGCATTTCTGCCAAGAATAAATATCTACAGCTTTGTATATTGATGGGAAATCTAGCCCCTGATTATAATCTGGCTTGAGTTCGTCTCTCAGTAGTTCCGTGCGCTCACATTGTTGGGTATGAAGTGATGAAGCATTGTGTCAGGAGCAGCTGTTACCTGGAGACGTCTAGTGGTGCTACGCAGGAAAGGTCTCACACTGGGCAAAGAGGGGATCCATTTTAAGTGAAGACTACAATCAGAAAAAGATGATTTCTGCTAAAGAAGCTTTAAGCTCCCTCGAACATCACTACTGTGGACCAAAACCATAGGTTAAGTCCAGGAAGAAATCCCAGGCATCCAAGAGACTCAGTCCTGAAGCAAGAGAGAAGAGGACAGCATGCCTCAGCCACCCCCAGGGTCTAACCAGCCTCCAAAGGCCACATGCCTGCTGCCTCACCTCCCTCCAGTTTTCCTAGTTCTGACCTCAGGTTTATGGCCACAGCTCAGTCTCTGGCCACACAGAGACCTCCTTTCCCATGTCATTCCTGCTGCCATTCTGCTAACTCCCTGCCTGCATCCAACGAAATTCACAGTCACCCCTAAGCCTGGCTAACTAGATCCAGTGGTTCAGTATCAACATTTACCTGCCTGATCCTGCTTGGGTTTCTTTACGGAAGACCCAGCTCCTTCCCAGGCGATGCTGCTGCTTTAATCACTCCTGTTTCTAGGACACATCTGAATGGTTTCAAGCACATGGGGAAAAGTGGGAAGGTAGATGGGGGCCGAGGCCAAGAAAGAGTTGGTCCGATTCTCAGTAACATAACACCCCGCCACAGTATTCACAGCACCTTGTGAAGATGGCGGTGGTCGCTCTGCTACTCTGTAGTATGTTAGCATTCTGTACCAAGAACTTCCGTGTTGGCTTAGCGGTATCTATAAGAAGTGTAAATTTCAGCTAACAGTATATCCATTGTCAGTGCAATGTCTGCAGATTCAAACTGTTTAGGGAGAAGTTAGTTGTACCGTTGGACATTCAGTCTTCCATAAATGTACCTCCGTATAAAAGAATTGCACATCTCATTTTACTGTGCTGCGTTACAATTATGAGAAGCAGGGACTTAGAGGTTCCACAGTGGGACGAGACTTCTGTCTTCATGACTGGGCTGGTGAATTTGGCTGAGAGAGTAACAAACCGTTCTGCAGACTCCTCCACACAGCCCTGTGTCTGGTCTTTCCTCTTATTCGTGATACCCAGGTGTTCTTTCTGATTCACGCACAGGCTTTGTCCCTCATTTGGGTCTCCTCTTGCCTCTCTTTACTCAGTGATCGCACGTGATTCCAAGCTCAGCCCTACCGGGATGACTCTCAGGGACTGGACAAGTAAAATGCCATTTGCTGAAATGGCCTTCTAGATCTTAGACAAAGCTGGTGGCTGAACACACACTCAGGTCTCTGCCAAGGGTCTTCACGGCCCAGTGCAGCGCACAGCTTGGGCAGCCCCGATCTTGGCTTATAACTTAGAAAGAGTTACGGCTGATAGGAGTTATGACAAAGAGTTATGACAACCTAGAAGAAGGTCATCGTCCGAGGGGCCTTTTAACGTTTTGATATGATTTAAAAATGGAAATAATGCTATTTTCATCTTTACAATGGAAAATGCCTAGGATATATTTTATGAGCTGCTGAAGAGCTTCTTCTGAGATGATCTTTATTTTAAACATGTTCATATGTATAGGACTCATCCGCAGAGTAAAGATAAAGAGGCCACAACTTGGTCTCTGAATTTTCCGTAATGCGCCACTTATCAGTTATAAGAAATCTGAGAAAACGTATCTGGCTAGGTTTGCACACATCTTGCCACTGACACCGCACACATGCGTGCATGCTTGCACGTACTTGTGTGTGTGTGTGTGCACGTGTACACGTGTACTTTCCTAATCCACTGAGTATAAGCAAATGGGTGATGGGTAGTTAGATGGTTTCTGGTTTTGCTGTTTGGACTTTGATCACTGAAAAGTCAACCTAGAGTCACAGTGAGAACAACTGAAGAAGGACTTTAGTCATGAAAACCATGATCTGATGTCATTGACCAGGAAGCTCATCAATTTCTGCTGCTTCATCGATCGATTAATAACAAAACAACACTAGCTATCGCTCTGAGCAAAAGAGCAGGCTTGCTGAGTAGAGCACGGTGGGAAATATCAGGACCAAAAGAGTCTTCTAATTCTTTACAGACCCAGAAACCCTCAATGGTCGCTCACAAAATAGGGAATGAAAAAAAAGGCAAGCGTAGGGAAAGAAATATGGATGTGAAGTGCATTTGTAATATTTTCGTTCCCAAAATATATTCCGAACTAAAGGAACAAAAATAAAGTGTTTACCTGGGGAAAACAAAGCCTGCTATGAATTACCTGGTGGTTTGATAGAGGAAAAGGAATAGTTTCCTTTAGAAAATTTGCTTCCCCAGGTTTTGGCGGCCGGGAAACATATGTGATAAAACAGAGACGTAACGGAGTCAACAGGGGATTTCAGTCTAATCAGATTTAAGAAAAGCCAAGTTGTCTCTGGAGTAGAGAAATGGAAGGAAGAAGTTTTATAGAGCATATTGGGAGAATATTACTTACTTCTCTCTGCAACACTGATGAGCTACCGGGTAATGAAATTTTTATTGCAAAGCTTACTACAAACTGGCTTTGTTTCCTGCATCTATATTTTGGCTTTGTTGAGTCCCTCTGCTGACTGATTTTTGTTTGGCCTTGTGGTCTTCACAGCCTCTCCCATGCCATCCTCTCCTCCACGATTTCTCTTTCTGATCAGCACTAACGCTACTCACTTGTCTTTTGCTTTGTTCAGTAGACTTCTTAAGACGAAACCCTGAAATCTTTACCTGGTTTCCTAGATTGTTCCCACTCTTTCTTCCTGTCTTGCTGTCGGCATCTGAGCTCAGTGTCCGAGTAGACGTGCCCCTGCTTTTCCATCTCCTGACATCATCCCCTGGGCCCTGGAACAGTATCTCCATCCTCTATTTTGACCACTCAACCTGCATGTCCTGCTGACACTCTCAACTCAACATATCCAGAACTAAACTTACTCTCTCCCTCCCAAACCAGCTCCTCCTCCAAATTTTCCTGCTTCCATTCATGGCGTCTGTAGCTCAAAGCTCTTCTTCTTTAGCTCCCACATTCAATCAATTGCTTCTGCGGTGATTCTTCTGTCTGCTTTCTCTGTCTTATCCCCTCAGGCCCCACACTAGTTCAGAGCCTCATTAATCTTTGCCTGGTCAACCGTACTCCATTGATCTTTCTGCCTTCACCCACTCCAATCCATCCCACACACACAGCTACCAGATTAATCATCCTGAAATACAGCCCCAATTTCCTTGTCCACCCCCAGCTGTAAAACTTTAAAATACCTCACTGTCTTTGGAATAAAGCACAAACATTTCCTCCTGCCATTCAAGTAACTTTACAATAGAACCTCGACCCATCTATTGAGATTTATCAACCACTGCTGTCTATGGTCCAGCGACACCAATGTGATAGGGAAGAACTCAAGAAAGGTCCAGAATTGGGCTTTTGCCTAGAAGTTCAGGTATGCGTATTATTCATGGGTAGGGGTGTGGGAATGTCAGGCAGTGGCCCGAAGGCAAAGAGGGTTGTCCAAGACAAGACCTGCCAGTTGCCTAGTTCTTTCCACAGCTCATTACTCTGGAAATAGTAGATGCTCCATGAATTCTTGCAGAGCAACTTGCTTTTACTGCGTTTTAAGCTAGAATGTTACATTTGGACAAATCTCAAAGAGCAGATATTTTCTTATGCTTTTATAAATCAATGTGGCTTCTTATTCTCAGCTTTCTCCTAGTATACACTCTGTTACAAATACATTCCCCAGGCGAGGACTCAGCTATATTTTTGATGGAGAGGGAGGAACAACTTTCACTGCAGCCAGATTAAAACCAGCGGTCCTTTTCTCTTTCATCTCTCAACACACAAGTCATGCAGAAGTCAATGAAAAGTCTGCAGAGTCAAATTGTTTAGGGATCAGTTAATCATACTGTTGGATAGTCAGACTCCCATAAATGTGATTCCAATATAAAAACAAAATAACAATAATAATCATTTCCCAGGGTTGTAAGTGCTCTGTACTATGAAAAATTCTTTCACAGGCTTTACAGACTTTTCTTCCAACAACCATTTTTTAAGTTAGGCAAAGAAGGTATAGTGAAGGGATTGGCAAACTTTTTCTCTAAAGGGCTAAATCGTAAATATTTTAGGCAGTAGTCTCTGCCTCAACCACTCAACTCTACCTTTTTTGCACAAAAGCAGCCATAGATAATATGTAAAGATATGGGTGTGTCTATGTTCCAAAACAATGTTATTTATAGATGCTGAAATTTGAATTTAATATGATTTTTATATGTCACAAAATATCATTCTTCTTCTGACGTTTTATTCAACCACTTAAGAATATAAAAAAACTCTTCCTAGCATATGGGCCATATGAAAAGAGGAGGTGGGCTGGGTTTGGCCCGTGGGCCAGAGTTTGCCAACCCCTATCTATAGTGCTTTCCTCATTCCACAGATGAGATTCTGTAGCTCAGAAGCTGAAATGACTTGTGTCTGAAATCGCACAAGATGATACCAGGATTATTAGTGAAAGTCTGGGCCATGTCATCTGAGCAGAGGTCTAATGCCCTTGCTCTACAGCAATGCCTCCCTACATCTGTAAACATCTAAGAGTAGCCGCCCATTCTTCCAAGCAATGAACACTGCATCCGACATGGAGAGGAGTGTCTGAAATAAGACCAAAGAATCACAGCATTTCATCTTCCTCAGAGGGCTCTTGGGTGGTCTGTGACATCCTCCCCAAAACTAAATGCAAAAATTATGTGTGGGTTTTCATTGACAAAGACTCCCTCATTGACCAAACTTTAGCCCAGCTCCTCTGAACCCTCTTCTCAACTAGACCTCATTCTTGGCCTGCAGCCCTTGGCCTGCTATGTCCAGTTTTAGCAAAAAAAAAAAAAAAAGGAAGGTTGAAGTTGTGCTATTCCTGGGACCTACCCAGTCTTCTTGTCAGGATGGTGCTCCTTAGGGAGGGTAAACTCACAGATCCATGCCCTACAGAGGGACTTTGAGCGTTAAAGGCACAGAGCCCTGACTTTGGCCAGAAGCCTTTCCCTTTATAGTTACCACTGTGGTGATGGAAGATGAGCATTGATGGGGACAGCAGCAGAAGGGACTGGTTAGCATCATCTTGGATGACCGTAATGGTGGCTGGGGGAGGAGATTGGCAGAAGTAGGATTCCAGAAGCGCCCTGAACCTGAAGGGTTCCCCTTGACGGTATTGATCTGATGGTTCATGGTCAGATGCTACACTATAATTTGAAAGCATGGGTTGGTAACATGGAGAATGCACCAATATTCTTTACTGGTGGGCTTAAGTCAACAAAAACAGGGCTGTCTAGAGAAACTGCTCAGTTATATGGCAGACGAATGGATGGAACAGACTGTGGATACACTGCACAGCTGTGTGAATACAAAGAATTCGTTTCTTGAAACATTTGTTGTTTGGTCCCAAGGTTAGTACCATTTATGGGCATAGAATTATTGTAAAAGTCGTAACGGGTCAGATCACCGAGAAGAACATCTAGATTATCCAAGTCTCCAGATCCTTCTTCATTTATATCTGTCTTAATTTTAGTTTTTTCCTTGAATGCAGGAGCTGCTGCATGGACTCATTTTGTTATCCATTCCTTCCACTTTGGCGTTTTCCAAAAAACAGGCTTCCCTAGACCATGCTGTCACCTTTCTGCATTTTAAGTAATCTACCCACCTATTAATGGCAAGTTTATGCCAAGTAGCATGGGTATAAATTTTTAAAGCTCAGGAAATGAGTTCTAGCCAATAAAGATCTTAGTGATATCCAGTGGCCTGTATCAGGACAATGAACTATTACTCCATAGAGCCTGATAATATTATTTTAATGAGGAAAAATGCTTGGACATGTTTAGAGCTTGAATAAGTGAATTTGGGTGTCAGGGCTGTGTGTGTGTATACATGTGTCTGGGTGTAGAGAGTATTGGAAATGGTGTGGTCCTTCTCTTGGTCATGCCCAAGAGGTCCTCTAATTAACTTTGGGCTTGCTTTAATCTGTGTCTCTCTGGACCTGACTGCTATCACACACTGAGAAAACTGAGGCAGTTGCTAGAATCTCCTGACTTTCTATTTCTGGCTTAGACCCGACAAGAGATTGTTTTTCCCCTGTGTTGACCCTTAGTCTTTTCTCTTGGTCAGAGTTTTGTCCTTGACCTTCATCTGCCTCCAATCAGATGTGGATCCAGTGCCTATTCTCCTCCAGACCCACCTCTCACCCTCAGTTGCAGAGGGACTTGGATGGACTTCCCTTCCCTCCATTGCATGTATTTCCTTCCTCACCTAAGATTTAGTCACCTTCTCCGTTTAGGAAACTTACATTTGAACTTTCTTTGCCATAACTTTGACTACATTAGGCCCTAAGGGCAGGCACCGGTTTTTTCAGGTAGATGCTAGTACTACAAACATTCAATAAGTAAAACTAAAAACAAGCTTTCAATTGCATTGTGCTTATATTCCCCAGTCTGTTTGATAAGTTTCCAGTGATGCTTACAGGATAGAGGAAAATCTGATATTCTGCCTGTCTGAAGGAAATTTAAGCTGCAGCTAAGAGGTCAACGTGAGAGTGCATTAAAATGTATATATGTGGATTTAATCACAGGGTAACTGATCTACATTTTAATAACCACAAATATATGTAGAATTCCTTTAGTCTTTTTCCTAATACCTTTGTACCCCAGACCCTAGTATATGTCTTTGCTGAAGGACATATATACAGACATTCTCTATATATTCATTCATATTAGTGGTCATTTAATTTTTTTTTCATTATTTCAACATTTCATGTGGGGTGCTCAAATGACTCCAACAAGGCCTATTGAGCTGAAACTATAATGATGATCACATTAGGGTAAGAATGCACAGAACAGAAACGAAATTCTTACTAACTGAAGAAGTAGCAAACAAGGAAGGCAGATTTTAAGTGACATTTGGAATCTAAATCAAAATGACATCCTAAAAGGAGCTGGAGAGGGGACCCTGCTGGTCCTGTGATGACTGCTGCTGAGATCAGAAGTCATGCTATGCAGCCCAACAACTGCTGCTGTCTTTGGGGGAGCCAATTTAGGATTTGCTTCAGTAGCTGTGATTTAAGAGTAAGGGCATTGGGACTTGAAGCTGAGCGCTCCACACACATATAACCAAGGAGATTTCTATCCACAGTGTAGAAGCTTTGGGCTCATGCCACAGCTTTTCTATTCTCTGTCATCTTTTTGCAATTAGATAGAAGACCAAGTAGGAAAAAAAGATCACTAATCAGCCCTATCTGAAAATTATCAGCTCTGAGCCCCTATGTTAGCTTTTTGAGTTCCAGTCCCTGGAGAGGGACTGGTGACCAGGCACTTCCAAGCACTGATTGAAGCTCATTATCACCAAGGTGTTTCTGTAGTTCGGTTTTATCCGCCCCATTTCACAGATGGCCAAATTAAGGTCCAGCGAGGTTAAATAGCTGGCACAGTCTCCCAGAGACTGGATTTCAAGGACCTTGAACTGGAGATCAAGGTCTGCCCTTTCCACACCGAAAACTATTTTCTCTCCCTCATCAAAACATTTTGAGAGAATCAGAGTAAAGTAAAAAATGTGGTATGAGTCTTAGATCTCCGAATAAAATGCTCTGCAGAATCCACATGAGATTTGGTAGCAAACATTTTTTGTCAAACTATCGAAAATAGACTCTTGTGACTATGACTAGCTCTGGATAAAACTCTTATTTTGGGCTTCCCTGGTGGCGCAGTGGTTGAGTCCGCCTGCCGATGCAGGGGACGCGGGTTCATGCCCCAGTCTGGGAAGATCCCACGTGCCGCGGAGTGGCTGGGCCCGTGAGCCATGGCCGCTGATCCTGAACATCCGGAGCCTTTGCTCCGCAACGGGAGAGGCCACAGCAGTGAGAGGCCTGCGTACTGCAAAGAAAAACAAAAACAAAAAAACAAACTCTTATTTTCCTTCTCCTCTGCAATCCTTTACCATTTTCCTGGCATACCTCATATCTAATTAATATTTTCTGTAGCGCTGACCATTTTAACCCTTTGCCTCTGTTATTCTAGCCTCACCAAGATGAAAGGGGGAAAAATTTCTCATCAGTCACACCTAGAAACTTTTTGAGTGTTGTTCAGTCCAACAAGGCAGGGACTTGGGCATTGTCCTGTCTGTTTGCATGTTGATGATGATGAATTGAATTCTATCAAGAATTTCACATCGTTTGCTCTTATCAGTTACCTCACCTACAAAATGAAGTTCGAACCCATAGGGTTGTTTGAAGATTAAATTTGATGGTATATGTAAAGGATTTAGCAGCACATCTGATATACACTAGGCATCTTTCAAATACGTATTATTTTTTAATGAATCTTTCATGCATGCAGTATGGTAGGAAGAGCATAAGGTTAGAATTAATCCAGAGATTTATGTTCCAATTATGGATCTAGCTTTGAGCACTTGTTTGTATAACTCCAAAAGACCTCCTTCTTCTGTCTAACATGGGTATCAATACCTGTTCAGTCTTCTGAAATTTATAGAAAGGATCAAATATGCTGGTAGTTTTCAGTATACTTGAAAACATTAAAAGTCTATGCACAAAAGTGTGAGTAATTGTTTTAGTCATTCTTGCTGTTAAGTCACCGCTATGTGATAACAGTGAGTTCATTGCCTTCATATTGAAGGGTGTGAGTCACGGCAGAATAATGTAGCAGCCTCGGGCTCCAGACAGAATGGAGTTCAATCCAAGTTCTACCACCCACTGATTTTCTTTAAGACCTTGGGAAAGTCATGAACCTCTCAGAACCTTGATTTCTACGTATGTTCAATGGGGATAATAAAGAGGTAATAATAATAAAGATAATATAATAAAGATAAAGATAATAAAGATAAAGATAATAAAGATAAAGATAATAAAGATAATATAGAGGTTCCTGTAACAGCTGGGTTAGGGCTAAGGCACAGACATCCCAGAATGTGAATCTAGGCAGCATGGCCCTGTTTTCTGTCTGCATCCTCTATTTGCCTGAGACCCAGATAAAACTTGAATCTAGTCTATAACCAGGGTTTAAACATACACAGTTTTGATTCTCTGACTGGATTGGTATGGATGGAAGTCAGATTATAGAAAAAGAATATTGAACCCCTAAGAGACAAAAATCGTAGTGAGAAAGAGCCGCTACAACTGACAACTAAAAGAAGACTTAACACATCCTTTATTATCCTGAAATGCAATTCAGAGATAATAGGACCTATCTACATACCTAATGTTTTTTAAAGTCAATAAAATGGCTTAACTATAATATGAAGGAGAAGTAAAAAGAAAAGTAATTTATAATAAAATCATCTGTACTTCATAAAGTAACAGCTGGGAGGTGATAACAATGGGATATTAAATGAAATAATCAGAAGCTTGTACCTTTTTATAGAATCATGCTGCTACAGTCCAGCTGACCCACAAGTCTGTAACATTGGCAGTTCACGCATCCCAAGTTGTGTTGCCATTGGTGATATAATTTTCTGAAAAAAAAAAAAAAAACCCTAATGATGTTATGAAAAGAGGAAATATAATGTTCTCTCAATTTATACAGTTGAACTATAACTCATGCTGAATTCTTGGAAAATTCAGTGTATATTAAAAGTATGCAAAAAATTATGCTGACAAAAAAATAAGTTGCTAGGTTTAGATAATGATTAATAGGCCTTCTTTATCTAATAAATGTCTAGGTAGACATTCAAAAGTTAGATGGGTATGGGATAATTCGTTTGGGGCAGGACTATAACACACATCACAAGACTTCCAGTATTTCTGCCCCGATCCACTAAGAGCTTCCCTAATTGTTGTAATAACCAAAACAGTTCCATAAGTTTCAAAAACACTCTTTAGGGGGTGGTACCATACCCACTGAGAACTACTGCTCCAAAAAGTTAGTATAATCTTAACAAAATCATAAAACTATAATAATCAACTTCGTAATCTGTCCCTTCCTCTGTGCTCCTGTTTCATCCTAAAAATCCCAGACTACTCTCCCTCTTTTTGTCTCTGCTTTTATATTAAATTATCTTTTTAAATTATGCTCTGGCCACACTGAGATCAGATTTAGCAAGAATACTGTGTCTTTTCTCTGACTCGTGCATCCACTGTGATCAGTGGGTATCAGAACCCAATTCATCCATAATTTTAGTCTCATTTCACAGAGGAGAAGACTGAGCAAATGAATGCAGGTAACTCACCCAAGGTCATGCCACAACCTATCTGCAGGGATTGACTAGAATCTCTATCATTCAGGTCTGACCACTGAACCCCTTTTCCTCCCAGTTCCCTCATAGACCTATGACTTCATTAGCCTTTTAAGAAGGGGTGGGTGGAACAGCAGGTAAAACCCCAGTCTCTCTGTTTGGCTGTTAGTCAACCTGTCTGGTAAGAAATCAGTGGTGGAGGAGGAGACTCCCAAAATGGGTTTCCATTCATCCAAGCTCTTGCCCCCCTCATTTGCATGATTAATTGCACCCTAGCTCTTAGAGAACTGCTGGCCACCACCAAGGCTGCTGCTCCATTGAGTACAAACCCATCATTGAACCTGCTTAAGAGAAGGAGCGGGTGATGAACACACCCAGACAGGATAAAGCAGGGTCAAGCCACAGACTCACTCAGCCAGGGGACAAGCCGTGCACCGTGCTTCCTGTCTCCCTCCTTTGCAGAGATGTGTCAGGGAGTGTAATGAAAAGTAATGACGTGGAAGAAAGCATGCTGTTGCCTTCCAAGGGTCAAGTCAGTACAATTTGTGCAAGGTCCTGACATTTTCACTCTTTCTCAGTATAGAAGTACTGAACTAAAACAATACAGTGCCCAAGGGGAAAAAAACACACAAGCCAGGGTCACTTAAAGCACTTTAAAACAGATCCCACGTGGACCTTCCCTGGTTGAGAGTCTGCCTGCCGATGCAGGGGATGCGGGTTCGTGCCCCGGTCTGGGAAGATCCCACATGCTGCGGAGCGACTGGGCCCGTGAGCCATGGCCGCTGAGCCTGCGCGTCCGGAGCCTGTGCTCCGCAACGGGAGGGGCCACAGCAGTGAGAGGCCCGCGTACCGCAAAAAAGAAAAATAGACCCCACATGAAGCATCCCAATATATCATGAAGATTGTTTTGCAGAGCGGGAAAGGAAGCTTGCAGGGATTGCCACACAGTGCTGCCTCTGTGAGTGACGATGGACTCGTTCTTCTTAATCACTGTGGGCCGTTCTCGTGAGCAGCTATACATCAGCTCTCACTTTTGGAAAAGCCATTTTCTAATGGGACAGGTGGGTTCTTGCTAATTCTGATCAAGAGACCTGTCATTTCATGAAGTGATTCAAAGGGTTTATTCAGGGTTTTCAAAAGGAGAAAGGCACAGTGCCTACTTGGAACCACACATCAGACCGTAGGTAAAGAAGATGGCAATTGGTAAAAACATTTTCAGAGCTTCCAAACAACTGATGTATTCCTGAGGGCTCTAAAATGATAAGTGGAACTTTGCAGCCCCCAAATTGCAATAATTGTAGCTGGGACCTCCTTGGATAGAAAGGGGGTATTTTAAAGGCTTGACTACAGGGTTTATTCAGGTATTATTATCGCCCAGATGGTAACCTAGCTTCTAAAAGCCAATAGAACATACTATTTGCAACCTTAGGAAAGTTAAATAATCTCTTCATTTGTTTCCGTAACTATATACATACCTACTTCAGAAGGTTATTGGGAGAATTTCGTGTCACAAGTGTCTAATGTGTGGAAAGCATTATGTAGTGACCACAAGGAGAGCTAGGGCACCATTAAAGGCTGATATAAGGTAGAAAGAATAGAAATACAACTTTATGTATTTTCATTTAAGGAGGGCAAAGAAACCCTACACACACCAAAGATCTCCCGAGGTGGAATTGTCATTATCACTGATACTGTTAATACCCTATATTTGCTTAGTGACTTCTACTTTACAAAGCCCTCATTTTCATCTTATTTAACCCACCCTAAAATTCTGTGAAGCTATCTAATATGATACTAATAGGTAAAAATCTCCAGTCTTTTAAATTAAGACATATGTTTCTAAAAGCCCCCTTTTAGGGGAATACCCTGGCAGTCCAGTGGTTAGGAATCTGCGCTTCCACAGCAGGGGGCACGGATTTGATCCCTGGTTGGGGAACGAAGATCCCACATGCCATGCAGTGTGGCCAAAAAGTAAATAAAAGCCCCCTTTTAAAATTTTCAGTAAGGTCCACATCAGTGAGAATTTAACTATAGCCATGAAGGCAGCACATTAGGATCAAGGTTTATTTCTCTTTTTGCTATGCTCACATTCACTCTATAAAAGAAATGGAACCGAGATTGTATTTTAATCCAGTAGGGAACGTCACAAGGGCAATGATCTTAGAATAACCCAGTCTTATTTTTAGTAAAGAATGCTGTGGTGTTAGGTGAAGATTTATTGCATTCCTTCATTCAACAGATATTTGTTGAGCACCCATGCCAGGCACTTTGCCAGGCAGTAGGGACAGAAATGGTCAGCATTTTTGTCCAAATATTTATAATCTAATGAGCCATCCTACTAGACCAGATAGAAAAAGAAAGGAAGAATAAGGTCAGACTGTTTTAAAGACATTGAAAATAATCACAATCAGCTGGATCTAGTGATAAATGAGGCAATTCAACAGAAGGATGTGAAGCATAAAGTGTTACCACAGTAGGTACATAAAGATGCATTTTTGAACAATTATGGCAATTAAAGTACTTGGAATAAAACTGTAGGGATATAGGAGGAGAGCATGAGAAAAGAAAATATCTTGATGTTTCTCTAGTCTTCATTTCTCTCCCTCCACCCCCACCCCAACCACCCCACTAACCCAGCCATCAGGTCCTTGTTCAGATAATCATCCGTTTACTTGCCTCCTGACAGCAAATCTGATGAACACATGCAATCAATTCCTTCCATCCTGGTCAATCACACTGAACATATTCAATATGACCGCCCTTGGGAGAGAATGATCTAGCAAGGTCACATGAGCTCTAACGATCTGTGGCCAGCAGATCCAGTCTCATATCCTGATCTTTTTGACTTCCTAGC
This sequence comes from Pseudorca crassidens, assembly GCF_039906515.1. Lineage (NCBI taxonomy): Eukaryota > Metazoa > Chordata > Mammalia > Artiodactyla > Delphinidae > Pseudorca > Pseudorca crassidens. The sequence continues at coordinate 22,033,824 of NC_090312.1, forward strand.
CGTAAAGATAGTGAGGGACCCATATGCACTACTTTCCAAGGTCATCCTACTTGTTGGGCTTCGGAACTGATTTCAATCACCCTGAAACTGTGCCAACTCACACTTACCAGAAGGGCTTTCAGCTTCTGAACCTCCTGGACTACAGGAGAGCCAAAAGCATTTTTATAAATATTATCTTTAGGAGTGGAAGAGGAGTAAGATGTGGAGATCACCTTCCTCCCCACAAATACATCAAAAACACATCTACATGTGGAACAACTCTTACAGAACGCCTACTGAATGCTGGCAGAAGACCTCAGACTTCCCAAAAGGCAAGAAACTCCCCACGTACCTGGCCGTGTTGCTGACAGTGTCTTGGTGCTCCAGCCGGGTGTCAGGCCTGAGCCTCTGAGGTGGGAGAGCCAAGTTCAGGACAGTGGACCACCAGAGACCTCCCGGCCCCACATAAGATCAATTGGCAAGAGCTCTCCCAGAGATTGCCATCTCAATCAAATATCAATTGGCAAGAGCTCTCCCAGAGATCGTCATCTCAATGCTAAGACCCAGCTCCACTCAATGAATGACCAGCAAGCTCCAGTGCTAGATACCTTATGCCAAACAACTAGCAAGACAGGAACACAACCACACCCATTAGCAGAGAGGCTGCCTAAAATCATAGTAAGTTCACAGACCCCCCAAAACACACCACTGGACGCGGTCCTGCCCACCAGAAAGACAAGATCCAGCCTCATCCACCAGAACACAGGCACCAGCGCCCTCCAACAGGAAGCCTACACTGAACCAACCTTACCCACTGGGGACAGACACCAAAAACAATGGGAACTATGAACCTGTAGCCTGCAAAAAGGAGACCCCAAACACAGTAAGTTAAGCAAAATGAGAGGACAGACAAATACACAGCAGATGAAGGAGCAAGGTAAAAACCTACCAGACCAAACAAGTGAAGAGGAAATAGGCAGTCTGCCTGAAAAAGAATTCAGAGTAATGATAGTAAAGATGATCCAAAATCTGGAAATTGAATGGAGAAAATACAAGAAACGTTTAACAAGGACCCAGAAGAACTAAAGAGCAAACTAACAATGATGACCAACACAATAAATGAAATTAAAAATTCTCTAGAAGGAATCAATAGCAGAATAACTGAGGCAGAAGAACGGATAAGTGACCTGGAAGATAAAATAGTAGAAATAACTACCACAGAGGAGAATAAAGAAAAAAGAATGAAAAGAATTGAGGACAGTCTCAGAGACCTCTGGTACTACATTAAAGGCACCAACATTCAACTTATAGGGGTCCCAGAAGAAGAAGAGAAAAAGAAAGGGACTGAGAAAATATTTGAAGAGATTATAGTTGAAAACTTCCCTAATATGGGAAAGGAAATAGTCAATCACGTCCAGGAAGTGCAGAGTCCCATACAGATTAAATCCAAGGAGAAACATGCCAAGACACATATTAACAGACTATCAAAAAATAATACAAACAAAAAATATTAAGAGCAGCAAGGGAAAAGCAACAAATAACATACAAGAGAATCCCCATAAGGTTAAGAGCTGAACTTTCATCAGAAACTCTGCAAGCCAGAAGAGAGTGGCAGGATATATTTAAAGTGATGAAAGGGGAAAACCTACAACTAAGATGACTCTACCAAGCAAGAATCTCATTCAGATTCGACGGAGAAATTAAAACCTTTACAGACAAGCAAAAGCTAAGAGAATTCAGCACCACCAAGCCAGCTTTACAATAAATGCTAAAGGAACTTCTCTAGGCAGGAAACGCAAGAGAAGGAAAAGACCTACAAAAACAAACCCAAAACAATTAAGAAAATGGTAATAGGAACATATATATCGATAATTAACTTAAATGTAAATGGATTAGATGCTCCAAGCAAAAGACACAGACTGGCTGAATGGATACAAAAACAAGCCCCGTATATATGCTGTCAAGAGACCCACTTCAGACCTAGACACATGCAGACTGAAAGTGAGGGGATGGAAGAAGATATTCCAAGCCAATGGAAATCAAAAGAAAGCTGGAGTAGCAATTTTCATATCAGACAAAATAGACTTTAAAATAAAGACTATTACAAGAGACAAAGTAGGACACTACATAATGATCCAGGGAAAATCCAAGAAGAAGATATAACAATTGTAAATATTTATGCACCTGACATAAGAGCACCTCAATACATAAGGCAAGTGCTAAGAGCCATAAAAGAGGAAATCAACAGTAACACAATAAGAGTAGGGGACTTTAACACCCCACTTTCACCAATGGACAGATCAACCAAAATGAAAATAAATAAGGAAACACAAGCTTTCAATGACACATTAAACAACATGGACTTAATTGATATTTATAGGACATGCCATCCAAAAACAACAGAATACACTTTCTTCTCAAGTGCTTATGGAATATTCTCCAGGATAGATCATATCTTGGGTCACAAATCAAGCTTTGGTAAATATAAGAAAATTGAAAGCGTATCAAGTATCTTTTCCAACCACAATGCTATGAGACTAGATGTCAATTACAGGAAAAAGTCTGTAAAAAATACAAACACATGCAGGCTAAACAATACGCTACTAAATAACCAAGAGGTCACTGAAGAAATCAAAGAGGAAATCAAAAAATTTCCTAGAAACAAATGACAATGAAAACATGACGACCCAAAACCTATGGGATGCAGCAAAAGAAGTTCTAAGAGGGAAGTTTATAGCAATACAATCCTACCTCAAGAAACAAGAAACACCTAAAATAAACAACCTAACCTTACACCTAAAGCAATAACAGAAAGAAGTACAAAAAAACCCCAAAGTTAGCAGAAGGAAAGAAATCATAAAGATCAGATCAGAAATCAATGAAATGAAGGAAACGATAGGAAAGATCAATAAAACTAAAAGCTGGTTCTTTGAGAAGATAAACAAAATTGATAAACCATTAGCCAGACTCATCAAGAAAAAAGGGGAGAAGACTCAACTCGATGGAATTAGAAATGAAAAAGGAGAAGTAACAACTGACACTGCAGAAATACAAAGGATCATGAGAGATTACTACAAGCAACTATATGCCAATAATATGGACAACCTGGAAGAAATGGACAAAGTCTTAGAAATGCACAACCTTCTGAGACTGAATCAGGAAGAAATAGAAAATATGAACAGACCAATAACAAGCACTGATATTGAGACTGTGATTAAAAATCTTCCAACAAACAAGAGCCCAGGACCAGATGGCTTCACAGGCGAATTCTGTCAAAAATTTAAAAAGAGCTAACACCTATCCTTCTCAAACTCTTACAAAACATAGCAGAGGGCGGAACACTCCCAAACTCATTCTACGAGGCCACCGTCACCCTGATACCAAAACCGGACAAAGATGTCACAAAGAAAGAAAACTACAGGCCAATATCACTGATGAACATAGATGCAAAAATCCTCAACAAAATACTAGCAAACAGAATCCAACAGCACATTAAAAGGATCACACACCATGATCAAGTGGGCTTTATCCCAGGAATGTAAGAATTCTTCAATACACGCAAATCAATCAATGTGATACACCACATTAACAAACTGAAAGAGAAAAACCATATGATCATCTCAATAGATGCAGAGAAAGCTATCGACAAAATCAACACCCATTTATGATAAACACCCTCCAGAAAGTAGGCATAGAGGGAACTTAACATAATAAAGGCCATATATGACCAACCCATAGCCAACATCGTCCTCAATGGTGAAAAACGGAAACTATTTCCCCTAAGATCAGGAACAACACAAGGTTGCCCACTGTCACCACTGTTATTCAACATAGTTTTGGAACTTTCAGCCATAGCATTCAGAGTAGTAAAAGAATTAAAAGGAATCCAAATCGGAAAGAAGAAGTAAAGCTGTCACTGTTGGCAGATGACATGATACTATACATAGAGAAGCCTAAGATGCTACCAGAAAACTACTAGAGCTAATCAATGAATTTGCTAAAGTAGCAGGATACAAAATTAATTCACAGAAATCTCTTGCATTCTTATACACTAATGATGAAAAATCAGAAAGAGAAATTAAGGAAACACTCTCATTTACCATTGCAAGAAGAAAAATAAAACACCTAGGCATAAACCTACTGAAGGGGACAAAAGACCTGTTTGCAAAAAACTATAAGACACTGATGAAAGTAATTAAAGATGATACAAACAGATGGAGAGAGATACCATGTTCTTGGATTGGAAGAATCAACATTGTGAAAATGACTCTACTACCCAAAGCAATCTACAGATTCAATACAGTCCCTATCAAACTACTAATGGCATTTTTCACAGAACTAGAACAAAAATTTCACAATTTGTGTGGAAACACAAAAGACCCCGAACAGCCAAAGCAATCTTGAGAAAGAGAAACGGAGCTGGAGGAATCAGGCTCCCTGACTTCAGGCTATACTACAAAGCTACAGTAATCAAGACAGTATGGTACTGTCACAAAAACAGAAATATAGATCAACGGAACAGGATAGAAAGCCCAGAGATAAACCCACGCACATATGGTCACCTTATTTTTGATAAAGGAGGCAAGAATATACAATGGAGAAAGACAGCCTCTTCAATAAGTGGTGCTGGGAAAACTGGACAAGTACATGTAAAAGAATGAAATTAGAACACTGCCTAACAACATACAAAAATAAACTCAGAATGGATTAAAGACCTAATGTAAGGCCAGACACTATAAAACTCTTAGAGGTAAACATAGGCAGAACACTGTATGACATAAAGTACAGCAAGGTCCTTTTTAACTCACCTCCTAGAGAAATGGAAATAAAAACAAAAACAAACAAATGAGACCTAATGAAACTTAAAAGGTTTTGCACAGCAAAGGTAACCATAAACAGGATGAAAAGACAACCCTCAGAATGGGAGAAAATATTTGCAAACGAAGCAACTGACAAAGGATTAATCTCCAAAATATACAAGCAGCTCATGCAGCTCAATATCAAAAACACAAACAACCCAATCCAAAAATGGGCAGAAGAACTAAGTAGACATTTCTCTAAAGAAGATACACAGATTGTCAACAAACACATGAAAGAATGCTCAACATCACTAATCATTAGAGAAATGCAAATCAAAGCTACAATGAGGTATCACCTCACACTAGTCAGAATGGCTATCATCAAAAAATCTACAAACAATAAATGCTGGAGAGGGTGTGGAGAAAAGGGAACCCTCTTGCACTGTTGGTGGGAATGTAAATCGATACAGCCACTATGGAGAGCAGTATGGAAGTCCCTTAAAAAACTAAAAATAGAATTACCATATGACCCAGCAATCCCACTACTGGGCATATACCCAGAGAAAACCATAATTCAAAAAGACACATGCACCCCAATGTTCACTGCAGCACTATTTACAATAGCCAAGTCATGGAAGCAACCTAAATGCTCATCGACAGACGAATGGATAAAGAAGGTGTGGTACATATATACAATGGAATATTACTCAGCCATAAAAAGGAACGAAATTGGGTCATTTGTAGAGACATGGATGGATCTAGCATCTGTCATACAGAGTGAAGTAAGTCAGAAAGAGAAAAACAAACCGTATGCTAACAAACACATATATGTAGAATCTAAGAGGAAAAAAAAAGTCATGAAGAACCCAGGGGCAAGACGGGAATAAAGAGACAGTCCTACTAGGGAATGGACTTGAGGATATGGGGAGGGGGAAGGGTGAGCTGTGACAAAGCGAGAGAGTGGCATGGACATATATACACTACCAAACGTAAGGTAGATAGCTGGTGGGAAGCAGCCGCATAGCACAGGGAGATCAGCTCGGTGCTTTGTGACCACCTAGAGGGGTGGGATAGGGAGGGGGGGAGAGAGACACACGGGGGAGGGGATATGGGCATATATGTACGCATATAGCTGATTTACTTTGTATACAGCAGAAACTAACACAGCAATGTAAAGCAATTATACTCCAATAAAGATGTTAAAAAATAAATAAATATTATTTTCGTACCATTCCCTCTGTTTAGGGAGTAATTGGGGAATAGAGTTTGAGCTTTGGATCGAATCCAGGGGCTGTCCCTTAATAGCCTTCTGGTCTCAAGCAGGTTACTTCACTTAGTGAGCCTTGCTTTCCTCATCTGTAAAGCAGAGCAAACTCGGCTACACTCATGAGATCGTTGTGAAGATTGAATATGTTAATACTTAGGAGAGTCATTTCACCAGAACTTGGCATCTAGGAGTCTTCCAGACATGCTTAAAGTACCTATCCTCCCACAGCCCCACCAAAGGGAAATTGGGTCCCTGTAATCTCTACTGTGTAATGTCCATGTTGGTGCTCTGGGATCCCACCTTCTACTCATCCACAGGGATTGGACCAAGGTCGTCACCTGACCCCAGAGCAGACAGTGCACAGACTAGTCGGTAGCCATAGCCAGTTGGCCTGGCTCAAAAACAAACAAACACATTAGCAAGCTGGGCTGATCAAATTCTTCTTTCTGGATTTTAGATAGAAGAAGAGGAGGCTGAAATAGTTAACAACGAAGGAGAAGATAAAAAAAGAGCAAGATGGCCGTTTGGGGGGTACGACATGTCAAAATCATGGGTAGGCATACTTTATGAGCAAGTAGAAATTTAAGAGTGGAGACTAAGACCTCTAAGTAAAAAGGAGAACAAAGCGGACATGCAGAAAAAGACAATGAGAAAAAGGTACAATTTGCTCTCAGTTCCTGAGCTTCCTGTGCTGATTCCATTTCCAGTCCATGGGAATCCTTAGAACAGCCTCCTTTTTAGTGAGATAACTTGGGTGGAACAAACGAGGTCTGATTAGGCACTCAATACGTGTTAGTTCCCTTGTCTTATTTACTTATCCGGTTATTGGTCTCGTCATTTATTCATGCATCCCTTCATTAATTTATGTATTAAGTTAAATAATTCTTGACCACCTACTATGTTCCAGGTACATCATATCTGCCATATTTATACTGAGGCCTTAACTTGTATCCTTCCCAAATACTAATTTTGCATTTATCTAGGCATGGGACAGAAGGACAAGACACACAGGAGTGACTGTCATGGTGAGGGAGATATTTAGGGAATTAGTGCAAGGCTCATCAGATGTTCCTGGAAGGGGCTGCCCTCTCTTAATTCTGAGCAGCTGAGCCCAGTGAGCTCCAGCATCAGCCCCAGAGCCCAGAGTAAACTACCAGATTTTCAGGTCTGAAATCGCTCTTGCTTTTATGTCGTCCAACATGCTCAGACTTGGAGAAGGACCTTCACAACATCTTCCGCTGACCCCGCCCTCCGTGGCTCATGAAATGTATTTCTTTTCTCCTGCGCATTCCTTAGACTTTCTCATATACCATCATCAGGCACAGGGATGTTGACAGCTCAGAGTAAACCAACTTTAAATCTGTGGGTTATTTTCCTCTTTCAGCTTAAAAAACAAAAGGAGAAAAGTGGGGGAAAGTCTGTTCAGTCTCTCTTAAAGAAGGGTAAAGACCGAGATGCACAAAGAGACAGTGTCAGAGATCTTGGGGCAACTGGCTGGTCTGAAGAGGTCTGCAAGCTCAGGTTCACATTCATGTCCAAACGTTAAACAAACAGATGGCTTGTCTCGTGAATGTTGATTAGTCTCACGCTCCGCATTGGGCATGTTTTCAAAGAACTGCCGCTAACAGCAGCGTAGCTGTCATGTTCCTACCCGGCAGAGGCCTGGAGTCCACTCACCTAGTCAGGCACTCCAGCCTGGTTCTTCCAAGATGCCAGTGGGAGAGGATGGCCTGTTCTCAGTATTTGCGCAGCCTAACAGATCCTGCCTGTTTATCCACAGTAAGACTGCACAAACTGTCAGAACATCAACCCCTTCGCTTTGGCCTGAAATAGATATTAACCCAGGCTGGCTGTGTTTGTCATTTCCAAGCAACTAGAAACCTGACTTGACAGCAGGGGCCTCTTTGATTAATACCAAACAGGCAATCAATGAATTGTTCGATTAAATAAAGCTAATTTGGTGGATAGGTGAAAATCTTTCAAAGATAAGATGGGGAAAACAAAGGTGAGCTTGGTGGGGAGACACATGGAAATATTCTTGCAGGACTTTATTGATAGAGCATTTCAGCTTTCCTGTATGCAGGCTGTAAAAAACACCCTCAAGAGGTCCCTGCAGGCAAAACACTAGGGCCTTCCTAAGGGGGAAGGGGGAAGTTAATGGTCCAAACTACCACCCTCCAGCATGTTTTTAAAAGGTCAAATTGTGGCTTCATCACGGCTGGGCTGGCTTCCAATCAGGCTGCTAAAAGAATGAAATTCCGCTTTTGCAAGAAGAAAGAGGATGACGAGGGGAATATTGTCAGTAGGGAATTTAATTCCTGGCAGGCCACGAAGGGTTAAATCCCCTGTTGGATTCTGTGCCTCGTACTTGTTTGATGCATCTTGCTGATGGAGCCGTAAGGAGCGCAATCAGACACCAGGCCATTACCAGCTGGCGCTGAGGTGGAGTGAGCCTTTCCAACACGAGATGGCAGCACAAGCCTGCATTGGAAGCAAAGGCTCTACTTGAGGGCAGCAAAACCCCTCCACCCCAAGAGGTTTTTATTCCCCTTGAATTTTAACCAATTGTATTACATCTTTTGTCTCCAGAAGGACAGAAATATGTTTCCTCCTTCCCTCTAACTGATTTTAAGTTTCCTTTTGTTCAAGCTCTGCTAAAAAGAGGAGAGAGCCCTATTTCAAGGGTTGACCTGCTTGAGACTTCTATTAAGTAGGCCAAATAATTATACCCCAAAGACAAACCTGTTCTCTGAAAACCACTCTCAGCATTGTCAGGAGCGATGCTTGTGCTACGTTAACCCGCTGACGGGCCTCCAGGGAGCAGTCCTCTTCCCCCAGGGAGGTTTTAGCTTTCTAGTCCAAACCTAATTGTTTACTGAACAAGAGTCACCTGCTGTTACCTTCCTCTCAGGACTAGTTGGCATATTTTATAGGTTTTTTTTGTTTTTTTGTTGTTGTTGTTGTGGTACGCGGGCCTCTCACTGTTGTGGCCTCTCCCGTTGCGGAGCACAGGCTCCGGATGTGCAGGCTCAGCGGCCATGGCTCACGGGGCCAGCCGCTCCACGGCATGTGGGATCCTCCCGGACCGGGGCACGAACCCGTGTCCCCTGCATCGGCAGGCGGACTCTCAACCACTGCGCCACCAGGGAAGCCCGTAGTTGGCATATTTTTAAAGGTGATAAATTTGCCCTTTGGCTTCAAGGTCCTATTGCTAGAATTTTCATTGCCTTTTTTCAAGTAATAACGTCACTTAATGAAGATACACAGCCTCAAATGTGTATTCGGTTATTTGTTCAATAAATAAACAATATTACTGTTCTCGTGGTCTTCCTTCCATCCTGACTCCCTGTGCTTATGACAGCAGCCCCCAAAACAATGAAGGATCCTTGGCCATGGCTCTCTAGCTTCCAGAACTTTGTCTGTGCAGTTACACTCTGCTGAAACCCCTCTCTTTACTTGGCTAATGTCACTACCTTGTCTAGTTCTCAATCTAAGTGTCACTTCCTTTGGTAAGTATGTCAGTTGTCAAGGCCAAGTCCAGATGAGATGGCCTTCACATGGTTCCCGTAACAGCCTAAACTTTCATCATTACCGTCCTTCTAGCATTACGGAACAACCTCAGGTTGATGAATCAGTGTTCTACCCCCTCCCCTACCAAAGACTATAAGCTGCTCAAGAACTGCATCTCCATCTGGCTTAATTTACCCTACAGCCCTCAGCATGAAGGTGCTTAATCAATATTTATTGAATTAAATAACTGTAGAATTAAAAGCATACTAAAATTCGTGAACTTACTTTAAGAAATATTTTATTTTGGTAACCTATTTGCAGCCCTCATGCTTATTCTCTTACCTCCTAATTGTTTTATTCTTTTGTGTAATTTTAATAACATACATAATGTGATGCAAAGCCTAATGTTGCCTCTAATTACAAGCTCTAGAAGAATCTGCTGTGACGTTTATCCTTCTGTGGTGAATTAAGATCACTTGTGTTCTGCTGCTTGTTTTGAAGGATCCAATCACCTTTCCCCTTGAAAGAGAGCATCGGCCATCTTTGCTGGTTTCAAACCTCAGGCAGAGTTGTCAGACCATTTGAAAAGCAATAAACTGTTAAAATGCGTAATAATAAGGGGCAAACTCTCAGTTTTGAGAGTTAAGAAGTCTCAGTGTATGTATTTTTTTTACCCTGTTTTGCCAGCATGGAGGGATCTACTGTTCGCCTTCCTGAGATGATTGTTCTTAAGAAGAAGTGCAAGGCATACTTGTAAGCAGATGAAGCTCACAGCATCGGGGCTCCGGGCTCTACAGGTCGACGTGTGGTGGATTACATCGGCCTGGATCCTGAGGATGTGGACACTGTGTTGGAAACCCACCGAGGGCTTTGGTGCTTCTGAAGGATACACGGGAGACAAGAAGGTAAGTGGGCTGTGAGAATGAAGGATAGAGGTCCTGGCTATGAGATTCGGGAACTCACCTTTAGCATAGAGCGTCCTGACGTGGGATGGGGGAGTCTTGATCGTTTGTGGCTTAGACTCATGGTGTTTGTGGGCTGCACACTTAGCTGCCTGGTGAGTGACTGATGAACTAAAGGCTGGTTCTGTTCATTGTCTGTTGTTTTCTTTTTGGAGCTTTATTCTAAACTACTTGCTGGTGTGAGTAGGGAAAACCCTCTTGTCTGAAAGAATACAGCATGGTGCTGCCTGTTCACCGCAGTCTTCTACTGGGTTTGAGTTGTCTCACAATTTCAAAAGTAGTGGGGTTGTCATGGCAGCCATGGGAATAGGATACCAGTCCCCTTGCCCTTGGATGCAGGTGCGTCTTGAGTGAGCATAGAGACGGGAAGAAAAAAGATCATTTTGCTAGTTCTGGTGCATTACAAGGTGTCGTATTTTTCACTTTCAAAATATGGAGAACTTTGAGGCATTTGAGAATCGATGTGGCATGGTGGAAATGGTTGAACCATGAGACAGAGGCCTAGGTGTGAATATTTCTCTGCTAACTTTGTGAGTCCTTGGGCAAAGCATTTATGCTTTCAATTTCCTTATCAGTAAAACATAAGTATGCCTAGTTTATAAGATTGTAGTAGGGTTTAAAAAATAATGTATATCTGCGCTACAAGTGGATGAACCTTGAAAACACCATATTAAGTTCTAGAAGTCAGTCAACACAAGGTCACATTTTGCTTGATTTCTTTTATGCGGTATATCCAGAATCTGCAAATCATAGAGACAGTAAATTAGTGGTTGCCAGGGGCTGAGATGTTGGGGAAAGTGGAAAGTGACTGCTAAAGAGTATGAGGTTTCTTTTTAAGGTAATGAAAATGTTCTAAAATTAGATAGGGATAAAAGTTGCACAACTCTGTGAATATACTAAAAATCACTCAATAGTACACTTTAAAAAGTGAATGCTATGGTATGTGAATTATATTTTAATAAAACTGTTGTTTCAAAGTCTCTGCAATGTAAGTCAAGTATTTGTATGTGGCACATAGTAGGTGTTCATAAACGTCTTTAGTTCCTCTTTTTCCATTTTTTTCTTATTTTTCTATTGAGGGGTAATTAACAGATTATATATTATATTAGTTTCAGGTGTACAACATAATGATTCAATCATTACAAAATGATCACCACAAGTCTAGTTAACATCCATCACCTTATGTAGTTACAAAACTTTTTTTTACCCTCTTAAAAGTTTCAAATATGCAATACAGTATTATTAACTGTAGTCACCATGCTGTACATTACATCCCCATGACTTATCTTTTTAAACATCTTTACTGGAGTATAATTGCTTTACAATGCTGTGTTAGTTTCTGCTGTATAACAAAGTGAATCAGCTATATGCATACATATATCCCCATATCCCCTCCCTCTTGTGTCTCCCTCCCCCTCTCCCTATCCCACCCCTCTAGGTGGTCACAAAGCACTGAGCTGATCTCCCTGTGCCCATGGCTTATTTATTTTATAACTGAAAGTGTTTACCTTTTGAACCCTTCACCCATTTCACCCACCCCCACCTCTGACAACCACCAATCTGTTCTTTGTATCTATGAGCTTGTTTTTTCTTTGCTTTTTATGGGGTGTGTGTGTGTTTGTGTGTGTGTTTAAATTCCACATATAAGTAAGATAATACAGTATTTTTCTTTCTCTGTCCGACTTATTTCACTTAGCATAATGCCCCCAAGGTCCATTCATGTTTTCAGAAACGTCAAGATTTTATTCTTTTTTATGGCTGAGTACTATTTCATTGTATAGGTAGATAGATTAGATAGATAGATAGGACATTTTCTTTATCCATTCATCCATCAACGAACCCTTAGGTTGTTTCCATATCTTGGCTATTGTAAATAGTGCTGCAATGAACATGGTGGTGTGTGTATGTTCTCAAATTAGTGTTTTGTTTTCTTTGGATAAATCTCAGAAGTGACATTGATGGGTCAAATGGTAGTTTTATTTTTTTATTTTTCTTAGGAACCTACGTACTGTTTTCTATGGTGGATGCACTAATTTACATTCCCATCAACAGTGCACGAGAGCTCCCTTTTCTCTACATCCTCACCAACACTTTTTTTTTTTTTTTGCAGTACGCGGGCCTCTCACTGTTGCGGCCTCTCCTTTTGCAGAGCACAGGCTCCGGACGCGCAGGCTCAGCGGCCATGGCTCACGGCCCAGCCGCTCCGCGGCATGTGGGATCTTCCCGGACCGGGGCACAAACCCGCGTCCCCTGCATCGGCAGGCAGACTCTCAACCACTGCGCCACCAGGGAAGCCCACACCAACACTTTTTATTTGTTGTCTTTTTGATAATAGCCATTCTAACAGGTGTGAGGTGATATCTCATTGTGGTTTTGATTTGCATTTCCCTGATGACTAGTGATGTTGATCATCTTTTCATGTGTCTCCTGGCCATCTGTATGCCTTCTTTGGAAATATGTCTACTTGATCTTTTTAAATTAGATTGGGTTTTTTGCTATTGAATTGTATGAGTTCTTTAAATATTTTCAGTGTATCAGATATATGATTTGCAATATTTTCTCCCATTCAGTAGGTTGTCTTTTCATTTTGTTGATGGTTTTCTTTACTGTGCAGATGCTTTTAATTTGATATAGTCCCACTTGTTTATGTTTGCTTTTCTGGATTTTGCTTTTGGTGTCAGCTTCAAGAAAATCACCACCAAGACCTATGTCAAGGAGATTACGGCCTATGTTTTCTACTAGGGGTTTTATGGTTTCAGGTCTTATGTTCATGTCTTTAGTCCATTTTGAGTTAATTTTTGTGTATGGTGTAAGATAGTGGTCCAGTTTCATTCTTTTGCATGTGGCTGTTCAGTTTTGTCAACACCATTTATTGAAAAGGCTGTCCTTTCCCATTGTATATCCTTGGCTTCTTTATCATAAATTAACTGACCATATATGTGTGGGCTTATTCTGGGCTGTCTGTTCTGTTCCATTTATCTGTGTGTCTGTTTTTATGCCAATACTATAGTGTTTTTATTACTATCACTTCATAATATAGTTTGAAATCAGGGGGCATAATGCCTCCGGCTTTGTTCTTCTTTCTCGAGCTTGCTTTGGCCACTTGGGGTCTTTCATGGTTCCATACATATTTTAGGATTGTTTAATCTATTTCTGTGAAAAATGCCATTGGAATTTTGATAGGGATTGCATTGAATCAGTAGATTGCTTTGGATAGTATGACATTTTAACAATATTAATTCTTTCAATCCATGAGCACAGAATATCTTTCCATTTATTTAGGTATTCTTCAATTTCTTTCATTAATGTCTTTTACTTTTCAGAGTGTAGGTCTTTTACCTCCTTGGTTAAATTTATTCCTAGGTATTTTATTCCTTGTGATGTAACTGTAGATTGAATTGTTTTCTTAGTTCCTCTTTCTGATAGTTCCTTATTAGTGTAGAGAAATGGAGCCGATTTATATATATTAATTTTGTATTCTGCAGCTTTACTGAATTCATGTATTAGTTTTAATGGTTTTTTGATGGATTCTTTAGGGTATTCTGTAACATCATGTCATCTGTGAATAGTGACATTTTTACCTCTTCCTTTCTAATTTTGAGGCCTTTTATTTCTTTTCCTTGCCTAATTGCTCCAGCTAGGATTTCCAATACTATGTTGAATAATGTGGCAAGATTAGCATCCTTATCTTGTTCCTGAGAGGAAAAGCTTGAAGTTTTTTACTGTTGAGTATGATGTTAGCTGTGGGATTGCTATATATGGCCTTTATTATGTTGAGGTATGTTCCCAACTATATCTACTTTTTTTTTGCAAGTTTTTATCGTAAGTGGATGGTGAAGAACTTACTTTTTCATATAACATAACTGTGGATCCATTGTTGGTTTTGAGACCTCTCTTTCACTTGAATTTCAATATATTGTTTCAGCTGCGTGGGAGGATTATAATTAGAATTTTTAGAGAATTGTGAATATCTCTGAGTAACTCATGGTAATGTGTCACAATGTCATCTGTATTATATTTTTCTCTAGGGTAAAAAATGTCCGAGTATCATAGCTCACAGGATCAAATAAATATCCCTGCTTGGCAGTTGATTTGTTCTAAAATCTGGCCCTATTTTTACCTCCACCTTTATTGCCCAGTTGGTACTTTTCTTCCCTATCAGGTACGTGTCTCACTTTTCCAGACATATGCCATCCTCCTCTCACTTTTGTGACTTGTTCCGACCACCTGATTTTGGATAACTTCCCTGGTGTCTCTTTATTCATGCAGTTCCCACTCAGCCTCACAAATGCGCTTAGGTCCTCTCTTTGCCCAGAAGTTTCTCCCCACTATTGAAGTCCACAGTGATTCTCCATCTCTGACAGCCAACCCCCAAGGGTCTGTACCCAGAGACCATGACTTCTGAAACCAAAATCACAACTAGATGAAAATGGATTATGCTAGGATACCAGAAAATGCTGTATGCTAACTGAAAGTATAAACTGTACATTCTGCTTATTCTCCAATTATTTCCTGTCATAAGCATATTCTCCCCAACCAAAAAATAAGCTACTCAATGAAAGCTTTGTGTTATGTGTTTTTGATATCCAGGAAGCTCCTTATTTGAGCCTAGGCATAAAGTAAATTACTCCATATGTTGCTTTGTGTAGAGTAGGCCACTCTGTAAATTGATTAATATGAAAAAAAATCTATAATTATTTAACCTATTCCAAGTCTCAGCAGCCTTATCACAATAACAGATTTGCACCTAAGAACGTGAGAGGTCCCAGGCCTCTTCCTGATCCCAGGAGGGCTTCAGGCTGGGCTAGCACGTTAACAGGACTTCAGTGCTTCCCAGAGGGCAACATTCGAAGGACCACAAAAGCAAGGAGTGAAACAGCACTGGATTCCATGGAGACAGACCAGAGGGCGCCCGAGAACACCTTTCCCCATCACTACCCCACCTCATAGATACATATGTGTGAGAGTCTGCAAAATCCTTTCTGATTTATGCATTGGCCTAATAATCCTGCCCGTTAGTGGGCTAGTCACTTAATTGTACTCCATTTCCTGAGCACTCAATCAAAGAAAGATGTAAAGTGTTCTCACCATGTTTCTAGATAGCTCACAAATTAAAAACCTTAAAGTTTTCTGCAGTTCCCGAAGCAAAACCAGAAAAGCTGAAAGATGACTGGTATGATTAATACATTTCTCAGCACTAGGACATTGTTATTTTATTGCTGGTACCAGTGACATCATTTTTCATAAAGACACCATAATTGTCTTTGACTGTCATAAAAGGTAAAATTCATTCTCATGGAAATTGAAGAGAACATTGCAAAGCTTCAGTCAAAAGGGGACTAAATGATACAGATGATAAAATGTCCTGGCTTTAAACGTCTGCATGTAAACCAGGAGTGAAACTACAGAGAATTAGGCTTGAGATGAAGATTGTAATAACCTGGAATTAGTTTAGGCATCCCTCTAATCTCATTTTTTCATGGTGTAGAACTATTCATTGGGAAATCTGTTTTCCTTCATTGGCCAATATTTCAGCTGTCTACTTCCCAAATGAAAATACTAAAAGCGGGAGGAGACAAAGATACTAACTGAAATATATCTTATTGGAGATGGCAGAAGCAACTCACTTCTCACTAAATCACACAAAACTGA
Organism: Pseudorca crassidens; assembly: GCF_039906515.1. Lineage (NCBI taxonomy): Eukaryota > Metazoa > Chordata > Mammalia > Artiodactyla > Delphinidae > Pseudorca > Pseudorca crassidens. Next base: position 22,049,993 of record NC_090312.1, read on the forward strand.
AGATATAAAGCAAACGATATGTAAAAGTCCTTTGCTCAAAATATTGAGGCTCTTGTCTACTAAGCTGTCAGAAATTCTTAAGGACAAATCCTAGAACCATCACACACAAATTTCTTTTCAACAGGCTGAAATGAAGCCTGGACAAATATTTAGGAATTCCTTGCTATTATGTTATATGTCAAAGTTCCTTCCTCCTCCACTCCCACCTCAATATGAGCAGAAGGAAATTCCTTCTGCTGCCAAGAGCCTTATAAAACCTTTACATTATTAATTTTTGCATGGATGCATTGTGTTTTGCAAGCCTCACAAGAAGCTGAGTGCAGAGTTTGAGGGCAATAAAACAGCAGGACAAATGGCAAACCTCTCAGCTTGGCACCATGGAATGGAGCACGCATCTGTGCATTCCTCTCTGGGGGGCTGGAAGGCTATAAACGTCTCAAATCTGGTCCTCGGTTTATGTTATTCATGCAAATGGTCTTTCAGTTACTGTATGGGAGAAAGCCCTTTAAAAGAAAGGCAACAGGGCTCCCCTGGTGGCGCAGTGGTTGAGAGTCTGCCTGCCGATGCGGGGGACGCGGGTTCGTGCTCCGGTCCGGGAAGATCCCACATGCCACGGAGTGGCTGGGCCCGTGAGCCATGGCCGCTTAGCCTGTGTATCCGGAGCCTGTGCTCCGCAACGGGAGAGGCCACAACAGTGAGAGGCCCGCGTACCGCAAAAAAAAAAAGAAAGGCAACATTATGGGCTGGTGAGTCTCAGTTTTCCTGTGCATAGATATCTCTTGCGCGTCTTGCTAAATGCATATTCTGATTCCTTAGGTCTGTGTGTAGGGCCTAAGCCTCTGAATTCCTAACAAGCTCCCAGATGATGCTGATGATGCAAGTTCGTGGACCACACTTGGAAATGAAAGGGGTGAGCTCAACATAGGGTTAACTCACCCTATACCAGACTGGGCTTCCGGCAGTTAAGTCAGTGCTTGCACTTGACTTAAAACAAATTTGAAATGAGTCCAATTCATAACGTTTGTGAAAATATCCGTGTCATTTCCATTTGGGGCCAGTACTTACTGGGCAATTAAAACAGATTATCAATTAACCCAGGGAACGAGGTAGGTGTAAAAGGAAGAATTCTTTGATCTTTTAGGCATTTTTCATTCTCACTTTGCAACTGTATATCTTGCTTCCTTGTTAAAAGTAGCTAATGCCGATTTTATCTTGCAGTTTTATTAAAAAGCTCATCTTAGCCAAGTACAAATCAGTCTCAGAAATGTCACTGTAGCCCATGTGCGTCAGGCACAAGGATTAGACAGAGCAAAGCTTTGCATGGCCTGTTTTATTTTGCTCACCCAAAAGGAGCCTCATGTTCAGTTCCAAGCCAGATGTCATTTGGGGTGATATTATATAGAAATTCCACTAATTAAACTCACTAAACTATGACCAGCTGGTATTAACCCTCTTGTTAGGTCACAAATTGCTTCCTTCTCTTGTATGAAAAGATATCTAAGAGCTCCTCTGTGGTTTGAATTAGTTACAAGCTCTCAGGAAAATGACCTCAGAAGGCATGAGCTTGGCACGTAGCAGTGATCAGAAAGGGATTTGTGTGTGTGTGTGTCTACTGTCCGTGGGTGAATGCGCATACCAGGCTACATGCGATAGGAAAGAAAACTGTAAAGCCTGAATTTCAGATGTTGGTGCAAAAATATCAGCATCATAACCTAAAGGGAGCATCTTCCCTGGGGTGTGGCGGGGGGAAGTAGTTTACCAAAAGATCTAGTAAGGTCCAGAAAAGGTCAGAAGAAATCCAAAAGCCATTAAAAAATGGTATGGGAGACCATTTTGCCCCATATTCCAGGCAACACTTAAAAAGAGTAAATATTTACTAAGCACCTGTCATATACATACTAGTCATTCAGAAGTCATTAGAAGAGCCAAAAGCAGAGTAGGGTCGATGTATCCATTCAGCTAATATTTACTGATGCCTGCCTTCCACTAGGAATACAGCCATTGCTATCAAGGGACCTCTTGGGTAGAGAGTATTCTTTAAGACCTCAACAATGTCTTCTCCTGTCCTCTGAAGTTAAAGCTCGGGGGAGGCACGTGTTCAAGACAGTTGCGTCACATGTTTGTATAAGGTTCGGGACACACTGTCATGTGGTTGCACATGTCAAAAGAGGTTCGTGAGTGAAAGAGGACTTGAACTCCATAAAATGTGTAGAGTAGAAGTAAAGAAGTAGCAAAAGTGTTAAGAAATATTTGCCCACTTGGGATAGTTTTATCTATTAAGAAAGACAAAAATCAAAATGCATACTACAACACATATATGTCTAAATAAGTAACATAATATGTATGTATAAATAAACAACATACACATGTAAAGTATGTATTGATGAAACTAAGCACTGTTACATCAGAAAACAAGTATGCTCTCTCCTAAGAGAAGCTGAAAGGATGAGCAAGTAAACTGATGGCAGGAAATATATCTTGTTCACTCTTCTAGCCCCAGCATCCAGCACAGGTTCTGGTTCACGATGAGTGCACAAGATCGTCTGAATGATTAACATATAAATCTTCATTTATTCATTGAGTTCCAGGTCAGAGGTGAGATGCTTCAAGAGTATTTCTGGAATCACTTCCCCACGTCTCCCCAGCCTGTGTACTTCTAGCTTATCTGTCTGCTATTTTAGCTGCCACTGCCTTGTCTTCATCAATGGCAGTTTCAAATACTCTACAACCATGCTTGAAAGTCCTGAAAGCCAAGAACAATTTCTAAGGCTTCCTCAGAGATGCCTTCAACCACAAGAGCGAAATGCTGGTGGAGTGATTGCAGTGGCCGAATAACCTGCTGTCTTTTAGTTTAAGATCATTGGATTCACTGTACAGGGAAATTGTCTTGAAAAATACAGAAGATGCAGAAAGAAAATAATTCTGGTCAACTGGGACAAAGTAATTTAAGGCTGGCAAAGGTGTAGACCATCATTCTCAAAGACGATTGATAGAACAGCTTCATCACCCTGTTGTGCGGTTTTACTACAACTACTACAAATTTAAGTTCATATGCCTTTTAATAGTTCCACTTATAGGAGTTTTTTCTACAGTTATGCCCGTGTGTGCAGTGATCTATGGACAAAGATATCTATTGCAGCATTGCTTGTGGTAGCAAAATACTGAAAGTAAACTAAATGTGCATTAGTATAAGAATGATTCAATGAGGTCTGGTATATTCATCTAGTAAAAGACGATGCAGTCAAGAAAAGAAAACGAGCTCCAAGACACACTGTTAAATGAAAAAAAGTCAGAGTGCAGAGCAGTAGGCATCATTGATGGTTTCAAAGGAATGTTTGCAATACATAACTAATATAGGTGCGTGGAATCTCTTTTAAAAGATGTACAATAGGGCTTCCCTGGTGGCGCCGTGGTTGAGAGTCCGCCTGCCGATGCAGGGGACATGGGTTCGTGCCCTGGTCTGGGAGGATCCCACACGCTGCGGAGCGGCTGGGCCCGTGAGCCATGGCTGCTGAGCCTGCGCGTCCGGAGCCTGTGCTCCGCAACGGGAGAGGCCACAGCAGTGAGAGGCCCGCGTACCAGAAAAAAAAAAAAAAAAAGATGTACAATAAACTGGAAACAATAGTTGCCTCTTGTAAGGGGAATTTGGAGTAATAGAGACCCTTAAATTATCATGTAGACTTTTCTGTATCATTTGTATCGTGTTTACCACGTACCCACGTTGGTTTTTAAGGTAAATTTTATAAAACTACTGTTTAGGAAAACAGAACAGCTTAAGGGTATTCCGATACTACAGTAAATGCCAAATAGGGCTGCAAACACTCCGGCAATACCCCAGTCACCGTTTCCTAGCATTCTGCCTCACGATGGCAGTCTAGTTCTTCCATTTTTTCTTTCTCCAGCAAAAATTTAATTTGGTTTCCTCTGAGTGTTCTCTGGCGTCACCTGCAACTTCAGAGTCCACAGTGAATTGAATTATTAAGGACCTCCTTCCCCAGAAAAAAAGACATTGGTTTTATTATATTTAATTCACCTGATCTTTTTCTTGTCTAACTTTCTTTCTCTTTTAAATTCTCACAACACAGTCTGGCCTCCCCCCACCACAGAATGCACAGTGGAGTTTTCCCCTTACCAGCTTGATAGGTGGTCAGCTTCCAGAATCTTGCCGTAGCTAAGGAATAACGTTTAGAAGCCCACCTTAGATGGTTTGTTTTCGTATTATTCTAAGTGATGTTTTTATTTTATTCCCTTCTAACCCGTTTCTCTGGTTCTATGTATTCTTCTTTACCCACTATGGTACTTTTTTCTCAATAAAATATTTTCTTCCTACAAAATACTGTGGGAAAATCTGTAGGGTCAACGTGGGCTTCTCTGGGTTAAGGAGAGATGGGGATGCTGACCCACCTGCGTGTCTTTTCTTCCCTTTGCCCATTTGTCCCTGACTATCCACTCTCCTCGCCCCAAACCCTTCAGACAATTTTGAAGTGTCACCAAGGGTACCTAAGGTTGCCCAGTAGAGTCTGAAAACCTCTCTGTAGAACAAGGAAAGCCAGCAGTAAGGGAAACTTAAGCTCACGTCAATATTGTCAGGAAGAAGGCAAAGTTACTCTGGTGTGGTTGGAGAAGGAATAGCTCCAGGACCCAGGTCTTCTAGTCTGAGCTACAGAAAATGCCTAAAAACACTTTGTGCACCAGCCTTCCAGGACAACCACAACACAAACAGTTAAAGGGCAGCTGAACAGATTTCTGCTTTCCAAAAACCTATATTTTAAAAGAGAAAATAAAAAGGATTTTAATTTTTTATGACTCCAAGAAAATACATTATCAAAAAAAAATTAGACCTATAAAACCTGTTTTTCTGATATATTTTGTTTAAAACACATTTTTAAAAAATGATTTGCTGGAAAGCTCTGTTTTTTGTTTTTGTTTTTTCTAGAAAGCTCTGTTACTTTCAACCGACTCTCCCTCACTAGTCCGAGGCAGGGTTAAGACAGCCATGGGTCCTATTCCTTCAATGGACAGCCCCCTTCTGAGGCAACAGACTTAGCAGAAAGCACCAGGGCCTTGGAGCCTAGCTGGGCTCGGATCCCAGCTTGGCCATGAACGTGGGCATGCTGCTTGGCCACCATGAGCCTCATACAGCAGAGCTAGTGCTTGTAAGCAGTGTGGTGTCGTAGTTAACAGCATAGAGTCTGAGCCACATGGTCCTAAATCCCAGTTCCAGCACCTTGTAGGTGTGTTATGTTGGGCAAGTCCTAACCACTCCATGCCTCAGTTTCCCCACCCATAAAGTAGAGCAAATACTAGTACCTACCTCATAGGGTTGTTATAAAGATTCAATGAGTTATTTTTGTAAAGCATTTGAGAAGTACCATATAAGTATTTGTTAAATATCAATGCATAGTAACATTATACAGTAATATTTGAGGCATACCAGAAAGGGAAGAGGAACTAATAAGTGCAGTGGATCAGGACTCGGTTTGACGTATATTAGACATGGATGGTCTTCATCATAAGTCCTTCTATCCTCTATGATGTGATTTTTTATTATTGTTCATTTGCCTTCATTAGTTTGATATTTTTTAAATACTTAAGAAAATAAAACACGGTATTAGATGTGAAATATTGGTCAAGTTACTTAATTTTAGTGAGTCTGTTTCTTCTCATAAAATTAGGACAATAAGCGCATTCAGCGTTTGTTCCCTTCCTATCTACTTTGGGACGGAAACACTGTTTTTGAAGTAAATAGGACAACTAGCTCTGTGATCTTGGAAAGGCCTGCAATCTTCCTCACCCTACTTTCTTCACGATTGCGCTAGAAGATCTCAGAAGTTCTTTTCAGCTGTGAAGCCAAGGCATGATATTTTGTTACCTTTTTTAGCTTTGAAAAATACAAATGTATTATTTTACAGTTCTGTAGATTACAAGCCCAACACTGGTCTCACTGGGCTAAAATCAAGATGATGACAGATCTGCATTCCTTCTTGGAGGCTCTAGGGGGGAAATTGTCACTTGCCTTTTCCAGCTTCTAGAGGCTGTTCTCATTCCTTGCTTCTGATCTTCCTACATCTTCAAAACCAGAATTATCTGGTCAAGCCCTTCTCACAGCATAACGCTCTGACCTCCTTTTCTACCGTTTTTTTTTCCTAAGTCCCTCCCACTTTATTTCTTTTAATTGAGGTCAAATTCATGTCATGTAAAATTAACCATTTGGGTTTTTTTTTAATTGAAGTGTAGTTGATTTACAATGTTTCAGGTGTACAGCAGAGTAATTTAGATATAGATATATTCTTTTTCAGATTCTTTTCCATTATAGGTTATTATAAGATATTAAATATAGTTACTTGTGCTATACAATAGGTCCTTGTTGTTTATCTGTTTTATATGTAGTAGTGTGTATGTGTTAATCCCAAATTCCTAATTTATCCTCCCCACCCCAGGGTATTTTTTTTAATTTTATTGAAGTATAGTTGATTTACAATGTTGTGTTAATTTCTTCTGTACAGCAAAGTGACTCAGTTATACATATATACATATATATTCTTTTTCATATTCTTTTCCATTATGGTTTGTCATAGGATATTTAATATAGTTCCCTGTGCTATACAGTAGAACCTTGTTGTTTATCCTATATATAATAGTTTACCTCTGCTAATCCCAAACTCCCAATCCTTCCCTCGCCTACCCCCCCATCTTGGCAACCACTAAAATTAACCATTTTAATGTAAACAATTCAGTGGCATTTCATGCATTCACAATGTTTTGCAATCACCACTTCTACCTGGTTCCAAAACATTTCATCCCCCGAAAGGAAATCCCATGCTTACTGAGCGGTTGCTCCCCATTTTCTGCTCTCTCTACCCTTTGCAACAACCATCAGTCTGGTTTCTCTCTTTGTGGATTTACCTATACCGATACTTCATATAAATGGAATCATATAATATTTGACCTTTTGTGTCTGGCTTCTTTCACTTAATATCTTTGAGCTTCATCGTGTATTACCATGTACAAGCATTAATTCCTTTTCATGGTTGAATAATATTTCATTGCATGAATATACTACAGTTTGTTTACCCATTTTTCAATTGATGGACATTTGGACTGTTTCCTTTTAGCTATTGTGAATAACGCTGCTATGAAAATACTTGTGCATGTGTTTGAGTACCTGTCTTCAATTCTTTCGGATAGCTACCAAGGAGTAGAATTGTTGGGTCACATGGTAGTTATATGTTTAACTTTTTAAAGAACCACCAAACTGTTTTGCACAACAGCTGAACCAAGGTACCCTTAATTTTAATACATCTCCAGAGAACTACACTCCCTCCCTTTCATGGGACCCCTTTCAGCTAACACCTCCCAGGATTGCAGGGGTTCCTCTGACATTTACTAAAGCAGGAAGCCACCTAAAGAACGTTCTGCATGTTAAAAACTGCCAGAAACTCCCAGGAGACTGGCAAGGCTTTCTAAAGAGCTGTGGACCTTTGGAAACTTTGATGAAGCTGCCTTATCCTGTCACAGACACAGGCTCAAACTATGGTAGATGTTTTGTAAATGTGAGAAGTAGCGTAAGGTCAAATGAGCCAGCTGGCTTTTAGAAGTTGAAAAGAAAAGCAGTTGCAATTCCACTGTCTTCATAAAGTATTTCTTTATATCGAACCTTTTATTCATTTGAGAAAAGCATGTTAACTGCCTGCTATGTGCCTAGCATCATGCCCTGATTAAATAACACGATCCCTGTTATCAGAGAGCCCGTGAGCTGGCTAGGAAAACCGATGGTAAACAAATAATCGTGTTATAGAGCCTGACAAGTGCTAAGAACAGGGTTGGACAGAGTGTTGTAGGGGTGCAGGAGATGGAAGCGTTAATCATACCTAAGAAGCTGAAAAAGGCTTGACAGGAAAAATGTTCAGCTCAGCCATCAAGCATGAGTAGGAAGGTGGTCCTCAGAGACGGGCTGAGGCCTGGGCTGCTATGATCAAAGGCTTGGGAGTACACAACTGCAGGACACAGTTAAGGGAATCTTTAAACAATCAAGTATATCTAAAAATAATAGGGCGTGTGAAGGTGGGTATGAGAGGGTGAAATTGGAAGGTAAATGTGTCTTATTCCCAGCTAAAATGAAGTGACCCTGCTAGGATGAGACTGACCCCTTAGAAAGCAGCCCACTGCTGACAATGAGGGTCCTCGGGGTATCACTTACCCACACTGGCTAAGCGTTGGCATCAAGCACATGCAGCAGTGTGTGCCTTACTTCTGGGGGTAACGTTTAGAAGATTTCAAGACCTCAGAGGGGCATTTCTCTGAATTTCTAAATGTATTTGTCAAGATTCTAGAAAGCTCTATTGTATAGTATATAAGCATATAAGCTTTGCAATAAAATAGCCTTGGGTGACGCTTTTTTCCCTCTAAGCCTCAGTTTTCTTACCTATAAAATGGGCCTCATGAAAATATCTGCCCTGTGAAGTTTTGAGAGGATTAAATGACCAGAATGTGCATACAGTTCTTAATATAGTACTAAGCACATAGTAAGCCTTTATAAATGCGACTTAAGATTATTCTTCATGAGAAGCTCTAGGGATTCAAACTGACTTGGTATCTAGGGAAAACTGTATACTTCCACTTCCTCTTATGAATCATTTGGGTCAAGGGGTCAGTTAAAGCGACAAAATCTTTATCACCAAAATCCTGAAAAGATCTGGACTTTTTTGTTAGTTGGCTTGGAAAGGAAGAAAGTGCATGCTTTCTGGTTCTTGGTTACACCCTAAACAGATTGCTTCTCGGGGCATTTACCAGGAAGTGATCTCAGCAGACACAGCACACACCTCTGTGATGATATTTCCCTATACTTCTTGAACATGTCCCTGGAAAAAAAAGGTCAAGAGTGACTAAGGGAGAGAACTCAAGATTGTAATAACAGTAGTCTCCTACTGGCTGACAGAAGTTCAGGTATATTACATGAGCGCCTGCTCTTCAAAACCTTGCAACTTCTCCAAGTTTTACATTCTGGACTGTCTGAATAACTCAGCAAAAGCTGAACCTACCTTGACGATGCTCTATCCTGAGGTGAAATTACATTTAGAGAAATGGAGATTATTCTGACACAGCTTAAAGACTTTTCTTCTAAATCTATCACATTTAACAACTGTGTCCGGGCAGATGTTTACACTTTTCAGCGTGACAAAGAGGAAGACAGACCAAAGTGATCAAGTGCAGACATTGAGCGTGCCTTGGCTTCACTCAAAAACGAACTGGTAAGAACACTGGAAATATTATGAAATTTACATAAAGAGAAATATGGGAGGCAACATAAACAGATAATATGGGAGGCAACATAAACAGATCAGGGAAACGGTACCTGGGAATTCGGAAACATGCCTGGTCAAGAATTCACAATAAGTTTGAGAAGCAGAAAACACTGTATTTTTACATGCAGAGCATCTTTTCCTAAGGAAAGGTTTTTCTTTTTTTTTTTTTGGTCTTTGTTTTGTTTTTAACAAAAGCAAGAAATGCCCACCACAATGGCAATGTATGACTGATTTGCTTAAAATCTGACAGTTTATATAGTCATTAGCAATTATTTGCCATATAACTACATTTCCTCTGATAAACCAATGAGTGACTCAGGATCACTTCTTCATGTGCTCCACTGCTGTGTCTAGGCTATTCTTAACTCTGTAATCTGTAGGGAACTTCCTGTGCTCTGAAAATGTCTAAGATCTGCCCTTATTAGAAGCTGCATTTTCATCAAACTTTAAAAAATGAGGCACATGGGCTTCAGTTTAGAAATCAAACAAACGTTGCAACCTTCTGGAACTTCCCTACTTTAAATCTTGCCATTGTATTTGGAAAATCATCGCCTTCGTCTTGTTTAATGATTGGTTTCCAAACGACCGCTCAAAGAGTGATTTTTTTCCGTCAATGTCAAATACTCTCGATGTTGGACTGGGTCATTTTGAATCTGTTCGCGGTGTTAGATGACTCCAAACAAACGAACAAAAAACTTTGTACAGAAGAAAAACTGTGTCCTAAAGTTGGTTTTCCGTTCCATTCCAATAATTTACTTCTTTATAATTATAGTTCCATTACATTGGCTCTTTGTCTTTATGTGAGAGACACTGAACTTCATTAGCTATCGCAGTGAGTAAAGAAAATGTAGAACTATTGATCCACCAGCAAAGCATTGGAGTGCTGCACGGGGTGTTATGACTGTGGGTTGATGAATTTTAAAACTTTCACTTTGGTTTTCAAAGCAAGTCAAAAATTGTTAAACGCAATAGTTTCTGGGGTTGTCTTTTTTTTTTTTTTTTTGAGCTTTGCTCTGATGTCCTAACCTTGAATATTTATCTGACACTAAATTTCTGATCATACTCTAATTCTCTTTTTAAAAAACTAAAATAGTCTATGCGCTAGATGCACTGAAATCTCACAACTGAAAGGCGAATAGATTACCAGAATACAGTGTTAAACTTCCTATGACAATTGCAAGGGCCTGAGTATCAAAAATCAGTAATATGTCCACCTTTTAGCTGATAGAAACATTCATGTCTTACCTATAATTCTTATCTATCTTATAAAGGTTCACATCTTAAAATTAAGGTAATTAAATCATTGGATGTTGCTACCTGTAAATAAATGAAGAAAACAGTGAGTAATTCTGGCAGAGCCAATGCAATTTACCTTAGAAAAATGAATAAGCTCGACACCATGGGCAAATGACACCCCCCACCCCATTTTAAAATGTTGGAAATAGCAGTTTTGCCCTTACTTGGCCTTGCTATCTGGCATTCCTTGAAATGAATGTGTTTTTTCCATCAACGTTGATTTCTTTTCCAGTAGGTTATAGGGGATAAAATAAAACAATACTGACATTATTTGCTCAAGAGGAAGTAACGTGGCAAATGAAAACTAGTTCTGAGCTTTTTTCCCACTACTAAGTTGACACTATGTCAGCTTGTCCTTAACAATGTCCTCTACTATTACCTTAGACAAAGTTACCAGTAACTTATAACCTTTATCTATTAATTATATTTGTGCTTTATTATTTATAAACACATATATCATATGCATTTTTCTTTATAGATGTCTATATGAAGACATGTCTATCATGTATAATTCTTTCACCTGTTGATTTAAGCTAAGAGAAAAGGATTCAGACGCTCAAAGACTTGAGGTTTTTATAGGTTCAATGTTGGAAGAATTGTCATTTTTCTACTTCAACAAAAAGAACATCTCTCTCTTTAATAGTCTTCCTAATCTAGTACTACGTACAGGAAAAACAAACTGAATGTGTTAGGAAGATGCAGAGATCCATACGTGTCAGAAAACCCCAGGAAAGCATTAAAACTGGCTCAAGTTTTTTGTTTGTTTAAGTTTTATCAAGGTATAATTGATATACAAAAAGTATTCTATGCATGTAATGTATGTATCTTGATGAGTTTGGACATATGCATATACCTGTGATACCTAATTCCAAGGTTTCCAGTACTATACAGCAACCCTTTGGGATCTAAAGACTGTCCCCAAAACTGGGAACAGTAATGCTGTGTTTGTACTTCTTAAGCTTCTTTTTGAAAGCATTTCATAAAATCTTTGTTGTATTCATATTTTAGGGCAGCAGTTTAAGTGGTTCCTTACACAAAAAATTTGAACTTTTAAGGGTTTTTTTAAAAATCACTATCTAAATCTCTCACTATCTATTTTTCCATGACTACTAATAGCCTAACTGGTATCGGTGATGTCGATATGAGGGCAGACAAAAAACCTTGCCCTCCAGAAGACCATGATATCTTGTGAAATTATTCATCTGCTCTTCCTCCACTTTTTGTTCCCCTCCAACATTAACAAATTAAACAATAGCCCCCTAACAGGCAGCATCCTTCAAGATCAAAATTTATTTTCAAGCAAGTTAAATTCCTTGGGAAAAAGAAAAAAAAAAGTTTGCCAGACACCGTTATGAATGCTTTGCAGACATCTTATTTAAGCAAAAATAATCCTATGAAGTATTTTATACATGAAGAAACTTAGGCTCAAAGAACTTGAGTGACATACCCAAGTTCACACATGGTAAATGATAGAATTAGGATATAACCCCAGTTCCATGTAACTTCAAAGACCCTACTGCTCTCTCCTATAACTTACACCTTCTCCAAGGACAGTGTCAGGAAGCAGGGTGGCATGTGAACATTAGAATGGAAGGAAAATCTATTCAGAAGTGAAGAAATGAGAATTCATTATCTTGTTCTTCCAATAGAAATGATCAGTAGGAATCCCAGTGAGACTGAAGAGTATAGGTTAGCGTGCCCCAGGACCCAGGTTTCCCTGGTCTCCTCTAAAGCAGTCATGAATTTCTTCACTCAACACTAGTTTATTGGGTGCCTAATAAAAGCCTAACACTGTGCAGGTCACCAATGTAGCACAGTGAACCACAGTCTCTGTTCAGAATACCCGAACAATTAACAGGTAGACAAACAAAACCATAAACAAAATGATTGGGTTATCTGGGTTTCTCTATGAAGTTGACTTTTGGTTTGAGATCCGAAGACTGGGAAGGAACAGCTGTAGATAGAATTTCCTAGGGAGAAAGAAGAGCAGATGCAAAGGCCCTGGGGCAGGAAAGAGCTTGACTTAGAAGAAACTGAAAAGCAGGCTACTGATGTAGCCTTGTGAGCACCAGGGTGGGTGATACGAGATGGTGCTGGAGTGAAAGATGGCTGCTGACCAGGCAGGGCCTTCAGGCTAAGATGAGGGTGTCGTTCCTCTCCCTATATTGTACTTTCTTCCTTTTGTCAACAGCCAAGCTCAAAGCTCTTTATTTTGTACGATGCCCCCAGTCAGGAAGCACAGTGTACTCTCATTCTTAATACCTCCTGTAGGACCAAGCCCTCAGTAACCACTATGAATGCTACTCAGTGATAATGCCTCACATTTTGTGGGATTTGTAAATTACGTGAACTTCCTGGCATCCTTTTTTCTTCCTCATGACAACCAGAATATTAGTGTTGTGTGGTAGCCATGTGCCTGCCTGTCACACCTGGGCATAAAGCAAAGTTCTGCTACTCCATAGCTGTGTGACTTCAGACAGGTCACCTCACCTTTCTAGATCCCAGGTTCCTCATTTCAAAAAGGAAAGAACTGTCTTGCGGCATTCATTCTGTGAGGAATAAGCAAGATAAAGTATCAAGATTGCATAGCATAGGGCCTGGCAGGTAGTCAGTGCACAATACTTGTACACGTTTCCACTCCATCCCACCCCGTCTGCAGATAGTGACTTGTCTAAGCTTGCACATTTAGGAGACGCTAGAACCAAAACTTTGGCTACTTCATCTAAGTGCTTTTTTACCTCTCCTGCCGTGAATCACTGCAAAGTGAAAGGAGGTTAATAAACCTTTTTCCACCCTATGAGAGAGGGTATCATGTACAGCGAGAGGAAGGTCAATTTCTGGAAGCATGGGATTAGTTTGAGCATTGATCTAAAAACTCTTACACGAGAATTTCTTAAGGGCATACTTCTATTAAACATTTCTCTTTGCTATTTCTGCTAAGCAAAAGAAGAAGGAAAAAAAAAAACATCCTGCCCTATGCTTCCTTAAAAGGAAAAAACAAATGGAAGTTTGATGAAATCACGTGGGTGCCCTTGACTTATCTTTATCCATCACCGTAAAATGTGCCCACATGGAAGATAAATAGTGTTACTACATCCAGTGCTCAGTACTAAGTTCCAGAAATGTTGACAAGACACTAATCCCAACAAAATGTATGGAAGTTAATTATAACTGAAGCACAAAGTCAGCCAGAAGATTGCAGTCACCAAGATTCACTGAATGAACACTTTGTTCTTTGCTGTGAAGGAGATACGCACATCTCTCTCCTCATTCCCTTTCTGCATCTCCCTTCTGCCTTGCCTACATAACTGCTAAAGTGCAACTCCATGCTGGGAACAAATGTGCTGTAAGCCTGAGAAGGAAAGGAAACCTTCTCAGTGTCTCGTGCCCAGGGGACATTTGGAAAGCCCAGGGACTGCAGAGAGCCTGGTGCTATCTCTGTAACCTTAAGCTTGAGGCCATGCACTGACACTTTCTTCTCCCAAGAAGGGTATCCATCAGGCATTCAGCATAGTAGCATCTTTCCCTGAAATATGATTGGCTATAAGGCCACCAGAAGTTCAGGTTTGCTATTAAAGCCGTATTAGGAAAGCTAGTCAGATTTCAAAGGCTGTGGTTCTTGTGAAAAGGCAACTAAATTTTCTGCCATAGAGAGAGAGGGTCAGTCAGCCCTGCATCAAAGAAAAATATGGGCCAAGAAAATGTGAATGGAACTGGAAGTAGGTATTTGAGTTTCTGCTGCTTATTCTCTTTGACCCTCTGGAGGGAGAATAGTGATGCCATTGTCCCTAACTCACTATCAATTCATTCATTCACTCAAAGAACATTTTTTGTTTTTGTTTTTGTTTCTTGCGGTACGTGGGCCTCTCACTGTTGTGGCTTACTCCCGTTGCGGAGCACAGGCTCCGGACGCGCAGGCTCAGCGGCCATGGCTCACGGGCCCAGCCGCTCCGCGGCATGTGGTATCTTCCCAGACCAGGGCACGAACCCGTGTCCCCTGCATCGGCAAGCGGACTCTCAACCGCTGCGCCACCAGGGAAGCCCTCAAAGTACATTTTATTACGTGCCTAACCGTGCAAGTGTATCACAAAGAACATTAGTCATTCAAGAAATTCACTGAGAAATCTATTATTGTCATTTAAAAAATAAATTTGGCAATGCTGACTAGTCTCCTTCAGGACCCTACTGGCGCAGTGGTTGAGGATCCACCTGCCAATGCAGGGGATGCGGGTTCAAGCCCTGGTCCGGGAAGATCCCACATGCCGCGGAGCAACTAAGCCCATGTGCCACAACTACTGAGTCTGTGCTCTAGAGCCCGTGAGCCACAACTACTGAGCCCACATGCCACAACTACTGAAGCCCGCGTGCCTAGAGCCTGTGCTCTGCAACAAGAGAAGCCATTACAATGAGAAGACTGTGCACCGCAACGAAGACCCAATGCAGCCAAAAATTAAAAATAAATAAATTTAAAAAAAACAGAAAACAAACCCTCATCTTATCTGCATTCCCTCCCCAACCAAGAATCTTCTTAGCAAAGTTTTCCCTAGCCTGGGAAGCCAATCAAATTTGAACTTCTCTCCGTGGTTCAGTAACTGTCATATCATGTTTCTTTATTTTCTTCACAGATATTTCTGGAATTTTCATAGTTTTTGGTTCCTTACTTATTCTCTGCCTCCCTGAATTAGAATGTCAATTCCACAAGACAAGACCCCTTTCCATTCTTCTTCACTATGGTTCCAGGTCAGGTTGGCCATCTGGTCATGCCTTTTGCCTTGCTTGCATTAGGTCCTAAATCTATGCCAGAACAGAGTAAGTGTTTAGTAAATATTTTGATTGAATGAAAGAACTATAAACGTGGTCAATACAGAAATGAGATGCTGTTGAAGAGACTGAGATAAAAATTAAGGGCAGGCATGAGGAAACCTTGCTTTCCAGTTATTATTGGGCAGCTTCAGAAACTGAAGCAAAGAGCTTGCAAGCAACTTGATATCAGAACACAAGACAAAGTTTACCCAAACCACTGATCCTTATGACTATGTCCTTTAATAATAATAATAATAAAAGCAACAACAACATTAGTACTCTGGTACATTTATTTTCTGCCAGACACAGTTCTAAGTGCTTTTCCTGTGTTAAATAATTTAATCCCTAAACTATCCTGTAAGAGAGACACTATTATTACCTTCTTTTCACAGATGAAGTAACAGAGGCATAGAAAATGAAGTGATATTGTACAGCACAGGGAAATATAGCCATTAATTTGTAATACTGTAAAATGGAGTATAATCTATAAAACTACTGAATCACTATGTTGTACACCTGAAACTAACATAATACTGTAAATCAACTATACTTCAACAAGAAAATAAATAATAAATTGAAAAATAATTTTTAAAAGAGAAAGAAAGTAAAGTGACTTACCAAAGGTCACGCAGCTTACATGTGTCAGAGGTAAGGTATAAACCCAGGCACTCTGATTCTCTTTAACCATCTGGCTATACATTAAACCTCACTGTGTTTCCCTGATTTTATTGGCTTTATCCTATTGTGACCATGCTAAAAGAGTATTGCATAGCATGGATTAGAAACATAGATCTTTTACAAATCTATTTAAAAAGTGGATGGGACTGTTATTGTAACAATGAACAGTAAAACAGTAAAACTTCAGAATAAATGGAGAAAGAAGAAAAACTGTTTTTCATACTGTCTTAAGCAGCCACCCTCATGACAGGGAGAAAATGAGGCAAATTTATTCTGTTTAGCCTTAAGTGTATTTATACACTTTAATCTCTTGCCTTGTATGCTCATCAGAGCAATTTGTCAGTTGGTTGTAAGCTTTCTACATAAATATATGTGAAACTTGTGGTATCTACAGATATCCTCTATTAAATTGATGAACATATCTGTTTTAAGTCTACCCAAAGTAGAAGTTAAACGAGAGCCGCTGAGGCACATTGCAACAGGAGAGAGGAGAGATTCACGCATTTGCAGGTATTCAGCCTCGACGCTCAGTTGAGAGCCTCCTTTCTCCCTACCCCTCTCCTCCCGACTCAGTTCAGATAACCTGATTGTCCTCTGCCTGTAGAGCTCAGCCCACCCACAGACTCATATCGACAGATGAATGGATAAAGAAGATGTGGCACATATATACAATGGAATATTACTCAGCCATAAGAAGAAATGAAATTGAGTTATTTGTAGTGAGGTGGATGGACCTAGAGTCTGTCCTACAGAGTGAAGTAAGTCAGAAAGAGAAAGACAAATACCGTATGCTAACACATATATATAGAATCTAAAAAAAAAAAAAAATGGTTCTGAAGAACCTAGGGGCAGGACAGGAATAAAGACACAAACGTTGAGAATGGACTTGAGGACATGGGGAGGGGAAGGGTAAGCTGGGACGAAGTGAGAGAGTGACATGGACATATATACTCTACCAAATGTAAAATAGATAGCTAGTGGGAAGCAGCCGCATAGCACAGGGAGATCAGCTCGGTGCTCTGTGACCACCTAGAGGGGTGGGATAGGGAGGGTGGGAGGCAGACTCAAGAGGGAGGAGATATGGGGATATATGTATATGTATAGCTGATTCACTTGTTATAAAGCAGAAACTAACACACCATTGTAGAGCAATTATACTCCAGTAAAGATGTTAAAAAAAAAAAAGCCTTCAGTTAAATATCAACTTCCATTATAGCCGTTGGTGCCCATCCATTCAATGAATGTATACTTAGCATGTGCTGTGCACAGAACTAGATTTGTTGCCTAGATTCTAAATCCCCAAACTATGTTCCTTGGCCCCTATTCCTTTTTTCCTTCAGTATCCCAGCTTGGATTTCTGGTTTCTTCTCCCTGGTCTGGACGGACAGCCTTGGGGGACTTGCCCAGGGTTACTTTACCTGATTTAAGATGGTCTCTGCTCCCAGTATTATCTCCCTTCTCTGCCTAATGTCTACTCCCTTCTTTACCAAGTGCGTTCCATTACCCCTCCTTCCTCTTCACCAAAATCGTTACACACCCATCCCTTGGGCCCAAAGTTGACTTACTAAACAATAAATATTTCTGCGTACTGGTCTGAATATTCTATCAATGACCCCACAGCTATTCCAAATGTACTCATTTCTAGAACACCAGTGAAATAAAACATGATACCAGTTAGGACCATTTGAGGAAAAGAATGTGGCTTAGAATCATCCGTGATATTGAATATTTCCTGCTTGATGCAAATTATTCTACTTCAGGCATGTGTCCCAGAGTATATCCCAGGAAACTGATCCTAAGAGAGGTACCGCATGAAAAAAAAAAAAGTTCTGTGCAGGAAATCCTGTGTGCTACATTCCCTTCTTGTGTCACAAACCGGTTTGACACAGGAAACCCATTTTTTTCAGTAACATCCATCATGTCCCCATTGAATCCACTTTAGGAAATGCAGCTTTCCTAAAAGGAGACAAAGATGAACCAGAAATATTTTCCACCTTCAAAGGAACTTTTCCTGGGAATGGTGCAGAGAGAATGATGCACAGCACAAAACAGGAGTAAACAAAGCACAAATGTGTGTGTTTGTGTTGATGAGTAGAAGGTAAAAAATAAGTATGAGCTGATTGCTTAGTTTCATGGTGAGGTGATTGGCCTTTCATTGGAATAATGATGTAATATGTCCTGAATCCGTACCCAGCCTAGGACATATAAACAAAGTCAGATGCAGCACAGTTTTTTAGAAGTTTTATGTGTGAGAGAGATCCTTACTTCTCTATGCTGCTCGCAGCTCCCCTAAGCTCCCCTCGCTAACTTCTGACCCCTTTAATTGTTCCCAAGAATTTGTAGCTTCATCCAGCATCTGTATGGTTGTGATACTGAATATTTATTTTGCAACCCATCCTCTCATAGACATGTGTTTTACTCTAAGTCTGAAAGGGCCTAAAAGACCATCCCACACTCATATTTTATAGGCTCATCATATTTACGTGACGTGGTCATGTTTAAACAGCTAAATCATGGCAGGTGAGGGAGTAGGGTGAAGGCCTAGGGACTCCCAGCCACAGAGCTGGGCAAACATTGTCCTTCCTTGGCCGGCCCAGTGAGGATGTCCTCAAAGCTGATAGGCTGATTCTGTTCAAAGACTTCATTTGTCACACCCTCATTACTCTCACCCACACTCTGGGAGCTAAGAAGTACTGGCCAGGAGCAAAAGGTCAATAGGATCACACACATTCACTTCCAGAAAGAACCCCACCATGTTATCAATGTAGATATCAATTTATTCTAGCGGTCTGACCACGTCTTCAGAATCATTCCTGGCCCCTGCGTGTTCAGCTCTCACAAGCTCACGTACCATAGCAGTGCTTGAGTTCACCAGGAGGCAAATGAAAACATATTGCTCGTCTGTACCATCCTTTTTTCCCAAAATATTCTAAGCTAGAGATTCTGTAGCTATGAAGGCCCAAGAGTTTCATTAACTTAGTTGCTAACAATTTATGCTTCAATCTACTGTCATCGAAAAATGGTAGATAATGATGAGCTAATTCTCGCGTGAACTACAGGGAGGATTTGTTCTTTTTACACATCTATATAAAACTAAAATCTTTTTAAAATGAAACTAGATTAGGAAAGAAAAATTTTAAAAAGATTCAGGTTGGTTTGAAAGCACTTCTCGTCTCCTCACCTCTATGCCTCCTAAGACAATTCTTATGTCTTTTTAATCTCCCCTAAGAAGGATTTCCAGTTTTACCAAAAAGTCTGGCTCCAACTCTAGGTATACTTATGGCTGTAATTTTCAAGCTGTAAAGTGCTATATAATACACCTACCACATTATGGGCAACAGATAAATATTTATGTAATGAAAAAAATGGGTGAATAGTATTATTATTTTCCTTCTTTACTTGTGTATTTTCTTCTTTTATCCTACCTATCCTACCTAGAACAAGACTAGGGTCTGTTCAAAAAGGGATACCTAAATGATTTGGTCATATCTCCTACTTACTGCCTCTGCTGCTCAGTCCTTATGTCCTAGTTTTTGTGACTAAATACTTTGTGCTTTGCAAAAACTATTTCAGGTGTGGAAATGAGAAGGCAGCATGCAGTGGAGACACTGCTTACTGAGTTCCTACAAAGTGCAAAGTACATTTTTTGGCACTGGAGAGTCAAACGGTTACATGGAATCTGTGATTTCTGCCAGCAAAGGTTTACAGTCTATTTCAGGATCTTGTGTATATGTATGTATACATAAGCATATATATGTATATAATTTGGGATTATATATTATATTTATATAATTATGACTATATAATTGGGACATATATATGTGTGTGTGTATACATGATGATAATTGGGAAAATTAAGTTTGGAATTAGAAAATTAGATTGGGAAGATTAACTAGTAAAATATTACAATAGGCTATCATTTAAAAAATAATATTAACAGAAAATAGAGAACAGTCTGTACAAATGAAAACTAAGAAATAAAGGAACTTATAGGAAAGGAACTCTATGTGTTTTCTGACTGCCTTTAATTTTATATATATTTTTCTTTGCTATATACCCTTCAGATTTTTAAAAATAAGTTAAAAATGTAAGAAGCATATGCTAAATATAAAATGAGTGATACGTGTACAGGCAACTAGTACAAAAGTTCAGAAGAGAAAGCAGCCTGGGAATTATTCTGGATTCTCTCCAAAGTAAGCTAAGTACATACAATTTCTGTATGTTTTACAGAGAATGAAACTGTTTACTCCATACTTAGCCACTATGGAGCCAGAAAACCTTCTGATTTATTGAAATCTACATTGTATATAATCTTTTGAAATTATTCAATCTTAATACTTCCATAAATATACATAAGCTAGAAGCTTTAAATATATTTACAAATAGTATCCTGTTTATGTTTTATTGAATATTCAAAAATCATTTGCCATTAGATGATTATTAATATGCAACAAAATGCCATAAAGCTTCTTTAAGAAGCTTTAGAGGATTGGGTATTTTATTTCTCCTGAAGAACTCCAATATCAACCTCATCCCTAGTTTTTCCCCCCTCAATAAAATTGCGTACTTTTTTTTGCCAGTGCCCAAGGATAGTGCAAAGTTTATCCACAGCACATCCCAAAGCTACACAGAGTCCGCCCCAGACTCTGAATCAACAAGTCTGAAGCCCTGAGGCTGGCAAGGAGTGACTTCTGCTGTCAGCTCTTCAGGCTTTTCTCTGTCCCAGGCTTGGAATGTAGAGAGCAGGGTGGAAGTGTTTAATCTGGAAGCTATCTACTTCTTAGGAAGTTTACCTCGGGGGTCTCAGAAATATTGAGCTGCTTGGCACTTGAAGGAACTTCCTAATAAGAGGGCAGACTAAAAAGATTAGTTTCATTCAGGCAAGGAGGACAGAATCTGAAACATGAGACACTGGTCCAGACTCTTGATCCCAAGTGACGGAAACCCAATTAAAACTCGTTTAATCACAGAAGGAAATAAAACAGCAAGCCTTCATAAAACTTTAATTTCTTTTTAATCTTGCAGAAAAAATATTTAATTATTTGTATAAAAACATTGCAAGGAAGGAAGGAAAAAAAAAAAAGAAACTTGTTGAATCAGAAAGAGAACTGGTTCATGTCACTGAAAAGACCAGGAGAGAATCTGGCTTCAGGGTCTGCATATCATCAAAACTTTTGACTCTCACTCTCTCTGGCTCTTTCTTGCTCCTGTTCTCATAGCTGTTTCTCTGTATGAATTACCCATGTTCTCTTAGACCGTAGCCTGAGGATGGAGTAGACAAAGAGTTGAGTATACGAGAGTGGAGTTTGAAGAAACTGTGGCACAACCACATGTAAGAAGTCAGTCAGTGATCAGATATATGAGTACAGAGCTCAAGACAAAGGGCTCAATTAATAATTTTCATAGAGCTCCACGAACTAATGATAGCAACATTTATGAGCATCACCTGTATGCCAGGCAGTTTACTAAGCAATAAACCTCATTGAACCTTCAAAATTCTGTGAGAGAGTCTCAGAGGTCTAAATGACTTGCCCAAATTCACGTAACTGCTAAAACATGGCGCTGCCGTATTTGAAAACCCAGGTCAGTACATATGACTCCTGTGCAGGACACTCTGGACATTAACCAAAGTCTTGGCTGCTGGGGACTCATAACTGTCCTCTCCCAAAATCTCCCTTCAGAAAGGGAGCTCCCTCAAGAAAGGGAGGTGCTTCATCCAAGGTTGTGCCCCCTTGATAAAAGTTACCAAGACCCAATCACCTTGCCTCAATTTGGGAGACTGCAAAGAACTTCCCATGGGATCGTTAGATGCCTCTGTTACAACTGCGTCACAGTTAAACTTTAGCTTCTGCCCAGTTTTACTTCCCCCACTTCCTTACATGAGTCGTTCCCAAGTGTACCCATGGCAAAACTCACACGCACAAACCTCCATTTCAGGTTCTGTTTCAAGCAAGCTCAAAGCCTGAGCTGTTTGCTTTTATCATAAACTACCTCCTCAAATCAAGTCTGTTGGCTTTGCCTGCTTAACTCCAAAGAGATATTGTGAAATGAATCATGAAGTTTTGAAAATGAGCAATTTCCAAACAGGGGACAAAAAATATTCCCATGACATACTCAAAAAGGTAGCATAATTTTATGTGAATTGTGGACCTAGTCAACAATTTTTCATGTTCTCTACTACAATATTTTATGTTCTCTGTTACAAAGCTGAGCAGAAGGCCTTCTTCATGTTGGTTTACTCTTTCCTGTCTTCCTGGCAAATTAAACTGTTCGATGAACAGCCTGCATTTAGCGTGGAGCTTGCTTGCACGTCAGACACGGTTTAGATACAAATTGTTTCCTTGAGGAGTAACCATGGAGTCCTTCACTCCTAGGTCACTGGGAATGTGTTAATATTCATTGAGTCCTGGGGTGCGTCAAACAGACACAGAGTTACCAGTCCTCAACTTCAATCTGAGTTACAACAGAAACCACAGTAAGAAAGACAAGAAACAAAGACCACTTTGTCCATCCTTGAAGGATGCCTTAACTTCATCTGGTCCTTCTAGAAAATGGTAATATTTTTTCCTTCTCTCTCAATGTTTTTCAGTAGGAAAGGCTGTCACCCATGTTACAGTTTCTGGAATTCCAGAGAGGCCCCCATGCTCTCCCGAGTACATCCCCTCACTGACTTGAGGTTATTTGCAATTCCACCATTAGGCATTCTTTCTCTAGTACCAGCCAAAGGTGGCCAAGGCAATAGCAAGCCTTAAACCTTTTCAGTCCACTGCAGTTCAGTATAAGTATGACTGAGTTTGCCAACAACTTTTGAAAGCAGGTGGTTCTGATGACAAAGTTGTTGGGTAGAGAGATGGGGTAGGAAACCAGCACTGGTAGAACAACTATTTGTTCAAGACACTTTACAGGTACAACCTCATTTGATCCTCATTTAACCCTATATTAGCCCTGTATTATCCCTCCTTTATTGGGAAGGAAACTGAGTTTTAGACAAGTAGATAGATTGTCCAATATCATGTACCTAGAAGGTACCAGATGTGGGCTACATGTGTGGGCCTGCCCAACGGAACAGCAGTATCCTCTAAAAACACCGGACTCATCAGGGGAGATCATGTCATTAGGGTAGGAAAGTGAAGAATGAAGAGGAAAAAGGAACTAAAACACAAGTGCTTAGCCTCAAGGATCATCACTGCACTAGGCCATGGGACCTAAGGTAACATGGTACTACACGAAGCATGACATGAACCTGAAGGGGCCCTGGGATAAAGGGCTCCTTCGCAACAAATAGATGGATAGTCCCCGTGAAGTAGAAGGGCCACCTCCTCTGCAAACAAGGCCAAGAGCATCTGTAAACTCATTAAAACCTTTGGCGCCAGAGAACGTCCACTCTGGACTGTAGTTTCTTACCTGTTTGGTACATCAGTCTGACCAGCGGTTTCCTCAGCCCACACTCAGATAGAGTTAGGTGGCTCTGAACAGGACTTTTGGAGACAAGCAGAGAGCGGAGTCACCTGAACGTACCATATATGTAGTTCTCTATGTGAGGCTGTAGATCGATTCCCGAATAAAACAGCATTCTCTTTGGGATTATCTACTGCTATAGATTGTCCACAGTGCTTCTCTCTGCTATACCAACAACCCTTAGGAGTTTGAAGTAGGAAATGTACTCCCAGGTACAACAATTTTAGTTCTCCAAGTATAACAGGGCTGCATTTGTATCACTGGGCTTAGACAAAGTTGATCCAAGTACCCCCAGATTTATACTAAGTTATCTATTCATTAACCACAATTCTAGTACTAACCTTTTCTCGTCTTGGAATGTTAGACATGGAGCTCAAAAGTATTACGATGTACTGGGAAAACAGCATAAGGTTAAGAACGTGGGTTTTGGAACCACGTAGTCTTTGATTCAAGTCCCAGTTCTAGTATTTTCTAGTGCATGGCCTTGCACAAGTTACTTAATCTCTCTGCACCTCAGTTTTAGTAAGGGTAAAATGGAGATCTATCCAAGTAAGGCTGCTGTGAGGGTCAAATGAGATAAGGTATGTAAAACCCTTATTGTTATCTCTTTAATTCTCACCTTATGACCCTGTATTTGAAGGACGCCATTGAAAATGACTTTCCATGAGATTTTGCCCATCTGCCAGGTGAACACATGGCTGTTTAGAAGGAAAATACATTAGTTTGGCTGAAAAAAACACTAAAATCAACAACTTGTTGAAGACAAATGTTCAGAGAAAGATGGTATCTGGTGCTATTATATAGTTTACCCAGAAAAATTACAGCAAAAAGAAAATGAAAAGCATTTCAAAAGTCAACATTCTTGTTTTAATTAGTACAGAGATTCATAACCTTCACTGTATTAGATGTAAGAGAAAACTCCTTTATTCACATAATTTTTGATCTCTGTTTAAAAATAACATTTCAATCAAACCTTTTGATGATTGATGATTGATTGTTCACCATCAAATATTGGTACCTTGTGAAATGGATTTGCTTTTAGAGCTCCTTTCCTGGCACCAGTTTTCCTCGGAAAAGGAGGAGTTTCTTTCCACTGAGATGGAGACATATTTGTGGATGCTGTCAAAAGCTCTTTTACATTTGATGTCTCATGTCAGAGAAGTCAAGGATCCCGAGAGGAATTACTTTCTACCAAGCGTCATATGTGCTCAGCTTACTATATATTTTCCAGGACTTGCTTCAAAGACTGGGCATTATAACGGAACTATTTTGAAGAGGACTGAAAAAGATCCATTCAAAATGTATCTCCTAGCTCCTTGTCTAGTTAGGTTTATCCTTTTTGACATTTTAAATCGCATATCCTTTAGCTGTGATGGGAATGTCATGAGGAAATCTCTTGAAGAACAAAGAAATGAGCATGTGTGACGATTGAAGGGGCAATTTAAGGGGCTATTGTGACCATGAATATCCCACTGAACTGGATACAGCTGTGTAAACCCAGGATGGGCGGTATGTAAACAGGGATTTGACAATGCTATGCTGCTGGGTTTGGCTAGAGCTCAGATCACACATGTCAGTTTTAATTATAATATCTCCCACCACGTCTTTGACCTAAACAAAATATATAGTTGTCTCTTCAAACACATCTGTGTAAAGTCATATTGGATAAAGTGGGGTTTTTAACATACAACAATTGAAATGTTGGCTTTAACGGAGGCATTCTTCTAAGGCTCAAAGATTAACAAGAGCGGAAAAAAACTTGTAGAGAAGAGTAAGCAAACGCAGAGATGCCATAAATTTTCCTTCTGGTCTACTAATCGATACCAGCACTCTGCCAGTGAATTACTGTAAATAAATTAATAGGGAAACCCATTTGTCATCACTTTGTATGCTAGTGAACTTCTAAAGAGCCTGGAGGATAAAGTGCTGATTGATTTCATTTATCAAAATCCTACTCATCCTTTAAGACCCCGATCAAACATCATCCCTTCCATGAAGCCCTGAATGTCCATGCCCAGGAATGGGTTTCCCCTGCCCCAGATCCACCGTGCCAATTTTCTTGGTCATACATAAGAAAATTGGCTGAATACAAAGGATATCTTAGTAGACTTTACATCAGAGTTTGAGTCCTGGCTCTGCCACTCCTAGCTAAGTGACTTTAGGCAAATAAGTTTGCCTTTCAAATCTAATAATGACAACAATGATGACATTTATTGAAACCTTACCATACACAGTGTATGCAATACAGTATTTCTAATCCTCACCACAACCTGCAATGTGGTTATGATTGTTCTCCACTGTAAAGCCGAGGAAACTGAATAGTTAAATAACTTAAGAAGCACATTTAATAAGCTAGTCTTCAAGCCTCAACAAATGCGCATATTCCATTTCATTATCCTACCTTTCTCACTTCATCTACCACTTAGGAAGCACTTGACAAATAGTAGTTCTTATTACATACATGCTGACAATACCAGTTTATTGATTGACCATATAGGCCCTAATGGGAAGTTTTATAGACCACATTAACCCCTGTGGCCTCAGAGGGCCTGGGTTTTTCATTTACTGTAGACAACGTGGACCTTGAATTTTACACTGAGCAGCAAAAGCCACAGCATGAAGTATCAAAGGCTATAAAATTCAACAAGATTTGATACGTGCCATTTCTCTTTTTTTTTTCTTGACAAAAATAAGGCCACTCTCCATAGACCCAGAACACTTTTGACCATAATTTACTGTATGAGTTCCAAGTTGATTAATCTGAGCATGAGAATATATTTCAGAATATTGCAATCTCACAATTAATGGATGCTAAAAAATAGAATATATCAATACCGACATTTACTAAAACGTTATAAATTGAATATTTTTATTCTAGATGATTTTTTTTTTATTTTAAGAAAAATTGAAAGAAGAATTATATTTTTATAGTCATTTCAAAGTTGGGTAAGAATTCCAAAACTTTATTCGGAGTAACCACTCTTCCGTCTGGAATACAAGTTTTCAGCTCTTTTGAGGAAACGGGGAGGGGGAGGGGTAAGCTGGGACGAAGTGAGAGAGTAGCGTTGACATATATACACTACCAAATGTAAAATAGCTAGCTAGTGGGAAGCAGCTGTATAGCACAGGGAGATCAGCTCGGTGCTTTGTGTCCACCTAGAGGGGTGGGATAGGGAGAGTGGGAGGGAGACGCAAGAGGGAAGAGATAAGGGGATATATGTATATGTATAGCTGATTCACTTGGTTATACAGCAGAAACTAACACAATGTAAAGCAATTATACTCCAATAAAGATGTTAAAGTCCTTGGGGCAAGGTGTGAACGTCAATTTAAGACATGTAATTTGTAACAAAGAATTCCTCTGAGGGCTACAAACTACTTGAGCTTAGCAACCTGGAGTTTATATATCTTTTCTTGCTCTTGGCGATGATCTAAGAGTCTAGCTTCTGAAAAGGAGGTAAATGTGTTCAAATTAGGAATTGACCCTGAGGAAGCTAAATTTTCTCAATTGACAGATACTTGCTTTAGATACCAATCCAGTAAGTTAGACCAGTGGACACACTTTTACTAATAACAGGACAGAACTGTTGACGCATGGAAGCAACGTGGGACAGTGACAGGAGCAAAGACTTTCAAAGAAAGAAGACAGGGGTCTGCACCCTGGTCTTACATGTACTTGGACAGTTAATTAGCATGCCACAGTGATTTATTGAGAGCTTGGCTTGTGCTGGGTACTATTTTAGGTATTAGGCCCTGAAACCACTCTCTAAGCTTCTGTTTTCTCACGTTGAATCTAAGAAAGAGTGAAAGAAAATATAAGCAAAGTACTTAGCAGGGTTCCTGGAATACAGTAGGTGACTGATCAATAGTGGCTGATATAATATTATTGTTTCTATGGCAATGGAGTTTGTCTGGATAAATCTGACCTTTACAGTTTGATTTTCATTCTTCTTCAACTCCCAATCAATGTGGCTAAAGCTCAATCTTATTATTTCAGAAATATGACCTTATTATTAAACTTAAATGCTCACATGAAAAAGGAAAAACTAGTCACCTGAATACTTTTCCAACAATACTAATCTGAAATAATATTTTGCCAGTAATTGTCATCGTTTTAGAAAGAGTCAGTTCTGTGTCATGTTGCAATAATAATACTTGGATCGGGATGCTTTCAATTACAATTAAGAGAAAAATCCTCTCAGAACAAACAGGAAAGGAAATGTATTAGCTCATATAATTGAAAGGTAGAGCCTAAACACTATATATTATCACATATAATTCTTACAATGTATCCATTATCATCTCCATTTTATATGAAGTAAATGAAGCCTAGAGAGGTTAAATAACTTATCCAAAGTTCACACAGACACTGTGTGAGGGGTCAGTATTTGAATCCAGGCCATCAGGCTCCAAAGTCCATTCTACTTTTTAGACCATTTAGAACAATTCCTGGCATAGACTACCCAGCCAACATCCACTTTTCATAATAACCACTAGGCTTTTTTACTTTCCAAAATATGGTAACGTTTTATTCCATTTTTCCATTTTCTATTTTAACATGAGAGTGTCACATAGATATAGCCAAAGAATTTGGATTAATATACTACATCACAATCAGTTTCATTTTTCGGGTCACCAAATGCCTAGATCCAGGCACAAAGCCAAGTGCATTGAAGGAGATAAAATACTTGCTCTTCACTTTAAGTTTACAATGTATATACTTCTGTAGTTCTTCAGGGCTGACAAAGGCATAGGGCCTGCATTAGCTCCTTTGGTCCTTATAACAAACCTGGTCAGAATTTCTATAAGCCTGACCTGGACTGTCAGGGGTCAGGGCCCACTGTAAGCATGGGCTGGCTACAAATCTTTACACAAAATATGAATAGGTGCCAGAGCCCAGGACCAGACCCCTGGATCAGGGTAATTAATTTGTGCCAGTTTCCCTCACGCTACCCACCCCACCTCATCGGCCCCACTCCTGTCTCTAAGGCTAGTGCTAAGTTCAACAAATGCCAAGTGCTATCTGTAACACAAGAGTAAAGCTAACACTCCTTGGGTCTGAGGCAGACGCTTAAAATACAGCAACATGTTCAAGCCGCTTTAAATGGAAGCTTGTTTCATCATTTCTTTGCCTTTGCGTGGCTATGAAACCTTAGTTTGTCTCTTTAAGCATCCTAAACATAATTATTTTAAAGTCTAGATCAATATAAACTATCCCAGAATTTATGGTGTAAATGTGGAAAACCTCATATGTTAATAAGATAAATAAGTAATGTCTTTGTCAGACACAGCTCTAGAATTCATTGCATCTGGAGTACATTGATGTCTCCATAGTTGATTCTGTTGCTGTTTTTCTTAAAGCTAGTTTTCTTCATGTGTGTATGAATTTGGGCTTGCAGGCGCATTTTGAATGGAAGCCTTTTGGGTTTGGGTTTGGGTTTGGGCTTCGGTTCTCTGACATCTGCCTGTGAACACGCTCTCACTCACCTTCCGTCTGTACCCCCTGCCCTTGCTTCCTGTGCGCATCTCTCCACATGCCCCCCACGTGACTTCCTCTACATTTGCCTCAATATGCCCCCAACACCCAGCCCACAGTCCAGAACCAGGTCTTTTAAGGTTTGGAGGTTTGGGGTATATATTTGTTTTCTAAGCCTGCCATAATAAATTATCACAAGCTTGATGCCCTCAAACAACAGAAATTTACACTATCGTAGTTCTGGAGGCCAAACGCCTAGAATCATGGTGTCAGCAAATCCGTGCTCCTTCTGAAGAGTTTAGGGAAGAATCCTTCCTTGCCTCTTTCCAGCTTCTGGTGGCTACTGGCATGCCTTGGCTTGCAGTAGCTGCATCACTCCAATGTCTGCCTCTGTCTTCATGTGGCCTTCTCCCCAGTTTGTCTCTATGTGTCCTGCTCATTTTATAAGGACATCTCGGTCATTGGGTTTAGGGACCACCCTAAATGCAGGATGATTTAGTGTCCAGATTCTTAACTAATTACATCTGCAAAGACCTTATTTCCAAATAAGGTCACATTCTGAGGTTCTGGATGGCCATGGATTTTTGCAGGGTTGGGGGGTGTCTATTCAACACACTGCCAGGCACAGACCCTATGATTACATGGAGGAGAACAAAGACACAGTTACCAAGCCATTGGATGGTTTCATTCAGCTCCCAGGCACAAGGCTGTTTCTAAGTACCTTGACTCAGACGGTAATCTACAGTATTTTTTCCCGCTTTATACAAATGGTGTTGGAGGGACGTCTTCTCTCATGTAGAAGACCCTCAGTCCCCTGAAAAAACAAAATTCCTGGCCATCACTGCCAGTTGAGGGCACAGTGCATCTTCACACTAGCCCTACCACCTGTTCGTGTGTCTGTTCCATTTCTAGTTCTTAAAGATGTTTGCATTGTTTTTGAACCCAGCTACGCCTGCTAAGCTTTCTATTTTTACATTTTATCTCTCATTGCTATATGTTTGGGTACATCAAAGCATCAGTTGACTACATCATCTTGATGGGTTTCCACTTCCATTTTTTTTTTAATGCATACTGTGTAAGTCAAACAAAGTAAGCATCTGTCACTTTGCAACATTTGCTTAGGTCAAGCGACCCTATAAAATGGTAATGGGGGCTGCATAGTTCTGACTTGGTAGATAGTGCAAAATAGTTTTCCAAAGCAATTGCATCAATTTACACTCCCACAAGCAGTATATGAGAGGTTTAGCTGCTCTATATTCCCTCTATTTTATGTTCTCTTGAATAATTTCTGTAAGGTTAGTTTTATTTCTTCTTTAAAAGTTCTGAAGAATTCACTAGTGAAGCTATCTGGGCCTGGAGGATTTTTCCTTTTTTGTTTGAGGAAGATTTTTAATTACAGATTCCATTTATTTAACAGATGTGGGACTGTTAAGATTTTCTGTTTCTTCTATCAGTTTTGGCACATTGTGTTTTCAAGAGATTTTTCCATTAACTCTAAATTTTAAATGTATTGGTATTACATTTTACACAATATCCTCTTATTATCTTGGTATTATCTGTAGGTTCTCTACTAATGTCCCTTCTTATTTCTGCTATTCTAATTAGTTTTTTCTTATCAGTCTCAATTATTAATTTAATAAGATTTTCTGATTAAATTTTTACTTTATTGATACTCTCAGTTGTGTGCCTTTTTTCTAGTACATTGATTTCTGCTCTTATTTTTATTATAGTCTATACTTATTTGCATTTAATTTATTATTTCCTAATTTCTCAAGTTGGATAATAGATTATTGGTTTTATGTTTCTTCTTTTATACTATGTACATTTAAAGCTATTCATTTCTCTTCATCACTGCTTTAGCTACATACTACTAGTTTTTATATATTGAGTTTGCATCATTATTTAGTTAAAACTCTTTTTCATTTGGTTAATTTTTAACTTCATGTATTTTGAAGCTGTGTTATTAGATGCATTCACATGTAACATTCTTATATCTTCCTGTTGAGTGTCAACCCTCTATTATTATCAAATATCTTTTATTATTTCTTACATTTCTCTGCCTTAAAGTCTACTTGGAGTGATACAAATGTAGACCTAATACCTTTCTTCTGCTTAGTGTAGTATATGTTTGTCCATGCTTTTAAACACAATCTATGTTTTGATTTTACATGTGGTTCTTGTACATTACATGTAGTTTGTCTTTTTCTTTCTTTTTGTTACTCAAATCTGACAATTTTTGTCTCTTAATTGGTGTGTCTTAGTCCATATACATTTAATGTAGTTACTGATATAGTTGAATTTATGTCTATCATATTGTTATTTTTTCTCTGTTCCATCCGTTCTTTGTTCCTTTAGTTCTCCTTTCTGCTTTCTGTGTATTAATCTAGTCTTTTACGTAATTTATTGTCTCATCTATTAGCTATTTTATTATACCTTCTAGTAGCATTATTATAGTTGTAACACTAAAATTACAGTATACTTTCTTATTCTATTCTAATATACTTTAAATTGTTACCTTTACCACTGCCCAAACAACACAAGAAATGTAGAGACTATCTCCGTTTTTCTGTTCTCATGTCCTTTGTGCTATTGTCACACGTTTTACTTTTACTGACGTTATGCGTTGCAGAAGACTTTATTGTTTTAAACAGTCAGCATCCATTTATACTCACATTGTACCTTTTATGATATACTTTATTCCTTTCTGCACTTTCGTGCTTTCATCTGGGATCATTTTCCTTCAGCAAGAAGAATTCTCATAATGTTTCTTGCAGTGCGAGTCTGCTGCTAATGAGGTTTTCAGTTTCACTTTGTCTAAAAATATGTTTATTTTGCTTTCATTTTTTCAGAAATATTTTCCCACGTATGGCATTGTAGGTGATTTTTCCAGTACTTTACAAATGTTATTTGATTGTTTTCTGTCTTCTGTTATTTTCATTAGGAATTTAGCTATTATTTGTAATCTATTTTTTTCCTTTCTGGCTGTTTTTAATATCTTCTCTTTGTTTTTGGAATTTATCATCTTGACTATAGTTTGCCAGGTGTGGTTTTTTTTGTATTTGTTCTGCTTGGTAGTCACTCCACTTCTTAAATTAATGGGATAGTCTTTTTATCAGATTTGGGAAATTCTTGGTCATTACTTCTTCAAGTGTTGTTTCTGTTCTATTTTCTCTCTCTCCTCTTTTGGGGACTATTAGTACAGTTATGTAAACTTTTTGAGTATATTCTCATTAATTTTATGTTTTATTCTTTTTTTATATACTGTCTTTTAAATTGGGCATTATCTGTTAACATGTCTTTAAGTTCTGTCCATTCCGCTTTTTTAAACGTATTTTGTTGAAGTATAGTTGATTTACAATTTTGTGTTAAGTTCTGCTGTACAGCAAAGTGATTCAATTATACATATATATACATTATCTTTCATATTCTTTTCCGTTATGGTTTATCACAAGATGTTGAATTTAGTTCCTTGTGCTATACAGTGGGACCTTGTTGTTTATTCATTCCCTATATAATAGTTTGCATCTGCTAATCCCAAACTCCCAATCCATCCCTCCTCCATCCCCCCTCCGCCTTGGCAACCACAAGTCTCTTCTTTACGTCTGTGAGTCTGTTTCTGTTTTGTAGATAAGTTCATTTGTGCATGTTTTAGATTCCACATATAAGTGATATCATATGGTATTTTGTCTTTCTCTTTCTGACTTGCTTCACTTAATATGATAATCCCTGGGTCCATCCATGTTGCTGCACATTCTGCTTTTAAATTCATTCAATGAGTTCTCAATTTCAGATATCATGTTTTGCAGTTCTAGAATGTCAGTTTGATTCCTTTTTTTATAGATTCTGATTATTTGCTTACAGTCTCCATATTGTCATGCATTTTCCATCTTTTCTTCTATTTTTAACATAATATTTATAGTCATTTGATATGTTCAAATGCTAACTACAACATCTGGATTATTTCTGGTTCTAGTTCTGTCTTTTCTCTTGATTATTGATCACTTTTCATGCTTTTTTGCATGCCACTAATCTTTTAGACATTGTAGATACTTTGAATTATGTTCTCTTCCTCTCAAGAGTATTAAGTTTTTTGGGGGTAGACAGTTAAATGACAAGCAAATCATCTAGATCTTATCAAGCTTAGTTTTAGGCTTCATCAGTGTGGGTCTTAGGTTTTAGTTTTGCCCATACTCTTAGGGTATTGTCCTTACTCTAAAATTTGACCTTCCTGCTATCTAAATTGAAGTTCCAAGGTACTCCTAAGGTCTCTCCACTCTGTCTCGGTTTTGACTCTAAACTCTGTCTCCATAGCACTCTACAGCTTCTGAAAGTCTTTGCTTGGCTGTCAGCCTCACAACAAGTATTCTTGGCTAAGCGTCTCAGAGTTGTACCCTGTGCCTGTAGTTTAGCATCAACCCAAAGATACAAGGGGTTTATTTACTCAGATTTGGGGAGCTTCCCCCCTAACAACTTGGCTGCCTTTACTCTGGAACCATGTTCCCAAATCACAGTCACCTTGGCAGTCTAAAATTTCAATCTCTGTCTTTTTTTACTTAGCAAGACCACAATTCTCTATTCAGGCTCCATGTTCTTCCTCTGTAAATTGGAAACTACTGTCAGGGAGAAAGCATCTGGAATATGGGGATTACCTCTTATGCTTTCCTTCTCTCAAGGGTTAAAGCCCTATGTTGGTTGCTCTCCAATGGCTGCAAATAGTTATTTTACATATTTTATCCACCTCTCATATGCATTTATAACAATAGGGTGAGTCCAATACCAGATAAGATATGTCTCTTCTCCTTAGGTATTAGCCTCTTAGCTTCCTCTCTCTTAGTTTCTGAGCATCTTGCCCCGTGCACGCATCCTTTGATAACTAGTAGATGCCTCATGAGGAGACTGCATACGTATTTTGGGGCTCACATTTTTTGTGACTGCCTTGGTAGGCTTCTTCTCCAATTTCTGTCTTCCCTACCCATGAGACTGCCACAAGTTCTAGGACACCACTTTTTCTTAGCTTCTAAAGCTCATATTAAGTATAAGCAAATGCTCTTATGAGGATAAGACCATGATAAACTTAGGGCTTATAATGTATGTTCATTCCCTATTGAATCATGGCCCCATATTTCTTCTGGTCATCTGAGTTGATTTCTAATACTTTCAAACACCTGCTCTTTCCTTTGTTTTGTGCTTTAACTCAACTTACATAGTTATTCTCAGCAGAAGAGTTAGTCTGAGACAAGTTACTGTCAATGCAAAAATCCCTCGCTTGCATTTTCATTTTGACTGTCTACCAGAACCATTTTCTAGTTCTGGCCTGGAAGTTAAAATAAACTTAAATCAAATCTAGGGAAGAGATGGCATGACTGGTTTTTCTAATCTTTGTCATCTTGTTATTTTTGAATCCCCTCCTACATAATTTATACCAAGTTTTACCTATAATATAGTTCACTGATGCAAGTAATTTCAATGCATTTTAGTCAAATAACTCTCCCCAGTGAAATATTCTTAGTTATTAACTAACATATTAAAAGCCAGAAGTACTTGCCAGAACCATACATTTTGAATTGATTTTACAGCTGTTGAAGAGCAGGATGTTATTCTAGGCTGTAGACCCTGCACTGCCAGTCCTAAGGGCCACAGGACGCTTACTGTGGAATGAAATAGACTTTGATAAGCATCATCAAATGTGGCCCTGGTGTTCTTCTTTTTCCACATCAGCAGCAGACCCTTGCATGATTTCTCAGGCTACAAGTCAGAGGGAATATATTTTCTAGTCGGGGAAAGTAATTTAAATTCCAATATTATGAATCTGTACCAACTAATATCAGGAGGAAAATAAAGGATAAAAGGGCTGAAATTACGTATCTGTTGTCCCGCCAAATATTTTATTTTGTTTAAAGATTAAGATTCACATCTGATGCCATGAATGATAAAAGTGTGTCTGAATTTTGCAAGTAAATTGGAAGAAAATAGAAAGTAAAGCAGTTCAGAAAAACATATAAATGCAGGTAAATATCCAAGAAGGAGAAAATTTTTTTTGAATTTTATTTAATTTATTTTTTTATACAGCAGGTTCTCATTAGTTACCCATTTTATACATATGAGTGTATATATGTCTATCCCAATCTCCCAATTCATCCCACCACCACCACACCACCACCTCCCGCCACTTTCCCCCCTTGGTGTCCATACCTTTGTTCTCTACTTTTGTGTCTCAATTTCTGCCCTGCAAACCAATTCATCTGTACCATTTTTCTAGGTTCCACATATATGCGTTAATATACGATATTTGTTTTTCTCTTTCTGACTTACTTCACTCTGTATGACGGTCTCTAAATCCATCCACGTCTCTACAAATGACCCAGTTTCGTTCCTTTTTATGGCTGAGTAATATTCCATTGTATATATGTACCACATCTTTATCCATTCGTCTGTCGATGGGCATTTAGATTGCTTCCATGTCCTGCCTATTGTAAATAGTGCTGCAGTGAACATTGGGGTGCATGTGTTTTTGAATTATGGTTTTCTCAGGATATATGCCCAGTAGTGGGATTGCTGGGTCATACGGTAATTCTATTTTTAGTTTTTTAAGGAATCTCCATTCTGTTCTCCACAGTGACTGTATCAATTTACATTCCCACCAACAGTGCAAGAGGGTTCTCTTTTCTCCACACCCTCTCCAGCATTTGTTGTTTGTAGATTTCCTGATGATGCCTGTTCTAAATGGTGTGAGGTGATACCTCATTGTAGTTGTTTGTTTTTTTTTTTTTTTGTGGTACACGGGCCTCTCAATGTTGTGGCCACTCCCGTTGCAGAGCACAGGCTCCGGACGTGCAGGCTCAGTGGCCATGGCTCACGGGCCCAGCCGTTCCGCGGCATGTGGGATCTTCCCGGACCAGGGCATGAACCCGTGTCCCCTGCATCAGCAGGCGGACTCTCAACCACTGCGCCACCAGAGGAGCCCCTCATTGTAGTTTTGATTTGCATTTCTCTAATAACTAGTGATGTTGAGCAGCTTTTCATGTGCTTCTTGGCCATCTGTATGTCTTCTTTGGAGAAATGTCTATTTAGGTTTTCTGCTCATTTTTGGATAGGGTTGTTTGTTTTTTTAATATTAAGCTGTATGAGCTGTTTATGTATCTTGGACATTAATCCTTTGTCCATTGATTCGTTTGCAAATATTTTCTCCCATTCTGAGGGTTGTCTTTTCATCTTGTTTGAAGTTTCCTTTGCTGTGCAAAAGCTTTTAAGTTTCATTAGGTCCCATTTGTTTATTTTTGTTTTTATTTCCATTACTCTAGGAGGTGGATCAAAAAAGATCTTGCTGTGATTTATGTCAAAGAGTGTTCTTCCTGTGCTTTCCTCTAAGAGTTTTATAGTGTCCGGTCTTATATTTAGGTCTCTAATCCCTTTTTTTTTTTTTCTTTTTGCGGTATGTGGGCCTCTCACTTGTATAGCTTGTATTGCTATAAACTTCCCTCTTAGAACTTCCCTCACTTGTTGTGGCCTCTCCCGTTGCAGAGCAGGCTCCGGACGCGCAGGCTCAGCGGCCATGGCTCATGGGCCCAGCTGCTCCGTGGCATGTGGGATCCTCCTGGACCGGGGCACAAACCCGTGTCCCCTACCTCAGCAGGCAGACTCTCAAGGACTGCGCCACCAGGGAAGCCCTCTAATCCATTTTGAGTTTATTTTTCTGTATGGTGTTATGGAGTGTTCCAATTTCATTCTTTTACATGTAGGTGTCCAGTTTTCCCAGCACCACTTATTGAAGAGACTGTCTTTTCTCCATTGTATATCCTTGCCTCCTTTGTCATAGATTAGTTGAACATAGGTGCGTGGGTTTATCTCTGGGCTTTCTATCCTGTTCCATTGATCTATATTTCTGTTTTTCTTCCAGTACCATTTTGTCTTGATTACTGTAGCTTTGTAGTATAGTCTGAAGGCAGGGAGTCTGATTCCTCCAGCTTCATTTTTTTCCCTCAAGACCACTATGGCTATTCGGGGTCTCTTGTGTTTCTATACAAATTGTGAAATTTTTTGTTCTAGTTCTGTGAAAAATACCAGTGGTATTTTGATAGGGATTGCATTGAATCTGTAGATTGCTTTGGGTAGTATAGTCATTTTCACAATATTGATTCTTCCAATCCAGGAACATGGTATATCTCTCCATCCGTTGGTATCATCTTTAATTTCTTTCATCAGTGTCTTATAGTTTTCTGCATACAGGTCTTTTGTCTCCCTAGGTAGGTTTATTCCTAGGTATCTTTTTCTTTTTGTTGCAATAGTAAATGGGAGTGTTTCCTTAATTTCTCTTTCAGAGTTTTCATCATTAGTGTATAGGAATGCAAGAGATTTCTGTGCATTCATTTTGTGTTCTGCAACTTTACCAAATTCATTGATAAGCTCAGGTAGTTTTCAGGTGGCATCTTTAGGATTCTCTATGTATAGTATCATGTAATCTGCAAATAGTGACAGTTTTCTTCTTTTCCAATTTCTATTCCTTTTATTTCTTTTTCTTCTCTGATTGCTGTGGCTAGGACTTCCAAAACTATGTTGAATAATAGTGGTGAGAGTGGACATCCTTGTCTTGTTCCTGATCTTAAAGGAAATGCTTTCAGTTTTTCACCATTGAGAATGATATTTGCTGTGGGTTTGTCATATCCGGCCTTTATTATGTTGAGGTCAGTTCCCTCTATGCCCAGTTTCTGGAGAGATATTATCATAAATGGGTGTTGAATTTTGTCAAAAGATTTTTCTGCATCTCTCGAGATGATCATATGGTTTTTCTTCTTCAATTTGTTTATATGGTGTAACATTGATTGATTTGCATATATTGAAGAATCCTTGCATCCTTGGGATAAATCCCACTTGATCATGGTGTATGATCCTTTTACTGTGTTGCTGGATTCTGTTTGCTAGTATTTTGTTGAGAATTTTTGCATCTATATTCATCAGTGACATTGGTCTGTAATTTTCTTTTTTTGTAGTATCTGTCTGGTTTTGGTATCAGGGTGATGGTGGCCTCATAGAATGAGGTTGGGAGTGTTCCTTCCTCTACAATTTTTTGGAAGAGTTTGAGAAGGATGGGTGTTAGCTCTTTTCTAAATATTTGATAGAATTCACCTGTGAAGCCATCTGGTCCTGGACTTTGTCTGTTGGAAGATTTTAAATCACAGTTTCAATTTCATTACTTGTTATTTGTCAGTTCATATTTTCTATTTCTTCCTGGTTCAGTCTTGGAAGGTTATACCTTTCTAAGAATTTGTCCATTTCTTCCAGGTTGTCCATTTTATTGGCTTAGAGTTGCTTGTAGTAGACTCTCAGGATGCTTTGTATTTCTGCGGTGTCTGTTTTAACTTCTTTTTCATTTCTAATTTTATTGATTTGAGTCCTCTCCCTCTTTTTCTTGATGAGTCTGGCTAATGGTTTATCAATTTTGTTTATCTTCTCAGAGAACCAGCTTTTAGTTTTATTGATCTTTGCTATTGTTTGCTTCATTCTTTTTCATTGATTTCTGCTCTGATCTTTATGATTTCTTTCCTTCTGCTAACTTTGGGGTTTCTCTTGTTCTTCTTTCTGTAATTGCTTTAGGTGTAAGGTGAGGTTGTTTATTTGAGGTTTTTCTTGTTTCTTGAGGTAGGCTTGTATTGCTATAAACTTCCCTCTTAGAACTGCTTTTGCTGCATCCCATAGGTTTTGGACCATCGTGTTTTCATTGTCATTTGTCTCTAGGTATTTTTTGATTTCCTCTTTGATTTCTTCAGTGATCTCTTGGTTATTTAGTAATGTATTGTTTAGCCTCCATGTGTTTGTGTTTTTTATGGTTTTTTCTCTGTAATTGATTTCTAATCTCATAGCATTGTGGTCAGAAAAGATGCTGTATATGATTTCAATTTTTTTTAATTTACTGAGGCTTGATTTGTGACCTAAGATATGATCTATCCTGGAGAATGTTCCATGTGCACTTGAAAAGAAAGTGTAATCTGCTGTTTTTGGATGGAATGTCCTATAATATCAGTTAAATCTATCTGGTCCATTGTGTCATTTAAAGCTTATGTTTCCTTATTAATTTTCTGTTTGGATGATCTGTCCATTGGTGTAAGTGAGGTGCTAAAGTCCCCCACTATTATTGTGTTACTGTCGATTTCCTCTTTTATAGCTGTTAGCAGTTGCCTTATGTATTGAGGTGCTCCTATGTTGGGTGCATATATATTTATAATTGTTATATCTTCTTCTTGGATTGATCCCTTGATCATTATGTAGTGTCCTTCCTTGTCTCTTGTAACATTCTTTATTTTAAAGTCTATTTTATCTGATATGAGTATTGCTACTCCAGCTTTCTTTTGATTTCCATTTGCATGGAATATCTTT
This sequence comes from Pseudorca crassidens, assembly GCF_039906515.1. Taxonomy (NCBI): domain Eukaryota; kingdom Metazoa; phylum Chordata; class Mammalia; order Artiodactyla; family Delphinidae; genus Pseudorca; species Pseudorca crassidens. The sequence continues at coordinate 22,089,380 of NC_090312.1, forward strand.
TTCCATCCCCTCACTTTCAGCCCGTATGTGTCCCTAGGTCTGAAGTGGGTCTCTTGTAAACAGCATATATATGGCTCTTGTTTCTGTATCCATTCAGTGAGCCTGTGCTTTTGGTTGGAGCATTTAATCCATTCACGTTAAGATAATTATCAATATGTATGTTCCTATTACCATTTTCTCAATTGTTTTGTGTTTGTTTTTGTAGGTCCTTTTCTTCTCTTGTGTTTCTCACTTAGAGACGTTCCTTTAGCATTTGTTGTAGAGCTGGTGTGGTGGTGCTGAATTCTCTTAGCTTTTGCTTGTCTGTAAAGCTTTTGATTTCTCCATCGAATATGAATGAGATCCTTGCTGGGTAGAGTAATCTTTGTTGTAGGTTCTTCCCTTTCATCACTTTGAATATGTCATGCCACTCCCGTCTGGCTTGTAGAGTTTGTGCCAAGAAATCAGCTGTTAACTTTATGGGAATTCCCTTGTATGTTATTTGTCGTTTTTCCCTTGCTGCTTTCAATAATTTTTCTCTGTCTTTAATTTTTGCCAATTTGATTACTGTGTGTCTCGGTGTGTTTCTCCTTGGGTTTATCCTGTATGGGACTTGCTGCACTTCCTGGACTTGGGTGGCTATTTCCTTTCCCATTTTAGGGAAGTTTTCGACTATAAGCTCTTCAAATATTTTCTCGGGTCCTTTCTCTCTCTCTCTTCTCCTTCTGAGACCCCTATAAAGTGAATGTTGTTGCGTTTAATGTTGTCCCAGAGGTCTCTTAGGTTGTCTTCATTTTTTTTCATTCTTTTTTCTTTTTTCTGTTCCACAGCAGTGAATTCCACCATTCTGTTATCCGTTCTTCTGCCTCAGTTATTCTGCTATTGATTCCTTCTAGTGTATTTTTCATTTCAGTTATTGTATTGTTCATCTCTGTTTGTTTGTTCTTTAATTTTTCTAGGTCTTTGTTAAACATCTCTTGCATCTTCTTGATCTTTCCCTCATTCTTTTTCCGAGGTCCTGGATCATCTTCACTATCATTATTCTGAATTCTTTTTCTGGAAGGTTGCTTATCTCCACTTCATTTAGTTGTTTTTCTGGGGTTTTATCTTGTTCCTTTATCTGGTACTTAGCCCTCTGCCTTTTCATCTCATCTGTGTTTCTGTGAATGTGGTTTTAATTCCTCAGGCTGCAGGATTGTAGTTCTTCTTGCTTCTGCTGTCTGCCCTCTGGTGGATGAGGCTATCTAAGAGGCTTGTGCAAGTTTCCTGATGGGAGGGACTGGTGGTGGGTAGAGCTGGGTTTTGCTCTGGTGGGCAGAGCTCAGTAGAACTTTAATCGACTTGTCTGCTGATGGGTGGGGCTGGGTTCCCTCCTTGTTGGTTATTTGGCCTGAGGCGACCCAACACTGGAGCCTACCCGGGCTCTTTGGTGGGGCTAATGGCAGACTCTGGGAGGGCTCACGCCAAGGAGTACTTCCTAGAACTTCTGCTTCCAGTGTCCTTGTCCTCACAGTGAGACACAGCCACCCCCCGCCTCTGCAGGAGACCCTCCAACACTAGCAGATAGTTCTGGTTCAGTCTCCTATGGGGTGAATGCTCCTTCCCCTGGGTCCCCACACTACTTTGTGTGTGCCCTCCGAGATGTTTCCCCAGTCCTGTCAAAGTCCTGCAATCGAATCCCACTAGCCTTCAAAGTCTGATTCTCTAGGAATTCCTCCTCCCATTGCCAGACCCCCAGGTTAGGAAGCCTGACGTGAGGCTCAGAACCTTCACTCCAGTGGGTGGACTTCTGTGGTATAAGTGTTCTCCAGTTTGTGAGTCACCCATCCAGCAGTTACGGGATTTGATTTTATTGTGATTGTGCCCCTCCTACCGTCTCATTGTGGCTTCTCCTTTGTCTTTGGAGGTGGGATATCTTTTCTGGTGAGTTCCAGTGTCTTCCTGTCAATGATTGTTCAGCAGTTAGCTGTTAGATTCTGGTGCTCTCGCAAGGAGTGAGGGCTCGTCCTTCTACTCCCCCAAAAGGAGAAATTTTTGTTAGAAGATAGCAGAATTAGTATTTGAAAGTAGAGGAAGTACAAGAAAAAATAAGGGAAATGCTGACTATTCTTCTATTACTTCATTTATAAAGGGAAAAGGAGGAAGAAAAAGTGTCATTACTGTAAAGTGAGGGTAACTTAAAAATAAAATGGTAAATATAATAACTAAATAAGTTACCAATAACATTTCCCTGGCAAAATTCTCCCCAGGTAAAATCGTATTCTGAAGCCTAGGTTTCACGTATGTTATTTGAACAAGGTTTTAGTACACACACCCACAAACATAGACACACACCCCCCAAACAAGAATACACATACCTCACTAACACATTTTGTGTAGTTGGTTGGTTAAATAAACTCTTCATTTTAGAATAATTAGAGATGTACAAAAAAGCTGCAAAGATAATAAGGACTTCCTGTGTACCACTCACTTAGTTTCCCCTAATATTAACATCTTCCATTATCATGATAACATTTGTCAAAACCAAGAAAACAACACTGGTACATTGCTATTAACTAAACTTCAGACTTACTTGATTTCAGTGGTTTTCCACTAACGTTCTTTTTCTGTTCTAGGATACCACATTGCATCTAGACATCATATCAGCTTAGACAGCCCTTGGCTCTGACAGTTTCTCAGTCTTTCCTTGTTTTTGCATGATTTTGACAGTTTGGGGAAGTACTGGTCAGATATTTTGTGCAATGCTTCTTAATTTGGGGTTGGCTGGTGCTTTTTCGTAATTCAACTTGGAGTTACAAGATTTGGGGAGTAATACCACAGAGGTCAAGTGCCCTTATCATCATAAGAGAGAGTACATGGTATCAACATGGTTTATCATTGGGGATGTTCACCTTGATTACTTGGTTAGGGAGTGTTTGCCAGTTTCCTCCACTGTAGAATTATATGTGTATATATATATATATATATATTTTTCCCCCTTTCCATACACTATTCTCTGGAAGCCAAACTCAAGGGGAATGGTAGATATTAGGTTCCACCTCCTTACAGGGGCAACAAGTGTTTCCAAAACCTAGATTTTAGGAACAAACATGAAAGGGCAAATAAAAACAAATCCAAAATCTTTTACTTAGTGTTTTATAACACCCAAACTACTATATAGTATATCTTAGGACAGAACCCAACAGAATAAAAACTTAAATACCATGGTTTCAACCTCAGGAATTGGAAATTAGTTTTCGATCCTTGCTAGTATCCAACTGAATGACAGGGTAGATGGCACAGTCCTGAGATGGTAAATATATGGGCATGCACTCCTCATCCTCATGGCAGACATCACTAATCAATCAAGTAATCTTTTCTAATTTTATCCAGTATAGCTTTGGAGTTCTTTCATTATCAGTTGTGCTGGCAATAGATCTGTAAATAGAAGCCTAACATCATTTCTTATTTTGTTTCTAGCACTAAAGAACACTGTCAAAAAATTTACCATTGTGCTTCAGCAAACATTTTAGCATTACCCAATGGTCTTTCTTGAGGAGCTGTAATTGCGCAGCACATTCAGAGTTACCAGAATATCTCTATTCATCCCCTCCTCCACGTTTAATTCAGCAAAAATATGCTATAATTTTCAGAAATCAACAAATGTGATCCTGCTTATTATCTATTTTTTATGCATTCAAAATTATTTTTTGAATGGTTCTGAAGAACCAGGGGCAGGACAGGAATAAAGACGCAGACATAGAGAACGGACTTGAGGACACGGGGAGGGGGAAGGGTAAGCTGCGACGAAGTGAGAGAGTGGCATGGACGGATATACACTACCAAATGTAAAATAGATAGCCAGTGGGAAGCAGCCGCACAGCATAGGGAGATCAGCTCGGTGCTTTGTGACCACCTAGAGGGGTGGGATAGGGAGGGTGGGAGGGAGACGCAAGAGGCAGGAGATATGGGGATATATGTATATGTATAGCTGATTCACTTTGTTATACAGCAGAAACTAACACAACATTGTAAAGCAATTATACCCCAATAAAGATGTTAAAAAAAAAGAGTGTATTCTCCGGTTGGGGGTGCATTGTTCTACTACGTATATATCTTAGATCTTAATTATGCTTGCTAATTTTTTAATTATGTAATTAATCCCTTCTATATTCTTGCTGACTTTTTATATTCTTGGTCTATCGAATATAGAAAGATTTGTTAAACTATCACTGTATGATATTGCATTTATCTATTTTTTCTGCTAACTTTTGCTTAAACATTCTGAGGCGGTGTCAAAATTTGCATGAAAATTTAAAATTATTTCTGTCATACGAAATGTACCTTTTGTCATTATGACACGACACTCTATCTCTAGTAAAGCTTTATGCCTTAGGGGGAAAAATATTTTTTTGAATATCTACTTCATTCAGTGACTTGTGTTAGGTTCTGTAGGGGCCATAGTTTCATAGAATAGCATTACTGCCCTCAAGGAGTTTATATGTTATACATGGAGACTTTGCATAAATCGGGGCACAGAGTGAAAAGTCTGTATGAATGGGAGAAAGTATTACAGGCATTAGGAAGGTGGGGATCACTTTTCTCCGCGATAATCTAGAAGAAGCTACAGAGAAGGAAAGTATAGTTCCTAACGCAAGCCTGAGTTAATCCAGTCGTTCTACAAATATTTATCAACTTCCAAGCATATACCAGTGGCGTCATTAGAGGCTGGGGATTATAGTACTATAACAATAACAACTACAAATAATATGAATGATTACTTTTAATTCCAGCTTTCTTTGTGCTGGATGAACAAAATTACAGGCATGGTCTTTGACAAGTGTTCTGAAAGAAGCATGCATAAGATGCTAAGGAAACACAGAGGAACATCGTCTAAAAAGGACTTCATGGATTAGAAAGGCAAAAATTCTAGCACATTTCCTAGAGCAGTGACTCTTCAGCCAAGTTTTAGAAGATGAATGGGAGGTAACTATATGTATGGGGCCAAAGCACCGCTCCCAAAGAGAGAAGAACTGGGAGCAAGGCCCTAAAGCAAGAGAATTCATGTTGCATACTGAAAGAGGCTGGATGTGGTGAGAGGGAACGGCGCTACCCATGCAAGATGGGCCTGGAAGACAGGGCAGTATGTGGAAGGAAGAATGAAGACTTGAGCTTCATAGCATTTAACCATGTCAGCTGACTGTGTAGTACAGTGTAACAACATTCAAAGTGAAGCTTACACTAAACTCCTCTGCGTTACGATATTGCCTCCAGATTGCCCCTTCAATCTGTTGCCCATCAAGATCACCCTTTATCACATGTACATAGATGAGTTTGTCAGAGGAAGAGTGAGCAGAGCAGGGACCTGGTGGGGTAAGATGTGGGACCAGGAAATCCCATTGGTGAGGAATGTCATCCTGGGGTATAAGTCTGAAAACATGGACCTCTATCCCAACTAGTAAAGTACCAAATGCAGATATCTCAGTTGAAGAGTGAAGAGAAAGAGATCATCCACCAAAAAATAAAAAATTAAAAATAAGTAAATAAAAGTATTAGATCAGACTTCACCTAGCTCACAGGCAATAGATATTTTCTTTTTGGCAGATGGTGATAAGATGCCTGGATCAGATGCTAATTAAACAGCTGATGGAAATTCATGCTGGAATTCAAGACTTGAAAGAGGAGTACAGAGACTTCAAGGGTGTGGAATTCAACTTCCCTAAGTCCAGTCTAGAAGATGTTTATTAAAATCATCTGTTCTTAACAGAGCCATCTCCTCATATTAAAAAGCCTTTCAGAAAAATACTCTATAGAAGAAGTTCTATTCCATGACATGAATAGAAATTGGATTCTCAGACTTAGGCAATACTTATCCTATTTCTCACCCTAAAAATGAATTTTTCTCCTATGTCAATGTCAGTGGGGTATAATACTGTGTCTTTTACTTAGAGATGTGTTTTAATATATAAAGACTAAACAGTGATAATACAGACCTGTAAAAGACTGCGTGACATATCGCTTTATTTATGTTCTCTCCTTAGAAAATGAAAGGTGGTAAGAGGAATATCAAGTAAAACACTTTGATTTTTCTCAGGTCTACATTTTTTCTTTATCATAACCAGTTTTTTGAAAATAGAAAATACTCATTTGGAAAGACCATCCTTATAAGTTGTAGTAAAAATACACTTTATACCATCTATTTATTTATGAAGCCCCCTGTGTGCCTGCCCTGCCCTTCCTCTAGGCTTGCACTTATTTGCTGATAGCTGAGAAGGTGGTCATTGTTTGTCATGCAGATTTCTTGGCTGGGGTATTGCCAGATGAGCTAGTAATTGTGTTTGTTTTTAGGTCTGTCTTCTGACTTGGTGATTGATTCCTCCTGCAGATCATCAATGGAAATTAAGTGTTTTGATCAGGGTCTTAATTTGAATTTTAGTTAAGTTTTCCATCCAGCTTCCAAAATCTCCAATAGGTAGGATTGCCCTTTCTATCTACTCGTCTGCTGATCACTATGGGATTTAAGCATATCCTGCTCTGTCTTCGCCTGACTCCCTGTGCAGGAGTCTTTGGAGGCTCTTAGTGGACATCTGTGCAGACCTGTTAACCCTGTTCTTTCTCCACCCACACATCAGACTGTGGGTCAATGGACACAATCCTTATATCTCCAGCGCCCTAGGCCAATGCCAATTAGGTGGTAAATAAATAGTTAAATAAATAAATGAGTGGATGGATGAATGGATGACTAAACCATAAAAAAAGCTAAGATGAAACTATTTATTAGATATTTCTCTGTTTACAGACAGATCTTCCCTCACTTGAAAACTACTGGGTGATAGTCAAGACTTCTAAAGTTATGTGGTGGGTGGGATATTTCCTAGTAATGACACCTCTGATGAATCCCATCCTCTCCATTAGCACAGCAAAGTAGAAAGTTGCTGACTCTGTAGAGCGTAAAATTCACCTCAGTTGGCTTTAGAAGCACATCCTTTCTTTTATTTTATAAAACCTTAGCACATATTCCAAAGAATTTGAATTTTATAGGGTGACATGTAAAGCTGTGTTTCTTAACAATCTTATACTGAGACACACACACACACACACACACACACACACACACACAAACTCACCGTCTCTTAAATGTATTTAGAATTCAGAAAAAAAAAGGGACTTCCCTGGTGGTCCAGTGGTAAAGAATTCGCCTTCCAATGCAGGGGACAGGGTTCGATCCCCAGTCAGGGAACTAAGATCCCACCGACCATGGGGTAACTAGGCCCACGTGCCACATCTATTGAGCTTACGTGCCACGACTAGAGAGAAGCCCGCCTAACTCAGTGAAAGATCCTGGGTGCCACAACTAAGACCTGATGCAGCCAAAAAAATTGAGAATAAATAAATAGAATTCAGAAAAACGAGAGCATTTCTTCTCAAATAGTCAGAGAATTAAAAATTGTTGTAATTCCAGAGTAGGTGAGGATATTGGGAAACTGGCATTTCCGTACATTGTTAGCAAGAGTATATTCTGATGCTGCATTTTTAAAGGACAATTTGCCAATAGTATCAAAATTGTAAAAGCACATACTCTGTAATTTAAGAACCCCATATCCAGGAATGTAGTTTTTATAATTACCTGTACAATAATATGTACAGGAAAATTTATTACAGCATTATTTCACATAGCAAATAAAACTCCTGTAAGTAACCTAATTGTTTATTATTAGGAGAAAAGTTCTATAAACTATGGTTTGTCCCTGCAGCTGTTAAAAATAATGAGAATGATCTTCATGTACTGCTATAGAGAGATATATCAAGTGGGAAACATTGTCACAAAATAATACATACATTATGATCCCCTTTGGTTTAAAAAAAATAGTTGTGTGTGTAAGTGTGTGTGTGTGTGTGTGATTGTGTGTGCTGAGAGAAATTCTGGAAAGATACACAAGAAATAATTGACAGTGTCTACCTCAGGAAATAAAACAGGCAGAAGTAAAGGCAACTTTTTCTTCAAAGTTTACCTTTCTACATTTTGAACTTTTTAATGTATATGTGTTATTTCTATAATTTAAAAACAAGTTAGTAAATTTTGGAGATTAATCCTTTGTCAGTTGCTTCATTTGCAAATATTTTCTCCCATTCTGAGGGTTGTCTTTTCGTCTTGTTTATGGTTTCCTTTGCTGTGCAAAAGCTTTTAAGTTTCACTAGGTCCCACTTGTTTGTTTTTATTTCCATTTCTCTATGAGGTGGGTCAAAAAGGATCTTGCTGTGATTTATGTCATAGAGTGTTCTGCCTATGTTGTCCTCTAAGAGTTTGATAGTGTCTGGCCTTACATTTAGGTCTTTAATCCATTTTGAGTTTATTTTTGTGTATGGTGTTAGGGAGTGTTCTAATTTCATTGTTTTACATGTAGCTGTCCAGTTTTCCCAGCACCACTTATTGAAGAGGCTGTCTTTTCTCCACTGTATATTCTTGCCTCCTTTATCAAAGATAAGGTGGCCATATGTGCATGGGTTTATCTCTGGGCTTTCTATCCTGTTCCATTGATCTATACTTCTGTTTTTGTGCCAGTACCATACTGTCTTGATTACTGTAGCTTTGTAGTATAGTCTGAAGTCAGGGAGCCTGATTCCTCCAGCTCCATTTTTCTTTCTCAAGACTGCTTTTGCTATTCGGGGTCTTTTGCATTTCCATACAAATTGTGAAATTTTTTGTTCTAGTTCTGTGAAAAATGCCATTGGTAGTTTGATAGGGATTGCATTGAATCTGTAGATTGCTTTGGGTAGTATAGTCGTTTTCACAATGTTGATTCTTCCAATCCAAGAACATGGTATATCTCTCCACCTATTTGTATCATCTTTCATTTCTTTCTTCAGTGTCTTATAATTTTCTGTATACAGGTCTTTTGTCTCCTTAGGTAGGTTTATTCCTAGATATTTTATTCTTTTTGTTGCAGTGGTAAATGGGAGTGTTTTCTTAATTTCACTTTTAGATTTTTCATCATTAGTATATAGGAATGCTAGAGATTTCTGTGCATTAATTTTGTATCCTGCTACTTTACCAAATTCATTGATTAGCTCTAGTAGTTTTCTGGTAGCATCTTTAGGATTCTCTATGTATAGTATCATGTCATCTGCAAACAGTGACAGCTTTACTTCTTCTTTTCCTATTTGGATTCCTTTTTCTTCTCTGATTGCTGTGGTAAGACTTCCAAAACTATGTTTAATAATGGTGGTGAGAGTGGGCAACCTTGTCTTTTTTCTCATCTTAGTGGAAATGGTTTCAGTTTTTCACCATTGAGGATGATGTTGGCTGTGGGTTTGTCATATATGACCTTTATTATGTTGAGAAAAGTTCCCTCTATGCCAAATTTACAAGCAGCTCACATAGCTCAATATCAAAAAAACAAACAACCCAATCCAAAAATGGGCAGAAGACCTAAATAGACATTTCTCCAAAGAAGATATACAGATTGCCAACAGACACATGGAAGAATGCTCAACATCATTAATCATTAGAGAAATGCAAATCAAAACTACAATGAGATATCATCTCACAGCAGTCAGAATGGCCATCATCAAAAAATCTACAAACAGTAATGCTGGAGAGGGTGTGGAGAAAAGGGAACCCTCTTGCACTGTTGGTGGGAATGTAAATCGATACAGCCACTATGGAGAACAGTATGGAGGTTCCTTAAAAAGCTAAAAATAGAACTATCATATGACCCAGCAATCCCACTACTGGGCATATACCCTGAGAAAACCATAATTCAAAAAGAGTCATGTACCACAATGTTCATTGCAGCACTATTTACAATAGCCAGGACATGGAAGCAACCTAAGTGTCCATCAACAGATGAATGGATAAAGAAGGTGTGGCACATATATACAATGGAATATTACTCAGCCATAAAAAGAAACAAAATTGAGTTATTTGTAGTGAGGAGGATGGACCTAGAGTCTGTCGTACAGAGTGAATTAAGTCAGAAAGAGAAAAACAAATACCGTATGCTAACACATATATATATATCGAATCTAAGAAAAAAATTAAAAAGGTCATGAAGAACCTAGGGGCAAGACAGGAATAAAGACACAGACCTACTAGAGATGGATTTGAGGATATGGTGGGGGGGAAGGGTAAGCTGTGACAAAGTGAGAGAGTGGCATGGACATATATACACTACCAAATGTAAAATAGATAGCTAGTGGGAAGCAGCCACATAGCACAGGGAGATCAGCTCGGTGCTTTTTGACCACCTAGAGGGGTGGGATAGGGAGGGTGGGAGGGAGGGAGACGCAAGAGGGAAGAGATATGGGAACATATGTATATGTATAACTGATTCACTTTGTTATAAAGCAGAAACTAACAAACCATTGTAAAGCAATTATACTCCAATAAAGATGTTAAAAAAAAGACAAGTTAGTAAGAATAGACTTGTGTCTAGAATAATACATGCAAATAATTTTATAATTTTGGGGTAGAGAGGCCATCCAGTGGAACACACAAACCATAAATGAAAAGATAAGCATATTTGATCACCTACATTTATTTTTAAATTTTAATACCAAGAAGGAAAAATTAAAAAGTATTGTCCAAGTCTGGGTGAAGAGTTTTTAGAGATGACACTAAGAGTAAGATTCACAAAAGAAAAAAATGAAAAATTGGTTTATATCAAGATTAAAAACTTCCTCTGTAAAAGACCCAATGAAGATGAAAAGATTAGCAGTAGACTTGGAGAAAACATTTGCAAATTACATATAGGACAAAGGTTGTATGTAGAACATATAAACAGCCCTCCAAGCTCAACAGGTTTTTTTTTTTTAAGAAGAAAGCAAATAATCCAATTAGAAAATGGGCAAAAGATATGAACATACATTTCTCTGAAGAACATAACACATGAAAATAAATGCATGGAAGATGTTCAACATCACTAGCCATAAGGGAAATGCAAATTAGAACTGCAGTGAGATATCACTACATACCTATCAGAATGGCTAAAATAAAAAATAGTGACAATACCCAAATTGGCGAGGGCATGATGAAACTGAATTACTGTATTACTGGTAGGAATGGAAAATGGGACTGCCACTATGTATGCCTCCATATTGTTTTCCATAGTGGCTACACCAATTTACATTCCCACCAAAAGCGTAGGAGGGTCCCTTTTTCTCCACATCTTCACCCACAGTTCCTATTTCTGGTCTTTTCGATGATAGCCATTCTGACATGTGTGAGGTGTTATATCATTGTGGTTTTGATTTTCATTTCTCTGATGGTTAGCAATTTTGAGCATCTTTTCATGTGCCTGTTGGCTGTCTGTGTATCTTCTTGGAAAACTGTCTCTTCAGGTCTTCTGCCCGTTTTTTAATCAAGTTGTTTATTTTTTTGATATTGAGTTGTATAGCTAATTATATATTTCGAATATTAACCCATTATTGCAAATATTTTCTCTCATTCAGTAGGCTGCTGTTTCATTTTGTTGATGGTGTCCTTGGCAGTGCAAACGGTTTTAAGTTTAATTAAGCCGCATTTGTTTATTTTTGCTGTTGTTTCCTTTGCCTTGGGAGACAGATCCAAAAAAATACTGCTACAGTTTATGTCAAAGAGTGTTCTGCCTGTGTTATTGTTTCTGGTCTTACGTTTAGGCCTTTAATAACCATTTTGAGTTTCTTTTTGTATTCAGTTTGAGAAAATGTTCAAATTTCACTCTTTTACATATAACTGTCCAGTTTTCCCAGCACCACTTATAGAGAAGAATATCTTTTCTCCATTGTGTATTCTTGCCTCCTTTGTCATAGGTTAATTGACCATAAGTGTGTGAGTTTATTTCTGTTCCATTGATCTATGTGTCTGTTTTTTGCCAGTGCCATACTGATTTGATTACTATAGCTTTGTAGTATAGTCTGAAGTCAGGGGGCATGATACCTCCAGCTTTGTTTTCTTTCTCAAGATTGCTTTGGCTATTCAGGGTCTTTTGTGGTTCCATATAAATTTTAGGGTTGTTTGTTCTATTTATGTGAAAAATGTCATAGGTATTTTGATAAGGATTGCATTTAATCTGTAGATTGCTTTGGGTAGTATGGACATTTTAACAATATTAATTCTTCCAATCCATGAACATGAGATATCTTTCCATTTCTTTGTATCATCTTCAGTTTCCTTCATCAGTGTTTTATTGTTTTCAGAGTATAGGTCTTTCACCTCCTTGGTTAATTTTATTCCTAGATATTTTATTCTTTTTGATGTGATATTAAATGGGATTTATTACTTGCTTGAACTTGATAGTTCATTATTAGTGCATAGAAAAGCAACAGATTTCTGCACATTAATCCTGTATCCTGCAACTTTACTGAATTCATATATTAGTTTTGACAGTTTTTTGGTGGAGAGTTTAGGGGGGTTTCTTGATATAGTACCACATCAACTGCAAATAGTGACAGTTTTACTTGTTCCCTTCCAACTTGGATGGCTTTCATTTCTTTTTCTTATCTGATTGCTGTGTCTAGGACTTCCAATACTATGTTAAATAGAAGTGGCAAGAGTGGGCATTCTTGTCTTTTTCCTGATTTTAGAGGAAAATCTTTCAGCTTTTCACCATTGAGTATGATGTAAGCTGTGGGTTTGTCATAAATGGCCTTTATTATGTTGAGATATGTTCCCTCTGTACCCCCTTTGATGAGAGTTTTTATCATGAATGGATGTTGATTTTGTCATTTGTGTGCCTCCCGTTTGCCCCCTTAGCACTCTGAATTTCCCCCCACTACAGCATTGATCACATTATACTAGAGTATCTTATTGACTTATCTGCCCCTCCTCCCATCCAGGGCATAAACACCATGAGAGCTAGAACCCCATCTTTCATGTTCATTGCAAGATGTTCATTTCAAAGTTGATGCTCAACACATTCCTAGAATAGTGCCTGACACCCAGGAGGCACAACAATAAAGCTGAATAAAAAAGGGAAGAAAAAAAGGGAAGGAGGAAGTGTGGGGAGAGGGGGCAGAGAGAGGGAGAAAGAGAGAAACAAAGAATGTTTGGACTGTTAGATTCACGCTGCTAATTGAACTTAAGGCAAAATTATAAGGTACAAAGTATTTAAATTTAGTATTTTTTTTCTTTTTCTATTCCCTTCCGTTGTTTAATTATTCACTCTAGACAGTCTAAAGCAGGGGTCCCCAAGCTCCAGGCCGCAGACCGGTACGGGTCCACGGCCTGTTAGGAACTGGGCCACACAGCAGGAGGTGAGTGACAGGGGAGCAAGCAAAGCTTCATCTGCCACTCCCCACCACTCCGCATCGCTGGCATTACTGCCTGAACCATCACCCCACCCCCACCCCCATCCGTGGAAAACTTGTCTTCCACGAAATCAGTCCCTGGTGCCAAAAATGTTGGGGACCACTGCTCTAAAGGTCAGTGTTTTCATATCACAACCTAAAATAATTCATACTAAAGAAGTGATGACAGCATTGTTTCAAAGGGTGATTCCAAAAGCATTAGTTGGAGACAATAATGCGTAACCCAAAGAGTCTTAAAGATCATTTTGAGTTCAGCCCCTCACTTTATAAATGAGAAAATTGAAGCCCAGAGACTCACCAGATATCACACAGCAAGTTCAGCTCAGAGCTGACACCCACAGCTGGGTTTTCTGACTTCCTAAACTGCACTTCCTCCTGGGGGAAACACCAGCCACTTAGGGAGAGTGATGTTTTGGGGAAGCAGGATGAGGGTGATATTCCCAAAGTCAGGCAGGCAAGATTTCCTGCTGCCCCTCAAATTTCAACAGCCATAAGCATCACCTACCCCAGAGGGTTACTGTGGGTTTAATGAGCTATTGCCTATGACAGCACCTGGTATATTGTAAACTGTAAAGCGCTGGGTAAGCTGTAGGGCTGGGGGTAAACAGTAAACCATCGAGTCATAGTAGACTGAGAGGACATTGGTCGTGCTCTCAGTAACCTGACAGTCTCACCTAGGAATCTTGAGAAATTTCTTTGCTTGACAATTCCTAACTGAATCCTGTAGAAGTTTAGAGAGACAAGCATCCTTCATACCAATTCAGAAGCAATTTTTTGTACAGCCTTGATTTTAGGCTGTTTTTTGACAGTTCCCTAAACGTCCCTGATATAAAAATTTAAAAGCTGATGAACACGTCATTGTATTTTACTGCCAGTTCACTCCTGAAACACTTTAGGAAATTATTTCATCCCAATTTCTTTCAGTTGCTGAAAAATAAAATGGCTTCTGTGACGGAATCAGATACGTAGCAGGTTCCATAGGCATTTGGATATCCTTGATGGAGTGTGTTAAAAGATAAACCAAGATATATTAAAAATGTTAAGTTTGTTTGAGCAAAAATCGATTCAAAGCACGCAGCATCCAATCTTGCAGATAGAAAAGGGTTCTGAGGTGGTGTACAAAATGGAAGACTTTTATAGCCAGAAGGAAGCAGGCACAAGGAAGCTATACTAGGCCAAAAAAAAGGGGGTGGGTTATTGCACCGTCACTTTCTTTTAGGGGGATGGCAGGGGTCTATCAGGCAGATTACCTGACGAGTGCTGATCACGTGATTACTGGTTGACTGGTTTAAAATTCCATTTCTGGGAGAGCCAAAACTGTAATCAAGTTAAATCTCAGTTTGGTGGTGTGGGGCTTAGCATAAGTGACTCCATTTTGGACGTGTTGTCTTTCTCTTAACAAGTGTGATCATGTGGAAATGTTTTTTTTTGGGGGTGTTTTTTTTGCGGGTATGCGGGTCTCTCACTGTTGTGGCCTCTCCCGTTGCGGAGCACAGGCTCCGGACGCGCAGGCTCAGCGGCCATGGCTCCCGGGCCCAGCCGCTCCGCGGCATGTGGGATCTTCCCGGATCGGGGCATGAACCCGTGTCCCCTGCATCGGCAGGCGGACTCTCAACCACTGCGCCACCAGGGAAGCCCTGGAAATGTTTTTAATAATCAGAACCTTTACTGTGGAATTCCAGAGTCTCCACAGGGTTCAACAGGGGCTTTCTCTCAGATACATTTCCCTCCAATATGCTTTGATTGGTCTCCTATTGCGTTAGATGGGTCCTAAGTGACAAAATGATCTTTCTGGAGTCCTTTGCCTATCGTTTCTAATATCCACAGTTGCAGTCAGACAATGCATCATCCTGAACCTTCATCCCAGGAGGTTGTCGGGGTTCAAGTGTGTCAGTTAGTGATGCTTCGTTGGGTGCATGGAACTAAATACGTAAATAAAAGTGGCTTAAACAAAAGAGTCTTTTTACTGTTGTTCCTTAGAGAACAAGACTAGCCATAGGTGGGCAGTCTCAGGGTTGGCTCACAAGCTCAGTGTTGCCATCAGCGACATTACTTCTCTTCATCTCTCTGTCTTGCCATCCTCAAAGTGTCTGTGTATCTCCTACCTTGGTCACAGGGTGTCTGCAGCAGGTGCAAGCTTTACAACCTCACGTGACAGTGTTCCTAAGCAAGAAAGAAGAGAGCTTACCTCCTCTTTCTCCTTTTGTAGGAAAAGAAAATGTTTCTCAGAAAAACCCCAGCAAACTTCCCTTATGTCTTAGTGGACAAAACTGGATTCTGTGGCCATTCTGAGCTCCCAGAAGGGCTGAGAAAAGTGAAGCTGTCATTCTCAATCTCTCCTGGAATTGGGTGCTTCCAGCAGACAAGAAGGATGAGCAAAATGTTTGTTAGGGGGGCTGTCAGAATATTAAACACTACTTGAGAGCATTCTAAACACTTACCATACATTAATCCATTAGATCCTCACGGCAAGTCCCTGGGGTGGGTAGGTGTGATTATTATAATATTACTTTACACAGAAGCAAACGGAACTTCAGCGATAATAACATAGTGAGGCAGTGAAGGAGCCAGGATTCCAACGCCATCGCCAGACTCCGGAGGCTGCACTGCTAACGACACATTACACTGCTCGCAGCCTGCAGCGACCGCCTCGGCAGGCGATCGGCCAGGCTGCTTCCAAAAGTCTAACACATAAAAGGTCTGAGCCATGCTTATCTCCTTGTGAAGTGCAAATGTGACATTTTCCCCTGGCTGCAGTCACGGTGTGGGTGAGAAGAGCAGAGAGGCATCCAGGAGTGACAAGAATTGCTTTTCATCATCATCAAGGCTGCATCAACAGCCAGGGCCATGGTCGGGGCCAGGGCTGGGACCAGGAGAGTACAAGTCACGGCCAAGGGCCAGTGATAAATAGTCAGCGGCCCACTGCGCCATCACAGGTGTCAGGACATCTGGGCAAGTCAGAGGGGAGTGATGCAGAGTCCAGTTACAAGCAGGCAGGATTGGCGGAGAATAGAGTTTCCAAGTTAGAGGAATGTTTTAGAGGCCGCTCCACTCTCTCTCTCATTTTCAAATGAGTGAAATGAGGCCCAAATAGAGTGGAGTAATGTGTTCCAGATCACCCAACTTGTCTATGGAGAATGTGAGGCACAAAATGAGGGCCTTTTTCCAGGTGAAACAGAAAGAACCTGGGGTCAGGTCCTCAAGGAAGCCTTCTTTGTCTGACCCTTGTAGAAAGCATCCCTAGTGCTTCATACAGGCTTCTGTTAACACTTTCTGTTATAATATCAAATTTATTCACTTATGTCTGGGTCTCCCTGATTACCTTGGGAGCGTCTCAAAAGCCCGACTACACTCAGCTCTGGACAAGAATCTTGACAGCTCCACGTGCATGGCCCCTCTGATGATCATTTCCTCCTTGATAAAATGGAAAAAGCAATAGTTCCAACCTCACAGTGTTGCTGGGATGATCGCGTTTTAAACGCACATGGCACTGTGTGCCAGGCAGATTCAGCGGTTGGTAAGTAGCATTTATTGGCCATTTCATATCTCCCTGGTGCCTCCTCTCAAGTTGAGTAAATCAATTTATCAACCAGCGGAAGAGTCAACATCACAACAGAGAGCAGGTAGCAGAACGTTAGAGAGACATAAAGACGTGATGAAGAAAGAAGCAGGCACAGGCAAGGTCTGAGTCCAAAAGGGTAGTGAGATCACATAGAACTGAAGATGTACAAGAAACAGAAAGTAGAAGAGCCTTCACCACGAACTCTGTCTCCCAAACCTGCCTCGAGGTTCTTCAGCTTGGGCTCCTCAAGATTTCAATAAGACAGGTACCGTTTTGACTAGCTTCTTTAGACAGATCTAAAGAGATTGAAGCAATTTGCTTTAGGTTATAAAGCTGGTAAGTGGCCAAGCCAGGACTAAATACGAAGGCTAGATGACCTCAAAACCATGTTCTACGTGCATACGAATCATCACGGGATTAAATAAGCTAATACACGTGGCATTCTTGGCCCAACACGGGGCACAGGAGAGGTGGCTCATGTCATTGCTGGTTTATCATTACATTCCAAGGGTCCCCCCCTTCACTGGTCCCAGAAGAGAAGGATGGCGGCACTGTGGTTCCTAAGGAAGAAGTGGAGCCTCGTAAGCCCCAGCATTTATTGGAGGCAGGACCCAGAAGCGCTGATGGTGCGTGGCCCCCTTGGTCCAGGTGAAACAAGAGGCTGCCAGACCCAGAGGTAGGCAGAGTGGCAGAGGTTCGACCCGAAACCTCCCCATATTTCTAATCCGTCCATAACCCTCATTAATAATACAGCCAAAGAGGCAGAAGAGGCAGCGGCAGTGATGGCAGCAGCAAAAATGCAAGCGAGGAAGCAGCTGGCACCGGAGGGCCTCATGCCAGACTCACGGCCGGGAGGGACTCCGGCAGTGATGACAGTGCTAAATAAACAGGATTGATGGCTGGAGTGGGGCCCCATACCCTGCCTGGGAAGGGACCAGGGGAGATGGGATTCTTGTGCATCCCATCCCACTGGTGTAGGCCCAGCCATCACGGGTTTACCCACATCAGACTGTGATCCGTCCCCCGGCTGGGCGCTCCAGAATCACCTGTTACAGCAGCAGTAGTTTCGCCAGCCAAACAAGACGTGGATTCATCCAGGCCACCTGTAAAGGGATGTGAAGCCTAACAACCTATGCAAAGCTCCTAATTGTCATAATTAATTTGGCGCCTCTTCAGTGGTAGATGCTAACCAAGTACCGTAGAGTGAAAGCCCATTCCCTGATAACGTGGTTAGCCCCCCCATAATTAAAGCTGTGAGGAATCGTCATTTGAAAAATCTAAGTGCCATATTTTCCTCGCTAAACTGTTTTTGTCATTTTCTCTTCTTTGGTCCTCTCTATCCACTACTGAGGTGAACATTTTACTTTCTTCGACTTATCCAGTTACTGCTTTCCTGTTGCATAATTTAGGTTATAATTATTTTCTCATTTTCCCCTCCAGCTGGCAGTAGTTTGGTCCCTTCCACCTCGTAGTTCTTTAAAATGTCACACTGTTGCTCTAGCTTATTTAAACACTCTGGAAAGTGAAGAAGTGTAGCCATTGGAAGTGCATCCCCACATCCCTTAGAAGGGAGTCCCTGTTGTCTTTCCGTGTGCAGCAGACAGGACCAGGATCCAGCAAGCTAAAAAAAACAGCTGATTGCAGTCGCAAAAAAAAAAAAAAAAAAAAAAAACCACAGTCTGGCTTCTACTTAAAAAAAAAAAAGATGAGGGATATGGTATGAGAGCAGAATTCACTTTATGAGGGGAAACAAAGCAAAAAACATTTAATAGCAATAGTGTCCCAAGTATCAAGTTCTCACTGTATCTCTCTATCGACAGCTGATATCACAGGCCACCTCCACCGATGAGGGCTTCCAAACAAAGACTTTCTTATTCTGTTTCTCCATTTGTCACTCCTAAAAGATACAGTGATCCAAAGTTTATCGCTGAAAGATAGGACAAAAAACTGGTGACAAAAACTTTACGATAAATGGTGGACTTTTTTCTGTCTGAAAAAAGGGAAAAATAATGCATCCATTTTCAAAAGTTCTCTTTTTGTTTCTTTCTTTTGATTCCCAAGAGAGCACATTTTTAGTAGAATTGAATTATTCACATGAATGCTAACCAATGTCAGCCACTCTGTATTCTGTAAGGAATTGAGCTTATAAAATGAATCATCCTGAGTATTTGCTAAACACAAAATCACAAGAATTTGTAAATAATAAATTGTAAAATGTACTTTAGAATGACTGCTCCAACATTTGAGTAGACTCTTTTTCGAAGAACAGATCACAGGAATTCCACTGCCTCTTTCCTCAGAATTTCTATAACTTTGAGGAAGAGACTTATAGGAAATCTCTTTTACAAGTATAAGTTAAGAAACCAGTCTGTATGTTTATAAGCCAAGGGCTTATATGCAGAACTTCTCAAGAAATCCAGGGGTTAGATATCAGGATATCGCTGACAGCTCACTGACAATGTCCTGTAAGTTGAACATAGTAGTAATACCTCAGTTGTACAGAGGGAAGAAATTAAGTACCAAAGAGCTGAAATAATTCACTTAGAGTGATCAAAAAAAGTTAAGGACAAACTAAACTTGTTCAGATAATCCTCAAACCCTCACACACATAAAACGACTTGTATTTAAGAGAAAGACCATGTCCATTCTGTTCTCCTTTGTCTTCCAGAACTAATTTTTATTGTTAATTAAATATGCAAATGACTTCCATTTTATAAATTAATATTTATTTTTACAGACAATGACCATTATGAATATCGCTGAGACCTGCAACTATTTTTTTAAGAACTTTATTTTTTACATTAAGAAGGAACCACTTTTAAGGTAGAGGTAGATATTCTAATTCAACATGAACCATTTTAACTCCTAAAAGCTTAACAAAGGAATTGTGTTAGTTGGGAACCATTTGTGTACAAGTCATAAAACTCCAACTCAATTGACTTAGGCAAAAGGAGATGGTATTAGGAGGCTATTGGAGGATTTTCATGTACCCAAATGACAGCAAGGGCTGGGGATTTAAGAAGTTGCACCTAAGACAAGGAAGAGCAGCTCTCTCCCTCCCCTTTTGGGCTCTCAGTGGTGCTGTTTTGACTGCCTATATTAGAGATTCCGTTCTCTCACATGGTGGCCACCAGCAGCTTCCAAGCCCCTCTGTTCCACAGCTTCTCCCATCAGCTTCTAATACTCATCTGCTCCCTTAGCTCAAGTTCAAAAACTCCTGAGGACAAGTTGATCAAACTGCCTCGATCTGCGTGACTATATCCAATGAGGTGAGACACCCTTAATGGTAGACTCTACCTGAAGGGTATGGTTGGAATCTAGGCAGGAGTAATTCTCCAAAAAGGGGACAGGACGGGAAGGAAAGGCTACTGAACAGCTAACTGGGCAGACAAACCAAGAATAATCAAGTAGAACAAAAGCAAACACAGATTCTGAAAGTTCAGATAACATCAGAAAGTTAAGATGGCACAAGACAGAACGCTGGAAATTGGCATTAAGGCATTCTTCAGTACATTCTTTTTACTTCTATTTCCCAGCCAAAACAATGAATACATAACTGTAAAACTTGACAACATACCATTTTCTCTCCCCTCTTGTAGATGTTTTCTGTCACTTCCCCATGGCATCAAAGCTTTTGGCCTAAAAATTGCCCCTAAAGTCTTACACAAAGCATCCATAATGTTACTGTCAGAATTGTTTCAGAGCTGTCTATGTTATTTTTAGGGTTCAGATCTTCTTCTGTGCGTTTCCTCATTCCATATTCACGACATTATCTTCCGAGCTTTGCAATTCTGATGCAATTTCCAGTTCATACTTTTTCAATTGCTGCATTTTCACGTTTAAATCCAGCAAAGTTCTGGCCAGCTGGCAATTCTGGAAATGCATTTCCAGCTAAAAGTTAGAAAAAAATAAGGATTTTTATTAGCCTGAGATATGGATCAAATGAAACTGCTCTCTGCACAGGAAAAATAAGGACTTTGTAGGAAAGGAAAATAAGATATCAAGAAAGACGTATTTCTCATCTTATTCTCCAGTTCTGACTGTTTGGCCTGACTATAAAACTGACTTTCTCTACGATAAGATAAAATCCAGATATACAAATAGCTTTCAAAATGGCCTTGCAATGAAAACAAAAAAAGCTCATGCACAGAGCCATCCATTTGAAAAATTCCTGTGCATAGAAGGCTGTTTCCAAGCAATGGCATGTGATCTGCGAAGGAGTCATTTATCTCTATGAGCTTTCTGAGCTCCAGGATAACTGCTCAGGGCCCCCTGAACTTTCAGGACCTGGGCCCATTTACTTGATTACTTGTCATTTCAAGTTTTTAGGATTTTAAATGGTCTCCCTGTTGAGCAAAACATTTAACGACCCCTTTGCATGTACTTACAGAATCTAACAATTTTCACTGTAGAGTGAAATCTGTTATACAGCAAGGCTGATTTATACCCTCCCTCCAGTGGGAGTTTGTGAAGGTCCTCGTGTATTAAGAAATAGATCGATCTCTCGGGCAATGTACCTAAGAGGCAGTCTGACAAAAGCTTAGTCCAACATAATATTTGCATTATAGTTGAAAACTAGTAATCAACTATTTGCATATTTCTTCAATTAGGGTCTTGTTTAATGCAGTTCATGAGAACCCTGTTCTCTCTGCTGAAAACCCCTCATCAACTCACCAAAAGAAACCACCCCAGGGTGAACCAGGACATTCCACTGGTAAAAAGCAAATATGGGCGGTCCCCTCCTAATTTGCAAAATAAAGTCACTGGATAAAATTTCTTTCAGTTTTCCTCTGACATATTTTTCTTCATTCTTCAGCACCTGGAACCATTTCTTTGATAGCAAGAATTTGCAAAGAATAAAGGAAATGAACATCCAGCAAACAGACAGTAACAACACAACCACTAGCACAAGAAGCCCTGGCACCTTGCCTACAGGAAGCTTCTGTTCTCCAGTGTGCAACGGATGCCCTATAAACCTGCCCTATGCTTCCAGCTTTATTTCCTGGCCCTCTTCCCACACAAGCTCCCACTGCAGCTGGTCAGAAACTTTGCCTGTCCCAGAATAAACACGTCGTACTGAGCCACATCTTCTGCCCGCTCTGCCCCTTGCCACCCACTTCCTGTTGAGCTCAGCCAGATGCCAGCTCTTCTTAGAAGCCTTCTCTGTCTCGCCTTATCTGTGCTTCCACAGTGTTCTGTACATGTGCCTCTCCTAGCACACAGCCTACACTAGACTGATGATTTTGAGCACAGTTTGTTCTTATTCATAACTGTATCCCCAGCTAGGGGTGCACTGCCTGCTCACGCAACATGGTGGGTTCTCTGTGTGTTTGTTAAAAGACTGAGTGAAGGAATGACTAAATGGAGAAACTGATGAACACCCACCCTATACTTTCATGCCAAGAATCAAGCAGTTGAATTATTGATAATGGCTCACCATCTAAGCAAAACAAAGTATGTGTAACTCACACCTGTTTAGGAAAGTCAAACACCAATGATTCCTTAATTTCCTTTCCTCGTGGATCCCACTGAGAATCTAATGAAAGCTATGAAAGAAGTGCATTTTATGTGCATACAAAATTTGGCATACAATTTTAGGTATATAGAACCCCTGGAATTCACTCCCAGGCCCTGGAATTCAATGCAAGCCACTAAGAAGACCAATTCAAACAACAAATAATAGCATAAATAACATTTCATAAGTAGCAACATGTCTCTAAATGAACTGAACCTGTTCATCATTGTTCCTTACACAAATACCACCCTAACAGATGATGTGTGGACATACATGTATGGATAGGTGCCAGTTCCTACAGAAAACTGGCTAATGGCCCATTATCAAAAACGGCTTCTTCTAGTGGTGATGGTGTTGAGGATCCACATTCTTTTGCTTCTTCATGACTGGTCACACACAATGGTGAAATGGTTGGCCAAGATGTTGACCATGATCTATATCCCAGGAACACAGCATCTGTGTGTGTGTGACATTCTTTGCATCCTTTCCAGAAAAACCCTTGATCTTCCATGCCTATGTATCTGTCACTTTGGGGGCACAACCAAAACACAGTAAGAGCCACTGAGTAGTGTCTATGTTCTATGCACTTTATATAACATTAACTCATACAATACTTACAGTGATCTATGAGTTTATTATTTCCATTTTACAGCTGAAACCCAAACTTGCTAATTAGCATTCCTAAAGTAATAGGAACAGTGAGAGCAGAGCCTGTAAATGTTAATGCTGGGATTTGAACCCTCATCTATTTGGAATTTTATTCTCCACCTCTTCCCCACCCCCGGTGCATTACTTGCTTAAAACTCCTACTAGTGGAACGACTAGTTAGAATGTGAAGGTTCAAATGCCTCGGAGCTTACTGAATGTCATTTCTTCACTTGATTTAAATGAGTCAGCTGAGGGCTTCCCTGGTGGCGCAGTGGTTGGGAGTCCGCCTGCCGATGCAGGGGACACGGGTTCGTGCCCCGGTCCGGGAAGATCCCACATGCCGCGGAGCGGCTGGGCCCGTGAGCCATGGCCGCTGAGCCTGCGCATCCGGAGCCTGTGCTCCGCAACGGGAGAGGCCACAGCAGTGAGGGGCCCGCGTACCGCAAAAAAAAAAAAAAAGAAGAGTCAGCTGAGGTATGGGAGGGATGGTGACACCCCAGGTCAGCAGCACAGAGTGACTAAGCCCGGTCTCAGCCTTCTAGTGGGCATCCTTATCCATAGCACCCCCCTCCAGGCCATCTCTACTAATGAGGGGTCTCGCCCAGCCACTGCTCAGGTATCTGAAGAAAACCATGTGTTTCTCCGATATGGCTGGGTCAGAATTAATACATACCTTGTCAAATTCAAATTGTTAACACAGGTAAAATTAAATTGACTACCTTCTTAAACTCAGAAACAAGATAAACTGTTAAGGTTCTTAAATCAGGCAACTGACTGATGGCTGAATCCGTTCTAAAGTAGCGGTTAACATTTTATTAGTATTCAATGCAAAAGACTAGAACTTTCCAAATCTCCACTACACATATTCATGGGCAGCACCGTTTTAAAGCTTAAATTGCTCTTATTCATTTTGTCTCTTTCAAATTGTACCTAACTTGGAAATTGTTTAAATCACAAAACAGTAACTAAAATATTTACCTACAGTTCCTCCTGCCTAATGTTAAAAAGCTACAATTTTACAAAATACCTTATCATTTTTGGTTTTCTGAATTCTTACCCAGGGGAAAGATAAAACTTGCAGAATAAAAGAAACAGTTGCTGATGGACTCGCTCCATGCATCCTGTGATTTCATTTCATTGAAACTTCCGCCTCCGAGCCCCATAACATGCACGTACTATGAGTTCCCTAGAGGGAACTTTCTATGCGGTAGAAAAATATAGAACAAGTTGGGGAGGGGTGGTGACGGAGGTCTCGGGTGTGTCACTAGTAGACTCAGCCCTCGACAGCCAGCCAGCACCTCGGGCCCTGCCGGACCCCTCCCCTCCCCCGCTTCCCTCCTGGATGCTGCCTGGGAGGCAGGAGCATCGGCACGGTCGGGGAAGATCGACGGCCGGTGCCCAGCTCGCCCACGCGGCACGGCCTCACCCTCTCCCTGGGAAAAGCGGCGCTCGGCCTCCCAAGCCCTCGGTGGGGCGCGTGCGCGGCCCGCGGCCGGGGGCCCCGGGAGAGGACGAAGGAGAGGCGGCCCCGAGAGCCGGCCGCCAGCGGGCTCACCAGCTCGGCGCGCAGCCCGGCCAGGGCGCTCTCGACGCGCGCCCGGCTCCGCTCCTCCCGCGCCGCCTCCGCCGCCGCCTCCTCCCGCGAGCGCCTCGAGACGCCGCGCGGCGCCGCCCGCTGGAAGGCGCTCGCCAGCCGCCGCCTGAGGTCTTCTAGCAGCGGGCTGGCGGCTGGGGCCTCCTCCGGGCCGGCCACGCTCTCGCCGCCTCCGGGAAAGCCTCGTGAGGGAGGCAGGGTTGAGGGCCTGAGCCCGGCGCCAACTAGGATGCCGTGGGGCCCCCGGGAAGTTCCCTCTCTGCGGCGGCTGGCGTTCCCCAGGGACATCTCGGAGACGCCGGGTTCCAGGCTTCCAGGCTTGAATTGCTAAGGGTTTGTTTCCAAGTACGAGATGAGGGCGGGTGAGATTGGGGGCGGGGTAACTCATGGAACCGGCGGGACCACTGCCAAGTGGGACGGGGCTATTGCTCCGCTGTGTAGAGGCGCTCCTTTCCCCCAGCCTCATCTCTCTGTCCTTCTTCCCTCCTTAGCAACAGACGAAGGAAGTGGTTCCCATAACTCCGAGAAGAGGTTTCAACTGGCCCCCTTTTTCTTGCTCCTTGGAATGTCGTTCTAAGGGAAGACTTGGGTCCATCCAGGTAGGTGGAAGTTGAGGTACGGATGGAAAGTTTGAGGCCCGGGTTGCCTCGAGTATTAATATTTCAGCCCTGTAAAATATTTTTCTCTGGCTTTCTACCGACTGAGGCACTGTGACAGGTGTTGTGGATATAAAGTCTGATTAGGCCTCGTACCAATCCCAGGCGTTGCCCACAGTCAAGTGGGAGAAGCTGGGCCCTGTTTGAAACTTAGAATGATCTTTCCACAAGCCCAACAATGCAGAAGACACTTTGATTCTGAAACTCCGTGTTCTTTTCTATACTTGACACCCTTCTGCCACTTTCACATTGTGAAGGGGTTAAAATGAAAAATAAAAATGCCTCTTACTCCAGAGTGTGTTATTTTCTAATTCCCAACTCAGTGTAATCAGGTGCCAGTATTACTTGTATATCCTTTATCAGTGAACAGAATCAGCTGCCTCTTTTGGATCTAATCGAGAATTTCTAAAAAGGAATAAACAATCAAAATTTTTGTGTGATCATAGAATGCAAATACCTACCCCCCCATCCAGAAAGGGGGCAGAGATGTCCATACAGTACTCCCAGAATTAATCATTCATTTAATAATGATTTACAAGTCACCTGCAATGTTCCAAGTCCCTGATTGGTATTGAGGGCAGTAAGAGCTAATTGTGATTAGTGTTTCCTGTGTGTCAGGCACTTTTCATATGTTAACCCATTTTATCTTCACAATAACCCTGTGAGGAAGGTACTATTAGTTTCTGTATTTAACAGGTGAGGAAACTAAGGCAGATGCTAAGCTGTAAGGCAAAGATCACAAAACTGGTAAATGGTGGGCCTGGGATTTGCACCTAGGAAGTCTGGCTTGTGCTCTGAACCACTGAGACACACCTTGGATACACACTACCTCCCAAAGAGGAAAAGAAGTTGCTCAGTTGTATGACTGAATGTTCAAATTCCCTGTGCTCATAAAAGACAACTCTACGGAAATGGCTTAAGGCTCAACTGGATAAGGAGCAGTGCAGGTTACCAATTCTGCCGATAATCTGCCGAATTCACTCTGCCCCCTTACAATAGTTTACAACCTAAGCACAGTCATATACCTATCATTGTATATTTGTCACAAAGATTCTCTAGAAACATTTGAAGGTGTGTTCTATTGGTGGAAATTATGAAAATCCATATGGTCTACTAGAAATTAACTGAATATAAATATTTAAGTTTTTTAAATTTGTGGTTTTTATGCATATATGTGATAGGTGGTGGGGCTTGAAAACCAGCACCAGTCAATGTGCAGTAGAAATATTTTTTTGTATATAAATTTATTTATTTATTTTTGGCTGCATTGGATCTTTGTTGCCGCGCCCAGGCTTTTTCTAGTTGCGGCGAGCGGAGGCTACTCTTTGTTGCGGTGCATTGGCTTCTCATTGCGGTGGCTTTTGTTGCGGAGCATGAGCTCTAGGCGCGCGGGCTTCCGTAGTTGTGGCACATGGGCTCAGTAGTTGTGTCTCGCGGGCTCTAGAGCACAGGCTCAGCAGTTGTGGCGCTCGGGCTTAGTTGCTCCGCGGCATGTGGGATCTTCCCGGACCAGGGCTCGAACCCATGTCCCCTGCATTGGCAGGCGGATTCTTAACCACTGCACCACCAGGGAAGTCCAGAAATATTTAAAATTAGTTTTCTGCCGTGATTTTTCACTTCTGTTTCCAGATCATTTTCTTCAACAAGAATTTCAGTTAAGTTTGATTTAATTCAACAAACAGTGAACGGTGCATGTTCATTTAAGCACTGTCCCATGTAAGGGAGATAAAAAGGTGAATAAAGCACAATTATTGCCCTCCAGAAGCTTAAAGCCTGAAAGAACAAATTCATTCATTCATTCAGCAGTAGTTATTTAATATCTTATTTATATACCAAGTATTATACAGAGTGCTCAGGCTGTGAAAGTAAACCAGTAAGACAAAATGGTGTTTTAGAATAGATTGGTTTTATCACAAATTAATTATTTTCCATAGATCAATTTTTTCAGCCATGGTGCATCTTGAATTTTACAATTTTTTTTTCTTTTATACGAGTAAAATGAATGGAAGCATTGGTGAATCGGAGTGAATATAATATGCAGAGACATTTGCGTTAGGAAATGTATTAGTTATCCATTGCTACATAACAGATTATCCCCAAATTTAGTGGCTTAAAACAACAATAAACATCATTTCTTACCTTTTCTGTGGACAAGAGTTTGGGAACAGCTTAGATTGTGATCTGGGACTTTCATGACATTGTAGTCAAATGTTATCCGAAGCTGGATGTGATTGGAGCTGGAGGGTCTGCTTGCAAGGTGGACCATTCACATAGCTGGCAAATTGGTGCTGGTGTTTGGTGGGAAGCCTTAGTTTCTCTCCATGTGGACCCTTTACCAGGACTGCTTGAGTGCCCTCATGATGTAGTGGCCAGCCTACCTCAGAACAAGACAGAGAGAGAGAGAGAGAGAGAGAGAGAGACAGCCAGATGGAAGCTCTTTATATGTGTTCTGAACCATATTTTAATGATCTAGTCTTGGAAGTCACACGGCATCACCACATTCTGTTTATTAGAATCAAGTATCTAAGTCTGGACCCCATTTAAGTGGAGGGGAATTAGGCTCCTTCTTTTGAAGTAAGGAGTATCAAAAAATATGCAGACAGATTTTTAATCTGCCACAGGAAAAATATGGTATAGACATGTAAACAGTGAATCAAATGACTGCTGACTTCCTGTCAGAAAAAAAAATGAAGGCCAGAGATATTAGAACAATATTTTTTTAGGTTCAGGAAGGAAAAAATTAACATAGATTTCTATATCCAGCAAAAATATCCTTCAAAGACAAAATAAACGTGTTATGACATAAGAGAAAATTAGAAGAATTTGTTACCAGCCAACCTATGCTGTTAGAAATACTAAAGGAAACACCTCAGGCTGAAGTAAAATGGTAATAGAGGGAAACTCAAATCTTTAGGAAGGAATGAGAGTATAGGAAATTGTAAATACCTAGATATATACATATAAATGACTTACAGTCCTCTTAATTTTTTTTAAAAAACACATGACTGTTTAATGAAAAAATTATAACATTGTCTTCTGTGCTTTATAATGAATTTAGATGTATCAATATAATATAGTAACTACAGAATAAGTGATCTTGAGGATGAATGGAGCTGTACATTTTATATGAAGTGATAAGGTATTAACTCTAGGTACACTGTAAAAGATTAAGGGTATATATATTTTAAAGCCTAGAGCAATCACTAAAAAAAAATGGTGCAAAGCGGTATAGCTAAAAAGCCATTAGAATGAGTGTCTATGTAGAAAATCTGAAACAATCAACAAAAAACACCCTTCTGATACTAATAAACAATTATATCAAAGTTGCAGGATACAAGTTGAATATACAAAAGCTAATCACTTTCCTATAAACCAGCAATAAGCAAGTGGAATTTGATTTTTTTGCGGGGGGAGGCCACACTGCATGGCTTGTGGGATCTTAGTTCCCCGACCAGGGATTGAACCCAGGCCCTCAGCAGTGAGAGCACAGAGTCCTAACCACTGGACCGCCAGGGAAGTCCCTGGAATTTGATATTTCAAACACACATTACCTTTTACATTAGCACCCAAAAAAGAAAAACACTTAGGTATAAATCTAACAAAATATCCATATGGGGAAAACTACAAAATTCTGCTGAAAGAACTCACAACTTAACTAAGTAAATGGAGAGATACTCCATGTTCATAGATAGGAAGACTCAGTATTGTCAAGATATCAGTTCTTCCCAACTTGACCTATAGGTTCAATGCAATGCCAATCAAAATCCCAGCAAGTTTTTTGTGGATATACACAAACAGATTTTAAAGTTTATGTAGAGAGGCAAAATGCCCAATAGCCCACATAATATTAAAGGAGAAGAGCATTGAGGACTGACAGTACTTGACCACAAGGCTTACTATATAAAGCTCCAGTAATCAAGGCAATGTGGTATTGGCAAAAGAATGGACATATAGATCCATGGACCATAGCCAAGAGATATACCCACATAACTGATCTTTGACAGACGAGCAAAGGCAACACAATGGAGAAAAGACATACACACAAGTGGTGTTGGAATGACTGGACATCTGTATGCAAAAAAAAAAAAAAATGAGTCTAAACACAGATACCCTTCACAAAAATTAATTCAAAACGGATCATAGACCAAAATGCATAACTATAATTCCTGGAAGATAATGTAAGAGAAAATTTACATGACTTTGGGTACGTTGATGTCATTTTAGATACAACACCAAAGGCATGATCCATGAAAGAAATAATAACTTGAACTTCATTAAAACAGAAAACTTCTGCTCTGCAAAATATACTGTCAAGTAAATGAAAAGACAAGCCACAGACTAGGAGAAAATATTTGCCGAAGACATATCTAACAAAGGACGGTTATCCAAACTATACAAACTACTCTTAAAACTCAACAGTAAGAAAATAACCCAATTAAAATGTGAGCAAATGACCTGGACACCAGACACCATCAACATATATGAAAAACAAGCATATGAAAAGATGCTCAACATCACATGTCAGTAGGGAAATGCAAATTAAAACAATAATGTATCATTACATGTCTATTTGGCCATTCTGTGGCCAAAATTTAAAACACTGACAACACCAAATGTTAACAGGGAAGTGGAGCAATAGGAACTCTCATTCTTTGCTGGTGGGAATGTAAAATGGCGCAGCTACTTTGGAGGACACTGGCAGTTTCCTACAAAACTAAACGTACCCCTACCTTCTGATACAACAAGCATGCTCCTTGGTATTATATCTAAAGGAGTTGAAAACTTACGTCCACATGAAAACCTGAACACAAATATTTATAGCAGATTTCTTCATAATTGCCAAAACTTGGAAACAGCCAAGATGTCCCTTAGTAGGTGGATACAGAAACAAACTGTGGTACGTCCAGACAGTTGGATATTATTCAGCTAAAAACAAATGTGCTATCAAGCCATGGAAAAACATAGAGGAATCTTAAATGCATAGTGCTAATTGAGAGAAGCCAATCTGAAAATGGTTCATGCTGTATAATTCCAATTATATGACATTCTAGAAAAGGCAAAACTATGGTGACAGTAAAAAGATCAGTGGTTACCAGGATTGGGGGGTGGGGAGGGATGAGTAGACAGAGCACAGGATTTTTAGAGCAGTAAAACTATTCTGTATGTTACTGAAATGGTGGAGACATGTCATTATACACTTGTCAAAACTCATGGAATGTATACCACCAAAAATGAACCCTAATGTAAACTGTGGACTTTGAGTGATAGTGATATGCCAATATAGGTTCATCGATTATAACAAATGTACCACTCTGGTGCAAGATGCTGATAGTGGGAGAGGTTATGTGGTTGGGGAGAGGCAGGGGGTGATGGGAACTCTCTGTACTTCCAGCTT
This sequence comes from Pseudorca crassidens, assembly GCF_039906515.1. Taxonomy (NCBI): domain Eukaryota; kingdom Metazoa; phylum Chordata; class Mammalia; order Artiodactyla; family Delphinidae; genus Pseudorca; species Pseudorca crassidens. The sequence goes on from NC_090312.1 coordinate 22,119,995, forward strand.
AATTTTTCTGTGACCCTAAAACTGCTCTAAAGATAAAGTCTATCTTTTAAAGCCAGCAGATAAACTAAAATGTGCTTCTAAAAACATTAAATTAATCCAAAATGAAGCAGGAAAAGAGATACAGCTTAAAACACAGAGAGAGCAAATATAAAACATTTGGTAAATGGTAGGCCTAAATTAGATCATATCAAAAATTACGTTAAGCCTTAATGTACTAAATACTCCAATTAAAAGGCAGAGGTGTTCAACTGGATTAAGCAAAAGCAAGAACCAAATATATTCTTCCTAAAAGAGATATACTTTAAATACAAATACAGGACTTCTGTGACCTGTAAAGATGGAGTAACATGAACTGGATTTATCCTCCTATCTGAAACAGCCAAGAAGCACCAAATATATTATTGAACTGACTTCAAAACACTGGACATCAGGCAATGAAAGACAGTGACCCCTGGGAGAATTTTTTTCAAACAGCCTTCTCAGTCTTGTTTACTGATTCCCCTCATCCTTGAGGACTTCAGAATTCAAAACACTGAACACCAGGCAATGAAAGACAGTGATCCCTGAAAGCTTTTTGTCAAACAGCCTTCTCAGTCTTGTTTACTGATTCCTCTCATCCTTGAGGACTTTAGAACGTCTCAGGCTGTGTCCTTGGACCACTTCGCCCCTTTATCTCCCTTCACTGCAAAGTGATTTCGTCTTGTTCCACGGCTTTTTATTTTCGGTCACTGAGTTGTTTGAGTTCTTTATGTATTTTCAATATTAACCCTTTATCAGGTTTATGATATGCAAGTATTTTATTTCTTTTTTATTGAAGTATAGTTGATTTACAATATTGTGTTAGTTTCAAGTGTACAGCAAAGTGATTTGGTGATACATATATGTATATATATTCTTGTTTTTTCCATGGCTTTTATTATGATCTATATGAAATGCTGACATCTCAAAATCTTATCTTTAGGTCAGACCTCTCTTCTAACTCTATCTCTACTTGGATGTCCAACTTAATATATCTCATTCTTAAACATTGATTACCTGCATCCCTTAATATATTCTTTTTTCAGTACCCCCAACCCAATTCAGTAAATGGAAATTCTATTCTGTCAGTTACCCAAACCATCAATCTTGGAATCACTCACAATTTTCTTCTCCCTCTTTCACCCTACATGCAATTCATCAGCATATCCTGTAGGCTCTACCTTGCAGTATATCCAGAATCAAAGAGCATCTAACTCCTATCATCCTAATCTTCCCACTCCCTGTCCCCTAGACTATTGTCATAGCCTCCAACACATCTCCATACTCTATAATTGCCCTCTTTTTCTTCCCTATTTTATTCTCCTTGCGGCAGATCATGTCATTTCTTCATTCAAGATCCTCCAGTGTGTTCCCACCTTACTTAGAACAAAATCCAATGTTCTACCATAGCCTACAAAGCCCTTTATAATTCATCCCAAATGGCTTTCCGTCCATTTCTCTGATCTTATCTCCTTCCTCTCTCTCCTTTGCTTACTCCATCTTGCCACCCTGGTCTCTTTACTGTTCTCCTTTCAGGGCCTTTGCTTTGTTATTCCTTTTTCCTAGGATTCTCTCCTCCCAGATACATGAGTGGCTAGTTCCCTTACTGTGTTCAAGTCTCTGCTCAAATGTCACTTCATCAGATAGACCTCCCTTGATCTAAATTAGCATATATACACCCCTCCACTCCCGTCATTCTCTGTGTTTTTGCCCTTCGTTTTATTCCTTAATACTTACACCAACTGTCATACTGTATATTTATTTGTTTTCTCATCTATCTTCTCTTGTCTGCTAATAGAATATAATCTCCATGAGAACAGGTACTTTCTCTTGTTAACTGCTATATCCCTAAAATAGTGCCTAAAATGGTATCTGGCATTTAGCAGGCAGTACATAAAACTTTGTGAAATGAATGAAAAGAAGAGAGAGAAAGAAACAGAAGGCATCAGGACAAAGAGAAGGATGAAGGGGAGAGAGATAAGGAGGAAGGAGCTGAGTAGACCAGCCAGGCAGCTGAAACAAACGTGGAATATCATGTCAGTTCATGAAATTCTCCAGAGTGACTCCAAAATGATAAATCAGGCCTGCTTGAAAAGAGCACAGTATCTGCTAATGAAAAGAAAAATAACCCCTGTCCTTGTAGCGTATTTCTTCAGTGCATTTGTGCAAAGTGCACGTGATGCAATGACAGGTCATGACATCAACCCCCCAGTCCAGCCAGCTGACAGTGCCTGAACCCAACAGTCTCAGCTAAGTTTCTGAAACCATGTGATTTCTGGAATCATGTGGTCTGTATGTCTGTTTCTCTCTTTAGCTTCTTAAGGACAGCGCCTGGGTCTTCATCACCTTTTCATCACCTCCATGCTGGCATGAAACAAACACTTAACAAATACTGGTTAAATTCATTAATAAATTGATTAATACAGCAAGGCAGAAGGCAATTAACATTCATAGAGCACCTCTTAAATACTATATAGATATAGACATGGACACAAGTATAGATGCAGATATAGATTACTTATCGATATAGACAAAAGTATAGATATAGATACAGATATAAATTGTATACAATTTACTTAATCTTCACGAAAATCCTGTGTTAAGTTTGTTTTGTTCTGTTTTTCATATGGGAACCTGAAGTTCAAAGAAAGCAAGAGACTTGTTTAAGGTCATATAGTAGACAAGGAAATGGCTGAGAGAGTTGATTCCAGATCTATATGTCTCCAAGGGTTATGCTCTTTCCTTTATACCATATCAGACAGTATACAGTTGCAGAATCATTAAAAATGAGCTAAAGAAGGTTAAAACTTTGTATTTCTTTTATTCCAGTTACCTAAACCAATTCTTCCCTAGCCTAAGTGTCATCCTGCTTCCACCCTTACGTTTAGCAAGGACACCTTCTCTCAGTCCTTTTGAAAAACAGGAGGTTGAATGCACATGTCATCCTCCTAATTCACGCAGAACAGCAGCAAAACGAAAGTCTGAAATTCCTTACGCAGAAGCCTAATCTCTCTAAATGTTTTTACATAAATTCGTCAGTTAATATCTACCTTTGTTGCAACTCATTTCTACTTTTTTTTTTCCTGCCTGTTCACTGTTCCCTGGGAAACCTGGATACCAATTCTTTTATGTGTTCTTTAGCTGTACCTTGGGAACCTTAGCTTTAATTCCACTTCTTCGCTTCCTCTTCAACCATCCACTCTGAACAATTATTCTTTTAAGCAATGGGTTCCACGTGTTCCCACTGCAAACAGAATGTCCCCGAGTGTTCTGTGCAAAAAAAAAGAAAAATATTTCTCTAGGCTTCAGAGAAAGGAGATTTTTCCTTATAAGCCTTAAAATAAATATTTGTAAGTTTTTCAGTGAACAGCTTAGTGATTTGAATCATTTGAGAGTCTGTGGGGAGCGTGGTCATTCTGTTCTCTGGCTAATAGTTGGCAAAAAGTCCTTTTTAGTTGTGGAATGTCCAAGATGTAGTCATTGTCTTTCTAGCTTGATTTGCCAGAACTCTGGAGTCAAAATGCTGATTTCAAATCCCAGCTTCACTCCTTGCTGGCCATTTGACTTTGTGTTAGCTCTCTGGGTCAGTTTGTTCACAAGTAAAATGAAAATAATCTTTTCCTCCTCACTCAGTTGCTGAGTAGATTAACTAAAGCACACAGGAGTGCTCTGAACCAAGTAGGTCTGGCTTACCCCAAGTAGGCCCTTCATAAATGTTATCTCTGCTCTCACGCAATGGATGTGATGGGGTTCTTGCTGTAGAGACATGTTTCTAAGCGTCGCATTAGTGAGCATCATAGTACTGTGTATCTAAAAGATACAGGAGAATTGGTATTAGGATTGCAAGGGAAACTGAGTCAGGTCTGAACTACAACAGTGAATCCAGGCTGGACAGTGCTCATTCCAATAGGTTGGATGACCATTTAAAATTGTCAGTGATCGTATGGAACAAGTATAATCATGTCGATCACATCTTCTAAGTGTGTATGGTGAGTTGTATTATTGTTCACAATATTGTCTGCCTCTTGGCAGTGGGGAGATTATATTTCTCCACTCCGCTGACCTCAGGCTTAGCCGTAGGACTTGCTTAAGCCAATGAACTGCGAGCAGATGGGGCATGTGTGATTTCCCAGCGAAATCTATAGGCGCCATCACACAATCTACCCTCTTCTGTTTTCTAGTGATGTCCCAGGGCAGGCAGTTCCTTCACCCTGGGTCCTAGAATAAAGATATCATGGAGCAGAGAGGAAGCTGGGCTATCTTGGGTGTGTAGTTCGATTGAGAAATAAATGTAGAAATCCAAAAGGACTAGTGTGTTTACTTTTTTGAGAGCCTTGATATCTGATTATCCTTTTGATCTCTTTCCTTTTTCTAAAAATAGAATGCAGATGAAAGCATCCAGAGGACTACGAGTTCTGGTACATTGAAATTTTGCTGTGTCGTTTCTGAGCAGAGATGTGCTGAAGCTTACTTGCCTCAAACAAGAAAAATCTAGTTGTTGGAAGGTACAAAAGATTTCTAGTAACTGTCCAAATACATTTGCTCTCTCATTAGATTAAATGAATTATGAGTATATATGAAATATAGATAACTGTAACTTTTTTATTGACAATATATAAAAGCAGATATGCAGGACACTGTATAATTTTAGACTGTCAGTTTATAGTCCGAGAAGAACATCACAGCTTTATTTCCACACTAAATATAAAAGGACATATGTTTTGAAGGAAATTAAAAGTGGTACTCTAGTGAACATAAGAATGATAAGAAAGGAAAACAGCCTTATTGCTTCCATGGAGAAAGTTTTAGTTGTCTGGATAGAAGATCAAAACAACCACAGTGTTCTCTTAAGCCAAAGCCTAATCCAGAGCAAGAACCTAATTCTCTTCAATCCTAAGAAGGCTGAGAGGGGTGAGGAAGCGGCAGAAAAAAGTTTGAAGCTAGCAGAGGTTGGCTCATCAGATATAAGGAAAGAAGCCGTCTCCATCACATAAAAGTACAACATGAAGCAGCAAGTGCTGATGTAGAAGCTGCAGCAAGTTATATAGAACATCTAGCGAAGATCATTAGTGAAGGAGGCTACACTAAACAACACATTTTCATTGTAAATTAAACAGCCTTATATTGGAAGTAAATGTCATCTAAGACTTTCATAACTAGAGAGGAGAAGTCAATGCTTGGCTCCAGGCTGTGTTAAGGACTAATGCAGCTGGTGATTTTAAGTTGAAGCTGGAGTTCATTTACCATTCCAAAAATCCTAGGGCCTCTAAGAATTATGCTCAATCTACTCTGCCTGTGCTCTATAAATGGAACAACAAAGCCTGGATGACAGCACATCCAGTAAACATGGTTTACTGGATGTTTTAAGCCCACTGTTGAGAACTACTGCTTAGAAAAAAAAAGATTGCTTTCAAAATATTACTGCTCATTGACAATGCACCTGGTCACCCAAGAGCTCTGATGGAGATGAACAATGAGATTAATGTTGTTCTCATGTCTGCTAATATAACATCCATTCTGCAGCCCATAGATCTAGGAGTAATTTAGACTTTCAAGTCTTATTATTTAAGAGCTACATTTCATAAAGCTAACACTACCATAGATAGTGATTCCTCTGATGGATCTGAGAAAAGTAAATTGAAAACCTTCTGGAAAGGATTCACCACTCTAGACGCCATTAAGAACATTTGTGTTTTGTGGGAAGAGGTCAAAACATCAACATTAATAGGAATTTGGAAGAAGTTGATTCCAGCCTTCATGGATGACTTTGAGGGGTTCAAGACTTCAGTGGAGGAAATACCTGCAGATGTGGTAGAAATAGCAACCTCATTTTTTTCCATTATGGAGATTCCTCAGAAAACTAAAAATAGAATTACCATATGATCTAGAAATCTCACTCGTGGGCATATATGCAGACAAAACTCTAATTCAAAACGTTACATGCACCCCTATGTTCACAGCAGCACTATTCACAATAGCCAAGACATGGAAACAACCTAAATGTCCATCAACATCTGAATGGACAAAGAAGAAGTGGTACATATATACAATGGAACACTATGTAGCCATAAAAAAGAACAAAATAATGCCATTTGCAGCAACATGGTTGCAACTAGAGATTATCGTACTAAGTGAAGTAAGTCAAAAAGAGAAAGACAAAAGTCATATGATATCAGTTATATGTGGAATCTAAAATACAGCACAGATCACCCTATCTACAAAACAGAAACAGACTCATGGACATAGAGAATAGACTTGTGGTTGCCCAGGGAGAGGGAGTTGGGGAAGGGAAGGAGTGAGAGGTTGGGGTTAGCAGATGTAAGCTATTATATAGAGAATGGATAAACAACAAGGTCCTACTGTATAGCACAGAGAACAATTAAAAAAAAATTATGCTCCTACTCTGGCTGTACTCTGCAAATAGAATCAGAAAGGCTGGATGACAGCACATCTCTTTACAACATGGTTTACTGAATATTTTAAGCCCACTGCTGAGGCCTATTGCTCAGAAAACAAGAAAAAGATATCTTTCAAAATACTACTATTCTATCAAATTACCAATGGCATTTTTTACAGACTTGAACAAAAAATCTTAAAAATTTGTATGGAGACACAAAGGACCCCGAATAGCCAAAGCAATCTGGAGGGAAAAAAACAGAGCTGGAGGAATCAGACTCCCTGACTTCAGACTATACTACAAAGCTACAATAATCAAGACAATATGGTACTGGCACAAAAACAGAAATAGATCAATGGAACAGGATAAAAAGCCCAGAGATAAACCCACGCACCTATGATCAACTAATCTATGACAAACGAGGCAAGGATATACAATGGAGAAAAAACAGTCTCTTCCATAAGTGGTGCTGGGAAAACTGGACACCTACATGTAAAAGAATGAAATTGGAACACTCCCTAACACCATACACAAAAATAAACTCAAAATGGATTAGAGACCTAAATGTAAGACCGGACACTATAAAACTCTTAGAGGAAAACATAGGAAGAACACTCTTTGATATAAATCACAGCGATATCTTTCTTGACCCGCCTCCTAGAGTAATGGAAATAAAAACAAAAATAAACAAGTGGGACCTAATGAAACTTAAAAGCTTTTGCACAGCAAAGGAAACTATAAACAAGACAAATAGACAACCCTCAGAATGGGAGAAAGTATTTGCAAACAAATCAACGGACAAAGGATTAATCTCCAAAATACATAAACAGCACATGCAGCTCAATATTAAAAACACAAACAACCCAGTCCAAAAGTGGGCAGAAGATCTAAATAGACATTTCTCCAAAGAAGACATACAGATGGCCAAGAAGCACATGAAAAGCTGCTCAACATCACTAATTATTAGAGAAATGAAAATCAAAACTACAATGAGGTACCACCTCACACCAGTTAGAATGGGCATCATCAGAAAATCGACAAACAACAAATGCTGGCAGGCACAGAATAGAAAAACACTTGAGAAAAGATTATGCATATAATAGAGGAGAAGAGCCAGATATTTTAGATGGACATGAAGATAAGAAGAAACAAGTTGTACTTCAAGTTACAGTTTGTTGTTCTAAAAAAAACACACCAAGGCTATCAAGTGGACTATCGAGACTATATTAGTCTCTATATAATATTGAAACAGCCTAGCATCTAAAGTCACGTGCACCAACACACACTGAGTTTAATGTATGTGGAAGTGAGGGGCAGAGCACCAACTTTCATTCATTCAACATTCATTCATTCATTCAAGAAGTATTTTGGAGTATTTATCTGTGTATTAATAGTGCCAGATGCTAGTGTGGACATTTTTCTTGTTACTCTTGCCTTTTTTGCATTAGATTGTCCCTACTAACTGTTTATTTTCTTCCATCCTTTCAAATCCACATTCAATGAAGAACAAAGGAATTTCCAAAAACTAATAATCCTGGAAATTAATGTACATCCCTGAAACGACTCCATTAATAAAACAATAAACAACATCTCTCTTTTAAATTAATGATTAGAGACAAGTTTTCATAGATACCTGGCTTCTTGGTTGAATTATGAATTTCTTTGACTACAGGTACACTCACATTGCTTAGGACAGTAAGTGCTAGGTGTGAACCAAGATGATGAAAAGTGAGTAGTACCTGGAGTGGATGCTGCTTGTTTGCAATTTTAGGGTAGAGATTACACAGATATCCACTTTTCAAAGAACTCTTTTTTTAATTACGGAAAAATCTTTAAAAAAAAAATCAGAATCAGAGGAAGGAAAGTGACTTCTGAGATGTGATTCTTTGAAGAAAGAAACTAATTACTAACTAAAAAAATACACTAGTAGAAATACTATGTCTAGAAATTGCAGAATTAGTAACTTAATGACACAAAGCTCTGTTACCCTATAGTGGGAAGAAGGACAGTGCGGGGAAGGGAGAAGTGTATTACAGATCTATAGACGTGCTCTTTACTCACTTGGATTTGACTTCTCCTTTCCTTGTTACTTTTGTACAAACAATATTTGCTGCTCCTGAATATTTCTTGAACACTTTTCACTGCTCCATGACTTCACATGTGCAGTTCCTATGCATGGAATTTCCTTCTCACCCTGCCAGCAATTCTAGTGAGTCTTCCCCAAATTCCCTAGGCAGGAATAGAACCTCTCTCCATTGTGTGTTCCCACTGCTGTGTCCATAACTCCAACTCTTAGTGCTTTTTGTGGTAGACTTTATTTCTTTGTTATCTCCTTTAGTCCATGAGTTTCTGATGCAAACACCTTGTCTTATTTATGGGATCCAGCCCACTGTTCCATAAATGCTGTGGGAAGGATGGATGAATGTTAAGCTAAAGACTGACATGTACCCCATCTCCATGGGATTTGAGTGGATTTCAAATACCTAGTAGAGAAAATTGTACATTTATGATTCTAGGAATACAAACTTCAAAAAAAAATTCAAAGTCATCTATTTGCCTTGATTTCCACTTTATTTATTATTATTATTACTATTACTATTACCTCCTATTGAGAAAATCCTGAAAGAAAACATGCCAAGACACATTGAAGCAGTAACACATAATTTTGAGTACAATGATCGTGGGGTATCAGTGAGCATTATTAATATTTTGCACAATGAGGTAATTAATGATTTTTCTTTCATTCAGTATGTTTTTCTTAATGACAGTGCTTTCTTTTTACATTCAGAAAATAATGAAATTTTACTTTAAAAGTCAATGTGTGATTAATAATAAAATGGCTATTTACACAAATATATTGAGTTAAGAAGGAAAGATTCCTATGGGTTGTTTCTGTTGCAGTTTCATAAAAGAGAAGGGACTGGAAGGTATAATGGAAACGTAAACATAAAAGTTCTGATATATGGAGGTGAATACACAACTTTTTGTAATACACAACTTTTAAACCATGGCATCAAACGAGGCTAGCTCGCTTTTGCCAGCAATAAGAAAGTTAACTGAGCAAAGTACAGAAAACAGTAGGAGCCTTGCTCGCTGCATTCCAGTACCTGGGAGCCCCCTGCTGTCCACAAAAAGACACTACAACCTCTCCCCAGGCTAATAGGGCAGTGTTAGGCACCTAACATGCAACCTTAAAAACTTGCTTTTACCATTTCATACGCCAGATCATCATTATCATATGCTTTTATCATCCTTATTCTAAATCAACCAAGTCCTCTTTCTGGGTTTTCAATTTTTCTTAATGGTACCACCATGATCCTTTACCACCATCTGGGCTCAAACTCTCCCTCCTGCTGCTGCTTCTCTTCTTTTTCAGCAGTATCATTACCATGTATTGAAGTTTTGCTGTGTCAGGCTCTGTGCTAGACTCTTCACATGCATTACGTATCATTTAATCTCACAATAACCCTTATGAGGCAGGCAATTATGTTCCTTTTAGTGAAACGTAATTTAACAAAAAAAAAAAAAATTTTCCTTTTAGTGAAAGGAAAACTGAGGCTTAGGATGGTAAAGTAATTTGCCTTAAGTTTTTGAATGCTTAAACTGTTTTACTAGAAAAATGCATTAGTAAATGCATGCTGGTTGAATATAGATTGAACAATTATTCACTTTGTTAAATTTTAACCTAACATCTTTTAAAAGATAATTTCTAACAAAGGACTAGCACACACACTTGAGGAGCATTTTGATTTGATTTTTTTTTATTTCTATAGAATACACATTTCAATACACTTGGGTATGCTGAGCTAATTCTCCTTCCTCAATCCCCAAATGACCTTCCCATTCCCATCACGCATACCAGCATGGCTCCAGATTTCTCACACCTAGCCAGGAAGAAGGGATGGGGGATAGGAAAGAAGGGAACAAGTGATGGACAAAGACGGTCTGAGCCTCTCATGTAGCAGACCTCACATAACTTTCCGTGCAGCTGATACAGGTTTGTTTTCGAGGCAGAAACCAATCTGAGAACACCTCACTGATTCTAAGGTTGCTCAAATGTATTATAATGAAATTGCTAGTATTGAGTCTAGCTCTTCCATCTGTGGTTGTCTATTTTAAAGCACCTTTGGTGAAAATTGTATACCTAACTTTTGTTTTCTTATAGACTGACTCCAAAGAAAGAAGACTTGGATGAAGAGAATATTGGACAAGGACCTAGTATACATGTGAAAGCTGTATTTGTTTGATGTTTATTATTGAGAAATACCTTCTTGGTGAGTGTGTTGTTGGAATGGGGACTGGAAAGTAGAACTGAATGTTCCATAAGTTGGAACTTGACTTGAAGCTTAGAGTCAAATATCATATGGTCATTTTTTATCAGAAAAATACATGAAAAACAGTGTGAGCTTTGGGTGATGTTTACTGCTCAGTAGTGATACCTATTCATCATTAAAACCCCATCTACTTCCAGAAAGAGGCAGCTTATGAAGTTGGTGAGTTTCCACCAATAGCACTGTGAGAAATCTCTGATGGTAGGTCACTGGGTTCTAGGAAAATACAAGGAGGGAGGAAAACGAATGCAAACTGAATGAGGGTCGGGAACTTAGAAGAATAGTGAAGAAACGTCAAGGCCAGAAGAGTAGGCAGAGGCCAGTCATGAAGGCTCTTCTCTACCAAACCAGGAGAGTAACATAAATAAGCAGTATGCAGAAAATGCTTTAATTAATAATCAGAAACCAACTGTGTTGGCCACTTTATTTATTTATTTTTTACTGAAGTATAGTTGATTTACAATGTTGTGTTAGTTTCTGGTGTACAGCAGAGTGATTCAGTTATACATATATATATTCATTTTCATATTATTTCCCATTATGGTTTATTCCAAGATGTTCAATATAGTTCCCTGTGCTATACAATAGGACCTTGTTGTTCATCCATTCTATGTATAATGGATCTTGTTTGGATTTTGATTTTGCTACTTTGAATAAGCCTCAAACCGGCAAGTAGCAAGATAAAAGTATCTCCCAGTGGTCAGAAATGGCTTACTTTCCTAAACGTCCATATTGTGTCTTGATCATGCACGATCAGAAACCTGAGTTTCCACAGGCTCGGGGACTCCCCATCTTCAAAGATACTAAAGCTGTTTTTATCTGCTCTGCCTGTTAATGTACTTCACCAAGGAGAGGGAAATTGGCTGATATATTTTCAAAAGATCTTCAACAAGGATTTTTGAGTTTTCTAGTTAATTCTAAGTGAGCAAAAAATGTTTCAAGGTATCTGGCTACCTTATTTTTCTAGAAGGAGTTTCATCAAGGTTTTATTTCAGTGATTCAAGGCTTTAAGCTGAAGCAGTAAATATTCATCTAAGCTAGAATAATGGGGAAGATTCTTCAGTACAGGTTTCAGTGATCAAATAATTAGGAAGAAAATGTTATTAAAAAAGAAGTCAAGGTACAGCATGGTGAATATAGTAATAATATTGTGTATTTGAAAGTTCCTAAGAGAGTAGATCTTTTTTTAATTGAAGTACAGTTGACGTACAATAGTATATTAGTTTCAGGTGTACAACATAGTGATTCAACATTTTTATAGATTATACTTCATTTAAAGTTACTACAAAATCATGTCTATATTTTCCGGTGCTGTATAATATATCTTGGTTGCTTGTTTATTTTATGCGTAGTAGTTTGCATCCTAGTCCCCTACCCCAGGGGTCCCCAACCCCTAGGCCATGGACCAATAGCGGTCTGCAGCCTGTTAGGGACTGGGCCGCACAGCAGGAGGTGAGCGGTGAGTGAGTGAAGCGTCATCTGCCGCTCCCCACCGCTCGCATTCCCGCCTGAACCATCCTCCCACCCTGGCCTGTGGAAAAATTGTCTACCACGAAACTGGTCCCTGGTGCCAAAACGGTTGGGGACCACTGCCCTACCCCTCTCTTGTCCCTCTCCTCTCCCCTCTCCCCACTAATAAGTACTAGTTTGTTCTCTGTGAGTCTGTTTCTGTTTTGTTACATTCATTCGTTTTATTTTTTTTTTTTTTTTTAAAGAAGATGTTGGGGGTAGGAGTTTATTAATTTATTTATTTTTGCTGTGTTGGGTCTTCGTTTCTGTGCGAGGGCGTTCTCTAGTTGTGGCAAGCAGGGGCCGCTCTTCATCGCGGTGCGCAGGCTTCTCATTATCGCGGCCTCTCTTGTTGCGGAGCACAGGCTCCAGATGCGCAGGCTCAGCGGCCATGGCTCACAGGCCTAGTTGCTCCACGGCATGTGGGATCTTCCCAGACCAGGGATCGAACCCGTGTCCCCTGCATTGGCAGGCAGATTCTCAACAACTGCGCCACCAGGGAAGCCCCCTGTTTTATTTTTTTTAATTCCACATGTAAGTGATGACATAGACTATTTATATTTCTTTGTCTGACTTGTATCAGTAGCAGTAGCATAATATCCTCTAGGTCCATCCATGTTGTTGAAAATGGCAGAATTTCATTCTTTCTTATGACTGAATAATATTGCATTGTGTGCACGCGTGTGTGTGTATATACATATATACACACATATACATATACAGAAGTTCTCATCACAAGAAAAAAACTGTCACTAGACTTACTGTGGTGATCATTTTGCAATATATACAGATATCAAATCACTTCGTACATCCGAAATGAATACAATGTTATATGTTAATTATACCTCAATTAAAAAAAAAGAAACGTTTTTAAAAGTGCAATTTTGCCCCCAGTGGACATTTTGCAATGTCATTTTTGATTGGCACAACTGGGAGAAATGAAGTACTACTGGCATCTAGTGAGTTAGAAGCTGGGGTGCTGCTAAACATCCTACAAAGCACAAGACAATCTCCCACAACAAAGAATTCTACAGCCCAAAATATTAAAGTGCTGCCATTGAGAAATCCAAGAATGTGTCAGGATTTTTTTTTGAAGCAAGCCATTCTTAGTCAACATTTAAATAATTTTTTATTATTGTAAGTAACACTGGAATGAAAATCATGGTAGTTCCTATTTGCTGAGGCTGTTCTGTGGTCTGCATGATAATTTATGTTAAGTTGCATCAATATAAGCATTTTGGGGTGTGTGTGCGTGTATGCATCTGTGTGTAGGCTTGTACATGAAGGCCTAATGCAGATTATCCCTAATCCACATCCTAGGGACAGTTAAATAGCAATTGAAATATCCTAAAAAAGATCAGCATTTTTAGAGTAGTTTATCTGGTACTTAAGGTAGTCTTATTGAGATCTACACCAGAGAGTGTGTTAATTAGCATAAGTGACATTAAAAATTTTTTTCATTGGTCTAATGAGTGATGTTTCCCATAAGTGACTGATAAGGAGTAAGTTAGAAGACGCACTGCTCTTGGATGCCAGAAGTGTAGGAATAGGACACAGCCAGGAATCCAATGCCATCAGTAAAGTATTTCAGGTCAAGGTTCCCTTTGGTCACTAGTCTCTCCATCCATGACAGACCTTGAAGCCTGTTGGACTCTACACTCACAGTCCTGCCTGCTTGCCGTTGTCACGTTAGCCTTTCAGGCAAGTGCTGGTGACCATACATAAAACGAAGAGCTGGCCTCTCCGAGAAGATTGTAGATGGAATGTGTTCAAACTGGTTGTGGGGAAATATAACTGATATTCAAACCATGATTTCCCTGATATTGTTGCTTGGCACAAAATTACTTTGAAACACACACACACACACACACACACACACACACACACACGCAAAGGTGGAGCCCAAAAGACTGCTCTTTGTGAAAAAACTGGGCATAGGCAAGGTCATCAGACAGATTTTGCGTTGATCTAGACTCTGCCTCCCTAGATTCACATCTTGGGGCAAGCTGCTGCTCTGAGCCTCAGTTTCCCTCGTAAAATGAGGACTATATCACCAATCTCAGTAAGTACATTAACTGCGTAGCAGAATAGCTGGCACACTGTGAGCATGCTACAGATGTTTGTATTATTTGCATGTCTTTATACCCAACTCTACTTCATTACTTAGGACAAATTTCTAGAAATGCAATTTCTGGTCAGTATATCACCTTTGAATGTAACATGATCACAAATGTTTTCTCAATAAAGCCCTCATTGCTTCAGCAATTTAATGATTTTTTCTTTTTTTTTTCCTTCATTTTGTTCTTTTAGGGGAAGAAAAGGCCAGTCTTTGGTTTGTTCTTCTCTTTTGATGGGAGTCAACTCTTCTATTCGACTTCAAGAATGTATTTTGGGAGCCTGGTATTTCCAGTTGCCTGTCACCCTTCCAGTATTCAAGTACAACCACTCCCACCTGGTGCCCTTCCACCAGCTTCCTAGGATAATTCTAGAAAAGTCTCACACCAAGCCTTGCCCATAGCAGCATTAGAGTTCCTGGGACTAAGAGAAGCGGATCCTCAGAAACGAAAGATTATTTGCCTTTTATAACTAGAAAGACAAGACACATTATACAGTTCTTGAAAGTCACAAAGCTAGTAATGAAAATGTTAAGGTATGTAAGCTTATAGTAATGTGTCAATGTAGGTTCATCCATTGTAACAGATGTACTCCTCTAGTAGGGGACAGTGATAGTGCAGAAGGCTGTGTGTATGTGGGGGGGGGGGTAAAGCGTATATGGCACGTCTCTGTACCTTCTGCTCCATTTGCTGTGAACCTGAAACTTCTCTAAGAGCTAACATCTATTTTTTATAAAAGTGAGCAATACTACCTCCATCACAGGCTTTGGGAAAAATTGAATGTGATTAATTAAATGTGGGCAAAACACTTAGCATAATGCCAAGCATGTAACTGCTCAAGCAATGTTTATCACTGTTGTAAGAGAAAACATAAACGATGGCAGGAATTGCTTTAATCTCTACATCTATTTCCCCATAATAATAATGAAATAATCTATATACTTGTTTTTTTAAAAAAAAAAAAAAGAAGGGGAAGGAGAAGGCACCATGTGGAGTACTTGGTACTAGAACTCACACACCCTGCCTTTCAATGCCTCAATCCTGTAACTAGTTCTTCATTCAGTAGACATTTGTGGCCTCCCTGCAATGTCCAAGGCACCCTGCCCGGTACTTGGGAATACAAAGATGAGTGAGACCTAACCAGCCCACAAGGCAAACGCGTATGGGTAATCACGAGTCACAGGGAGGGGCTTCTGTATTAGGTCAACTACATGTTTAGAGACTAATCATTTTAAAATATCAAGGGGGAAAAGATCTGATTCAAGTAACTTAGTAAGAAAGGGGGAGAAAGCTCTGCTACTTTACTAAGGGATATAAAAGAAGACAAATGCATGGCCATCAGCACGCCCTAATTTAATCCATAAAGTCGATGTAATCCAATTAAAATATGCCCAGTGGACTGGGGTATTTTTAACTAAACCAGTTTTCGAGTTCAAATGGAATCATAAACCTGTGAAATGTCTAGAAAAAATTAAAACAAGCATTGAGATAAGTTTAGCTTTTATTAAATATACAACTGTATTCCATTAAAAAAAAAAGGCTGAAGCCACATGGTTGTAGCCATGTGGGTTTATGCACTGTCTTGATTATCTTGATTAATCTTTAAAGCAGGCTTCCTAGTTTGTTTTCTCTTTTTACCCTAGGGGCATTGCAACATAGTATGATTTGGAATGGATGGAAAATATGCCTCTCCGACTTCCCTGGTGGCTCAGCGGATAAGAATCTGTCTGCAAATGCAGGGGACATGGGTTCGAGCCCTGGTTAGGGAAGATCCCACATGCCGCGGAGCAACTAAGCCCGTATGCCACAACTACTGAGCCTGCGCTCTAGAGCCTGTGAGCCACGACTACTGAGCCCGCGTGCCGCACCTACTGAAGCCTGCTCACCTAGAGCCCGTGCTCCACAACAAGAGAAGCCATCGCAATGAGAAGCCCGCGCACCGCAACGAAGAGTAGCCCCTGCTCGCCACAACTAGAGAAAGCCCGCGTGCAACAACAAAGACCCAACGCAGCCAAAAATAAATAAAATTAAGTCTTTAAAAAAAAAAAGAAAAATATGCCTCTCTCTTCCCCCTTCCCACTCCTCCCCCTCCCCCTGCCTCTAATGTAGAAGTATTATTTTGAACTTGGGCACGTTATCCAGAAGATCAGCTTGAGGATCTGGACTCTGACCATCAATAAATGTTCCCCAGTTTGAAGACTGTTAACTTAGATGAAAGAGAGGCTGCTGTGCCAAGCAAAGGGATTTTCAATTTATCCCATTTACAAAGGTTTCTGAAACCCCACACTATTGACATTTTGGAAATTGGGGGAAATTCTTTGTCGTTTGGGGAGGTCATCCTCTGCACTGCAGTAAAGAATGTTCAGCAGCATCCCTAGACTTGAACCACTAGATGTCAGTAGCAGCACTCCACCCCCTCCAGTTGCAACAACCAGAATGCCTCCAGATATTACCAGATTTCCCCTGGGGGACAGGATCGACCCTAGTTGAGCACCACTGCCCTAGACAAAAGGTAAGTCATTGATAGGGCTTGAAGCAATAAGACACAACCAAAATTGCAAGATTATTTTTATTGCTTTTAGAAGTAATTGCAATGTTAATATGGGGTGAGGCCTAATAAACTTTTTATAGACCTGATGAAAAAGGAGGAATCTTTGGGGACATTTGCCTGTCCAATATCAAAACACACTCTAAAGCTTTGTTATTTAAACTGTGGTACTTGTGTAGGAATTGATAAAGAGACCTAAGAAATGGAGCAAACAGTCCAGAAATAGACTAATGTTAGAAAGAAGAGTGAAATAAGCACTCTCACACAATATGATGGTGTCATCATGGTGTAAATTAGTACAATCCTTGGAAAGCTATTTGTTTATATGTATCAAGTTGAGAAAAATTTTTATATCTTTTGGGACTGTATACACTTGTCAGAATACTGTGAACTTGTTAAGAATTATCTTTATCAAGAGTGTGTTATAACATGCAAGCATGCTTATGTTATACTAAGTGAATAAAAATATAGATGACAATATGCATATATACATATATATTGAATACAGAATACAATACACATTTTGAATGTATATTCAATATAGGCACAATTAAGTTAAAAAACAATAAAAGTTTAAGAGGGTGTGGAATAACAGTGCTTTTCTCTAAGTAGTAAACATTTCACAGGCTACTTTTCTGCTTTTGATTTCTCTTTATTTTAAATGTTTTTCTATAATCAAATAACTTCCCCTTATTAATTAAGGGAAAATTTCGCAAAATATTTGAAATAAATTATAATTTAAAATTGAATGAAAAAAATTAAATAAAAATAGCCCAGTGTAATTTTTTTGCTTTCATTGAATGTATCTTTTGACAATTTACTATTACTACCTTAGCCTGCTTGGAGAGACATTAGTTTTCTGTTGGAAAAACCCCATGTTTACTGACAATTGAAAATTGAAAAAATATATAGCACACAGTTTACTTCAGCCTGATTATGAGTCAGTGTTTTGAGGATGCTGGTGATGTGCATTAATTTTAGACTGAATTTGTCTTCTTTTCCCTCACATGGCATCCTATCCTAGGAGGAGCATCCTGATGGTTTAATTCATCTTCCATTGTCATTCTTGACAGTATTCATCATGAAGTGGAGACATACTGCTGCAGCTCAGGGTAAGAAAAAGTCTAAATTGAAATTTGCTCGTTTTGAAGTTAAGTCTAGTAATAGTTATGAGTTTAAGACTTTCTTTATCTGGATCTCAATTCTATTCATCCACCTTGCTAGTTGTAGAATGCAATTCCTCTTCTTTATTTGACATTCACATTTTTTTTCAACCCATGTAATTTATTTTTATGCTTGGCATCTTGGTTAGATTAATTTTATTTCATTTACTCTCAGATGTGTTAATGCTTACACATAACTTTATTATTTCCTGCCTTGACATAGTACAATTTATACTTAATGAAATATCCTACCTAGGCTAAATGATATTCATAGAGAATTATAATAAAAGTATCAGAAATGAAATATATCAAGAGTTATTTTTAGCAAGTGAATCAAGATAAATTTTAGTCATGAAAAGCATTATTTTATATATCCACCTCATCCTTAATAATACTGTCTGATTCCTATTACCATTCAACATGTCACTACAGTGTCTCTTAATTAATATAACAAATTATTTCTACTGGGATTCATAATCTCAAGTAGTTATTAGAAAGACAAAATTTGATTCCATAGTCCAAGAACCATAAATATCTACTGAAAGGTGCTTAGTAATTAAAATAACTCCTGGAAGAATATCTTTGGCTTTTAGCTTTTCTATTTAAGTAGAAATGTTCCCATTCTGGTTTAAAATATAAAATAGAGCCTTTTATAATGCTGGCAGTGGAAGAAAGACTCACAATTAATACGTTTATGTATCATGTTTAGAGAGAGATGCTGTACAAAAGGAAATTTATTTGATCCTCAAACTGATTCCATAAAATACGAGCCACATTTTTGCTTTCTGACTTGATAAACCAAAAGAGTCACCTGTTAATTTGCAATAAGAAATACAACTATCAAGCCAATTAGAATGTTCCTATCAGTTCATTTGTCATTTTCCAAGAAGAAAAAAGTCTAACCGGGAAAGCCAACTATCAGATCTTTTCTACCCCACGCGGCAGCCTTGTAGAGAGGTTTTAAGAGTCCAATAAATGACACTACTTGCTTCCAACTCTTGAGCTTGGCAGCCACTAAGAGATGGGATTACTGACAAAAACTTTATTGGAGGACAAGGCTTGGAAGTGCAGCCACGATGATCTTTCTTAAACTGCACTTTTCAGTGCTCACAAGCACCCTATAAGGTAGTCACTATTACTCCCCTCCTTTTATAGATGAGGAAACTGAAGCAGAGAGAAGTCAGGAAATCTGCTCGTGTTCAAAGATGTACCAGTTGGTGGGCTGTAAATGTGAAGCCAGGCATTTTGACTCTAGAACCTACATTTAAAACTACTGTCTGCCTCACTTCACAATCTTTGTGACGGGGATTCCAATGGCTTGAGAACAGAGGCACAAGCATTAAGTTCTTCCATTGGGCCACAGAGTCTCAGACATTTTGACAGTTGACATTTCCTCTGAGAGAGTCACTTTCATTCAGTGGTAACAACTCAAGCCAGAAATTACAAGAGCCATGAGGTCTAAACTGACCACATTACGACCATAGCCATCTGTGACTCTGGCTACATGTTTGTACAGGTTCCTTTCCCTTAATCTGGACTGAACCCTCCCCCCTTGTGTACCTCACAGCTCTCAACCCTTCAAGACTCAGTTTAAGAGGATCCAATTGCCTATTTTTAAAAGCATGCTCTGATCCTCTTGGGAGATGAAATGTGTCACACCATCCACTTGACTCCATAGAGCTCCAGGAACTTCCCTCATCTAGCACTCACTACATGTATTTTAGACGATATATCTACTTGCCTACATATAAGCTCCATGGAGACAATACTGGCATTTTATTTATCTTGTTCTTCCTAGGATTTAGCCAGTTATGAACCTTAAAAGAATGCAGGCTCTATAATAAATGTTGTAGAATCATAAAATCTAGTCCAGTCTTATTCTGTTTGAATCCCTTCTACAGCTCTACAATTCTAGTATATCTCTTGCAAGCTAAGTGTGGGCTTAGGGTTTGGAGATGAGGTATTTAGCTTCGGGTATGAGAAAACTTAGCAACTGAAAAGCAACTAAACTTCAGGTGTAAGATAGTTTTACATATTTTTATATAAAAAGTATTGTAGTCTAGCTGTAGAAAAATATAAAAATCATAAAGCACAACTTTAATCGCATCACCTTGCTTTAACATCAATATATTCCTCTGATCTTCTTAGCAGCTGTAGTTAAGCCATTAAAAAATAGAAAAGGGGGAGTAATATAGAAAGTATCAATAAAATATTTTAGTTAAAATGATATATTAAAAAGAGAACAGGAAATGTAAAATGTTACGGCACCTGAAACAGGAATAAGGAATGTTCGATTTAAATCAGCAAAAAAGTATTGAGTGGTAACTAAAGATAAGACAAATACGGTAATAGTGATGCAACCACCTTTGTGACCTCAGAATCCTCATCTCTCAGATGGTGACCAACAGATAATTCTATTCATTCATTTACTCATTCATTTATTCATTCACTCATTCATCAAAGGACTCGGCACAGTAGCACACACTGGTTAGCCCCTAATAGATCAAACAGACATGCAGAACACATTTTATCCTTTATCCAGTAAGTTCACCCAACAAAAAATTTCCAACTGCCTACTAAGTAAAAACAAATTAAGCGTGATCCTGGCCCTGCATAGTAATATCTTGTCAACCTTGGGGTCTACCTTCCTGAAAAATCTTACTTAATCAAACTGTAGGTTGGCACAAATTAAGGTCTCATATAAAATAGGGAGTTAAAATGATTTGAATGTCATTAAATATATTTTTAAAAGAATAAATAAATATTCCAAAAGAGATCTTCTTCCAAAACAAATCAGATTCATAGAATTAAAACCCAGTCATATTGGATAAACCTTCCTATTAATTGCCTTCTTCTGTGGTTCAGGATACATTGCTGTGGTATTGTTTTCTTAAGGCAAAATTGATTTCCCCACAGTTTTAATATGGTGCAGGTCTTTCAGGTCTTCATATTTTTGAACTAGTCTTACTGGCTTGAAATGTAATGCTATTAACACTTGCATTCTTTCTGTTTTGTTTCAACATGCTCCGTAACACCTGCTTTGTCATAAATGATCACAGTGCTTGAGGGCACAGTCTTCCTGATTTTGATTCCATATATAGAAAGGGTGTAGCATCCACACACACGCAAATTCTCTCTCTGTAATATCCTCATAAATACATACCTGTGATCTCTAAGAATGGGGAGCTAAATTTGGGTTCATTAACAAGACTGAACCAAACCACATATTTTTTTTTAATCAGGGTTGTTTATATATACAAGACCCCATTATGTCTGTAAAAAACAAATTGTCCAAAACCCGGTATGGTACAGAACCCTATTCTGTTACATTATTCCAACCCTTCCTCTGGGAAGAAATTAGCCCTCCTGATAAAATGCATAAGCAATTTTAGGGCTTAACGGGTTTAATACTGAGAAACCAGTCATCTACCCTCCCAGCTGACTCTCACTTGGTGGTTGTTATGAAACATTATTTTATATAGTTCAACAAATATTAGACAACCATCCTCTTTTCCTGTAAGTGTTCTTGCCAAGAGTGAATCTTTGAACTGGCCTTCTAGAGGCCTTTTTGCTTGCATCATGCTCATAATTAAATCCTCCAAAACCTTTTTTTTTAATGTCTGAAAACCTCCATTAGCAAGTCAGAGTTTACAGAAGATTCTCCTAGTAAGGAAGAGTGCAAAATAAGTTGATAATTACAGTGCAGTGTAATAAATTCCACTTCGTAGGTATACCCAGTATGCCGTGAGGATGGAGCAAAACTGTTGAAAGCAGACTGGGACCAGCTTACCACAAGAGAAATTGAAGGTAGGAGAATTTTTGTGAATATTTTATGAGCAAGTTTTCATTCATTGTGTTTATTTTGTTTAATTATTAGTTTTAAGACAGCTACCATTTTCTATCTGTTTTTGCTAAAAGTACATTGTTTTATCCACATTACAGCTCAAACAAGTTTTATTGGAATAGCTGGGAATTTAACCACCATGGTAATATCATTACTAGGGGAAAATAGGTTACAAATTCAAACCAAAAAAATCCCAAATTGACGTATGATACACAACCAATTGGTAAATCAAGATTTCTTGATAATCTATATGGGTGAATACAAAAAGATGAAATAATTCTTAGGTGAGTTCAGCTTGATTTAGCTCTGCAAGATCATTCTCAGAATGAGAATCATTCTGATTATTGAGTTGGAGTCCCAGATATCTTGACAATAGGAAGAATTTCAGCTGGTGGATATGATGATAACATTAGTCACAGCAGTTAAATCTTCCGTTACAAATCAGTCCCTTGGCCTTCTGGGGTATGAGTTAGTCTTTTGTTAGAAAAGTGTACATCAATGCTAAAGTTGAGTCCACGTAAATATACACATGATAACAGAATCAATCCAACTGCTCTAACTATATATTGACTCTGTCCTTGGTGCTGGCTGGTTAATATTTATATGCTTCATTGTTTATTGTTAATGACTTGGATAAAGTTATACCCCCAAAACTTCCAGATAACACTGTTGACAAAATCAAAACTAAAAAAATATCTCCATGTACTAAGATGAACCAAAAATACACCAATAAGAAATTAACTAAGGATAAACGTAAGAAACAATTGCACAAATATAGGAAGATGTGACTTAGCAGCAGCAAGTATAATAATAAATTTTTTACAATCAGAAGGGCTTTTATTGACAGTAAGCTTAGTGTGGGTTAAAAGTGGTCCAAAAAACTAATATGAACACAACCTACTTTCAAATGCAATTAACATTCAGTCAGTTCTTATTTTTCACTATGTTTGGGTCTTCCGTATCATTATTAAAGATTTATAATGAGAGAGGGGATCAATAAGGTTTTTTCTGTGAAGGTTGGGCCCCATCTGGAGAACAGTGCTATGTTCAGAACAAAAGGGAACAGTTTTGTATGTTGGAGTTGCGTGTTTGGGCTTGCAAGTTTTTAGTGAAATAAATTTTTCACAGAAAATTTTTAACAGAGTATATATTATAGAAAGTTTTTAATAGAGAATTTCACATTTACCATTTGTTTTGAATTCTAAAATGTGAAATTGTAATATAAAGGGAAGAACTCATGTGGAACATTGTTCAATTTTTACCATCTGAAGAGTGCTCTTGAAAAGTATCTCTTAATCTCGGTCACTTCAGCCTGGCAGTCTAATGACTGGATCAACAATCTCTGATATTAGCTAATAACTAATTCTTGTCTGCATCATATCTCTGTTAAAAAACATTCACTTCATCCCATAGAGACATCATCTTAAAGTAAAACAGAATGAGAATCACCTAATTAAATCAATGTGCAAAATGCAATCTTGGGCAAAACCAATCGCAGCACAGCAGTGAAAGTTTTTCCATTAGAGAGAAGGACTTTCATTCTACCGTGAATTTAGGACAAACTCTACAGTGCATGGAATTCCATGAACTATTAATTTAACAGATAAGAACTAACTCTCAGATGTTTCATGCTATTTAAAGTGAAAGATTCATTTGCCTCTGAGCTACACTCAGAAAACTTCAGATAGTAAAAGGCTCCTCAACTGAAATGAGCTAAGAAAATTACGTGAAAGTCAATTTGCTTTCCTACTTGGAAACTTCTGATTTCTGAGATGAAGAAAATGAGTATAATTTTCTATAAATTTATGGATTCAACTCTATGAATGCAAGCACCAATAGTACATCTTAATGGAAACATGGGAAGTTATTGCTGGCATCCTCCACTTCCCCATTAGAAAACAAACGTCTCCTCCTGCTATTCCATATTTCATGAAGCAGACTACTTGGTCTCTGTGGCCTGTATTTAAAATAAGAGTAATAAATGCAATCTGGGATGGGTTGAACAATTTAAAGGAGACATGGGGATTTTGATCCTATCTTTGGACTCAGGCAAAGAGTTGTTTTATTTCCCTTTCGTAGGAAGGACCTGCAGGATGCAGCAGAGACCACTGGCAAAACTAAATTTCCAAAAGTTAAGTAAGTTATTAGCTGACAGTTGAACCCATGGGCTAGGGAGTCAGACCTCTGTTCAAAGAGTGCGTCTGCCACTCACTAGCAGATACTAAACCTCCCTAAGTCTTAGTTTCTCCATCATTGAAATGGGATAAAAAATATTACCTATAGCATAATAAATAATATATATGGAAATATAATATTTATTTCTAGAAACTAAATGGTACCATGTCTAGTTTCACTCACCACCTATCAAAATGCCTTTAACGTAGCAAATGCTTAAGAAATAGCAGTGATTATCCATATCATTATTATAATTATTGGCAAGAATTACCAACATTAGCCCAGCAGTTAAAAGTACAGTCTACATGGGACTTCCCTGGTGCTGCAGTGGTTAAGAATCCGCCTGCCAGTGCAGGGGACACAGGTTCAATCCCTGGTCCAGGAAGATCCCACATGCTGTGGAGCAACTAAACCCATGCGCCACAACTACTGAGCCTGCGCTCTAGAGCCCATGAGCCACAACTACTGAAGCCTGTGTGCCTAGAGCCCGTGCTCCACAACGAGAGAAGCCACCGCAATGAGAAGCCCACACACTGCAATGAAGAGTAGCTCTGGCTCACCGCAACTAGAGAAAGCCCACCTGCAGCAATGAAGACCCACCACAGCCAAAAAAAAAAAAAACTACGGTCTTCAAAGCTAGACTTTCAGTGTTTAAATATAACTTCTGGGACTTCCCTGACGGTCCAGCAGTTAAGACTCCACACTCCCAATGCAGGGGACCCAGGTTCGATCCCTGGTCAGGGAACTAGATACCCTATGCCACAACTAAGAGCCCACATGCCGCAACGAAGATCCTGCATGTGTTAACGAAGATCCCACGTGCTGCAACTAAGACCTGGCGCAGCCAAGTGAATAAACAAATTAAAATTTTTAAATAAATAAATAAGTATATATATAAATAAATAAATATAAATTCTACCCTTTCCTAGTGATCTTGGATATTACTAAGCCTCTCTGCTGTCAATTTTCACCATTCAACAAATGGTGCTGGAACAACTGGATACTGTATCCACATGCCAAAAAAAAAAAAAAAGTTAGACCTCACACTCTGCACAGAAATTAACTCAAAATGGATCACAGACTTAAATGCAAAACACGAAACTCCTGGAAGATAACATAGAAGAAAATTAAATGACCTTAGTTTTGGTGATGACTTTTTAAAGATTTATTTATTATTTTATTTATTTAGTTAGTTTTAAAATTTTTGGCTGCGTCGGGTCTTAGTTGTGGCACACCAGATCTTCATTGAGGCATGTGGGATCTTTCTTTGCAGTGCGCGGGCTTCTCTCTAGTTGTGGCATGTGGGTTTTTTTCTTCTCTGTCTGTGGCGCGCAGATGCCAGAGCACATGGGCTCTGTAGTTGTGGCGCTCGGGTTCCAGAGCGCGTGGGCTCTGTAGTTTGTGGCACGTGGGTTCTAGTTGAGGTGCACGAGCTCAATAGTTGTGGCGTGCGGGCTTAGTTGCCCCGTGGCATGTGGGATCTTAGTTCCCCGACCAGGGATCGAACCCGTGTCCCCTGCATTCTAAGACAGATTCTTCACCACTGGACCACCAGGGAAGTCCTGGTGATGCCTTTTTAGATAAAGCAACAAGCACAATCCATGAAAGAAATAATCGATAAGCTGGACTTCATTAAAATTAAAAATTTCTGCTCTGCAAAAGATATTATTAAGAAAATAAAAAAGACTAGGAGAAAATGCTTGCTAAATACGTATCTGATAAAGGGCTTTTATCCAAAATATACAAAGAACTTTAAACTCAACAATAAGAAAACTACTCAATTAGAAAATGAGCCAAAGACCTTAACAGATACCTCACCAAAGAAGATATAGAGATGGCAAATAAGCATATGAAAAAATGGTCCACATCATATGTCATCAGGAAGATGCAAATTAAAACACCAGTGAGACACCACTACACGCCTATTAGAATGGCCAAAATCTACAACATTGACCTCACCAAATGCTGGTTAAGATGTGGAGCAACAGGAACTTTCATTGCTGATAGGAATGAAAATGGTACACCCACTTTGGAAGACAGTTTGGCAACTTCTTACAAAACTAAACACATTCTACCATATGATCCAGAAATCCTA
The DNA here is from genome assembly GCF_039906515.1 of Pseudorca crassidens. Classification (NCBI taxonomy): domain Eukaryota; kingdom Metazoa; phylum Chordata; class Mammalia; order Artiodactyla; family Delphinidae; genus Pseudorca; species Pseudorca crassidens. The sequence goes on from NC_090312.1 coordinate 22,146,189, forward strand.
CTCCCCTGGTATTTACTCAAAAGAGTTAAAAACATGTCTACACAAAAACTTGTACACATGTTAAACTAATGATTATTACCAATAATTATTTAACTGGAGTTGCAAATCATACTAAAATTTCCTCTAAGATTTAATTTTAAATTCTTTGTGTCTCCGTTCAGTGAGTCCTTTTTTTTTTTTTTTTTTTTTTTTGCGGTACGCGGGCCTCTCACTGCCGTGGCTTCTCCCGTTGTGGAGCACAGGCTCCGGATGCGCAGGCTCAGCGGCCATGACTCACGGGCCCAGCCGCTCCGCGGCATGTGGGATGCTCCTGGACCGGGGCACGAACCCGCGTCCCCTTTATCGGCAGGAGGACTCTCAACCACTGCGCCACCAGGGAAGCCCCAGTGAGTCCTTTTGTTCCCAGATCCGTAGGTGGAGCTGTCTCTTCCAGATTTCAAGCTCAGATCAGTTTTTTAAGTTGTTTCACTCTTCTGATTCTAAGTCAGTGGTCCTCAATCTGGAGACTTTTTGGGTTGTCACATAAGGAGGAGGAGGGAGATGTTACTAGTAGACAGAGGCCAGAGATGCTGCTAAATATCCTGGATACCAGACAGCTGCCACAAATGGCACAATGATAATTATGCCAAGTTTGAGAACCCGTGCTCTAGCACCTTCTGTCTCTTAGACGTCTTTTGTGTAGTTTTCTCCTCAGCCCACCTTCCATGTGTTCCTCTAAATCCCTAGGGTAACACCTGATTATAATGGCAGTGCAATGGTTTTTACAATAAGATCAGTTGTGTCTCAGAAAAAAACCAGTATTCTTAGGATATGCAAATTATTTGTGAGGGTGAAGTATTTTGTCAAAGGAAGGTAAATGTAAGTTGCTATCTCCCACAGAAATGAGTTTATTTTGTTCACTTTTAGCCTTCCTTTGAAAAGAAGTATTTGTCAAAGCCAGCCTACTCATTATTCTCCATCCTTAAGATGTGTTTCAGTGATGCATCTGACAACTTATACTCTTTTGGATGTAATAGTTGTACTATAATAAAGATGAAACCTATTGTAAGAATCTTCCAAAATGTAGAATTCAATCATGTAACTCATTAACGCTTCACACAAACATGTTGCATCAAAGACAGATACGTGTTTTTAAATTTTTTATGATGATAAAAATCTAAAAAATATAAAGAAACAATGCCAAACTAGATATGACATCTTTAATAGCACAGAATATTATTTGAAAGCAGTAGCTTCAAATATATTAGTATTAATAGATCTGTTCTTTCATTTCAAGAAGCATGTATTAGTTTAAATTCTATTCAAGTCTTTGAATATCCTAGTTCAAAATATATACATGGTCTATATAGCAAACCAAGGAATAAATTACTTAAGAAACCTCTTAAGAAATTTGTACTTTGGAATAAGTGTAATCTCTGAAAGAGGGCTCATCCCCTAACTGACTCCACTTCAGCCAAGCGGATCTCCTTTCTGTTCCTTGAAACTTCCAGGGAACCTCTTGTCTCAGAGCCTTTGTACTTTCTGTTCCCTCTCCCAGACACTTCTTCCCTAGGGACTCACAGGGCTCATCCTCTGGTTTCCTTCAGATCTTCACATAAATAGCATTTTCTCAGGGAGACTTCCTTCACCCCCTCAATACTCTCTACTCTCATCCTGTACACTATTTTTCTCCATGGCAGTTGTCACCTTCTAATGTACTATATATTTTACTCATTTGTTGTAATAAGACTCAGCAAATATGTGTTGTGTTCATTTAGTAAATAAAAGGAAGGAAAGGTGGGGATGCCAATAACATGGTTTTGCTGGAGTGGATTTAGTAGGCGTGGTCTGTCTCTGGAGCTCTAATGCTGGTGAACACTTCTAACACGGGTCCATAGCTAAGGTAGTGTGATTCTGGAACAAAGTGTACCAACAGTGCCTTCCTGATTCCCCAGCTTCCTGACAGTTGCAGAGGTAGCCCTTTCTTTAGAAGGTAGCTCTCAGTTATTCTGGGAGTCTCTCCTGGAGACCCAGAGAGAGTCAGCTCTTCTTCACAATCTATCTTATTCATCTTAGTTTACCCAAATGTTTCCTATTATCTACAACTGAGCCCTGAATATACCCCCATTTTACATCAAGAAAACTGATCACCAGGAACACTAGATGACAGCAGTAAGTCAAGCCTGAGTTTATATGATCCCACAAACTAAATGAACAATTCTAGATTCCTCTTCCAATGACTCAGAAACACCTACACAGTTCTAGAAATTTCTCCTCCTAATCCCTCAGAAAGATAGATTTCTGGAACTGATGAAAAAATATATTCTTTCCAGCCCAACCCTCTGCCTGGAATAGTTTGCACCTGGTACGGATGACTGTTAAGACTGCTCCCAAGAGGCAAGAAAATCTTGCATCTCAGTATTTGAGCATTTTGCATAATATATTCTGTATGATATTTTTGTGCAATTTTCAAGATATGTTGTACCGGGAAACTCAAATTAAGTCACAAAAAATCGGCTGTTTGGTTATAAACCATCCATTGTGGGCTTACAGTGCATATTATGGATTCAAATCTTCTTTCAACTAAAAATGGCTTGTTTTCCTTTTCTGATTACTCAGTTGATGACTTGTGTGATTTGGGACAATCAGAGCCTGAGAATCTGGCTGCTGCTTCCTGTCTTTTGCACATTCTGTTGAAGCAGCTAAACTCTGTGTCTAGTTGGTTTTGGGGGGTTTTTTTTGTCCATCTGTGGAGTTTGTTTTTGAAACTGAAAACATTTTTCAAAGAGAAAACCATCTCAGAAAAACATCATAGAGGGAAAATCCTCTCCATTATTTGTATAATATTATATAGGCAAGCCAAGGACAGGCTGCTCCTCTGAAAAGACAAACCTGGTAAGAGGAGATTCCATAATATAGAAAGCAAATGAAGCTGAAGGGATCAGAGGATGAAAAGGACCAACATATTTTCAGGGGTATGAAAGTTAGTAATACAAAACTATTAAATAACCTGTGAGTTAATTAATATATTATATATATATATATACTTTTTTTCTTTATATATTGCAGTTTTAACACACTGTGTTTTTTTTCCCATTTATTTAAAGAGTTATTCCATGAGTTTTTAAGAATTGGTTCCCAGGGAATTCCTGGGCGGTCCAGTGGTTAGGACTTGGCGCTTTCACTGCCAAGGGCCCAGGTTCAATCCCTGGTTGGGGAATTAAGAACCCACAAGCCACATGGTGTGGCCAAAAAAAAAAAAAAAGAATTGGGTCCCAAAACGTACAGAAGGAACGGTCCCTTCCAAAGTTGTAAGTTAGATCATGAGAAATTGTCAGTATTATTGAAAGTTATTTTTAAAAATAGAGTTTCTCTCTTGGTTGTCAAAGTCAATACATTTCCCACTACTCAGACGGAAATCAGACCTTTACCACAAAGAGAATGCTCTTTAAAAATGGCAGTCTCTTGGGCTTCCTTGGTGGCGCAGTGGTTGAGAGTCCGCCTGCCGATGCAGGGGACACGGGTTCGTGCCCCAGTCCGGGAAGATCCCACATGCCGCGGAGCAGCTGGGCCCGTGAGCCGTGGCCGCTGAGCCTGCGCGTCTAGAGCCTGTGCTCCTCAACGGGAGAGGCCACAACAGTGAAAGGCCCGCGTACCGCAGAAACAAAAACAAAAAAAAAATGGCGGTCTCATAGCGTCTAACATAATAGCTTATTAGGTTTAAAAGAGAGAAGAAGAGAGAAAGAGGGAAAGAGAGAGAATAAATACCTTGGCTACCATCAATAAAAATTATATCTCTAAAAAAGGTTTTATATTAGAGAATTCTGTCGCAAAACACCGTTAGATAAAATATTATCCTAAACATATGATATTGTAAGTATAAATAAATAGGGTAACTCCCAGAATGTATCAGGTGGACTCAGGGCAGAGGAACTACAGCGAGTGTGCAGGAGTTGGAGAAAGATTCTCCTTTGTGAAGAGTCAGGCATGAGCATTATGGAAAAGGAAACCCTAGGAAGGAGAAGTCTCATATTTGAGTCTGTAGGATTTGCTAAAGGGCCCGGAATATACATTTTTTAAATTAATCATTAAATTCCACAGCCTGACACATTGCCACACACGATGGTTCAATAAATATTTGTCAAGCAGTTTGATACCAATGATGTCTGTTGAGCACGTACGTAGATGTCAACTCCTTTCTTGCTTCTTCTTGTCTTAAATGGTGAAATGATACCTAGAGCAACAGGCATCATGTTCCAACCATAAAGCCAGTATTCCAAGGATGATAGGGCAGGAAGATGTAAAAAATGTTGGTCTTTGAGGTTATCAAGGAGCTGTTTCCTCCAGATGTTTTGTTATGTGAGTACTTAAATGTTTTATTCCCCCTTTTTTTTTTTCCTTTTGAGTGCAAATTTATATTTGGGGTTTTTTTCCTCTTTTTTATTGAAGTATAGTTGCTGTACAATATTACATGTTACAGGTGTACAATATAGTGATTCACAAATTTTAAGGGTTATACTTCCTTTATAGTTATTATAGTTTTATATTATAAAACTATAGTTTTATAGTTTATAGTTTATATATTATAAAATACTGACTCTATTCCCTATGTTGTACAATATATCCTTGTAGCTTATTTTATACCTAACAGTTTGTGCCCCTTAATTCCCTACCCTATTTTGCCCCTCCCCTCTTCCCTCTCCCCATTGGTAAGCACTAGTTTGTTCTCTGTATTTGTGAATCTGCTTCTTTTTTATTATATTCACTATTTTGTTGTATTTTTTAGATTCCACATATAAGTGATATCACACAGTATTTATCTTTCTCTGAGTTATTTCACTTAGCATAAAGTCCATCCATGTTGCTGCGAATGGCAAAATTACATTCTTTTTTATGGCTGAGTAGTGTTCCATTGTGTGTGTGTGTGTGTGTGTATGACATCTTTTTATCCATTCATCTGTTGATGGACACTTAGGTTGCTTCCATATCTTGGCAATTATAAATAGTGCTGCTATGAACATTGGGGTGCATATATCTTTTTGAAATACTGTTTTTGTTTTTTTTGGATGTATACCCAGGAGTGGAATTGCTGAGTCATATGGTAGTTCTATTTTTAGTCTTTTAAGAAACCTCCATACTGTTTTTCACAGTGGCTGCACCAATTTACATTCCTACCAACATCATACAAGTTTTCCTTCTCCACATTCTCACCAACATTTGTAATTTGTAGACTTTTTTATGATAGCCATTCTGACAGGGATGATTTGATATCTCATTGTGATTTTGATTTGTATTTCCCTGCTAATTAGCAATGTTGAGCACCTTTTCATGTGCCTGTTAGCCATCTGCATTTCTTCTTTGGAAAAATATCTATTCAGTCCTTCTGCCCAATTTTTAATTGGGTTGTTTGTTTTTTTGTTGTTGAGCTGTATGAGCTGTGGAGGTAAAAGACCTGTACTCAGAAAACTGTAAGACACTGATGAAAGAAATTGAAGACGATACAAATAGATGGAAAGATATACCATGCTCTTGCACTGGAAGAATCAGTATTATTCAAATGACCATACTACCCAAGGCAATCTACAGATTCAGTGCAATCCCTATCAAAATACTAATGGCATTTTTCATAGAACTAGAACAAATAATTTTAAAATTTGTATGGAAACACAGAAGACCCCGAATAGCCAAAACAATCTTGAGAAAGCAGAACAGATCTGAAGAAATCACACTTCCTGGCTTCAGACTATACTACAAAACTACAGCAATCAAAACAGTATGGTACTAGAACAAAAACAAACACATAGATCAATGAAACAGGATAGAGAGCCCCCCAAAATAAACCCACACACTTATGGTCAATTAATCTATGACGAAGGAGGCAAGAATACACAATGGAGAAAAGACAGTCTCTTCAACAAGTGATGCTGGGAAAATGGGACAGCTACATGTAAAAGAATGAAATTAGAACATTCTATACCACCATATACAAAAATAAATTCAAAATGGATTAAAGACCTAAGTGTAAGACCAGATACTATAAAACTCCTAGAGGAAAACATAGGCAGAACACTCTTTGACATAAATTGTAGCAGTATTTTTTTGGATCCATCTCTTAAAGCAAAGGAAATAAAAACAAAAATAAACAAATTGGACCTAATTAAACTTAAAAGATTTTATGCAACAAAGGAAACCATCAGCAAAATGAAAAGACAAACTACTGAATGGGAGAAAATATTTGCAAATGATATGACCCATAAGGGATTAATATCCAACATAAATGTTGGATATTCTTTTTCCCTGAAACCACTGTTATTTATTACTTGTAGGAAAAAAAAAAAGGTTATTTATTACTTGCAGAAAAAAGCATTCTTCATTGATACACCCCTAAAAGGAAAACTGTATCTTTTTTCCAGGTCCTGAAAAATAGGCCTGGTCTGATTTCACAGCAGCACCCCCAGATAAACAAACAAACAAACAAAATCACCTGTTTGCTGATGACTGCAATTCTTCATGCAACAGAACACTTTATCTAGAACATGTGATATTGACTCATACTTAATTGTATAGCACCTGCTTTTGGCATTATCTTTGGGTCTGCTCCAAGAGAGAATTTCCTGTTTTAGGAACTTCTGGGCTTGCAAATTCAGATAACCCTCAACATATCTATTTTTCGGTTATTACAGGTTTCCTGGTTCAGCCATTGCTAAGCTTTTGTTCTCAAACTAATCACTCTGCTTCTTTGTATTACATAAATAACCACCTCTAAAACTTCCCCTCATAAACCATAAACCTGGGTTCTTCCCTCAAATAGTCATAGATCACCATCTGTGCCAGTTATCAATTTATTGTCTCTGAGCTCCAAGTTCACCTTTGTTTTGCTTTGTGATACAGGAGCTGGACCATGCAAATATTTTCTCTTGTCAGCTAGTGCAATGTTAGGCTTTGTCAGCAGGGGGCGTGGAACAGAAAGCAGCATATGGGACACCCAGTGGCACTCATGCACCAACAAGTTTAGCCAGCACCATGCAGAATCTCACTAGCAGCTCAGAAAGTGACTTACCAGTGAGCCTCACCAGCATCCCAGAGGGCTGATTCCCAACTAGTTTTACTAGGGCCCCAACAGGTGGTTTCCAGCCAGACCTGGCTGGTGGCACTTCAGCAAATTCTCTGTTACTAAGTAGGCCACAGCCACACCCTCTCCAACAGGGTCTGGATAGCAGTGTTGGCCTCCTTCCAAGTCTTTTCCTTCCATGGGTATGAGACTCAGCTGAAGAAGTAGTAGCTCCTCCCTACCTCTGCTATTCTTGTGTTCTGCTGAGTTCACTTTATTGCTAAGCTGTAATCTCCTGTTATTTAGTTAACTATTAATTATTTATCCCTTAATAGTTACTCCCTGCTATTAGTTCATTATTAGATAATAATTCTTTATATTGAAATGTTCCACTCAATTTATTGAGCTATTTATGTCTCCTGGCTAGACCCTGACTGACACATGTTCTTTAGGTCATTCATAGGAATTCTGTATGGGCTATCTTTATTTTACAAAAATGTCAGGAGTCTACTGACTTCCAAAATAAATCAGCCTATCAGTTGTAATGTTAAACATGTAAGGCCAAATTTCCGAGCCTGGTAATCCAGTACATTAAAATTAAATAGTATATATTATTTTGCAAAGGTCCAGGAATCAGGAAAGATTCAAAGACATTGAATTTCTGTTGTGGTAGCCTTCCTTAAACCCACTAACATTTATTTTAATTGTAGTTCCAAGGTAATATTTCAAATAGTCTGAGAACGAAATTGCACATGTAAATACTTCAATGTTTAGGGAAGTATTTGGGTATTAGAAATGGACTCTGGTATTGCCTACAATTCAAGGATTTGAAATTTTTTATCTCTACTAATAATGAGCCTATAGGCAAACTAAATTTTTAAAAAGCTATACTTTCAACCCACACAATTGCATATCAGAACATTTGAGATTTTTAGGTTCTGTGCTATCCTTTGTCAAGAATGACCCAAGTAGAGAAAATATTTACAAATAATATACCTGATAAGAGTCATGTCCATAATATATTAAGAATTCATACAAGTCAACAACATAAGGTAAACAACCCAATTAAAAGTGGACAAAGTATTTGAATACACATTCTCCAAAGAGGAGACATAAATGGCCAACAAGCGTATGAAAAAATGCTCAATGCCATTAAAGAAATACAAATCAAAACCACAATGAGATACCATTTCACACCCACTTGGATGGATAGAATTAAGAAATAATAATAACAGAAAATAACTAGTCGTGGTGAGGATCTAGAGAACTTGGAACCCTCATACATTGCTGGTAGGAATACAAAATAGCACAGACACTGGATAAAGAGTTTGGCTATTACTCAGTAATTACCAAATGACTCAGTAATTACCAAATGACTCAGTAATTCCACTCCTAGGTAAAAACCCCAAAGAATTGAAAACAGGTGTTCAAACAAATATCAGTATGCATATGTTCATAGCAACACTATTCACAATAGCCAAAAGGTTGAAACAACCCAAATGTCCATCAGCTGATGAATGGTTAAACAAAATGTGGTATATCCATACAATGGAATATTATATATCCAGAAAAAAGGAATGAAGTACAGCTATACACTACATTGTGGATGAACCTAGAAAACATTATGCTAAGTTAAAGAATTAGGTACAAAAGGTCACATATTGCATAATTCCATTTATATAAAATATCCAGGGCTTCCCTGGTGGCTCAGTGGTTGAGAGTCTGCCTGCCGATGCAGGGATCACGGGTTCGTGCCCCGTTCTGGGAAGATCCCACATGCTGCAGAGTGGCTGGGCCCATGAGCCATGGCCACTGAGCCTGTGCATCCGGAGCCTGTGCTCCGCAACGGGAGAGGCCACAACAGTGAGAGGCCCGCGTACCGCAAAAAAAAAAAAAAAAAAAAAAAAATCCAGAACAGGAAAATCCAGAGATTAGTGATGTCCAGGGGCTGCAGGGAGGATGGAATAGGGAGAGATAGCTGAATGGGTATAAGTTTTCCTTTTTGGGTGATAAGAATGTTCTAGAATTAGATAATAGTGATAGTTGCACAACACTGTAAATATACTAAATGCCACTGAACTGTATACTTTAAAGTGGTTAAAATGGTGATTTCTGTATTATATATATTTTACTGCAATGAAAAGATTATGGAAGGGAAGGAACTGGAGGTAGAAAACATGAACAATTCTTTAAAGAAATTTTGCTGTAAAGGGTAGTTGAGAAGTGGTGCCGTAGCTGGAAGGGGATGTAGAGAGAAAGGAAAGTTTTTAAAATATTGAAAATAGTGTTATGTAATAATTATCAAATAGGTCCTTGGTGAATGGTAATGTGGTGTATGGTTACCAGACAGACATAGAGGGTGGCAGCATTGGATTAATAGCCATTGATCTGTTAGAACCTAAACAGAAGATACCATGACCCACCTTCGCCTCTGATACTCATGGTCTCACTGTGCGAAAGAAATGAGTGATGACAGTCGGGAAGCAAGATAAAATATGGAAGACCATAGAGACTAACTGATGTGTTGCTTAAAATATTAGATTTCACCTCAGTTTGTCTTTCCAAGTGTGGCTAAAGGTCACTGATTTTGTGCTACCAGTAAGATGTATGAATGAGAAATCCCATTTCCAATTGATTAATCATTGCCAAATAGAACAGATTGCCAAATAGAACAGATAGAACTTGGAGAATTGGATGGTTACATATAAATATACTTTATAAATTCCAAATGTTCTAGAATAAATGCTGGTTAAAAAAACGTTCTGTGAATCTTTGGAAATTTGCTTATTTAAGATTAAAATTAGGGCTTCCCTGGTGGCGCAGTGGTTGAGAGTCTGCCTGCCGATGCAGGGGACACGGGTTCGTGCCCCGGTCCGGGAAGATCCCACGTGCCGCGGAGCGGCTGGGCCCATGAGCCATGGCCGCTGAGCCTGCGTGTCCACAGCCTGTGCTCCGCAATGGGAGAGGCCACAACGGTGAGAGGCCCGCGTACCGCAAAAAAAAAAAAAAGATTAAAATTATTCTTCATGTCTTGATTTCATTAAAAAAATTTTTTTTATGTTTTCTTTTGGAAAATTTCAAACATATGCAGAGGTAGAGAGAGTGATTTCCTCATGTACACTTCACCCACCTTCAACAATTGTCAACTCACTGCTAATCCTGTTTCTATCCCCTCACCCACTCCTCTTTCCACTTCTTGAGGATTATTTTATAATACATCCCAAACATCTTATGTTTTAACCTGTGAATATTTTAGTATGAATCTCTAAAGGATAGTGGCACTCTTTTAAAATATAACCACAATACCATTTCACACCTAAAATAAACAACTCCTTGGTATCATCTTTTTGAACCCTACCTTCCATTAGCTAGTGGATAAAGAGTTTGTCCAGTTGGAAAACGCTGCTCTTTTTAAGAAATCTAGGAATGCCCACATAACACTGAGCAAGACATATTAACCTGGCCACACCTAGATGCATAGGAGGTTGGTAAATGTTATCTTTTAGCTGGGTGCCATATGCCAATCTAAAGAATAAGGGAAAGATATTGGGAAGTAATACACAGTTTTTGTCATGGAACTCAATATAGAATAAAGATCAACAGTAAAGGAGAAAATCAGCAGATCTCAGGAGAAATGAATGGGGAATGTGTTGAGGAAAATAAGTATGTCATTAGATATCCAAATATCACTAATAGTAACTACAATAATATTAAAAGAATAACTACTATTTCCTGAGCTCAAACAATGTGCCAAGCACCATTCTAGATGGTCTAGATATGTCATCTCATGTAATGAGCACCACAGCCGCGAAGGTGTAGATATAAGTAGCCTGATTTTACAGATGAAAAAACTGAGCCTCATGAAGTTAAGCAACTTACTCAAGGTCACACAGCTACTAAATGGAAAGAGCCATGATGCAAACCCAGGTCTACCTGGTTCCAAAGTCTGTTCTCTAAAAATCCTTTCCGCTTGCTGTGGTCCACGTACCAACAGCTTCTGAATTACCTGGAAGCTTGCTAAAGGAAGGGAAAAAAAAAAAAAGCAAATTCTTGGGCCCCATCCCAAGCAGCTGAATGCAAATCTGCAATTTAACAGAATACCGGGATGAGTTTTAAACCCATTAAAAGTGGAAAATCACTCTCTTCCACCCTACTATGAATATATCAGGCCTCACTGATAATAAAACATCAACTCTAGTCTTAGGGAAAGAATTTTGATCTATTTTGTTACAGTGTGAGTTTCTATAATAATATTAATTCCTCACTTACAGTTAGCAGATAGGGGAATGATTTCCAAATGACACAGAAGTTACATTAGTTCAGATGTGATTTCTTTTTTCCCTAACACATTAATTTTTTGCCCCCATCCAGTTAATGCAAAGCCCATTAACACAGGACTGTACATGATGCCCATTTCCTTCCACTCAGCTCTTGGCTCCATTGAGCCCCGCACTGTGTCTTTCAAGTGCTTACTGCAGGAGTTTCCCTTATCTCATAACCTAGCAGCTTCTACCTTTCTTTACACCTTTTCCATCAAGCTACTTCCACCTACTTTTTTTCGTGGGCCTCTCACTGTTGTGGCCTCTCCAGTTGCGGAGCACAGGCTCCGGACGCGCAGGCTCAGCAGCCATGGCTCACGGGCCTAGCCGCTCCACGGCATGTGGGATCTTCCCGGACCGGGGCACGAACCCGTGTCCCCTGCATCGGCAGGCGGACTCTCAACCACTGCGCCACCAGGGAAGCCCTCACCTAATTTTTATACTGTATCTACTATATTACTTCCTTGATTAGTGGTAATTTAACATCTTTGAAGTTTGCAAGGATTTTTTAATTAAGATGTTACCATTTTTGTTCTCTGCATTGGTTTTAAGAGCTCTACCCCAGCCCTATTTTCCTGCAGTTTGCCCTACTATTTTTAGTAAGCAATTTGCAGGATGAAAAGAACAATGTATATTACGTTATAACAAAAACACCTGCATTCTGGAATGACTGGAGGGGTTCAGAGGAAACACTATCCATCTGCTTTTGGGTAAGCACCCATTATTGTCAAAGATGTCTCTTTTTTTTTTTTTTTTTTTGTTTTGCGGTACGTGGGCCTCTCACCGTTGTGGCCTCTCCCGTTGCGGAGCACAGGCTCCGGACGCGCAGGCTCAGCAGCCGTGGCACACGGACCCAGCCGCTCCGTGGCATGTGGGATCTTCCCGGACAGGGGCACAAACCCATGTCCCCTGCATCGGCAGGCGGACTCTCAACCACCGCGCCACCAGGGAAGCCCAAAGATGCCTCATTATTACAGAAGAGATCATGGGCTTAAAAGTAGAGGAAATGCATCAAAACAGTCAAGGACAAAAACGTCCAGCTAAGGAGTTAAAAGTGCTCCCAGCATGGAAATGTTGTTAGCATAATGAAATTTTCTAAGAAAAGTCAAAGTGATTATCATAGACCCTGACCCAGCTTCTGCCTCTGCAGCTTCCACTGGCCTCAACCTCAGTCATTGACAAATTCACATTCCCATGAGGCCCAGAGAACTGCACATCCCTGAGGCCACTCCTGGCCCCTAGTAATTTTTCTTTGCTGACACCTACCTGTCTGAACAGACCGTGCAGCCTTGACAGGGATGTTTGCAGCCCCTCTCCAGAGCAGAATCCTGATTCAAAATGACATGCCTCAAGCTGAGCATGTGACTATGAATGAAATCTACCATTTCTATGATTTATAAAACCCTCTCTCACACATGCCGTTATCACTAACTTATTTAATATCTAGAATATTAAGAATTGAATACCAATGTTTTGTCTTTAATCCCGCCGCTTCTTAAATATAATGCATCTGATTATAACATTTTTGACTATGACTGTTGTCCTTAAAATGTGTTCCCTTTTTGATCAAAATATTACCATCCTTTTTAGGGATAAAAAAAATATTGTTGACAGTAGAAGAAAAGCAAGAATCTACAATTTTTTTCAGTCATTTTCTGTCCATTTTTCTCTATTTAGCCCACAATCTGAAAGGGGCTAGTCACTCTTTCTGGACTTTAATGAACTTTAGAAACCACAGGCAACAAATATTTTATACTTTGATTTTTCTTTATTTAAATAATTTTTAAATTCTGGTGCAACATACTTAATACTCATCCATTATTAATATTGAAATACTCCTGAAAATCTATCCATTTGCCTTATTCCTCTCTTAATCTAACCCCTCCTACTTACGATATATTTTTTAATGTCATAGAGCATTATGTTTTGAAAGTTTAGCAATTCAGAGAAACAAATCTATGAAATTGTGTTTAAACCTTAACTCTGTTACTATGTGTTGATCATCTATTTCTGTAACAGTTTTTATCTCATGAAAAGTCTCAGTTGTGTGAATGTGTGTGTGTGTTCCTGAAATAATAAGACATAGAACACAGCTGCTTTATAAACATGCTTAAGACAGAGGCAGCATCCAGTTCTTCAGACAGTGATTATCCCAAATCATACAAGTCATTAACTGAGGAAGCAGGAAAGGAAAGCAGAGTATTCCAACTGGAGGAAGATTAGATCTGCAATTTAAATCTGTCCTGCCGTGGTTTTAGTCAAACAAATTCACAATTATTAAAATTGCAAATTTTACATTGCAAAATTGCACACTCACCAAATAAGTATTTCCAGGTAAAGGAGATATTAACTGCAGCTAAGTTCTGTAGCAAGAAAAATTAACTAGCTCAACGTTGTGTGTAAGGAAATGAATGAATATGTTGATAGGATGGGACTTCAAGCCAGAACAGAATATATACCTTGTTCAAAAGAATCAAATCCACAGATTTAGGGAATTAGGGTTATATGTGAAGAAAATATTAAAGAAATCCATGAAAGGGAAAGTGGGCTCCAGTGGAGAGCTACTGGGTAAGAATAAATGGTTCAAGAGAAAAGAAGTGATAGTGCCTTGGGAGTTCAGTACTGGAGAGAAAGAGACATTACAATTGTAATCAAATAAGGATTACAAAATGGGCATAGAGCAAAGTATAGTTAAGAGGGGCATTTAGAGTATTAGGTATTTGCTGATGTTCTTAAAAGCTGAATATTTGATAAATATTTGCCATACCTTGCCAGCTATTTCATTACTCAGAAGCTAGAAGGTTCAAGAGTAATAGTCACAATTTATTGAGTAATTACTCAGTTTCAGCCACTATGCTAAGTATTTCATATATATGATCTTATTTAATTCTTTCATCAGTCATAAAGAGTATGGCCTCCATTTTTGTAGATAAAGAAATCAAAACCCAGAGAAGTATAATAAATTGCATATGGTAAAACAGCTGGGAAGTAGAAGAGATGGATTTGAACCCAAAGCCCATATTCATAACCATCCTTCAAAGATAGAGGGAAAAAAGTCTTAGATAAAAAAATAAGCTGTTGATTTAAACGTTAGATTTGTTATTAGAAATTAGTAAAACAGAATTGTTTTTATTCAAATTAAGAGGAAATGTATGTGGTCCCACTGACAAAAACTCTAAAAACTAATGTAATATAAGAAAGACAGGAAGTGGCAATGCATATTCATCTGAACATATTTTGAAATGGAGACAGATTTAAACTGAAATTTAATATTAACAATGAAGAAGGATTCACCATGCAATGTAGTCTTATCCATGTAATCCTTAACCTGACTCAAGACTCTTCCCAGGCGATTAGTTTTAGATCACTTTGTAGCTGATACGCTTAAATTATTTCGAAGTGTTGAAGTAAATCGTTCACTGGCAGAAATTGAATTTTTCTGTTGTAAAGAGTTTGTTAATGAGTGAGTCTGTGTTTTTGTTTGGTTGGTTGGTTGGGTTTTTGTTTGTTTGTTTTTTGGGGGGTGGGTTTTTGGTTTTGGTTTTGTTTTTTGGAGATGATGACACAATTGCCAGAGTTGAGTTTATGAAAAGCCACACCAGCAGGAAGGATTTAAATGTTTTAAACATTTAATCTGTATTGGTTGAGGGAAGTCACAATGAAAATAATAAAAGTGCTTGCACCCCTTCCCTACTTAGCTTGGGATTTCAACAACTATCCTTAATGGCAGCCTCTTAAAGTCCCCATTAAAAAAACAAAGGGGGCTTCCCTGGTGGCGCAGTGGTTGAGAGTCCGCCTGCCGATGCAGGGGACACGGGTTCAGGCCCCGGTCCGGGAAGATCCCACATGCCGCGGAGCGGCTAGGCCCGTGAGCCATGGCTGCTGAGCCTGCGCGTCCGGAGCCTGTGCTCCGCAACTGGAGAGGCCACAACAGTGACAGGCCCGCGTACCGCAAAAAAAAAAAAAAAAAAAAAAAAAAAAAAAACACAAAGAAAAGAACAAATAAACAAACAAAAAATTGCCCAATTAAAATAGGATAGTCACTTGATGAAGCTTTGAGTTCCAGCTGCCATGACCACTTGGCTAACGGACTCCAGCCTGTGAGTTAAACCCTGCCCCAAGCAAAAATCAGGTGACACAGAATAAGTGGAGCACAAGGCTGCCCACTTTCTTATCCACCTGTTGCTACAACATAGGAAGGTTAAAAGTGAGTTGTGTTGTATAGTGTTAAAACCCTCGAAGGGTCCAGGGCAGTTGAAAAACTAGCATACACCTGGGCTGGATTAAAACTGCTAGGTGTCCACATCAAACGATGGTAATCTTATCCTCTACTCTGGCTAGGAGCATTTTGTCTAGCTCAGGGTGCCATTCTTTAGGGAAAAAAAAAAAATTTATAGGGGAGAATAATTGTGATAATGACAATGAAGATAGTAATAAAAATAACTTAGATTACTTGTAACATGCCATGCACCATTCCAAATGCTTCTACACGTATTCATGAATCCTCACAACAATCCTCAGGTGAGAAACCGAAAGCACAGAGAGGCTGTTACTCATGGTCATAAAGGCAGAAATTGGCAGGGCCGTTTTGTAAAGCCCTTAAGTTTGGGGCGGGATGGGGACCTTTTTTTTTTTTACATTAGTAGTGTTATCCTAAATATCAATAATACAGAGGATCAGGGAAGACTCTCTTGTGGAAGTGACTTTTGAGCTAAGAGTGTAAGATTAAGAATTAGACAAAAGGAGACGGGATGGAAATGCAAGACTATTCTAAGCACAGAGAACAGTGAGTGCAAAACTCTTGAGCTCTCTTGGTTTGATGACTGGAGCACAGTGAGGAAGAGAGAGGCAAGAGGGTCAGGAGACAGGGGCTGGATCATTGTATCATCTTAAGTACTTTGGGTAATAGCACATAGGCAGATACTATCTCACTATATCGTCATTATATCCCAGACCCTAGCTATCTTAGTATGTGGTTCAGAGAAGACCGTCTATAAATATAGGTTGACTGAATGAATGAACCCCTACATTGTAGAGAACTTATTTAAGGGATTTATGTTACATTCGTTGCTACAGAAACATTTAAATGAATTTTTATGTAAGGGGCACACAAAACTACACAAAGGTTTTTTTCCCTTTAAAACAAGCCCAAGAATAAAGTTACATCCAATCAGCGCTTCCTTGGCAAGCACTGCGCGCGCGCCGCTTGCCAGTTCCGCGACGCTAGAAGACCCTCTAGCAAGAGAATCACCTTTGCGCTTGCTCAGTTCGGGACTGCTCAACCAGAAGGCGGGTTCCAAAGAAAAGGAAATGGTCGCTGCGCCTGCGTTGCTCCTTCTGGGTCTTAGGCTGGCTGCGCAGGCGCACAGGTACCATTTTGACCGTAAACATCCTGCCGATTTGAACCGAGGATTTGGGCGGCAGGAAGAGCCGCGGCGTAACGGCAGCCATCTTGTTTGTTTGAGTGAATCGGGAAGGAGGCGGCGGCCGTGGCGGCGGCGGGAGCAGCTCCGAAGCTACACCTCACAAGGGCTCCCCCCCTTTCCCCGCCCCCTCCCCCGACCCTTTTCCCCTCCCCAGGCCACCCAGCCCGCCCAACTCCCGGCGGAGAACAAGGTAAGATAGTCGGCCGACCCCTTCTTTTCCTCTGGCTCTCCTCCCCCCACCCGTTCCCTGCCGTCTTGCCGTCGGGGAGCCGGACTCCGGAGGAGGGGCGGGGGGGGGGAGGGCGAGGGAGACGTCGGCACTGCCTGCGCCCCGGGTCGGGGCACTGCTGCCACCCTCCGAGCTCCCGAACCGCTGCGCCGCCGCCCAGGCCCCTTGCCCAGGTGCCCACCCTCAGCCGGGACCCGCGCAGCCTGGGCCCCCATCATTGTCTATTGGGTAACAAATGGTTCAGGTCTATTCCAAGGCCAAAGAAGCAGTTTCTCGGTCGGTCTCTCGGGGAGACGCGGCTCTGGGCACCGGAGGGCGAGGAGGAGGTTTGAACGAGCGCGCTCTGGGTACCGGGCCGCCTACTCTTCGGGTGAAAATGGCTGTCTGGGAAGACGCGGGATTCGGGGCGGGAGACGGCGGCGGGGTGGCCGCCCGCGACGCCAGCTCCGAGGGTCCGCAGCCGTCCGCCGAGCGTGGGTGCGGGGGTAGGAGACACGCGGGCCCTGCCATCGCGGCCACGGTGGGGCCGGAGAACGGGGCGGGCCCCTCGCCAGGGACCAGTGTTGCTCCCCCTTCCCCGTTTTTTTTTTTTTTTTTTTTTTTTAAAGGAAAATGGTTACGCTGGAGATATTAAATATTGGCCAGACCCATAGAAAACGCGATCAAGGGAAGTTGCCTCTGATTCTTAGGAAATTAGCATAATTGGTTTTCCTCCCTGGCTTTCCTAGCGATTGAGGATATTGAGTGTTGTATTTGGTGCGGGGGGGGGGCGTTTCTGACAAATGCCTTGTGTCTCCTTCCTCGCTGAGAAAGGCTTTGAGAATGATCTGCTGTGATAGTGTGGGGTGACACTGTCGAGCTGTGCTGCTGCCAGACTTAGCGGCCTTCTTCAAATTTGAAAGAGGGAAACGCTGGAGGGTTTGGCCACCTTACGATTTGTTAGGCTTTCAGTGTTCAAAAACGCGCTTGAGTTTTTAAGGGTTTCTGGTAAAGGCTACTGTTCATCGGCTTCCCTTTGCAAGCGAAAGTTAACATCTGCTCTCCGTATATTGTTTAGAATGATCATTGAATTCCAGAAACAAATTCCCATTTTCTTCCAACGAATGTAAATGCCAGGGAGCTGTGTGGTTGTGCGGAATGTTGAAGACAGGCTGCAGAAGCTTTCCTAAGTTGTAGCGTCACTAAATTACTTTGTTTCATGTTGGAAGCAACTAATCAATTACTTTTAAAAAGGCATTGATGAGGATGTATGCCATACCCAATGATTAAATTATTACCAGTTTGTAGATGAGGTGACAGCAGTGCATAACTCAGTGGACATAATACCTTTTTGTATACAAGTCAGAATTACATTGATAGAGCATAGCTTTTACCTTTCTTGTGTTTATAGAGGCAACGCATTAGTACAATCTAGGATTAACTTTTCTTAAGGATGAGAATTTCTTTCCTGGTGAGTTCCTATTTATTGGAGCATAAAGATTCTGAGAAGTTTTATCTTTATAGTTTGGTACAGAAGGGAAATTTCTAATATCAGAAATAAAGATTTTGTGGTTTTTGTTTAAATGTTGTGATGTCAGAATTGTTAGGCATGATCATGATAGCTGGTATGTGCTCTGTGGGAGATTTTTTTTCCAAAGTAACTATTTGTGTCTGTAGTGGCATTGTGTTGGGTATGATGTTCTGTTTAATTCTCATAATACTGTTCGGGAAACATCCCCATTTTATAGATGAGAAGGCTAAGACTCAGATGTTAATTCACTTTTAACCCGTACAAAACAACTGTGGAGGGAGCTGAGTTTGAACCTAGGACTGTCCGATTGTAAAACTCTTCTTCAAAGAACATTAGTATCAAAAGGGAGGGGAGCTCTAGGGTGCAGGGTTGGAAATACCTTCTGTCCCTGAGACACTCCCCAAGCACCCCCAAAGAGATGGTTCCGTTCTTATCTGAGTTCGATGTTGATGTTTTCTAAGGTTAGTTATCACTGAATTTCCACCTTCCAGTTTTTTATAGTTAGGGAAAGTGAACTACACAGATTAAGCAGCTTAACATGCTAGTTACTGGCAAAGCACTCCCAAAATAATTGTTTTTACTTTGAATAGATGACGTTTGTGTGTGCCATAAGTTACAAAAGAAAAGAAGTCCAACAGTACAGAAGGGTAGTCTTCACTTTCTCACTGGGCACAGGTTCCAAAGGTGACCGGTGTCATCAGTTTTGTTTGCACTCCATAGATACTTTTTGCTCATGCAAGTGCGTGTTTGTATACATGTATAGAGAGAGCTCTCTTTTGTCATTGTTTAAGAGTGCATGGGAATTCTATTGTATGATTGTATTAATTTGCTAAAAGTCACTTATTAAGGGCTAGGTAGGTTATTTCTAATACTTTGCTATTAAAAGTCATGCTGGCAAGGCAACATAGTGTTTAGTTAGACTTGTGGGCTCTGAAGTTCAAGTTCCACTCGCATTAAATGCTGGTGACCTTTGCCACATTCCTTATCCTCTCCTTTTCTCCTTTTCCTGGTTTGTAAAATGGGCCAGTATTTATCTTCTAAGACTATCACGAAGAGGATGGACACCTAAAATACTTAGAGCTTAGTAAGTTTTTGGGTTTTTTTTTAATTGTTATTATACATCCTCAAATATACTTTTGGTTTATTACTGGAAGTGCAGTTTCTTGCTGGAAAGTATGAGATGTTGCCACATTGCCCTTCAAAGAGGTCATACCAATTTATGCAACCAGTATCCTGCCCTGCTTTTTAACAGATGAGTGAAATATTATAATGATTTAACATCATTGTAGAAACATGAGCTGTAATTTGACTTTGGTTTTTTAGAAACATCTTAAAGAAATCGCCGTTTTTGCATTCCTGAATATGTTCTAAATTATCAGTCTGTCATTTCACATCAGATTTAAATTACTTTTTAGGATCAATTTTTAAAAGTTGTTTGCTGCTTTAGAAAAAAATTGAGCAGTCATGAAATTGGTAAGCTGTGCTTTTTGACCAAATGCAGACTTTCTGCTAAGATCTTTTGTAAAGAATTAGCAAAATTTAGAATCTTTAAAACTTTGAACCAATCTTCTTTAAAGATTGGTTAAAGGTTTGGTATTACTAAGGGAAAAAAATGGTTTAAAAGGCAACAATGATTACACTTTATACTTATTTAGGTACAAGCCAATAGTTGACCCACTGCTGTACATCAGGCTTCCTTTAGTTATTAAGGTGATTTCCTCTTGCTAATTGTTTTCCCAGATTAATTTTAGCACCACTCTGCTTTAGTTACTCCCCATCCAATGCCAAGAAAGCATCCGTTTAGGAATCTCTGCCTGGGCATAGCTGGGATATTTTAGGCATGGTACTCTTGACTAGCAGCTGAAGTGCTGGCCATGAACTGCTGACACCTGTTGAGACGTGCCAGTTTCAATTTCTAAAATTTCCAGAATTTTTTACATGTATCAATTATGAGATCACTTGGTGTATTTCATTTCCTTGTTCATTAAACACTTATTTAGTAGTTGACATGCAGCAGGGAGTATTCTAGGAGCCAAATAGTAAGAGTTTTTTTTACTTATTTGGAACATGACTATCTTCTATAGTGATACTTGGAGCTTATTGTGTATGACAGTGATTGTATTTTTGAGAACATAGAGCTATATTGGATTTCTACAAAATCCTGTAGATTATATTTATAATGCTGTAGAGGCAGCTTAATTTTTATGCTAACAAACTTTAAGGCTTGAAGTAGAAGCGCTGCAACATAGGAGGCTCTCTTTGATTATAGGAAGCAAATTTTGATCTGCTAAGTGGAATAGAAGGTGCACTTGAGGTGTTGTTATTTAATGCTTTTACCTTAGAGCATTTGATCCGAATTCTTCCTAGTTTAGTATTCCTTAGTTCTTTTCTTAACTCCACATTTGAGAGAAAAAGTTCACATCATTAGGCAGTTGATGAAGCCTATTTTATTTTTTTCTTCAGAGAAAATTTTCCTAATGTGAATTAATGATCCCCTGGAAGCATCTGGTTCAGAGATTGAAAATTTCATTAAGTGATGGAAACTGGAGATGAGGCAAACCTGACTGAATTACTCTTGCACCACCCTCCCAAACATTTTTTTTTTTTTTTTTTTTTTTTTTTTTTTGCGGTACGCGGGCCTCTCACTGTTGTGGCCTCTCCTGTTGCAGAGCATAGGCTCTGGATGCGCAGGCTTAGCGGCCATGGCTCACGGGCCCAGCCGCTCTGCGGCATGTGGGATCTTCCCGGACCGGGGCCTGAACCCGTGTCCCCTGCATCGGCAGGCGGACTCTCAACCACTGCGCCACCAGGGAAGCCCCCTCCCAAACATTTTTGACAGGCATAAAATCTCTTGCCTGGGATACATTAACTAATATGTATGTATTTTCTGTACCTTATTGGAAAGAATGAGTATAGTTTTTAATTGAAAGTACAATAAGCAAACTCCTTGTTTAAAATTTACAGTCCCTTTGTAAAAACATGAAAATTCAAGTTAACTTACTCTGGATCTTTTTTCTTAAGCTAATTCAAAAGAAATTGTGCATTCCTAATAGCAGTGTATGAGAAATGGCAGCGTCTCTGTATCCCCACCAGCATTTGCTTCCTGTTGCCATTATGTTCTATTTTAGCTCCTATAAGAGGTGTGCAGTGATATCTTATTGGGTCTTAATTTGCATTTTCCTAATGACTAGTGATGCTGAGCATCTTTCTTGTTTTTAATTTGCCATCGGTATATTCTCTTCCTTGAAATGTCCTTTTTTTTTTTTTTTTGCCCATTTCTAGTTGGATTTTTTTTTTTTTTAACTCTTTTAGTTTTGACAGTTCTTTATATATTTTGGATCCAGGTCCTTTTCAGATATGTGGTTTGCAAATATTTTTTCCATCTTCTGTCTTGTCTTTGCATCCTCAGTGGACTCCTTCATGTTAGGTTCTTTTCCTTTACAGGACATGTTTTTGGTACAATATCTAAAAATTCTTACCAAGCTTTAGATATCAAAGGTGTTCCTTTGTGGTTTTCTCCTTAAAATTTTATAGTTTTACATTTAAGTCTGCGATTTATTTTGACTTAATTTTTATATAATGTGTGAGGTTTGGATTGAGGTCTTCTTTTTTTTTTTTGGCCTATGGGTGATGTCTGATCACTCAAGCGCCATTTGTCAAAGACTAAAGGACTACCTTCCTTCTTTGAATTGCTTCTGCATCTTTGTGAAAAATCAGTTGGACTTAATTGTGTGGATCTATTTCTGGGTTCTCTGCTCCATTGATCTGTGATTGATCTGTGTATCTTTCTCTTCACACAGTATTGACTGTTGTAGCTATATAATAAGTCTTAAAATTGGGTAGACTGATTCTTCCCACTTTATTTTTCTTTTTCAAAATACTTTTAGCTATTCTGGGTCTTTTGCCTTCCCTTATGAGTTTTAGAAAAATCTTGTCAGTAGCTATTAAAAAACCTCATTAGAGTTTTGATAGGAGCAGTGTTAAAGTTTCTTTAAAAGCTAAAGGAACACTTATCATGCTGTCCAATAACACCACAGAACATTTGTCTTGGAAAAATGAAAAATTAACATTCACCAAGTCTGTGTACACTAATATTTACAGTAGCTTTATTTGAAATAGCGAAAAACTGGAAACAACCGAATGTCCTTCAATAGGTAAATGGCTAAGCAAATTGTGGTACTATAACCACCCCCATGGAATGCTGCTCAGCAATGAAAGGGAACATACTGTTAAGACATGCAACAAACACTTGGATGAGTTTGTATCATGATGCTGAATCCAAGAAGCTGTCCCAGAAAGTCACATACTGTATGATTCCATTTATATAACATTCTCAAAATGCTAAAATTTGAGTAAAGAACAGAGCGGTGGTTGCCAGGACTTAGGAATGGTAGGGAGCAAGGGATAGGTGTGACATAAGTTTTAAAAGTTTTTAAATTTTAATTAGTTTTCATGTGTTTTGGGTGTGCTTGAGTTTCTTTCTGTAAAAGCATGACTTACCTTTTTTTAGTGTTACGGACATTTCAGAAAAAATTCAGTTGGCAAAATAGATTTTCTAAAGTTTTCTGTGGAAAAGGGAAAATACATGATATAAGGGAAATTATCTTTTTACACCGTTCACATGCTCTCCAAGCTGGAGTTTTGCAGGCTGCCTTTTTTTTTTTCTTAGATATTAATACATTAGGAAAATAAAAGGAAAATAAAAGAATAACATACTTGTGTTTCTACTAAGACTGTTTCAGTCATGAGTTAAATTGTGTACTGTATCATTGTCCTGAATTTAGTGATCAAGTGCTTTCCAGATTCCTGAGTTGAGAAAACTATACAATGCTTATCTTTTTAAGGCTCAGCTTTTGAAAACTGCTTACCTGTAAAATGGGGCCAACCCACTTACTTATCTGCTTGGTGAAATATGAAATGCTTGTCATGAGGTAGCAATTATTATATAATGCATTTAGCTAAGAATCTCAGTTTTTAATGGGGTTCTAAACATGGAAATTTCCTCATTGATTAATATCTGTGCCTGAGTGTTTTTCTTCTTGGACATTCTTTTCTTGTCATGAAGAATATATTTTCTGGCTTTTGGCCAGAAGCAGACTTATTTTTACAGTTAGTAATCAGGATAGGAATGGAATTAACACTTGATGGAACTTCAAAAAGAAGAGTTTTCTGAAGACAGTTTTTACTTAAAGGAAAAAAACCAAACTAGCACTTTTAAGATGACAGTAGGGCATGGAAGTGACCTGACTTGTCCCCTTACCTTTCACCTTAGCATTTGGGGGGATCTTTTCTTACCTTCTCAAAATTAAACAATAGATTGTTTTTTATATGCATACTATACTTCACTCAAGCCTTTCATAGTTTTCATATTTAGAAGAATAGGAGACTTTTATTTTCAGGTTTCTTGTATGTCTTGTTAAATAATTCAGTTCTCATGTGGTGGTGTTTGCATTAACTTTTTGTCCCCTTCAGGTTTCCTCCTGTTTCATAGTCAACCAGAACAATGTTCTACGCACATTTTGTCCTCAGTAAAAGAGGGCCTCTGGCCAAAATTTGGCTAGCGGCCCACTGGGATAAGAAGCTAACCAAAGCCCATGTGTTTGAGTGTAATTTAGAGAGCAGTGTGGAGAGTATCATCTCACCGAAGGTATGTTTGATGTTGATATTTTTATTCACTTCGTTGATTGTTCATTGATGTGTGAAATAGAATTCTATAAAAACAGCTTCTTAGGTAGGCACCGATGTATACTGGAGGTAAAGAAAATCCATAGCCAGAGTTTCAATTTGATACTCTCTTCTCTTTAAAAATTCTGTTGAGTACACATATCTTCATTTGCCTCTTTCAGTGGCAGATAAGCATGGTCGGGCAGTACCCAAATACTTTATATTTAACTTTCTAGATGTTTTTTATACTAAATATGTGTATAGGTATTCCTGATTGAGGAATTTACAAAGTTTTCAAAATAAGGACCCATTAGTTAGAAAATGTTGCAGGGGCCGGATCTAACTATTGATACTTTATCCACGTAGCAAATAGTATCCAGAACACTTGCTCCACCTCAGCTTCACAGGCCTACTTGCCGTTTCTTGAAGATACCAGAACTTTTCCCCATCGTAGAACTTTTGTACTTGGCCATCTTTCCCTAAATATTTAATTACTGTGTTCCCCTAGAATGGAAGCCTTATGAATGTCCTTACCTTATCTGCCTTGCTTACTACTCTGTTTCTAGAGGAGATTTTATTGATATCCTCTGAAACTTCTGAAGCAGTGGTTTCCACCCTTGTATTTCACAAATAGTATGACTTAATATGTGTTTTTTGTGTTGCCAAGGAAAGACCATTCAAACAAACAGTCACAATTATAGCTACTAACATCATGAGCATTTCATTGAGGAACAGACAGGTTGACTTTAAAAATGTATGAAGGGTTAATCTCAAAATAAAGGTATAGTCCTTGAATATAATTTTTATATATCCACATACACACACACATCACATCTGTGTTTTAAAGGTCCTTTCCTGGGCTTTGTATTTATGCATATGCATACACACATACATGTACCAGTTTTCCTATTTTGAAAGCATTCCAGATTGCAGTTCCCTGGATCAGCTTTGGGAGCTCCTCTTAGAATTAACAGTTTGGACAATGCTGGTATAGTGTGTTAAATAAGAGTAGTTCTTTACTGCTGAAGGAGCAAGGGCATCCCAGGAACAAAGGTGGGATGTAGCAGAGACTTGTTCAGAAAAGTTTTCTGGGAAAATAAATGTTTCACAGGAGAGAAGTGAAAGTTTGTATTTGGAATTAGATTAAATTATAAAATTTCTATCTGTATATGGAAATTCAACTGGTCTTAGAGTTATAGTGTAGAATTTATTGGTGTTAAAGATGTTTCTATTATGTTATTTCTAAGACAATACTAATTAGAAAACTTTACAAACAGGGGAAAATAAGTGACCTGTAGTTCTACCACCTAGAGAAACCTTTAGTATTTTGCTATGTCTTCTAGACTTTTATGGGTGCATGTGTTATACATGTAATTTTTCTCCTTTCTTATGCATGTATAAAAAAATTGCACTGTAAGTTTTGTAACAGGACTGCATTCAGGAAAAGCTCTGTCATAACTCTGCCATCATTTTTAATGCTTGCATTGTACATTGTCATAGTCTTTTACCCACAGAACTTAAATACACAGAAAAACCCAGAAACACAACTTGACCAAAATTGAAGTGAGGTTATTTGTGTTTTCATAAATTCTAATGCGTATGGTTATGGGGAGCTGCTGCAGACACTCTTGGGAATGTTTTAATAAACGGCATGTGCACTGCATTACCTTTTAATATTCAAAAAGCTCTGAATTCCAAAACACATTTGGCCCCTAGGACTTAATATAAAGGATTATGGACCTGAAATTTATCATTTTGATTGTGTATGATTTGTTTGACCAGCTTCTTTGGGGAGGGAGGGAAATAATCCATATTTTTTCCAAATTTTTTGAATTTAATTCCTCTGGTCTGTATAATGCAACCATTAAAAATTATGATAATGCTATGAACAGAGCTTTTCCTGGCTGCAGGCTCATTACAAAACAATATAATACAGTTTTTTGTGTACACATGCACACAAAAAGAAAAATTGTGTTTATGCATATATAAAAGCCTAGAAGGCATATTAAAATATTACTAAAGGTTTCTCTAGGTGGTAGGATTACAAGTTTTTGTTTTCCTCTTTTTAAAAAACAGCCATTTAGTAACTGTTACTTGTAAAATCTTTTGTTCTCTGTCTTTCCTTAATGTTGATGTTTAGGAATATAATTATTGGAGCAGGTGATATACTTATTTTAAGATTTCTGATGTGCATTAACAATTGTTCTGTGGGGAAATTGCACCAGTGTGCACTGCTGGTCGAATTGTTTGAGAAGATGATATTTTCTTTTTATAGGTCTGTTTACTGAGTTAGGTGAATGGAGAAAGGAGAAATTGAACTCTTTTCTTAAAATTGATAAGTGTGGCTAACTTTAACATCCATAAGCAAGTATTGAGGGTGATTTGGCTTAAAAGGATAACAAACTTTTTCATAATATGTGCAGAGTACTTTGTACCCCATTAGGGACACTACAACTTTAAAAACCATTTCTAAGCGTGTTTTTATTTGATTGATTGATTTTGTTTTATTGTGATAGAATATATCACAATAGATATCTCCACAGGGTGAACTGACCTGAAAATTTCTAATGTCTGCTTTTGTTGTGCAGTTCTTGTGGGTGAAATGTTGGTTTAGTCGTTTAGAACAAGTGGCAGACAAATTGCTCCTTGCAGCTGCATGCGTTCTCTCTCCCCCCTTCCCCTCTCCGTCTCTGGTTGGAACAGCCCCTCTTAAATCCCTGCAGATCAGAGTTTTCCTTGGATGTATAGCCTGTGTTCTTGATTTTACCTCCACTCTTAACATGAGCTAGTTCAACAGCAAAAATGCCACACCTCATTTTACCTATTCTGGGACTGAACTCTGAACCAAACTAATCCAGAAAGAAAGACTTGGCCCAAACACCACCTTTTTATTTAATGAGGTGACTACTTTATTATCTGCATTTTTAAGAAATTTACTTTGAGGTAACATTGATTTATAACATTATATAGGTTTTATATTTCTACTTCTGTATACCCCACAGTGTGCTCACCACCAAAAATTTAGTTTTCATCCATTACCATACAGTTGATCCCCTTTAGCCATTTTGCCTTTCCCCCACCCCTTCTCCTAAGGTAACCGCTACTCTCTTCTCTGTATCTCCATGTTTTTGTTTAAACACCACCTTTTAAAAGTTGCTAATTCTGGACAAGGTAATGGCATGCCAAGATTGGGGGTTTTTTCCCTCCTTTTTTCTTAGGTGAAGGTGCAGTCAGCAGTAATTTTAAATTTCCTAAGACTACACCATAAAGGGAGATTCTCATTTTCCATTATGAGCAGTATTTTAATTGGGTATTATTTTTCATATCAGGGATTTATCATCAGATAAGTCCTAGATTTAGTTATAAATTTATTACAGTTTTAGATACTTAAGAATTTATAACACTAAACTTCATAATTTATGCTGTTATGAGATGTGACCATAAATATAGAGCCCGAGAGTTACTGTAAATAGGATTCTGGACTGCTATAGAGAGTACCCATATTAAATAAGACAACACATTGTATTTGTAAGTTATAAGTAACATAGTGTACTAAGCATAATTTAAACTTTAAGCAAATATTTAACAGCTTTCTTTGCTACTTAAAAATTTGATGTTTTTATGGTGTTATCTGGAAAACAATCTGGTAAAGTTGAGCTCATGTTTTCTTGTTCTTAAAAAAAAAATTCTTATTATAACCAGAGGAATTTTGAATCATTCTATTTAGATTGGGTATTTACTTCTCTCATTCTTTTCCAACTACTCTGTCTCATCCCACATACTGGATCCCCCTAAGCACTGATCAAGATCTACCTTGATAAAATACAGGCTGAGGAATGTATTTTCTTGTGAAGAAAGATGGATACCATTATCCTTTATCAGTTAGTATGCTTTCGAGTCAGGTAATAAAAACTCAGTGAAAAGTGGCTTAAACAATAAGGAAATTAACAGTCTTATTTAACTAGAAGTTTAGAAATAGGAAGATCTAGGTTCAGCAGTTCAAAGATGTCATCCAAGGACTTACCTTTCTTAGTTTAGTGGCTTCTTGTCCTCATGCAGACAGCCTTGCAGTTACGGGGGTACTGCAGGCAGCTACAGGCCCCACCTACTCACAGTGCAGGAAGGGGAGAAGGAAGGGAGGGGTGTTCGTTGTTTTGTTTTGTTTTAATTGGGAAAATCTTTCTCAGAAATTCTCTGACCTACTTGACTGAGAAGTTGGCTCAGTCAAGCCAACTTCTCGTTGGCTGAACTGGGTTACATGCCCGCTCAAAAACGAGCACCAGCAGAGAAGAATGAGACAGTCATCCTTCAAGACTGGGGACATTTCACTTCCCAAATAAAATCAGAGTTCAGTTAGCCAGCAAGGAGCAATGACTCTAGATTGGCAACCAAAAGTGCCACATACTTCTTAATGTGCTAATGACAACAGTTCATGGATTGCCTTAATACTTGCTTCATAGCTACCTTCACATCTATATTCATTCATGAATTTCTGCCAGTCTATTCTTTGGGTATACTCAGGAAGTTTACAGGTAAAGGCAGTGAGAAATAAAATATACATGATTGTGAGGTAACTTCAAATAAATGGTTAAAAGTATGGAGAGATATAAATTGCCTATGAATTGCACAACATACAAGCTTTGAAGTAGTCTCTAAATCCAGAAAATTAACTTTATAAATTAGAGTAATGTTAATTCACAGGTGAAGATGGCACTCCGAACATCAGGACATCTCTTACTGGGAGTAGTTCGAATCTATCACAGAAAAGCCAAATATCTCCTGGCAGACTGTAATGAAGCATTCATTAAGATAAAGATGGCTTTTCGGCCAGGTATTGTTGACTTTTTTGTTTTGTTTTTAACTTTGGAGTTAATCGTGTTTAGTTTAAAAACTGCTAAGCAAATATGCTAGATGAGCGTAGTTTGTTTTGTTTTAATTGCAGTACAGGGAACCCCTTAAAAACGGGGCAGAGCTTAGAGAGGCAGTGTTTCAAGGGAGAAAACCGATTTTATTTTTGTTCTACATATGGAATTATGACAGTTACACCTTTTTTGTTAATCCTTTGGAGTTGCCTTTTTCTTTTAACGCCTTTTTCAGCAATCATCAGAGGTTGAAGTGTGGAAAACTAATGTTCTGTGATTTTTAAAAAGCTCAGGAAAGAAAATATTAGACTTCTAATTTTTTCCTGAATAATTTTAGTGTTTTTTTTTTTTTTTTTTTTTTTTTTTTTTGTGGTACGCAGGCCTCTCACCGTTGTGGCCTCTCCCATTGCGGAGCACAGGCTCAGCGGCCATGGCTCACGGGCCTAGCTGCTCTGTGGCATGTGAGATCTTCCCAGACCGGGGCACGAACCCATGTCCCCTGCATCAGCAGGCAGACTCTCAACCACTGCGCCACCAGGGAAGCCCTTAGTGTAGTCTTAAAATCAAATTCACTTTTAGCTTAAGTTGTTGAGACTTTATTAAATGTTCTCTATAGTTCTTCATTGTT
This sequence comes from Pseudorca crassidens, assembly GCF_039906515.1. Taxonomy (NCBI): domain Eukaryota; kingdom Metazoa; phylum Chordata; class Mammalia; order Artiodactyla; family Delphinidae; genus Pseudorca; species Pseudorca crassidens. Next base: position 22,175,857 of record NC_090312.1, read on the forward strand.
GTTTTGTTTTAGGTAATAGTTGATTCTAAATTGGACTCTAGCAACCAAACTTGCATCTGCATAGATAATTACTATTGTATAATTTTTTAAAGCATTGACAAAATTTTATTCTGATTAAAATAATCTCAATGTGTAGGAGAGATGCCTTATACCGTAATTTCTACTGTTGTTATATTCTTATACTTCCATTTATTTTAATATATAAATAGTGAAATCTTTGAGATCTAAGATTTGGTTAAAAGTAAAATATTTAGGCGGGGGCCGATGATTTCTTATATGTGGCTACTAAGTGTATTTTGCTTAAATAACATGTTTTGTTTCTTTTTATCCTGTAAAGCAATGCATTTTTATTATAGACCACTTGAAAAATATAGGGGAAAATGTAAAGAAAATTGAAATAATTTAATCCCACTTTCCTAAAATAACCAGTTCCTCTTAACATTTGGGGTATTTTTTTGCAGTCATTCCTTTTCCTCATAAATTTCATGCTTATTTAGAAAACTGTTATTAATATTTATTGTTGATACGTCCTTTTAAAGACGTCTCAGTTTAATGCATAATTAGTGCTTTGACCTCTTGTAACACAAGTAATGTGGCTAATGATTATTAAAAAAACAAAAGTACTTGAGCTTCAGTGGTACTTTGCAAATATTATCAACCCTTCTGGAAAATAACCTTAAGAAATTATACTGACTTTTTTTTTAACATCTTTATTGGAGTATAATTGCTTTACAATGGTGTGTTTGTTTCTGCTTTATAACAGAGTGAATTAGTTATACATATAGATATGTCCCCATATCTCTTCCCTTTTGTGTCTCCCTCCCTCCCTATACTGACTTTACCTTCGTTGACCCCTTGATAATCTTTGGTGTAGCCACAGGTCTTCAAGCTTACCGTTTCTTTTCCAGGTGTTGTTGACCTGCCTGAGGAAAATCGAGAAGCTGCTTACAATGCTATTACTTTACCTGAAGAATTTCATGATTTTGATCAGCCATTGCCTGACTTAGAGTATGTCTCTCTCTCTCTGTCTCTTCTTCTTTTTTTTTTTGACTTGGTGTGCAAAAAACATTATTGGCTTACCAAATGCATAGTTTTCTTGGGATGTTTTGACATTGCGTTAACATGTAGCTAGAATGCATGTGCTTTCATTTAGCGTATAAATATGAAACACATAACCTAGAAGTGTTTCTTCTATAAGATCATGTAGAAGATGCCAGCTTTAACACAGCTAAGAGAATTCTGATTTGCTTAGGCCATTGTGTAAACTGAACAGCAGTCCAGCTGTTTGCTTTACATAATGATATCAGTAAAACTTGAACTGTTGCTTCATGATTTTTTTCAGAGGTATATAGTAAAGTCATCTACCAGTTTATCATCTTGGCCAAGCTATACTCAGCCACAATTTTTGTTCTTTTCTTTTTTTAATAAACATATGAGATAACTTTCTATAAAGAGCAAGAAAGGGTCATTGTCACACAACATTTAAGACGAGAAAGTTGTACAGAGATGGCCATTACAGCAGAATACTGTGGTATGTTGTTTCCCTCTTCTCAAGTCTTCAGAATTCAGCTATGATTACCATGACAGGGAAGTGACTGTCACTTTCCAAGTGATTGAGTAGCACAGTTATCCGAGAAACCCTCTACACCAATCCCCATTTATTTTTTGACAAATTTGTCTGCTCTTTTAAAAAATGATCTTTGACTTTTAATTATAGGAGTAAATTTATGATTTATTTTGCATTTATTGTGTTAATTAGTGCTAGGCACTATTTGGCTGCTTTACTTTTTCCTCCCTTTCTTTATACTCCTATTTTATTTTTAAACTATTTTTATGGTGGAATTTTTTAACATAGCTAAACAGTAGAGAGATTAGTAAATATTATGAACCCCAGGTACTGATCATCCAGCTTCTTTCATTATCAATATATTGCCAGTTTTATTTCATGTGTACCATTGGCCCTTAGACAGGTTTCACCTGGGAGGGTCTACTTATGTGCAGATATTTTTTCACTAAATACATGCTACAGTACTACACAGTCTGAGGTTGGTTGAATTAGTGGATGCAGAACCACAGTTACAGAGGGCTGTCTGTAAAGTTATATGTGGATTTTTGACTTCAGGGTCAAAATTCCTAAATCCCACATAGCTCAAGGTCTCAGCTGTATTTCTCCAATTGACCTTCTAACAACGGATTATTTTAAAGCAAATAACAAATATTTTATTTCATCTGTAAATACCTTGGAATGTATCTCTTTAGAGGCAAGGAATTTTTAAAACAAAGCCATAACACTACCACAGTTTTTTTTAAATTACAATAATTCTTTAATATAATACACAATCAGCAGTCAAATGCCCCCAGTTGACGCTTAGGCTCCCCCCGCGCTGCTTTGTTTCAGCTACGGTCTATACAGAGTTTCCAGCCTGCATTTGGTTGATATGTCTCAGAAGTCTCTCGTAAGAACCTGTAACAGAGCTACATGTTTTTTGTGTGTTTGTCTTTGCCATTTATTTGCTGAACAAACCTGGTGATTTGTTTGGAAGTATTTACATTCTGAATTTGGTCGATGGTGTTCCACATTTGTACTAAACAGTCTCAGAAAAGCCAGTAACTTCAGTGTTCACATAGCCTGTAAGTTGCAGGGCCCTGATGAAAACCCATGCCTATCTAGCCCATGCATCTCTTAAGTTTTTGCACTGTATACCATGTTGCCTTATGTAGTGATTTCAGCATATTATATTTTGCTTGCTGGTCATTAACAGTTTTAAAATTTAAATACAAATTAACTTCCACATCATTTAGATTCTTGGATTGTATTTATTTAATATTAAATATTTAGGCTCCATAGGTTGTATGTACGGTTTTTTTTTCTTGCTTATATAAAGAATTGAGATGTGTGTTCCCTTATAAATACATTACAATGAGACTTGAGACTACATTGTATTTGAAATTCTCTTAAAGTGACATCGATGTGGCCCAGCAGTTCAGCCTGAACCAGAGTAGAGTGGAAGAGATAACCATGAGAGAAGAAGTTGGAAACATCAGTATTCTACAAGAAAATGATTTTGGTAATAGAGAAACAAATCATTAGCCACTAGCTATAATGTTAAAATTATGTAATATATTTAGGGTAACCTAAATTTGGATCTTATATTTGAATTTTCTCATGCACCAGAATCAGTTTATGAAATATAATAAAGATTTAAAGTTTAAACTAGATGTTTTACTATTCAAAGATAAATAAGACTTCAGTAAGCAAATGTGACATTATAATTAAAATAAATCATTAGCCATTTTCTTTTGATTCGGTGATGTTTCTAACTTTTTTTCAACTAATGACCAACTAAAATTTGTTTAGGTGACTTTGGAATGGATGATCGTGAAATAATGAGAGAAGGTAGCGCTTTCGAGGATGATGACATGTTAGTGAGCACTGGTGCTTCTAACCTCCTATTAGAGCCTGAACAGAGCACCAGCAATCTGAATGAGAAGATTAACCATTTAGAATATGAAGACCAATATAAGGATGACAATTTTGGAGAAGGAAATGATGGTGGTATATTAGGTAAGTCACAACAAGGTGATTATTCTAACATAATTTCTTTATTTAGTTGCGGGGTTTTAGAGCAGTTGCTAATTCTTAGTCTTGAGCATCTCTCTAGGTATATATGTGTGAATTGTCACCAGTTGGTTCAGTAAAAGTTTTCTGTAAACCTGTAGCCTAAAACTGTTTTAACAATACCTAATTTTGTTTAAAACTGCTTGTCTTGGAGTTTTAAGTTTTACTAATTCTTCGAAGTACTCTATTTGTATTTAAGTAAATATATGTTTTAAAAATAAGAGATTTTTTTTCATATGTTAAGTGTTTTATACTTTTGTGTACTACCTTGAAGAGAACAGATGCATAATGAATACAGATTTAAATTTTTTAATTTAATCCATTTTAACATTATTTTTCCAGTGATTGACTATTGTTCTTTTAGCATTTCTTTTTCAAATTGTAACTAAATTACATTCCGTATTTCAGATGACAAACTTATTAGTAATAATGACGGCGGTATCTTTGACGATCCCCCTGCCCTGTCGGAGGCGGGGGTGATGTTGCCAGAACAGCCTGCGCATGATGACATGGATGAGGATGATAACGTATCAAGTAAGCATTTCATGTTCAGTGATCCTGGGCGTGACGTATGGCATCCAAAAAGATATTCACTGTAGAAGACCAAAAACGAAAAGTTTCAGCTTTTAATGAGCTGTAAATCTCCTTAAAAACAGTGCTTGTGATTGAGTCTCTTTAACCCTGTGTTCCGCCCCCTTTTTTGGGCAATAGGTCAACTGGAGAGACCTCCTTATAACTAGAAAAGTGTTTTTTCTTTGGAACCCGTGGGTTTCTTTCAGTTACTCAAAGGGATTTTTTTCCCCCTCATTTGCTGGATATATATTATTAAATAGCCAAGCCTTTTGTGACCAAATTTCTGCTTTTACAGTGGGTGGGCCTGATAGTCCTGATTCAGTGGATCCTGTCGAACCGATGCCAACTATGACTGATCAAACAACACTTGTTCCAAATGAGGAAGAAGCGTTTGCTTTGGAACCTATTGATATCACTGGTGAGCAAACAAACTTTTTGACTTAGAACTTTTTCTAGTTCTGGCTCATGTCCACTAATCTGCTGCTCATCTTAAATATAACTAAACTTTTCTCCTTTGTTAGTCATCTATTATGGAAACTTTAATTCACTTATAATTCGAATATCTTACAGAGTATCTTTACAAGTTGCTGTGAAATAAAAGTATGGAACAAGCTTTCTGCTAATAAATATCGTAGTCTTTGGGGGTTACAAAAATGCCAACAGGTCACATGTGTAACAGAAAGCATTGCAAGGCATTTTTCAGTAAAGTACAAGATGACTGATCAGTTATCTTCCAAAATTCTAGATTTCTGTGTACGGTTTGGGCTACAATCTGGGAAAATCTAAAAATACTTTTAACTGGAAATATCAAAGGTTCTAAAATCAGTATTTTTCTTATACTGCTTATTAAGAAGCACAGCAAAGCATATTTAATTGGGGGTGCTGCTTCTGAGTAAAAGAGGCAGTATGTAATTTGGATGTGAAACTTTAAAATTTCTAGACGGTGTATGGGTACAATGGGGTGGAATACTTTAAGTCATTTACAGTATAATTCAAGTTACTGTTATTACTTCTAAGTAAAACAAGATTAACTTTTTAGGTTTCCTACTTAGAATCTGATCACCAAAAATTCTGATTTGGGCTTCTGGTTTAAAAAGAGTACTTACTGTGTAGCTATATTTAGGAACTAAAAATATAAAAATGAACAAGTCTTTATCCTTGTGGAACTTAAATAATACGGGAACATGGGTAATTAAGTAAATTATATACTATATTATTGACAGATATTACAGAGATCTATAAACAAGGTAAGAGGGACATATACTGCAGTGTTTAAAATAGGATAATTGAGCTTAGCCAGCTGTTACAAAAACTTGAACTTTTTAATTTCAAGGAAGGGAACTCAGTAGCTGGAGGACAGGGCCTGGACAGAGGCTGTCACTGTATAACATCTTTTTGAATCTTGAATTTTGAACCACATGAATATTTTTAAAACCTATGGGGTATATAACATGTATGACAATGAAATCTTGAGGAATTTATTTAATACCATGAGCTTTTCTGTATCGTAAGAAATTGAGATAATGTTACCTCTTTGTAAGAGTTTAGTAAGGATTAGAAATGAGGATACAAAAAGTGTACAGGATGGAGTTCTGGGTTCATCTGACTGGGTTTGGGCTTGTTTCACTTTATCAAGCTGCTTGTGCAGCTGCCATACATGAATTGTAACTTTTCCAATAAAAATCATGGTAGTTGCAACCTTTTATAGAGTCCTCAATCTATGTCAGACATCATACTAAATATTTTACAATCCCCTATAAGTGGTTGGCCATATTTCAAATGAGAAAATGAAGAGGTTAGCAAAATGAAGTTAACTTTTCTTAATGGTCACTCACTTAATAAGTGGCAGAACCTAGGACTTGAGCCCAACTCTGAACCAAGTGTGATGTGTTTACAATATAAAGCTACACGGGCAAAAATGAATTGGCTCTTGCCATTATTTTGCTCATTTTGTGCTAAAAGTCAACATTCATTCATTCAGCAAATTTTTATTGAACACCTATTGTACGCTAGCCTCTATATGGTACTTGGGAAACATCACTTAAAACAGATTCTACCCTCGTGAAAGCTTAACTTCTCCTCTAGGTGTTAGAAAAGCAGGAATATAATGAGACCAAATCTGGTAGTTGTATGTTTCATGCTGGCCTCAGAAAAAATGACCTTATTTTCTTATATCATGCCAGTCAAAGAAACAAAAGCCAAGAGGAAGAGGAAGCTAATTGTTGACAGTGTCAAAGAGTTGGATAGCAAGACGATTAGAGCCCAGCTTAGTGATTACTCCGATATTGTTACTACTTTGGATCTGGCGCCACCCACCAAGAAATTGATGATGTGGAAAGAGACCGGGGGAGTGGAAAAACTTTTCTCTTTACCTGCTCAGCCTTTGTGGAATAACAGACTACTGAAGGTAATATAGTTTGCAGAATTTTAAATTTCATATAGATTTTGATCATTTTTTAAAATAAACTTTAAAAACTTTTGTTTGAATCATTTTTGATCAGGTATTGCTCAGTGATATAGCATCGTCTCTTTTTTTTCCTCCCTTACACAACAGTATACTGAACATAAACCTGATCTGAAAGATCATGATAAGTGACACCTGCATTTCTAAAAGATGTAGAACTAATCTTCACTATTCTAAAAAGCCACTGATGTCTTTAATAACAGTTCTCTCTCCTCAACTTTCTATGATACATTACCACTTCTGTTGCCTTGGTGTGTACTGTGGTTCCAGTCTGCAATCTTTAGATGTTGCTTTCTGGCTAAAACAAGGGGTCGTTCTACTTTTCCCACAGTACAGAAATCTGGCTTTATGAGAGTTTTTTTTTCACTTACAGGCCCTTTCTGCTCACTTTAGGTTCCAGACTATTCTAAAGCAAAGTTCTGAGGCATCATAGAACCAATTGATTTTTACTATAAAGTGTTTAAAGCAGCAAGGCTTCGGTAAAACTGCTGTATATTGGAAGCACAATCGTAGAATCATTTGGAAGAAGGTTTTGAAGTGGGTTTTTTTTTTGACTCAGTGGTCTCATTGTCAGGAATTTTTCTTAAGGAGTAATTCAAAATATGGAAAAAGCCACTTCTGTAAAGATGTCCATTAATTATTATTTACAGTTAAAAGAAACTTAAAATAGTGAAGAATCATTCAAGTGTGGCATATATATATACACACATATATATATTTACTTCCACTCAGTGGAATATTCAATCATTAAAAATACTAGAAATGATAGTTCATGAAATTACTGTACAATATTAAGTGAAAAAGGCACTATGCAAAGCTGTTGGGTATGATTTCAGTTAGATTGTTTTAAGTGTATGAATATGAAAATAAACAGGTAAATTTAGAACATTAGCGTTATCTCCAAGTTATGAGACAATGGTTAAAAATTTCATCCTCAACTTTTCTAAAATTGCAAGTGAAAATAATTTTTACATAGAGGATTTCAAATTATAAAGTAGAATGAAGCATGAATATAGCATTAAGTAGAAATCATGCTAAATTATATATACAGATAGTTAAAACATACTTATGGAAAATAGTAATGCCAGTGGTAGGTTTTCGGTTCATGTGATTTATAGTAGAGATTTTATAATTGATATTTATTTCTTTATTTAATAGCTGTTTACACGCTGTCTTACACCACTAGTACCAGAAGATCTTAGAAAAAGGAGGAAAGGAGGAGAGGCTGATAATTTGGATGAATTCCTCAAAGAATTTGAAAATCCGGAGGTTCCCAGAGAGGACCAGCAGCCTCAGCAGCAGCAGCGTGACGTCATCGGTCTGTTCCACTGGAATAGTTCCCTGATACGATTGCAGTGAACGTTGGCTTAGAATTTACCTATATATTGCCAGAGTAAAAGAAATCAGGAACAAAGACGTATTCTCAAACTTTTGGACAGGGAAATACATGCCTTATATTCTCTGATTCCTTTGTTAGCTGGGAAGTTTTCAGAAAGGTCTGAGGCCTAGGACTTGGCCGAGTGATAGTCTACTAAAGGATTCTCCTGCCTTGGACTGGAGGTGGGACATGTCCTTTTAAAAACCTCTTCCCACCTTTAAACGTATTATAAATTTAGTAACCTTTGTGGAGGTAAAATTTTATTCAGCCTTCTTCATTAGGGAAAGTCTTAGCATATTAGTATTAAATGGTTCTAGAATGTTGAGGACTGTATGACCGTTGTCCCCTCTTCATATGATCGATTGCAGATGAGCCCATTTTGGAAGAGCCAAGCCGCCTCCAGGAGTCAATGGAGACCAGCAGAACAAACCTGGATGAGTCAGCCATGCCTCCACCACCACCTCAGGGAGTTAAGCGAAAAGTGGGACAGATGGACCCAGAACCCATGATCCCTGTAAGCACAGCTCTCCAAGATGTTTGGGGTGTGGGTGTGCGGGCAATGTTTTAGATCCCTAGTAACAGCAAGTGTTATTTAAGGAGACCTTTTGAAGTGTCTTGGTTTGGGCAGAAAATAGTAAGGAATGGGTCCAGAAAGAATGACAGCTGAGGATCAAAACACAATGTCCTGTAAGTGGGAGGTGTTCTTAGGAGTTTTTCTGACTCTGCTTCACAGTGGACTAAAGTGAGCATCCTTGGCTAATGTGGACTCCTTGACTCTGAACTTGGTTCTGGTTTTTACTTTACTTCTCAAACATTAGCCCATATTAGCCCACGGTGAATCTGACAGTCTAGATAGAAAAGTAAAGCAGCATATGGAACCTGTTAAGTACGTTGTGAGTAAAATGAAACAAACTTCCTGCTAATGGAACATTTTTCCTCTGGTTTTATTGATATAATTGACATATATAAATTGTATTAGTTTTGGGTGTGCAGTAGATAATGATTTGATAGATGTATATATTGTGAAATGATTATTACCATGGTAAGTTCAGTTAACATCCATCACCTCACAGAATTAGATTTTTTTCTTGTCACGAGAACTTTTAAGATCTACTCTTAGCACCTTTCAAGTACATAGTATATAGTTGAACCTCCTTATCCATGGATGTGTACTGAGGGCTGTCTGCAGTACGAGACTTGAGCATCTGTAAATTTTAGTATTCACAGGGGATCCTGAAACCAATCCCCTGTAGATACTGAGGGACACCTGTATTGTTAAGTGTAATCATCATACTGTGTATTAGATCCCCAAAACTGACTGTGACCAGTATCTACTCGTTTCCCCCACCCCCTAGTAACCACCATTCTACTCTCTGCTTCTGTGAGTGTGAGCTTTTTAAGATACTTAAGATTCCACATGTAAGTGATGTGATATATCTATCATGCAGGATTGAGCGTTCTCTGATTTATTTCACTTAGCATAATGCCTTCAGGGTCCATCCATGTTGTCACAAAAGGCAGAATTTCCTTCTTACGGTGAATGATATTTCGTTGTGCACGTATATCATATTTTCTTTATCCATTTATGTGTTGATGGATACTTAGGTTGTTTCCATAGCTTAGCTATTATAAATAATGCAGTGAACATTGAAGTGCAGATATTTTTCAGATAGCAATTTTATTTCCTTTGGATAAATAGTGGCTGCACCAATATACATTCCCACCAACAGTGCAAGAGGATTCCCCTTTTCTCCTCATCCTTGCCAACACTTGTTATCTCCTGTTTTTTGGGTGATGCTTTATTGTGGTTCTTATTTACGTGCCCCTGATTAGAGATGTTGAGCACCTTTTCATGTACCTGTTGGCCATCAGTATTGCTGTCTTCGGGAAAATGTCTGTTCAGATCCTCTGCCCATTTTAATCAGTTTGTTTTGCTCTTAAGTTGTGTTGCATTCTTTATATATTTTGGATATTAATCTCTGATTTGCAGATATATTAGTTTGATGAAGTCCTACTTGTTTATTTTTGCCTTTGGTGTCAAATCCAAAGTCGTCAGGACCAATGTTTTCTTCTAGGATTTTTATGGTTTCAGGTCTTAGATTCAAGTCGTTAATCCATTTTAGTCTTTCGTATGCGTCTGTCCAGTTTTCCCAACACCATTTATTGAAGAGATTGTCCTTTCCTCATTGTATGCTGCTTTGTGCTAAATTAATTGACCATATATGCAGAGGTTTATTCCTAGACTCTATTCTCTTCCGTGTTCTGGTTTATTCCTTATAAATATTCCTGTATATCTTTAATACTAAGCAGTTTTAGGCTCTCTTATATACTCATCCAGTTGCTGAAAAAAGGTAAAGCAACGTCTTGCTACTTCATTTAGACTGGCTACCATTAAGTTCACTTCGTGTTCCTATCCTGAGTATAAAGGAAGGAGGTGGTCTGGTTTAAGGCTTCCCAAGCTTAAGTCTATAGAATAAATTAACTCTGGGCAAAGGGAGGCTTTTCGGTACCTTAGGCTCTTGGTTCAGCCTCCATCATCAAGACATTGGCAAAAGAATATTCTTTGCCAATTTTAACAACTAGTTCTCTATGCCCTCGGATGGTAAGGAGTTGTTAAAAAAAAGCGTTTTTGAGTTCAGGAACGGGAACAAGTAATTAGTGGGTTACTCTAGTACCACTCTCCGGGTAGTTGTTCCCTTGTCACTCTTTTAATGTTCTCATGTGTTTGTTAGTATTAAGTCCAAGAAGAAAGAAATTCAAGAAATGGACCCAGAAAAATAGTCTCCTCCTTCCTAATATTTGCTGCTGGAAGAGCACAAAGGCTCTTATTTCGAGCTCAGGCTGAGTTGCAGTAGCCCTTATACAGCAATGGTCGACAGTACCAGGCTAATTAATGTTCGAGCCTTTTTGCGTTGCCCTGGAGTCAGTGGGTTCTGTTCAGTCCTAAAATGCTAATACAGAAAGTGTTGTTGAGGGTTTTTTCTTGTTTGCAAATTCCTAACATAGAATTAAACAAAACACTTTTGTTCTAAGATAATGAATGGATTAATTTCCTTTGTAAAGTACTTTAATGTTGTGGCTTTACAGTAAAAGAACAAGATGTGTAATCAGGTTTTGATTGATTATGAGGAAGTGTGAAGATAAAGTATTTCTTTCCATTTTGAAAACTGCAGCAACTACATGCATGTTTGCATAGTTAAGAGAAGCTACCCTGGAAATGTGCATCTGAACTTGCCTTATCTTTATTGCTTTAAGCCTCAGCAGGTAGAGCAGATGGAAATACCTCCTGTAGAGCTGCCCCCAGAAGAGCCTCCAAATATTTGTCAATTAATTCCAGAGTTAGAACTTTTACCAGAAAAAGAAAAGGAGAAAGAGAAGGAGAAAGAAGATGATGAAGAGGAGGAGGTAAGAAAACGTTGTAAAAAAAGATCTGATGAATAAATTCCCATTCTAGGTTTAGCGAAAGTCTTCAACCAGCTCTTACTATTTTTCACCTTGGAGCTGAGTTCATTGTGGTGGAGCATCAGAGTGATGAAAAAATTTTGAATATAAGCAGAACTTAGCCAAATTCTTAGTGATCTAGACCATCATTAAGAACTTCAGATGTGCTGTGTTCTCTCTCATTTGTCCCTTGGGGGCTTTTCAAGGACATGGGACTTGCCCTTTCACTGATTTCTTGACTTCTGAATTGTTTGTGAGCTGCTTTTGTTATTGTGTGGTCAGCTATTAGCATCTGCCTCTAATCTATTTGTGTGGATTTTGCTTTTTCATTAGACTGGAGTGGTTTGTCCTGGGGCATGCTTTGGCTGTTCAAGTTTTTTCTTTCCCTCTTTTCCTGGATCTTTAAGGTTGTATATTAGAATGTGTATTCTTCTATTTGATGTTCTGTCAAATATTTTAAAGTTTCTTCCAATTTTCATTACCGTCTGGTCGTGTTTGTAATTTATGCCAGCATAGACTTCATAACCATTTAGTGCTTAACATGAGCCTTATACTGTTTTAAAGTCAGAATGTAGCCCCGAAGCTCTTCCAGCCTGTGTGCTAGAGTATCTCAGCCTTAGTGTTCAATTAGCATTTAAAATTATACTTTCTATGTTAAGCTGTTATTAACTCCTGGTTCTTTGGATGTGGTGATAGTTGCAGCATAGCCTGGAAGCATCTCAGCTGTTGCCCCATGCCAACTTAAGACAGTCTTGTAGGTGGCAGGTGACTGGCAGCCACGCCACTCCAGTTAAATATATATTTATAGCCCATTGCTTTTAAAACACTGTATGGAACAGTATTACTTACTCATCTTTGCTAGCCTGCAGGCTCTTTGGTAGTGGTCCATAGTGAGATTAGGAATTTTCTGGAATACCATCGTCCAGAAAATCATGCTACAAAAAAAATACATAAATATACATAAATATACATAAATATACATTCAGTTAAAATAAACAGTATGCTTAGTGACATAGTTGGTTTATTTCCTTGCTTAAGTTTCTTACCTTAGCAAGGGCCGGTAATGCATAGCTCGCCAACCAGCGATAGTCCATGGACCAGACCGTGTAGATCACACACTTATAGACCAGTACAGAGTCATATATTCAGTTAACTGCTTGCAGGTACAGAGGATTTTCTTTTGTAATTTAAGAAGGATGTCGAAGATGCTAAGTGATTTTTCCATTGGTCAAAATGCACACAATTTAGAGCTTTCAGGAGATGCGGAAATGCTTCATTTTGTAGCAGTTTTGGCAGTTTTTTGTTTTGTGTGGGGGTCATTTTCACTCAGGATGAAGATGCCTCAGGGGGTGATCAGGATCAAGAGGAAAGAAGATGGAACAAAAGGACTCAGCAGATGCTTCATGGTCTTCAGGTAAAGTCTTAGAGAAAAAATTGCATCAAAGGCTTTTGGCAGTGTTTCCTTAAAAAAAAAAAAAAAAAATTAACCAGAAAACCTTTTGTGAAACTTTTTGCAAAACCACACACCTTAAACTATTTTAATACATAAGCTGTTGGGCTAAGAGTAAGCCTGGAATGCATCCAGGTGAACACTTTCCCGTGGTTACCCTGCAAAGCAGAGCTCCTTTGTGTGTGCACATTTTCTTACTTTTGGTTGAGCAAATTTAATGGGTTGAATCACTAAATTTGTCAAATCATTGTACAGTGTCATTTATCCTTGGGCCTTAATGTGTCAGATACAGAGGAGATACCTTGAGTGTCTATGAAATACCAGGCAAGGTGCTCAGGTCTCCTAAAATAAATTCAAAGGAGAGTTGACAGTTTTCAGAACTGTAAGTGCTAGATGAAATTGATAGATGAACTGATTTTATTAATTAGAAAAAATGAATCATCTGTATTAGGTTGCCCCAACAAATGTTAACTTTGCCCCCTTGCCTTTTTTAATGTGAGAAACACCCTGGTACTGTTCAAAAAGCTACTCCTAGCCCCCAACAGAATATACAGTATACTTTTTTCAGTATCCAAAAGTAGTATCCTTTTAAAATTACTACTTCATTGTGTAGATTATTTTCATTTAATTCTTCCTTTCATTTCAGCGAGCTCTCGCTAAAACTGGAGCTGAGTCTATCAGTTTGCTTGAGTTGTGTCGAAACACGAACAGAAAGCAGGCTGCAGCAAAGTTCTACAGCTTCCTGGTTCTTAAAAAGCAGCAGGCTATTGAGCTGACACAGGAAGAACCGTACAGCGATATCATTGCAACCCCCGGACCAAGGTTCCACATCATTTGAGCAGCTAGAAGCATTATAGCTAGTGTTCATTTCACTAGTGTGTACAAATTGCCCCCATGTGTAGGGCACACAGAACCCTTCAGAACCCTTCAAGAAAATTTAGATTTTTGTGTGTACAAAGTCCCTGCCTCTTTCTTCATGTTTTCTGGTATTTTAAATTTATCAATTAAGGGAAACTGCTTGTATGGTGTTTGTTTGTGCTCTGATGGAGAAAACAAGTACCCCAAGTTTATTTTAACAGTCCAGAACAGATTTGTGCAATATTGGCGCATATAATACTGTTGAGTAGCAGTGGAAAGTCAGGGTTTTTATCTTAGTTCTCCATTAATGCATTGTAAAGGAGAACTTTTCAGGAAAAAAATGCCTGACAGTTAATAACTATAGTGTGAATCGTCTTTTCCCACCAGCACCGGGCAGTCTTCTTCGTAACCATTGTGCTTTAGGGATGGTGCCCAAAGCAGAGATTGTCCTCTTAGGTTTTAAAGTATAATTCCACACTTGATCATGGGGTTGTGTGAAATTGTACTGTAACTAATCCCTTTCAGCTACAAAAAAATAGGACTTGGTTTAAAGTGCCCTATTTTTTGTAAATCATTCCATTTGAACCTTTTTAATGAATCTTACTATCCTGAAATCTCTTGTTTTAGTGAGGCTCTAAAATGAGCAGAAATAGACTTTTTAGCGTAGAATGAATATAAAAAGCATTTATAACTTTCCAGGAGCTATAAATCAAAGTTTTAAAAAGATGTTTGGATATATTTGAGTATTCAGATCATGAAAATAGAAATTGCTATGCCAACTGAAAGGACAAACTGATGGGAAATCGTACAACTGGTTGACTTAACCTTTAAGCAGACAGTGCTGTAAAAACTAATGGCTTCTCTGATATTTATTATGTTTTAGTACTGATCATTTTTTCCAGTGCTTGCACACTCCTGTGTTTGGAACTCTAATAGCTTTGCAACAGAAATCCAGTATCCGGTTTCCTATAATTTAAGTGAAGAAAAACACATCCAAATAAAGGCTTTAATATTAACAGATCAGATAGCACCAGGAATTATGTGACTGTTACGATTATCAATACATGTCTTAACATTTTAGGGCAAAATTACACACTGAAAAGTTCTAGCTTTTAAGTGTTGGCACTTTTGTGGAAAACAAAAATCACTCAGACTTCAGTGTATACCCAATAATTTTAAATTATGTGAGATGTTTTAAATTTGTGAACTCGTAATTACTGTTTTGATGATTCAGTTTCTTGAGAATGGTAATTGTATAAAATTGCTGTTGCCGCTTTATTTTCAATATGATGTGCCTGTAAACCATGGTTTTTTCTCCCTTTGTATAAAGACATTGTAGATAATTGAATGATTATAGAAGGTCATTAGTTTCTTGTTACACATTTTGTTAGTCTGGTTTTTGTTGCTTATCAGGTTTAATATTGTTCTTGAAAATAGTTGATGCTATGTTATGTATAACTTTTCTAATAAAAGTTGTGTTATAAGCTGTAAATTTTGAGGTATTGGTATTCAGTTGGTGGCACTCCCCAAGAAAACATCGCTTCATCTTTTTTGCCCTATCTTGAATAATTATCCATACAAATAGTAAGTGAACTTTTCAAGAGGTCTTAGAGTAAAAAACAAATCGTTACAATGGCTGGTACTGAGGAATCTCTGGGGCATAGATCAGGCCTGTAACTGCTAAGTACATAACAAATTACGACATGCCTATGGTTCTTGGCACCCTAAACAATTGTAGCCCATGGGCAACGTCCTGGAGATTTTCTGGGGCCATCTGAGAAGCCTACCTTAGCCAGGGCTTTCGGTAGGTAACTTGGAATGTATCCACCTTTGCATTCAAGCATCTGACTTGTCCTGCCACCAGCTGTGAGCTTTAAGACATTCAAGACTTTATGGTTTAAGTAAGCCGTGCTGTATCTTCCGCATAAATAGTTTAATACTGTTTATAATAGAAAAACCAATGTTTACTAAACACCAATTAGCCTCAACCCGAAGATGCTTTAATTTGAGGCTCACCACCTGTGGTCAAGACAGCCTAGTAAAGAATTGCAGCCTAATATGTAAGTCATGGGAGCCTAGAATACAGCATGCCAAAGTACCTGCAGATAGTCCAACGAGAAAAAGCTTTTGCTAAGATTTGAAAGATAACTCAGTGTGGTAATGGTTTTATTATCAGGTATAGCAGAACCATGAGTATTCAACTTGGGACTAAAAAGCCTAGGTAGAGATGTGAGAGTGGAATCCTGCCCCTTGACTTCCTTCCTCAACTTAGAGCTAACAAAAAGGGTGCAGTAGGGCTTTCCTGGTGGCACAGTGGTTCACCTGCCGATGCAGGGGACACAGGTTCAAGCCCTGCTCCGGGAAGATCCCACGTGCCGCGGAGCTCCTAAGCCCGTGAGCCACAACTGCTGAACCTGTGCTCTAGAGCCCGCGTGCCACAACTACTGAGCTCGTGTGCCTAGAGCCCATGCTCCGCAACAAGAGAAGCCACTGCAATGAGAAGCACATGCACCACAACGAAGAGTCGCCCCCGCTCACCGCAACTAGAGAAAGCCCGCATGCAGCAACAAAGACCCAGCACAGCCAAAAATTAATTAATTTTTAAAAAGGGGGGGTGCAGTAGAGCCATGGGCCAGGGGTGTAGAAACTCAGCTTCAAAATCTTAATTTGATTATGGAGCCTAAAGCCCAAGAAGCTTTATTCTCTATCTGGGCCAGATCGTATACAAGCAGAGGTTCTCAACCTCGCTGCCCTTTGTGGTCACCTGAGGAGCTTTAGAAAATACTGGATGTCTGGGTCCTATTTCCTGCAGAATGTTTTTCTGGATTGCTAATGCCCACTGAATACAAAATAACTGAATGGATGGAAGGAAATAAAGTAATAGATCTCCCACAACAATCTGAGTCAACATTAGTGCGCCTGCAAGGCATATCTTATTTACTGTGTGGTTTGGAGTAATGCCTGACATGCTGCCACCAGTCGCAGAATTTGAGAAAAATCCATCAAGTGAAAAGTAAACTGGTATTTACAGTTAAATAGCCCAGGGTTGCCTTGAGACTCCATTTCCTCAACCATCAATCTGGGTGGTTGGTACAGAACTTGCAGAGTATTGGCGAAGGGTCCCTAAAAGTGGGCACTCAGTAAATTGTGGCGGTTGTAAAAATGTTTAAAGCAAGAGATTCATATTAGAAAATGGAGTTTTCAAGATATGAATCTGAAAGAGTGGGATGCAAGAAAGGATTATGAAGAGACTAAAGGTCTTTGTAAACACTAGGGAATCTGAGTAAGATGCCAGAAGGAACCTAGGAGATGGTCTCTCTCTGAACATTCCCTCCCTTTCAGCACATTACCTTCCTTCTGCCTTCAGTGCCCTATGACATGAGCAATCCTGGCTGCAAAGATGGTGACATAGGAGGCTCCTGAACTCCCCTCCTCCCATGGACATACCAAATGTACAGCTGCACGTGGAGCAGTTTCCTTTGAAAGAAATCCAGAAACCCTAAGCAACTCCTATACATTGGGTAAAACCAGAGCATACCCACGTCAAAGTGGGTAGGAAAGGCTGAGACATGCTTGACATAAACCTCACCCCCAGCATAGCAATATATAATCAGGAGAGAACTCCAATTCCAACTTCTCCCTGAAGAGTGGAGGACTTGGACCCCACATTCACCACCACAACTCTTAAGACCCCACCCAAGGGACAGGCTCCCAAAATACCTAATTCTAAAAGCCAATGGGGCTTGCATCCAGGAGACCCACAAGACTAGCAAACGTTTTTAACAGGTGTGCGAGCACTCGCCACAGCTATCCTCCCAGGGTTCAATGCAAAGGGAGCAAAGAAAGGCTCTTATTTGTGTACTTTAAAAGCTGATTCCTGGGCTTTCCTGGTGGCGCAGTGGTTGAGAGTCCGCCTGCCGATGCAGGGGACACGGGTTCGTGCCCCAGTCCGGGAAGATCCCACATGCCACGGAGCGGCTGGGCCCGTGAGCCATGGCTGCTGAGCCTGCGCGTCCGGAGCCTGTGCTCCGCAACGGGAGAGGCCACAGCAGTGAGGAGGGCCTGCGTACCGGAAAAAAAAAAAAAAAAAAAAGCTGATTCCTAAGGGTCAGGTTTCTAATTGAGCACACTTACAGGGGCTGACTGCAATCCTCCTCAGACTAGGGAAACCAGCAGACGCCTCCCCCCGCTCTCTCCCTCTAGCTTGCTTCAAGTCACCAGTATATCCCTGAAAGGAGCTTTCACAAGTGTCTCATGCCCCAGCTTCTACGGCTGCTGCCTGAGGGAAAGACCCTTGGATCACCTGACTCTGAGAGCCAACAGGGTTCACAAGTTGACATTCACAAGTCCCACAGAACTGTAGCAAACAACAAAGGAGTTCTTAGCTTAGACTCAGAAGCACGCACACGTGCACACACACCCCACTGCCATAGACCCAGGCCCAAATCAGAGGGAGCAGGCAAAACACCCACCTGGAAGGTCTAAATACTTTAACCAGCTGCTGCCTAAAGGTCCAGCTTCCAACCAGCCTGTATCTATGTGCTGATTGCAGTCCTTCCCTTTGGGACATTGTCATATCTGGGTACACCCTCAACTACTGAGAGCCAGTAGGAACAAAGAAAGCAGCCTGGACAATCACAAAGGCTTGAGAAACAACTAGGAGCAAGGGCTAGGCTTACTGCTGAGGCTCATCTCTTACACAAGACCACTTTGTCAGGACTGGGAGAGGTGACTGTTCTGTCTAAGCACAGACACCAACACAGTCAAAGAAAATGAAGCAACAGAGAAATACGTTACAAACAAAAGAACAAGACAAATATCCAGAAACAGATCCTAATGAAACAGATATAAGTGATGACCCAATAGACATTTCAAAATAATATATAGATGTTCACTGAAGTCAGGAAAACATTGCATGAACAAAGTGAGAATTTCCATAAAGAGAAAAAATATTTTAAAGTACCAAATAGGAATCACAGAGTGTACGAATACAATAACTGTACTGAAAAATTCAATAGAGGGGTTCAACAGCAGACTAGTCAAGCAGAAGGATCAGCTAACTCAAATCCAGGGAGTAGAATTCATCCGGGCTGGGGAACAGAAAGAGAAAGAGAGACAATAGTGTGAGGGACTTACGGGAAATCATTAAGAGGATCAATATACATATGATAGGGGTCCCAAAAAAGGAGAGAGAGAGAAAGAGGCAGAAAGCTTGTTCAAAGAAGTCATGGCTGAAAACTTCCCTAACCTGGTCCCGCTGGACTGTATACATTTGAATACTTTAAAAGCTGCTGCCTGAGTTTCTGGCTTCCAGTCAGCCTAAATCCAGATGCTGACTGAGATTCTCCTCTTTGGGACACTTACAGGTCTTGGCACACTCTCAACTACTGGGAGCCACTAAAAATAAATCTTCTTGGACAATCACAAAAGTTTGAAAGACAACAAAGAGCTAAACAGGGTTAAATGATAAGGTTCCTGTCCTACATGAGGCCACTCCTTCAAGACTAGGAGAAGTGACTCTTCTACCTAATGCACAGAAACCAACACAGAAAGTCAAGGAAAATGAAGAAAAAGAGAACTATGTTCCAAATGAAAGAACAAGATAAAATCTCAGGAAAATATCCTTAATGAGAAAAATAAGTGATTTATCTGATAAAGAGTTTAAAGTAATGGTCATAAAGGTGCTCACTGAACTCAGGAGAAGAATGGATGAACCCAGTGAGAACTTCAAAAAAAAAAAAAAAAAAAAGACAAAATCCTGTATAAAAAAGTACCAAAGGGCTTCCCTGGTGGCGCAGTGGTTGAGAGTCCGCCTGCTAATGCTGCCGATGCAGAGGATGCGAGTTCATGCCCCGGTCCGGGAATATCCCACATGCCACGGAGCGGTTGGGCCCGTGAGCCATGGCCGCTGAGCCTGCGCGTCTGGAGCCTGTGCTCCGCAACAGAAGAGGCCACAATAGTGAGAGGCCTGCGTACCGCAAAAAAAAAAAAAAAAAGGTACCAAACATAAGTCATATTAATGAAGAATACAATAACTGAACTGGAAAAAATGTACTAGACTATAGTACATTAACAGAGCAGGAAAAAAAAAAGAAAAAATAAATGAAGGTAGTTTAAGGGACTTATGGGACAACATCAAGCAGACCAACGTTTGTATTATAGAGGTCTCAGTAGGGAAGAGAAAGAAAAAGTGACAGAAAATGTATTTGGAGAAGTAATGGCTGAAAAATTTCCTAACCTAGTAGTGAAGGTTAAAAGACAAAAGTTTTAGTAAAAAAACAATTATAACTACAATAATTAAGGGATACAAAAGATAAAAAGATGTAAAATGTGACATCAAAAATACAAAATTTGGAGGTGGGGGAGACAATAAAAATGTAGAGCTTTTAGAATGCACTCAAACTTGTTATCAAATCAAAATAGACTGCTATAGATATAAGCTGTTATATGTAAGGCTCATGGTAACCACAAAGCAAAAGTCTATAGCAGATACAAAAAAGATAAAGAGAAAGGAATTGAAGAATACTACTAAAGAAAATCAAACCACAAAGGAAGAGAACAAGAGAAAAAGAAAGGAACAGAGGAACTACAAAACAGAAAACAATTACCACACAATAAACACACACATATCAATAATTTCTTCAAATGTAAATGGACTAAATTCTCCAGTAAAAAGAAATAGGTCTCTCTCTTTTTTTTTTAAATCCATTCAGCCACCCTATCTCTACAGTGCCTATAGGAGACTCCAGATATAAGGACACACACAGACTAAAAGTAAAGGGATGGGAAAAGATATTCCATGCAAATGGAAACCAGAATAAAGCTGAGATAGCTATACTTATATCAGACAAAATAGACTTTAAAATAAACACTTCATTAAGAGACAAAAAGGACATTACATAATGACAGAGGTCAATCCAACAAGAAGACAAAACATTTGTAAATATTTATGCACCCAAGATAGGAGTACCTAAATATATAAGACAAATTAATTGAACTAAAAGGAGAAATAGACAGCAAAACAATAAAGGTAGGGACTTTAATACCCCGCTTGCATAAATAAATGGAAAGATATTTCATGCTCATGGATTGGAATAATTAATAGTTAAAATGTCCATACTACCCAAAGCAATCTACAGATTCAATGCAATCCCTATCAAAATTCTGCTGCTTTTTTTTTTTTAACAGAAATAGAACAAACAATCCTAAAATTTGCATGGAACCACAAAAACCCTGAAAAGCCAAAGCAATCTTGATAAAGAATAAAGCTGGAGGCATCACACTCTGTGATTTCAAACTATATTACAAAGCTATAGTAATCAAAGCAGTATGGTATTGTCATAACAACAGACACATAGATCAATGGAACAGGATAGAGAGCCCAAAATTAAACCCATGCATATATGGCCAATTAACTTATGACAAAGGAGCCAAGAATATACAATTGGGAAAGGACAGTGTCTTCAAAAATGGTATTGGGAAAACTGAACAACCACATGCAAAAGAATGAAGCTGGAAATTACATGATAATTAACTATAAATCAATTAAAGTTTGAGTGTAAGACCTGAAACCATAAAACTCCTGGAAGAAAACATAGGTGATAAACACCTTGACATCAGTCTTGGCTAAGATTTTTTAGAGCTGACCTTAAAAGCAAAGGCAACAAGCAATACTAACAAGGAGGACTACATCAAATCAAAAGCCTTCTGCACAGCAAAGGAAACCATCAACAAAATGAAAAGAAAACAAAAAGAATGGGAGAAAATATTTGCAAAATATATATCTGATAAGGGATTAATATCTGAAACATGAAGAAATCATACAACTCAATATCAAAACAAACAATCTAATTTAAAAATGGGCAGAGTGTCTGAGTAGACATTTTTCCAAAAAAGAAATACAGATGGCCAACAGGTACATGAAAATATGCTCATCATCACTAATGATCAGGGGAATGAAAATCAAAACCACAGTGAGATACCACCTCACACCTGTCAGAATGGCTATTATCAAAAAGACAAGAAATAACAAATGTTGGTGAAGATGTGGAGAAAAGGGAATACTTTGTACACTGTTAGTGAGAATGTGAATTGGTGCAGCCACTATGAAAAACAGTATGGAGGTTCCTAAGAAAATTAAAAACAGAGTTTCCATATGATCCAGCAAGTCTGCCTCTGGGTATTTATTTATGTGACGAAAAATCGAAAACATTAACTCAAGAAGATACACATTTCCAAATTCACTGCAGCACTATTTACAATAGCCAACATATGGGAACAACCTAAGTGTCTATGATGGATGAATAGATAAAGAAGATATGGTGTGTACATGTATATTTTATACACAAACACACACAGTGGAATATTATTCTGCCATAAAAAAACAAATGACATGAAATTTCTCCATTTGCGAAAACACGGATGGAACTTGAGAACATTATGCTAAATGAAATAAGTCAGAGAAAATCAAATACCATGTGACATCACTTATATGTGGAATCTAAACAGATAAGCAAACAAAACCCCTCAAATTCACAGATACAGGGAACAGATTAGTGGTTGCCAGAGGTAGGTGGAGGGGAGGGGTTGGTAAAATGGGTGAAGGAGGTCAAAATGTACAAACTTTGAGTTATAAAATAAATAAGTCATGGGGATGTAACGTACAGCACGGTGACTATAGTTGTTAATACTGTATCGCATAATTGAAAGTTGCTAAGAGAATATATCTTAAAAGTTCTCATCACAAGAAAAAAATTTGTAACTGCATATGGTGACAGATGTTAACTTGTGGTGATCATTTTGCAATATATACAAATATCAAATCATTATGTTGTACACCTGAAACTAATACAAAGATATATGTCAATTATACTTCAATTTAAAATAAAGAAATAATAGCTGAGAACTTTCCAAACCTGGGGAGAGAATTATACATCCAAGTTCACAAAGCTAATATAACGCTGTTATCTCAGTGCAAATAAAACCTTATCCAAGACACATTATAATGAACCTGTCAAAAATCAAAAATAAAGAGATGGGGCTTCCCTGGTGGCGCAGTGGTTGAGAGTCCGCCTGCCGATGCAGGGGACACGGGTTCGTGCCCCAGTCCGGGAAGATCCCACATGCCGCGGAGCGGCTAGGCCCGTGAGCCATGGCCGCTGAGCCTGCGCGTACGGAGCCTGTGCTCCGCAACGGGAGAGGCCACAACAGTGAGAGGCCCGCGTACCACAAAAAAAAAAGAGATAATCCTAACAGCCAAGGTAAAAAAGATAGTAACCTATAAAGGAAGTCCCATCAGGCCTGCTCTCAGCAGATTTCTCAGCTAAAACTCTAGGTCAGGAGAGAAGCAATAATATATTCAAAGTGTTGAAAGAAAAAAATTGCCAGCCCAAAATATTCCATCCAGCAAAGTTATCCTTCAGATATAGATACGAAGGAGACATAAAGATTTTCCTAGAGCAGAAAAACGAAATCTGAAGGAGTTCATCACCACTAGACCTGCTTTGCAAGACATGCTAAAAGGGGTTTTTTCAAGCTGAAATTTAAAGATGCCAATTAGTAACATGAAAGCATACAAAAGTATACAGCATACGGGTAAAAGTAAATATTCAAACTTAAAAAACTAATTCTGTAGTAGGATGGTGTGTTAACCACTTAACTACAGTATAAACATCAAAAGAAAACAGTATTAAAAATAATTATAGGGCTTCCCTGGTGGCGCAGTGGTTGGGAGTCCGCCTGCCGGTGCAGGGGACGCGGGTTCGTGCCCCAGTCCGGGAGGATCCCGCGTGCCGCGGAGCGGCTGGGCCCGTGAGCCGTGGCCGCTGATCCTGCGCGTCCGGAGCCTGTGCTCCGCGGCGGGAGGGGCCACAGCAGTGAGAGGCCCGCGTACCGCAAAAAAAAAAAAAAAAAAAAAAATTATAGCTACTATAATTTGTTAATGAATACTCAATATAAAAAGTAAATAATGCATCAAAATCTTAAAAGAGGGAAAGTAAAAGGGGGAAGGTCTTGTTGA
Organism: Pseudorca crassidens; assembly: GCF_039906515.1. Classification (NCBI taxonomy): domain Eukaryota; kingdom Metazoa; phylum Chordata; class Mammalia; order Artiodactyla; family Delphinidae; genus Pseudorca; species Pseudorca crassidens. The sequence goes on from NC_090312.1 coordinate 22,199,658, forward strand.
AAATTGAAGTTGCTATCAGCTTAAAATAGACTGTTTTATCTATCAGATATCTTATGTAAGCATCATAATAACCACAAGGCAAAAACCTATAGTAAAAGCACAAAAGATACAGAAAGGGGAAACAGAATATACTATCATAAAAAATCACCAATTTATAAAGGTAGCCAGAAACAGAGGTTAAAAATAAACAATGGAAATATAAAACAAACAGAGAACTATTAATAAGACTGCATTAGTTAAGTCCTTACGTATCGGTAATAAGTCTAAATATGTGTGGGTTGAATTCACCAATGAAAAAACCCAGAATGGCTGGATGGATTAAAATCAAGACCCCACTATATGCTGCCTACAAGAGACTCACTTCAGGTTTAAGGACACACATAGGCTCAGAGTGAAGGGATGGAAAAATATATTCCTTGCCAGTGGAAACAAAAAGTATGTGGGGGTAGCTACACTTGTATCAAACACAATAGACTTTAAGCCAAAAACATTAATAAGAGACGAAGAAGGTCAAAATATAAGGATAAAGGGGCTCGATTCATCAAGAAGATATAGCAATCATAAATACACATATACCCAACATCAAAGCACCCAAATATATATATTGCTATATAGCAAATATAAACATCTCTGAAGGGAGAAAGAGACAGTAATAGTAGGGAGCTTTAGTACCCCACATTCAACATTGGATAGATCATCTAGACCAAAATTCAAAAATGAAACATTGGACTTAAGCTATACATTAGACCAGATGGACTTAGACATTTACAGAACATTCCATCCAAAAGCAGAATACACATTCTTCTCAAATACACATGGAACATTCTTCAAGGATAGCTATATATTAGGCCATTAAACAAGTCAATAAATTTAAGAAGACTGAAATCGTATCAGTCATCTTTTCTGACCACAGTGGCATGAAACTAGAAATCCATTACAAGAGGAAAACTACAATATGCACAAATACGTGGAGATAAAGCAAAATGCTCCTAAGCAATCAATGGGTTGAAAAAGAAATTGAAAGAGAAATCAAAAATATCTTGGGGCAAATAAAAATTGGAAATACAACATACCAAAACTTACAGGATGCAGCAGAAGCAGTTATAAGAGGGAATTTTACAGCAGTAAACACTTACATAAAGAAAAAAGAAAGGGCTTCCCTGGTGGCGCAGTGGTTAAGAATCTGCCTGCCAATGCAGGGGACACGGGTTCGATCCCTGGCCCAGGAAGATCCCACACGCTGCGGAGCAACTAAGCCTGTGCGCCACAACTACTGAGCCCATGTGCCACAACTACTGAAGCCCACATGCCTAGAGCCCATGCTCTTCACCAAGAGAAGCCATGACAATGCAAAGCCTGCACACTGCAACAAAGAGTAGTCCTCACTCTCTGCAACTAGAGAAAGCCTGCGCACAGCAACAAAGACCCAACACAGCCAAAACTAAATACAAATAAATTAATTAATTTTTAAAAAAAAGAAAAAAGAAAGATCTCAAATAGCCAACCTAACTTTACACATTAAGGAACTATAAAAAAGAAAAAACTAAATGTAAGTTTAGTAGAAGGAAGGAAATAACAAATTCAAGTGGAAATCAATGAAATAGAAACTAAAAAAGACATTAGGAAAAAAATCAATGAACTTAAGAGCTGTTTTTTGAAAAGATAAATAAAATAGACAAACCTTTAGGCAGGCTAACTAATAAAGAACTTATTAGAAATAATATTAGAAATGAAAGGGGAGATATTACAATTGATAACACAGAAATACAAAGTATTGTAAGAGAATATTATGAATAATAAATACATGCCAACTTAGAATAGTAGATAAATTTCTACAACCTACCAAGACTGAATTATGAATAAATAGAAAATCTGAACAGAAAAATCATGAGTGGTGAGATTGAGTCAGTAATCAAAAACCATCCAATAACAAAAAAAGCCCAGGAGCAAACAGATTCACTGGTGAATTCCACCAAACATTTGAAGAGGAATTAAAACCAATCTTTCTCAACCTTTCCAAAAAATAGAAGAGGAGGGAACACATGCAAATTCATCTTACCAGGCCAGCATTACCCTGATACCAAAACCAGACAAGGATACTATAAGAAAACTATAGACCAATAACCCTGAGGAACATAAACACAAAAATCCTCAACAAAATATTAGCAAACTGATTATAACAGCATATTAAAAGGATCATATGCCATAATCAAGTGAGATTTATCCAGGGACGTAAGGATGGATCCACATCTGCAAATCAATTAATGTGATACACTTCATTAACAAAAGGATAAAAATCAATAGATGCAGAGGATGCATTTGACAAAATTCAACATCTTTCACTATAAAAACTCTCAACAAAATGGCTATAGAGGCAATGTACCTCAACACAATAAAGGCCATATATGACAAGCCCACAGCTAACATCATACTAAATGGTGAAAGGCTGGAAACTTTTTTCTCTAAGATCAGGAACAAAGCAAGAATGCCCTTACTTTAATTACTTACTTACTTAACTTACTTACTTTGCTTACTTAACTTACTTTACTTCCTTCCTTTACTTACTTTACTTCCTTCCTTTACTTACTTCCCTTCCTTCCTTTTTCCTTCTTTCCTTCCCTCCTTTTTCCTTCCTTCCTCCCTCCCTCCTTCCCTCCTTCCTTCCTGCATTGGGTCTTCATTACCATGCGCGGGCTTTCTCTAGTTGCAGTGAGCAGGGGCTACTCTTCGTTGCAATGGCCAGGCTTCTCATTGCAGTGGCTTCTCTTGTTGCAGAGCACAGGCTCTAGGCACATGGGCTTCAGTAGTTGTGGCTCATGGGCTCTAGAGCGCAGGCTCAGTAGTTGTGGCACATGGGCTTAGTTGCTCTGCAGCATGTGGGATCTTCCCGGACCAGGTCTCGAACCCATGCCCCCTGCATTGGCAGGTGGATTCTTAACTGCTGCACCACCAGAGAAGCCCTCTTTTTTAAAAAAAATTTATTTTTATTTTATTTTTGGCTGCATTGGGTCTTCGTTGCTGTGCATGGGCTTTCTCTAGTTGTGGCTAATGGGGGCTACTCTTCACTGTGCGGGCTTCTCATTGCGGTGGCTTCTCCTGTTGCAGAGCACGGGCTCTAGGCGTGTGGGCTTCAGTAGTTGCAGTGCGCAGGCTCAGTAGTTGTGGCTCGGGGGCTCTAGAGCGCAGGCTCAGTAGTTGTGGCACATGGGCTTAGATGCTCCACAGCATGTGGGATCTTCCCAGACCAGGGCTTGAACCCGTGTCCCCCACATTGGCAGGCGGATTCTTAACCACTGTGGCACCAGGGAAGCCCTCTTTAAACTTTTATTAAAAATAGTACTAGAAGTCCTACCCAGGGCATTTAGGCAAGAAAAGGAAAGAAAAGGCATCCAAATCAAAATAAGAAGTAAAGTTTTATCTATTTACAGGTGACATGATATTATATATAGAAAACCCTACAGATTCTCCCCCCCCAAAAATTGTTAGAATAAACAAATTTAGTAAAGTTGCAGGATACAAAATCAGCTGTGTTTCAACACACTAACAATGAACTATTGGAATGAGAAATTAAGAAAACAATCTGATTTACAATTGCATCAAAAAGAATAAAATACCTAGGAATAAATTTTACCAAGGAGGTGAAAGACCTATACATTGAAAACTATACAATACTGATGAAAGAAATTGAAGAAGACATGAAAAATGGAAAGATACTCTGAGCATATGAATTAGAAGAATATTGTTAAATATCCATACTACCCAATGCAAAATACAGATTCAATGTAATCCTTATCAAAATTCCAACAGAAATAAAACAATCCTAAAATTTGTATGGAATGACAAAAGACCCTGAATAGCCAAAGCAGTTTTGAGAAAGAGCAAAGCTGGAGGCATCACACTTCCTGATTTCAAACTATATTACAGAGCTCTAGTAATTAAAACAGCACAGGGTTGACATGAAAACAGATGCACAGATCAATGAACTAGAACAGGGAGATCAGAGATAAACCCACTCATATACAGTCATTTGATTTACAACAAAGGCACCAAGAATACTCAATAGGGAAAGGATAGTCTCAATAAATGGCATTGGGATAATTGGGTAGCACCTGCAAAAGAATGAAAATGGACCCCTATCTTATACCATACACAAAAATTAACTCAAAATGGATTAATGACTTGAATGTAAGACTTCAAACTGTGAAACTCCTAGAAGAAAACATAGAGTATAAACTCCTCGACATTGGTCTTGGAAATGATTTTTTGGATTTGACACCAAAAGCAAAAATAAGTGAGACTACATCAAAGAAAAAACCTTCTGCACAAAGGAAACCATCAAAAAAGTGAAAAGGCAACCTACAGAATGGGAGAAAATATTTGTAAATCATCTATTTGATAAGAGGTTAATATTCAAATTATACAAAGCACTGATACAACTCAAGGGCAAAAAAAATTTTTTTTTAAAAAAGGACAGAGGAACTGAATGGACATTTTTTTCAAAAAAGACATACAAATGGCCAAAGGTGCATAAAAAGGTGCTCAGCATCTGTAACTATCAGGGAAATGTAAATCAAAACCACGATGAGATATCACCTCACAACAGCTAGAATGGCTATCATCAAAGAATAAGCCAAGATATGAAAACAACTTAAGTGTTTGTCAATAAATGGGTAAAGAAAATGTGGTAAATACACAACACACACAGTGGAATATTATTCAGTCATGAGAAGGAGGAAATCCTGCTGCTTGCCATAACATGGATGGACCTTGAGGGCATTATACTAAGTGAAATAAGTGTCAGAGAAAGACAAATACTGTATGATATCACTTACCCGTGGAATCTAAAAGAACTGAACTCACAGAAGCAGAGAGTAGGCTGGTAGGACCAGGGGCTGAGAGGTGGGGGAAAAGGGGAGATGTTGGGTCAGAGTATAAACTTTCAGTTATTAGATGAATCTGGGAATCTAATGTATACGATGGTGATTATTGTTAATAATATTTTATTATATTCTTGAAAGTTGCTGAGAGTGTAGATATTAAATGTTCTCCCCACAAAAAAGAAATGGTAATTATGTGAAGAGATGGAGGTGTTAGCTAACACTATGGTGGTAATAATTGTGTAATAGATAAGTGTATCAAATCAACGTGCTGTGCACTTTAAATTATACAATGTTATATGTCAATATTATCTCAATAAAGCTAGGGGAAAATAAAACTAAAAATGAATGAAGTGAGATGAATGAATGTATAGTTAATTGGCAAAACTTTCCCTCTTTCTTCTAAAGAAATTGCAGGCTTTAATATACATTCTTTTAAGGATCTTTCTCCAAAAAAATTAAACTATATAGTGCTAAATAATTGAAAAATAATCACAATTTTTTAGAAGTCAGAAGGGGTCACCTGTGATAGTCCTAACCCAAAGGCAGGTAAACATTCACACCATTTAGAAAAATGCTGTTTAATTTCTAAGGTGGCATGACCTACTGCTTAGTATAATACAATCCAATAAGTACCATTATATATGTCTCCTGTCATAACATGTCTCTTGAAACCATGTAAAACATGAGAAAATATCACATGACATCCCCGGGTAGAAAAATTGCTAACTTCACAATCAGGCACAGTTGGATTTAAAGCCCAGCTCTGTCACTTACCACTAGTGTGCCTTGGGCAAACCTCTTCCCTTCTCTGAACCTCAGTTTCCTGATCCATAAGGTTGGGTAGCAAGACCTACCTCATGGGGTTTGTGAGGATCAAATGTAATACTCTATGAATGCGACAGGCATCCAGCCAGGCTGGTACCTAGAAAGCATCAGGAAGTATTTAGCTACATCCATCCAAGCATTTCTTTCTTTTGTCACTATATACACATTATCGCAAAAGGCAATTAATTTCTACAAGTCTCTAAGCTTCTCCTATAAAAGTAATTTAAGAATTTATCGCCCTGGAGGCTAAGGGCATACACAGACAAATAGCTCTGTTCCATAAAAATAGGAAGCAATCCCTGGACATGACCTCCCAGGTGGAGCTGGGGGCCCTGGGGCATTAGTAGGTATCTGGAGCCACTTATTTTGACTATCTTCTTCTTTTTATATTACCTTTTTAAAAAATTTTTACTGGAGTACAGTTGATTTACAATGTTGTGTTAGTTTCAGGTATACAGCAAAGTGAATCAGTTACACATATACATATATCCACTCTTTTTAAGATTCTTTTCCCATATAGGCCATTGCAGAGTATTGAGTTCCCTGTGCTATACAGCAGGTTCTTAGTAAAGTTATCTATTTTATATATAGTAGTGTGTATATGTCAATCCCAATCTCCCAATTTATCCCTCCCCTTCCCTTTCCCCCCTGGTAACCGTAAGTTTGTTTTCTACATCTGTGACTCTATTTGTTTTGTAGATAAGTTCATTTGTACCCTTTTTTTAGATTCCACATGTAAGTGATATCACTCTGTTCCTGCCTTATAGTCTTGCTTGCATGCTGTTTCCTCTAAACATTCTTAAGTTATTGTCAACTAGTAAATCAACATAGGAATTTAAAATGGTGGCAGGACAGGGAGGCTTTTATATCAAGAACATGCTTCCTTCCAGGAGCGTCTGCTTCCTGTTCAGTATTCCTCCTGCTTCTCTCCCAGCTGTGCTTCTGTCAGGAGTGCAAATGCTTAGCCTCTGCAGGTAATGGAAATGAGTGAAGTGGCCCGGTGTTGGATAAACAGAGGTGGGAGGGGTGGGCGGTGTCTGCTAAAGTCTCACCAACTGCTGGTTCAGAAAAGACCCAGCATTGCCACATTTAGGGGTTTATCAAGAGAGGCCAGGAATCCAGATTCTTATGTGAATACTCCTGATTTTTTTTTTTTTTTTTTTTTTTTGCGGTACGCGGGCCTCTCACTGTTGCGGCCTCTCCCGTTGCGGAGCACAGGCTCAGGACGCGCAGGCTCAGTGGCCATGGCTCACGGGCCCAGCTGCTCCGCGGCATGTGGGATCTTCCTGGACTGGGGCACGAACCCGTGGTCCCCTGCATCGGCAGGCGGACTCTCAACCACTGCGCCACCAGGGAAGCCCCTACTCCTGATTTTCAAATGTGATGTATCATCCAAAATTGTTTTCAACCTCACGCAGACCCAGCCCATTACCCTCAGGTTTGTGGCTTCTGTTGAGCTGTGTGAAGGCTGTAAGGAAAGCGATTTTGAGCCACTAAAGCAAAGCTTACAGAGCTCTTTTCTCTGTCACAGCTTCAAAGACCACAGGTTGGCTGCTGCTTCTTCAAAGTACACTGTCTTCATTTTTCCCAAGGCCTTTATTCGATTCTTTAGGCCCAGAGGGAGAATTCTTACTTGACTTTATGCTTCAGCTTATGGCCTGCTACTACCTTGTGTGATAACCACTGTGTAACCATTATATGAGCACATAACCTAATGGAAACCTCTTCTTAGAAGCAGGGCTAGAAAAAAATTAAACCTAGGGACACAAGTCTCATCCTGTCAAATTTCCCAAAGCCCAACGAGGCAGTGATTCTCAGATGTTACGAATGAAGGAGTCATGGGGGAGACTGTGAATCTGCAGCCCTGAAATTTGGCCCAGGTATCTGCCTTTTTAACGAGCATTCCTGTGGTTCTGAGGCAGGCAATTCCCAGATGACATTTTTAGATACAATTTAGCCTCATCCTCAGAGTTGCCTTTGGAACACTTGGCCAGCATCTGGAGCCCCAACTGGAGGGAGGAGGAACCCTCTGTGATCACTTATTATTTATGCTCTAGGACTAATTAGGTCTCAGTTGGCCAACAGCTGCTCAGTGGGAAATTCCCATACATTTCAAAGATGGAATGAAGCTCCCCAAGTCCAGCAAACCGATACAGGGTTATTTCCAGAGGGCATCTGGTCAAAGGGGTTCTCAAGTCCCACTCTAATTATCCCAGCTGCTGGCGGTCTCCTACATGCTAGGTGAATGAGTGAGAGAGCCAGTGGATGGAAAATAATCACGTCAACGGCAATCATCAAAACGTCGAGAGGTATACTAAGTGAAGTCAGAGAAAAATATCATATGATATCACTCATATGTGGAATCTATTTTTTTTAAATGATACAAATGAATTTAATTACAAAACAGAAACAGACTGACAGATTTCAAAAATAAACTTATGGTTACCAAAGGGGAAACATAGTGGGAAGGAGGATAAATTAGGAGCTTGGGATTGACATATACACACTACTATACATAAAATAGATAACCAACGAGGACCTACTATATAGCACAGAGAACTCTACTCAGTATTCTGTAATAGCCTATATGGAAAAAGAATCTGAAAAAGAATGAATATATGTATATGTGTAACTGAATCACTTTACTGTACACCTGAAATTAATACAACATTGTAAATCAACTATACACCAATAAGACTTTTTAAAAATTGATAGATTCTCTTTATTGAGTTTGGCCTAGCGGAGGGCATGGGATTGGAATAAGCAGAAGGTGGGTTGAATAAAAGCTCTGTCTCTAACTAGAAACCATGGGGACCACCTTAACTTCTCTACGTCTTGCTTCTCTACTGCAAAATCTCATAAGGATCCCATGAGGATTAAATAATATAATGCAAACAAAAGCACTTATCATAGTGCTTGGCCTGTGGTCACTGCTCTTAATCTATTAGCTGTTGTTCAGGCTACAAATATTTGAGGGCTTTACTCTGAGCAAGGCATGATTCTCGCTGCCTGGTATACTGACATGAACAAAATAAACATGGTTCCTGGCCTCATAGAGCTACGTTTCTGGTAAGTTCAAGGGAATCAGGACAGCTTCTCCAAAGAAATAAATCCTTCTTTGATTCCCCCAAAGGAATTATTTCCCCTGTCTTCTGTTTCCACTATATTTTATTTATACCTTTTTTTTTTTTTTCATTGCACCAGGACTTAGTTGCAGCTCGCGGGCTCCTTAGTTGCAGCAGGTGGACTCTTAGTTTTAGCATGCATGTGGGATCTAGTTTCCTGACCAGGGATCTAACCCAGGCCCCCTGCACTGGGAGCACGCAGTCTTAACCACTGCGCCACCAGGGAAGTCCCTATACCTCTTTTATGAAACATCACAATATACTGTAATTTACCTGCTTACTTGTCCTTCTTCTGACTACTTGACATGAACTTCTGGAGGACTTGTCTGTAATCGCAGAACTCCCCAGCCCGGTGAGTCACTCTGAGCGGGATGTGATCGTTTTTATTGTATTCAGCATCACCAGTGGCAAAGGATGAAAATAAAGTAACTCATCAAGCCAATGTCTGTAGATATTGGTCTTAAGAGTAGAATATGAATTCTTATGGTTTTTAAAGACTCATAATCTTGCCTTAAAAAATAAGGAAAGAAGAAAAACTAACAGGAAGGAAGAATAATTTATCTGCCAGCTTCCATCTCCCAGTGGGCAAAGGTTTGCTCCATGGGACATTAACTACCCATCCCTTCTGGGAAACGCCCCAAGGCAGGAGGCTGAAGGCTCTGGTAGGGTTTGCGCCTGTAAGGCTGGTGCAAAGCCCACCTAGCAGAGGTAGCTGGACCAGAACAAACAGCCAAAGGCCCAAGATTCAGGTAATACTTTTACCAGTTTAGAAGAGAGCCCTTCGGAGTTTAAATAAGTGGTCAGATACAGAAGAATACTTGACTTGGGATTCTAAGTCCCCACAATAATTTTTTGTGGGGGACAAATGTGCTGAGTACACTGGATGGGAAAACAGAGCAATTCCGGTGCTCAACCAGGAGAGGGGTGGCAAGATGAACAAGGAATCCACCTTGCCCGCTTCCAGAACAATGTTTCCCAGGCCCCCCGCTGAGTAGACCAGACCTCTAATGTCTACACAGTCTTGACAACCCCAGGTCACAGTGACAGCCATCAGGGTGCCAGAGAGAGGCTTTCTCCTTGACAAACATAGACTCCCAGCACCTTGGGCCATGCGGATGGGTGCCCAGAAGGTCAGCGCACACAAGGACTTCTTGAAAAAGACTGACTCCATTTTTTACAAGTTGTTTTACAGACATCAAAACAGTCCAAAAAGTGATTTATAATTTTTTTTGCATCATAAAATAAAGATGTTGTGTAATGAAAAAAACAAAAGAAGCTTTGCCGTCTAGGAAACAACAGTGTCACTTTCTTCATGCTGTTTGAAATGCAATAGCAGGTCGTAAATCCTGAGTTTCTTACCCAAGCAATCCCAAATGTGTTCAGATTGACTCTGCTGAAATAACAGAGATGGCCATATTTGCTTGATTATAAAAGCTGCATATGAAATGTTATCCCTCACTTTACCAAGCCCCCTGATCATGATGGGCACTAAATGAGGTTACGTATGTGCACAGACTTTGCTATCTGGAGAGCTCCACAAACGTAGTTAATAACACAGCTTCCTCAGGAAGAAGAGCGAGCATATTAGGTGAAGATGAGGTTAGGTCTTAATCTACAAGTCAGTTTCACAGATGGTAAGAGGATACCACATAATTAAGGTTGATTTCTTGGGCAACTGTTGCAAGTTTTATAAACGTAACAGTTTGGGGGAATTTCAGCACTTAATGCTTTTCCTGATGAGACTCTGGGGAAGAAACAACTTTCCACAAACTTTTTGAAACTTTGACACAGTCAATGGCTTCCAAAAAAACATACACTAAAGGATAAAATTAACAAAGAGGGAGATTTTCAACTTGACACACATTTACTGAACATCAGACACTGCTAATAGCATACAAAAACATAATCCTTGCAATTACCTCTTCAAAGGTGTCAAGGAAGTAGTGAGTGGCACTTGAACCAGACCTTGAAGAATGAGTGTGATTTCATTTGGCAGGTGGAATACAGAAGCCAGAAGGGCAGGGTGTTCCAGGAAGAAAGAATAGCACAGGCAAAGGCGTGGAGGTAAAAAGGAGGAGGGTTGATTTGGGAGCCAAATGTAAGGAGGCAAAGCCAAGGTAGCAGGCAGTGGACAGGATCAACTCTCAGGCTAAGCAGTCTTGCTGGACTTTCTAGAGAGTCTAGGCTGAAGGACCACCTGGCATTTTTCCTTCCTTCTCCGCATTCCTATATTTACCAACAAATAGGGCCTCTCAACAGACCTTTCTGCTTTTAACCAGGTCACGTAGGAACTTCATACCTTGAACCACCAGATAGAAAATAGAAAGCTGAAAAACATTTCCAGACAAGAGCGAGTCCGCTTATTGAGTATGACCATTTTTCTAAGTCCTTCTGGTTCCACTGTTTACATGGGAGCCTTACTGCCGGGAAAACTGAGCTGTCCCAGCAGCCTCCCGTGTCTCACACTCTTAGAGCCTGGATGTGTAGGAATCATTCTGGGCCCGGGAAGATCATTTAGGAGGAGAAAGAGCTGAAAGCTTCCAATGTCTTCAGACTTCCTCCTGGGTTGCTGACAGAGGCATTCATGGCCAGGAGTATTGGCAAAAGGGGTAGGCCAGGGGTAGAGGGTAAAGAGAAGCCTCGTCAAATTCCAGTTTTCCTGGAATTTTTTTTGTCAGTGGCCCTTGTCTTGATCCTGAGCCAAAGTTCAGGGCAGAATGACTTTGTAACGGCCCAAAGGTGACAAATGGTTTAGAGCTTCGGCAAAATCACTTTCGCTTTTAGGAGAATCATAAAATGACGATAATAAGAATAATAATAGTACAATTTGTTGCCCACTTAATAATACATTTATCATGGCTAGAATTTGTCCAACATTTGCTAGGAGTCAGGCTCTACATTAAGCGTGTCACCTGCATTACCTCATTTAATCCTCCTAACATCTCTGTGAGATAAATAATAGTATTATTATGATGAGATAATAGTATCTCTATGATAATAATAATAGTATTATTATTAACCTTATCAACAGATGTAGAAACTGAGTGTGACGTAGACTACAATGGTCAGTGAAGATTTCATTTGTTTCTCTACATTTCACGGCTCCGATGGTAGTTAGGTGAGGTCATGTAACTAGCTGTGACCAACGGGCTCTAAGCAGAAACAAAGCACAGTTCTTCAGAACTGAGGCAGTGAAAAGCCCATATGAACTTTTCTCCCCTTTCTTCTCGTCCCCCAAGCTCAGGGACTAAGGAGGGTGGGAGTGCCACAGAAGCTCCTAGCTGGGAGAATCTCCATCAGCTCCAACAGGCTGGTCCCTGAGCAACTGAGGGGAGCAGAGCCTGTTCATTAACTTGGGATAAACGTATACCAGGAGCAAGGGATAAGCCTTTGTTGTGTTAAGCCACTGAGACTTCAAAGTTAATTTATTAACAGCTGCATAATCTAACCTATCCTGATAGTACACTGAGGCCCTAAGAAGTTTAGTAACTTACCTTAAATAATAGATCTAATTAAGTGATTGAGTTAGAACCGGAACCAAAACTTTCTGGTTTCCAGGCAAGTCTTTCTCCTGCACAAATTCCAATCTGACTGAGATAAGGGCCATAGTTTCTATTGCACCATTCACCATGTGTGTGGCAATGACTCCAAAAACCTATGCATGAAAGACCCAGCCCATATGGGACATCTCTTAAAGACAGCTGATAGAGTAGCTCTGACAGGGCAGGCTGGTTAGAGGCAGATGTGAGGACAGAATTCCCAAGCAGACCCTGCACGTGACAAAGCTAAAAAGTCACTAAAAGCAGATACAAGCAGAGGGATTGCCAAATCACCTCACAAGGTCACATGAACTTACTACAGTCCAAGGCCTGGCCCTCAGTCTTACCCGATCTGCTCAGCAGACCCAAAGCAGAATCATTGCTCAGAGTCCAACTTGGAGTATCCAACTCACAGAAGACTTAAACCAGAAATCCAGTTTGTCATTTTGTTCGCAGAAACATGATCATCACATGATAATGATTTTGTTGTCCTAATTAGTGCATTCTCTCATTTGATCTCTGGGTTCATCCTTGAAATACGTTCTGACCTGGCTTCTGGGATATTTGCTCTCTCAGCTGTTTGTTTTTCCCACCTCGCTACAAGCTCGTTCTCAGATTTCTTTGTTGAGTGTCCATCTCCCTGTCCTTAACACTGGAACGCCCCAAGGCTCAGTCCTTGAAAGGTTTTTTCCTATGTGCACATTCCCTTGGTAATTTCTTCCAGTCGCATTGCTTTAAATAGCATCCACGTGCTGATAACTCAACTCTATACCTCCAGCTGACTTCAATCTTGAACTCGGGCTGCCCTCTTGATCTGTCCCCTGGGATACGTACTGAACATCTCAAATTTAACACGTCCAGAGGTGAGCTTCTGATCTTCACCTACAAACGAGCTCCTCCTGTAACTTCACCATCGTAGTCAATGGAACTACCATTTCCTCAAACCCACAACCTTGCAGTCCCCCTTGACTCAATTTCTCTCACACACCCTACTTCTTACCCTCCAACAAATCCTGCTGCTTTGTCTTCAAAATATAGCCAGAATTCAACCACTTTTTACTACCTTGATTGCTACCATCCAAGTTACCATCATCTCTTTCCCTGGATCACTGCCTCTCAACTGGTTTCCCTTTCACGTTAGCCAACTCCCTCCTTCAAACTCTCCCCAACGCAGAAGCCAGAGGGATCATGTTAAAACCTTTGTCAGATCACATGACTCCTCTGTTCACTATCTTCCAAAGGCTTCCCATCTCACTCAGAGTAAACACCAGTCATTACAATGGCATTGGCCCCGGGGCAAATTCACTCTCCTCCACTACCTCTTTGATCACATTTCCTACTTCCTTTCCCCTTGCTCATTGCACTCAGTCACTGGCTTCCTTGCTATGCCTGGAACAAGCTAGGCCCATCATACTTCAGGATTATTATACTGGTAACTTCCTTTGTCTGGAATGATCTTCCCTTAGATGTCCATGTGGTTCGCTCCCTCACCTTCCTCAGAAATTTGGGCTTGATTCAGTTAGGATGGCTCACTGCTACTCCATGTGGTGTCATCTTTGCTCACTCATGTTTTTGCGGTGAGCTGGTGGTCCATGTCTAGTATTTGGTTGTCTGTTGGTAGGAATGATGGATATATCTAGGCCGTGTGCTATTCATAGTCCAGCTGGCTAACCCAGGCTTAACAGGGTTCTCAAGAGCAGCAGGTGAGGGCATGCCCCAATGCCCACGTTTCAAGCTTCTGTTTTGTATCATGTGTATTATTGTCCCACCGGCCAAAACAAGTCAAACCGCCAAGCCCAGAGTCAGTGTGGGAGAGGACTACTCAACCAGTGTGGATTGAGAGAGGGAGATTATATCAGACTTTTTTCTTTAAAATCTAATATGGTATTGTTTTAGGGAAGAAAAACAAATGAACAAACTTGTAGTTGGGAACCCCTGTACTATAATAGTATAATTCTTCTCTTCAAAGTTAATTTTTTAATTGTAAGGGTAACTACAGAGGAAGAGATTTCGTCCTTGTGTAATTATGCAGGGAAAAAAATTTTTTTGTTTTTATTCTGCAGTGCTTATACACTGTTTTTATCATCCTAGCATCCTTTCAAGAGCCACTCTTCTGCCTGTTGATGGTTCTGGTGGGGTTGTGAGTGCCATATCCTAGTCCCTTCCACCCCATGCCCTCATGACACATGACTAATCAGAATCACTCAGATGCCCTCCCTGGGAATGCTATATGGATCTGGGGTTGGAGGGGGTGGGCAGGAAAGAAAGGAAGCCCTTTGTCTGCTGGAAGATATGAATCTGGAGCTAAAAGTCAGTAGCCGTATTTCCCAGCACATAGGGGAAACCTACCTGCAGAAAGAAACATCAAAAAACAAAAAAAAAGTGGAGAAAAGGGAGGCAGTGACCTAGTGGCACTGAATTCACTAAATTCTGATTCTAGTTTGTGAAGTCCAGGTTCCTACGGTAATTCCTCCCACCCTGCTTTTCCTCTTCTGATATGTGAACCAATAAATTCCCTTTTCCTTAAGCTGAGTTGATTTTCCATCACTGACTGCCAAGAACTCTAATGTGAAACCCTGGGATTGCTGTTCAATAAACTCATCTTCTCATTCCAGCTCCATCACCATCTTCAGCTGCCAACTCTTGAAACGCTTCAAAACGTCACTAGCGAAAGTGCTGTCAGGAACGGGGTGTGGAGGAGGAAGGAAAGGGAGCCTAAAGAAAATGAATGGATCACTGGAATAAGGAAACAGGATGAAAAATGACCACTCAGAATGGCTGGACAGAAGAAAGAGGAGACAGATAAATGGGAGCCGTTTGGCAGCCAAGAAAGCAAATGGAAGGATAAGAAAGATGACATGGGTGCTAAGAACAGTATTACCTGAAACACTCATAGGAGTCAGAACTCAGAACAGTGGCTTTGGGGTTGTCAGTGGTTGTCTTTTGGAAAAATAGACTTAGGGTCGTCATGAGAGAGAAGAAAGAGTGATGAGCAAGCCACCGTACAGCACATTAAAATGAAAAGTGGATTATGAGGAGAATTACTTCTTGATAGAAGCACAGCTCTGTTACTTTTAAAGGTTGGTATTCTATCAAAAATCCATGAAGATGATACAGGCTTATCCTCACACAGAAACTGTATTATATGCAGCTTGCCTACAGGATCACATTGTAAAGTATAATCTAGGGCAATTACGTTCCAACTCTCCATTCCCTTTGGCATATAACTAAATTCCTTTTCAAATTATCTTGTTTTCTAACCCCACCCTCAATTATTTTCTCCCCAACTTTTACATTTGACGATGTTTCCCATGATCTCAGTACCCTCACGCTCATCCACCAACCAGGTCCAGACCAACTTTTTTACTTTTGCCACCACAACCTTGGTCCCACACCATGCCACTTCCACAACGATCCTCACATAATGTCAGTACTCTAGCAAACTTATTTTTACTATGAATACTATTAAGTGATCTTTTAAAATATTATTATTTTTTTCTCCCATCATTCCTCTCTTTTTAAATTTTTTGGCTGCACCATGTGGCTTGTGGGATCTTAGTTCCCCGACCAGGGATTGAACCCAGGCCACAGCAGTGAGAGCACTGAGTCCTAACCACTGGACTGCCAGGGAAGTCCCTATTAAGTGATTTTTCTTTCTTTTTTTTTTTTTTTTTTTTTACAATGTTTTAGTAGAGAGGAAGTGGTTCTTGAGAGGCTAAGGGGAGCAGAGCATACAGCAGCTATTAACAATCCCTGACCCACTGGAAGTACAGAATCTCTGCTTATGCTAGCTATAGTACACATACCTGAGCATGAAATAAAAACCATATATACAAAATTGCTTTGGAAATTAACTCCAAAATGAAATGAGTCATAATTATTCATTGTAAGATACCTCCTACCTTTGTTTACTAGGTGTAGTTTATTTCCAAGGTATATGGGAGTGTTTCATGACCAGTGACCCTCTAGATTATGGCACAAGGGTCTCACCTGATCTGTCCACAGGAGGTGAACTCTAACATCATGGAGACGTGTCCAGCACACCTGCCCCAGCCCAGCAGCCTCCGTGTGGCAGTTCCCGGCAGGTGCCCCCAGCATCTGGAGCTAAGTCCCTCCAGTCATACTCTCCTCACATTAACTGCACCCCACACACTGGCTCTAACCTCAGGAGACCTGACCTGGACAAGGTCTTTATTCAAGGAAATATTAAGAAAAGAAGTATTATGGGAACCAACACTGGAATCAGTATCAACTTGGGGCCCAAGGGAGAAATGGAAGAAAGTCCTAGAAAAACAGAAAAGTGGGCTTCCCTGGTGGCGCAGTGGTTGAGAGTCCGCCTGCCGATGCAGGGGACACGGGTTCGTGCCCTGGTCCGGAAAGATCCCACATGCCACGGAGCGGCTGGGCCCGTGAGCCATGGCCGCTGAGCCTGCGCGTCTGGAGCCTGTGTTGCACAATGGGAGAGGCCACAACAGTGAGAGGTCTGCGTACCGCAAAAACAAACAAAACAAAACAAAAAACAAACAAACAAAAAAAAGAAAAACAGAAAAGTTTCTCAGAGCTGGCGAAATGCATGGGTTTGAGAATCAGAAAGTCGGATTTAAATACTAGCTCTGCTGCTTATGTGCTCTCTGACCCAGCACGTGATCGCTGCTCAATAAATAGAGGTTGAATGAATAAACAAAGTTAACTTAATTTGCAGAGCTCCAATTCCTCATATCTAAAACATGGAAGTAAACACCTGTTGCTGGGGTTTTTTGTAAAGATTAAATAAGGTAATATACAGAAAATGAATAGGAGACTGTGTGACTCAGAATTATTGCTCAATAAAGAGTATCTACTATTGCTACCAATATTATTATCCAAAAAGGAAGGAAAGAAAACATATCCCTGATTCCCTTAAATAGCTGGACCAGACAACAGGGTATCCAACATTATAACTGATTCATCCTTGATATAAGAAAAGTGGTAGCAAATAAATTACAAGAATCTCCCAATGTTCCATGTTTACCTCAGGACAAAAGAGAAATATTAATCCAACGTAGGCCATCATGATCTTGTTTAAAAAAAATTCTCAAACTACAATCCTGCAGCCTGTGGAACAAAAACCACATTAACAGAAAGATAGACAAGATGAAAAGGCAGAGGGCTATGTACCGGATGAAGGAACAAGATAAAACCCCAGAAAAACAACTGAATGAAGTGGAGATAGGCAACCTTCCAGAAAAAGAATTCAGAATAATGATAGTGAAGAGGATCCAGAACCTCGGAAAAAGAATGGAGGCAAAGATCGAGAAGATGCAAGAAATGTTTAACAAAGACCTAGAAGAATAAAACAACAAACAAACAGAGATGAATAATACAATAACTGAAATAAAAACTACACTACAAGGAATCAATAGCAGAATAACTAAGGCAGAAGAACGGATAAATGACCTGGAAGACAGAATGGTGGAATTCACTGCTGTGGAACAGAATAAAAAAGAATGAAAAGAAATGAAGACAGCCTAAGAGACCTCTGGGACAACATTAAACACAACAACATTCACATTATAGGGGCCCCAGAAAGAGAAGAGAGAGAGAGAAAGGACCCAAGAAAATATTTGAAGAGATTATAGTTGAAAACTTCCCTACCACGGGAATGGAAATAGCCACCCAAGTTCACAAAGTGCACAGAGTTCCATACAGGATAAACCCAAGGAGAAACACGTCGAGACGCATAGTAAGCAAATTGGCAAAAATTAAAGACAAAGAAAAATTATTGAAACAAGCAAAGGGAAAACGACAGATAACATACAAGGGAACTCCCATAAGGTTAGCAGCTGATTTCTCAGCAGAAACTCTACAAGCCAGAAGGGAGTGGAATGATATACTTAAAGTAATGAAACGGAAGAACCTACAACCAAGATTACTCTACCCGGCAAGGATCTCATTCAGATTAGATGGAGAAATCAAAAAGACAAGCAAAGGCTAAGAGAATTCAGCACCACCAAACCAGCTCTACAACAAATGCTAAAGGAACTTCTTTAAGTGGGAAACACAAGAGAAAAAAAGGACCTACAAAAAGAAACAAAAAACAATTAAGAAAATGGTCACAGGAACATACATATCGATAATTACCTTAAACGTGAATGGATTAAAGGCTCCAACCAAAAGACACAGGCTTGCTGAATGGATACAAAAACAAGACCCATATATATGCTGTCAACAAGAGACCCACTTCAGACCTAGGGACACGTACAGACTGAAAGTGAGGGGATGGAAAAAGATATTCCATGCAAATGGAAACAAAAAGAAAGCTGGAGTAGCAATACTCATATCAGATAAAATAGACTTTAAAATAAAGAATGTTACAGAGACAAGGAAGGACACTACATAATTATCAAAGGATCAATCCAAGAAGAAGATATAACAATTATAAATACATATGCACCCAATAAGGAGCACCTCAATACATAAGACAACTGCTAACAGCTATAAAAGAGGAAATCGACAGTAACACAATAATTGTGGGGGACTTTAACACCTCACTTACACCAATGGACAGATCATTCAAAATGAAAATAAATAAGGAAACAGAAGCTTTAAATGACACAATAGACCAGATAAATTTAATTGATATTTATAGGACATTCCATACAAAAACAGCAGATTACACTTTGTCTCAAGTGTGCACAGAACATTCTCCAGGATAGACCACATCTTGGGTCACAAATCAAGCCTCAGTAAATATAAGAAAATGGAAATCATTTCAAGCATCTTTTCTGACCACAACACTATGAGATTAGAAATGAATTACAGAGGAAAAATGTAAAAAACACAAACACACAGAGGCTAAACAATACGTTACTAAATAACCAGGGGATCACTGAAGAAGTCAAAGAAGAAATCAAGAAATACCTAGAGACAAATGACAATGAAAACATGACGATACAAAACCTATGGGATGCAGGAAAAGCAGTTCTAAGAGGGAAGTTTATAGCTATATAAGCCTACCTCAAGAAACAAGAAAAATCTCAAATAAACAATCTAACCTCACACTTAAAGGAACTAGAGAAAGAAGAACAAACAAAACCCAAAGTTAGCAGAAGGAAAGAAATCATAAAGATCAGAGCAGAAATAAATGAAATAGAAACAAAGAACACAATAGCAAAGATCAATAAAACTAAAAGCTGGTTCTCTGAGAAGATAAACAAAATTGATAAACCATTAGCCAGACTCATCAAGAAAAAGAAGGAGAGGACTCAAATCAATAAAATTAGAAATGAAAAAGGAGAAGTTACAACAGACACCGCAGAAATACAAAGCATGCTAAGAGACAACTACAAACAGTTCTATGCCAATAAAATGGACAACCTGGAAAAAATGGACAAATTCTTAGAAAGGTATAACCTTCCAAGACTGAACCAGGAAGAAATAGAAAATATGAACTGACCAATCACAGTAATGAAATTGAAACTGTGATTAAAAATCTTCCAACAAACAAAAGCCCAGGACCAGATGGCTTCACAGGTGAATTCTATCAAACATTTAGAGAAGAGCTAACACCCATCCTTCTCAAACTCTTCCAAAAAACTGCAGAGGAAGGAACACTCCCAAACTCATTCTACGAGGCCAGCATCACCCTGATACCAAAACCAGACAAAGACACTACAAAAAAAGAAAATTACAGACCAATATCACTGATGAATATAGATGCAAAAATCCTCAACCAAATACTAGTAAACAGAATCCAACAACACATTAAAAGGATCATACACCATGATCAGGTGGGATTTATCCCAGGGATGCAAGGATTCTTCAATATACACAAATCAATCAATGTGATACACCATCTTAACAAACTGAAGAAGAAAAACCATATGATCATCTCAATAGATGCAGAAAAAGCTTTTGATAAAATTCAACACCGATTTATGATAAAAACTCTCCAGAAGGTAGGCATAGAGGGAATCTACCTCAACATAATAAAGCCCATATATGACAAACCCACAGCAAACATCATTCTCAATGGTGAAAAACTGAAAGCATTTCCTCTAAGCTCAGGAACAAGACAAGGAGGTCCACTCTCACCACTATTATTCAACATAGTTTTGGAAGTCCTATCCACGGCAATCAGAGAAGAAAAAGTAATAAAAGGAATACAAATTGGAAAAGAAGAAGTAAAACTGTCACTGTTTGCAGATGACATGATACTATACACAGAGAATCCTAAAGATGCCACCTGAAAACTACTACAGCTAATCAATGAATTTGGTAAAGTTGCAGGATACAAAATTAATGCACAGAAATCTCTGGCATTCCTATACACTAATGATGAAAACTCTGAAAGAGAAATTAAGGAAACACTCTCATTTACCATTGCAACAAAAAGAATAAAATACCTAGGAATAAAGCTACCTAGGGAGACAAAAGACCTGTATGCAGAAAACTATAAGACACTGATGAAAGAAATTAAAGATGATACCAACAGATGGACAGATATACCATGTTCTTGGATTGGAAGAATCAACATTGTGAAAATGACTCTACTACCCAAAGCAATCTACAGATTCAATGCAATCCCTATCAAATTACCAACGGCATTTTTTACAGAACTAGAACAAAAAAAATCTTAAAATTTGTATGGAGACCCGAAAGACCCCGAATAGCCAAAGCAGTCTTGAAGGAAAAAAACGGAGTTGGAGGAATCAGACTCCCTGCCTTCAGACTATACTACAAAGCTACAGTAGTCAAGACAATATGGTACTGGCACAAAAACAGAAACATAGTTCAATGGAGCAGAATAGTAAGCCCAGAGATAAACCCACGCACCTATGGTCAACTAATCTATGACAAAGGAGGCAAGGATATACAACGGAGAAAAGACAGTCTCTTCAATATGTGGTGTTGGGAAAACTGGACAGCTACATGTAAAAGAATGAAATTAGAAGACTCCCTAACACCATATACAAAAATAAACTCAAAATGGATTAAAGACCTAAATGTAACACCAGACACTATAAAACTCTTAGAGGAAAACATAGGCAGAACACTCTTTGACATAAATCACAGCAAGATCTTTTTTGATCCACCTCCTAGAGTAATGGAAATAAAACAAAAATAAACAAATGGGACCTAATTAAACTTCAAAGCTTTTGCACAGCAAAGGAAACCATAAACAAGATGAAAAGACAACCTTCAGAATGGGAGAAAATATTTGCAAACGAATCAATGGACAAAGGATTAATCTCCAAAATATACAAATAGCTCATGCAGCTTAATATTAAAAAAACAAACAATCCAATCCAAAAATGGGCAGAAGACCTAAATGACATTTCTCCAAAGAAGACATACAGATGGCCAAGAAGCACATGAAAAGCTGCACAACATCACTAATCATTAGAGAAATGCAAATCAAAACTACAATGAGGTATCACCTCACACCAGGTAGAATGGGCATCATCAGAAAATCTACAAACAACATATGCTGGAGAGGGCGTGGAGAAAAGGGAACCTTCTTGCACTGTTGGTGGGAATGTAAATTGATACAGCCACTATGGAGAACAGTATGGAGATTCCTTAAAAAACTAAAAATAGAATTACCATATGACCCAGCAATCCCACTACTGGGCATATACCCAAAGAAAACCATAATTCAAAAAGACACATGCACCCCAATGTTCACTGCAGCACTATTTACAACAGCCAAGTCATGGAAGCAACCTAAATGCTCATTGAAGACAAATGGATAAAGAAGGTGTGGTACATATATACAATGGAATATTACTCAGCCATAAAAAGGAACGAAAGTGGGTCATTTGTTGAGACGTGAATGGATTTAGAGACTGTCATACAGAATGGAGTAAGTCAGAAAGCGAAAAACACATATCGTATATTAACACATATATGTGGAACCTAAAAATATGGTACAGATGAACCGGTTTGCAGGGCAGAAATTGAGACAGAGATGTAGGGAACAAACGTATGGACACCAAGGGGGAAAGCCGTAGCGGGGTGGGGATGGTGGTGGGATGAACTGGGCGATTGGGATTGACATGTATACACTGATGTGTATAAAATTGATGACTAATAAGAACTTGCTGTATAAAAAAATAAATAAAATTAAATTCAAAAATTCAAAAAAAAATTATCAGGAAATCCATGTTCAAACCCTGTTTTGTCTCTATCTCTTCCTGCATTTTGGCTTTTTGGATGGAGAAGCTAGAAACAAGGAGAGAAAGTGACTTCTCAAATTTTCTAAATGATTTCTAGGTCTCTTTCAGTGTGAACAGGATATGGTTCTGTGAATTCGCCATGGGTTAATGGGAATCAGCAGTGATATGGTCTCCTGATGCCCCTTTTGTTGGTGACTGAATAGGGCCAAACCAGTGAATCAAATGATATTCTACTTATTACAAACTCCAAATGGACCATTTTCACCTGACTGCCCTGGGCTGTCAGTCAGTTTCCAGCTTACCTGGGTTTCGTAGTGTTGGGTTGTTGAAGGAGCCTTAGGGGAAAGTGGAGTCTGCTTTCCATAAGAGGGCTTCACAAATAAGGAGCCATGAGAGTTAAATCAGTGGCTTCCTAATCAAAATAATCTAGGGAAATTTTTAAATTGCAGAATCTTGGGTCCCATGCCTGAAGATTCAGACTCAATGGGTCTGTGGTATAGTGCAGAGTCATGTATTTTTTCAAATTTTCCAAGATGTTTACAGTGGGCATGCAGATTGGGGAACAACTGTCTCCATAAGGAATCTCAAATTCCTACAGGACCCAGGCAAATCAGGCTGAAAATAAAGTTCTCGAGGTCTAGATTTTACTTTCCCACTTTTGAGATATAAGTGAGTTTAAGAAATGTTTTCCTTTCCTCTTAATTCCACTATAAGAAAAATAGAACGAAGAGAATAATAAATGACAACAGATATTCAGTCTCAATGCTTGGGCTCAATAGGGAATGGTGGGGACTGTGGCAATCTAGATAATTCACATACCATCTAACTTAAAGCTTTCAGGGCTCAGATATCTCATCTGTCAAATGGGAGCAAGAAAACTTGATGGACACAATTGCCCTGAGGATAAATGAAATACTAATTAAGAAAGCACTTCATACACTGTGAAATGTTAGTTCTCATTACTACAGTTAAAACAGAAGATGATGTTGCATGTGGTAAAATGTTCTTAGGTAGCAGAGACTGAAAAGTTTTGTTTTCAGGTTGATCTTCAGAAAAGGGAGTTCTGGGTCAGAGACTTTTGTGTTTAAAAAACGATAAGATCAGAGACTTCAACTCAGCACGGCCTTTGCTTTCGGCCTGATTTTGTTTCCATTCTCTTCTTGTCAAATGGTGAAAGCTGATAGCTGGTCTCAGCAGGGGCCTGCAAGTCTTGGATGCTTGAATCCTCCAGCCTCCTGGCACCATCACCTGCCACAGCTGGAGGGGATGTGGACAGAGAAGAAGGAGTATTGGGAGGGCAGAGGCAGACGCAGAGGTGAATGAGAGGATATAGGCCCAGTGCTCTGAATGTAATGGATTCAAAGACAGGATGGAATTGGTGCTGATGAAATTGAGAAGAGCCCCCAAGCCCAGAAGGTCAGCTTTACAGCTATTTCACTGATATGGAAAGTCATCTTGGCACCAGCTCATAAGTTAAGAAGAGAAGCAAATCTATCATCAGCCAAGCCTTGCAGAGAAGTTTCAGGCCCTCAAACCTAGTAAGCACTGCTCCTGGTAGAAGCTGTCAAGTCAGACAGATAAACTGCTGGCTCCTGCGGTTTATTGAGCCTGAAATGACTGTAGAAGGTCAGTTCCTCTTAGAGTTAAGTTACATCCTCAAATCTTAGGAGGTGGAAAGGAAAAGCTTGTAACTGCCTTCTTACTATCTTGTCCCTTCTTGAGGTGACTCGAGCCAGGAATTGAACCAAACAGGGGCTCCTAACTTGTTTTATGCCAAGAACACATTTAACTATCTGTTGAAGCCTATGGACGATTTGTCAGGATAATGTTTGTAAATGCTCAAGATAAAATATATGAGATTACAAAGAAAATGAATTATGTTAAAATATAAATTATCAAAATATTAAAAATATTTGTGATATAGTAATTATAGTGCTTCCTTATTAAATAAGAAAATCTAGCAATAAGTCTTAAAACTACCATAATTTTGAAGTATTGTTGAGTAGTAATGAGTAGCAAACAGTATACCGAGATACAGTAACCGTATCATGCTATGATAATGTGTGTGTGTGGGCGGTCTATTTTTGATGAAATTACATTGCTAACACTCCTATGGGTTTGTTGCCTACGTTTATAATAGAAGAAAATTCTATATTTCAATTAGAAGTTAGTAAAGATGTAATCTTTTTTGCCTTCCAAGTTCCTAGGGATATGAGGGATCCCTAAGGGATCTAAGGACTTCAAGTTAAAAACCCTTGTGATAAGGTGATAGAAACAAATTCAGTTGACCCACCCTCCTCCCCCTCTTAGCAGACAAGCAAATGAATGCATCTCTTCAAATACCTCACTTGGGAAAGCTACAAATTTATGTTAACCATAGCTCAGAATATTTGTTTAAAAAGTAGATCTCATCTGAATGTATAAGCTGAAAATGACACAACACTGTAAATCAACTATACTTCAATTTAAAAAAATAAATTAAAAAAAATTAAAAAATAAATGTATAAGCCATATTTATTTTCTATAAACTAAATTTCAAATTCAAGACTCCACACAACCAGTTGGTAAGACGTCTCATGTCAGTTATTCTTGGTGTTTCTACCCAACCAGTTGGGGAATTTGTCATGATTCCAGGTTCTTCCTCAGTCTTTCATCATCTGGAGCGGGGGTGCTCTCTGTGTTGATCATCTGTCCACACAAGCTACCCAAGTAACGTCCATTGTTCCTCTCTGATGGCTTCTTCGGGTTCAGTGGTTCTCTGTTGCTTGACCACAGAACCTCTCCCCTATGTCTGCCTAAGTCCTTTCTTCCTAAAGGTACCATATAGCTATTTCTCTCTAGAGCCTTCAACTTCCCCATGGTTACTCATCACATATTTCCTCCAAGGCCAGAAAGTTTAGAACAGATTCCCTTTTTTTTTTTTCCCCCCTGCTGCACTGTGCAGCATGCAGGATCTTAGTTCTCTGACCAGGGATCGAACCCGTGCTCCCTGCAGTGAAAGCATGGACACTTAACTCCTGGATTGCCAGGGAAGTCCCCAGACTCCCTTCTTAAATGGGGAAAGGGAAAGAAGGAACTACAGTAGAAGGGAAATTTATTATTTAAAAATATTATCCAGTCACATATTTCTATAATTTCACTTTGGAATCAACTTCAGAAAAATGTATGCATTTGGTATGAAAACCAACCCCTTAACTACACAAAAAATTTATGATTTAATCAAAATTGTCACTACTCAATTTCGTGTCCTACTTTATTCACCAGATTTTATTCCAAATAATTTTAGGCTACTGGCAAACATAAAACCATCCTCAGTAGGCAAAGAATTTCAACTCTGAAGATATTAAAAATATGCCACAAGAAGGCCTTTCTAATATGACTCAAAATCCAAGTGTAATAAAGAAAACATTAATAAATTTTACTACATAAAAATGAAAACCACATTTATGGAATAAAAAAACACCATAAACAAAGTGAAAGCACAAATAAGATACTGAAATAGGTTTACAAAAAAGAGGGGGCTAATCACCATATCTAAAGAACTCCTAGAAATGAAGAAGGAAAAATACCAACTCCTCAATGGGAAAAAAGTCAAAGAACAAGAACATACAGAAAGGCAAAAGAAATACAAATAAAATACAAGATTTTCACTCTCACACATAATAAGAGAAAAACAAATTAAAAACTCATTGAGAGGTATCCCCTTCTAGCCGATAAGGAACATAAGTACTGGATTTATCCTCCTACATGAAATTTAAAAAACAGACAACAGTTACGGTACAGAAATTTTCAGACATTGACCATCAGGCTGCTCAGGACAGTGGTCCCTGAGAGAATGGAAACAAGTGAGATAAGTCCCCTGAATGCCTAGGCTTGGAGAGAGATTCTTTGCTGCAGTTCAGAGAGGGGAAACCCAAGTGAAGCTTTACAGTCTCCCTGAGTTGAAAAGATGGCGCTGGTTGTCCAAAAAGGTCAAGGTGACTAGAATTCAAAGGCCACCTATGAGAAGAGAACTACACACAAAAAAAGAACTTCGACATTCTGGAGAGTTGAATATTCAGGTAAATACTATTCAATGAATGCATGTGAACAAACTACCTGAGATTATGGAAAGAACTACACAAAGAGAACAAGGTGTTAATACCCAGGGATCACACAAAGATGAGAAGTTTGTGTTCCATTATCCATGGTGGTAAACCTTGTAATCAAGGGGACTGCATAGGGTCTTCATAAAATTACTGCCTCAGCAATGGGAAAAAGTTAGCCTGAGAATGAAGACTTTTCTGTACATACATAATAAAGTTTAAAAGCAAGACTTGAAAGGAGCCAACTGTTTCCAAAGAATATAACTGCATCTTATTTAAAAATCTCAAGAATACAGGAATACAAAAATATCCAACAATGTAAAATTCAAAGTGTCCAGGAGCCAATTAAAAAATTTCGGACATGACTAGGAGAAAAACCCAATAGATAAAGAGCCATAAATGACAAAGACTACAGAGCTAGTGGACAAAGATGTTAAAACAGCTATTATAACTATATTCAATAGGTAAAGAAGGTAAATTCAACGTGTTACATAAAGACATTTAATTTTTTTTAGAAAATCAAAATGGAACTTCTAGAAGTGAAAAATACAATTACTGTAATTTAAAAATTTACTAGGTGGAATTAACAGAATAGACACTGTAGAAAAAAGGATTAGTGACTTTGAAGAAATAGTAATAAAAACTATACAAAATGAAACATAGAAAAATGACTGAAAAAAATTGAACAGAGAATCAATGAGGGGAAAATTCAGGCAGTCTAATATACTAATGGAGTCCATTAAAAAGAGGAGGAGGAAAAATATTTGAGAATGACTAAAAATTTCCCAAATTGTCAAAGCAATCTTGAGAAAGAAGAACAGAGCTGGAAGTGTCATGCTCCCTGACTTCAGGCTATACTACAAAGCCATAGTAATCAAAACAGTATGGTACTGGCATAAGAACAGACACATAGATCAATGGAACAGAATAGAGAGCCCAGAAATAAATCCACACACTTATGGTCAATTAACCTATGACAAAGGTGGCAAGAAGTGGGGAGGGTGAGGGATAAATTAGGAGGTTGGGAATAACATATACACACTACTATATATAAAATAGATAATCAACAAGGACATACTGTATAGCACAGGGAACTCTACTCAATACTCTGTAATAACCTATATGGGAAAAGAATCTGAAAAAGAATAATATATGTATATGTATAACTGAATCACTTGGCTGTACATCCGAAACTAATACAACATTGTATATAAACTATACACGAATATAAAATGAAAAAATTAAAAAATATGAAAAAAACAAAGGAGGCAATAATATACATTGGAGAAGAGACAGTCTCTTCAATAAGTGGTGCTAGGAAAAGTTGAAAGCTATGTGTAAAAGATGAAATTAGAACATTCTCTTACACATACATAAAAATAAACTCAAAATGGATTACAGACCTAAATGGAAGCCCTGAAACCATAAAACTCCTAGAAGAAAAAATAGGCAGAATACTCTTTGACATAAATCATAGCAATATTTTTTGAATCTGTCTCCTAAGGCAAAGGAAACAAAATTAAAAATAACCAAGTGGGACATAAGTAAACTTAAAAGTTTTTGCACAGCAAAGGAAACCATTGACAAAGTGGAAAGACAGCATACTGAATGGGAGAAAATATTTGTAAATGGTATCACCAATAAGGGGTTAATATCCAAACTATATAAATAGCTCATACAATTCAATATCAAGAAACAAACAACCTGATTTTAAAAATGAGCAGACGACCTGAATAGACATTTTTCCAACAAAGACACATAGATGGCCAACAGGCACATGAAAAGATGCTCAACATTGCTAATCATCAGAGAAATGCAAATCAAAACCACCATGAGATATCACCTCATGCCTGTCAGAATGGCTATAAGCAAAAATACCACAAAGAACAAATGTTGGCAAGGATGTGGAGAAAAGAGAACCCTTGTACACTGTTGGTGGGAATGTAAATTGGTACAGCCACTGTGGAAAACAGTATGGAGTTTCCTCAAAAATCTAAAAAAAAAATAGAAGTACCATATGATCCAGCAATTCCACTGCTGGGTATATATCCAAAGAAAACAAAAACACTCATTTAAAAAGATACATACACACTGCTAATGCTCATAGCAGTATAATTTACAACAGCCAAGATATGCAAGCAAACTAAGTGTCCTTCAACAGATGAATGGATAAAGAAGAGTGGTTTATATATACAATAGAATACTACTCAGCCATAAAAAAGAATGAAATTTTGCCATTTGCAACAACATGGATGGACCTGGAAGGTATTATGCTTAGTGAAATAAGTCAGACAGAGAAAGACAAATACATTGTTATCACTTATATGTGGAATCTAAAAAATGAAACGAGTGAATATAACAAAACAGAAACAGACTCAGAGATACAGAGAACAAATTAGTGGTTACCAATGGGGAGAGGGAAAGGTGGGGCAAGGTTTGGGGATGGAATTAAGAGGTACAAACTACTATGCATAAAATAAATAAGCTTGAGCACAGGGAATATATTGTACAGCACAGGGAATATAACCAGTATATTATAATAACTTTAAACGGAGTATAATTATTAAAATTTTGAATTAAAAAAGTCCAAAAGTTTCCAAATTTCATGAAAATGCTAAAGAACCTCAACAAGCTGCAATAAAAGAAACATGAAAAATCCTACACTAAGGTACAACATAGTCAACTGTTTAAAACCACTGATAAAGAGAAAAATCTTTAAAATAGCCAAAGAATAAAGACATACTATACATAAAGGAATCAATATAAAAGTAACAGCAGAATTTTCATCAGAGACACAGCAAGCCAATTTTTTGGCTGCCTATAAGAAACCTACATTCACTATAAAGACACAAATATATTAAAAGTAATAGGATAAGAAGAGATATAACATGTAAACACAAATCAAAAGAAAACTGGAATGACTATATTGATATCAAATAAATTGGATTTCAGAGCAAAGAATATTACCAGTTATTTTATAATAATAAAGGGGTTTATTCATCAAAAGGATCTAGAATGCTAAATATTTATGCACCTAATAACAGAGCTTCAGAATGCAAAAAGTAAATCTGACAGAGCTCAAAGAGAAATAGGCACATCTACAATTAGAGTTGGAGATTTCATCATCCCTTTCATTAAAACCGAGAGGAAAAGATGTTAAAAAAATTTTTTTTAAATAAGGGTAGATAAAAATTCGGTCAAGATGTGAAAGATTAACAAGACTACCAGCTAACTTGACCTAAATAATATTTATAGAACTCTCCAAGCAACAACATAACACACATTCTCTCCAATGTACATAAAATATTTGTCAAGGTAGACCATATTCTGGGCCACAAAACAAGATTTAACAAATTTTAAAGGATTAAAAACAAATTAGGAATTAACAGAAAATGTGATGAAAATCCTGAGATCTAAATAATGGATTTCTAATAATCCATGGATCAAAGAAGAAATCAAAAGGGAAGCTAGAGATTATTTTGAACTGGTAAAAATGAAAACACAAATTATTGACGTTTATGGGATTAAGCTAAATAAGTACATAGAAAAAATTTATAGCACTGAAGAATAAGGGTCTGAAATTAACGATCTAAAGTTTCACCTTAAGAAACTAGGAACTGAAGAGCCAATAAAACCCAAGGTGAAAACAGGAAAGGAAATAATAAATAGCAGAAAATAATGAAATGGACAAGAGAAAAATAACAGAGGAAACATTAACAACAATAAAAAACTACAGACCAATATCTCTCATAATCGTAGATGCAAAAACTCTCAACAAAATTTTAGTAAATTAAATCTAGCAACATATAACAAGACAGCACACAATTACCAAATGGGGTTTATCCCAGAAATTCAAGGTTGTTTTAATATTTGAAAATCAATGTCATTCACCATTTTAACAGGCTAAAATCAAAATGTCATATGATCGTTTCAATGGCTGCTGAAAAGGCATTTATTTGAGAAAATCCCCAAGCTAGTCCTGATAAAAATTCTCAGCAAACTAAGAATAGAAGGAAACTTCCTTAACCTAATAAAGGGCATTTATAAAACCCTACAGCTGGGGCTTCCCTGGTGGCTCAGTGGTTGAGAGTCCGCCTGCCGATGCAGGGGACACGGGTTCGTGCCCCGGTTCGGGAAGATCCCACATGCTGCAGAGCGGCTGGGCCCGTGAGCCATGGCCGCTGAGCCTGCGCATCCGAAGCCTGTGCTCCGCGGCGGGAAAGGCCACAACAGTGACAGCCCCGCGAACTGCAAAAACAAAAAAACAAAAAAAAACCCTACAGCTATATTCATAAGTGATGACTCTCCATGTAAAAAAAAATCCTAAGAAATATATTTTTAAATGCTTTGATAAAGTTGCAGGATACAAGATCAATACACAAAAATTATTTATATTTTTATATGTGAGCAACATACAATCAGAAAATAAATTTTTTTAAAATATCTGACAACAGCATTTAAAAATATGAGAAATTAGCAGTGTATTTGGCAATAGATGTGTAATACCTGCATGCTGAAAACTATAAAACATTGCTAAGAGAATTTAAAGAAGACATAATATATAGAGAAATACACTGTGTTCTTGGATCAGAGGACTTCTCACTGTTAAGATGTCAATCCTCCCCCAGATTGATCTATAAACTCCATGTAATCCCAATAAAAAACCAACAGGATATGGAAATGCAAAGAACTGAGTATAGCTGAAACAAGCTTACAAATGAATTAGAATGTTAAAGGATTTACTCTTTCTGATTTCAAGGATATTGTAAAGCTACAATAATCAATACGATGTTGTGTTGGATCAGGATAGACAAATAAGTGAGGAGAATGGAACAGAGAGTCCAGAAATAGACCAACACATACAGTGTAAATGGATTTTTGACAAAGGTACAAGGGCAATTCAATGGGGAAGGATAAGCTTTTCAATAAATAGTGCTGGAGTAATTGGTTAGCTATATGCAAAAAAATGAACCTCAACAGTACCTTGCACCATACACAAAAATTAACTTGAAATGAATCATAGACTTCAATAAAACTATAAAACTTCAAAAAGAAAACAAAGGAGAAAATTTTAATGATCTGGGGTTTGGCAAAGATTTCTTAAACACAAAAAGCATGAACTATAAAAGAAAAAGATCAGCTAACTGAACTTAATATCATAAACTTTTGCTCTTCAAGAATTGTTAAAATGAAAAGTCAAATCATAGACTAGGAGAAAACATTTTATATATACACACATAGAGAAATAGACTTGTAAATAGAATATGCAAGAAACACAACTCAACAGTAAAACAAGCAACCCAGTTAAAAAGAGACAAAAGATTTAAATAGACAATCTACCAGAGAAGAGAGATTTGGAGAACAAATAATGTCATGAAAAATTGCTCAACATAATTAGTCATTAGGAAAGCACAAATTAAAACCACAATGAGATACTACGACATATACCTTCTAGGGTGGCTAAAATTAAGATGAACTACACCCATTGCTGGTGAGGATAAGAAGCCAACAAACGGTGTGAATGCAAAAGTGCAACTTTACTTTGGAAAAGTTTGACAGTTTCTTTAAAAGTTGGACACTTACCTACTATATATCCAAGTCATTCCAATCCCAGGTGTTTACCCAAGAAAAATGAAAGTATATGTCAATCTATAGACTTATACACAAATGCCCACAAAAAGTTAATTAATGAAAAAAACCCTAATGTCCATCAACAGCTGACTGGATCAACAAATTGTGTTATTTCTGTGCAGCGGAATACTATTCAACAATAAAGAGGCTTTAACTATTAATACACGTGACAGCGTGTATCAATGAATCTAAAATCATTAGGTTAAGTGAAAGAACACACAAAACGGAACATACTACAGGATTTAGTTTTTTGTAAAATTCCCCAAAATGTAAACAACCTATAGTGACAAAACAGATTAAGTGGTTGCCTTATCTGGATGGGGGCAAAAGAAAGGAGGGATTGCAAAGGTCCACAAGGAAAATTTTTGTTGTGATGGTAATTTTCTGTGTCTTTATTTTGGCTGTAGTTTCACAGGTATGCACATTTGTCATAATTCATCAAAATGTATACTTTAAATTCAATTTACTGTATGTAAATTATACCTTAATAAAGTTGATTTTAAAAAAAGAAGAGAGGGCTTCCCTGGTGGCACAGCGGTTGAGAGTCCGCCTGCCGATGCAGGGGACACAGGTTCGTGCCCCGGTCCTGGAAGATCCCACGTGCCGCGGAGTGGCTGGGCCCATGAGCCGTGGCCGCTGAGCCTGTGCGTCCGGAGCCTGTTTTCCGCAACGGCAGAGGCCACAACAGTGAGAGGCCCGTGTACCGCAAAAAAAAACAAACAAAAAAACTGAAAGGCAAAAGTTGAACAACACCCTGTGTTGTTTTTATCAAAATATAAAATTGCTGAGGACAACTGGCAAAATGCCAATATATTTTAGCTAAATCATAATGTTGTAATTTGGGGGAGGAAAAATTCCCCAAGGTGGCCACTGCGAGGAAAAAAATATTCAAAAGTTTTTGTAACTATACGGACACATTTATTTATAGTCGACTCACTTTTTTAGGCATGTGCTTCCATGCATGGGTGAGTACACACACGAAATCATCAGATCTACCACAGAATTAGGCTTTAAAATCTTAATACTCAATATTATCCACTGAATTTCAAGTTCAAGTGTAATAAAGAGTCTGACTCCACTTTTGGTAGTTGACAGCTGACAGTTTAAGCCCTACCACTTCCTTTTCCCCTGCTGCTGTACATCTGGGAAAACTGATAAGAAAGCCCACAGACGGCCTCCTTTGCTGTCAGCAGGCAATGCAAATCACACAAGCCTTGACCCACACACAAGGACCCTCATCCCAGACCCACCACCTAACCACCATCAAGCTCTGCACCAGTCTCTTTTCCTTGCTCTTTCAAGCCTTTTTTGGATCAGCATGGGAGCCAGCCCTGATCTCCCCAGAGAGCCTTATTATGTAATAAATCATTTCATGTCCTCTTGGTTCATGTGCAGTGCCCTCAGTTTCAACATCTGAACCAAATTTGGGGGGTGAAGGTTGGGAGAGTACATCCTGTCTATGCAGAGTGACTACAACAATCAGCTATAGCTGATTTACAACAGCTGGTTGGTGGGGGGAAGACACCAACGTGAGGATGGCAGGCAGCTTCTAGGATGGTCCCCAGAGATCCTCACCTCTTGATACTCAGGTTTCTCTCTTTACTTGAATGTGGGCTGGACCTAGTGACTTGCTCCTAATGAATATAATATGGCAAAGTGATGAGATGTCACTTCTAAGATTAGGTTACAAAAAGACCCTGACTTCCATCTTTCTTGCCTTCTCTTGCTCACTGAGGGAAGCCAGCTACCAGGTTGTGAGCTGTGCTATGGAGAGGCCAACTTGGAAGTTGATGCTCCCACAGTAGAGCTTTCAGATGAGACTGCAGCCCCAGCCGGAACTCCTATCACAGCTTCGTGAGAAGCCCTAAGCCAAAGGCCTCAACTAATCTGCTCTCAAACTCCTGACACAGCAACTGTGAGATAATAAATGTTTGCTGTTTTAAGCCTCTAAATTTGGGGGTAATGTCGTTACTCAGCAACACCTAATACAAAGAGTGTGTTCTTGAGTATGAGACTTCCTGGAGAACAGAAATAAGTATCAATAAGAGAAGAACGATAAAAGATTAGTGTCTCAGAGACTACTGGAAAGATAAAGGGGGCAGAAGCAAACTTCAAGTAATAAACTGGAAGCAGATCTTATGTTGACTAGAACAATGTAGTTGGTGATCTTGGTAAGCGCAGCATCTGATTGCCACAAGTAACCGGGAATCACAAGTGCCCTCCTGGTCTGAGAAAGTCAGTGACTACATCATTTTGGGAGGGAAGATGTCCTTTTTCCAACTGTCTTGAACCTTTGGTTGATCCCATATGAACATCAAGGCATGAAGCAACTGCTTCGTTCCGATGAAAGAGGTCAATGAAAACAGTGCTAAGTCAGCGCTCTTTTACCAAACAAGATCTCCTTTTACTAGCAGTGCCACAGAGAGCAATTTCACCTTAATTACAGCCCAGTCTTGATCACCTGTCATTGTTACTGATTGCCTGCATGAAATGAATGTCTTAAATGAGATGAAGTTCAGTCCCCTATTCCCTGTTTCAGGAGTGGCAAACCATCATTTTATCTGACATCACTTTTTGAAATCAGAATTTTCTTCAGTATTATCTGTAGATACCTTCCTCCTATTATCCTGGGAAGATCAGGGACATGCAATAGGATCTTTCTCAACTTCTCTGTACTTCAAATCTCTCTGCATAATTACCAATCTTCACCTCCTTTTGCCCTGTTTCAGAAAGAGTGGCAGTCTTCCACTTTCTCCAAGTTTGACCCCTCCACTAGCACTCTTAACCCAGCTCCTATCTCCCTTTGCTGAGCCATCAATCACCTCCACTCACATCTTCCTTCTTCGTAGTCTAGAAGTCTTTCCACCCACAGATTATGTTCTTCCACCACTGATACCCCTTCCAGCTACCATCCTATATCTTTCCTCCCCTCAACTGCGTTACTTCTTGACTTCTTATTCATTCTTAAACCTAGAGAAATTTGATTTACATACCTACCATTCTACTATGTTGTATTCAAAAGCACCACTACCAGCAGAATTATAGTGGGATGGATCCTGAATGGTGACCAGTTCGGATGAACTTACAGATATGCCCATGATCCAATCATTCTCATTCAGTGAAGAGCTATTCGCTGCCTGATATGTGCCAGGCACTGTTCTATGCTTACCAGTAATTCATAGATGTGCCAGGAAAAACAATGCCAGGGATATAGCAGTAAACAAAGAAGACAGGATTCTCTGCCCTCTTGGAGCTTACATTTCTAGCGTAGGAGGATAAACCAAAAAGGAAAACAAAATAACATAATTAAACAAGTATAAAGTATGTCAGCTCTGAGAAATGCTATGATAAAAATAAAGTAGGGAGGGGGGCTATACAGTACAATGGAAGTGGGAAAAGTGGTGAGGCAGGATCTTATAGAGATGCTTCAGGGCACAATGGTTAGGGGAGAAGATTCTGGAGCTGAAGGAGCTAGGTTCTTATCCCTCCTCGCCCATCTTCTAACTGTGTGTTCTTAGGCAAGGCATTTAACCTCCTGGTACCTTAGATTCCTCATCTGTGAAATGGGAAGGATGTTAGAACCTACCAAATAGGGCGGTTGTAAGGACTGAATGTGTTTACAATGTATAAAAGATTTAGAACATTGCCTGAGTTCAGTCAGGGCTCAAAAAATGTTAACCCTATTATTCATTCATTCAATAAGTATTTACTTAGCACTCATTAACCTGTTAGATTCTATGAAGTATATTAAAATGAGATGCATTCCTGACCTCTCAAAAAATATGGTATGAGTACATACACAAAAGCACAATACAAGGTGGTATAAAACAAATTCACTCTTTCAGAGGGAGACGCTTACTCTTTCAGAGGGAGACATTACACTCGTATTGTCACTCCTTACACAACATCAAGGTGCTCTGAAAGTATCTTCTCATCTAGGATCTCTCCTGGCCTTCACCACAATCATGAGAGATACTATTGCCCTCATTATACCTGTTGGGTAAGTAACACATAGGTATCCATTGAATCCCTACTCAACAACTTAGTGGCTCAGCCTGGAGGCGCAGGTGAAGTGGCCAGTGCACTGACTCAGAGTATGACCTTTTACACCACAAAAGCCCGTATTTAAATCAAGAACTACAAATTAAACTGTGTGATCTTGGACAAACGCTTTCACCTCCCAGAGCCTCAGTTTTCTCATGGGCGAGATGAGGACAATCAATTCTAGCTGCATCAGTCTCATGCAAGGACGAAATGAGGTATATGAGGGACTGTGCACATCTTCCAGCCCTTAACAAGTACCCAATAAAATGGTGGCTTTAAAAGAAAACAAGGCAAAGCAACGCATGTCTCTCGCGATTCTGTCAGCTTGTACTTCCATGAGGCCTCCAGATCACCTTCAGATTCACAGGATGACACAACAAACATGTCAATGAGAACAAAAATGAAATACAGGAACTATACCTGAGTCCACAAGAATTCACTTCCTCTCAAGCCAAAAGTTTCGTGAACTTCTCGTTTGCTTGTAATATAGAGTGCCGTGTTGCCATATGCAATATGGGGGGGGTTCTTTTTTTTTTTAGATCTGCATTTAAGCTATGCTAACCAATGATTTCAAATGCAAATGAATAGTGCTTTACTCAAAATATGAGCTCTTGAAAAGTTTTGTGTAAATTGGGTTTTGTAAATCATCTCAAAGTTTCAAGGAAAGATTTTAATGTAAAGAATCTCTAGGGTAAATCCTTTCAGATAAACATGGATCGTTGCTAGATTGACCCATTGACCCAGTTTATCTACTTTATCTTCTTTTAACGTGCAGATTTTCAAATATCCAGGAGCTAATGCAGCACACATGACTTGGGTGGAAACCAGATTTCTTTACCCAGGAGAAAATGACATGAGAGACTGCTGAGGGTGGGAGTGTCTCCGTGAGAAAATGAGGGGTTTGATGCGAAGCTTAGAAAACTCAACTTCCACAAACTTAGGAAAGTTGTGCATAGCAGACTTTTGGGCTGAAATAGGTCCTTAGAAATATGAGTCTGCTCTGAGATTATAAACAGTGATCTGGGATGGTGCAAAGTCCTCAGGCTTCAGCACCCTGGAAATAACCTATATCAATAATTTACTCCTGAGTTCCCCCAAATGTCCCAGCTTGCAATCAAAAAAGACAGTGTGATTAGTAATAGTTCACACCTGTAATGAACAAACTGCGATCTTTGTGCATCAGAGAAAGCTTCGTGAGAGATGGCAACATTTGTCCGAACCCTCAGCAGTATGTGCCGGAAGCTAACTGAAAGGCACAATGAAAGATGAGGCCTGATATTTACCAAGTTCCAGCAGGACATGAAGGCGACGGCGTGGAAATGGATAAGCTGAACATACAGGCGACATCTATTCAAAGCATATTCTCCTCTAAGCGGCTTGTATGGTTCAACTAACAGCAGTTGAGGCAAGTGCGATTTGAAATCTTTTCTAGATCATATTCTTACAATGTTTTGCAACCTCCTAAATTGGATCTTTTGTGTCGAGATTTCTACAAGCAGGTCTAAATCCCTGAGAGAAAAGGAGAAGGAGAAGAGACGATGGTGGTGGACAGGATGGCTGGGAGAAGAGATAAAGAAAGAAGTGGAATCATTCACCTGCACACTGAGGGAAGGACACCTGCTAGGTCGCACTGCACCCTCCTATGTGGCTCTGGACCAGGCTCCTAGAGAACCAAGGTGGCTCGCTGTTGGAGTATTGGACCCTTCCAGCCAGTGTCCTACTAGAAACAACTTGCTGCTCTGGTCACCGGTTGCCCTAGCAACAGCCTAGATTATGTCCATGGGCATTAAAGCCAGGCAGTCCTGGGTGTTGGGATCCTGGTTCCTCTACTCACTCGCTGGGGGATTTGGGACAGCTTGCTCAACAGCTCTAGTCTCTGTGTCTTTTTTTTTTTAATTATGTGTAACACAAAGTTATTTAAGTCAATAAATTTTTTTTTATTTTTTTTGGCGGTACGCGGGCCTGTCACTGCTGTGGCCTCTCCCGTTGCGGAGCACAGGCTCTGGACGCGCAGGCTCAGCGGCCATGGCTCACGGGCCCAGCCGCTCCACGGCACGTGGGATCTTCCCCGACCGGAGCACGAACCCGTGTCCCCTGCATCGGCAGGCGGACTCTCAACAACTGCGCCACCAGGGAAGCCCCTAAGTCAATAAATTTTTAAGGAATTTCACATGTTCTGATTCTTTCCACTGCCAATCACCTTAGTTCCTCCAAACTCATAATCTTCAAGATAAAACAGCCCTTTCAAAAAGAAGTTGTCATGTGAGTCAGCCCACAATTCTTTTAGTTAGGCTTCTTTGATCTCCAGTGAAATATGGACACGCTTCAAAATTCCCCACCTGTAATCTTTGGGATCCAATTTCCTCAAGCGATTTCCTTTAGGACCATGTTTAGGGTCAGGCGATGGATCTGCCTGGTACTGAATTTGACACCCTCTAAAAGTGTATTAGGTTCAAATCATAGTCACTCCTAAGCCATCACACCCTAGAACAGTACAGATCATTGGGATACGCCAATACCGTTTTATCTGTAACACTGGATCATGATACTGTACCCAGGACCTCATAAGTCTGTTGTGCAACTGAAGAAAGGAATACACGCACAGCCATGACACAGAGCAGGGGCTCTGTCAGCAACAGGTACAGCTGCCATTCAAGCAGCATCAGGGACCCTTAGAGGACTTGCTTTATGGAGGTGTTTTTGGCATGATAATAAGAGATAACAGTCATAGAACACTCGCTATGCATCAGGCAGGCCAGGTTCTAAGTGATTTACCAGGAACTAACTCATTGAATCCTCACAATGCCCCTATGAGGCAGGTTTAAGGGCTATAAGCATTTTGCAGAGGCAGGGATACTAGGGGAGGAAACAGTGCTATTTCTGGTCCCAGGTCAGCCTGCAAGTGAGGGTTGGATGCAGGGTCTGTGCCCAGGTGGTCTGGCTCCAGAAACCATACACATCACTTTACACAGTACTGCTGCGATAACACGTCATTTAAAAAAATCCAAACAAAGTGGTATCTGTAAACACATGCGTGGTCACTTAAACAAGTGTGGTATTATGTCAGGTCATATATATACATACAGTATACATACAGGTATATATACTTGAATATATGTCAAAACTATCTTCCTAGCCTAAAAGGACTTGCACAAGTCAACCAGCTGTCTGTCTGCACCCTGGACAGTGATAGCTTCTTCAAACAACCTGAACATTAGCAAAGGGACATCCAGGGTACTTTCCTATGGTCTCTTTACGGCACCATCATGTATCCACAACTTAAGTCACTGAAAGCAGAGACCTAGTAGTCACTTCGAATTCCACCCCTTCTAATACTTCTGAACCAATTCTCCAGCAAATATTCTATAGGTCTACAGATTTTAGAGCCGAGATTTCTCTTGTATCCATCCCTTCTTCTCCATTCTCAATCCCACTGTTTTCAGTTCAAGCACTTATCAACGTCCTTTCAGGTAACTGGATCGGACTCCTAACCTTTCTTTCTGACAACATTCTTGCCCACTCCTGCCCCCAAGAAATCCATTTTCCTCACTGCTATTGACAAATCATTTTAAAACACAAGTCTTAGAATATTGAGCCTCTACATCTAGAGAATGAAGCCTAAACTCCTTATTAAGGTACCTAAATCCCTTTTGATCTGATCTTTTCATCTCTTCCCACTTCCCCCAGACGCAACCACACATGCATTGGCAGCCTCTGTTTCCTCTGATCGGTAAGCCTTCTCCCTCCCATATACCCTCCCCACTAGCTTCTACATCCATAGCCGTCATTTGGAAAGACCCTCCTCAACCGTGAAAGCTTTGTCCAAATATCACCTGCTCTAGGAAGCCTTCCATGAATTCCCCATGAAAAGTTAGCTGCCTTTACCTCTGTGCCTATAACCGCCAAATCATAACTTTTCCCTTGACACTAGCATATAAGCCCCTGATGGCAAGTGCTGTGTGTACACAATATGTTCTCAGCCCCCAAACGGTTTCTGGCATGTTGGAGGAGCTCAACAAATTCTTGTTATATTATTACCTCAGCCCTATCATATTAGAGTTGTTTGTTGACAAGTCTGCCTTTTCCACAGGAATGTGAGCTCCTGGGGGCAGAGTCCTTTTTGCCTCCATCCCAGCACTTTTTTGCCTCTATCCCAGCACTTTTCACAGTGCCTGGCCAAAAACCAACCAACCAACCAAAAAACCCTTAGTATTTATTGAACAAATCAATGCATAGTCCAATAAATGAATAAACCACAGAAGCCTCCAGGATCTCCTTGCCTGTCAGAATAACCTAAAATTATGTTTAGTCGTATGTCTAGAGCTCTAGTAGTTTGTCTGTTATATCTACTAGTGTTTAGAGGGAATTCTCACCAGAAGCAAATCAAGTCCAGCTGGAAGATGCTGTTATAAAACAAACTAGATTCCAAGAGACCAAAAGGTGCATTGATTGCATATGTCATGAATATAAATAAAAATATTTATAAGCGAGATATAAATTTTAATTTGGAAAAAGAATAGCTCTTGCAGGATGTCTATTCAGGTGTACTTACTCAACAAAAGGAACTTGAAAAAGCCGTGATTTGATGTGTGGTCTACAAAGGACAAAATTCCCACTCAGGTGAGGGTTTATAAAAAAAACTCATTTCACAATGGCTCCTGGGAACTTTTGTGTTTGTTACGTCATTTCCCCGTGTGGTGGCTGTTAGGATCATCACTACTGCAGACAAGTAAATGAAGACACAGAGAGCTTCAGGTTGCAGAATAAACTCCTGCTGCAGTAGACCCTAGGGTTCTCTATTACTTAGAGTGGACCAAATATATCCAGCTATGTTATCCAAACGCAGAGTGACAGGTTGTTTGCTGGAAAAGGTGCCCTAAGATGGGACCTCATCTCCTGAAAGAGGCCTTAGAACATCTGCCAAATGCATTCCTGACTTAACACCTGAGCTCTCTGTGGCGACAATTGTTCAATTCCATTTACTTCATTGAGCACCTACTGTGTTCACCAAGCACCTACTGTGCCCAGCACATAGTGTGATTTCTATAATCTGAGAAGGGCATAAATGGTCCTGAAAGACACGAATGTTGCACCAAAGACTGTGCAAGATTCCTGGTAACGTATTGCTGGACAGGCAAAGACAATCTTGAGGGAATATTTAAGGATAAAGGAAATTTTAAAAATTAGAAAAGGGGTGTGTTGATAGTATATATGTATTTTTTTATATATTTGTTTTATTTTTGGCTGTGCTGGGTCTTCGTTGCTGCACGCAGGCTTTCTCTAGCTGTGGCGAGCGGGGCTACTCTTCCTTGCAGTGCACGGGCTTGTCATTGCAGTGGCTTTTCTTGTTGCGGAGCACAGGCTCTAGGCACGTGGGCTTCAGTAGTTGCAGCATGCGGGCTCAGTAGTTGTGGCACGTGGGCTTAGTTGCTCCGCGGCATGTGGGATCTTCCCGGACCAGGGCTCGAACCCGTGTCCCCTGCATTGGCAGGCAGATTCTTAACAGCTGTGCCACCAGGGAAGCCCGATAGTATATTTTTA
Organism: Pseudorca crassidens; assembly: GCF_039906515.1. Taxonomy (NCBI): domain Eukaryota; kingdom Metazoa; phylum Chordata; class Mammalia; order Artiodactyla; family Delphinidae; genus Pseudorca; species Pseudorca crassidens. Next base: position 22,241,485 of record NC_090312.1, read on the forward strand.
AATGAAAAATTTGGTAACAAATCTGTGAGCACAATATTGTTATATACACATATACTGTACAAAGACATGCACACAAACATAATGAAAGGAATGGAAATGTACACACCAGAATATTATCAATGCTTTCTCTATAGAGATTATGATTAGTTTTTTAGTGTCTTCCATAGACTTTTGTACAATACAGTGCTTTAATGATCCGATTATAAGTTTTTTAAAAGTTTAAAAAATAAAAGTTTTGCTTTAAAAAAAGGGGGGGAGGGGCTATAAAATGTAGAAAATGTTGCTGAGAAGGGGAAAGGGAGAAAGATAAGCACACACATTTCATGTTTGTAACATTATGTGGCGAGCGGGGGCTACTCTCCTTTGCTTTCCTGCTAGGACAGGATCAGCCAGACTCGTCCCCAAGATGTGGGATTTGAACTTCCAGGAGAGGTAAATCAAGTTTCTTGGTTGATTTAGTGAACCATGTTTTCTCAATTGCTACATCACCAGTCTGGTGTATTAAATCAGAATCATTGCCAATGGCCAGTGTCCCAAACTCTGGAGTAGAGACCCAGCTCCAGCCTGGCAGTAGAGTGCGTACTTGAAAGGCTTTAGGTTCTCAGGGGATTCGGTTTTTCTACAGTGCAGTCGGCTTCCAAAACAGGAGGCAGCTGGCAGTGCTGGGGGTACTCAGAAATCAGAGACCCATCACGGAGTTTGAGGAACCTTATGGCGGAGGGTTTTATACTTTATGGTTTCTTAGTGGTGATCAAGAGACACCAGGTTTCACCTTATTGTCCTTTGATATCATGATTTTTTATAAAAGAGCTGAGAGGTAGAATAGAGCAGAGGACACCTGCTCTACAGGGCCACTCTCTGTCCCATCTTCCCACAGAACCACAGATCTGCTCTGAGCCCCAGGGTCATTATTCAACAAAATTTGCCGAGTCTCTTCCCCAGTTCATGCCCTGTGCTAGGTTTGGGAAACACAAAGGCATCTAAAATATGGTGTGTGATTTGAAGGACTCGCAGCCTGTGAGTGAAACAGGCTTGGGGGGAAAACAATCAAGAACAATATAATCTGTGGGACGTGATAGCAGAGAGGTAAACCCAAAGTGATGGGTTCCAGCAGACATTCTCTAAGTTACAACATTTGAAGGGAGTAGAGGTTTGGGGAAGGGGTGAGAAGTACTCACTATATTATGATATTTAGTTTTATGTATTGAATCGGCATCTCAATCTCCTTACTGTGTTACCCAGTGCCTCTCAACGCTGACTGTACATTAGACTAACTTGAGGCTGTTAAGGGAAATAATGATGTACAGGCTCCATCCAGACCACTTGGGTTAGAATCTCTGGACCACAAGCCTTGGCCATATTTTTAAAGTTCTCTGAGTTATTCTAATCTACAGCCAGGGTCAAGAACACAAGTGTAATCCTTTGCACCCCAGATTTCCCACATTCAAGATGAGAGTGACAGCTCCTGTGTTAGCATCTAAGAGTTACTGTGAAGGACCTATGAAACAGTATTATGTGAAAGCACAAGGAATAACGTTTTATATAAACCTAAAGCCATATTTCTCACGTTATCAATCAATGGGTAGCAATGCTTTAAAAAATGTTTACTTCTTGGATGGTTGCTTCGTTTGTTGTAGACTAAATATGACCCAGGATCCCATAAACTCCTTGGTGAGTAGGCAAAGTAGGCTTGCCATCGGCCCAATGTCAAATCGGCATTGGTATCGAGAAACCCAGAGTACTAAGTGACGAGTTTACTGAATTACAAAAACTACATAAGCATTACACATACAGATGTCATGGAAATGTGAAGTACAGACTGTAGCTAGTTAAGTCTGGCTGCTGGAGGAGGAAGGAAGGAAGGGAGCTCACATTATTTGACCACCTTCTGTGAGCTGGGCTCTTTATGTATATTACCCACAATGGCATTTTTGAAACATTAAGTTATGAAATCAGTTTAGTGGGTCACAACCAGTATTTCTTAAATAAAATACAATGGAAGAAGAATAAAAAAGGAGAGAAATGTATGAAAGCTTTGTTTTGGTTATACAGGGATGGATTATGTGTACATGTAACATACTGCATTGTGATAAAAGACGATTTCTTACTCCAGGCTGCTGCAAAAATATTTGAAAATCACCACCTGAAGAGACAGTTATTATGAAATTCAATTTACAGAGGCTCAGAGATCTTAAATAATCCACCCAAGGCCTCATGGCTAGCAAGTGGCAGAACCCTTTTTACCAATATACCTTAACCTCCTGGAAAGGGCAAGCCTCACTGATGAAGAAATAATAGATATCTGCAGAAGGAATATACACGTTTTCATAATTATTATTTTTAATAACACTAGCTGAATGACAGTATTGCTGCCTCATTTTATCGTTGAGATGTAACGTTTTCCAGACTCACTGATTTATTAACTGTCATAACACTAGCCACAGTTTGAACCCCAGCTAAAATTTTCTTTTCACTTTCATCACTTCTAAGCTTGGTAGGAACTCCTATGCTGCGGGTTCGTTTTGTTTTGATTTCTTTCCTTTGTTACTCCAGGCACATCATTTCTCCACGAGGAAGCACAGGCCCCCTCCCTGGCTCCCCCTCCCCCTTCCTGCGAGGTGCAGCCGCCCCCAGGCTAAGCCCACCAGCCCAGGGCACACCTGGCTGTCTTAGCAGACCCTGTGGCAGAGCGGCTGAGTGGACAGATTTGCACACAAGTGCTGCACCTGGACAAACAGGACTCAGACCCTTCAGGTCCAAGGGCAATATTGCCCCATGGATCATTTTACTGGCTACAACCTCAGCTTTCTCACTGAGAAATTCCTTCCCAACTCAGGGTCTGTAAAATCCCAAGAACGCTTCTTAGCAAGACAGACTTCAGAGTGGTTTTGACAACTTGGAAATATCACCGAAGCGATCGTTTAATGATTTTATGTGTTTTTCTTCTTGAGCCTCCTCTGTTTCTTCAAGACCCACAGATTTTTTTTTTTTTCTTTTTACTGTGGCTAAGCAGAGCCCTGACCTTGTCCACAAATATCCTTCGGCCTAATAAAAAAAATGATCAAGCACAAGTACCCAAACCCACAAAGTTGGAGGAAAACCCTCTACAGACCAGCCCACCTGTACTCACAAAGCCAGGGAGGTTTCCACTTGAGGGCAGGCATTATTTGGGGTTGGGGGGTGGGTAGATGGGGAAGAATCTTTGAATGAGGAGAGATAGGGTCACAGAGAGATGGGGTCATGATAGAAGAGGTCTGGGAGTAGAACTCCCTCTACTCGAGTTGAACCTATTTCCCAGGCTGCTGGGCTATTGGGGAGAAGTTTCAGTCTCCTCTATGCTGGAGAGGTGGCAGTGGTTAGTCAGTCTTACCTTATCCAGGGGGACATGGGCTTTGATTAAGGGGGGGGGCAGGTCTGGCTACATAGATTTTGGGGTCACTGCAAAAAAGGGGGCTCCCTGTTGAAAAATTATTAAGAATTTCAAAATGGTGACCATAGAACATTAAACCAAACACGGGACCCTGTGAGACCGTCCATACAGGTCACACGCCCATGAAAGTGACCCTGAGGGGGAGAGTTACATTTTTAGCACCATATCACCTGGATATTGAGTCATTAAATAAAATGAACCTTCCTGCTAACCCTATCCCCTGCTACCATGTGTACACATTTTTCACGTGGATGCTCTGGTTACCATGTTCCAATAGGCTGTATAACAAACATTTAAATAGAATTTACTAGGTACCGGGCCCTAGACTAATAATTAATATGCATTATCTTGTTTAATATTGACAAAAACCCTAGGAGGTAAGAAGTACTGTTGTTCCTTTTTGCAGATGAGGAAACTAAGGCTTAAAGGACGATCATTTATTTGCCTAAGGTTATTCACTAGAAAGTGGCATTCAGCCTGTGTGCCTTGGGACTGGGAGAGGCAAGAGAGGCACTTGCCATGGGAGAAAAGCTCAAGGGGATGTGAAAAAACCTAGTAATCAAGATAAGTACTACTTTAATGCAGTCTTTTAAACGTTTTGAGATCATTGTAGATTGATATGCAATTGTGAGAAATAATATTCTTGGTACTCTTTACTCAGTTTCTTCCAATGGAAACATCTCACAAAACTATGGGAAATATCCTAACTAGGTTATTGACATTGAAAGAGTAAAGATACAGACCATTTTTATCTGCACAAGGATCCCTCACATTGCCCCAAATTTCCTTTTTTTTTTACTCTGTGACAACACAGAAATATCAGATACCAAAGTCCATATTGCCCCTGTGTTGACCCAAATACATGTTACCAATTATTTATTATACTTTGGTATCATTAAAAAATCATTCTGCAAATTCCTTTAGTTTTCCTTCTAGGCATTACTCAAAGTTGGACATTTCCTGGCTAGCAACAGTTTGTAAACTACACTCTTCTTATTAGGAAAAGAATCACAGAAGTCCCAGATAAAAGTCCCCATAGGTGATTTGTGTAGAATGGGAAAAAGCCTCACAGGTAATCCGCAATACGATACTGCATCACACTAGCTTCGCCCTTGACTACCCATCGTGTTACTTTAATAACAAACATATGGGAGGACCAAGGAGCTGATTCTCTGGGGTAAGCCAGACAGGGACAGAGCCCAAAAGAGAGAGATCCCAGATTTACTTGACAAGGCCATATTTTCCTGGGGTGCTTTGGACAACGTATGGATGACACAGCTGCAGATCTTGGCTATTCTAGTTTAGTTTCCCATGGTGCCAGAAAGTGTCATGCGGAGGTAATGACCAGTTGGTATGAGTGTGATTCCCAATGCCTGTGCAGCTACTTATTTTCACTCTTTCTGGCCCATCCTCACCCATTCCCCTTACAGCTACAAATCTTGATTGATGGTCAGTCAACACAGGCTTTGTCAACATAACAGAAGGGTAGAAATAAAACTGTCACTAGAATAGTGCTTCTCAAACATCCATGGGCATGCAAACCACCTGGAATATTGTTACAAGACAGATCATAATTCATTACGTCCTGGGTGGGGCCTGAGTTTTGCATTTCTAACAAGCACCCAAGTGATGCTGATACTATTGGTCCGTGAACCACTGCTCGTAGAAAGAACCCATCTCACCAGGACCTGCAACTGAATTCCCTGAGATTGAATTCAGGTTATAATGAGACTGGGGTTTTGCTTTTTGTTAGGGGACTTTCATTGGCCAGGTTAGACAGAGAGCTTTGGTCATTCAGCCCCCTCTAGTGGATGAAATTATGACATGGGGGGAAAAAATCAGGCTTCAATGAGAGCGCATCAAAAGGACAGGAAGATGGAGCACGTCCTGGCACTATTGGAATCCCTGGTTTCAGAGGCTCCTGGAGCCCTGCTGAATCCCACACAGCCTGGTTGTTCAACTCTTCATTCTTCAGATTGCCAGGGCAATAACTTTCCTCTCTTTGTTTAACCACCTATAGTTAGCTTTCTATTATTTACGATCAAGATTCCTAACAAAAATTATAATGTGATGGCTAAATAAATTATGACATTTCTCCATGGAAGAATCATACAGCTATCAACAACCATTATTTCAAATATATATATATATATTTTTTAAGATGGACAAATAATATAAGGTTAAGTGAAAAAAGCATAAGACCAGTGTAGACATAGAGCATAATCTGAACTATATAAATTTTTGAAGAATATTAAAAGTCAATCCTGAAGAGCATAAACAGTAGTTATGGTAGAGGCTGAATAATGGACCCCTGAATGTGTCCTAATCCTCAGAACCCGTGAATGTTACCTTACTTCGCAAAAGGGACTTGCCAATGTGATTAAAGATCTTGAAGTGGAAAGATTACCCTGGAGTATCGGAATCAGCTTCATACAACCACAACGGTCCTTGTAAGAAGGCAGGAAGGTCAGAGTCAGAGGAGATGATATGAGGGCAGAAGCAAAATTCGAGTGATGTGCTTTCAAGTGGCAGGAAGGGAATCACAAGCCAAGGAAACGGGTCCCAGAAATTGCAAAAAGCAAGGAAACATTTTGCTCTCAGAAGCTCCAAGAAGGAATCAGCCCTGCCAACACCTTAACTTTAGCCCAATGAAACTGATTTCAGATTTCTGACATCCAGAACTGTAAGATAACAAATTTGTGTGGCTTAGAGCCATTATGTTTGTGATAACTGGTTACAGCAGCAATAGAAAACAAACGTAGTAGTTGTCTCTGTACTTTCCTTTGATCAACATCTTACTTAAAAGAAACACAAATCAATTTAACAGAAGGATTAAGTACAGCTTGCTGTAAGAGGTGGTATGAATAATATTTTTCTACATTTCAACATAGCTCGGTTCCTGTCTAGGACTGTAGAATATAATCAGAATGAAGCACTATTTCAATGCATATTGCAGGAGAATCTCACTCTGCACTAACAGAATTCTGGTCCCATAATTCTCCTAGAAAAGATTCCTGACTTCTGCTGTTAATATCCAACAGGTGACTTAAAATGCATGCACAGGATTGACACCTGATAAAAACCAAAAGGCACACTGACGTACTCAAATCACAAAGCACATCAAAGGCAGAGCAAACTCTTAAACCACTTGGGATTCCCCATTCTCCTCTCAGTGTATTCCCAGCACTGTGACTCTGGAATCACATATGGAATCACCAAGAACAACAACAATAAAAAAAAAAAGTGGCATGACTGCTACATGCCTGGGTAAAAAGTGTTAGTCTGACATTCCCAACCCAAGGCCAGGATCACTGGCCCTTCTTCTGAGCCCCCATAGTCCTCTGTGTACATTTGTTCTGTTGTACTTAACTCACCCTCTCAGAATTCTTTGTTTATGCATTCACCTCCCCAAATAGACTTTGATTTCCTCTAGCGTGTGGTCTATGTCTTACTCCTTTTCGATTTCCCAGCCTAAGACGGTGCCGGGTGTAGATAGAGCATTTACAAATGTTTACTGAATGAAATTAAATTGAATCCTAGCCTTGACCAACAGAACCTTTGAACTCTTACCCACCCAAGGTAATAAGAATTCAATTTTCTTGATTCTATGTTCAAAGAAATTGCTAAAGTAGAACTACATGACATCTTGACTGACTCTCCCCCAGGCTTTGGAAGAACATGAGATGCTTCTAAAGGAAACCGGACGATCTCTGTTTAACTTTAGATTTTAGTTTAGATTTCTAAGGGGAAAATTCAGACAGTGCCCTGGACCTCCAAATGAATTCATGATGAATGAGAGCTCCACCAAGTCCCCTAGTTTCTCTTCTCCAGGATTGACTGAAGCCAGGCCGATACTGGTTGATGGAAATTCTCTCTCTTCCTCCTCATGATGCTTTGCTGAATTTGGTACCAAAACACCCCTCAAATTCTTGGTCCCTGAGCATCTTCTCCAAAGACAACTAAAGTAGCTGGCTGAAGCAGTTCCTTCAGCATACCATAGTATGTAAAAGCGTTTTGGCTTTGGGATAATTTTGATGTGGGCTTAAATCCTAACTATAATTTTCAATAACTAAGAAACATTGGCCATTTTATTTATCTGAACTTTAGTTCCCTCATTTAGAAAGTGGGGACAAAATATGTACCCAGAGAGTGTTGTGTATTTACATAAATTGTGTAACATACAAGAATTCCCGCACATAGCAAGTACTCAAGAAGTAATAGCTGCTATTGTCATGAATAATAATTATTATCCCACACAAGTGCCTCTGAAGAGGGTAAGGCCTGATGCTGCATATACCCAACTACCCCAAATTTGAAAGACACATCTCCTCAGGTTTTTTTTTTTTGCGGTACGCGGGCCTCTCACTGTTGTGGCCTCTCCCGTTGCGGAGCACAGGCTCCGGACGCGCAGGCTCAGCAGCCATGGCTCACGGGCGCAGCCGCTCCGCGGCATGTGGGATCTTCCCGGACCGGGGCACAAACCCGTGTCTCCAGCATCGGCAGGCGGACTCTCAACCACTGCGCCACCAGGGAAGCCCTCCTCAGGTATTTTTTCTCCCACATAGCCCCATCTAGTGGTGAGGCCACAAGTAAGAATGATTTCATCTTGGTCCACAGAACTTGCACCATCAAAAAGAGAAGACTCACTCCTAATAGCCAAACAATCTTAACATTCACATTTGGACTCGCCTCATGCATATCCATGCATTTCTTCCCTTTCTTTGGAAATTAAACCATGATTGACCTCGTTCCTCTAGCTATTCCTTTACAAAGTTTACTAATGTTTTAGGATTAAAGTCTCAAAAGCACTACAGTCAAGATATTTCTATTTCCCAGCCATAAACAAGAACAATTGCAGCAACATGGATGCAACTAGAAATTATCATACTAAATGAAATAAGTCATAAAAAGACAAATACCATACGATATCACTTACATGTGGAATCTAAAATATGGCACAAATGAACCTATCTACAAAACAGACTCACAGACATAGAGAACAGGCTTGTGGTTGCCAAGGGTGGGGGGAGGGATGGACTGGGAGTTTGGGGTTAGTAGATGCAAACTATTACATTTAGAATGGATAAACAGCAAGGTCCTACTATACAGCGCAGACAACTATAATTAATCTCCTGGGATAAACCAAAAGGGAAAAGAATATAAAAAAGAATGTATATATGTGGATAACACAGTCACTTTGCTATACAGCAGAAATGAACACAACATTGTAAATCAACTATACTTCAATAAAAAAAAAATTAAATAAAAAAAAAAAGAAACTTCTGGGCTTCCCTGGTGGCGCAGTGGTTGAGGGTCCGCCTGCCGATGCAGGGGAAACGGGTTCGTGCCCTGGCCCGGGAAGATCCCACATGCCGCGGAGTGGCTGGGCCCGTGAGCCATGGCCACTTAGCCTGCGCGTCCGGAGCCTGTGCTCCGCAACGGGAGAGGCCACAACAGTGAGAGGCCCACGTACCGCAAAAAAAAAAAAAAAAAAAAAAAAAAAGAAACTTCTATTTCTAACCAAGATGGAATGACAGGAACCAGACTTACTCTTTTACCTGAAATAACTGAAAAACAGGACAATATATATGAAACAATAAGTTTCAAGTTATTGTACATCAGCAACAAAGGACTATATTCCCTGAGAGGTGGAAACAAATGTTTCCTACCATTGCTATGGCTTTATGCCTGGAGACACTTTCCCAGCTACAGAGCGTGGAAAACGAACCCAGGTTGAACCCATCAAACTCCCTGGAAGGAAGAGATGACTCTGGGAGTCCAGAGAGGACAAGGTGGCTAGAATTCAGAGGATGGACTACCAGAGATGAATGAGTCGCAGAAAGCAGGCTTCATAGATCTGCAGAGGACATTCCTTGAGTCTTCAGCTGAGTATCAATCAGCACATGTAAGTAAATAAACTACTCAGGCCAGGAAAAGAACTATCTGAAAGCATTATAAGGACCAACACTTGGAATTCAAACAGGGCTGAATTATAGCTTCTGTTCCTACCAGCCAGAACAGAGAATATCATCATTTATAGGATACTGTGCTGACACTCAAAACAGATCTGTCTCAATAGTGGGACAGAATTAGCCTTAGACTAAATATTGCTCTGGTCTCACCTAACGCTATTTAAAAATATACTTAAAAGGATTAAATTTCTTCCAAGGAATTTAACTGCATTTAAAAAACATTTGTAAGAATACAAAAATATCTAGCCATTCAACAAGGTATAATAGTCAATGTTTGGAATAAACAATAAAAAAATTCTAGGCTTACAAAGAAGCAGGAAAATATAACCCATGATAAGGAGAAAAAGGAATCATTGGAAATAGGCCCCAAATGACATAGATATAGAATTAGTAGAGAAGAGCATTAAAACAGTTAATAGAATATACTCCACTATTTCAAGAGCTAGAGGAAAGATGAAGCATATGTAGTAGAGGCAGGGAAAAGAATTTTTTTTTTTTTTCGGTACGCGCGCCTCTCACTGTTGTGGCCTCTCCCGTTGTGGAGCACAGGCTCTGGACGCGCAGGCTCAGCCTCGCTCCACGGCATGTGGGATCCTCCCGGACCGGGGCACGAACCCGCGTCCCCTGCATCGGCAGGCGGACTCTCAACCACTGCGCCACCAGGGAAGCCCAGGGAAAAGAATTTTAAAGACCCCAATCAAACATCTAGAAATGTAAACTATAATGACTGAAATGAAAAATCAGACAAGCAAGCAAATGGGATTAACAGCAGATTAGACATTGCAAAAGATAAGGCTTATGAGCCTGAAGCTATAGCAACAGAAACTATCAAAATGAAACAGAAAAGTAGAGTATTATTGATCTGGAGGACAATATCAGGAAGCCCAATATATGTGTAACTGGAGTCTAGCAAAGAGGGGAGAGGGTCAGAAAAAACAGGTAAAGAAATAATGACTGAAAACTTTTCAAATTTGATGAAAACTAAATCCACGAACCCCAGACCTTAACAAAATCCAAGCACAAGAAACATGAAGAAAACTATACCAGTGTATATCATAATTAAATTGCAACTAATTTGTTATAAATAGAAAAACCTTGAAAGCAGTCAGATGAAAAAGATGCATTACATATAGAGAAACAGAGAAAAGAAGACGGAAGATCACACACTGGAAACAATACAAAGCCAAGAGAATATGGGTCAAAATATTTAAAATCCCAAAGGGAAAAAACTATTACTTCAAGAGAATTAGAAGACAAGCTATGGATTGGCAGAAAACATTTTCAAAAGATATAGTTAATAAACAACTGTTGTGCAAAGTATACAAAGAATTCTTTAAATTCCATGTTAAGAAAACAACCTAATTTAAAAAATGGGTCAAAGATCTTAACAGTCACCTCACCAAAGAAGATATACAGATGGCAAATAAGCATATGAAAAGATGCTCCACATTATACGTTATCAGGGAAATGCAAGTTAAAACAACAGTGAGGTACCACTACACACCTATTAGAATGACCAAAATCTAGAATACTGACACCACCAAATGCTGGTGAGAATGTGAAGCAACAGGAACTCTCATACATTGCTAATGTGAATGTAAAATAGCACAGCCACTGTGGAAGACAGTTTGGTGGTTTCTTATAAAACTAAACATATTCCTACCACATGATCCAGCAGTTGTGCTCCTTGATATTTACCTAAAAGAGCTGAAAACTTATGCCCACACAAAAACTTGCACAAGAATGTTTAAAGAAGCTTTATTCATTATTGCCAAAACTTAGAAGCAAACAACCTGTCCTTCAGGGGTGAATGGATAAGTAAACTATGGTATATTTAAATAATGGAATGTTATCCAGTGCTAAGAATAACTGAACTAACAGCCATGAAAAGACATGGAAGAATCTTAAATGCCTATTACTAAGTAACAGAAGCCAATTTGGAAAAGCTACATACTGGATGATTCCAACTATATGATATTCTGGAAAAGGCAAAACTATCAAAAAGATCAGTGGTTGCAGGGGGTGATGAATAGGCAGAGCACACAGGACTTGTAGGGCAGTGAAAATACTCTATGATATCATACTTTGTATGATAGGCATACCTCGTTTTATTACACTTCACTTTATAGCACTTCACAGATGACACATTACAATTTGAAGGTTTGTGGCAACCCTGTGTCTGGCAAGTCTATCAGCTGCATTTTTCCAACAGCATTTGCTCGCTTCATTTTTCTTTGTCACATTTTGGTAATTCTCACAATATTTCAAACTTTTTCGTTATTGTTTGTTATGATGATCTGTGATCAATGATTTTTTTTCATACAGCAGGTTTTATTAGTTATCTATTTTATACATATTAGTGTATACATGTCAATCCCAATCTCCCAGTTCATCCCCCCACCCCACCCCACTTTCCCCCCTTGGTGTCCATATGTTTGTTCTCTACATCTGTGCCTCTATTTCTGCCCTGAAAACTGGTTCATGTGTACCATTTTTCTAGATTCCACATACATGCATTAATATACGATATTTGTTTTTCTCTTTCTGACTTACTTCACCCTGCATGACAGTCTCTAAGTCCATCCATGTCTCTACAAATGACCCAATTTCGTTCCTTTTTATGGCTGCGTAATATTCCATTGTATATATGTACCATATCTTCTTTAGCCATTTGTTTGTCGATGGGCATTTAGGTTGCTTCCATGACCTGACTATTGTAAATAGTGCTGCAATGAACATTGGGGTGCATGCATCTTTTTTTTTTTTTTTTTGCAGTACGCAGGCCTCTCACCATTGTGGCCTCTCCCGCTGCAGAGCACAGGCTCTGGACACGCAGGCTCAGCGGCCATGGCTCACGGGCCCAGCCGCTCCGCGGCATGTGGGATCTTCCTGGACCAGGGCACGAACCCGTGTCCCCTGCAGGCGGACTCTCAACCACTGTGCCACCAGGGAAGCCCCATGCGTCTTTTTGAATTATGTTTTTCTCTGGGTATATGTCCAGTAGTGGGATTGCTGGGTTATATGGTAATTCTTTTAGTTTTTTAAGGAACCTCCATACTGCTCTCCATAGTGGCTGTATCAATTTACATTCCCACCAACAGTGCAAGAGGGTTCCCTTTTCTCCACACCCTCTCCAGCATTTGTTCTTTGTAGATTTTCTGATGACGCCCATTCTAACTGGTGTGAGGTGATAGCTCATTGTGGTTTTGATTTGCATTTCTCTAATGATTAGTGCTTTTCATGTGCTTCTTGGCCATCTGTATGTCTTCTTTGGAGAAATGTCTATTTAGGTCTTTTAAGCACATTTTTGGATTGGGTTGTTTGTTTTTTTAATATTGAGCTGCATAAGCTGTTTATGTATTTTGGAGGTTAATCCTTTGTCCATTGATTGTGATCAGTGATCTTTGATGTTACTATTGCAAAAAGATTATGACCCACTGAAGGCCTGGATGGTGGTTAGCATCTTTTAGAAATAAAGTATTTTTAAATTAAGGTATGTACATCGTTTTCTTTAGATATAATGCTTAACAGACTACAGTAGAGCGTAAATATACCTTTTTTTTTTTTTTTTGGCCACACTGTGTGGCTTGCGGGATCTTAGTTCCCCAACCAGGGATTGAACCCGCACCCTCGGCAGTGAAAGTGTGGATCCTAACCACTGGACCACCAGGGAAGTCCCTAAATACATGAACTGGGAAACAAAACAAATTCATGTGACTCACTTTATTGAGATATTCACTTGATTGCCATGGTCTGGAACTGAACCCACGGTATCTTCGAGGTATGCCTGTATGTTGTTCTAAGCCATAGAATGTGCAACACCAAAAGTGAATTCTAAGGTAAACTATGAACTTTGGGTGATTATGATGAATTAATGTAGGTTCATCCACGGGGGAAAAAAAAAGTATCATTCTGGTGAGCGATGCTGATAATGAGTGAGACTGCACATGTGAGGGGGAAGGGGGTATACAGGAAATCTCTGTACCTGCCTCTCAATGTTTTAAAAAGACATATGTATACATATAGCTGAGTCACTTTGCTGTACAGCAGAAACTAACACAACAATGTAAAGCAATTATACTCCAATAAAAAAAGACAAAAAAAACCTATCACCTGAGAATTCTATATCTAAAAAAGAATATTTCAAAAATGAAGATAAAGTAGATATTTTAGACATACAAAAGCTGAAATAATTCATTACCAGACAACCTGCACTTAAGAAATGTTAAAGGAAGTTTTTAAGGTAGGATGAAAGTGATATCAGATAGAATCTGAATCTACACAAAGGAATGAAGAGCAATGGGCAATTATGTGGGTAAATATAGAGACTTTTCTTACTATTGAATTTTTAATTTACTATTTAAAGAAAAACAAATTAACAATGTATTCTAGGGTTTACAACATAGAAGTAAAATGTGTGAAATAATAGCACAAAGGCCAGGAAGGGGGAAATGGAAGTATATAGTTGCCAGGTTCTTATACTATACTTGATGTGGTATAATATTAGTCTAAAGCAGGTTGTGAATTATTAAAGTTATATAATGCAAAACCAAGAGCAACCACAGAAGTAACACAACAAAGAGTTATTGTCAACAAACCAATAAAGGAGATAAGATAGAATCTTAAAAATATTCAATTAATACAAAGAATGAAGAAAAATAGGAAAAGGCGAACAGATGAGACAAATGGAAAGCAAATGTAGTCATTTAAATTGGTAAATTTAAACCCAACCACATAAACAATCACATTATATGTAAATGGTCTAAACATCCCAAGAAAAATGCAGATATTGTCAGATTGAATTAAAAAAACAAAATCCAATTTATGCTGCCTAAAAGAACTCACTTTAAATAAAAAGACTTGTATAGGTTAAATGTAAAAGGATGAGATATATACACATGTATATCATAATAACACATCAAAAGAGAGCTGGAATGAACATATTAATATTAGACAAGTATATTTTAGAGCAAATACTTTACCAGGGATAGATAAGGTCATTTTATAATGATAAAATATCAACTGATCAATAAGACAGAAATTCTAAATATTTATGAAACTAATAAGAGAGCTCCAAAATACATGGAGCAATAACTAATAGAACTACAAGGAGAATTTAGATGAATCTATTGGGTTGGCCAAAAAGTGCCTTTGGTTTTTTAGTAAAAAATAAAACACATGGGACTTCCCTGGTGGTGCAGTGGTTAAGAATCCACCTGCCAGTGCAGGGGACAAGGGTTCAAGCCCCGGTCTGGGAAGATCACACATGCCACAGATCAACTAAGTCCGTGCACCAAAACTACTGAAGCCCACGTGCCTAGAGCCCGTGCTATGCAACAAGAGAAGCCACAGCAATGAGAAGCCCGCACACTGCAACGAAGACCCAATGCAGCCAAAAGTAAATAAATAAATAAAATTTTAAAAAATAAATTTTAAAAAACACACATTTTTCATTTTCACCAAGAACTTTATTGAACAATATCTTCACCCTTTTGTTCCACTACCGTCTGCCATTTTTTCAGGCAACTTCATAATTCCATCTTCACAAAACTTTTTATCTTTCTGAGCAAAGAACTGTTCCAAGTGCCTTTTACAGTCTTCCAGGGAAATTTTTTCCATTAAGAGAATTTTGTTAAGACCTAAATAAATGCAAAATCCGAAGGTGCAATGTCTGGTGAATACCACGGATGAATTAGAACTTCCTAGCCAAGCTGTAACAGCTTTTGCCTGGTCATCAAAGAAACATGCAGTCTTGCATTATCCTGATGGAAGATCATGTGTTTTCTGTTGACTAATTCTGGAAGCTTTTCGTTGAGTGCTGCTTTCAGTTGGTCTAATTAGGAGCAGTACTTGTTGGAATTAATCGTTTGGTTTTCCAGAAGGAGCTCATAGCAGAGGACTCCCTTCCAATCCCACCATATACACAACATCACCTTCTTTGGATGAAGACCAGGCTTTGGTGTGGTTGGTGGTGGGTCATTTCACTTGCCCCGTGATCTCTTCCATTCCACATTATTGTACAGTATCCACTTTTCATTGCCCGTCACAATTTGTTTAAAAAATGGAATGTTTTCATTATGTTTCAGTAGAGAATCGCATGCAGAAATACGGTCAAGAAGGTTTTTTTCACTTAACTTATGTGGAACAGAAACATCAAAGTGATTAACATAACCAAGCTGGTGCAGATGATTTTCAACGCTTGATTTGGATATTTTGAGTAGTCAGCTATCTCCCACATGGTATAATGTTGACTATTCTGTTAATGTCTCAACTTGATAGCTATCAACTTCAACTGGTCTACTCCAACTGTGGAGCATCGTCCAGCGAGAAATCTCCAGCACGAAACTTTGCAAACCAATTTTGACACGTTCGATCAGTCACAGCACCTTCTCCATACACTGCACAAAACTTTTTTGGGGTTTCAGTTGCGATTTTACATTTCTTGAAATAATAAAGCATAATATGCTGAAAATATTGCTTTTTCTCTTCAATCTTCAATATTAAAATGGCTACAAAAAAATTCACCAGTTTTGATAATCTTTTTTTTTAATGCACAGTGATATGACAGCTGTCACAATACAATCTAACAAAATTCTTTTGAATGGGGCTTCCCTGGTGGCGCAGTGGTTGAGAGTCCGCCTGCCGATGCAGGGGACACGGGTTCGTGCCCCGGTCCGGGAAGATCCCACATGCCGCGGAGCGGCTGGTCCCGTGAGCCATGGCCGCTGAGCCTGCGCGTCCGGAGCCTGTGCTCCGCAACGGGAGAGGCCACAACAGTAAGAGGCCCGCGTACCGCAAAAAAAAAAAAAAAGAAAAAGAAAAAATTCTTTCGAATGAAGTTAAAAACGACTAAAAAACGACTAAGCTCTACTAGAGCCATTTACAGAAAAAAACGAAGGAACCTTTCGGCCAACCCAATACAATTATAGTTGAAGATTTCAATGCCCCCTCTTCTCAATAATCGATAGAACAAGCAGACAGAAAATCAGTAGGTGGGGCGGTTAATCTTATGTGCCAACTTGACTGGGGTAAGGGATGCCCAGATAGCTGGTAAAACATTATTCCTGGATATGTCTATAAGGGTGTTTTCAGAAAAGATTAGCATTTGAACCAGTAGACTGAGTAAAGATTTCACCAATGGGGACGGGCATCATCCAATTCCTTCAGGGCCGAAAACAAGAACAAAGGGTGAATTCCCTTTCTTTTTTTTTTTTTTTTGCGGTACTGCGGGCCTCCGGACACGCAGGCTCAGCGGCCACGGCTCACGGGCCCAGCTGCTCTGCAGCATGTGGGATTTTCCCGGACCGGGGCACGAACCCGTGTGCCCTGCATCAGCAGGTGGACTCTCAACCACTGCACCACCAGGGAAGCCCCTCCCTTTCTCTTCTTGAGCTGGGATATCCATCTTCTCTTGCCCTCAGACATTGGAGCTCCTGGTTCTCAGGCCTTCAGACTCTAAGACTTAAAACAGCAGCCTCGTGGTTCACAGGCTTTTGGACATGACTGAATTACACCACCAGCTTTCCTGCTTCTCCAACTCACAGATGCAGACTGTGGGGACTTTTTGCACTACATAACTGTGGGAGCCAATTCTTTTAATAAATCTCCTTTTATGTGTATCTTATCAGTTCTGTCTCTAGAGATCCCTAATGTATTATTAATATAGAAGACTTGAACAAGACTATCAATCAACTTGACCCAATTGATATTTATAGAACACATGACCTAACAACAGCTGAAAACATCTTTTCAAATGCACATGGAATATTTACAGAAGTTGCCCACATGCTGTCTTGTAGAACAAGTCAATAAATTTAAAAATTTCAAAATATACAAAGTGTGTTCTCTAAACACAACAGAATTAAATTAGAAATCCATAAAAAAAGATATTGAGAAAATCTCCAAATATTTAGAAACTAAAGAATTTGGAAACTAAGGAACACATTCCTAACCTAATCAAGTGGGAAATTAGAAAGGGTTTTGAAATAAAGAAAAACAACATATCAAACTTTATGGCATACAAATAAAGCCGAACTTAGAAGGAAAAGTACAGCATCAAATATCTATACAGGCATACCTTGTTTTATTGCGTTTTGTTTCATTGTGCCTTACAGGTTTTTTTTAACAAACTGAACATTTATGGCAACATTGTGTTGAGGAAGTCTATTGGCACCACTTTTCCAATAACATTCACTCACTTTGTGTCTCTGTGTCACATTTTGGTAATTCTTGAAATATTTCAAGCTTTTTCATTATGATTATATTTGTTATGGTGATCAGTGACCTTTGATATTAGTACTGTAATTGCTTTGGGGTGCCACAAACCACACCCATATAAGACCACAAACTTAATAGATAAATGTGTGTTTTCTGACTGCTCCACCCACTGGCCAATCCTGTCTCTCTCCCTCTCCTCAGGCTTCCTTATTCCCTGAGACACAACAATATTGAAATTAGGCCAATTAATTACCCAACATAGTCTCTAAGTGTTCACTGAAAGGAAGAGTCACATGTCTCTTACTTTAAATCAACAACTAGAAATGATTAGGCTTAGTGAGGAAGGCATGTCAAAAGTTGAGACAAGCCAAAAGCTAGGCCTCTTGTACCAAACAGTGAGCCCAGTTATGAATGCAAAGGAAACGTTCTTGAAGTAAATGAAAAGTTCTACTCCAGTGAACACAAATGATAAGAAAGTGAAACAGCCTTATTGTTGATATGGAGAAAGTTTTAGTGTTCTGGATACAAGATAAAACCAGCCACAACATTCCCTTAAGCCAAAGCCTAATCCAGAGTGAGGCCCTAACTCATTTCAACTCTATAAGGCTCAGAGAGGTGAGTAACCTTCAGAAGAAAAGTTTGAAGGTAGCAGAGGTTCATGAGGAAAGTGCAAGGTGAGAAAGCAAGGGCTGATGTAGAAGCTGCAGCAAGTTATCCAGAAGATCCAGTGAAGATTATTAATGAAGGTGGCTGCACTAGACAACAGGTTTTCAGTGTAGATGAAACAGCCTTCTATTGGAAGAAGATGCCATCCTGGGTTTTCATACATAGAGAGAAGTCAAGGCCTGGCTTCGAATCTTCAAAGGACAATCTGACTCTTTTGTTAGGGGCTATTGTAGCGGGTGACTTTAAGTTGAAGCCAACACTCATTTACCTTTCCAAAGATCCTAGGGCCCTTACGAATTATGCTCAATCTACTCTGCCTGTGCTCTATAAATGGAACAACAAAGCCTGGATGACAGCACATCTCTTTACAACATGGTCTACTGAATATTTTAAGCCCACTGTTGAGACCTACTGCTCAGTAAAAAAGATCTCTTTCAAAATATTACTTCTCATGGATAACGCACCTGGTCACCCAAGAACTCTGATGGAGATGAATAACGAGATTAATGTTGTTTTCATGCCTGCTAATACAATATCCATTCTGCAGCCCATAGATCTAAGAGTAATTTAGAATTTCAAGTCTTATTATTTAAGAGACCGTGTTTGTAAAGCTATGGCTACCGTAGATAGTGATTCCTCTGATGGATCTGGGAAAAGTAAACTGAAACCCTCTGGAAAGGATTTACCACTCCAGATGCCGTTAACATTTGTGATTC
Source organism: Pseudorca crassidens (assembly GCF_039906515.1). Classification (NCBI taxonomy): domain Eukaryota; kingdom Metazoa; phylum Chordata; class Mammalia; order Artiodactyla; family Delphinidae; genus Pseudorca; species Pseudorca crassidens. Next base: position 22,260,486 of record NC_090312.1, read on the forward strand.
ATGGGAAGAGGTCAAAACATCAACATTAATAAGAATGTGGAAGAAGTTGGTTCCAACCTTCATGTATGACTTTGAGGGGTTCAAGACTTCAGTGGAGGAAGTACCTGCAGATGTAGTAGAAATAGCAAGACAACTAGAATTAGAAGTGGAGCCTGAGGGAATCTCCCTGCGTTCCAGTGGTTAGGACTCTGAGCTTTCACTGCTGAGGGCCCAGGTTTGATCCCTGGTCAGGGAACTAAGATCCCACAATGTGTGAAGAAAGAGAGAGAGAAGGAAGGAAGGAAGGAAAGAAGGGAAGGAGGAAAGGAGGAAGGAAGGGAAGTGGGGCCTGACAATGTGACTGAATTGCTACAATTTCATGATAAAACTTTAACAAATGAAGAGTTGCTTCCTATGGGTGAGCAATAAAGTGGTTTCTTGAGATAGAATCTACTCCTGTTGAAGATGCTGTGAAGATTGTTGAAATGACAACAAAGGATTTGGAATATTACATAAGCTTAGTGATAAAGTAGTGGTAGGGTTTGATTTCAATTTTGAAAGAAGGTCTACTCTGGATAAAATGCTATCAAACAGCATTGCATGCTACAGAGAAATTGTGCATTAGAATTTTTAGATTCCACAAAGCTGGAGGCATCACACTTCCTGATTCAAACTATACTACAAAATTATAGTAGTCAAAACAGTATGGTACTAGCATAAAAACAGACATATAGACCAATAGAACAGAATTGAGAGCTTAGAAATAAACCCCTGCATATATGATCTAACACTATTAGACAAGGGAGCAAATAATACTCAACAGGGAAAGGACACTTTCCTCAATAAATGGTGCTGCGAAAACTGGACAATCACATGCAGAAAAATGAAATTCAACACATCTTACACCACTTACACTTAAGTCTTTAATCCATTTTAAGTTCATTTTTTCTAAGACCTGAAATCATAAAACTTGTAAAAGAAAACATAGGAAGGACTTCCCTGGTGGTGCAGTGGTTAAGAATCTGCATGCCAATGCAGGGGACATGGGTTCAAGCCCTGGTCTGGGAAGATCCCACATGCTGCGGAGCAACTAAGCCCATGCAGCACAACTACTGAGCCTGTGCTCTAGAGCCTGTGAGCCACAACTACTGAAGCCCAAGTGCCACAACTACTGAAGCCCGTGCACCTGGAGCCCGTGCTCTGCAACGAGAAGCCACTGCAATGAGAAGCCTGTGCACCACAATGAAGAGAGTAGCCCCCCTGCTCGCCACAACTAGAGAAAGCCCCCACGCAGAAATGAAGACCCAATGCAGCCAAAAATAAATACATAAATAAAATTAAATAAATAAATAAAGTTTATTGGAAATTCCCTGGCAGTCCAGTGGTTAGGACTTGGTGCTTTAACTGCCATGGCCCGGGGTTCAATCCCTGGTCAGGGAACTAAGATCCTGCAAGCCGCATGGCGTGGCCAGAAAAAAAATGGTTTATCTCAAAAATGAAAAGCAAACAAAACAAAGAAAATCTCATTTTATTCATCTCACTTCCATTCCATTGTCAATAGTTGAGTACATTTCCCTTCCTGTTTCTATGTGTGTATATACCTTATATGTGTACATATACCTTATATGTGTACATACATACACATGCATCTGTTTTTTAAACAGATATAGAATCACACTATAGTAATGTCCTGATACTTGCTTTTTACCTTACACGCCTTAAAGCTCTTCCTGTATTAATACATATACCTTTACCTCAATCTTCTTAATAGCTACATAAAATTCTACAGAATAGAATGTGCTATATTTTATTTAAACTCTCTCCTGCTGAGGACATTTAATCGTTGACTTTCGTTTTCCATCTCCTATTTCTACAATGTTTTAATTTTCCTTATAAATGTATAACATTTTACGAATTAAAAAAAAAGGAAAAAATGTTAAAAAAAATAAAACCTCTCTCAAGAGCTGGCAGTCTGGTCTTCAAGCACTGGAGCTGTCACTGCCCTGCACCCCAGGGATTTTAGTCATGCCCACCCATACGCCCTTCCTCTGCAAGCGAGTCATTTTGAACAATCACTTAACATCCCTCAAATCAGACCCTCCAGTTCTAAGAGCCTTGAGCTACATGTGAATTTTAAGAGCACTCAACCTGTTGTAACCAATCTTGTCACTTACAAAGCAAGTTTAATAACACATCACAGAGTTATTCTGTGAAAAGAGGGCTGAGGTGAACGTTGGCCTCTAGGATAGGGGCTGCCATACAGTTGGCCATTTCCCAAGAAAATCAGAAACTACAGAAGGAAAGTGTAAGAAGCTCTTTACTCCTTTGTTTTTTTTTTTTTTGCGGTACGCGGGCCTCTCCCTGCTGCGGCCTCTCCCGTTGCGGAGCACAGGCTCCGGACGCGCAGGCCCAGCGGCCATGGCTCACAGGCCCAGCCGCTCCGCGGCATGTGGGATCTTCCCGGATCGGGGCATGAACCCGTGTCCCCTGCATCGGCAGGCGGACTCTCAACCACTGCGCCACCAGGGAAGCCACTCTTTCGTCTTTCTTAATGGATCTTAGATTTGACGTACATAATCAGCGTCACCTAGGGTGCTTGTTAAAATTGTACATTCTAGGCCTCACCTACGATGGTTTAATTTAGTTGATGTGACTGGGGCCAGGAATCTGCATGTTAAGCAGGGAATGCTCCAGGTGATACTGATGCTGCTGTTTCACCCCACTGGAGAAACACAGTTTGGTCCCACTGGAGCTAAGTCAGAACAGGAGCTACTCTGCTGCTATGGTGACGCCCAAACTTAATGAGGTGAGAATGAAGAAAAGAGTGGCCCAGCTCTTATTTTGGTCCCATCCTGTGACTTCATCAGGAAGGGCCTGAAAATATGCAGAAAAGTAGCACTAAAGGGCAGTTAATCTTGAGCAAATACTGAGAATGTAACCTAGGAACGTGTGAAGTCCTTTATATCTTGGCTTAATTCTAGAAAGTCCTTAGAGGTGATTTACCGAAAGGCTGGGGGCCTGAAACCAAGGCTGCTGGGCCCTGATCATAATTGTTGAGACTCTAGGGCAAGCAGCATAAATCCACTTGGCCTATATTTGGTAGCTTATGCTACATTCATTTATTCATTCAGTTAGCTAACTGTGTCTACTTTAGACTGAAGCTTCAAAAGGGCTTTTTCTACCAGAGTAGACATAATTTAAATAGGATATGGGGGTGGTGGTGTGATGAATTGGGAGACTGGGACATGTATACACTGATGTGTATAAAATGGATGACTAATAAGAACCTGCTGTATAAAAAAATAAAATTCAAAAAAATATGCATAACACACACACACGCATGCACTCAATCAATTAATCCTCTTTCCTATAAAAAAAATAAATATTGGCTACAATAAAAAAAAGAAAGAAAGAAATAGTATAGTCAGCTTTTATAAAGGCTCAACACTATATATACTGGCATCAAGAAAGACTGGTACATCCTTATGTCACTGGTTTATTTAAGAAACATTTATTGAATACCTCTTTGTCTCTGGCATATATTTTTATTAGGCTACTTTGAGTCTTCAAATGTCGCTTCCCCTGTCAAGCCTTTCTGAAAGCTCTCAGGTGGAATGAATCTTTAAAAATTATTTATAAATACATTTATTTATTTACTTATTTATAGTTATACCTTGACTTGTGCCCCCCCCCGGGGAAATTCAGATTGATGTTACATGTTATACAATCAAAGAATTTTGTGGCTGGAAGGACTTTTATTATAACACTACTCTCAATGTAATGAAATTCACTATTTACGTATCTGTTCCCCAAGGAGATCACAAACTTCAGGAAAGGAGACTGTATCTCACTCATCACTGAATCCCAACAAGGTGTTCAGCAAACGAATACACGTACGCATATACAAACACCTCTGTATGAATGCTGTCCTTCAAAGTACTACCTTGGGAAACAGTACATTTTTCCAATAGTAATGACACTGCATAGAATCCCTCCCTAGAATTTGAAATGATCTTCAGAGCCAGTGTCAAAAGCACATAAGAGAACAAGAAATATTTTAATTTTCCCTTTGATTATTCCCCAAAACATCTTTTTTCCATTGATTATTATGAAATTATTTTAGGTCCTTTCCAGAAGCCAAATTCCTCCTTAAAGGATTAGGAATCTCCCCAGTTGAGGGTGTAAATCTTGTTGTAGATGACCTCTAAACATTTTAATCCTGGCCTGCCTCAGTGACTCTACTGCTGCCTCACCCTACCTGTGCCCAGAGCTCCTTTGACTTAGAGACTTGGGTTCAAATCCCAGCTCTGCTGCCTGTTATCTGTTTGCCCTGTTGGGCAAAATTCTCAGAAAAGCCTGTTCTATCATCTGACCTACAGATGGGCTTGTTTGATCAGATTCCCACACCTGGGCCATTCAGCTTTGTTCAGGGGAAATTAGTGGGGGGGAGCTGTTGGTCTTATGCTAACACAATGACAATTTATACTTAAGAACCACCTTTGGAGTGGTAGAGGCCAGGACTCCCTGGGATCACTAGGAGGCTTGGACCTGGCAAGCTTGCTAAGGTTGGACCTGTATTTAGCTTCTTTCTAAGGACTGAGGCAGAAAGGGTACAATATCCCAGGGTGCGCTCTTTAGGAAACAGTGATCTCCTATCACTTGTTTATTGCCGAATTCCAAGCCTTAGAACTGTGCCTGGAACCTGGCAAGCATTCAAATAATATATATTAAATAGATAACTAAATCCAACAATTCAAGGCCTTCCTGAGAGCGGCAGCTCCAAAGATCAATAGCCGTGAACTAGTCTTTCTGTGGCTGTATGATCTAGAGAGAAACCCATGCCCCTAAATACACGTCCAGGAAATGCTTTTGCTGTTAAAAGAGATTTTCAGTTCTCTTTAGGCATGGAATAACAAAATCCTGGAGGAAAGTATTGATGAGGGGACCGCTAGAGGAGGCGGGAGCGCCCTCTAGGGGCCAAAGAAAATATCCTCCAAAATGCAGCACGGACACTGTAGGCAAATTTCTTTAAGAAAAAATGTTAATGCTTTAAAATATAGCAACATCACCAGAACAGCAAACACAACGACAGCTTTAACAATTCTCCTTTGACTACACAGTCACCTAGCAAATAAAGTATCTTTTATATTCCAGGTTCTGTGTAAAGTATAGGATATTTGGAGGAAGTTGAGGATGAGGAAATGTGCAGCAAAATAAAACCTTTGTGCACGATTGGTGGGGATGCAAACAGGTAAAGCGTTATGGAAACCAGTACGGGCGGCCATGAAAAATTAAAAATAGAATTACCCTATAATACGGCAATGCTCCTTCTGAGCACATATCCAAAGGAAATGAAGTCGGTGCCTCAAAGAGACACCTGCACTCCCATGTTCATTGCAGCGTTATTCACAGTAGCCAAGACACAGAAACAAGCTATATGTTCATTGACAGATGACTGGAAAAGGAAAAGGTGGTGTACATACACAAAGAAATATCCTTTATCATTCAGTCTCCAAAAAAAGGGAAATTCCGTTATTTGTGACAAGAGAAATGAACCTGGAGGACATTATGCTAAGTGAAATAAGTCTCACACCTAAAGACAAGTCTCACACTTAAAGCCAAGTACTATATAGTACCACTTATATGTGGAATCTATAATAGTCAAAGTCATAGAAGCAGAGAGTAGAATGGTGGTTGCCAGGGGCTGGGGCAGAGGGGAAAATGGGGACCTATTAGTCAAAAGGTACAAAGTTTAAATACGTACTGGAGGTTTAATGTACAGCATGGTGATATAGTTAATAATACTGTATCGTATACTTGAAATTTGCAAAAAGTAGCTCTTAAATTTTTTTGTGTAACAATGAACTATGCAAGGTGATGGATATGTTAATAAGCTTGATTGTGGTTATTATCTCAAGTGCACGTGACATAAAAACATCACATTGTAGATAGGGTGACAGCATCATGGCAGCATAAGGCACTCCTCTCTTTGTCCCCCTTTTTTCAACAAAGAATTAGACGTCCATCCATGAACCACAGTACCTTGGTGGGAGCTGTGGGATCCAGCAACACGTGCCAAGGGACACAGGAGGAGTCTCACTCACCTGTGTATCCAGTAATAAGCAGACAGACCTCAGTACAGGATGGAACAAGCAGAGCAGCAAACGCCGCAACCCCTGTCACGCGGTCAGGAAAAAGCCTGGAGAATAAACTGGGCAGATACCCGTAGTCAAGAGAGAAATTTTAGAAGTCCAGCCTACCTGAGAAAAGATTCAAGTACCTCATTAAAGGAAAGAGAGTCTGAATGCAGCCAAGACAATAAGAACTTTACCAACACCAGTCTCCCCCCACCACGGCAACACTGCACGGGGCTGACCTATCAGGCGGCGGTGAATTCTCCTGCAGGAAAAAAGGAGAGTGGTGAGTTACCAGGGACGCAGGACACAGCTGAAGAAACTTGTTTCTCTCCAGCAGCATCAAGAGGACCAAGGTAGAACCTCCATGAACGGGAGGAGAGAGGAGATCAGGAAACGGACAGGTAAGACTGTCAAAAGGCATTAAAAGAAACATAGTCAGCAGGAAGTCCATCCACAAGCCTCTGGGAGTCCCACAACCAGGGATCTCCCTACCAAGTCCACAGGCACCCCCAATACCTTGAGGGCTAAACCCATAGCTCCCTCCAGTCTGCAACTGGCTCCTTGTACACTCCCAAGTGTGGCGACAAGAGAAAGCTTCCGTAGACGGTGAATGTGCTTAGAAAACGGGCAAAGGTTTGCGGGCAAGGAAGAAATTAAAGCTCGAGCTATAGTACTACTTTTAGAAAACAAAAGAGAGGTTTCAAGTAGCCAGCTTGGTGAGTTGTAAGAACCAGGGAAGACTTAAAAGCTTAAGAATTCTGCCACAAGAGGGAACAAGATGAGTGGAACAGGTGTATCTACACAAAGGCAGAGAAAACCCCAGAAAATATCAGCACCAGTGAACTGAATACCTATATGAAGGCAACTAGCAAAGATTTAAAGAGGCGTCTGCTTCTTCAAATGCAAAAGCAGCAAAGCAAAACTACAAGCAACATAAAGGATCAAAGAAACAGGTTATCACCAACAGATACTAATAATCCTCTAATAACAGAGCTCAAAACACAAAATTTGCAATGTGGTTGATGAAGAATTCAAAATAACTGTTATGAAGAAACTCAATGAGCTACCAAAAAAATTAAAAAACCCTCAGATAGACAAATCAATGAAATCACACACACACACAAAAGCACAGGTTCAAAATGAGATGTTTACCAGAGATAGAAATCATCAAAAAGAGCCAAGCAGAAATTTTAGAGCTGAAGAATTCAGTCAATGAAATGAAAAATGCAGTACAGAGCATCTGCAGTAGAGCAGAGCAACTGCAGACAGAATAAGCGAGGTAGAGGGTAGGAATTTTGAAATAACCCAGTTAGAGGGAACAAAGAAAAAGAGTGGAAAGCATTCATGATCTATGGGACACCATTAAAGAACAAACATTAGAATAACCAGGGTCTAGAAGGAGAAGAGAGCACAAAGGGGACAGATTTAGAGAAATGGCAGCTAAGAACGTCCCAAACCTGGGGAGAGAATTAGACGTCCGAGAGAGTGGAATGATACACCCTTAGTGTTCCAAGAAAAAAACTGCCGGCCAAGAATATTCTATTTGGCAAAGTTATCCTTCAGATGTGAAAGAGAAATACAGACTTTCCTAGACAAACAAAAGCTGAGGGAGTTAATAACCACCAGACCTATAAGAAATGCTGAAGGACGCTCTTCAAGCTGAAATGAAATGACATAAAAATATACAAAAGTATACAATACACTGGTAAAGGTAAATATAAAGTCAAACTTAGAAAGCTCTAATTCTGTAATTGCGTGGTGTGTTAACCACTTAACTATAGTATAAAGGGCAAAGGAAAAGAATACTAAAAATAATTATAGCTAGTATAATTACAACGAACACCAATATTAAAAGAGGTGTAATTATAACTAATACCAATAATGACATCAAAAAAATAAAATGGGGGAGTAAAAATCTGAAGCTTTTGTAAGCCAAGTTAAGTTGCTATCAGCTTAAAAATAGACTGTTTTATCTACGAGATGTCCTAGAGTAGATGCACAAAAGATAAAGAAACAGAACACACCACCACGGAAAATCACCAATTTAAAAAGATACGCAGAAGGGGGAGGGGGTGGAGATACAAAAGAACCAAAAAACAATGAACCAGAGGCATTAGCACGTCCTTACCTGTCAATAATAACTCCAAACATAAATAGGTCGAATTTACCAATCAAAAGGCACAGAATGACTGGATGGATTAAAGAAAAAAAAGACTCAACTATATGCTTCATACAAGAGACTCACTTCAGCTCACAAAAGCTCAGGTAAAGAGATTCCATGCAAGTGGAAACCAAAAGAAAGCAGGGGTAGCTATAATTATATCAGACCAAATAGACTATAAGCCAAAAATGGTAAAAAGAGACAGAAGGTCAATACATAATGATAAAGGGATCAATTCATCAAGAAGGTATAACAATTCCAAACATATGCAAACCCAACATTGGAGCACCAAAATATATTAAGCAAATACTAAGAGATCTGAAGGGAAAACATAGACAATAATAGCAGGGAACTTCAATACCCCACCCTCAACAATGGACAAGATCATCCTGACAGAAAATCAACAAGGAAATGTTGAATTTGAACCACACATTAGACCAAATGGACCTAAGAGACATTTATAGAACATTCCATCCCACAGAAGCAGAATACACATTTTTCTCTAGTGCACATGGAACAAACCCCAGGATATGATGTAATAGACCACAAAACAAGTCTCAGCAAATTTAAGACGACAAATTATACCAAGTATCTTTTCTGACCACAATAGTACAAAACTAGAAATAAGTAACATGAGGAAATCTGAAAAATCTACAAAAATGTAGAAATTAAATAACACACTATTGAACAACCAATGGGTCAAAAAAGAAATCAAAGGGAAATCAAAAACTACCTCAAAGCAAATGAAAATGGAAACACAATATACCAAAACCTATGGGATGCTGCAAAAGCAGTTCTGAAAGTTTATAGAAATAAATGCAGGTATTAAGAAAATAGAAATCTCAAACAACCTAGCTTTATATCATAAGGAACTAGAAAAAGAAAAAAAAAAAAAAAAACTAAGTCCAAAGTAAGCAGAAGGAAGAAAATAACTAATATCTGAGCAGAAATAAATGAAATAAAGACCAGAAAGACAATTTTAAAAAATCAACAACACCAAGAGCTGTTTTTTCAAAAAAGAAAAATAGGCAAACCTTTACCTACTCTTCCTAAGGAAAAGACTCAAATAAAACCAGAAATGAAAGAGGAGACACTACAACTGATACTACACAAATACAAAGGATCATAAGAGACTACTGTGAATAATTAAATGCCAACAAATCAGATAACCTAGTGAAATGGATAAATTTCTAGAAACATGCAACTTACGAAGCCTAAATCATGAAGAAATAGAAAATCTGAAGAGACAATAACCAGTAAGGAGATTAAATCTGTAATCAAAACCTCCCAATACAGAAAACCCCAGGACCAGATGGTTTCACTGGTGAATTCTATTAAAGAAGAATTAATGGCAATCATTCACAAACTCTTTCAAAAAACAGAAGAGAAGGGAACATTGCAAACTCATTTTAGGAGGCCAGCACTTGAGATAAGGACAGCACAAGAAAACTATAGTCTAAATCTCTGATGAATATAGTGTCAATGAAAAATTAATCAGCCAACTGATGAAAGAAATAAAAAATGTTATTCAAGCCAAATTGAGGATTATAACCTGGGAACAGCCTCTCAGAAAACTCGGAGAACTCTTCTGTGCATTAGAAGTCAAAGCACAGTTATATAAGTTTTTTGAGACAGAGGGCTGTACATAATGTATTATTGACAGTTTACACAAGTACAAAGTGGTGGGTCATGTGACCCCTTACAAGATTAAAAAGGAATGTTATCTTTTAAGGAGTTGTCTTGTTGATGCTAGGAAAATGTTCTCCTTTATGGTTGAGAAGGTATTTCTGCCAACGGGGAGGTTTGGTTGATGCGTGATGCAGATACACAATGCACAGCAGGGGGAAAGAGAAGGCCAAAGGGCAGAGAAAATTTTTTATGTTTAAATTTTTCTTGTCTTGCCATAAAATATAAGTTTTATTTCACAATAGGTACAAAAATTCTCAACAAAATATTAGCAAACTGAATTCAACAACACATTGAAAAGATTATACATCATGACCAAGTGAGATTTATCCATGGGATGTAAATGATTCAATATACACAAATCAATAAATGTGATGCACCACATTAACAGAATGAAAGATGAAAATTACATGAGCATCTCAACATGCATAAAAAGCATGACAAAATACAATATCCTTTTATGATAAAAACACTCAACAAATTGGGCATATAAGGCACATACCTCAACATAATAAAGGTCATAGATGACAAGCTCACAGCCAGCATCATACTTAACAGTGAAAGGTCGAAAAACTTTCCTCCAAGATCAGGAAGACAACAAGAGTGCCCACTCTAACCACTCTTATTCAACACAGTACTTGAAGTCATAGCTAGAGCAATTAAGCAAGATAAAGAAGTAAAAGGCAACCAAATCAGAAAGGAAGAAGTAATATTGTGTAATATTGTGTTCATGAATCAGAGGAATGAATACTGTTCAAATGTATATACTACCCAAAGCCATCTACAGATTCAGTGCAATCTGTGTCAAAATTCCCATAGCATTTTTCACAGAAATAGAAAAAGCAATCCTAAAATTTGTATGGAAACACAGAAGACCCCAAATAGGCAACTCAGTCATGAAAAAGAATAACAAAGCTAAAGGTATCACACTTCCTTATTTCAAACCAGATTACAAAAAAGTATCAAAATAGTATGGTATTGGCTAATAGACACATAGACCAATGTAACAGAGTCAAAAGCACAGAAATAAACCCTTGAATTTACAGTCAACTAATTTGGCAAGGAAGCTAAGAATGGGGATAGGATAGTCTCTTCAATAACTGTGTTGGGAAAACTGGATAAGCACACGCAGGAGAATGAAATCCAACCCCTGTCTTATACCACTCACAAAATTAACTCAAAATGGATTAAAGACACAAACAAAGACCTGATACTGTAAAATACCTACAATAGGAAAGAGTTCTTTGACATTGCTCTTGGCAGTGATTTTTTAGATACAACACTGAAAGCACAAGCAACAAAAGCATAAATTAGTAAGTGGTATATATCAAACTAAAAAGCTTCTGCACAGTAAAAGAAACAACCAAAAGATGAAAAGGCAATGTACAAAATGAGAGAAAATATTTGCTAACCATATTGGAGCAGGTGTTAATATCCACAATACATAAAGAATTCACACACTTAGCAAAAATAATATGATTTAAAAATTGGCAAAGGAAATAGACATTTTTCCAAAGACAATATCCAAATGCCCATGAGGTACATAAAAAGGTGGTCAACATCACTATCAAAGAAATGCAAATCTAAACCACAATGAGATATCACCTCACACCTGTTAGAATGGCTATCATCACGAAGACAAAAGGTAACAAGTGTTGAGCAAGGGTGTAGAGAAAAGGGAACCGTTGTGTACTGTTGATGGAAATGCAAATTGGTTCAGCCATAGTGGAACACATTATGGATGTTCCTCAAAATTAAATATAGAACTACCATAGGATCCAGCAATTCCACTTATGGGTACGTATTCAAAGAAAATGAGAACAGGATATCAAAAGAGATATCTGCACTCCCAGGTTTAGTGCAGCATTACTCACAATAGCCAAGATATGCAAACAACCTAAGCATCTGTCAATCTCAGGTGACAGATGAATAGGTAAGGGAGATGAGAAACATATATTACATATACACACACATACACACAGTTGACCCTTGAACAATGAAAGGGTTTAGGGGCACTAACATACCACCCCCAGGTCAAAAATCCATGTATAACTTTACAGTCATCTCTCCGCAGCCATAATTCTGCATCTACAAATTCAACCAACTACAAACTGTGTAGAACTGTAGTATATATTTATTGGAAAAAAACCTTGTATAAGTGGACCCATGTAGTTCAAATCCATCTTGTTCAAGGGTGAACTATATGTGGAATATTGTTCAGCCACGAGAAAGAAGGAAATCCTACCATTTGTGACAACGTGGATGGACCCGAAAGCATTATGCTAAGGGAGATAAGTCAGACAGAGAAAGACAAATACTATATGATATCACTTATCTATGGAATCCAGAAAAGCCAAACTCATAGAAGCAGAGAGTAGAATGGTGTTACCAGGGATTAGGGATATGGGAACTGGGGAGATGTTGGTCAATGGGTACAAACTTCCGGTTAGAAGATGAATAAGTCTCAGAGATCTAATGCACAGCACTGTGATTATAGTTAACAATAATGTATTATGTACCTAAAATTCCCCATATTATATAATCATATCTAATGATAAAACCACATCAGAGTTCCTTGTTTGGGGTTTTTTATAAAAAATAATCAATACCTACATGTTTAAAATTCTTTGCAATGGACTTTCTTAAAAGGACTGGAAAGAAAGTGAATTTTCAAGAATTTTTTCTAGACTGTAATCCTAAAGAAAAGCATGTCATTGTAATCCCCCAAATTATACACACGTTCTACAATTTTACCGAGCGATCAAAGCCAGATGAAGGAAACGAGGATGAGCAGCAGTGAGTGAAGTTGCCAAGTTTTTAATTTTGATGGTGAGTATGGTCTTCACATGATGATGATAATACAAGACCCAGTTGATCATACTGAGGATTGATAGTAAGTTATACCATATTTTTATACAAACTCTGATGAGAATTAAAAAATTAATCCTAGTAAAGATTCAATTAAACGCTAACGCGCAGATATCAGTAGTGGCCATTTGTACCTTACATGTCAGCATTCACTCATCCTTATCTTTTTTAAATAAATAAATAAAAACATCACTCACCCTTCTTCTGATAGCAGTGTTGTAGTTTTCATAGGGGAAACGACGCTTAGATCTTCTCTGTCCATGTGATTCAGATGGAGTTCACTCCCAGAGCCAGAGCTGGGCATGTAACCAAGAGGTAGCCATCAACTTGTACTCTTGGACTCCACTATTGGTTCAGGGATGTGCACATTCTTGGATCTTTTGCCGGAGCAGGTGAGAGAGGGGTGATTTCTTTTCTGCTCCAGCTGCAGGTTCTGGAAGCCACCAGGTAGAGAACACTTTCCTGAGAGTAAAACCAAAACAAAGAAAAGAAGAAGTGAAGATGGAGTAGGAGAGTGGTCTGAACGAAGTCAAGTACCTGGATCCAGCTGCGACAAGCTAAATGTACCCCTGGACTTTGCAGCTGTGTGACCCAATAAACTGTGTCTTTTTTTTTTTTTTCGGCCATGCCGCGTGGCTTGTGGGATCTTAGTTACCCAACCAGGGATCGAACCTGGGCCCTCGGCAGTGAAAGCACCGAGTCCTAACCACTGGACCGTCAAGAAATTCCCAAACTCTGCCTTTTAAAAGCCAGTTTTCTGTTACTTGCAACCATAAGTATCCAGCCTAGTGTAACTTACATTTTTCACCAGCTCTAAGTCTGTGGATTGCTCCTCTTCTAGGACCAGTCATCCTAACCCTAGTTTATTCTTTTTCAACCTAAACACAAACTATGACTAAAATAATGGTATGCTCCCAAAGCACATGGCTTCATTCCCCACCATCATGGGAATAGAATTTATACAGTTACAGGATTTCATTAGGCTGAGGTTCACCCAGGTTGTCCCAACTTAGTAATTGACAATATAATTCTTTTAATTGTTCAGCTTAAAAACCTTGAAGTTGTCCTTGCCTCCCCTCTTTCCCTCACCTTCCATCAAGCGCTTCAGCAAATTATTAGCTCTTCTTCCAACTATGTTCAGAATCTCACCACCTCTAACTTACTGCAGCCTATGACTGGCGCTTGCTTGTATTGTTCCAATATCTTCTCAAACGCTCCCCCATCTTTCATTTTGTATTCTTAGGGTTGTTTTCCACACAAGTCTCCAGAGAGATCCTTCTAATGTGCAGTTAAATCACTTTATTATTCTATCCTAAAACTCCTAAGGGTTTCCTATCCCCCTTAGTTCAGCCACATGGCTTCATTTTTAATAAGATTAGTACATTTTAAAGTCCTAAATTCATGATTAGCTGAATAAACTTCACTTCCACTAACTAGACGTTTTATGGGCAAATCAAATGACAGACTACCCTGAACTGAAATTCAATTTGACCTCTGAATAGATGGTAGATAGAACATAAAAAAATGCATAAACTTGCAACTGATGGTTATTACACATGCTAAAAAAGGAGAAATTTTGCAATATGAACAAGAATACCCAATGATAACTGGATTTGGACGCAGCACAGGGTCATAAAATGATACCACAAAGACATCAGATTTCTTCTTTGATGATGTGAAAAAGCTCTGGTCATTTTGGAAAGCTTTGGTGCTGGAAATACTGGAACTAGTAATTGAAACAGTTTCCAAATAGCCACAGAAGATGATTATCAGTAAAGCACTGGTATGTCTGCCTTTCTTTCTTATTTGACAAACATTTATTGTGTGTCTACTACACACAATAGGGACAAGTGCTTAGGCAGTAGGGATTTGGCAGTGAACAGAGAAAATCTCTTGACTTTAAAGAGTTCACAGATCCTAAATTCAAAAAAAAAATAAGAGTATTATAGTGAGATAACTGCATAATTTAATGGAAATATAGCCAATGGACGCTGTGGGATATTGAAAGGAATGATCAACTCTGCTTAAGGGGATGGATGCTCATAGAAGTCTTTATAAGGGTTGGCCTTGAAGGATTTTAGAAAAGACCTTTAGGAAAATTCACTGTAATGGGCCTGGGACCCTCCTCCACTCCGCCTTTATCACCACTACCACCCCCTCAATACAATATCAAAATTTTTCCTTCTACTGGAAAGTAGATGTGATTTTCAGACCACAACTACTGTGTGGTCTCTTGGAATTCCCTACCATCACCATCACTTCAGGTACCTTCAAAACAATGTAATTTAGTGGTTAAGATCATGGCTCTAGTTTCAGATCCTGGTTTCACCATCTGCTAGCTAAAAGAGCTTGGGGAAGACACGGAAGCAAAGTGTCTAACTCTAAAGGTTGATGCACACTTTTCAAAAGGATAAGATGTGTATCTGGAGAGAAGAATTTGTAATTCCCACCAATCCTCTGCTTGAAGCCCTTTGATTAAAAAATCTTGCTGGCTTATTCATTTGAAATATATATTTCCTTAAGTCAGAGTGCCTGTCATCTTGCATCCAAATAGGTTGATGAAAGTTGAGACTGGGAATCTCCATGGACCTATCATTTATGTACCAGGAAAGGCACTAAAAGTAGTTCAAAACCCCAACCATCATCATCACCAGGAATGCCTTAGAGAACACGTAATGATGTAGTGATTGTTCCATAGACTCTAGGTACAAATCCTGGCTCACCCCTTGCAGTTGAGAGACCTTAAGCAAGTCACCCAACCTCTCTGCTAAGTTTTCTCATCTGTAAAATGAGGACCTTCTCCACGAACTTGTAAGGAATAAATGAGATAACAGACATAAAGGGCTTAAGCCATTGCAAAGCAACATTGTAAACTATCAGAATAGTAGCTCTTATTGTTGATTATCTGATGGAACGACCACGAGGTTGGCGAAACAGAGGTTTAACTGTAGAATGGAACATACCCTGCCCTGTACCCACTCCCATCACAAAGAACTCTATATCAGCTGGGACGGGACGGGACAAATGATTGTAAAGTCTCACCTTCTGGAAAAGAGCTGAAAGCAGTATATTGCTTGGCTTTTGATAGGGAGTAAAGGGAAAGTGAATCCCTTTACTTGCAATTGCAATCAAAAGAATCAAAGTATTGATATGACCTAGTGCAGAAAGATGTGACATCTGTCTTTGGCAGATCCCCAAATGGGATATTGCTTTTAGGACGCCTGTCCACTTTTCTCTAACACCAACCTATTCCATACAGATCTACACAGGGTGAAATGCAAGCACTTTTTCACAGGACCACTGGATTTCAAGCTCCATTGAGATTGGAGAGTTTGGTCCCTACAGTATCCAGACAGCCTGTAAGAGCAAGTGGCATGTGGTAGGCTCTCAGTCAGCATTTGTTTAATGAGTGAATATGAACTTTTCCCTCCTACACAGCTGATTAGACCAAGAGTGAATTATTTCAGACCCTGGTGCCAATCAGATTCCCACTTGCAAAAATTGCATTCAGGTTCTGGAGAATATAGATTTACGAGCAGTCAGCTCTGGCTTTATGATGTGATATAAATTCTTTGAGGCTAAGGGCACCATTGAATGAAGGAGGAGGTGGGCAAAGCAGGAAAGAGGCAACTGGCCATCTTGGAAGGGAAGAAAGCAAAGCAAATGCACAGAGAAGATCCAGAGACAAGAGACCTTACAACCCTAGAGGGAAAGAGATGGAGCTGGAGTGAGTAGCTGCCTTGGATTTGTACTGCTGATGCTGATTCCTGATTTCTGGTCTTCATGAAACTCAGCTTCACACCCTTCTCTAGGTTTGGGGACATATTCCTGTGTCCTTCCATTGAATCCACCCTTGTTTTCATCATTTTGAACTCGTTTCAGTTTGTACAATCAATCCCTAAAACAACAGTAATTTACCAAGGTGTGCAAAGATGAAAATGTTTTGACACTGTCTCAAAGCCAGGAACATTCAGTAACTTTCAACTGAAATATTATAATGGCTCGGGTTTCTACACCTCATTTACACAATGAGGTAAATGTTTATATAGATTCATCCCTTAAGAGTCATCTCTGCCTTTCTGAAGACTTCAGAAGCCTTTTATAGATTTTCAGTTTTTTCTCCCCAGTGTCTAAACTACCTGTGCACTAAAGGTGAATTTGCAAAAAAGAAAATGTTTCTGACAAAAGTGAAATGCAACATTTAGAATTCCCAATTAATTTAAGTAATTTAAAAGTTTTTATTCGGGGGGCTGAGTAACTATTTTCTGAATACATAATGTGATTTTCTTATGAGACCAGTTACTGTCAGGATTATTTTGCTGTCATCTGTATACCTTTACATGAATGCAGTTTTCCTCTCTTTTCAGTTGTGGGACAGTAAGATGGCTGACTATATGGGTATGACTTGGAATATTTTGGAAATATTGATCTTCTCCCCAAAACCTGCTCCATCTGCAACCTTCCCCATTTAGCCTGATGGCAACTGTACCCCTCTAGTCACTCAGGTCAAAATCCTTAGAGTTATTTTCAACCCTACTCTTTTTCTTCCACTTTGTTATGCGTTGAATCATGTTCCCCCAAAAGATCTGAAGTCCTAACCCCCCAGTACCTCAGAATGTGACACTATTTGGAAACAGGGTCATAACAGATGTAGTGAGTTAAACTGAGATGAGGTCATACTGCAGTAGTGTGGGCCCTTAATCTAGTATGACTGATGTCCTTATAAGAAGAGGAAAAGAGACACAGGCACATGAGGGGAGAGCACTGTGTGACGATGGAGGGCTGCAGCCGCAAGCCAAGGGTCACCAAGGATTGCTGGCTGGCAAACCACCAGAAGCTAAGAGTGGGCAAGGAAGAATTAACCCCTACAGGTTTCAGAGGAAGCATGGCCCTGCCAACACCTTGATTTCAGACTTCTAACCTCCAGAACTCTGAGATAACACATTTGTTATTTTAAACTACCCAGTTTGTAGTACACTTTTGTGGCCACTCTAGCGACTGATGCAACCCTACATCCAACTGGTGAGCAAATCTTCTGGGCTCTACCTTCAGCATCCAACCAGAATGAGACACTTCTCACCACATCCAAACTGGTCTCCCAGCTGGAGTCTATTCACAACACGGAAGCCAGGGTGATATTAACACCTAGATCAAATGACGTCACTTTCTGCTCTGCCTGCAGGGGCTCTCCAGTTCCTCTGAGTAAAATCCAGAACCCTCCCAATATTCTATGAGGTCTGTCTTCCCTTGTTTTGCCAACACTCTCCTGTGACCTCTCCTGCTACCTAGAGTCAGTCAGTCTCTCTGCTCCCTCTCCGCTCCCCCATCTTCCCCTCCTCCCTTTCTTCCTCCACCCTCCCCCTCCCTCCCTCTCCTCGGCTCTCCCACCCTCTCCCTCTCCCATTTAGCCACACCGACCTCCCTGCAGTTCCTTGAACTAGCCATGCGGCCTCATACCTCAGAGTCTTTGCACCAGCTGCCCCCTCTGTCTAGAACACTCCTGCCCTAGATATCCAAAAGTCTTGCTTCCCTTCACCTCCTTCAAATCTCTGCTCAAATGTCATCTTCTCAGAGCGGTCCACTCTGACCATCTCATTTAAAATTACAACCTCTCCTACATTCTCAACGGCCCTTATCCTTGTATATTTCTATTTTTTGTAGCACTTATCAGCTTCTAGTATATTATATAATTCACGTGTTATATGTTTATTTTTTATCTTCTATCTCCACCCTCCCTAAAGAATTTGTCCCACAAGCATAGGAATCTTCATCTTTTTTTTCCTCTAATGTATCCCAAGCACCCAAACAGTAGGTGCTTAATAAACACCTGTCTGTTGGATGAATTAATATCAAAAGGACCTGTCAGCTACAGGCTTGGGTCAGCTCTGCACCAGTGGTATGCTGGAGTCTGCTCACACCAGCTTGCATCTCTTCCCAGCTTCTTGTTTGGTGACATCACATTGGTAGTTTGGAACCAGCCATGGTGGGAGTATTTACACCACAGAAATTGGCAAGGTCTACAAATCAGGGCTTTTTTTTTTTTCCAGGAGAGCTGAATGGTAAACATTTACCAGCATGCCCCCTCTGCCTAACATTATGAAAGACATCACAAGAAGAGCTAAGTTGTAGCTGTGAGACCAACGGATAAATCAGAACCTAGCTCATCTGGCCTGCTTTGCTCCTCAGAAACTAAATACCACTGAACATAAATGCCGTGCTCCGGTCAGGGTTGATGTGACAGTGTTTATCCATTATGATCACTACCAAGAAGAGCAGTGGATAAAACATGGTCACAATCTAACAATGCATGTGGTCTACTGCTGAATCTATACTGAGGATACAAACAAACATGGGGAGGTTCTCCACTCAAATAATTCCTCAGTTTAACTCTATTGCTGACTTTTGTAGCATAATCATTAACGTGGTATGAGGCTTCAGGGTAATTGAAGAAATGCCTGACAAGGCTCAGGCACTGTGCTAAGAAATGATGATACTAAGGTTAATAAGACCTGTCCTTTGTCCTCAAGGTGCCCACAGTCTAGTGGAGAGAATGACACAGATAACGCTAGGATACTTCACGATACAGAGACACACAAATTATCAAAATGATTTATTCTTGCCACCATCTGCAATTTTTTTTGCTTTTAACAAAAATCAACATAAGATAGTGAAACACAAGCCTGATTATGACCACTTGGATATAATGCAAATGGCCATGGGATACTGCCTTTTGCCCATCCCCTGAAAGGGGTCAGGCTAATATTCATACCTTCTGGTGGTGATGGAGGAATGGAGGGTAAGAAAAAGTAGGGAAGGACCAGGAAGTAGAACCGTCCCACCTCAGGTGGCAAGGAGGCAGAAGATGGATCCTCATGGCTCTGGCTCCATGTCTCAGAATTAGACCAAAGGGAGCAGGCGTCAACCAACCAGGAGATTCCTGGAAGTTCAGCCAAATGCAGGACACAGAACGAGAGTGACCACAGGCTCCAGTTTGCTTGGGACCATCCTGGTTTACCCGTCACCCTAGTACTGGTGTAGTTTAGCATCTGTCCCAGATAAAAGTCAGTCCGTTTAGATGACAACGGTCCTGAGAGATGTTAGGACAGAGCAGACATAAACCACCACGCGGCACCACACGATGAAATAGCACCCTGAGATGCCAGGCCAGCTGGCCTAGTCATTTCCTTAACTCTGCAGCAACATGATGCTGTATTTTATACCATTTTCTGCCCAATCCAAACCCCCATCTATTGTGGAAATTTGGGACGTATAACAGAGGTCCTTTTTTTGGTAATTTGTGTTTCCTTGCCAAGTCTCTTTCATTCTTCTCTTGATAATAACACCCCTTTTCTGTGTGAGAAATACATTCACGCATACCCACTGTGAACCCGGCCCCGGAAGTGGCACCTGACCAAGGACTGGCCAGCATCCTCAACTCCAGGTCTTTTTTCCATAAGCCTGAAAATGTTGGACCATTTCTCTGGCCTTATCTGGAGACCCTGCCTGAGAATGAGGCCAATAAAAAGCTATGAGGCAGGATGCAAGGGCATGAAACACAGAGACAGTGGTGGTGGATGAACTACAGAAGTAAGCTGGAGCCAGCTGATAATTTAGCTTTTAAATCATGTCTTTTTTAAAAAAATGAACCTTGGGCTTCCCTGGTGGCGCAGTGGTTGGGAGTCCGCCTGCCAATGCAGGGGACACACGTTCTATCCCTGGTCCAGGAAGATCCCACATGCTGCGGAACAACTAAGCCCGTGTGCCACAACTACTGAGCCCATGCGCCACAACTACTGAAGCCCATGCAGTCTAGGGCCAAGATGCCACAACTACTGAGCCCATGTGCCACAAGTACTGAAGCCCACGAGTCTAGAGCCTGTGCTCCGCTACAAGAGAAGCCATCGCGTGAGAACCCGGTGCACTGCAACTAGAGAAAGCCCACATACAGCAACGAAGACTCAATGCAGCCAAAAATAAATAAATTTATTTAAAAAATAAATAAATTAATTAAAAAACGGAAGTTTAAAAAAGTGCATTTAATAGGAAACTAGACTCAATATTTTGTAATAACCTATAAAGGAATTCTGAAAAGAAATATATATATGTGTGTATAACTGAATCACTGTACTGCACACCTGAAACACAATATTGTAAATCAACTATACTTCAATAAAAAAATTAATTAATTAAAAATGCATTTAATACACCTAACCTTCCAAACATCATAGCTTAGCCCAGCCTACCTTAACATGCTCAGAATACTTATATTAGCCAACAGTTGGATAAAATCATCTAACACAAAGCCTATTTTATAATAAAATGTTGAATATCTCATGTAATTTATTGAATACCGTACTGAAAGTGAAAAACAGAATGGTCGTACGGGTCCAGAATGACTATCTGCGAACAGAATGGTTGCAGTGCATGGGTTGTTTACCCTGTGATCACATGGATGACTGGGGGCCTCTGCTCAATGCCACTGCCCAGCATCACAGCAGAGTATCAGAATGCATACTGCTTGCTTGGGAAAAGATCAAAATTCAAAGGACGGTTTCTATGGAATGTGTATCGCTTTTGCACTGTTACAGAGTCTAAAAATCCTTAGGCTGAGCCATCGTAAGTTGGGGGCCATCTGTATATATCACTTTCCACACTGGCTCTCCATTGCCTATAGGAGCAAGTGGAGGTGAAAATCTACAGGGACTCACAGAGCTGCCTCCTGCCCATCTCCCCAAAGACACCACCCCCTTCTATAGCCACACCCCATTTGTTCTCCAAACCTTAACCCCACACAACTGTCTACCCTGGAGCCTTCCCTACTTCCCCACCCTGCTCAACTACTTCAGCTACATGGAACACTCACTCCTTTACTTCTTGCCTCAGTTTTAGAATTTCCTCTTCACATAAGCCATGTGACCTCCAAGGCCCCCTGACATGGAATTTGAGATGTCTGTCCGGGACCTCCCTGGTGAAGCAGTGGTTAAGAATCCGCTTGCCAACGCAGGGGACACAGGTTCGAGCCCTGGCCCAGGAAGATCCCACATGCCGTGGAGCAACTAAGCCCATGTGCCACAACTACTGAGCCCGCATGCTGCAACTACTGAAGCCCACGTGCCTAGAGCCCACGCTCCACAAGAGAAGCCACCACAAGAAGCCCATGCACCACAACAAAGACTAGCCCCCGCTCGCCACAACTAGAGAAAGCCCACAGACAGCAACAAAGACCCAACGCAGCCAAAAATAAATAATAATAAAAAAAACATGACTGTTCACTTGTTACACTTTATTGCCTTATTTGTCAGTGTGTCTTTCTCTAGTTACACCTCAGCCTTTTGAGGATATGCCCCTCCCTGAGACGAACTATCTTCCTTTACCTCCTTCATCCCCTCAGCCCATCCTTAACACCTCTGATCTCCACTCAGGTGGATCTATTTCTTCACACCACGATGTCCTCAGCCCCTCCCTCAGGAAAGTCTTTGGTTCTCGTATTTAGTAAGCCTGGGTGGTAATGAAAGCAAAGCACAGCATCTTCATACTGAGGTACAGTTTAGATACAGTAAAATTCACTCCTTGAAAGTATACAGATTACTGTATTTTGACAGATGTATATAGCTGTGTTATTACAACTGCAATTAAGATATAGAAGAGTTCCATAATCCCCCAATTTTTCCTCCTCTTTGGAATCAGTTCCCTTTCCCTATCCTCAGCCCCCGGTAACCATTGATCCGATTTCTGTCCCCTTTGCCTTTTGCAAACTGTCACACCAATAGAATCATGCAGTATATAGCCTTTAGTGTCTGGCTTATTCCACTTAGCAGATGCTTTTGAGATGAGTCCATGTTGCTGCCTGTATCATTAGTTATTCCTTTTTACTGCTGAGAAGCATTCCATGGTATGGGTATCCCATCGATTTATTTATCTATTCACCAGTTGATGGACATTTGGGTTTTTTTCCAGTTTGGGGCTATTTTGAATAAAGTTGCTATGAACATTTGCATACAAAAAAAAAAAAAAACCCAAACAACCTGACTTTAAAACGGGCAGAAGACCCAAACAGACATTTTTTCCAAAGAAGACATACAGATGGCCAACAGACACATGAAAAGATACTCAACATGGCTAATCATCAGGGTAATGCAAATTGAAACCACAATGAGCTATCACCTCACACCTGTCAGAATGCCTATCCTCAAAAAGACCACACATAACAAAACCTTGGTGAGGATATGAAGAAAAGGGAACCTTTGTACACTGTTGGCGAGAGTGTAAACTGGTGCAGTCATTAAGGAAAACAGTATGGATATGCTCAAAAAATTAAAAATAGAACTACCATATGATCCAGTAATTCCAGTCCTGGGTATATATAGCCAAAGAAAATGAAAATACTCATTCAAAAAGATACATGCACCCCAAAAAGATACATACAGCATTATTTACAACAGCTAAGACATGGAAGAAACCTAAGTGTCCATCAACAGAGGAATGGATCAAGAAGATGTGGTGCATATATATACAGCACTCAGCCATAAAAAACGATGAAATTTTGCCATTTGCAACAACATGGATGGCTATTACGTGAAATAAGTCAGACAGAGAAAGACAAGTACTCTATATTATCATTTATATGTGGAATCTAAAAAGTACAGACAAACTAGTGAATTCAATAACAAAACATACAGATTCACAGATACAGAGAACAAACTAGTGGTTACTGGTGGGGAGAGGGAAGGGAGGAGGGGTAAAATAGGGGTAGGAGATTAAGAGGTACAAACTACTAGGTATAAAATAAATAAGATACAAGGAAATATTGTACAGCACAGGGAATACAGCAAACATTTTACAATAATTTTAAACGGAATATAATCTATAAAAGCTTTGAATCACTATGTTATATATCTGAAACTAATATAATATGGTAAATCAACTACACCTCAATAAAAGGAAAAACTGCTAACTGAAAAAATAAAATGGGAAAATAGCAGTCAAGTTAATTTAATGAGCAAAGTATGTTTTTAAAAGGCTGCTTTAACAACCACATATACCTATATAGAAAAAAAAATAACATTTGATCCATAAGTCATTCCATACACAAAAATTAACTTGAGATGGCCAGTATACCTGAGACAGGCTGGGACATGGGCCCCTTTGCTGCAGTGCTTGCACCTGGGTACACGTCGAGCAACAAAATACAAGGAAATTACGTGGGAGTAAAAATAACTGCATGCCTGTGCAGTTAGGGCAAATTCTGGACAAAAGATAGAAAGAGACCAAAAAACCCAACTGCTACTTTTCAAGAGCTCGGAGCACAATACGGGGTCAGCAACAAAAGCACGGCACTGCGCATGCCCCCAGCACACAACACCAGCTAAGGGGTGGGCAAAGCCCCAGGACACAGCCCTACCCTCATCGCATACAAGGAACAAGCTAGGGCTTCCCTGGTGGTGCAGTGGTTGGGAGTCCGCCTGCCAATGTAGGGGACATGGGTTCGTGCCCCGGTCCGGGAGGATCCCACATGCGGAGCGGCTGGGCCCGTGAGCCATGGCCGCTGAGCCTGCGTGTCCGGAGCCCATGCTCTGCAACGGGAGAGGCCAGCGTACCGCTAAAAAAAAACAAAAAGTAATAAGCTTGTCCCCCCACCCCTCGGGGAGCAAACAAATAAGAGAACCTATTGTTTGATCTCGATCCCCACTGCTGCAGCAGGGGTCCCAATAAAGCCTTGCCTGAATTTCCTGTCTGGCCTCTGATCAATTTTTATTCACTGAGGAGGCAAAGAACCCTGGTCAGTAACATACCTAACCGTAAAACCCAGTGTTAAATTTCTAGGCCCAAGATGGAGTGGCTCCTCCTCAGGGTGCTACGTCAGCAAACCAAAGCTTAGATCATTTTTGTGTCCCTGTAAATGCTCTGCTTGAGCAGAAACGCAGTATATCCAGGCAGCCAACCCCCAACTCCAAGCCAACTCTGGGCTCTATACGTATTTCCTTGTTCCTTCTCACCCCCAACAAGGTCGACTAAGTGGCCCCAGCCAATCAGATGTTTTCTATTTTTCTCTTCCTTCTTCCTTATTCTTCATCCTATTAACGTTTTCTGCCTTTCACCCCATTTTGCAGTTCTCCAAAAGGGGACTGTCCCCTTCACGAGGTGTGAAAGTGTGTATTCCCTAAATTATTTTCTTTAAACTTTTAACACCAGAAACATAAAGCACAAAGGCTATATTTCCTAATATAATTAAACTGATTGCCCCCAATGCTACTTTAATAAAAAATCATTCCTATAACTCACTAAGTACTTATGTGCCAGACACTCACTGAAGAACACTTTTGCCTGCATCATTTTTTTCATCCTCAAAAACAAATGCCATAATTCCATATTGCCCTCCATATTTGTAGGGGATAGCTATGTTTTTATCTAACCTTTGTTCCCCTTGGTTTGGCAATGTCGCCTGAGTTTCCTTAGAAGACCCACTTCTCCCTTATACTTACTCCTTGTGTTTTCTCTGGCTCTAGCCTCAGACTCCGGGTCCCAGGTTGGACATTTGAAGTCTTGGTGACCTTCCCAGATTCCTGGTGGTGCCCTGCGTCTTGCTTTGGCGTTCTCTTCTCATCTAATGCGTGCCTCCTAAAGTTTACCAGGGGTTAGGATCACCTGGAGAGCTTGTTATAGAGATTCTTAGACCCCACCCCCAGAGATTCTGATTGGTAGTTCTGGGGTAGGCCTCTTCAATTTTCATTTCTAACAAGCTCCCAGCTGAGGCTCCTGGTCTTAGGAGCTGAGAGTTTGTTAAAAATGCAGATTCTGAGCCCTACCCCAGACCTACTGAATCAGACTCTCTGAGATTAAGACCCAGAAATCTGAGTTCTAGTAAAATCTCCAAATGAGTCTCATGCATGCCAGAGTTTGAGATCCACTTTCCATTAAGTGCTTTTGAATGCTGATTTCACATTAGAATCACTTGGGGAGCTTTTAAAACATTCAGAAGCCCAGGCACCTCCCTTAGAGATTCTCATTTGATTTTCTGAAAGGTCTCATGAGAAAATAATTTGCAACCAAGAGATGAGAAAGACTGCTCTGAATTGTGTTGTCCTTAGGAGGGAAGGTAGGACCCAGGCATGTACCTGCAGAAGTTGGCAGTGCAGGGAAAGAGAGAGAATGGGGGCAAGGGAACAAACATTTGTTTTCTTGGATCATTAAATAGCCTTCGAAAATACAAGTTTTATTGGCTGCATGGTATTCCGTTATAAGCTGTGCACTATTTATCGAATATATACTAAAGGCCAGACACTATCTTATTTACAATCCATATTTACCCTGTTTTACCCATTAAAACAACTGAGGCCGAGAGAAGCCCCATTTGATTGGACCTAGAATTGCCTGACTCCCAAACCCAAGTTCTTTTTTACGCCACAGGTTCTCAATCTGGCTGCACATTAGAAACACGTGAGGAACATTTAATTCACACAAATGCTTGGATCTCTCACCAGATTTAAAGGAATCTAAATCTCTCGGGTGGGAGTTGGACATCTTTCATTGTTTTTACTATTCCCCATGATTCTGATGCACAGAGCTAAGAACCACTGTCCCACAGCATTCTGCTTCTCGTACTGATTGTGTATATACATATTTCTGAATTCCCTTTTCCAGTTTTAGGGAAGTCACTTTCTTCTGCTCCTTTTGTTACTTCTCCAAAGTCACCCCCAAAATCTCAGATGGTCCAGAGTGTATTAGCCAGAACATGGTAGCGACCATGTAACAATACATGATGAAAGGACATTACATCCAAAGAGACTAGAGTACTTTCTCACTGCAGTGAGAAATAATGAGGGATGGTACAAAATTGTCTTTTCAGGATGCCAGAGCAGAGCGTGTTTCAGTGCAAAGGATAATGACAGAGTAGGAAGGACACTGAATCAGACAGCACCTTTGAATGTGGTTAAATGAATGCTTTTCTTTTGGTTGGCAGAGATGGAAAAGAAAGATATACTGTATCTCTGTCCTCTGGGAATTAGCGATGTCCTCTAAGAAACAGAGCTTCAGAATTGATGAATGGGCCCCAGAGGTAGCCGTGCACTATAAACACACTAGTTCTAACAAAGAATGTGTCTTATGTGCAACAAAGTGCACACACTCAATGCCCCCCATACACGTACACTGTCACTTTAGAATAATTCTAACAGAGTGACAGGGAAAGTAGTCAATAACTTTTAGAGGTATATGAAATTAACAATATTTAGGTTAGGATACACGATATTTTGCCAAACATATTTCTAAATATTTCTTCTTTTCCACCAAAATGTTAGATTCTTTATTCTAACTAGTGGTTATTTCCAAATGCTAAAGGGCTCAGTGGAGCACTGTATGTGCTATATTGTCAAGTAAAGGTAGATGGCCCCTATTTTGTCACATGTAAAAGAAACAGCGTGATACTGACAGTCATGACTCAGGAAGGCTAGAGACCCTGGAATACAGGTGATAGTAATAGAATTCATTTCATCCAATTTGATACATTCATTCATTCACTCACTCATTCAACATTTAGTAAACACCTGGGTGCCAGAAATGACATGAAGCACTACTAGAAAACAAGAGTAAAGTAAGATCATTTTCTTTGCACTTCAACCAAAGAAAAGCCTAGTGATGGCTCTACATGTCTAAATGTATTGTTTGAGGGAATGATGCTGAGACATAAAACCCCGGAATTCTTCAGGATCAGGGATGCTACCTACCTGCCCAGCTGTTTGGGCTCACCACCATTTTAAGGGACACCAATGTGGACAGTACAAGCTAACAACAAACATGGCTCTTCTAAAAGTCCATGCCATTCCTGGACAGTTTCCTCTCATGCCCTACTATTTCTGAATGTAGAAAACTCTCTAAGTGCCAGTATGAACATTATTACATCATACAGCTAAACAGCACCATGGTCAGGTTGCTCACCATGTAAAATACTGACATTTGTGAATTCAGTTTTGGAGATTACAAATATTTCATTCCGTGGGGATTGACATTTTCACATCAAGTTGAACTATATATCTTTGTATAGTAGTGTGCAAAGTGATGAGCATTTGGAAGATGTCCCTTTTCAGCGTTTACTACCTGTGGAAAGGTTTAGATGATTTGTAACATCTCGGCCACTAAAGGGAATGATGGCATCTTTCTGAAAACATCAGGGAGTGAACAGGGAACAACAGCAAGCTGGCAGAGAGCCACTAGGGATTAATTCACGGGAGAAAAAGAAATGAAATCTTAGCACCCAGAGAGCTGGTCAGTAATTTGCTTTTCCTTTAAAGAAACTGGGAACAATTCATACATTTTCTTTTTCTCTTTAGCTGCCCCTTAGAAACATCTAGAGTGCAGAAGTATATTTTGTTCCATCCACTTGGCTGTATGACTAATTCATGAATAAGTATGTATTGTATACCTGCTGTGTATATATACTTTTTTAACAGCTTTATTGAGATATAATTTACATAACACAATTCACCCTTTTAAAGTGTACAGATTCAATCGTTTAATATATTCACATTATTGTACACCTAATCACCAGAGTCAACTGCAGAATGTTTCATTACTCTGAAAAGAAACCTTGCACCCCTTATCCCCTGTCCGCCTGTCGTCTCTGCTAGCCCCTAGGTATCCACTTTCTGTCTCTATAGATTTGCCCATTTTAAACATTTCATATAAATGGAATCACACAATATATATTTTGTGACTGGTTTCTTTCACTTAGCATATTTCCAAGATTCACTCATGTTGTAGTATGTATTGGTATTTCATTTCTTTTTATTGACAAGTAAATTATATGGATATAGCACATTTTATTTATCCATTAGTCAGTTAATGGATATTTGTATTGTCTCCACGTTTTGGTATTATAAATAATGCTGCTATGAATTTTGTGTTCAGATTTTGTGTGGACATATACTTTCATTTCTCTTGGTATATACCTAGGAGAGGAATTGCTGATAATACAGTAATTTTATGTTTAAGCATTTGAGGAACTGCCAGACTGGTTTCCAAAGCAGCTGCACTATTTTACACTCCCACCAGCAATGTATGTGGGATCCAATTTCTCCGCATCCTTGACAACACTTGTTATTTCTTGTCTATTTAATTATAACCCATCCTAGTGGGTATGAAATGGCATGTACTTTCCATTTATCTCTTCATCTTCACAATAATTTTATTTGGGTGGTTTCTGTAGGGGAGAAAAAGGTTGTGAAAACTTCTTCTTTTATAACCTTTAAAGATGATGTTAATGCTTAGATGTGATTTTTTTGCCTGATCCCTTCTCACCTCTCTTTATAATAGTACCCCATTTTTTTCTTTCATGAGGACTATCCCTTATCCACTCTCAGTCTATATAATTTGAGTAGAGCTGACCTCCTCCCCTCTAGCGCCGGAATGAACACCTGAATCAGGCCTGGGTAATTGGAAACGTTGTATTAGAACAGGGCCTAGTCGCAGAGGAAAACCACACCAGTCATGTGAAAGAGATAATGTAATATAAGCATGTATTAATTAAGTATCAAGTTGTTGACCAGGACCCTAAATAGGTAGAAAGAGAACCCTAAAGCTCCTGGAGGTACAGCAACTGCAGGAAGCAGCTTCTGCCCTTAAAGCAAGGGGATAAAACGGAAGAGGTGAGAATTACTAAAACGGAAGTGTGGAGAAGCAGCCCTGGGAGTTGAAACCTCGGAGAAGGCAAACTCCAACCCATCGGTGCAGACGTCTCTCAGCTCCGAGGAGGGGCCCCATGGGTCTGGTACCCACACACATCTCAGCAGAATGGGCTCCAGCCCCTTAGTGCTGATGTCTGGCTCTCTGGTGGGGGGAGAGGGGTGGATGCAATAAAGCTGTTTCTGCAAGTGTTGCAAATTGGATTCAGGGACCGTGTTAGTAAGAAACTGCAGCTGCTAGAGTGAAGAAGTGACCCTCGCAAAGGCCCCAAGCAGTCAGGGAGTCTACAGGAAGCTCACAGGAAGAAGCATGTCCTTTCTTCTTCCATCCTCCTTCCAGGTCCTGCCTCAGCGCCCCTCAGTGGCAGAAGCTACAAAAAAGCTGCCACCAGAGAATTGTGGTTTGCAGAGCTCCAGCTCCAGTGCCACAATGTGGAGCATAGAAAGGTGGGCTTGGAGCTGGCACAGGCCACCCCTTCGGCTACTCAGCATCCGTATGCACCCTTCTTTACACATTTAAACTTTCAAACAATTAACTCCCTGTTTCACCTAACATGATGCAACTGTCCTTCATACAAATGAAGGTATTCTCACACTCTTCACAAAATGAGAAGAGGCAAAATCCTAATGGTCATTGTAGCTGTCTTTAGGTTATGTTAATTACCCCCTCAATTTCAACCTCAGTCCCAGATGAAATTCTGTTTCTGAAGACCAAATGGTAAAGTTAACCGCAAATAAAAAACACTTGTAGGGGGTGGGGGAGGGATGGACTGGGCATTTGGGATTAGTAGATGCAAAGTATTATGTATAGAATGGATAAACAAGGTCCTACTGCATAGCACAGGGAACTATATTCAATATACTGGGATAAACCATAATGGAAAAGAGTATAAAAAAGAATGCATATGTGTGTATAACAGAGTCACTTTGCTATACAGCAGGAATTAACACAACATTGTAAATGAACTATACTTCAAAAAAAAAAATTAAAAAAACACTTGGGGCTTCCCTGGTGGCACAGTTGTTGAGAGTACGCCTGCCGATGCAGGGGACGCGGGTTTGTGCCCCGGTCCTGGCAGATCCCACATGCCGTGGAGTGGCTGGGCCCGTGAGCCATGGCCGCTGAGCCTGTGCGTCCGGAGCCTGTGCTCCGCAACGGGAGAGGCCACAACAGTGAGAGGCCCGCGTACCTCAAAAAAAAAAAAAAAAAAAAAAAAGAGCAAGATGGAAGCTACTTTTTTGTAGCACCTAGCTTCAGAAGGTACATGCCATCATTTCCATAGTATTAGTATCTATTTGTTATATGGGTCAGCTCTATCCAGTGTGGAAGAGGACACACAAGCTTATGAATACCAGGAGGTGAGAATTTGGGGGCACCATCTTGGAGGCTGGCTGTTGCAACCATGTGTTCCATGTTTCTTTTGACATCAGCCAGAACCTCAATTTGTTCTTTAATTGGTGAAGCAACACAAACCTTCATTCCTGAAGTGTTTGAATACACCGTGGTTCTGCCTCTCTTTGTTTGTAGTGGTTTTTTATTAACTTTTACTATCAGATATAGAAGTAATAAGAGGCATCTTAGAGACTCTCCTCAGTTCCAGAAATAGTCCTCTCTACTCTCAGCCTGTAGCAGGAATCTAATTTGCTCTTTGAAATTGGGATCAACTATCCCAGCCAGTAGAGTAACTCTCTTCTCTGTCTGTTGGTTCAGAGGCATAAGAAAGAAACCCCCAAATGACTTGGTGGCAGTCTCATCTTCCAAATGAATGGAATTATTGTTGCACCCTTGGTAGGAGCATTTTACCCTTAGAAACAAGACGTCCAAGCCAGCAGAGCTCAAAGTTGTGAAGGGAGGAAGCAAAAATTCTCTGAGTGGGTTATAAAATGTAATAGTGAGAGGATCTCCTCCCATTTCTATGCTGGACCCATGTATTCTAGATGTGGAAGAGACACACCATATATTGACCTCTGGTTCAAAGTTTATACTGCATCTTGTAAGAGAATATCCATCCTTTCAAGGTGTTGTCTCCAAACTGGCATTACTTACATAATGATGTATTATAGCAAGACCATTTAATACCACAAATTCCTTGATTAGAAGCAGTGTTGGGAGAATACCATGATGGCAAACAGGCATTTTGTTAAGTGATACTGACAGATGCATTATGGGAAAGAAAAGAAAACTCATATACAGAACAGACTCTGTTCCATTAAGGATAAATTTCTATTCCCTCCATGATGGAAAGAATCCAGTGTAATCAACCTGCCAGCAGGTGGCTGACGGGTTCCTTTCCCCTCCCCACCAGAATGGTGCCATACTGTGGGCTGTGTTGTTCTCAGCAGTAGTGATAACTAGGTCAGGGATGTTGTTGAAGCCCATGCATAGTCCCCCTTTTGTCACCATAGCCACTTTTTTCATGGGCCCAGTGAACAAGCACTCAGCGGCGGGAAAAGACATCTAACTGACATCTATAGAAAGTGCCATTCTGTCCACCTGATTTTTGAGAGCCTCCTCTGCAGTGAATGCCTATTGATGGATTTTCACATGCGACACAATTATCTTCATACTTTGTGCCCATTCTAAAAGATCCATCTATATACTTTTTCACCACACATCTTTCTCACAAACCTTCCAATCCTATTCTTTCCAAGTCCCTAACTTGACTAACATGTTTGTAGTACTTGCACCTTCCTGCTCATCAGAGTCAATCTGCGTAATCCCATCAATGTAGTGGGTCAGTGCGACATTGTGTGGAATATCAAGATGCTCATGATCTCCACAGACTATACTATGGCTGAAGGCAAATGAGCTGACTTAGCATGAAACAAGACTGTAAAGGTATACTATTGACCCTGTCAAGGAAAAACAAACGGATTTTTGGTGGTGGTCCTAGCAAATTGTTAAAAATAGAAGGAGAGAAAAAAAAAAAAAGGATTTTCCACATGAGGTGCCAGGAGCTGTGTTGATTTGTTCCAGCGAAGATATTACATCTGGAAGAGGTCCTGCAAATGAGTTACCCTCTGATTAACATTAAAATAATCTAGTCATGCTTCAAGACCCATCTGCCTTCTGCACAGACCAAATAGATGTGTTAAATGGAGATGAAATAAGAGTCAACATTTCTGCATCATTCAAGTATTTGGTGATGGTAGTAATCCCTGCAATCCCTCCAAAGATGTCTTATTCTTTTGGTTTACTATCCTGGTAGGGAAGAGAAATTCCAATAGCTTCCCTTTGACCCTTCATACTCTAATGACCCTTCATAAATGAGAGAGCTAATACAGGGACACAATCAGTTGCCTAGTATGTCTTTAAGTTGCACATTCTGGAACTGGAGAAAAAACACAGGGTGGGCTCACGGACCTACTGTGACTCAAACTTGGCATGTAACTCAATTTATCACCTGACCACCATAAAACTCCATTTTGAATGTTGGACCAGTTGCATTTTGAAACCCTAGCAATCAGCATCAATTCAGAGTCAGGGTGTAGTAATCTCCAAAAGTTCTAGATATTTCTATTCCCCAAAGCACATTCACTCTAGAAAATGGCCACAGGTCCCTTTGGGGAAGGCTTCACGCGGACTTCAGTAGTTGTGGCTCGCGGGCTCTAGAGCGCAGGCTTAGTAGTTGTGGTGCACAGGCCTAGTTGCTCCGCGGCACGTGGGATCTTCCTGGACTAGGGCTCAAACCCATGTCCCCTGCATTCTTAACCACTGCACCACCACGGAACTCCCTGTATTTTATTTTTTATATTTTAACTTAAAAATTACTATTTTATAAAAGTGAGTTGACTTTTCCAGCTCTCCAGTTTGGACTCTAATAATAGGCAATCAAATAGCACTGAATAAATATAAACCTTGTTAAAAATACCTAAAATTTGTGCATTTGAGGATATTGAAACAAGTATCATCAGTGTACATTTCACTTGCTTTATCACTTCATCTACACTTGATTTGCTAATCTTAACTCTTGTCATGATTGAAAAGTTATTTCTCCTCACAAGAACTACAGAACTATATTCACTTTTTTCCAGTACCTTTGCTTTCCTTTGAAAAAAATGTTCCTACCATTAAGAATTTAAACCAGAATCATGAAATGACAATAGAAAACACTCATCTGGCTTGACAGGTAATATAGCCTGTGTGGTCCTCCTGGTGTAAAGCTAAAATTCCACCTTCCACCAAAAAAGCACCTCTTGAATTCAACTGAGAATGACATTTCTACAGGAATAAATTTGAATTTTCTCATATTTAAGAAGTTATTTATTTTAGCCATAAATAAGAACTTATTCATGACGTACTTCATACATGATCATGATATTCTAAGGATACAGATTAGAAACACTATTTGAAGGTATCACAGGCAGCTGAAAGGAGCTACTGAACAATCTGACAACTTTACACTTCAAACTTACAGGGTTACTTTAATTTTGGCCTGAAGGATGATTAAAACAATTGGGGAGGGGGCCGAAAAAGAAAAGCTTGATTATTCAATTCCTAATTGAATTAACCCTTTAGACAGTTTTTTTAAAATTTATTTATTTTTGGCTGCGTTGGGTCTTCGCTGCTGCATGCAGGCTTTCTCTAGTTGCGGCGAGGGGGGCTACTCTTCATTGCGGTGCGTGGGCTTCTCATTGCAGTGGCTTCTCTCATTGTGGAGCATGGGCTCGAGGCACGCAGGCTTAGTAGTTGTGGCACACGGGCTCAGTAGGTGTTGCTCGCGAGCGCTAGAGTGCAGGCTCAGTAGTTGTGGTGCATAGTTGCTCCACAGCATGTGGGATCTTCCCTCACCAGGGACCGAACCCATGTCCCCTACATTGGCAGGCGGATTCTTAACCACTGTGCCACCAGGGAAGCCCCACCTTTAGACATTTTTAAAGTAACATTTAAAGCCAACCTGAAAGAGTATTATTTTGGAATTTTTGCCATTTAAGATAACAATTACATCTAAAAGAAAATCGTCCTCCAGAACTCAAAAAAAGGGATTTTTTTCTACCTAGGACCTTATAAACAATTAAGTTCTCAAGAAAAATTGAGAGAAATGATTTTTCAACAAAGAATTCTTTATCTTGCTAGATTATGAGTGCAAAAAATACAGGTTTAGACACACTGGTTGAGCCTCAAAAAATATACCTCCTACACACTCTATGTTCCACCACAGCAGAAGAGGAAATCAAGAATGAGTAGAATGAAGAATCTAGGCTACAGAAGTGACAAAGTAGATTCTCTGGATAAGGACAGGAAATGTCTGGGTGATAGCTGAGCAACATGCTTGGCAGAAAACCTTTCCACATTGGAGGACAGAGGGCTGTCTCCAGAAGTATTCCAGGGGTAAGAAATGACCTGATATTATATTGAAAATTATGAGATCCTTTCCAGAGTTACTGGAGAATATAGTAAGATCAAGTCAGAGGCTAGAAGAAAATGAGACCATTATTAACTTCTGGAATAACAAAAAAGTAACATAATCAACCATAGCAGGCTACTTGGTTTAGCGGTAAACAGAGTTTATAGTCATCAAAATGAAAATACTGAATTTGGGATGTATAAAGATTGAAATATTAATATATTAGAAAAATGGTGGAGTAAAATAAGTAAGCAAAATTTCTACTCTTTCTAGTAGGAAGTCAATAAATAATGGGCAGATCCAAAGGTAGCAGCAGATTCATTTTTTTGGAAATGTACATGTAAATTCTAAAACCACTACATGAGTTGAAAGAGAAAGTTTCCTTTGTGAATGTGAAAAAGGGATTACCTCTTTTTTGTCACAAGTGTTTTGGTACTATATGATTTTTTTAAACTATCTGCATATAATGTTGGAGGGTGGTGGGCAGCAGTAAGACAGAAAGAGACAACAGTTTTACATTAAAAAACAACCTCCAAATTCTCTAAGAAAAGTGAACATGATCACACCTAAATCCATCCATTCTGGGTTTTTTTTTTTTAACAAATAATTTTATACAAAGGCTTGTGGGCCAATATTCATTTACAAAAATAAGTTTAGTCTTTTAACATAAGTACTTCTACAGTTTCAAAAAGAAATTCATTTTCATATTTGCATGTCTTTAAAAGTATCCAAAGGACTCATTACCCTTCTGCATTCTGCTTTTCGGAAAGTATTTTTGAGGTAGATCTGTTTCGGATTCTTTTTCTTTTTCTTTTCTTTTCAGAGGCAGATGAGTTTGTATCCTGTGTTTTTTTCTTTTTCTTCAAACAGCTAAGAGGATTAGGGCCACTTATTTTCTTGTGCTTTTTTTTCCTTCTCTGTTCAGGGTCTTTTACTAAACCCTGTTCCTCTTTGAGTTGCTTGATACTTTGTTTCTCTTGCCCTGAGACAAGCTGACCTGACTCTACTGCTTTAGCAAATGCAATTGTTTTTGGAGAAGGTTTGTCCAAGACTATAGTGTTCTGAATAATGAACATGAGAGGAATTCCAGGCTTTTTCTTTACTTTCATAGACAAATTCTGATCCTATTAAAAACAAAAATAGAACTATTTACTTCAAATATATCAATTGAATCAGATGCCTTAAAGAGATTTCTAAGAACTTAAAGTGGGCTATATTGAAAATAAAAGAGATCCCAGGTTTTACTTTTCAAATCAGTTAGGTCTTACTAATGGGAGTATATTTTATGATAAAGAAAGGAAGAAAAACATAAAAACTGACCACAGTTAAGTGGCAACAATGTGAATGGGATTTATCAATATTTTATATTGATCAATATTCTAAGACCATAAATTTTCTAGGACCTCGAATTACAAACTAATGCAAAGGTAAATATACTAGGTGATGTTCCTCATTTCTACTCTGAGATATGTTTCAGAAAGGGTCAAGAATGCTCACAGAGGGCTTCCCTGGTGGCGCAGTGGTTAAGAGTCCGCCTGCCGATGCAGGGGACACGGGTTCGTGCCCCGGTCCGGGAAGATCCCACATGCCGCGGAGCGGCTGGGCCCGTGAGCCGTGGCCGCTGAGCCTGCGCGTCCGGAGCCTGTGCTCCGCAACGGGAGAGGCCACAACAGTGAGAGGCCCGCGTACCACAAAAAAAAAAAAAAAGAATGCTCACAGAGATTGAAAGAATAAAGTTGGAATTAGCTGATTCAGATTCTAGACTCAGCTCTGCTTCTAATTGTGTAATTTTATAATCCTACAAGCAAATTTAAGGAAATCTGTATGTGTGTAAGCTTATTCATTAATATCGACCCTGAGAGTCTCTCCTCCCCTGCTTCCCAGTCTTTAAAAGCCTGAAACAGTTCCATACTGGAGGTATAGTCTCAAACAATATGAAACACGACTTTCTAAGAAATAATATGAAACACGGGAACGTGAAAAAACATGCATAAACATAAAATGTAAAATCTTTGCTCTACTTCCCTTCCCTTCAAGAGCCCCAAAACATATCATCACATCTGTCAATAATTTTTATTTTACAAAAGGAAACTTCAGTAATTTAGAAGAAAATCATTATGCTTAATGTTCTCTCCTCAAGTTCTGAAATGACAATTGCTTTTGTTGACTACAAATTAACTTGAAAGCGTGCATTTTAAAAAGTTGAAACACTTAAACCACTTCCACCTAATTTTTTCTAACCATAAATAGCTCCATACGGAGTATAAATAGAAATGATTAAGATTGACTCTGGTTTTAAAAGTGGTATCACCTGTGTTGCCACAAAGTAATGGTGAGGATTCCCATCTTCCACCATGGAAAGCAGACATTCTGATCCACTCACTGAATTCTTGAAATGGGGACAGTTTCGAACCTGGCATTTTTGTGCAATCAGCTTTGCCCCATATAAGTCCTTTCCCAATGTTTCCAACTCTTTTAACACACACCTGAAAAAAAAAGTTATTAGCAGCTCACAATTATAACAGACGCATATCTGTTGTTCACATAAATTATAAAAAAAAATACCCAATTCTTCTTTTTAAACTACAAACCATACATTAAGCATTTCACTCTTAAAAGACCCGAAAAATGCATACACCAAGTAGAAGGAACATAATAAACAGTTAACATGTACTGAGCATTTATGTGCAGGCAGCATGCTAACTGCCTTTACATAAATTCTCGCTTATCTCAAAACAGCCCTACAAAGTTGGGCAGCTTACTTTATTTTTTTTCTACTTTTATTCTATTTATTTATTTTTATTAATTTTTCTTGGAGTATGGTTGCTTTACAATGTTGTGTTAGCTCCCACTGCAAAAAATGAATCAGCCACACACAGACAGATATCCCCTCCCTTCTGGACTTCCCTCCCATTCAGATTAGCACAGTGCATAAGGTAGAGATCCCTGTGCTATACAGTATGAGGGCAGCTTACTGTAAAATTATCCTTATTTTAGAACACCTCATTCTGAGAGATTTCAAGTAACATGCCCCAATTCAAACAACTAATAAGAGGTAGAGTTGAAATGTGAATCTAAGTAGTTTGACGATAGATGCTTTGGACCAACCACAGTGCTACAGGCTTCTTCAAGTGCAAATCGGTGCACCTTCAGAATATTTTCAGCTTAGAAAAGTAAACATTCTCAAGTCACTGGCGTGTTTAAAAACAATCACAACTTTCTTTCACTTTGCATTTTCATATTAATATCAGGCAATGTTTTTCAAAGTGTCATCTATAAACTACCCCTATCGGAATGACACAGTGATATTAATTTCTAGCTCCTTTCTCATCCCCAAATCTGAACTCCTTGTGGAGTCAAACATTAGCATCTTAATAAGCTCCCCAGGTACTTCCTCTTAAACATTACGACGAGAACTACTGAGTCAAAGATTTCTCAACCTTAGCCAGCCCTTGCCTGATTCTACCTTGCCTCACCTGCTTTACCACACCATTAGTTTTTGATTTTTTTAAGAGATTTTGCTTCTAAAGTCATCCATTTTGAGTTTCAGGCCTAAATTGCCAACTACTTATTGAATATTTCTTGTGGATGGCCCGCCATCAGCTCTTTGTCAAATTCACGATGTCTAAAATCAAACTACTTTCCTGCCTCCAGACTTCTCCAGGGCTTGCTACCTCTTTGAATTTATTATCTTCTCAGATACTGTTTCGAAATCAGAAATCCTATTTAACCTTTGCTTCCTCACTCCTACCCCTGCCCCTACCCCATCAGTGGTAGTCCTATCTCAGCTGTTGGAATCTACCTCTGTAACGTCTCCTTGTGAAATTCCCACCTCTCCTCTCTCAGGTTCAGGCTCCCATTATTTCTTGACTAGACAACCACAAACAAAACGTGCATGTCTTCATTCTCTTGCTTCTTCTTCTTCTTCTTGCTCTTCATTCTCTTGCTTCTCCAACTTACCCCTCACATAGCTGCAGTTATCTTTTCTAGAAGATACTTATCAGGTCTGATAGCATTTATCTCTTGATACACACCAAGAATTGACAATAATATGCTTTAAAATAAACTAGCAGTAACTTATTCTTAAATGAATAAGAATGACCATGTTGGGACTTCCCTGGCGGTCCAGTGGTTAAGAATCCGCCTTCCAATGCAGGGGACGCAGGTTCCATCCCTGGTCAGGGAACTAAGATCCCACATGCTGCGGGGCAACTAAGCCCACGAGCCACAACTAGAGAGAAGCCTGCACGCCTCAACGAAAGATCCCACATGCTGCAACTAAGACCCACCCGAGGTAGCCAAAAAAAAAGAATGGCCATGTAAATAATTGCAATAACTGGGTGACAGACGTTTCGTTATACTATTC
This sequence comes from Pseudorca crassidens, assembly GCF_039906515.1. Taxonomy (NCBI): domain Eukaryota; kingdom Metazoa; phylum Chordata; class Mammalia; order Artiodactyla; family Delphinidae; genus Pseudorca; species Pseudorca crassidens. Next base: position 22,299,707 of record NC_090312.1, read on the forward strand.
TATTTTTGTGTATGTATAAAATATCCCATAAGTTAAAATAAATTCTTTAGGGGGAAAAATGCTGCAGAATATAATTTCATGCAGTACTTCTCAACCTTTTTTATATTACAGCCCTGTATTAAAAATGTTAATATTTCTATGGCAGACAGGGGTAAGTGGACAAGGCTTGTAGCCAGAAGCAATCAACTCTGGGGCACACACCATCTGAGAACTTGTCTGGGAGCTCTGAAGGAGATGGGGATCAAAACTTAGGGGGTAACTATGACCCATTTGAGGCTCTGCTTGAATGAAACCCACATGAAGTTCTGAATATAGAAAGCTGTTCATGGAGTAGTGTTATGTGAGAAAAGCAGGCCATTAATATCACATGCAGAGTAAGAGCCCATTCGTGTGTGTGTGTGTGTGTGTGTGTGTGTGTGTGTGTGTAAAGAACTGGATGATACACCACATGCTAACAGTGGTCAGTCACTGGTGTGGTATTATAGGTCATTTAAATTTTCTCTGTTCACTTTTTAAAGGAAATATTCTACAAAGGAAAAAAAAAACAAAACTAAGTTTATGAATAGTAGTTCTTCATTATGCAGACTCAACTTATCTTCTTATCAGCTTCTTTCCCAAATATACGCTGTGCTCTAATCTCTTTCCCTGGCATTTCACAACTCCACTCCACTCCTTTGTTCAAGAGGTCCCTACAAGTCACTTCTCTTTTCTTTCACTCAAAAAATGTCCTTCCCCTCAGAACTGAACCGTGACTGGGCTCAAAAGTTATCTCCTCTGTGGAACCTTCCTTGATTCCATCTTTCCTCCAGTCAACCCCCCAAGATTCCATCTTAGGTGTTTGAAGAAGTGAGGAAACTAGGGGTCAAAACACACCAATTAGAGGTTGATTTATGCACTTCGCTGGCCATACGGGCTGGGAGATCGTCCTGTTCACCAAGTTATCCTCTGCTAGAGCAGTGCTTGGCGTATGGCTGGTGCTCAATAAACACAGCTGAATAAACAAATGACCTTGCACAAAGTTAGGAAACATCGAGTCCTGACTTATCTTTCTGGGAATCGAAGATATTACATCATGGGGCAGTTGTGAAGCTTCAAAAATTCTTAAACTGGGAAAAGCTATGCAAACAACAAGCAATCACTTAGAGGATACAGGTCTGAGATACCAATAAACGCTCTACACCTCGTCCGACTTATAGGAAGTGTGTTAAGTAGTTACGAGCTTTTTTCTACAAATGAGTAATCCAAGGCTCAGAGAGGTTAAGTAACTTGTCCGAAATCACAAAGCTGGTAGAACTGGGCCCAATACTGGAAACCAGGTCGAACGGCAAAGCACGTGTTCTTAGCCTCCAGGTTAAGATGAATACTCGCCGGACCTTATACTGTCTATCTACTTGGTAGATACTCGCCCACCCTCCTTAGCGGTCCCGCTGAACTGTCAGCTCCGCGTGGGCGGCGCGCTTTGCCCCTCGAGGGCTCCCAATGGATGCCTGCGAGCAGCGGCCTCGCCTCTACCGCACCCGCGGGGCCCCCGCGCCTCCACCCGGACCAGCCAGGCCCACCTGGTGGTGCACAGCTGAATCTCCCCCATGAGGTAGCGGGGCAGCTGCTCCCGCAGCTGGATGCGGCCCCGCAAAGCCGCCTGACAGAAGGTGCCGTCCAGCAGGATCTGGTACGGCTCGCGGACCCCAAAATTGTTGCGGAAGAAGCCAAGATGCTTCTTGGCGTGTTTCTGCCTCGTGATCTTCATGCCTGGCTTTCCCGGAGCGAGCCACCGGACCAGAAAGCAGCAGCAAACTCCCCCCACACAGCCCGCTATCGGCAAGACGAGCTTCTCCCGGAAATGAAGAACCCTTGGCCCCGGAAGCAAACGCCCCATCTGTGGGCCTGGTTTACGTCACTCCCAAACGAGAGCGCGCCTTACCCGGTGCCCGCGCTTTAAGGGACACGCCCTCGGGGGCGGAGCTTGTCTGTAAGTGGGAAAACGACTAAGTGCTCGATTAGAGGCGCACATGCGCAGTCATGGTCCAGGTTAAAAAAAATACACACTGCCTCTTGCGCGTTACCTGGCACGGCGTCTGAAAAATCCACGGTATAATAATAATCAGTGAAAATATTGAGCCTTAATATGTCCTAGGCACTGTTCTAGGTAATATACCTTATATTTTTCCCTTTAATGTTAATAATTCTCAAATGAGGGAAGAAAGCGACCAAAGTATATTGGGCGACTATGATTGGGCAGGTTTGTAGTGATTGCCTTCCTATAAAGAAGTTAAGCACGTTTACTAAGGGCACGTGGTTCTTTAGTGTCAGAACTATCACCGGAACTCAGGTCGCCTGCCTGAAGTTCAAATATTCTTGCACTCCCCCTCACCTCCCGCACACATTACCGCCATAGGACCACTCCCACTGAAGAGCCAAATGTCAGGGCAAAAAGTCCTCATCGTTTTGCATTTCCTCTTCTCCTGGAGACCATCCTAAATCACTCGCATGGAGTGTTTCCGGAAGACTTATTCAAGAACTTCGTTTTCCAAGAGTCAGTGTCCCTAAACTAGAGTGCTAATTCTGCCCCTCACCCAAGCCATTTGACCTTGAGCAACTCCCCAAGAAACGGGTTCAGCTTCCTCACTGTCAAATAGGTTGGCAGGACTAGATGACTTTTAAGAACGCTTTTTATGTCTATAGTCTCTGAGGTAGGAGAACGACATACTGGGCTACTAACAGGGAGGTACAAAGCTGACCGAAAGTTTAGAAATTACTTGCTCAACTTGATTAATGAAGAGAGTAAATCTGAAAATTTTGAGTTCCCCCGTGGCTAACTGCCACATATCCACTTCAATTCTAGGCAAAATAACCGAAGAATGGGGAGTATGGAATTTTGCATTTTTTCTTCTGGCCTGGAATCTGTCCCAAATCTCGTTTTAGCTAAAGATTGAGAGAAAGAACCAATGCAGAAAAATAACTTACAAAGTGATCGAGATGTGTTATTTGCATTTGGGGTTTTATTTGAAGATATAGATTTATGAAATTGGAACCAAAATCTTCTATAATGTTAACCCTGTCTTGATTCACAGCACAACACCCCTTAGATGACTGCTTTCATTTAACTGAAAATAAATTTAGGAATTGGAAGACATGAAGAGTTATTGTAGGATTGGATTTATGGTTCTTGAGTATAATTGCTCATGACCTTCCAATCTGAATACTCTCTTTATCCCTGTGTGCCAACACCCCACTCTGACTATAATCCCGCCAAAGACAGAAAATATACTATCCCAGCCTTGCAAAACAGTTAAAACAGTTTTAAAAACAGGCTCACAGATTTATCTACCAGCTCCATCCTGTTAGCCACGTTTCACTACTAAGAAAAATGAGGTTCAGGACTAGGGATTTGAGTCATACTCTAGTTTTTTTGTGTTTTTTTTTTTAATTTACTAGACTGTAGCATTTTTTTCAAGCTCTATGTATATGACAGTGCTATTTACACAACTGACCCTTATTTCACAAATAAGAAGACAGTCTATACTGCTGATTATCAAATCTAAAACAGAATTTTCTGTTACAGCAGTGTTTCTCAAAACATGATCCTGGGACCTGCAGAAAAGTTCTTAGTGTGCTTGTTTAATATGCCCATTTCTGATTCAAAACAAGTACTGAGGGAGAGGGATACTAATCAGAGAGGAAGTGACATTTATTACAATATCCCCAAGTCATTTATTATGCATATTGGTGTTCCAGAAGGACTGTCTGCAGTAAAGCATCACTGTTTACCCAATGGGACATTTTCATTAAATGGTCCACTGAATACGTTTTGGCCTGATGCCAAATGACCTGGTATTGGAAAATCAATATTTGGCCACAACAAAAGGCAGAAGCCAAATATTGCCATTATTGGAGAAACTATTTGGTTATAAGTTTAAATCTGAAATTTTACTTTGAAAATTATTATAATATTATTAAAAATTTTTAATTAAAAATTTTTAATAGTCATTGAAAATTTTTTTGACCTTAGAGTGCAGGAACAGTAATGTCTCAGCATTGCTAGCTGCTATTTTTTTCCTCAGGTCAGTACACTGGATATTTTCCAGGCCAAATAGACATTCAGTTGAGGTAGGAGATTCATTTATTTTTCTTTATTTTTTCATACTCTTCATATTCTTTATTACATCTGGATCAAATATAATTTATAATATGATGTTGTTGTACATGATTTTGAAGTTCTTCCTTCATGAAATTTTGAGGAAGCCAAGTTGACCTGAAAATGATTTATTCCTGCAAGGTATGACTAATTCCCAAACAAGAATTTTCATGAAAGATTCATGTCCTAAATGGAATTAAATAGGTAAATATTAAATACAATTCATAAAGGTTATTTTGTTTAATTTCATAAATACTAGTATACCAAATAATTCAGCAAAGATATCTATTGTGATATTATTCTGCCTTATATTCATATTTAAATATTTGTTAACATCTGTTAGCTCCAAAGGAATACAACATTTTCCCTAACGTTATCCAGCTAACATTCTTTAAATAAATATTTTCCTGAAATAAATAATGTAAAACAACTTAGGTAAACTGGTTTGTATTGAGGACTTATTAGTCCTTCACTAAGATCCCCTAGGATAAACTCCATCTGGGACTTGCTTACTGTGAGTTTTTATATATAGGGGAAGGTGTTATGAAGGTTGGTTCTGGAGGCTGCCACGTTTTTAAAAGTCATCCTTACAGTTTTCAAATTAGAAAAATAACACATGCCTGTTATAACGAGAGGAACAATGGAACAACACAGGACATTCATCTACTCTTCCTTGCCCAAATAACACATGTTAACCTACTGTGTAACTTCTGTAATTTTTTAATATTCATATACTTATTTGCCTACATATATGCATACATATGTAGAGATTTTTGTCACTCTATGTTATTCAAAGATAGAATCGTATTTTATCACTTCTGTACATTTTGCTTTTCTTACCCAACAAGCCTTGTGGAAATCCTCTCCACACATACTCCAAGTCAGTTGGCATAGTTCTTATTCATTATTTTTAATGGCTGCTTGAAATTTCCCACAAAATCACCACATTTAACATAATGACTGTGACACAGACTGTAAATTGATGCTCAATATCTCTTCTCTTTAGTAATAGGATCCTAATTTTATTCTGGACAATAGTGTGCCCAGAAAAGAGAATCCATTTCCCAGCCTTCTGTGCAGTCAAGTACAGTCAAACGATTAAGTTTTAGCCAAGGGTATGTAAGTATAAGTGTGACAAGGGACTTCTGGGAAAGCTGCTTAAAGGAACTTAACTTGGTGATGAGCACTTTTTTTTTTTTCCATTGCCTTTCTAACCACTCCCTGGAATTTGGATGTGACGAAGGGAACCCTAGCAGTGTATTTTAGACCAAGAAGTAAACTTGAGGATGGAGGCCATGTGCTAAGACAGCAAAGTAGATAACAGAAGCAGCCTGGCCATCAATGACTACGAAACTACCTTTCCAAATCTAGACTTTCTACCTCTGGCCTTGTTTTACATGAGAAGAAAAATAAACTTCTATTTCAGTTTTAAAAAATTATTTTCTTTTTATTTTTTGAGACTATAGTTTTTAGAGCAGTATTAGGTTTACAACGAAATTGAAAAGAAGATATAGAGACTCCCCATGTAGCCCCTGCCTCCACACATGCATAGCCTCCCCCATTATCAGCATTACTCAGGACTTTGCTGGTAGTACAGTGGTTAAGAATCTGCCTGCCAATCCAGGGGACATGGGTTCGAGCCCTGGTCCGGGAAGATCCCATATGCTGTGGAGCTACTGAGCCCACATGCCACAACTATTGAAGCCCGTGCTCTGCAACAAGAGAACTCTGCGCATAGCCCCTGCTCTCTGCAACTAAAGAAAGCCTGTGTGCAGCAACGAAGACCCAATACAGCCATAAATAAATAATTCATTAAAAAAAAATCACTCACCAGAATGGTACATTTTTTTCAACCAAGAAGGAACCTACATTGATAAATTGTTTCTTTTATATGCAGCCAAACCCAATCTTAATTGACAGAGTATGTTAAAACTACTTGCCAGAATTAGAGAATTTTATATTGGCAGATGTTTTCAATAAAAGTTTGATGTTGGTTAGTGTTTGCCAATACAATTACCCTTTCTTTGAACAGGTTCAAAATCCTAGTTTATAAGTTTTGTGAAAGGTAAAAAACTTTTTCAAAGTAAAATAAACTAAATCCATTTTACATACTATAGAAGTTATCTTGACATTTGTTTCTTTTGAACGTATAAACAATTTGATTTGAACTGAGAATGTCAGTGGGATATATCCCCTGTTTGGAAAAGTTAGTTAAATATGAAGAACCCCAGATGCTTGGGCAAGAAACATCAAGGAAATGTTAGTGTCACCCAGTTGTCAATCAAAGAAAGCGAGCAGAATTTCTGTCTGTTGGCCCAGCTAGTACCAGTGGGCTCTTCCTTAAATGACAAAGGAGAAAGTGTATCTTGGAAAAAAAATTCAAGGGATTGCTCTTTGTCAAGGATATTTCTAAGCAAGACAGTGATCAGGAAGTAGTTCACCATTGGTTATCAGATGACTGTTGTCAGATGGCTGCAAAATTAGACTAGCAAATTTGCTTGCTAAATAGTTTATTTGAATGAAATTATACAGAGAACAAATACTGCCATGTGAGGTAAGTTGAAAGGAATTTACTATTACACAATAGATCTGCATAGTGCTCTCCATTGGGATTTTACTACAAAATGTTCAGTGGCATTAATTGAAGTAGTAAAAACATACAATGGTAGAGAAAAAAGAAAAGTTAAGAAGTGGTAGCAATGTGCAAAATGTTTTACTTTGATACATACATAACAAACTGCCCTTTGAAATTTAATTAAATCATAACTGAAACTGGTAGAGAAGTTCATACTGTATGGGGTCATTCATTTTTAATCTATCAAAGCATTTTTAGAAGATTAATGAATCCTTATAAAATTACTCTAAGTAAGCAAATATTATTACTGTTACTTAAAGGAGTTTAAAGATTGAGAATTATGTCAGATTATGACATTAAACGAGTTCCTAAAAACACTATTTATTTATATTGAACAAAATGTTGAAGACAACCTTTTCACTCATGGTTTCGTATATATTTTTAAGCAGCAGGAGGACTTCAGGGCAGAAACTGAACTTCTGGTGGCAAGGCTTTCAATAATTCAGTAGAATATTATTTCAAAGTCTTATATTTATAATTGAATTACACCAATACAAGGTATTAGTTACATGATATTATACCAAATAAAAGTCGCTCTTAGAATCTGTGCAAATGTTTTCAATGTGCGATCACTTTCTTTTAATATTAGTTGATAAGTCATACATCAAAATACTGGGATGAGAAGATCAAACATCATTTTAAAATTATTATTTTAGCAAACACATAGAAAATACCCACATGCTGAGTCATAAGAATAATGAATATTATTTTCTTTTTACTGGCTCTCTCTTTACCCTCTCTATTGTGACTTTTCATAATTTTGAACAAATCACTTAGTTCTTCAAAGTATAACCTCACATAGTGTGTATGTACACAGAAGAAGACATATGACTTAAATTGATCCCAGACTAAAGAGAAAGACTTTTTCCCCATGGTTAGGAGAAGAGGTTTTCTTTTTCTTACAATAAACATTAAAAAAGAAGCACATTGTGTTCTTTGCTACTGGCAGGTATTTTGAGGTTATAGGGGTAGCCAGTCAGTTTGTGGACAGAACCAAAACACGGTAAAAGAGCAACGGGCTTCCCTGGTGGCGCAGTGGTTGAAAGTCCGCCTGCCGATGCAGGGGACATGGGTTCGTGCCCCCGTATGAGAAGATCCCACATGCCGCGGAGCGGCTGGGCCCCTGAGCCATGGCCGCTGAGCTTGCGCGTCCGGAGCCCGTGCTCCGCAGCGGGAGAGGCCATAATGGTGAGAGGCCCGCGTATCGCCAAGAACTGGAGTCTTTATGCTGCTTCATTTGGAGTCTGCCCCCTTCTATACATTTAGTTATGTGATAGAATACATTTCCTTCTTGTTTAAAATAATTTAAATTGTTTTTTGTTTACTTTTTTTTGGTTGCTTGTAGCCCAAAGCATCTTAACTGATGGAATATTTGTTAAATCTATGCAAGAAAATGTACTTTTAAAGGGAAAATGATAATATTACCTGTATAATATTTTACCTTAAAGAAGTTTAAGATGTTCTGCATATGTTCTTGTTTTGTCCTGGACACCATTGTGAAGAGGCTGGGATGCAAAGTTAAGTGTTGCTATTAGCTGCTTTCAACTATCTCTCAAAGGCATTTTTTCCATTCTAGTTAAATATTAAAGAAAGCAGTTAGTGTTTTAAGCCAAATGATTTCTTTTGGCCAAATGAATATTTGTGGACTTCTAAAGAGTTTATGAACTTAATTCAGAGCTTCAGTTTTGCCCTGTTTATATGTTGTTTCTTCTGGCTTTGCTTATGTCCAATTTTTGTGTCCCAGGCCTTGTTCATGAATTGTGATGGCACGGCATATTCTTTTGGAGAGGAGGAGATAGGACGGCTCTTGCCCTTTCCTCCCATTTCTATGATCCCCTTCTTATGAGTGAATGTTATTGGAAGGTAGGTTTCCTGTTTCTCTCTATACCTGGTTACTTATGACTCCCTAACAATGGAGTGACTAATCTGATGTTTGGGGAGATCCTGTCACCATGCCATAATGGTATCTCCTTCTCAAGGGGAAAAAAAGATCTTTGTGTTCCTTTCCTAGAAAATAATCTACAAAGAAGAGATAAGAACATACACCCCTTACAGGCTTTCATTGAAAATTTGATTGAAAATGGCGCTTCCTTGACTCCTTTCTTTCTAATGGGTACTAAAGCAGAACAATTCCTCGGTTGTATGTCACGAACATGTGGTTACTTTCCAGAGGGACAGTAAATAGAAAGGTCAGATGACTTTCTACCCTCTTCCTTCACACCAAGGCTAGAACCAATGCTATGTTGGTCCTATAGAGGTTGCCTGCCAACCCTGAGCTCAACTCAGACTGTCAAGATGTCCAAAGGAACCTTGCCTTCCATAGAGGTCTGGAAGAAGGCAACAACTGAATAGGAATAAACTGACATTAAAAAAAAAAAATCCTTTGGCTCATCTGAATACTGAATAGGAATAAAGTGACATTTTAAAAAATCCTTTGGCTCATCTTTGGTGTCTTGACTCTTCTATTTTATTGCCTTGAGAGGGATTTAGGTAAATCTTAGCCAAGTGAAAGAAAACAGCTCTAGTACTGGCTGGGTCTAAGGCATGGACTGGTCACAGTCTGACATTCACTGGGCTGTGTTTTCCGAATGGGTTGAGTTACTATGCCACAAAAGCAGAACTAGTCAGACTGTTTATTTTTTCATTTTTTCGCTCAGGCATGGCAGGCTATCCTTTGCTTCCTGTCCTCATGCGGTAATCACCGTGGACAGGGCCCACAGCTTGCTCTGGAAGGCCTTTACCATCCTCTCTCTTTTTGCCTCTGACTAAATTTGAAATATTTCCAGCACATATAGAAGTATGCTAAAAACTTTAGCTCCAGTGACAGAGAGAATGAAGAACATATTATTGGGAATACAGGATAAATTTATTTTATCTGGTATATGAATATCCACAGTGAAATTAATAACCACAACATCAAAACTGCCTTTTGGAGGGCGGCTAAAGTACAATTTAATGGTTGTGAGCAATCTTCTTTGGGTGATCAAGTATATTCAGTATTCTGTTATTTAATTTCTTCTGCATGTTTGCAGGCTTACTTTGCTCTAGGATCGTGAAGAGGAAGTTTAGTTTATTGATTTGAGATACATCCTCTTCTATAATGTATACATTTAGCTATAAACTTTCCTCTCAGTACTGACGCAGCTGTGTCCCACAAATTTTAACATTTTATATTTTCATATTCATTCAGTTTACTGTGTGTTTTAAAATTTCTCTTAAGACTTCCTGTTTGATCCACGGGCTAGTGGAAGCATGTTCTATAGTTTCCAAGTATTTGGAAAATTTTCTGTTATTTTTATATTTTGATTTCTAGTTTGAATCCATTGTGGTTGCTGAACATACTCTGAATGATTTCAGTTACTTTAAATTTGTCAAGGTTGGTTTATGACTCAGGATATGATCTCTATGTTCCATGGGGATTGGACAAGAATGTGTATTTTGTTGCTGTTGGGTGGAATGTTTTATAAATATTGATTAGATCCTGTTGATTGATGGCATTGCTAAATTCCTTTATATCCTTGCTGATTTTCTCTCTAGTTGTTCTATCAACTGTTAAGAGAGGAGAGTTGACATCTCTAACTATGACTGTGGGTGTGTCTATTTGTCCTTTGAGCTCTATGAGTTTTTTCTCAACATAAGTTCAGCTTTGTTGCTAGGACACACACATTTAGAATTGCTGTGTGCTTTTGGTGATTGACCATTTTATCATTATATATTTCCCACTGTCTCTGGTGATTATCTTAGCTCTGAATTCTCTTTTATCTGATATTAATACAGCCAGTCCTTCTTCTTTTGATTGACGTTTGCATGATAGATTTTTCCATCATTTTATGTCAACGTGCCTATATCGTTATATTTGAAATCAGTTTCTTTTAGACAGCCTATGGTTAGGTGGTTTTTATCCATTCTTCCAATAGTTGTATTTTAATAGGTGTATTTAGAACATTTATATTAATCTAGTTATTGATATGTTTAGGCTTAAGACTGCCATTTCATTTTTTCCCCCTATAATTCTCTGTTTTTATTTCTGTTTTCTTTTTATTGCATTCTTGTGGGTTATTTGAACATTCTTTAGAGTTTCATATTGATTTATTTATGCTGTTTTTGAGTGTCTCCCTTTGTAAAGCATTTTTAGTGGTTCCTCTAGGTATTATATTAGATAAAAATAACATCACAGTTTACTGTTAAGTCATTTAACCAGTTCAAGTGACTTGTAGAAACCTGACCTTCCTATATGTCCCTTAACCAGCCCTTATTTGCTTTAAGTGTTTCTTCTACGTATATTTAGAGCCACACTAGGTAATGCTATAATTTTTGCTTTAACTCTCAAAAATAATGTAGAAAATTCAAGAGGAGAAGGAAAGTCTATTGTAATTACTCATATTTTTGTTTACTGTGTTCTTTCTTCCTTATGATGTTCCAAGGTTTATTCTTTTATTGTGTCTTTTCTTTTTAGAGAACTTCTTTCAGTCATTCTTTTACGGTAGGTCTACTGGTAACAAATTGTTTTAGTTTCCCTTCATCCAAGAATGTTTTGATTTCTTTTTTATTCCTGAAGGATATTTTGGCTGGATATAGGTTTCTGGGTTGGTAATTCTTTCTTTTACCAGTTTGAAAATATTAGGCAACTTCCTCTGGTCTCTGTGGTTTCTGTTGAGAAATCCACTCTAATCTAATTGTTTTTCTCTTATATCAATATAAGGTGTTTTGAGGCTTCCCTGTTGGCGCAGTGGTTGAGAGTCCGCCTGCCAATGCAGGGGACACAGGTTTGTGCCCCGGTCCGGGAAAATCCCACATGCCGTGGAGCGGCTGGGCCCGTGAGCCATGGCCGCTGAGCATGCGCGTCTGGAGCCTGTGCTCCGCAAAAAAAAAAAAATTAAAAAAAATATATATATAAGGTTTTTTTTTTTTGCTTTCAAGATTTTTTCTTTGGTTTTCAGAAGTTTGACTGTAATATGTCTTGGTGTGAAGTTCTTTGGATGTATCGTGTTTGGCATTCACTCAAGCTTCTTGAAACTGTAGGTTATGACTTTTCCCCTATTTGGGAAGTTTTTATTCATTATTTCTTTGAATACCTTTTAACCCCTGCTCTCTTTCTTTTGTCTTTGTGAGACGTCAATGACAGGATTGTTAGATATGTATTTTTTATAGTTCCAAAGACCTCTGAGTCTCTGTTCATTTTTTGTTCCAGTCTCCCTTTTTTAAGTTGTTTTTAAAATATACATAACATAAAAACTTATATTTAAAATCCTTTTTTGAGTGAACAATTCAGTGCCGTTAAGTATGTTCACATTGTTGTGCAACAATTACCACTGTTCATCTGCAGAACTGTTCCATTATCCCAAATTGAAACCTGCATCCATTAAACAATAACTCCCTACCCCTCCGTCTTTCCAAGTCCTGGTAATTGCTATTCTACTGTTTCTTCTCTACAGATTTCACTATTCTAGGTGCCTGATATAAATGGAATCATACAATATTTGTTTTTTTGTGTCTGGCTTATTTCATTTAGCATACTGTTTTCAGGGTTCATCCTCGTTGAAAAGGTTCAGCATGTCTCTGACTTTCATTTCTTTTTAAGGCTGAATTATATACCTTTGTATGTAAATACCACATTTTATTTATTAATTCATCTGTTGAAGAACATTTGAGTTGCTTCCACCTTTTGGCTATTATGAATAATGCTGCTATGATACTGGTGTACAAATATCTGTCTGAGTCCTTGCTTTCAATACTTTTGGCTATATTCCTAGAAGTGAGATTGGTAATTCTACGATAATTTTTTGAGGAACTGCCATACTCTTTCTCACAGTGGCTGTACCATTTTATATTCTGTTAATTTATGTACAGACTGGGTGATTTTTATCATTCTATCTCCAGTCCTCTGATTTTTTTCCATTGTCCTTTCTTTTCTGCTGTTAAGCCCATCCATTGAGTTTTTTTATTTTTGGTTATTGTATTTTTTAAGTTCTAAATTTATATTTCATTTTTATTTATATCTTGGCTGAGACTTTGAACTTCTTTTCTGACACTCTTTTCATTTGTTTCAAGTGTGTTTGTAATTGTTTGTTGAAACATTATATGGTGACTGCTTTAAAATCCTTGCTGGATAATTCTAACGTCTCTGTAATTCCAGTGCTGGCATCTATTTGTCTTTTTCCATTCAGTTTGAGATCTTCCTGGTTCTTGATGCGATGATGAGTGATTTTTTAAAATTGAGACATAGACTTTTGGGTATTCTGTTACAGAACTCTGGATCTTCTTTTTTTATTTTTTAAACTTTAAAAAAGTTGAGGTATAGTTGCTGTAGAATATTATATAGGTTACAGGTATATAGTGATTCACAATTTTTAAAGGCTATACTCCATATATAGTATTATAGAATATTAGCTATATTCCCCATGTTGTACAATATATCTTTGTAGCTTATTTAATAACTAATAGTTTGTACCTCTAATTCCCACACCCCTATTGCTCCTTTCCCCTTCCCTCTCCACACTGGTAACCACTTGCCCTCCAAGTCCATCCATTTTGCTGCAAATGGCAAAACTTCACTCTTTTTTATGGCCAAGTAGTACTCCATTATACATACATACCACTCTTCCTTATCCATTCATCTGTTATTTGACACTTAGGCTGATTCCATATCTTGGCAGTTGTAAATAATGCTGCTATGAACATTGGGTTGCATGTATCTTTTTGAATTAGTGTTTTTGTTTTTCTCGGGTATATACCCAGGAGTGGAATTGCTGCGTCATATGGTAGCTCTATTTTTAGTTTTTTAAGAAGTCTTCATACTGTTTTCCACAGTGGCTGCACCAATTTACATTCCCACCAACAGTGTATGTGGGTTCCCTTTTCTCCACATTCTCGCTAACATTTGTTATTTGTGCAGAACACTGGATCTTGAGACATATGTTTTAGCTGGTTTCCTCTGACACAGCTCTGGCAATGGAAGGAGGAGGGAGTCCTTCTTATCACTGCCCTAGGAGGGTACAAATAGAAGTTTCACGTTCAGCCTTCATTGATTCCCTTGGGGGTAGGACTAGTTCCTTGTTATTGCTGGAGGATGGGAGTTCCAGCTCCCACTACCCGTAAACTTATATCTCCTGGATGGGAGGGGTAGTAATGCTTCATTACTGCTCTTCTTGTTTCCTTCACTGGCATTAGGAGTGGGTGGCCTCATTACCAGCTGTGGTGAAATCTTTAGTCTCCACTAGGCCTTCTTTGACATCACTCCATTGGGGGATGGAGTGGGTGCCTATTACTGTCTGGTGGGGGTGAAAGTTCAAGCTCCCCACATGGTCTCTACTGGCAGTGTGCAGAGAACAGACTTTTGTTGGAGTTTTTAAATCTGTGCCTGTTGATATTTTCAGGTGACTGGACTTCAGCTCCAAGTCTGGGATATATGCGGCAAATAGAAACTGGGAAATCACCACTGTGTTGCTCCTTGGGTCTCCATGTCCCTAACCAGTCTTTCTCCTTCTCTTCACCTTGCAGAGTCTTCTTATGTTTCTTTTATATATAATACCCTGGGATTCTGTTGTACTTATAGGGAGGAATAGGAAAAAATATTTCTGCTTCATCTTCCCAAAAGAAGTCTGGATTTTGAATACATTTTTAATGTGGAGCCTACAGAAGTTTCCAATGGAGCAGGGGTAGGGTGTGAAGGAAACAGAGGAGTCAAAGATGGCCCCAAGGGCTTTGTTCTTATCAACTAGAAGAATAACACTGTCATCAAATGACAGGGGGAAGACTGTGGGAAGAACATTTTTTTCGAGGGAGGTGGTATTTGGAGCTCAATTTTTGAAAGGTTAAGTTGGAGGTGCTTGTGGGACATTTAAGTGGAGATGTTGAATAGACAGATGGATATGCTGGTGTGGAGTTCAGTGGAGAGGTCTGGGGAAATATAAATTTGGGAATCATCAGCATTGCATGATGACCCTTGAGATAGGGAGTAAAGATAAGGGAATGAAGATGTACAAGGACTGAACACTACTGCTGTTCTTAAATTAAATTAATTTAATTAAAATAAATTAAATTTTAATTTTAAAATAGGGAAGGGTAAAGAGATCAGCAATGGTGACTGAGAAGAAAGGATCAGTCAGTGAGATAGGAAGGAAACTAGGAATCCAAGTGAAGGAATGTCATTGCTTCTAGACCCTTTCTAGTTAGGGTGATGATCATATTGATTTCCTGTTTAAAATTCTACTTCATTCTCACTCTCTCTCTTTCTCTCTCTCTATATTTGTATCTTTTGGCTCTGGGCTATTTCATGCAGAGGGCCCACATACACTGTCTTTGTTCACATTACAAGAACCCATGTAGTGTGTTTAGCATACATGACTGGAAAATCTTAGTGGGATATTTAAAAGGACAAAAATTGCAAAGAAATTTTAAACAAACTGCAATATGGCTCACCACTAATGAACAGAATGACGTTAGACAAATCACGTCTCAATTTCCTAACATGGGAGTTTGTATAGCTCTTCATAGTTCCCAAGATTGGAAATGGGGATTAATTTAAAAAATTAGAAGTAAAAGCATTTTTTACGAATAGGACGCTACATAAATGTGAGCTATAATGCAGTTATGATCAACTGCCTAGTGGAGACCGACTAAACATAAAGTGCAAAACATTTTAAAAAGTCCATTTTTCCTTTCGTAAAGCTTTCTGAAAGCCGCTAACGCACAACGCGCATGTGCAGAGGATTCCGTTGCCGAAGAAGATGACTGAAGTGAGAAAGGAGGTGGGGCCTCCCCGGGCCTTTCCTAAGAGCTCCGCCTTTCGAACGACAGACTGCGTCTGACGTCACGTGAAGCTTGTACTTCCGCTTCCGGTTACTCACGTTTTTCTCTTTTCCTGTCCGGCAGAAAAGATGGCGTCCCGCAAGGAAGGCACCGGCTCTGCTGCCACCTCTTCCAGCTCCACCACTGGCGCTGCAGGGAAAGGCAAAGGCAAAGCGGGGTCCGGAGATTCAGCCGTGAAGCAAGTGCAGATAGATGGCTTGGTGAGTGGGGTTCCGTCTCCCCAGGCCCACGTGGGGAGCTCAGTTCCCAGCCCGGTTCCGCCAGACGTGCTTCCCGGCAGCCTCCCCACTGGGCTTGCTGAGGCTGGGACAAGGGTTTTCCCTAAAACCTTTCTTTATCTTCACTTTCTGCTCGGGAGACGCGGCCGCCTTCTCTGCCATCTGGTGGGGGAGGTGAGGGCTGAGAAAGGGGACCTAGGCTAGGGTGTGTGTGTGACAGATTCTTGGGGTCTTGTTTTGAGATGCCTGGGAGAGGCTATTTGGAGAATGACTCTTCTGGGAGAGAAGTAGGTGACGGAGGTGTCGAGAGGGACCTAGGACTCTAGGGCTTTTGGAAGGGGAGAGTAAACTTTATTGCTTCACTGCTGGCATCTGACATCTGTAACTTCACAAGTGGAGATTTACTTTGTAGCCACTTTTGAGCCTGTGGTTCAGCGCTTACCTGAAACCGCGTAATTGGAATAAATATCTTTTATGCCTTCCTTATCTGTGAACATTGGAGTGCCTCAGGATTTGCGATTAAGCTTCCTTCCACCTGGTCTCTGCTTGACAAAGTAGATGAAAGCACAACTCTGGAGTCAGACTGCTTGGGTTGGAATCCAGCTCTAAAATTAGCTGAATGACATTGGGCATGTTACTTAATCTCTTTGTGCTTGGTAAATTAAATGGTAAAACGTGTTACCATTTAATTTTAGCTGCTGTTATTGTTTGTAGAAGTTACAGTGGTAGACTTTAAGGCCCCTTTTCAAAGCTTTAAATATTTGTATTTTGATAACTCCTAGATTTATATTTCTTGCCAGACTTGGTTCTTGAATGCCACTCTTATATATCTAGCTGCCTGCTTGCTATCACTGTTTGGATATCTCATAGGTACTTCAAATTTAACATGTCCAAAATAAAATTATTGACTCTCCCTCTCCTTCTTCTCTCTCATGCATTAATCTTACCTCAGTCTCTCCCATCTTAATAAATGGAACTACTATCTCTCCATTTGAAAAAGTCAAATGGAACTACTATCTCTCCATTTGAAAAAGTCAAAACCTAGGGATTAATGTATGCATGTTCTTTTTTTTTTACCCTCAGCAAATTCTGTTTGTTTCACCTTCAAAATATATCAAATTCATCTGCTTCTCATCTCTATGCCACCAACCACTTCTTATACAGACTTGAGGGTCCTGCTACTCTCGTCTCTTTCTTCAAACTCACCTCATACTTTCTTCTAGGCTTCAGTCACAGTGAGCTTTCAGAGTTTTGTTTTCTTGGCCTGAAATACTCTCTCAAATATTTTTCCTTCTCCGTGGCTTCTTTTGAGCTTTTCGGTATTGGCTTAAATGTCAGCATCTCAAGAAAGGCCTTGCCTAACAACCCGGTAAAAAATAGCCCCATCCCCATCACTCTTCATACATCACCTTTATTTCCTTTGTAGTATTTTCTACTGCCTGTAATTGTCTTGTTTGCTTTCTTGTTTGTCTCCCCCACTAGAATGTAAGCTACTGAGGGCAGGCAGGGATTATGGTTTTTCACCTATTCTGTTCCCAAAACTGAACAGGTTAATTGACATAGATAGGATATACTGATGAATTTTGTACTGCTCCTGTTTCATGTCCCGATATCTTCTTTTATAAAGATTATTTTAATGGCATCTTGACTTGTTTTCTTAGCCTGCATACTTTTATTAAAACATTCACTTAATGTGAACGTTCAGACCTTGTTAACTTTCCTCTTGAAATGGTTTTTTTTTTTCTCTCCTGGCTGCCTTGCACAGCATGTGGCATCTTAGTTTCCCCTGACCAGAGATTGAACCTGTGCCCCCTGCAGTGGGAGCTCAGAGTCTTAACCACTGGACTGCCAGGGAAGTCCCTTGAAATGTTTTTAGTGACTTTGCAATGAATTCAAGGCCCACCAAGATGTTGTCCTTGCTTTTGTGTTCACATTTATTTGCTACTATTTCCAAGCTTCTACGTAGGAACGGTTCATTCCAGCCACACAGGACTAATTTGGTTAGCCTCATGTTTAATCACATTTGTTTCCAGTGTCTTGGTAATGGCCAGGGCCAATTTTTCTTCTTATTTTCTTGAGCCTTTCCTTTCTAAGCTTTAGTCCTGTTTCATCAGTTTTTTTCTGTATCTTTAATGTTACCTTTCTCTTAACATGTGACCATTGTCAGACTTTCCCATATTAAAATGTTCAGCCCTGTCTCTTTTTACTTAGTACTTTGTGTGCATTCTTAGTCCCCACTTTTTTCCTTGAAGTCAGTGGTTAAAGAATTTGTCTATATTTGTGGTCTTCCATTCTTTTTTTAACTCACTGCTACTAGAATCTGCCATCACCAAGTCCCTGACTTAGTTTTTAAAAAGGTCATTGATAACATTATCAAAAAACTGTAAAAAAAAAAATCAAGATATATTATACATGCAAAATAGTGTCTGTAGTACATAATTTAAATAATCACAAAGTAAACATCCACTTACCTGGCATTTAACTTGAGAAATAGAACATTGAGTACCTTTGAAGCCCCTTCCCCTGTTTCATCCTTTTCTCCCATCCCTTCTTCGAAACCTATAATCACTCCTGTGAGCTTTGTTTCAGTGATTTCTTAGTTTTCTCTATAGCTTCACCACACAGAGTATTCCCAATTTGTTTAGTTTGTTCTGTTTATATTAACAAAAAATGAAATATTAATTAAATCATAGCATATGTTCGCCTGTGTCTCTCTTTTTTTTTTTTTTTGCGGTACACAGGCCTCTCACTGTTGTGGTCTCTCCTGTTGCGGAGCACAGGCTTTGGACGCGCAGGCTCAGCGGCCATGGCTCACGGGCCTAGCCGCTCCGCGGCATGTGGGATCTTCCCGGACCGGGGCACGAACCTGTGTCCCCTGCATCGGCAGGCGGACTCTCAACCACTGCGCCACCAGGGAAGCCCTCGCCTGTGTCTTGAATCATATATATGCGTATCTCATACCATGATTTTGAGATTATTCTGTTCTAGAGTGAGGAGCTATAATTCATTCATTTTCATTACTATATAGCATTTCATTGTATGACTAGAACATAATTTTCCTCATCTAAATGTTAATGGACAGTTAGATGGCTTGTTTTCGTTGTGTGAAATGATATCTCTCAATAATCTTAATTGTGCATTTCAGTAGGCTTGTCAGTGTGTCTTTTGTTGTACATTGTGCAGAGTCATTGCTCAGTATATCCTTGTAGAACGGATGAGTGAGTCTTCATTGTAGTCAAGTGGTCTCATTGTTCCTAGAGAAGATCAAGCTAATTCTTCCTATTGGACTTTTCATGTAAAACCCACCTTGTTCCCCCCAAACCAGGCTGAATCTTACCTTACTTATGTACATTATACTTTTGATACTCAAAGTATGGTCCAAAGACCAGCAAGACAAGCAGAATTGGCCTCGCCTGGTAGCTTGTTAGAAATGCAGAAATACAGTATTTCAGAATTTTTCCTGATCTACTGTTTCAGCTAATTTATAGCATATTAATGTTTGAGTAGTACTGCCCTGGGCCACGTCGATCTCTTCCTTTCTCTGAACTTTTTGTGGTGACAGCTTGTGTTGCTCATCTTGGCGTGTAATCATATGCTGTTAATGAAAGGTTTACTGTATATTAAGGAGAGTCAGGCAGAGTACTAGTAGGTACCTGTAAGTAAGGTAGTTTACCTGCCTTAGGTAGGCAAACCTAAGTCCATCTGACTTTTTCATCTCTGGTTGCTTCCAAGGTTTGGATAACCCTGCAGACATCCTGGACATTGTTTCTTTCCCTTAAGGCGAGAAAGCTTGTTGAAATCCATTTCCTTTTTTAAAAAAACTTCATGACAGTGCTTGCTTCCTGTGTTTATGGCATGTACACCATTGGTGACGAGCTATATTAGTGTTGTTCCTTGTAGCTTTGTGGGGATGATTGAAGGAGCTTAGCATACGTGGTACTTCACATGGAGATGATTTAATAAATAGCATTTCTGGACCTTAGTTTGTTCTGCTTTAATGTGAGGATAAGGCATGGCCTTCCTACTGTAATAAATAAAAGCTTAACATATAAAATTTCCTACTGATGTTTAATCATTGTCAATAACAGTTTTAGTAGCTGGGATTGATTTTAATAGTTGGTATTAGTTACAATGGGAATCCAAACTGGATGCCTGACCAAGTAAATGGAATATAATGAGAAATTTAAACTATAGTTGTTGCAGTCCAGATGAAATGGCATATATCACTTCCCAAATGCCTGCTTCGACATTAAAAGGTGTGGGCACAGTAAGTCTTTTACATCAGACTACTGGTTTTTTATCTTTTGCTTTCTTGTCACCTTTGGCTTCAGCTAGCTCCTGTATAACTAGAAGTTCTGATCTTATTATCCAGGATTCCATAAGTTTATCCAGATATTTTAAGCCTTGGCAACCTTTTTCTGGGCCTTTAGCACCGATATTGGGGAGAAAAGCCTCTATAAATCATTAGGCTTTGAAGAGGGTGTTTGCCAGTTCTTATTTTTGTGGTCAGATACTCTAACTTTTACTTTACCAAGTCTCCTTTAGATAGCTTTTTAGATAAAAGTTCCTGATTTCAGCACTACATGAAAACTTGGTTGCATTTGCTTTTCTCTGGGAAATTAGTTCATAATTTTGTTTTTGTAAAATATTTAAATTACAGTACTTGGATATTATTTCATTTGGCAGGATATGGGAAAATATACTTAAAGAGAAAGTAGCTTTATCTTTTCCCCCTGCAAACTACTGTTTGTAGAAGATTGTTCTATAAAATGGTTATCTCCTGTAAAGATTAGACTTGATAGCAAAGTATAGTGTAATTTACATATCCATCTATTTGATGACAAACTGTACTTGTTTCATCAAAACCGAAGGGCTGAAGTGCGTACTGGTATATACCAGAGCCGTATTCTGGAGTTTTATTGATGTTGGTACCAAGCCCAAGCATACAAGGAAAAAAAAATGGATTTAGCAAAATAGTGGTAACTCAGTATTAACTTACTCAAAATATAAAACTTTTTTGCTCTTTGAGTCTGAATATCAACTGTATTTTAGCATAAAATTTTAAGGGTTTATTTTCCTCCCAAATAGTACCAAAAGCCACAGGTATTCATTGTATCTTGATGATTAATACGAAACATTTTTTTTTCTCAATACCTTTACCTTCTATCCCTGTCCCCAACTAGTTTCATTTGATATAAGTAGCAACTGTTTGTTTATCTATGGGATAGCAGTAATGGGCTAAAATTGGATGTTTTAGAAAACAAAAAATGGTATACGTTCATAGTAAGAAAAATTTGGAGAAATAGAAAAAACACAAAGGAAATTAATTTATACGCTCATAACTTGAGGGTGGGTACACTATTAAGAGTTCAGAATTTTCTTTTCTAGCGTTTCTTCAATGCTTTAATAAATATCTATAGTTGAAGTTAATGGGTTAAAGGTGGTTGTGCACATTTTTAAGCATATTAAGCATGTTGCCAAACTGTTCTCCAGAATAGTTGTATAGTTCAGTGTGCTTTCCCACTTACAAAGTATAGAGTGCTGTTTCTTGACACCATTGCCACCTGAAAGTTATGGTTTCTAAAAATCTTAGTCTTTATTTTTAAAATTAAGTATGCATGTTTAGTTGCAGTGATTCATCAATTCAGTAAATATTTCTTGTCTGATAGTGGTAACACTCACAGATCTGCCCAAGTCACCCAGTCTTCTGGTATTATCTTTGATTGTTCCTTAGGGTTTCCCTTGGATTCTCTTAAAGTCACTTACTTAGTAGCTGTGGTCCTAGAATGCAGAAACTCCTTGGAAAAATCCTCATTACACAAAATAAAATCAAACTTTACAGCCTGACTTTTAAGATCCTCTTTACCTTTTGTTTATAGCCTCCAAATGAGAGCTTGTAGATAGACTGTTTTCAAGTTTGGTTTAAGGGTAGCCTTTAAAACAAAACCAACATCTTTTCCTTTTGGGTAGAAGAAAACCCATTTTAGATTTTGTTCAGAAATGCATAACCTTCAGTTTTGTTCTGAAGGACCTCTTGAGGATAAATAAGGTGAATAATCACCTTCCCCTGGGATTATTGTGGTATACTTTTTATGCTGGAAAGTTGAAGTGCTTTTAATTTATTAAACCTGTTTAATTAAACACAGCCATTTCTCTGGGTACACATGGTACACAAATCAAAATGCAAAAAAGAGTAGGTAGTGAAAAGAAACTGTCACTTTCATTCCTATCTTCACCCACCCTCTTCTCAGGGGCAGAGTCGCAGTTACTCTTTTTGAATGTTTCCTTCTGGACCTATTTTGGCAAGTATTGCCTCCTGTTAAGGAAGCAGAAACAAACTGTAATCGAAGCACCTAAAAATCACCTTAAGGCCTTCTAATTAAGCAGTGGTTCACGCTCCTGAATATAATAAGCTTAAACTGTGTTGGGAAGCAGACAGCTCATAACAGCTTTGAAATTTTGTTTGTTTTGTGTGAGAGGGGAAATGAATTTTGTTCCAGCTAAGCCTCTTACTTTAGGAAAATTATCTTCTAGCTATATGTGGGAAAATTTGCTTCTTGGTTATGTATATTGAGTTGGTAAAGTAAACATTTAATATTATAAGTTAAATATCCTTCTCAGTTAACATTTAATTGAAATTATACATTTGTGTGTTTGATTGCATCATTGTACTTTCTGATGACTAATTTTTATGATGAGAGCAGAGCTATTCTGTTGAATTTCTTGAGACTGCGTTGTCCTTCTTCCCCTTTCCCCAACAATTAATAGTTGATTTAACTTTAAAACTGTGGACCATCAATGAGCATTAGATCCAAGAGAATAATTATGAAATACAGTCTTTCAACTGCAATATTATAGAAGCGATATTGGTTAAGTGTATTGGAACATTGTAACTGATCCCATATGTGTCAGGAGCAAAATATCTTTTTTTTTTTCTTCTTCTTCTTATTGAAGTTACTTGAATTTCTTTCACATCAAAACTTAACAGCAGTGATTTAAATCCTATTTATTATTTGACTCAGCCAGTTATGAAATGGAACCCCATCCCACTTGAGCCATAAAATGTGTTAAATTTAAGACTAATGCTGCTTTCTGTTTTTTGAATTTACATTTTGGCAGTAACTACCTTCTTTGTTCGGTGTTAGAAAAAATGATCCAGGCTTAACCAAATAAGAAAACTGCCAAGTTCACAGATCAGTCAGTGAGAGAAGCCAGAATTAAATGAAAGTCTAGATATTGTCTTTACAGAATATGCTAAGGGGAGCATATTCTGTGGCATTACAGATTCTTTGAGACTAAAATTCTTCTACAGTAATAGCTGTTCTTTGACGGTGATTGATGTGAGAAATTCAGGCTGTGGACCTTACTTCCCAGAATCTACAAAACTGGAATAAAGCCAGCTAGGAATCATGCATCCTGTCTGACCTCTTCTGTCTGGCTAGCAACTGGTGCAGTTTGGGCTTTACCTTTTTATTTCAGACTTTTAAGAAACTCTTGTGGTGGATCTAGTCTTTATTTTTAGCAAGGATAATGATGTTTTTAAGGAAACTTACATCCATCTATCCATACACAATATTTTGAATAAATCAATTAATCAATTTACTCACACTCTTGACTTTTTAATGCAGATTAAAAAAATCTTGCCCTGAAACCCTGTGGTATTGGTTGTTATAAGAGATAGCTCTAGGTACAGATGCCTGGTAAGTCTAAACAAAAATGGAAATTTGGCGTTAAGTGGCTGATTTTTAATAAGTCATATTTATATCTTATAAGACTGAAAAAAATCTCTGAGGAATCGACAGTGAACATTCTGAGGAGACAAGGGTAAGTGCCATGAGGGTATCTGGCATATTCTAGTCACTCACTAAATATTTGTGGGATGGATAGATGGATGGATGAATGAAAGAGATTAGGTAAAATATTTATTGTAAACTAGTGGTTGTAATAGTTGCTAACATTTATTGAGGCTTTACTAGGCACAGTGTGATAGGTACTTTGGGTGGGTTATTTTTTAATCCTTGTAACTATGCTGTGAGAATAGGTACTGACTGATTTATCTCCATAGGAGATAGGTGGTAAGGTAACCTGCTTAAGGCCACGGATCAAGCTTAATTTTGAATTCTAGTGCCCAGACTAAACTATGCTATATGGTTTTCCTGTTTGTACAGACCAGAGGTTCACATTTGTGTGTACTTGTAAGAATTAATTTTAAGCTTTTACTAAAGTTTTCTCTCTCACTTGAACATTATTTTTTTCCACAAAAATAAAGATTAATTCTAGAGTTACTGTGTACTAGACAACAAATGGAAGACAGCAAATCAAGGTTTGCATGTTGGGGCTTTAGCTGGGCTTGCTCACTTGATAAATGATTTACTGTCTTACTTCTGTCTTACAGAGCATGTGATTCAAAGTGAAGTTCTGCTGCTGAAATGAGTTTGTTTTTACCCTTCTTAAAAATACAGAGTTCAGAATAGAATCAAAACTAAGAGAATCGTGGTCTGAGCCCAGCAAGTGCCTGTCCTCTCCTGTAGCAAGCGGGGGTTGGGGGGAAGCTATGGGTTTGATAGCTACACAGTTTAGAGTTCACATCTATTGAGATAATGTTATATTTTGAGAGACTTCGTTATCAGTGACATAAATTAGGAAGTGTTTGATTATAAACTCTCAATGTTCCACTCCTGGAGTTGGGAGAGAACTGTACCTGCCTAACGTTACAGGTTCTAAAAACCAGTGCTGATTAAGTGTGAACTGTTACTGGTCTGCCTGAGACAAGCACGGGATTCAGACTAAGTCTTTAGAAACTTTGACAGCAGTTTAATACTGCTTTATAGCCAAGCTTGTGACCCCTGGGCTTGTATTTTCTATGTCTTTAAAAATATGTTTTCACTGTCTAGTAAGTAATTTTTATTCTTTGACTAAAATACTGGTCTGTGGTAGACGGGAGGAAAATGAGTTCTTTGCTGCTTGTAGTTTGAGAAGCACTGTTATAAATGATTTTTATGCCTATTTTAGATAATAGCATCTTCCTATAACCAGAGGAAGGCCACTTCCTATAACTAATAATATTTAGTAGAACCTACCTAAAATAATATTGTGATCACTAAATACCACTACTTTTACTTTTTTTATTATCAGGTTTAATGGTAAAACATTTTAATAATGTCAACATTTCTTATCTGTGAACTCTAACAAGATGAACAAATAGATTCAGTGTTTGTTTACCCTAGGTGCACAGTACAGGTTGCAACCTCAGAGCAGTCCTTATGAGCTCAGGTTTATAAAAGAAGGTTAAAAATGATAGATGGTATAGTTCTAACAATTTGGAACTACTTAGGTCCCAAATCATTTAAACTGGGCTTTCAACAGATCCTTTTTATGTGTAGTACAGAGACAGTGGGAAACCTGCTGCTTTTCCTGGTGAAGATTTATTGCCATAAGTTTGAATTGATATTTTGCTGATTTATAATTGGCTTAGGTTAGGCTTCTCTTAAACAGATCTGTCTGCTTGTTGAAAACCAGTCTATGTATCTGGAAGTTACCTCTTTCACCTTGATGGTGTGTACATATGCATATTTTCTGGTAATTTTTGTACGTGTGCAGCGACATCTGTGAATTGAGTTGAAGAGTAACCGTATCAACAAGAGATTAGAATTTAAAGTCAGCAGGTGCTCAGGCTTATAGTGTGTGGATTTTTTCTTTTTCTTTTCCTTTTCCTTTCAGAGCCACTTAACCATGCTTCATTCAGTCCATATTTTTTTTTTAATGTACCCCAAAGAACATGCTAAAATCAAGATACATTATGTCCACACCATTCTGTCAACTCAGGAGCACTGTCAAAAAAGGAAATTAAATTAGTTAGCTCTTCTTTGTGCAACTCCATACAGTAAATTGCAGTGATTGCTGTATTTTAAAATCATTTCCCTTAATTTTTTTTATTTGATGTTTTTTGAATTAAAAACAAATACATGCTTATTAGGACTAAGTAAATAATACAAAAATTCATAGAAGAAAAGTATGTCCTTCCACACCATTCTTGTTCATACAAACATAAATGCATAACTGCACATATATAATACATTTTTTTTACTACTTTTTAAAACTCTTTCTAACCCTTTGTATGTCATGGGCCTCTGGGAATCTGGCAAATGCCATGGACGTTTTTTCCAAGAAAATGCCCTTAAGTATGTAGACACAAAATATTGCATTTGATTTTAAGAGGTTCTTAGATCTCCTTCAGTTCCTTTGTGACCTTCAGGTTTGAATGTTTGCTTTTAGGGTTTATAGACGTGGAGAAGTATACTTGTTAATGTAGAAGTTTGGGTAGTGAGGATATTTTTTAGCCATGTCTTTTTTTTGGGGGTGTGTGTGTTTGTTTGTAAACATGTAGACATCCAATTTCTGGTGAATTATTTTTATATAAACAGATTTTTCTAGGTAACTGAAATTGTCTATTAATTACTTAATTAATCTCATTAAATTCTAAAATACTTCAAAAGAAAAATTCTGAATGTTACACTTTGACTTCTAAAATAATACAGATTTATTTTTGATTACTTAGGCTTATTATAAACTTGAGTTATTTTAAACTTGAGTTTATATATACACATATAAAATATAAATAATGTCAGAATATAGCAGTGGTTCTTAATCTAGTTCCTTATAGCATTTCAGGGGATCTTTGAAATGGGGGATAAAATTTGGAGTGGGCACATATAAATTGTTTCTTCATATAGACATTTTAAAAGTACATACAGTTTTTTAAAGTTAAGGTATTATTTATACACAATAAAACCCACTCATTTTAAATGTTCAATTTGATGAACTTTAGTAGTTGTAAGTAATTATATAATGGGAACCACAATTATACAATTATTTGTGACCTTCGGCCCTCAGTATCCTCCCCCTCACCTTGGCCCCAAGGCAACCACTTATCAGCTGTGGTTTTGCCTTTTCTAGAATTCCATATAAAGGAAGTCATATAGTACATAGCATTTTGTTGACTTCTTTCACTCAGTATAATGTTTTTGAGATTCTCTGTTGTTGTATTGATACTTTGTTCCTTTTTTTTTTTTTTTTTTTTTTTTTTGCGGCACGCTGGCCTCTCACTGTTGTGGCCTCTCCCATTGCGGAGCACAGGCTCCGGCCGCGCAGGCTCAGCGGCCATGGCTCACGGGCCCAGCCGCTCCACGGCATGTGGGATCCTCCAGGACCAGGGCACAAACCCGTGTCCCCTGCATCGGCAGGCGGACTCTCAACCACTGCACCACCAGGGAAGCCAACTCTGTTCCTTTTTAGTGCTGAGTAGTATTCCATAGAATGGATAGCCTATTGCAGTTGTTTATCCACCTGTGTTTGGTAGACTTTTGGGTTGCTTCCAGGTTTGGGCTATTATGAATAGTGCTACTGTGAACATTTGTGAACATATCTTTGTGTGAATATGTTTTTATTCTTCTTGGGTAAATTCTGAGGAGTAGGAATTTGGATCATGTAGTAAGTTTATATTTAACTATACGATACTGCAATTACTGTTTTCTATCTTTCCACCAACAATTTTCATGGAGCTCTAGCTTTTTGGAAAGGTCTTAGTTTCCACTTCCTTGAGTCAAACAAGTCAAGACCCCATCTGCTGACCCAGGACAGAGATTGGGCTGCAGCCCAGTTCCTTGCCCTTGGGGATTGTATCTAGGTCTGATGTACCTTTGGATACTGCTGTGTTAACTCACAGGGCTAATGCTCTGGTCTGTGAGTTTTCTCTTCTAGCTTGGTTGACTGTCTCGTAAGCTTTTCAGAAATGCAGCTTATTCATCATTTCTGCATGCACACAGGAGTAGAGGGGGTTGAGGTACTTCGTATTCATATATTGCAAGGCCAGAAAGTTCCAGATTCAGTTCTTAAATTACTTTTTAACTTTGAACTTCATTAGAGTTGCTACCTTGATTAGAAGAATTTTGGGTGGTAACTTCGTAGACCTATGTTTACCAGGTAAAGATTAACCTTGACAGTGGTATTAGAAATATTGCTGATTATAAAAGCCATGGCAAACCTTTCCTGAAAGGATTTTATTAATATATTGTTTCATAATTCATCAACAAAAATGATATGAAATTGTTAGTTTTGAATTATGTAGTAGTATCTTAGGATGTAACTGAGTCTGCTAGGACATTGGGTTTATTATTTATATACCAGAGCTTTTGGTAAAAACATGAAAGTGTACTACTCCCACCCTACTGTTCATCCCTCTTTAGGCCTTTTTGTTCCCTTAAAATACAACTTGTATATTTTATGAAAAACAAATATTAGTATTTTTTTGAACTAGTGTTTAAAACCCATAGTTGGCAAATATTCACTTCACCCAGCTCTTCGTAGGGCTGGCTGCTTGTTCTTCAGCTCTCTGCTCAGGGGTCATCTCAGAGAGAGGCCTTTTCCAGATCAACCTAGCTAACAGCACATTTCTCTGTTTTCTTCATAGTGCTTTTAACAATGTATACGCACGTTAATTTTCTTAATTGTCATTCTAGAATAGTGTTCTTAAACTGTGAGAAACCCCAACACTCTTTTTAGAGGGTGTCTGAGATCTAAACTATTTTCATAATAATAACTATAAACATTATTTGTCACTTTTACTCTCATTCGTTCATGAGTGTTTAATGGAGGTTTTCAGATGTTACATGATGTGTTATGTAAAAGACTGAACGCAGAAGCAGATAGGAGAATCCAGTTGTCTTTTATTAAGCTAGACATTAATAGGATTTACGAAACTAAAACAGTGTCATTCTCCTATCCTGGTTAAAATTTATTTTTGAAAAGGTAAATGTTTTACAGAAATGTGAAACAATATCATTTTTGTATCCTGATTTTAAGTTTTTTGTTTTGGAAAGTAGTTATTTTTCATAAAAATGTAATTTAAGTTAGTTTGTGAGGCATTTATTGTTTTAAGTGAATAAGGTATTTTGAACATTTTTGGTTTGAATTTTCATATGTAAATATCAATATAAAAGTTCTTTGAGGTCCACAGTAGTTTTTAAGAGTGTTAAAAGGGTCCTTTGATCAAAATATGTGAGAATTGATGTTCTAAAATATAAGTCCCATGAAAATAAAGGCCTTATGTATTTGATTTAGTTTCATATTCACAGGGCCTGGCATTGCTATAACTGGCCTGTAGAAGTCACTCAGCAAATATCTGGGTGAATGGATTAATGAGTGAATGAAAGAAACTGAAAATAACAGAATTCTGGTGATTCTATGCAGGGCTTCCAAGTTTTTCTGTAGTAATGGGTCTTTGTAGACATCATATTTGATAGAAAATTACTCCAATTCATCAGAAAACATAATCTTTAATTTGGTAAGATTTAAATTGTTCCCTGGTATGGAACTGAAAGTTTCTGATGTGCTTTTGATTAGAGATTCTGCTAAGTGTTCCTTTCCAGGAAGGATGGAAGATTTAACCCATCATGCTTATTAATTAACTCTAAGTTTAGGTTGATTGACTTCTGGTATAATTAATTTATTTGGATATTTTAGATTATTATTTATATTTTGTCCTATAGTATTGAGAATACTTTTTGTCTTGGAAGTTAAATTCTTTGTTGCTTTTAGCCTTTTGGGCAAAGTTAGGTTTTCATTTTTTTTTTTAAATGCCAAACACTTAAAGAAATAGTATTTTGTTCATTGGAGATTAGAAATAGTCTGCTTTGCTTTTTCAAATTGTCTGCACTGAATAGTAAACAATAGTAGGAAAAAATGGTTCCGCTAGGGTACTTTCAGCAGACAGGAAGTCTGTTTACTGTCTTGCAAGTTGGGATTCTTTGGCAAGATTTGCCCATCCTGAGAACATGCGAACTTCAGAAAGCTAGGAGATGGTTCCAGAGACTGCTGACCTATTCCAAGAACAGTACTTACTATGCAGGGCATATCAAGGAGGTTAATAAGCATTTAGACTCCGAATATGACAGTGTTGGGGAGGTGTAGAAGAATTTGGTAATTTCACATTCTGCTGGCCAGTTTGTTTCTGTCCCGTAAGGCATAATTTGTAGAAGAATCTTCATTTACCTGCTAATTTATAGGATAAAGGAACCTGGTCGGTTCATAAGTAGTAGTAGTTCATAAGTAGTCATAAATATGGGGTCAAGCTATAAAGAGTAAGTTTTACTCTGCTCTAGACACGTGAATACTTTTCAGATGAACTGCTCACATTACCTTTCCTCTCATTTTTTTTATTGTAGGGATCCTTCCAAGTAGGGCTTGAGTTTCTCTTTATGCTTTTATAAATAAAAGGTTCATTCTTGGGTCTGTGTTTCTCAGTGTACTCACTTTTTAGCAACACAGGGAGTCTTAAAACAGGAAAGAAAACTTGTGGTTTAACCAGTTGAGTGCATTGCAATCACCTGAGAAGTTATAACAGAACAAAAGGACTTCCCTGGTGGTGCAGTGGTTGAGAAACCGCCTGCCAGTGCAGGGGACATGGGTTCAAGCCCTGGTCTGGGAAGGTCCCACATGCCGCGGAGCAACTAAGCCCATGTGTCACAACCACTGAGCCCGTGTGCCACAACTACTGAGCCCGTGCGCCTAGAGCCCGTGCTTTGCGACAAGAGAAGCCACCACAGTGAGAAGTCCGCTCACCACAACTAGAGAAAGCCTGCGCACAGCAACGAAGACCCAACACAGCCAAAAAAAACAAAACCAAAAAAACTCACCTCATTAAAAAAAAACAACAAAAAACAGAACAAAAAAGGAAGGCTGGTCCATACTACCTGATTAAAAGTTAGAATGAAGTAGGATGTTAGAATCACCTGGAGAATCTAAAAACAAAAATAGAAACCAAAACTAAAAAAAAAAAAAAAAAAGCCCACAAAACCCCAAACCCAAAAAACTGTATAGGAACCCCAACCCAGGTTAACTAACTCTGATTTTTAGGGATTGGGTTTCAGGCATCAGTATTTTAAAAATACTGATGGCTGTCATATGTAGCCAGGGTGAAGACCTCTCTTCATTTATTTAAAAAAGCTCCTCCCCAGGTCATTTTGATAAGCTAAGAACATTTGTGATGCTTATAAACAAAGTATAATAGAGGAGTATGTTTTTGTTTTGGGGAGCTATTAAGTTTTTCATGTATCTTGCTTTTAAGAGTAAGAACAGGTAGCATGACATCAATAAACAGGATTAATTAAAAGTATATCAGCACTGTTTTATGGACAGAAGCATATGATTGGTTGGAGGGAGAGAAAAATGAAAGGCTAGTAAGCATGACTGAAACAGGACATGTGTGGTGGAACGTTCCCATCTTGTGGCTTGTGAGGATAGTGCTGCTAAAGATAAAGAGCTGAATCGCATTCTTACAATCAGTGGCAGTTTCCTGTTCATGATACTTCTTATCAGGGCACAAAAAATGTGACCACCAGTACCATTCCCTCAGTCTTTTTTTTTTTTTTTTTTGGGGTACGCGGGCCTCTCACCGCTGTGGCCTCTCCTGCCGCGGAGCACAGGCTCCGGACGCGCAGGCCCAGTGGCCATGGCTCACGGGCCCAGCCACTCCGTGGCACGTGGGATCCTCCCGGACCGGGGCACGAACCCGCGCCCCCCGCATCGGCAGGCAGACCCCCAACCACTGCGCCACCAGGGAAGCCCTCCCTCAGTCTTTTTGCTGCAGGTCCCTGTAAATCTTTCACTGAACTTTTCTTACTCCATGCAGAAACCCTGCGTCTACAACTTAGTTACAGAGACTTCTTCCAGAGCTGTCGCCACTGCATTCTGTTTCAGTCTTGTTATGAAAAACATATTTGGAGCCTAAAGTTACTCAGTTAACTGTGAAGTAAGTAATTAAATGTACCTTGGTGTCAGAAGTCAGATCTCACTTTCCTGATTTAATAAATCTATGTCAGATTATCTGTTTCATCTTCTGTAAAATGGGAAAATAATATTACTGACTTTGTATAGTGATTTTGAGGATTAAATGAGTAATTGCATGTGAGGCACTTGGTGGAGTGTTTGGCATAAGTGACTGATAAATGTTTACCATTCATTCCTTTAGCAAGTATATTTTGAGTATTTTTTATGTGCTAGTACCTGTGTTGGGTGTTGAAGATGCAGTGAGTAAAAACATCCCTTCATTTTTACGAGAACATTTTAGAGGGGAGACCATGAGCAGTACATGGGTTCTTATAAATACCAATAATATATGGAATATTTTTCTATATACAGTAAGTTCTTGGTTATTTGTGTAGAATTTCAGAAGCCTGTATGTCAGTAGTTTCCTCCTGCTCAGGAATTTCCTTTTGACATCTAAATGAGCCTACTCTGAAGTTTGTAATGCAATTCCAGTACATTATTTTTTGAACTAAAGAATTGAGATTTTAATGTGTATATAGGAAATAGGAAGGCTCTAAAATGTCAAAATGAAGAATGAGTTTGCTTAGTTTTGATAAAGTTGTTTTCTTTCTGAATGTTTTATTTCATCAGATTTTATTAAATTGGCAAGATCATTTTAGTGATCACCAGGCCTTTCCTAAAGGCTTCTGTTTTGGGCAGCCATAAATGCTAGAGAGAATTCATCTTTAAAATTGAAATACTCTTTTCTGAAACTGTCACCTGTGGTCCTTAGTTTGTCTTTCAAAGTAAGACACATCCTCTAGTGCTTCACTATTTGGAAAGTGCTTTTTTTTTTTGCTGTACGCGGGCCTCTCACCACTGTGGCCTCTCCCGTTGCGGAGGACACGCTCCGGACACGCAGGTTCAGCGGCCATGGCTCACGGGCCCAGCCACTCTGCGGCATGTGGGATCTTCGTGGACCGGGGCACGAACCCGTGTCCCCTGTATCGGCAGGTGGACTCTCAACCACTGCGCCACCAGGGAAGCCTGTGGAAAGTGCTCTTTATGAGTGTCCGTAGCCTGGAGAGAGATTTGAATTCATTGAACTGGTTCTCATCACAGAGTTTTAAACTTTCTCTCTTACAATTAGCCCTTTTGGGGTATACTTATTCATGTTGATTGTGTTTAGCTGATGGTTAAACCGCTGTGCTTTTCCTATTGCTCAGTTGAATACTGTTACTGGTAAATTTTCTCTTGATTGTTGTAGAGAACTGGCTGTAACAGGTCAGTGATGCTAGAAAGAGTGAGATAATAATTTCTTCTACTTGGAGCACTGTACTTCTGTGGATGCTGTATAAATTGCATTGATTCTTGGGGCAAGCATATCAGGCTGCTATGCTGTTTGGTTACATTGCTCCCAACCCCTTTACAGTTCACTTTGGTAAGAGTGAAGACAGTGTTTCAGTATAAGATATATATATATAGTTTTTTGCGGTACGCGGGCCTCTCACTGTCATGGCCCCTCCTGCTGCGGAGCACAGGGCTCCAGACGCGCAGACTCAGCGACCATGGCTCACGGGCCCAGCTGCTCCACGGCATGCGGAACCCTCCCAGACTGCGACACGAACCCGTGTCCCCTGCATCGGCAGGCGGACTCTCAACCACTGCGCCACCAGGGAAGCCCATAAGATATTTTTAAACTATGCTAATTTGTTTTTAAACATAATAATTATTTTTTCTTATCTCTATTTTCTTTGTAAAAGGAAATAAGGTTATTTTGGCCGGACTTTTTGTGAAAGTATGCTGGGCCTTAGTCATCAATACTGTTTTTTGCACACACAGGAACCAGCTGTTAGGAATCAGTTCTAGGATTTGTGCAAAGATCTACATTAAGCTCAGGTATCTTCTAGCATCTCTCATTTACTTTGATTTCAACTGTGGTTCAATGATCTCATTAATAGGATTAAGTATCCAGGAAACTAGGTGAACTACACAAGTTGGTAGGTGTGTCTGTGATAACTGTATCAGTTTTGTTTATCCCTTCTTAGCCATTCATGTTTCTTCTGTTCTTTAAGTGTGTGAAATGATTGTTCTTGGCAGAGAGTCAAGTTGAATAGGAATTAAACAGTTCTGTTTTCTTTTTATTGATAAAGTCAGTAATATTGATGATTTATTGAGCATTTATTACATGGCAGACCCTGTGTGAAGTATTTACTGTACATTTTCTCATTTTTAATAGTGTCAATAATGATATGAAGTAGCTCCATTTTGCAAGTCAGAAGTCTAAGACTTAGGAAGATTAAATAGCTTTCCCAAGGTCACAGCTAATAAATGCTAGAGCTGTAAATCATTCCTATTCCTGCATGACCCCTTAAGCCCATTTTGTGCCTTTCAAGAAGTGGAGAGGTCTTTTATACAGGAATATGTAAGGTTTGTACACTTTCTCCACTTCACAGTATTGAAGTAGTACACCAACTAGTACTGCCAGTCCTTCTGCATGAAGCTCTTCCCTGCTGACAGCTTGCTGTTCTTAGGAGGTCTGGATCTTACACTGGTGTAAAGTCTTTTTGGGTCTGTTCATCACAGAGTCTTTGCTTCATATCTGTTCCTAACTCATGGTTTTAATTATTAAGTTACTGATATGAAAGTCATGTCCTTGTTAAAGTATGTACACGAGCTTTGGAGTTTGACTTGGTTTAAATCTTGGTTCTACCATTTCCTGGATGTGTGATCTTTAGTCATTTACTTCTCTCTGCTTCAGTTTTCTTATTTGTAAAATGAGTATAATAATGCCTTTTCCCTAAGGTAGTTGTGAGAATTACATGATTGATAATACATGTAAAATAATTAGAATACTGCCTGGCACATGGTGTTCAATAATTGTAACCTGTGTTACTGACTGGTTACCAATGATTTATTTCTGTCAATAATATACTTGTTTTAAATTAAATGCTAATCAGTAAGATACTAATTATCATTTTGTTGTTAGACTTATTTTTTCCCTCTGAGGACTTTCCATTATATTGTAGACTGTATTGCCCTTTAGTCTTCAGGCCATGGGCTTGTACTGAATAATAGACTACTATTAATAAATACTACG
Organism: Pseudorca crassidens; assembly: GCF_039906515.1. NCBI lineage: Eukaryota > Metazoa > Chordata > Mammalia > Artiodactyla > Delphinidae > Pseudorca > Pseudorca crassidens. Next base: position 22,334,410 of record NC_090312.1, read on the forward strand.
TGCCAAGCACTATTCAAAGCCCATTAATATATTACCAATCTCATATTGTAGGAATTATTATTAATCATTACTGTTACTGTGAACTTTTAAATTAATTACCTGTTCAATCATGTTACCTCTTTATCTTCATGGAAATATTAAAGGAGAGAGTAATAGTAAGAGCTGACTAATCCATTGGAGATTATTTGGTGTATCCTTCTGGTTGAGAAAAATTAGGTAGTGCTGGAGACTGGGTTCTCTTTTTGTTCTCTGTTACCAAGCAGATTCTTCTTAGATACATGTTCCCATTGTTGCTTCCTCTGATTAATTAGATGCTCTGTTCAGGAACCATCTTGAGGTGTTGAGAATTTGTCAGAGGGTTCTGCTTTTAGGTATTCAGATAATTGAGGTCTTTATCTCTGTGTTTTATTGATACTTTTATCATCTGTGGCAGGAAATTATCTTACTATTAACAAAGGTTAACAGGATCACTTTATAATGATCTCAGGTTGAGGTGATGTTGTTTGTTTTGAGTGAAGGAACTCTTGGATGCCAGACCTTTAGGGACCCTTGACTTGAAGGTTGTGAGTGCTATACATAGACACTTTTTTTTTTTCTTTTTTTTTGCGGTACGCGGGCCTCTCACTGTTGTGGCCTCTCCCGTTGCGGAGCACAGGCTCCGGACGCACAGGCTCAGCGGCCATGGCTCACGGGCCCAGCTGCTCCGCGGCATGTGGGATCTTCCTGGACCGGGGCATGAACCCGTGTCCCCTGCATCGGCAGGCGGACTCTCAACCACTGCGCCACCAGGGAAGCCCTGGTTAGGCAAGTTTTATTTTTTCTTTGAAATAAAGGAAGTGTAAACTGTAAGATGGTATTTAAGCTTCTGTTTGTTTTCTTTTAGGTGGTATTAAAGATTATCAAACATTACCAAGAAGAAGGACAGGGAACTGAGGTGGTTCAAGGAGTGCTTTTGGGCCTTGTTGTCGAAGATCGGCTTGAAATTACCAACTGCTTTCCTTTCCCCCAGCACACTGAAGATGATGCTGACTTTGATGAAGGTAAGGGTACTCGTCTTACTGTGTCTTTGCAGTGCACACAAATGGTTATTAATCCAATGTTCACCATAACCTTTGATGTTCTGTTATTGGGAGTCTATCAGGGTAGCCTAGTTCTGAGTTTCTTGAAAAAAAAATTATACAAATTCTCTGAAATGAAGATTTATTATAAAACACTTCATTAGTCTGGACTTTACTTATTTGGAATTTGTGATTCTCATAATTTGGATAGGAGCTGTGCTGAAGTTAACTTTCCCATTATGAAATCAGCTTGCCAAATACATTGTGAAGGACAGGGATTGTCATTGTGTCCAACACCCATTTCCTACTATAGCATTTGGCTTACTGTTTAAGAAAAGATGAGTTGAGCTATCTACTTCAGAAAGACGACACTCCTTAAGTATTTCAGGAGCATTTTATTTTTGTGCTACAGGTATAGTTGCTTTGTTAGCACAGGCTAATAGTAGTTAAAAGCTCATACCAAAGGCTAAGGTCAGTATCCTAAAGGATTAAAAAAAAAAAACTAGTTGAAAATAATTTCTCACTTGTCTGAACTCTCAGAACGCATTTTGTACATACCTTTTTTTTTTTTTTTTGGCGGTACCCGGGCCTCTCACTGTTGTGGCCTCTCCCGTTGCGGAGCACGGGCTCTGGACGCGCAGGCCCAGCGGCCATGGCCCACGGGCCCAGCCGCTCCGCAGCATGTGGGATCCTCCCGGACCAGGGCACGAACCCGCGTCCCCTGCATCGGCAGGCGGACTCCCAACCAGTGCGCCAGCAGGGAAGCCCGATACCTTTTTTTTTTAATGGCAGTTAAGACAAATAACATCTATCAGCTTAATTATCTTTAAGTGTACAATAGTGTTAACTTTATGCCACTTGTTGTGGAGCAGATATCTAGAACTTCCATTTTGCAAAAACTGAAACTCCATATCCATTGACCAACTCCTCCCCTTTTTGCCCTCCCCAAACCTGTGGCAGCCACCGTTCTACTTTCTGTTTCTAAGAGGTTGACTGCTTTAGATACCACTTATAAGTGGAATTGTGCAGTATTTCTCTTTTTGTGACTGGCTTATTTTACTTAGCTTAAGGTCCTTAAAGCTCATTCATGTTGTAGCATACAGCAGGATTTCCTTCATTTTTAAGGCTGAATAATACTCCCTTGTATGTATATACTATACTTTCTTTTTCCATTCATTCATTGATGGATATTTAGATGGTTTTTTACCTCTTGGCTACTGTGAATAATGCTGCAAATGTCTCTTCAAGATCTTATTTTCAGTTCTCTTGGATATATAATCTTGTCAGAAGTGGGATTTGCTGGATCCTGTGATAATTCTATATGTAATTTTTTTTGTAGAACTTTCATAGTGTTTTCCACAGTGACTACACCAGTTGACATTCCCACCAACAGTGTGTGAGGGGTCCCTTTTCTCGATCTTCTTGCCAACACTTGTTATTTATTGTCTTATTGATGATAGCCATTCTGACAGGTGTGAGGCGATCTTTCATTGTGGTTTTGATTTACATTTCCTTGATATTAGTGATGTTGAGCATCTCTTCATATGCTTGTTGGCCATTTTTATGTTTTCTTTAGAAGGAGAAATATCTATTCAAGTCCTTTGTTAATTTTTTAGGATTTTTTTTGGTTGTTGTTGCTCAGTTGAAGGAGTTCTTTATATATTCTGGATATTAACTCCTCGTATATATGGTTTATAGATGTTTTGTTCCTTTCACTCTTTTGTTTCCTTTGTTGCACAGAAGCTTTAATATAATTTGACTTATCTATTTTTGGTTTTGTTGCCTTTGCTTTTGGTGTAACATCTAAGAAACCATTGCCAAGACCAGTGTTATGAAGGTTCTTCCCTGTATTTTCTTCTAGGAATTTTATGCCAGTGCCATACTCCTTTGATTATTGTTGCTTTGTAATATGTTTTGGAATCAAGAAGTGTGAGGTCTCCAGCTTTGTTTTTCTTTCTCAAGATTATTTTGGCTATTTAGAGTCCTTTGGGATGCCATGTGAATTTTAGATGTTTTTTTCCTATTTCTGCAAAAAAAAAAATGCCATTGGGATTTTGATAGGGATTTCATTGAATCTGTAGATCACACTGGGTAGTATGGACATTTTAACAACATTAAATCTTCTAGTCCATGAATACAGGCTGGATGTCTTTCCATTTATTTGTGTCGTCTTTACTTTCTTTCAGCAGTGTTTTGTAGTTTTCAGTATACAAGTGTTGTGCCGCATTGGTTGAGTTTGTTCCTAAGTATTTCATTCTTTTTGGTGCTATTGTAAATGAGATTGTCTTTTAAATTTCTTTTTATCATTCATTTTCTATATAACGTTTAATTGATCAACTTTAACTTTGATAAAATGTTATCTCATTTGACTTCACATCCTCATAGTACCTTGAACATTTAATAACACAAAGTATATTCTTACTGAGGTTAATATAACCTTGATATTGCAGTTTGGTCTACACATCTTTTTTTCATTAAGATAATACTTCTAGAAACTAACCAAGGCTGTTTTATTCTAGGCACTTAAGTATTAGCATTATTAAAAAACTTCCGTGCAATATGCATTTTATTTTGTTTTATTTTAAACCAGTCAGGATCTCCTTGTTTCATTTGAACTACTGTAATATTAAATGTGTGTAATACTCACATAGGATTATGGTTGGGATTTCTCTTTAGACCATTTTGGCAGTATTAAGTTATCTCTATTCCCATATTCACCAACCTATCTGGAGATACTTAATTATAATTCAGTAATAACTATTTTAGATATGGAAGACAAGGGAGAAGACCAGGGATTGTTAGCACAATTTCTTTGATTTACAAGTTAGGAACCTGAGAGGTTAATTTGAAGTGACTTACTCAGTTTCCTTGTTAGTGGCACAGTTGGGAGCAGAATCCATTCCTGAACAGTTTACATTGTCACGTGGCTTTCTCGGGTAATTAATTTTGTTTTATAAAATTCTCAATTTAGAATATTAGCAAGAAATAGCTGTTCAGTGCAAATATGGTAGATAAACAAAGCAAAATGTCTGACTAATTTTAGATCTTGATCATTGGAAGCTAATTTTTTTTTCCTGCTTTTTAAAAAAAAATTTTTTTATTAATCATCCATTTTATACACATCAGTGTATACATGTCAATCCCAATCTCCCAGTTCATCCCACCCCCATCCCCACCCCCTGCCGCTTCCCCCCTTGTTGTCCATTTGTTTGTTCTCCACATCTGTGTCTCAATTTCTGCCCTGCAAACCAGTTCATCTGTACCATTTTTCTAGGTTCCACATATATGCGTTAATATACGATACTTGTTTTTCTCTTTCTGACTTAGTTCACTCTGTTTGATAGTCTCTAGATCCATCCACGTCTCTACAAATGACCCAGCTTCGTTCCTTTTTATGGCTGAGTAATATTCCATTGTGTATATGTACCACATCTTCTTTATCCATTCGTCTGTCGATGGGCATTTAGGTTGCTTCCATGACCTGGCTATTGTAAATAGTGCTGCAGTGAACATTGGGGTGCATGTGTCTTTTTGAATTACGGTTTTCTCTGGGTATATGCCCAGTAGTGGGATTGCTGGGTCATATGGTGATTCTATTTTTAGTTTTTTAAGGAACCTTCATACTGTTCTCCATGGAACCTGGCTTCTTTTATGGACTTGAGATAATTGGCCTTTGTACCTTTTCATTAACATGTGCTTTAAGAAGCTCATTAAAAAATGCTTTAATAACACTGAGATTAGAACAGACTTCAATTTAATGTTAAATAATAATAAAAAATTACAGGGCATTGTTCGCTGTGTATTATATGTGCATTTCCTATAATCATTTACTCTACATAGTTGAAGGTTTTATCAATCCCATTTTCCAGATTCGGAAACTGAGGCCAACTTGTCCAAAATCATTTAACTGGCAGTTGGTAGAATAGGGGTTGAGATCTTTGGGTCCCTGGTCCCAAATCCCATGATTTTTCCCACCTAAATGGTGTTGATTTTAGAAATTTAATGAAGTAGAAGCCAGTGATTAAAGGGTGTTGAGTGCAGAGCATCATTATTCTATATCTTAAATTTGTTTTTGGGAAAAAACAACTGAATTTGAATTCGATTTTCTTGGTTTGCCTTTGGAAGCTAGTAGGTTTTGCCATTTTTCTTATATATGTGAATAATCTAAGACAATGCTCTGTATTTCTTCATAGCCTCCTGTAGTAGTCTTAAATTTTAGGTTCTCTCACTTAATCCATTTATTTAAGTTTTTTCGATGTGAACCATTTTTTAAAGTCTTTATTGAATTTGTTACAATATTGCTTCTGTTTTACGTTTCGGTTTTTTGGTGGAGAGGCATGTGGGATCTTAGCTCTGCGACCAGGGATTGAACTTGCACCCACTGTATTGGAAGCCGAAGTCTTAACCTCTGGACCACCAGGGAAGTCCCCATTTATTTATCTTAATGGGCATTGGTATGCAGTCACCATTAGATGTTTATCAAACCTTGATAAAAGCTAAATTTTCCCATTGTAGTCCTGCATGTTGATTATTTTAAATCATGCTAAAGTAAAGGCCTTTTGTTTTGCTTACTGCTATTCCGGTATTATATGCTTGCTAAAACTAATATTTATTCAGGGAAAGATCTTTTCCTCTGCTTTTCACCCTATGGAAGTAAAAATCATCAAACATTAATAAGTTTAGTGATTATGTATTTCGAGTTGTGTTAGGTTGGGTTTTTTTGGTTTGTGTGTTTTTGTGCCTCATGTAAAGTTCAGATTTCTAATCTGTGGTCCAAAAGAGAGATGTTTTAAATTAGGGCCTGGCAAATTATGATCTGTGGGCCTGCTTTTGCATATAAAGTTTTATTGAAACACTGTCATGCCCATTCACTTATGTATTTTCTGTGGCTGTGTTCCTGCTACAGTGGCTTAGTTGAGTAGTTGTGACAGAGACCGTATGGGCACCGAGCCTGAATTTTTTTTTTTTTTTACTGTCTGGTTCTTTAAGAAAGTTTGACCACTTCTTTTTTATATATAATTTTTTCTTGTTATTTTCCTGCTCTCATAAGTTAAAGGTAGTTCCTTCTTTCATCATAAATTGATGGCTTTTTGTTTGTTACTTATTTCTTCTAGATGTTGCCCTTGACATTGACTCTCATCCAGAATGTATTATGGGCACTGTAATGAAAATGCTGGTATTATCAGGTGTTTGTTTCTCTGGTGCACCTGGAAAGTATCAGAATGGTATTTACTTTAATTTTAATGCATTTTTCTTATCAAAAAAATCCCACATATTATTGATGTATGTGGGAACTGTCTGTGGATAACAGGGAAGAAAGGCTTTCAATTAATGGTTGTAGACTTGTGACCAGGTGTTGTGGAAAGGTAGTGGTATGAGGCCTGAAAACCCGGGTGGAAATTTCAGCTCTATACTTAGGATCTGTGTGACGCCGAATAATTCACTTCTGAATCTATTTTTATCTGACTGACTAATGTTTTTCATCAAGCATGTATTAATTGCTTATATACTGAACATTGGGAACATAACTGAAGGATAATTTCCTTATGAGATTAACTTTCTGGGTAGTGCTACCATGGATGATGTTACAATAAGCTGATACAGAAAATGAGAAACAGTTGTGGCATGAAGTTTCTCTTGTTCTCTCCATGAATTCACATTTTTTTTTTACATATGTGATAACTTCTCCTTTGAGTGGTTTAAATCTCGATAAACTTTTGTTACAGAATTTACTTTCTAGAGAGATAATATGCTCATATTAGAGAATATATGGTTTTTTAAAAATTAAGTAGAAAAACTCATATTAAAATTCCCATTAGGGGGCACTATTATCAAGCTTAGGAGAACTGGAGACTCATTTGTTTTCTTACACATGCAACCCGAGGCTTGCTAAAAAGGAAAAATATTTTCATCTGATAAGATTCAGATACTGTTTTATACAACTGAATTCCTTAAATATGTTATAAAGTGCAGTGAATTAAACACAGATCCAATAACTCACTGTCTTGTTTTTCAGCAGACTAAATCAATATAATATTGCAGGTGATACAAGAAGCTTACTTTATTCTGCATCAGAGCCAAATCCATAATTTTCATACTTGGAATAGACAATTTTTTAAATTTTGCTCTTTTTAAGTCCGTCACAAAGGATGATCCTTGGCCTTCAAATAAGTTTCTTTCAGAAATGAAGCATGAAGACTGTATTGTGCTATTAAAATGCAGTTAGGGGAATGAAGTGATGCCTAACTGAGACAGTATTGACGTGTGCAGCATGTGTAATTACTGAAGTAATTCCACACAGTGAAGTGATATGTACATGCACATAGCTCTTAACCTTTCTGTTTATTTTCAGGTACTTGAAAATTATTTTCTTAAACTCAAGTTTAGTGTTAGACCAGGAAACACTACTAAAGACTGTGTTATATGCTATCATTTATCATTAAGCTACCAACAGAAGAGCAGTAAGTAGTATCGTCTTAAACAGACTCTTCAAAGGCTAAAATAAGAATTGGCAAAAATGTAATTAAAATAAAATCACAGTAATTTTTCATGGCATAGGTGTTATTTTTCTATCACTGGGTTCGGAGAGAGTGGGTTTGTATAGTTATATTACTTGCAATACTTTCTACATAGGTAAGCTATATTTTACACTGGAGAAAGTCTCTGCTTAATTACTTGCTTCCTGAAGTCTCGCCTTCCTTCTCCTTAGTTTGCTTGCAGCCCACACTGAGTGCAAAACTGCTTTAACCCTAGCTGATGATCGCTATTTCGGCTTTGTATTGCTTTGGAGTTCAGGGAAGGGTTGAGTCAGAATGGAGAAAGCTTTTCATGTTTTTTCAGACAGATGGGGACATTTTGTAAAAAGACATGATGTTTACTTACTATTTTGTATTATCTTCCATCTGTATGAACAGTCATTGATCACTGTGGTCTGTTCGACAGATATCGTTTTTTAAAAAATACTGTTTTATTGCTTTTTCCCCCCCAAAGAGCTTTTCTTGGTGGAAATATTGGAAATATTATATATAGATAGTTTTGAAGTGTGTTTTGAAACTTACTGGAGAAGTAGGAGCATGTTTACTTTGTGATCTCAGATCATCAAGTGGAGGTATGATAATGTTTCAGATATCAGAAAAAAATTTCCTTTTCAGCTTTTATCCAGCAAATTGCATTGAGTAGGTGATGAAAAAAATTGCATTGAGTGGGTGGTGAAAAAGATAGATATAAAATCCTAGTTACTGCTTTGAAAGATTTTAAGTGGGAGTGACAAGTGTGTAAATAAAGAATTGTGAAACAGAATTAATCTAAGTCTAGTGTGAGGAAGGGGAAAAATGATGGCAACACTCAGATATGAGCTACTAATTCCTTTTGGAGGATGACTTCACAGGGGAGGTACAGTTTGATTTTGTAGGTGGTTATTAGTTGCATTTTAAGTAATTTTTAAGGAAGTTATGTCTTGTGAGTTTGTTCCAATTATTCACATTTCTGGGCCCTCATGAATAACACAAGCATCTCTAGAATTTAATATATATTCATTTTGGCATCTTTATTGTTCAGAGCTAATTATGTTCCTTGATAATATCAGATTTTGTTGCTGATTTTGTATTAGGTGGAGAAGTTGTTTTTGACATCTAGGCTCTTTTGATACATAAAAAGATGCTTGACAATAATAATTGAGTGCCTTGTTTATGGAAACTCAGGACCCATGCTGCAGTTAGCTCTATTTAAAATATTTAATAAATATTTAAATAGGATACTTAATAAATTTTAAATATTTAATAACCTGTTTCATATATATTTCATTTTAAAAGAAACATTGTATATAGTCAGGTAACTAGAGAGAATCTGTACACTGAATTATGGCACAGTTCTCCAGGGTACTGATGTCTTTGTTGTTATTCATGGTAGTATTTTGAAAACGTTAAACCATTCACATTGAGTGATTTATCACTGAATATTCAGGGTAATGAACTTTAGATTATTGCTTACTTAAATTATTTTGCTCACTCAGAAAGCTATAGTTTGTGATTTGAAACTCACTTAAAAACCTTAACCTTACTTTATATGTTTAGTTTTTGGCTTATTAGGGTGATTAGAATATGAGAAGTAGAATCCAAATATAAAGCATCAGTCCTGATTATTTTTATGCCTTTTTTGTTCTCTCGGTTTGGGCGTCTCAAGGTTTTAAATACAAGAGTAGGAACAAAGTCTGACTTCATTTTAAAAGCTTGAAAAATATTTTTGCTTTTATTGCATGTTTTAAAATTTAGGGTTTTTTCCCCTTTTTAAATGAGAAACTCCTGTGCATGGAAGGATATACTATTGAAAATGTGGTCAAGGTAAAAGGTTTTTCTGCTTTAAGAAATTAAAGTGCTTTACAGTGTACCCTCCCTCAGTCCCTAAAGCGTAAGTGCTATGGTTTGGAAAGAAGCCAAGTAAAACCTGTTCAAATTTTGTCCAGACTTAAAGTAATACTTTAAGATTTGAAAATTACAGGTGGATACAATACTTAAATAGTATTTAAAATTCCTAAGTTTCCCAAGTCTAAAAATGTAATCCTTAAATTACTATTCCCAGTGGTTTAAATTTTAATTAAATAAAAATTGCCTTACTTTTGAATCACAATGACATTAGGTATAGATATTTGAATTTATTACTAAACTTTAAGGTAATAACCATTAGAAATGAACTGTTTTGGCACTAATTAAAATGTCAAAAAGCCACAGCTACAGTGTGTAATCAAAGACCTTTGCTATTTCTGTTTTTCCAAAAATTGTCCTACCCATCACAGTTCAAGCTTCCTGTCTTGCCCTGGAGAAGTGCTACCTGGCTTCACCCCCCCCAATTAAATACATTACCTGATCTGCAAGTTTTATAGATTGATAGATTACTTATAGTTAGATTTGACGTTTGGGTGCTAATACTGAGTTTTGCAAACTGCCTTTTAATATAGAGTGATATCTTAGTCATGCCAGTGAAGTGTTCTGTTTGTTTTGTTTTCATCTCTCTAGGTGAAATTTTCATAGCTCTTGAAACTTTTATCTGTTTGAGGTTACTCTTCAAGGCTTACCTATTATCAGTTTCAGACTGGTGTTTTCATACCTTTATCCCTTTTCAACATGAGGATTATTTGCTGCCCTTTTTTAAAATTGGTAATTTTTCCTCAGTACATTTTTGGTGCTTTCTGATACATTTGAGAACAAAGACAATATTTATTTTGACTTAAGTAACAATATGATGGCATAGGTTTATAATGCAGCCCTACATCTCCCCCCTTCTTCACCCCATACATCTTCACCCTTTGTTTTCTCTAATATGTAACTACAGACATTTTAATATACAGACAGCCTTTCTTCCCTCCTTGATCAGTGAGAGGATCACAAAATTACTCCAGTGGTCTTTGCAGAAATTTATCTGTCTTGTTGCTGTTTTGTAGAATTGGAAAGGTGAGGACCTTGTGGACATGGGTTTTGGTGGCAGGCTATTAGTCCCACAAGCAGCAGCAGTGGTCAGAAGAGTCAGGCAGCAGAGTCCTAGTTAGGGACCTTTGGATTTGGGGCATGTGTCAGCGACCCCAGCAGGCAGCAAAGGCAGCAGTCACTCCACAAATAACAGTTGTCCTCACGCTCCTGTAGCTTCCAGGCTCCTCTGCTCTCACTTTACCTTCTCCTTTTCTTTTCTTTCTTTATTCCATTGTTACTCGTTCATCAAGTCAGTATTTCAGCGGGAACTATGTGCCAGGCATTTCCACGGGCCATTTCGTGCCTGTATCTGCTAAGGATATTTCCTGAAGTGTTCGTTGAAGAACGTAGCTGTTCTAAGCAATGTGTTTGACTTGAAGCATGGGGAGATTTGTTAGCACATTACGTTAGTGAAACCAGATTATGGCATAAAGTGAAGATTATGTTGCTGTTCAGGTGCAAGTGTCTAGAAAAACTTTTGTGTAGTTGGAGAATGACTTGGGTTTATAAAGATGTGTCTGCAAGCCTACACATCTCCAGGTTTGGGATTCAGAGTGATTCCGTTATTTTGTAACTTAATTTGGTTCCTAAAGATTTGTAAACTCATCATGTTTTTCATTTTCATATTAGAAATATTTTATTTTTATTTTTGATCTCACTTGGTAGGGACTCCCAAAATTTTAGATGAAAATTTCTTTGTCAGTAATTTAATCTATAATCAAATGTACTCAGTTTTAAGAGTCTATTAGCAAGACTTTTTTGGTGAGGTGAATTATTTCTTCATTTCTTCTTTTCCTCCTCATAACACTCTTATCACCACTCCTACCTTGAAAACACAGATAACGCAAAACATTAAAAAGATTCATTACTGGAAGAGAGTGAAGGGTTGTATGAAGAGTGGTGATATAACACCTTTATGGGTATTAGCCATTTTCTCTGGTGAATGAATTGAGGAATGGGATGGTATAGACATACTGTGAAACGTTACATATTGTGAAATGTTAAAATCACGGTAAGCATGTCTGGGTTACTTCCCTGCTCCTTTAGGAGATGTTTGACATGATTAACCGTGAGAATGATGTTTTGCTATAAGCCAGATTTGTATTTCGTTTTTGTCTCCTCATCCTATGGGCAGCCTGATAAAAAATAAGTAGTAGCCAATTCCATATATATGGAAATGGTGTGTGTACACATTTACCATTATAGCTGTTAGTTGAGAAAAAATTTTAAATCATTTTTACACAGCTCTTGCAAACTTTCTGAAAGGCATAAAAGGAAGGCAATTTAGACTGAGTTCTGGTAAAGTGCTGGTTTATTACTGATTGTAAGCATTTGTCTCTAGCCTCAATTTTCACATTTGCAGAGTGGATCACAGTAGGAACTTTTGTGATTCTTTTTGCACGTGAGAAACTGAAGCCCAGAGAGGCCCAAGTTTAAAATGAGTGGCTAATCCAGAACTAGAAATTCCAACGTGCCCATCTAATATGTAATTCACACAATTTAAGAGGGTTGTCAGTAATGCCAGTATTTTGTTGAAAGCACTGTGAGTGCTATAGATGCATGCAATTGTGACTTGTAGGCATGATGTATTTACTTAAAAGTGACTTCTTGGTGTTATCATTTACTCTCAGCACAGCTGGAATCAAATGTTTGTTGAATTTAACACTAGATTCAGAAAGTTTCTTAAGTTTCTGCCTGTATACTAGGTATTAAATTAAAATGAAGGGCAATTCTGACCTTTAGGTCAACAGAAAATTAGTGGTAGTTGAATATATACAGTCACCTCCAGCACTCTAAGATCATTTCAATGCTGAAAGAATGGAGAAGCTAATTGAAAGTATAAATTGGTCTGGGTGGGTTAAGGGAGGAAAAACACATTCTCATTAAATGCTGTTGAATGCAGTTACAAACAATAGGTTGAATAGATGGTTTAATTTGACTTAGGAGATCAGCCTCTGACTGATGACACAGGAAGACTTTCTAGAATACATTGCTTTGCAGATGACTTAAACAGACAATACTGATAAAGCTTGTCATGTGAATTTCCTTCTTTACTGAGTACACAGTATGCTTAAGTGATATGTTGTGCAATGCTTCCAATCTGCTGTGACTGCCATCTGCGCAAGCAGAGTGAGAGAGAAGAGAACATGGAAAGGAAATGGATCAGTTAGTAAGTTGTAAGGAATCTGTGTGAACACTGGGTGCCACTCATGAAGCACGAAGCAGTGAGTGATTTTCCTTTGTCACCAGTACACCCAGCTGTCTGTAAACTGGAGGCTTGCGATACATTCAGCTCTCAACTTCCCCTTTTGGATGTTGTGGTACCTGTGCTTGAGACCAACTAGAAAATCCAGGGATGGTAACCATGATCATGCCAGCCTTATTTTTCTCTATTATTTTTTTAATATAAAATCTTTTTGCTGCTTCAGTGTTTGACACCATTGTTGAGGTAGATTTAATAATGCTAGCTAGCATTTTTATGTTGCATAAATGGAATCTTTTTGGAAACAAATTATGCCATACAACAAGTTTCCTGAGAAACAATTAAGTACTTTAAAAAGGGTCAGTAAGACCTATAGATGGGAAAATTGCTTCAAAATCTTACAAGTTGTAACCAACAGGGGACCAACCATATGAATGATGGAGAAGTTGTGTATGGGTAAGAGGAGTTGACTGGCAGAATCTATCCTGTATACCTTTGTCAGTGAGTAAATCTCTTATTTGGCTTTGAGGCTTATAACTTGTAAAACAGTTCTTTGTGTGTGCATATGGTTACCTTTTTGATGTAAACATATGAGCTCTTATGAAACTGTTAATCATGAGTCATCTGGTACCTCCTTAGGAATTAACATAACCTTATATAGATGACTAATAATACAAAGCCACTGTGGTTTCTGTGGTTTTACCAACCATGGCTCTAGTTCTAAAACATTTAAAATGAGACTTGCTCCCTCTTTAAAAATTTTTTTGGACAAAGAGATGTCTTATCAGAAAACTGCAGTAACTTAAGCAGATCCATAACTGGAGGGAATTAATAACAGAAAGTTTTTGTTGACACCAGGAAGTAGATTAAATAGTGCAATTGTGGTAATGAGTACCGTATATGATAAGCTTGAGCCACCTGGGTTTTATTAGGCTGCTTGATACTTTGATCACAATATTATTTCAAGGCTTGTCTATTTAAATTGCTAAGGTTTCTTGTCATCTTTGTGATTTAGACCATAATTTCTTTCACTGCAAAGAGATTTTTTTAAAAGAAAGGCTCTGGCCAAGCTGAGATTCTGGGGAGGTGCAAGTTCAACAGCTAAGCGAACCTTAGAACGAGAAAACCTTTTAAACAAAATTAAAAGCTTGAAAGTGCAGCAGTTGAGTATCAAGTTCATCCGACCTTGCTTCTCTTTAGTTTTTTGCTTGGATCATAATTACACTTTTGTTTATCCTGTGGTAGTGGAGCACTATAATGCTGTTTGGTGTAATTCAATTAATTATTGTTTGATATAAATACATCCATTTAAATATATATTTCATGTCTTGAGAATGTAGTAACTAACTGCTATCGGTTTCCCTTCAGCTGGTATTAAATGGTTTTGATGAGCATCTTTGAGAATTTATGGAAAGATTTTTAACTACTTCGCCCATAATGAATGAATTATACTAATCACAGAATTTAATTTGTTTGATAAATTGTCTTGCTTTGTCTTTGAACTTGAAATTTTAAACTTTAGCTAGCCTATTAATATAGATCAATGAAATTTTTAGTCATCAAAATCAACAGACTTTCCTTCCACTAATTTTAGAAATAGTCTTTCACAGGTATTTAATAGTATCTTTGTTGTGTAGTTAAGCAAATGTTTCGGCTTAGGAAAATAAATATTCATTTGGACTAGTAAATGGAGGACAGGGAAGATTTAATAACTTAAGATATTGTTGTCCTTAGCATGATAGTAATAATAATCATTATTAAAAGCGCTCTCTTGAAAATTTACATGTAAAATGCTTTGTACATTTATTGATGTGCTAATTAATTTTCACTGTCTTGATTCCCGCCCCCCCACCCCGTCTTGATTTTTGAGTACTCTTACAATTATTGTAGTTTGGCTTGAAGTTTCCATGTCCCAGTGTAACTTTTAAGCCTGGTGAAGGGCACTTAAAACTGTAATGGACTTCTTTTAATATACCTGATTTGCCCTTGGTACTGAAAGACGTATGGAAGTGATAATCAGCAGCCTTTTTGTTTTCCCTGATAAGACAAAGGAGAAGAGTGTTAAAAATAGGAAGAGATTTGAGCATTGGAAAGATTGCTTACCAAGAGTTTGTAACTTTCTGTTTTTAGAAAGTAGGGTAGTACTTTTAAGTTTTAGAGGTTTGTGACTCATTGAGGAAAGGTGAACTCATACAAAATGAAGAGGCATAGATTTAGGAACAAGCATGTGATACAAACATAGGAAAGTGAGGTCTGTCACTTAGAGCAAAGACTTAGTTTGGGGACATGGTCTGAAATTATGATAGATAGGGTCAGATTATGGAAGGCAGAATGCTTGAAAAAGAGGCTTAGACTTGAAACAGTTGTGTGTCATTCTGGGTTCCCCAGCAGAGGTGTAAGGGTATAAAATCAATCTTTTTTTTGTCTAGAGGCAGGAAAAACAGATGGATAATGAAGGTTTGAATGAAATGTGAGCAGTAGCATTAAGAATGAAAAGGTGAATACTAGAGAGACGGAAGAAATTGTAAAAGGTTGAGCTTAAGGTTATACACATATTTTGAGGGCTTGACTTCATGTATCAAATAGCTTTAATATCTGACATATCCTAGGAGAATTAAATCCTGTTTGTCATCCCTTTTCCTCTTGAATAATTTGTAAACAGCACCCATTCTGTGATAATGGTATGTATGACAGAGCAGGTGGGTACAGTAAATGTAAGCTGTTGATAACCGGCAGGGCAATACGAGCTTTACTAAAATATTAAATATTTAAGATTTTTCAATTAAGGGAGCTTTCGGGGCCATTTTGAAAAGTACATGCATTGTTTGGAATAGTCAATATGGTATAGATGTGGATTGATATTTTTAGGGCTGTCTTAAGGAGAGAGGATTGATCTTTATTATAAAGCTCCAAAGGGCAGAACTAAGATCTTCTAAAAATAGAAATAAAGAGTAAAGTAGATTTACTTCACTCTTCCAACAGCACTGTCCATTCATGGGATGGAATTCTTTAGACAGTTGTGTCCTGTCTTGAGAATAGTTTTTACAAGTTGGTGGATTCATTCATTCATTTAAAAGATATTTACTGAGTGCCAGCTACCACAGGAACTTTGGCAGATGTTGAGGGATAACATAATGAACACGTTGAGGAGAGAGACATAAGACAGTTAACCAGATAAAATAATTACAAATTGTGTTAAGTAGTGTGGAAGAAATAAACAGATGATTTAGTGGGTGGTGCCCCACCTTAAATGGGTCCCTTCAGAGTCCCTGATACTGAAGTGTGAAGGCCCTCCTTGAGGTGGGAATGAGCTTGCCATTGTTTAGCAACTTTTAGAAAGCTAGGCCGTCTGAATAAATCCTTCTGAGTTAGAAATAAGGGGCTGTGTCATTCAGAGCCTTATAGGAATTTAGGTTTTGTTTAGTAAGCAGCAAGAGGCCACTGAACTGAAGGGTTTTAAGTTAAATGGTTGAGTTAATGACTATCATGTTCTTTATAATTCTGTGACTTAATCTAAGACTTATTTTTCTTCTTGTTCGTGTATTTGAAATATTCATGAAAACTCAGCTTGGTGATTGAATGCATTGGTGATAGTGTTTATTCCAAGAAAGTTTATCTGTGGCTACTAGATAACTTTTGTAAACAAATTTGTCTGAAGTTTTTATTTTTTATTAACTTTTTTATTTTGGAAAAATTTGGGGTGTACTGAAAAGTTGCAAAGATAGTTCAGAGTTTTCCTATAGCCCTCAGCCCGGTTTCCTCTAATGTTATCATCTTACATTCCTGTGGTACATAAGTGTAACTAAGAAACCAACTTTGGCACATTAGTGTTAACTAAACTCCAGACTTTATCCAGATTTCACCAGTTTTTCCATTAATGTCCTTTGCTTTTCTGGGATCCAGTCCAGGATACCACATCACATTGCTTTTAGTTGTTGTGTCCCCCTAGTCCCCTCTGGTCTGTGGCCATTTCTCAGTCTTTCCTTGTTTTTCATGATATGGGTAATTTTGAGGAGTACTGATTAAGTGTTTTGTAGAATGTCCCTCAGTTTGAGTTTGTCAGATATTTTTTCATGATTAGACTGGAGTTTTGAAGTGTAAACCCACAACGGTGAGTGCTCTTCTTATTACATCCTGTTGGAGGGTAGAATGTTACCCACATGACATCACTAGTGATG
This sequence comes from Pseudorca crassidens, assembly GCF_039906515.1. NCBI lineage: Eukaryota > Metazoa > Chordata > Mammalia > Artiodactyla > Delphinidae > Pseudorca > Pseudorca crassidens. The sequence continues at coordinate 22,351,310 of NC_090312.1, forward strand.
CTAAGTTTGGTCACATGTGTAAGGTGGTGTCTGATATCCTTTTTGAATCATCACTCTGTCTTGGAAGTCTTTATAATTTACGGAAACCTTAGGACATTGATGTTTTGGCTGAAAAATCAGAGTTTCTCTCTTGGAAGAAACAACTTTTCTCCTTATACTGTCTATTCCTAATAGTTTAATAGCTAAACAACATGGGTAGAGTTATGTATTATGTGCCTTAATATGTAACTTTTCACAGTTTAGATGAACTTTTTTTTTTTACTTTTATGCTATACCATCTTAGACATACTATTGGGTATCTAAATTCATTCAGGCCAGTTGGGATCTGTCTCTGACAGAATATGAATTCGATGTTGGAGAACATTCATTGTAGCTCATCAGCACTTCAATATCAAGAATATTTGATGCAGAAATTATCATTTCCCATGTGTGATCCTACGCAGTGTTATTGGCAATAGTTTGTATCCACTGCAAAATGCCTTTTGTACAGAGGAACTCGCCAGACTTTTACATTTGGTGTGAATACAACTTTGTCCACTGACATAGCATATACTACCACTGTGAGAGCTACACAGTGTTATACAGTCTATGAAATTGTTTGAGAGGTGAAGAAAAAAGGCTTGAAATAATTAAAAACCAGCCTTAAATAGCTTGTGTTTTCTTTGGGATGTTTGAAACATTTCAGCTTTTAAACTACAAATTTTGAGTTTTCCAGTTAAGAAAATAAGAAAGGATGTACAGCCATCCCTTGGTATCCACGGGGGATTGGTGCTAGGGCCTCCACAGTGAATACCAAAATCCACGCATGCTCAAGTTTTTTATCTTATATATTCTTATTTTGGAACCTTCTGGAATTTTTTCCCCCTTCCCTGAATACTGTCAATTTGTAGTTGATCGAATCCACAGGTGTGGAACACGGGGGATATGGAAGCTGCCTGTATTCAAATTTTAGGGACATTCCTTTGATTTCCGTTTTATGCAGTTCTTAAACTTTTGATTATTGACTCCGAGTATCTCTTCATATTTGTTGACTAACCTTATTACTCTTCTTTGTATGGGGAAAAAAGCAATTGTACATCAAGATTTTACTATTATTAGTAAAATAGGTATTTTCCCTAGCTATTAGTAGGAAGAAATTGTCTTTTTTCTCTTTTTAACTGGGAAAGATCACTAAAAAGTAAAAATCTTGAAAGTTAGCCATGGGGAGGCAGTAATCTTTGAATGTTGTCATCATCATCACCATCATCATTATTATTGTATTGGTAATGATAACATTACAACCTCAGTTGTAATGGCTAACATTTATTGATCCCTTATCAAGTGCCAAAAATTGTGTTGAGCATTTGGTATGCATTAAATATAATCCCTATGGCTACTTTATGAAGTAAGTACTGTACTATTCCCAGGCAAATACTTGGTTATATACAAATGGCTTGTATAGGAAATGATTTCAGAAGAGGAAGTCACTTCAGCACTAGGTTGGAACTAGTGGAATTTGCACTAGATCTTGAAGATGTGTGGTTCCTGCTTCTCTCTCTGACATGTCCTTCAACATTACCCTCAATTTTCCCCCTAATATGCCAGCTGTGCTAAACCACTTGTTTTCTACCCAAACCAAGATCTGTCTTGTTCCTGGTTAGTGGATTATTCTGTTCTCTTAATTTGAAATAATTTTAGATTTACAGAAATTGCAGAGAGTTCTTGTATACACTTCACCAGGTTTCCCTTACTGTTAACATCTTATATAACCATAACATCTTACATAACCGTGGTGTTGTCAAAACTAAGAATTGGGACCATTAACTAAAGTGCAGATTTTATCTAGATTTCTCCAGTTTTCCTACTTATGTTCTTTTTCTGTTCCAAGGTTCAATCCAGGATACCATGTTGTATTTAGTTGTCATGTTTCTTTAGTCTCCTGCAATCTGTGCCTTTTCCTTGTTTTTCCTGACCTTGACATTTTGAAAAGTACTAGTATCCGGTCTTTTGTCCACTGTCTGTCAGTTTGGGTTCGTCTGATGCTTTCTCGTGGTTAGATTGAGGTTGTAGAATTTGGGGAAGAATACAAAAGAAGTGCGTTTCTCATCACATCATATCAGGGGGTACATCATCTCAACATGTTTTAGTACTGGTGATACTAACCTTGGCCGCTCAGTTTAGGGGGTGACTGCCAGGTTTCTCCACTGAATATTTACTATTTTTCCCTAGAAGTGAGTTACTACTCAAGAGGAGGGGAGTTAAGTTCCATCTCCTGGTGGGACAAGTAGCAAAGAATTTTTGGAGGTAAGTGAAAAACACCCCAGTAATTAATAAATATTATGAGGACTATCAGGATTAATCTTAATTATCTTTTTCAGTTATTCACTTTTATTAGACTGGATGTTTATTGAGCTCAGGAACTAAGACTGATGTATTGTTTCCCTTGTATGTAGAACAGTGGCACATGGTAAATGCTCAATAAAATATTTGTTGAATGGCTAGAACCAAAAAAAGGAGATTGTAAATTGCACACAAAGCTAAATTAGTTAAACTTGATCCTTTAGGTAGCAGAATAGTATTAACAGTGTTTGAATAATGTGACAAAAAATTTTACTGTTTTAGTTTCCTTTGTTTTAATTTTGTTTGTGATTGAAGAATACATTCTTCCCTAATTTTAACATATATAGAAAAAGTATTTTTTTTTTTTAGCTTTGAAGGAGAACTGATTAGAATAAAGAAATTTAACAAAATAAATTTAGGCCAGAAGTCTTATTATATGATAGCTGGTTGAATGTTTTGAGCATGCTCTATATTTAGAAGGGTGGATTTAACTTGGGAAAGCATATAATTTCTAAGTAAATTAGCAGTGATAGAAAAATCCCATCCCATTTCTCAAAAAAGGTGTTTAAAAGTTACAAATGTTATGTTTAGCCTAGCTTTTGCAATATAAATGGACTCTGAACACCAAGCATGCTAAATTTAACTTCCATATTGGATGCCGGTTTTACTTATGGATGCTTCTGGCTTCCCTTCAAACTGTATAAATCTTTTTTTTTTTTTAAAGAGTGTCGGTTGATCCACTAAAAACAGGAACAATAAACCATACTTGCATTTGACCATTGGTGTTTTTGCTAAGTAGTAACTAAGAAGTGAAGAGGAGTTTTGTTTAAGATGTTGAAGACTTCAGGAGATTGAAATTGGTTGATCAATTGGATAATCTTTTGTTTCAGCTGCAGTTGCCACCATCCCACTAAGGTTTTGTTACCTGCTTTTTTCCCTAGATGGTTAAGCAGTCTTGCTCCAATGCCAGATTATCGTTGGCTACTTGAGACTGTTAAAATACTGTCTTCTATTTCATTCTTTCCATTAAAAAAAACTACACTCTCATTTGCCATTGATCTTAAGGGCCCTTGCCATTTGAAGAGAATAATCAGAGCACCTATGTGTTCATTTAAATAAACTGTTAAGGAAAAAGTTTGTTGAGCTTAGAGGAGTCAAATGTCAAGTGTTTTATTGATGACGAAAATTGTTGGGAAATTGAATTATGAAATGGATGGAAATGTAAGCAAATGTTATCAAATCAATTTTAATTAATAAAATGGGACCTATAACTCAGTGAGTTTTGGCATACACACGCAAATAAATGTATATATGTCTGTGTGTAAAATTTATATGTATAAATTCCTAACAGCCCCACTGCTGTCCCTTGTTAAGATGAGCCATTGATATTAACAGTGTCTTGCATCTCAGTAGAAAAAAATCATAAACAATGAAATTTAGGGGTTGGCAGCATTAAAGAATTGGCGTTCACATTGACAGATTAGGATTTCTAAGAATGGGGAAAGAGGTTGATTGCGGGGAGAGGTTTTAAAATAGAGGCTGTTACGTGACCAAGGTACTGATAGACAGATGCGGAGTATGGTAAAAGTCCTTTAGCTTCACTTTCCTCATCTGTAAAATGGAGACAGTCGATACCTACAACATAGATTTATATTAGTTTTGATCATGTTGTTCAAGAGTTTGACCTTTGTACCATTGACAGTGGGCAACTATGAAGGCTTTTTGTATTATGACAGTTCAGATCTGTTTTAAGACCATTCTGAGCACTGGTGGTGGGAATGAGAGAAGGGGTAGATACGAGAAATTTGATGACTTCTGAGTAAAGGAGTGATTTGCATTAATGAGCGACAGCTAACTTGACTTGTAGACTAGACTTAATATGATGATCTAGAAAATTGCAGCTTAAATTCTGTTTTGAATTAAATGTATGAGAAATGTATAGGTTTACTTTTTTGAATAATCAGCCATGTCAAATTTATTTTATATCACATTGATCAACTTGTTAAAAGCTAAAGGTAAAAATTACTGCAGTTATAATTATTTTGCATGTGAAACAATAGCTACCTAATAGCCAAGCCATGATAATAGCTCTCTAGTGTAATGGTCCAGGGGTAGGCTCTTGCTGTGTTTGAATGTGATCTGATCTGTACCATGATGATACCATCTACCTGTAGGGTTGTTCTGGGGATTAAGTAAGAATGCATGTAAAACATTAAAACAGTACGTGACGCACGGTAAACACTTAATGAGTGTTAGGTATTGTTATTTTTCACAAAAGCATAACTTTGGGTACATTTGGGGTAAAATTTTGAGTTCATTATAACTTGGAGGCATATGAAATATGTAGGGTCTGCCTTCTACTGGAGCATAATTTAACTTAATCAGTTGAGATTATGTTTATCACATTTCAAGATCAAGCCTTATTGAGTAGTCTAATTTGCATTGTATAATTCAAACTAATCAGGGCAAGTTGAAATTTAGAAGATTTTTAAACAGTGTGACATGTAATAGGAACAAATAAAGGTTTAGGCCCTGAGGGAAGAAACATAAACCTTTAGTACTAATTCAGTGTGAGGAGGACAGGCTCAGCTAGAGGCTCCTGGTAAAGTGGGTAAAAAAATGTTGTAACATAATGCAGAGGGAGCCTCACCTCTTGGTAGTGGCTTTAAGCAATAGGGAAAGTGGCTGGAGTACAGACTCAGAGGGCTGTGGTCATCCTAATTCCATTTTAATTCACGAGCTCACTGGTGGAGTGAACTCCGCTTTGTTCCCAGTCTGTAGCAGAACAGAGGAGGAAAGTGAGCAAATTTGCCAGCCTTTGGGTTGGTGAAGGCAACAATAGGTCTTCAGTGTCCATATGTATGCAAATAGGCATGCATTAAAAAAAAAAAAAAGGCTTTTCTAAAATCCTAAAACTCTATCCTTTTTAACTTTTTTCTTTTAAAAAAATTTCATCCGGGCCCAGTATTTCCTTAGGGGTGATCTGGAACCCCTTGGAAAAGCCACAGTGAGACTATTATGTCTGTGCCCTTATTGTAATGATCGTATTGTAATACAGGCAGGCTTGGTGTCCTAGCCTTTTTTGTTTGACTGCATGTACTGCCTTAACTGTTTTCATTTTATTTTGTTTTCTTAAAAAACTTTTTTTTTTGGTTTTTTTGTGCTTTTCATTCTGTTTTTGGAGCAAGGGTGTTCTGCCTTACATATTTTGTAGTCAGATTTACACTTCCGCAATTTTACCCTCAAATTATTTTGATTTTTTTTTCTCAAGGAGACTAAGCATGATACAAGGATTAAATATATGAGTATGTAGTGGAAATTCAATATCATGCTAACAGCACCTCCCCCCTCACCTGCATTGTAAGTATTCTGAAGCCCTAGTCATTGAACCCTGTATTTTAGGCAGAAATAACAAATTATTTCAGAAACAATTTGTGTAGTGCTTTGGGATCTGATTCTTGATGTAGTCATGAAATATGCTTATCTTTTATCAAGCCTTAATTATTATTCATGATTATTAATTATAGGGCTAGAAAAATTTGAGTAGTATGAGGAAAAATCTTATTTGCAAGTATTTTGGGGGATTTTCCAAGTATTTAGGGATACTTTGAAAGTATGCTATTTGAAAAAATTTTCAGTTTATTCATATATCCTTATATGTATATATACTCCATGGTTTCCTATTTTATTCAGTGGGTTACTATATGTTGCTGTCACTTTATTTTGTTGTTCATTTTATCCTATTTGATCAGTGGGTTATCATTCAAGGTGGCTGTGTCCTTCAGCAATGTCTCCATCAATTAGTTGAGCATTTTATTGCTTTGTGGCATAATATGATGTTCCAGGCTCATTTTGTACTTTCCCTGTCACAGCTCTGGAATCAGTCATTTCTCAAAGGATCCCCATATCCTCGTAGAGAAGAATGGTATCTAGGAGAGAGAACTGGGCATTGCGTGTACTCATTGCTATTGGAGTATAGCAGTGGGCCTTTTGAGGCTGACAGATTAGAGAATGTATGTATTTAAGTACACAAATAACACACAGAAAACACATTCACATCTGTACTTCTTTATTTATCTGTATTGAAAACCATGAGTTCACACTGAAATGGCCAACTCCAGTGTACTGCAACAGTTTATTTTAGGTTTCTCCCTTTCCATATTTATAACTCCCTTCTCTGACAGTGAACACACTGGCCTTTGCTATTCTTAATATGTTTACTTATTTGGTTAATTTCTTCCTCATGTAACTCAGCTGTCTCTGCTGTCACACCTTTTCCCATGCCTATGTCCTCCTTACCTTGCTCAGGCTCTGACTCCACCTTCCATCCCCTTCTCCCATGTGACCTTCTTCACCCCACTTGGGCTCTGATACCCTATGCCAGACCACCTGTCCCTCGGTTGCCCTGCATTCCTCACCCTGCTTAGATGCTGACCCTCTTTGCCTTGCTCCCTGCGCCCCCAACTTTACTGAGTCTCTGACTCCCCATGCCACCTACTGCCTTGTGAGGCCGCCTTTCTTACTCTGTTTAGTATTGGACAACCCGCTCACCTGCTTGGGCTCTGACACTCTGCTCTGGACTGTTGCATCTCCGCCCCGCCCCCGGCCCCCCCCCCCCACGCCCAGGCTATGAACTTTTTAAATTAATTACCTGTGCACAGTAAGGCACAAGAATTTAGGAGGTTGCCCCTAGTTTTTTTTTCTTTTTTTTTGACCCTAGTTTTTAAGACCTTTGCATTAGATGGGATTTTCTTATTGCTGTTTTGTTTTTAAAGACAGTATGGGCATGGATATGGGATAAATAGAGGATGCATGAAGAGAAACTTTTGTTTTCTTATTCCCTGTTACTGTGTTGCAATACCCCTTCATGAGTCAGTTTTAGCTCATGCTTCCTTCTTTGAAGGGTTAAACTATTAGCATCACATAGTATTTCTATCTGATCTGAACATGATTTAGTTTTAGGGGAACTTTTAAGGAGAGGTTGTAGAACTACTTCTCAAGAATAATTTATATATAGGTCAAAGATTTCAACAAAACAAAAAAATGAAATCATGAAAGAACTAAAAGAAAATGTAAGTGAATTATTTAATATTCATTCTTAGATTAGGTAAGACCTTTCTGTGTATGTTACAGAACCCAGAAGGCATAAAATGAATGGTTGATAATTCAGAGAATAAAAATACAAACATATATGGCAAAGCGAAAGAAAGTATTTGCAATTCAGCACTGACAAAAGGCTAATTTCTTAATTATATAAAAATTGTTTTTACAAATCGAATGGGGGGAGAAAAGAAAACAAACAGACCACTAGAAAAAGTGGACCAAAGGTGCCAGGCAGTTCATAGGAAAAGATAAACAAATCAACCTTTCATAATGAAAGAAATGCAATTTAAAGTGTTTAAGAAAATACTAGTTTTCACCCTTCAGATTTGGAAAGATTAAAAAGTTTTATAGCACACTGCACTGAATTTGATAGACACCGTGTAGGGAAGCAGATACACTCATATATTACCGACGAGAGTTTAGCCTGGCACAAACGGTATGAAGAGAAGTTTGGCGGTATCAAAAATGGAAATGTTTGCTCACAGTTCTTTACCTTGCAGTTTCACTTACAGGAATTTGATTTGCACATCTCCTTACCACGTATGTGAAGTGATGTATGTACAAAGATATTTATTACAGGATGTTTAATATCAAAAGATTGAAATAACTTAATGCCTGCCAGTAAGGGAATGATTAAAATACGGTGCATCCATTCAGTGGGATGCCACACGTTTGTACAAAAATATGAAAAGCTTTATGAGCAAGTGTGGAGAACCCCTCAGATATATTTTTAAGGGAGTACGTTTTTCGGTTGTTTGTTTTTTGAGCGTGCTACTATTTTGTTGAAAATATGTGAATTTATGTATCTTTATGTGTAACAGACGTGTATATGCTAAGACTCCCTCTTTAAGGATACATCTATAAACCAGAAAGCGTGGTGATGTCAGAGGGCATAGGAGTGAGAGGGAGACCTACGTTTCAACTCATTAAGCACATTACTATGAAGAGTGTTTGTAAATAAACATCTCAGTGCCACTATATAAGATGAATATACAGTGAGGGTAGCAGGAAAAGGATTTCTTTTTTGAAAGACAGATAATATTTTCCTGAGTCTTCCTTAATTGTGGTGTGGAATCCTGTCTTGATTCTTAGTCATTTATTACGCCAATACATTCTCTAAATGTTTTGCCTAAGTTCCACTTAGGTTTGATTTTAAGGCAGTACTTACTTTTAGTAGAAGATAATAAGCAAGGTGGTCTTTTCTGTAAACCAAAATTTAATTGGCCTTTACTGCATTGATGATTTTTTTTTGTATAATCGAGGTCCTGAAAAAATGCATAGTTTATATGTTTGTAAATCTAACAGTCTTTTCAAGTGCACTGAGAATTTGCCATTAAGAGGATTCTTGGGTGAGTTTTATAAAGGGAGTGGTTCTTTCCTCTAGTTTCTTTCAGTTTGTTTCATATTATTCACGTCATGGTAAACTTTTATTGGATTTTGAGAGCCTTTCAGAGTGCTTGCAGAATTATGTGTATATCCTTCTGTGCTTATCCCTGTAGTCTATTAGATTTAGTTCAGTCCAGTAAGTAAAGAGGGTTGTGCCACAGTGGGATGCTAGGGAGTATTTCTTAGGAGGTTGTTAATGTAGAACACAAGACCTTATCTGCCAGTGTAAAAAAGTGAGCATTGGGAAGAGGCAATTTCATATTTGTGATTTCACTAGCTATGAGAAGAACCTCTGTTCCAAGAGGAATAATATAAAAAGTAATTTTGTCTAATCTACCAAACCTTAAAATTGAAAATAGGGACTTTGTACATCCCCCTCCTCATTTTTTTTTAAATAGAAGGGCATTTCTTTTGTAGGCTTTAAAAAATTTATTTCTTTTTAATAGAGGTTCCTATGGTGGTGTTTTGAAACAAAATTAAAATGACTGAAGAGTACATATAGAGTGACAGGCAAGAATTGCAAGATTATTTAATACATGTTAAACAACCAAAACAAAGAACACTTGAGTACATTATTTGGAGTGTCCTTGGGGCTTTATAAGCGCACCCCCCCCCCCAATGCTAGGTTTGTAGGGGGTGGGGGAGTGATGGTCAAACCCAAAAGGTGGGATTTGGTCTTGAACTGGAGTCTGCTCTTAGCACTGTTAGCAGCATTTTTTTCAAAGTGTAGTATGTATGTGTATCATGGATGCAGTGTACAAATGGGTTGTTATTTATAAATGGAAAATGAAGATTTTTCTTGCATTTCTTAATAGTTTAAGCAGTGTTTGCTGTCATTAGGAGCTGCCATCAGGCTTAGTAATGGAATAAACTATGTTTGCACTAAGGCTGTTTATTAAATGCACCTTTGATCTAAGAACACTAGGAAACAATGTTTACCTGAACAGTGAGCATTGGGGTTGAGTGCATTCTGAGAGATACAACACTGTCACTAATTTTGGTGAAAATTCTATGGATTAGCCATGATACCTGTTCATATTGCTCTCACATTTTTTTTGATTGTCAGAGCCTTTCATATGTTGAGTATAATGGCCTTCTTCTTAGTCACTTGCTTAATTTAGCACATATACCTAAAGCATTTTCTACCTGTGTTTTAAATTTTCTCTTTATTTAAAATGAATACACAGAGCAGAACTAATCTTTGAATATTTGCTGTATCAGTTGTATTAGACATTTTTCTTTTACACGCTGAGAATGATAAGCAGAGTAGGTTATAATTAGATCCCAGTGTAAGTCAACCTAGAAGTGGTAGTTGGGATCAAAAAGTAATGTTAACAGCAGTCTGAAGGATTAATAAATCCAGTATACCCTTTCCTGGGCTTCAGTGTCTGCACCCTTTCAGTAAGTTGCCTTAGCTCAGCTAGAACTTACTTTCAAATTTCTTAGCCCCCACCACCACTCCCCCCGCCCCGCATTTCCAACAAGTGCTATTGTGCTGGGGTTGAGAGATAAAGGAGGAGAGGAGCTATTTTTCTTTTTAATTTTATTGCCCTCCATCTGATTGTTTCAGGTTGCTGTATTTTCAGAAATAGACTAGTGACTTCGGTCGTTAGTGTTAGTGGTCCATCAGAGAACTGTCAGCTCCAAGTCGTAGGCCAGCTCTTTGCTTTTTGCTTAAGGCCAAATAGTAGGAAAAAAAACCATAAAGAAGCAGGGCCAGTGAGATGAGGATCCTGGGCTTGGTATCTTCTAAGAACAAGTATGACTGACTTTTAGTAATAATTGTGAAAGTAGAAGTGATTTTCAGCAGTTATTAAAGTGATAGTGATTATTTTGGGTAGAAATATATTCTCATTTGTGGGAGGAGTAGATATGGCATTAAGATATCAGACCCCTTCGATTTTCTGGGATATGTTCATGTTTTTTTTAAAAAATAAATTTTATTTATTTATTTATTTTTGGCTGTTTTGGGTCCTTTTTGCTGTGCGCAGGCTTTCTCTAGTTGCGGCGAGCAGGAGCCACTCTTTGCTGCAGTGTGCGGGCTTCTCATTGTGGTGGCTTCTCTTGTTGTGGAGCACAGGCTCTAGGCACACGGGCTTCAGTAGTTGTGGCATGCAGGCTTCAGTAGTCCTGGCTCGCAGGCTCTAGAGCGCAGGCTCAGTAGTTGTGGTGCACGGGCTTAGTTGCTCCGTGGCATGTGGGATCTTCCCTGACCAGGGCTCGAACCCGTGTCCCCTGCATTGGCAGGCAGATTCTTAACCACTGCATCACCAGGGAATATATACACTTTCCTATTGGTGAGATTCATTTCACCTGTAATAGTTTAATTAAAATGCAGAAGATCTGACTTTTCAATGTGATAGGGCCTCTGACTACATTTGAGTTTTTAAGAACATATACAGTTTTAAAACCCTGTAAAAATGCCCCAGATTAAACAAATGTCTCCTGGCCCTTCTAACTTGAAAAAAAAAAAATTGAGGGCCAAGTAGAAAATACTTCATAAAGCTTATCAAATGGCTGAGTCAGTTTCTCTTAAATTCCTACGTCTGTTTACAGGAGAAGTACATAAAACAAACACAATTTGTTGAATAATTATAAAGCAAGCATCCACATAACCGCTACTTTAGTCAAGAAATAGAACATGGATAGCACCACAGAATCTCCCTGATCATAACTCCCTTGCATTTCCCCTAGAAGTAACTAGTATTCTGACTTTTCTGAAGCTTTACTTTTTATAGTTTTACCAGGTATGTTTTTATGCATTATGAATTTAATTTTATCTGTTTTTGAACTTTATAAGTGTAATGACAGTATATGTTTTCCTTATGTCTTGCTTGTTTTACTCAGCATTATATTTCTGAGGTTCATCCTCTGTAGTGCATTCATTATTTTCTTGCTGTATTCTATTTGAATATATCACATTTTATTCATTCATTCTGTCCTCAGTGGGCATTTGAATTGTTTCCAATTTTTATGTGAAATTTCTAGGTTTTTAAAAGCACTGTATATGTCAAAACATTTTGTATGCTAAAGTTGACCATTTATGACTCCTCCTTAAGGTATGAATACCAGAGAGATTAGACAGCATTCTGTGTTTAGCGCTCGTACTTGAGTATATTTCAGAAGAAGGCATTTCACTACTGTCTAATATATTTGTGGTGAGTTTGACAGTAGGGGCTTGTTGCAAAGTTTTTGGAACTTTTCCCTTGGTATTCAAATGTTTCTTTAGTTTTTCTGCGTTATATGAATATATAGATAAAAGTGAGGGAAATTATGAGTTAAATTGGGCTGACTAAATATGGTATTTATCTTTATTTTTTATTGCTTTGCGTTGACAGTAGCATTTTGTCGTGTTGCATTTAAGCCGTGGTCGGAATGTGTCTCTTGACCTTCTGAAGTACTATATTTTTAACTAACCTTAGCTTGTATTTTATAAGTATACGTAGGCAGTAGTCAGACCTAATTCATTCTAGCTTAGTGTCTTGGGCATTTTAGGTTTCTTACTTGAATGAATGATTGCTTTTGTGACCAAGTTTTTATTACAAGTATCTTTAAAAGGAATCATGAAGTATATAAATAACTTAGCAACCCTCATTGTTAGAGGTTTTTGTAAATTTAGGTGGTTTTCAGTATATTTGAAAATTATTCCAGAAATGAAAGCAGTCATGGGAAAAGCAGTTTGGAAATGATGCTGTTTTTTAAAAGCCCATAAAAATGCCCCCAGATTAAACAAATGTCTCTTGGCCCTTCTCTTAAAAGGAAAAAAAAGAAAAACTTAAGAGCCAAGTAGAAAATACTTCATAAGCCTATCAAATGGCTGCATCAGTTTCTCTTGAAGTCCTACATGTATTTTTCTTTAGATAATATAGTAACAAATTATGTAATCATAAATTATCGCAGTTATTTATTTGGAAACTTTCAGGTTGCACTTTTGATTTGTGAATTTTGTGACACCACTTTGTGATTTGTGTTTCTTTTGCTGGAGCACCAAGGTTGGAGCAGGCACGATGTGGATTTCTAGTCCTTTTCTTGAATGTGTGAACTTTGTTGATTCCTACTAATTGAAATTGTTTTGCAGTATTCCTTTAATGTGGCCCACAACCTAAAATGCCTTTTGGAATTTTGATGTTTTCTTGGTGGCTCATTTAAACTTTTTGCACGAGCTAGTTTTAAAGTTACCGTGCAAAGTTGCTGAGCATATTCCATTTTTCATGTTAACTGCTTAGTCTGTCTACATTACCTGACTTCAGGCTTTCATCATCATCTCTTGCCTGAATTATTGTGGTAGCCTTTTAACAGGTTTCCTTGCCCAAGTCTTTTCCTTTTTAGTCCATTCTCCCCTCTAAAGTGATGCCTTAAAAAAAACCAGAAGTCTCAGAGTGTCACTTTCCTACTTAAAACCCTTCTCTGGCACCCCTGTATCTGCACAGTAAAGTCCGTGTCTCCCTGGCCTATGACGCTTTGAGATTTGGCTCAGGCACATGGTTTCCACCTTCTTTCTTACTCTTTTTCCTCTTTTTATATAGTATGAGATTGTTTTACAGAGTTCCCTAAAAATTTGGAGTCTCTTACACTTCTGTGCCTTGCATGGTGGTTTCCTCAGGCTTGACTCCAGCTCTTACTTTTTCTGTCTGGCAAGCTCTTACCCATCCTTCAAAACTTAGCACAGGTTTTGAACCTCTGCAAAGCCTTTCCTAATGCCCCTATCCCCATAGTTCCCTTTGTGTCAACTCTGCAACCCGTATACCTTGAATTTATCACATGGTATTGCTAATGTGGCTTTCTTACCTACTCTGAACTGCTTGAAGGCAAAGATTATGTCTTGATTCAAGGCTGGCTGTTGCTTTTACCTTAGTGCCTAGAAAAAGAGATAGGTGCTCAGGAAATGCTGGCAGAAGTCATCTGGAACTGGAGTTGAGACTCACTCTGTAATGACATTTGAAAATCTTTTCACATCCTCCTATTTTTAGCATAATATGGATGATTTGAGCCCATTTGGTCACTCATTTATTTTCCAGGATATGTAGACTGTATTATCCTTTCTGATTAGTAGGTAGTCAAGGTATTTACAGAACCATCACAAATTATATAAAATTCCCTCCATAGGGCTTATCATTGACTTTGAACTTGGTGTAAAATCAATTCCTGATGTGATGCTAAATGTTTTATATTTTAAGTAATATGGTTTTAATTCAGAATATGGAACCCCAGATAAGCTTCATAAATAACACTTGTAAACTCTTCCCTAAGGCATTTGTGATTAGTTGTTTAGTCCAGTAGAGAAGCGGCAGAAATGGGAAGTTGAGTATTCATTTTCTTCATTGATGACTTCCTGTGTTTAATAGTAGGATTAGTCTGTAATTGTGTTCTCTTTTCTACTGTCAGTAAAGTTTATTGTATTGAAATGCTGTATAAAATCCATGTCTCTTTCATGGATACTAATGGAAGTAGCTGATAGTGTGAGGTGATGGAAACATTTGATTTCTAAACACTTTTCAGTTTGCATTTGATTTCTGTTACTCGAGGGGACTGATCCTTCACAGCTGTTAGAAAATGTAAGTGGGTTCCTCTCCTGCTGTACAGATCTTTCCTTGTTTGGGAACCTTTGATGGCACGGTAGGGGCTTTTAAAAGTGTCGCAAATGTAAGGCAGTTTATACTGTAGTAAGCATAGAATTTTATTGTTGCTGTTTATGGCATAAAATTGAAAGTTAAAAGTAAATGGAGGAGAAAGATTGCTGAGCATGGTGTGCTTGTGAAAGCAGCCTTTTTTGAATTAATAATGCCATCTCTCCTGGTCACCTGGGCTTTCTCTCAGTTTTTCTCTCCTATTTCTTCTACTCCAGATTCTCTTATTGGTGAAATGAAAAATGAAAGCAGAATAGATTGATGAATCACAGACAAGAAATAGCGCACATTTTGTCTTGATTAATGTCCTAGATTAATATACTTGGGGGAAGGGACGCAATCAGCCATCCCATGGTAGAAGCAGTCTACTGAATAGGTCCGTGTTTTGAACTGAAGGATTTACTTATTACAGAAATAGTTCTCCAAGTACTCTGTGAGGCCCAGTTGTTAGAACATTGCTGAGAAAAAGAAAGCACTCTGGGGTTGGAGAAGATGCCTCTTTAGTACCTTTTTATTCTCTGTTAGGCTTTTACCACTTAGCATGGAGATTACAGCCATCACATTGGAATACTAACCTTAGCAACAGATGTGATCCTGAAGCATGTTACTCATTTCACCAGATGTTCCATTTCTCTTTAGGGCAAACTTCTGGTTAGTTTCTTGTATCAAACGCTATAAGAAATCAGAATTTGAAGTTTATTTTAGGCAGACTGTGGTTGTTTATAAATAAGAGAAAAGGCACGGTCTTTTATAACCTGAAAGACTGAGTGATTTGCATAATATCAAATAAATTGTGCTGCAGCTACATTTTACATTTTGTAATTGATATTGCCTGTATATTCTGTTTGAAAAGGTTTGCGAAATATGTATTTCAACAGTATACTTATTTCTTATGAAATAAACAGTCAAGTAGTATTCTTTGTTGATTGTGCAACAACTATTTATGATTTACATACTCCTTCCAAAAAAGCGTTTGAAGCAGATATGAGTTTCTTGCTAATTTGACAATTTAAAACATTTTATAATTGAACAAATTGTGGATATTCTTAATCATAACATCTGCAGGATGTTGATTTATAAAAACAATAAAATGTTTTCATGCTATGCATACTTCCTGTAGTGTATGCTTACAGTTCAAAAGAATTATTTTCTTATCTGTTTCCTTCAATCTTTGAATTTTAGCACTAGTCATAATTCTGAGTCTGGAAAAGATTTCACGATATTCCAAATTTCTGTGTTTTTCCTTGCCATCAATAATGGTTTAGCAGTTTTATGTAACATTAGAAGCATTACTTTGTAAAAGTAGCAGTATCGAGGAATGCATCATCTTGTTTCTTTTGAATAATATGAATATAATAGCTGCAATGTAATTGAAAAATGTGTATTAATTGGAGAAAGGGAGGGATCCTGGCATCTTTTCTTTTGGAAACTTTGCTTTTTTCGTGTTCATTCTACATCTTCACTGTAGGGGGGTGGATCCAGCAAGAACAGTTTTATAGTGCATTTCAGAAGATACACTCTCCCTTCTTCCTTTCAATCAAATATTTTGGTAAAAGCTCTCATGTCTGCAAGACTTCCATCTGGTGAGAACTTGATCCTTTCTGCCCAGTTTCATCTTGGCTCTCTCCAGTGGTTATAGCATAATAGCTTCTCTTTGAGATTAAAACACAGAACAAAGACAGGCTCTTTTTATTAATAGTCAAATGAAAGGCTGCAGATTTGTGAATAGTCCTTTTTCCAGATAGAGAATTATTAGAGACAGGTCTTATTTTCTTCTTTTAAACTCTGTATTCTAAAATTGTACTACTATAATGGACAGTTCTTACACTTTCCTTGTCTGTAAAATGGGGATAATAGTACCTACACAATAGAACCGTTGGGAGGATTATCATAAATACATGTGAGGTGTGTAGGCTAATAAACAATGTAGACTATTATTATTCATCTTGTGGCTTAAAAAAATAAAGCTGGCTAAAATTAAAAAGAATTCAGCGTATATAGCCTGCCAGGGTTATATAAATCACTGAATATGCTGTGACCAGAGCATTTACAAAACAGCATCTTCATGATAACCAGATTTTTTATTTTTTGCTTCTGCCCAATTTTGATATTGTTTTCTTGTAGTCCTTTTTATGAATATTAATATCAACCTTTTGTATTCAAAAATCGTTATAATTTAAATAAACAGTTTTAACTTATGTCATCATCCCTATGCATACACCCCATTGCCAAATTGAGAAATTTAAATAGAAGTTGTTATAGACTGAATGTTTGTGTCCCTCCAAAGTCCATATGTTGAAACCCTAACCCCCAATGTGATGGTACTTAGAGATGGGGCCTTTGGGAGGTAACTAGAGTTAGATGAAACCGTGAGGATGGGGCTTTGGTCTGGTAGGATTAGAGTTCTTCTAGGAAGAGATAACAAGAGCTTGCTCGCCTTCTTTCTTCACTATGTGAAGGCATCAGGGAGAAGGCTGGCAAGCCAAGAAGAGAGCTCTCACCAGGAACCGAATGAGCCAGCACTTTGATCTTGGACTTCCCAGCCTTCAGAACTATGAGGAAGTAAACTTCTCTGGTATTTTGTTATGGCAGCCCAAGGGAAGCTCAAAATTGGAGTAGTTAGGTAGGAAGGAAGCTGATCTCTCTCATACTAAAGGGATACATTCATCATATAGGGCATTGTGACAATGAAAAGGCATTCTGTTTAATGTCTGGGGTATGGCTCTGTCTGTTCTTATTCCTGATACAGCAGATGTCTATTGAAATTTTTGTTTTATGACACCATGTGTAAAACGTTATTGTTTGTGGATGGTAGGTATTCTGAGATGTTTTGACCTTAAACAATCATGTGAGTTTAGTTGATTTTCTCTGGACAGGCACTTAATATAGTAGTCATAATTCAGCATCAGATGATTATCATCTAAGCAGAGGTCTCAGGAAAAGTTCATGTACCACAACCATAGCAAACAACATATCACAACATTTCATTTTTATATATTCTCTTGATTAGGTTGTTGAATAGAAGTAACAGGCAGTTGGAAGCTAAGACTTTTACCCCCAAGAAATCAAGTATTTCCTGCTCAATTGGCTTCATACCATCCTGCATGTCCTCAATAAAATTCCATTTTAATTTTGTAGGAAAGGTAAATTTATTAGGTACAGACCAAACACTTAGAATAATTTTTACTTTTTACCTATTGTGAGTAATTTCACCAGAGTATGCATCTTCTACCCTCTTGAAATGTGACCTGTAAAATGTTTTGTGAGGGCATTTGAACCATGCTGCCTCTGAAGACAGCAATATCTTTTTAAAGAGTTTTTCATTTGGTTTTGAGAAGTCCTGGAGAAAGGACAGTAACATTGCCTAATCTAAAGAAAAGTAAAACAGAAGAGAGATGCTTAGAGAGAGAGGCATTGTGGCACTGAAAGCAAATATCATGGGTATTTGCTAATTACTGTTGGTAACTTTTTATGGCCTCACATGAGACACTGTTCACTTAACTTATGCTTTTGACCGCTTTGTTTTGACCCGATTCCCAAGCGTCCTTTTCCCAGTGAAATGCTTGAGGAAGCAGTCTTCTCATCTTGCCATTGCTTTCTTACTCAACAGCTTTCAACTGATTTTAATTGTGAGTTTTGCTGAGAGCTTAGTGTGGCTTGATCTCTTCAGTGTAACGGACAGTTCTGTAGCAAATGGACCCTACTTTTATGCTCTTTGATCTGATATAACCTTTGACGTTATGAATTTGTCTCCTGGACCTTCTGCTGCAGTTCCATAGGAGCATCTGGTTTACCTCTTGAAATGCTTCTGTTACTGAACTTCTCAAATTCTTGCATCTCTTTTTTGCTTTTTCTCTTCCTATCTTATCTATATCTTTAAACTTAACTATCATTTTTGTGAGCATGTGAATTTTGTTATGAATTAGAGAACAGAATGTACTCTGTTTGAACTTTTAGCCCCTGCTAAGTTTTTTTTTTAAATAAGCTTTTTGAATTATAAAAAATTAATAGAACAATATTTCAGAGAATTTGGAAAAGAGGAAAAATTATCCATCTTTTATCTTTAACGTCATGATGGTTAATAATTTGGTATATTTACTTCTAAGTATGCTTTAACATTTTAAATTTTAGAGTGCTTTTACCTTTTGTATCTGTTTCATATTATGTTGCATATTATTGTGTTTTTGAATGCTTTTCACCATTGTTAAAGCTGTATTGTGAACTTTTTTTTTTTTTTTCTTTTGCGGTACGCGGGCCTCTCACTGTTGTGGCCCCTCCCGTTGCGGAGCACAGGCTCCGGACGCGCAGGCACAGCGGCCATGGCTCACGGGCCTAGCCACTCCGTGGCATGTGGGATCTTCCCGGACCGGGGCACGAACCCGTGTCCCCTGCATCGGCAGGCGGACTCTCAACCACTGCGCCACTGGGGAAACCCCTGTAATGTGAAGTTTTGAAGGCATAAATGTATCACAACTTCTTCCTATTGTCAGACATATTAGTCAATTTCTAATTTTTTGTTATAAACAGTTTTTGATGATCACTTAAAAACATACCCCTCCTTCCAGTTATGAATTATAACCTTTTTGCTGATTTCCAGCAGAGGAATCAAGAGTTAAAGGACATAAATATTTTTATGGTATATTGAAAAGAACGTGGGCTTGGTAGCTGGGAACATCTAGCTTTGAGCCATGGTGGTCACTTACCTATTATATGGGCAATTTACTCATGTAACAAATGGAAAAAGTAATATCTTCCTTACATATAAAGTATAGGGAGTACCTGATTTATTGATTGAAATACAGGTGCTCAGTAAGTAGAAGATTTTCTTAGACCCAGCATTTTTCCTTAAAGGTTGTTGCTCTCAGTAGTATATGAGAGTATCATTTAAGTGTGACCATATACTTTAACACACAAATTGGGAAACTTTAGTTCCAAACCTATGCCAAGTAATGTGGGCTTTGGACAAATATAAACTGGAGCCCAGCCACACTTGGAACATATGTCACCCTGCAATTAAACCACATCTTCACCATCATTGTGCATATTTTTTTAAAGTTACATGTTTTTCAGGTGAAAAGTGACATATTTTGGTTCAAATTTATTTGATTACAAATAATGTTGAATTATAGTCTGCCCAGTGGAGTAAAATTCTCCATTTAAACATAATCTTAGGGCTTCCCTAGTGGCGCAGTGGTTGAGAGTCTGCCTGCTGATGCAGGGGACACGGGCTCGTGCCCCAGTCCGGGAAGATCCCACATGCCGCGGAGCGGCTGGGCCTGTGAGCCATGGCCGCTGAGCCTGCACGTCCGCAACGGGAGAGGCCACAGCAGTGAGAGGCCCGCGTACTGCAAAAACAAACAAACAAAAAACAACATAATCTTAAATATTATCTTCATTTTCCCACAATATGTTCTTCTGAAAAAGACATAAGTAAATTAGCTACGTAACGTCGGTTCATTCTTTCTAAATATAGACAGTCTTCTGCAGTGCTCATTGAGGTTTCTAATCCAGTGTTTGCAGTGTTCCAGATTGCTTTCAGGATTTTTTTTTCTCTTTCCTTGATATTAATTACTCTGGATAAACTTACATTTATTATTATTCCTTTTGTATATCATAAGGAAAGCTATCATAGGATTCATCTGAGTTTTTTCTTTTAAGAAGGACTTACTAAAGCACCACTTGTACCAGGCAGTGTACTTGGTGCTGAGGACACAGTGGTTTTATTGTGAAAATGTAAACACAACAAGGTGATTATAGCGTAGTGGAATAATGTTATAAAAGCAGGAGCACGGTACACAAAGTAAGGGCACTTAGCCTGGACTAGGGAACCTGGAAAGTTTCCAGAAAGAAGGGGTTTCTGAGCTAAGACCTGAAAGGTGAGTAATATATGTCTAGCCTTTCCCTTGTCTGCCATGTATATTAGTACTGTTGTATTAATTCAGGCTTGTGGTCTACCCACCCTCCGGTCTTTCTATAATTAGTGTTAGTAAATAGTATTGTATCAAGAGACAAGTTATAAGAAAGCATGATCGCCATAATTGGCCCCCATCTTGCAGATCTCAACTGCACATGTATTTGTTAATAGTTTTTCTAAACCAGTTGAAAGTCCTTCATGTCCCTGGCCTATATCACAGTTCGATAGTAGTGAATTTTATATTAAAACACTTAAAATATGAACATTAAAAAAATTTATCCTTCACTTTCTGCCTTCAAATTTTGGTGTTTTCAGAGGAAAAGGCATTGAAACAATTGTGGTCATATACATTTTACATATTGAAGTGTAAGGTTGATTATGACTTTCCTAGAAGACTTCTCTACATTCCTAATAATTGTTCTTAAAGCTTGTGTGCTCTAAAGGATAGTGAGTTGGTCAGTGTGTCTCAGATGATAGTTAATATGGTAGTTTGTTTTGGTTACCACTTTTACATCATTTACATATTTTTGTTTGTCAAATTTGAATTTTTCATTCTTATTATTGTATTGAAATTCCATCTCAAAAATGGGGGGCGGAATGGTTCATTCAGTCGTAAAAATAGTAACAAAATCACTGTGTCTCAGAATAATATGTGATAATCGAACAGGGTTCCAGTGCCTGCATCAGTGTTCTGAGGAGAGTTGGGGTTTGCTCCTCAGGGAACATTGGCAGTGTTTGGAGACATTCTTTCTGTTATCACTTTGGGGAGCGCTGCTGGTATCCAGTGTGTGGGAAGCAGAGGTGCTGTGCAGTATGCTACAACGCACAGGATAGCCACCATGACAAAGAACTATCTGGCCCAGAATGTCCGCAGAAAACTCTGGCCTCAGTGGAATGTGGATCTGTATATGCTGGGAATGAGAATCTAAGAATGTGGTGATTTATACAAGCAATAAAAGGAAAGTGAATAAGAATCACTTAAGAATCACTTATGTGGCACATACCTCAAAAGTAGGTTTTATGGACTTCTTGAATAATTTGCCCCTGGTCCCCAAAGTTTTTGGTTATTTAAGAAACTTTGTCAAGTGGTGGCACACTGCCACCAAAATGTGTGATTTAAAACTCCAGTGACAATTTTTATAAATCAATAAAGTTTTTCCAGGACAAATGTAATACTTTCCAAAGAACTATTTCCAAAAATAATGAATCTTGTCGCTAAAGATGGACCAGAGTCCCAACTACCAGAGCATCATTCAAAGTAGCACTTTTTTTTTTTTTTTAAATAGCACAAGTAGAGGGGCTTCCCTGGTGGCGCAGTGGTTGAGAGTCTGCCTGCCGATGCAGGGGAAGGGGGTACATTCATGCCTCGGTCCGGGAGGATCCCACATGCCGCAGAGCGGCTGGGCCTGTGAGCCATGGCCGCTGAGCCTGCGCGTCCGGAGCCTATGCTCCGCAACGGGAGGGGCCACAACAGTGAGAGGCCCGCGTACCGCAAAAATAAATAAATAAACAAACAAATAAATATAAGTAAATTAAAAAATAATAATAACACAAGTAGAAGTTGCACTATTGCAGATAACCTTGTAAAAGCAGCTGTAAAGTTAATGTCAAAATGCTGTGTTTGGAGAGAAAGCAGAGTACCTATATCCTTTCCTTTACAAAACTACTGTTAGTTAATATTTCGTAGTTTCAACCACATAGAACATGCAAAAGCACTTCCTATTAAATGTGCATGTTACTAGATACTCAGCTTCACTGTTGATGTGCACAAAAGCATTCATCCTTAGCATATATGTGATTCTTGTATGAAGGAGAAGTGCCAGGTGATTTTTTGTTCATTATGGAAAATCCATGATTCAAGAGAAGAGTTTTTATTTAACAACTATTTCGTGAGTTATATGGACTAGAAAAAGTGTGTTAGAGTACTGATAGAGTACAATTGTATTTCTGGCAAGAAAAAAGCATTGTTGCCACAGTGCCTGCCCACACACGACTTTATTTACAGGGAACAGCTTCAGTGGCTCTAGAATTCTCCTCCCCTCCTCTCCTTGTTTTTGCACCTGAACATCTATGAAATTGAGATGTACTTTTTAATCCATGGTGTTTTATAATTAAAGTTGCTAGCTCTCTTTCCTTTCTTATGCTTTAGTGGAGTTTTAAACTTGATGAAATAATGCTATTATGCTTTTCAATCTTAATTTAGTATGGAAGAAAATAGTGAAGATAATAAAATTGAAATTTCAATCTTTCAATACTTATCTTTAGAATATGTTCAATGAAAAATGTGTGGGAAGAGATTAAATCTGACCCTGCTTTTCTAACCTGCCTATGAGGTGTAAAGATACCTGTATGAATCTTTGACATGAGAGTAGAGGTTACATTTTTATACCTTCTTTATAACAGTGACAGTAAAAGCTATTTTCATTCCTTCCTTCAAATAATTTGCTAAAGTGGCATGTTTTAGCTAAACATGTAGTATCTTGAGTAGTTTTATAGTATTAATTTTGAGTAAAAATACCACCGTTTTTAACATTGAGATTATGATACTGGGATGAGGAAAGTGTTCCCACTTTACTAAGCCTTGATAATTTTAATTTATTAGAGGAAGAAATTGATGAGATTGCTAGACATATTAAACTACATCTAAATAGTGCAACAGGATATGAATAGCTCCAGAGTTTAATGAAGTCAAGGATTAGAATCTAGTCTATTTCATTCATATATGTAGCATCATCTGACAGTAACGAAATGCTGGCTGCTTTTCCTGATGAGAGCTACAAGTCTGAGTAAGGAGCTGCTAATTTAGTAGAAATAGAATGAGAAAAGAACCTTCTTAGATGTATAACCTGTAATTCAAGTCATCCATCAGGCTGTATATTTAAACCCTGGAGGTAAATGCAAATCATCTCTGTCACTGATATACAGCAGTTTTGTTTCGTTTTTAATTTCATTAAAACTTTTATTTATATAATTAAAATTAGGATAACATTTAAAAAACTTGAAATCAGTGGTTTTCATGAGTGCAGAGGTCCATTAAATGTTCTGCAGATGATTCACGTGTGAGAGAGGTTGTTCCAGTGCTTGTTTGTCTGAACTAAAATTGTGTTGGGAGGAAAATCTAATGATGTTTTTTGAACCTCTGCCTCTTCCTTCAGGGATTAGCCTCAGGCCTGTTTTCTGTGTGAGGAACCCACTTATGCTCTGTAGTCTAGAACTCTAGTCACTTCTTAAACTGTGATCCTTGTTATACTTCTCTCCTTCTTTTGACCATTCTTATTGTTAGGGTTTCTAGATCATAGTTTTTAGTGAAACTGACTTTGTCCCCTATTTATCTCTGGAATATTAGCACCTGAAGGCACAATAGAGACAGTTGATTCCAATTTCAAAACCTAGCAAAGAAACACATGAAGTTTTATTCATGGGGGATTTTTATCTGGTCCCTGCCTTAACTCTTTTAAAAAATGTCAGTTTTCTCACAGGGGTAATCATTGCCACTTTACTACTTGTTTATTTGATCACCGTTACCATGTGATAAGCATTAATCTAAATCATTTTTTCATTTGAGATACATTAAAAATTAGATGATTTTAAAACTGTATTTTTAAGGGCAGTTTGGTTATTTGGAGCTTTTCCTCTGCTTTATTTTATTGTATTTAATGGCAAAGCCAAACATGCCATTCAGGTCTGCTGTTTTCTCAGCCTGCAACTAGTCTTCTGTGCTGTATTATTTTGCAAAGTAAGAAGCCAGGCCTTTGATTCCCAAGCTTGATTTCCTGGTTGTTATTAACAGAGAGAGTTTGTTCATTTTAAAGGCCCAGAGAACTATATGTGATTATCCAGATATTTTCTTTAGGGAACATTAAGCATTTGAGTAGACCCAGGAATGCTGGCTCCTCTCTACTAGAATGTCAGCTGCAGGAACCTTTTCTGTCTTTGCCCTCTTGCTGGACAGCACCTAAGAGTCCAGCACATTATAGCTTGAAATAAATACTTGCTGTGTGAATGTATGAAGGGATGAATGTATGAATTTGCTGTTCAAGATTTTTCTTCCCCAGAATATAAGGAGGAAGCCTCTGTAAGCTGTTTGTATTGCCTTTATCTGACCATCAAAATGTATTCTGCAAGGAAGAGATATATATCTTTGGGGATAAAAAAGGGTTTTTTTTGTTGTTAAGGTGATATTACCTGGTTTGAAAATGCTTTGAAAGATTGCAAATGGCACCTTTTTTCAAGTCTCGGCATACCCAGCTCGCTCTGTATCTGGACACTGCAGTGAGGGACAGTTTTTTTTGGCGGTTTGAGTGGGGGGTGAACAATCTGAAACAAGTTCAGGGAAAGTAAAACAAAGATAGCCTTTTCGTAGATAGTTATTTATGCTTCCCTAGATATTTATTTATTTATTTATAGTTGTGCAGTGTATTTCTGTCAGTGCAGCCCATAGAGGTTAATTCTATTTCAAACATCTGGCAGGATCCTGCCTGCCAATTGCGGAAGAGAATTATTTGGTCTGTTTTGTAGCCTTCCAGCATCTTTCTGTAATACTCTTCTTGCCTTTCAATGATTTTTATTTCTCGCCTGTATGCTCTATTTCATCTTCCTCTCTAATCCAAGAGGTCCGCTGTAGAAAAGCATCTTTAGGAACCTCAGATTACATAATGACAACTGATTAGACAAGTCTCAGTAATGGCTTCTAGAGATCCCTGTGTAAAAACTCCAAAAGATAACAGGATTACTGAGTTGCTTGAAGATGGTTTTTAGTGTGTGACTGTAGAACTGTATTTCAAGGTACGTTTGTAACATAGCAGGATACAGTTTGTGCTAAGTGTATTTTTATAACATAACATTTTTGCTAGAGACCAGCTTTCCCCCAAAATGTGTATTCTTCTCAAATGGAGAAAGGTTACCTCTCTGTTGGGATCACCACTCCTTGCCTTTAGAACAGTCTTATCTTACTAGCTCCGGTCATATCACCCGGTCGGTCAAGGAGTGTATTTTCTCTTGGGAATTACTAATCTAAATCACAGAGTTGTTTAGATGAAGCCTCCATCCAGCTTCCCACATGATGGACTTCCTGGTCTTGGTAGGACAAGGGTAAAAGTGACAGTCTGTTGGGTGTCCTGCTGGGGTTTCCTTGGGACCTTTGGCCTGTCATTTTTACTCTCCCTGAATGGTGTGTCTTTGGTGATCTCAGTGCTGTCTGTGCTACTGTTTGGCTGCCCCTGAACTGAATTGATTACTGCTTCACATCTTGCCTCCTTCCCACCTTCCCCCTACATGTGCACAGAGGAGTGGAAGTTCCCTGAGAGCCAAGACCACATTTGGCTTGTTCTCTATTGCATCGCAGTGCTTGTTACTCTTTTTTGGATCTTAGCCCTTTTGAGAATTGAGTGAAAGCTTCACACCGTCTCTCCACAAAGTGCATATTTGTATGGTTTTGGGAAAAGGAGATTGTAACAGGAAAAGTAACATGGCCTCATTAAAAACAAGCCACAAGGATCAAGCCTCAGATTTATTGTGGTGGCTGTGTGGGTTTCTGCTTGTTCTTTTTCTCAGCATAGACCTCTTTATTCCTTACCCCATAAAAATAAGTTTGCATGAAGCTGAGTGTGTAGGGGAAGAGATGGGGGTAAGAAAGGGTTGGATGGAGAGAGTGGTTACAAGTCCTTTTGTTTCTATGATATAAATAATCCATAGGAAATTATTTGCTTTTCCTAGCCTTTTCTTTTCTTTAACTCCTGTCACTTTCCATTCTTGCCAGCTTTCCCTTTGCGTTGCAGTTAAGGATACTCTTAAAAGACTCGTGTCCTTCAAGCTTTCTTCTTATAGCATCTTTAATACTGATTTTCTAATCCAAATTGTCCTGATGTTTGAAGGTAAAGGGCACTATCTTTGGACAGTTGAGGCTGCAGGAGTGGATCACCCTACTAAGTGATAGGTGGCACATTAGAAAGCTGTTTGCTATATTGAACTGAGTTTAGCTCCGTCACTTGGGTGGGCAGTATTTCCAGTAACCTTTACTCAGTCAGTGCCTTGTGTAAGGTGGCACTGCTGCTCACTCTTCCTTCCCATTTCCACCCGTATTCTCAGTACGGTTTCTAAAGTCACCTGTTGGGGAGGGGGCAGGGAGCTTATTTCCTTTATTTGGAGAGTTACAAATGCAATCAGGAGATAGAAACTTATATAGCACAATGCAACTATATTGTTATATACCCAGTAATAATAGAACACCCAAGATTACCTTTTCTCGAAATCTAATTTCTGTAGCTTGTCTCTTTCTTTATTGACTCTGTTCTTTATTGTACTGAAAATAATTAGCTTATAGTTCTAGTGTCTAAGAAGTATATTTTCCTTTTGTAATCCTTTTTCACGGTAGACTGTTTTTTGATCATGTTCATATTTGTACATAAACTTTCCTTTGACTCAGATAAACACCATAACCTCTAGATTATAAATAGCATTTCTGAATGATAGGTGATGGTGAAAGCCCACTGAGCTCTTCTTGAGGTTATTTAGTGCACCAAGCTCTTGTTGCTAAGGCTTTCCTTTATCCTCTTTACTACTTCATGAAGTCGATACTGTTTTTATTCCCATCTTACAATGGCAGACACCTAGGCTGAGACAGTTTGTCATAGGTCACACAACTAATACGTGTTAAAGATGGTGTCTTAGTCAGCTTGGGCTGCTGTAACAAAATACCATAGACTGGATGGTTTAAACAATTGGATGGTTTAAACAACAGGAATTTATTTTTCAGTTTTGGAGACTGGAAGTTCAACATCAAGGTGCCAGCAGGGTTGATGTCTAGTGAAGGCTGTCTCCTTGGGTTGTGGCTACCTTCTCACTGTGTCTTCACACAGCCTGATTACTCAGTACTGCCTATGGATGGAGAGAGGAAGCAAGCTCTGAGGTGTCTCTACTTATAAAGGCACATACTCCATTGTGAGGGCCCTACTCTCATGACCTCGACTAAAACTAATTACTTCCCAAAGACCCTATCCCCAGATATCATCACATTGGGGGTCAAGCTTTAACCTAAGAATTTGGGGTGGGTCACAGTTCAGTCCGTAGCAGATGGTATTCAGACCAGGTTGGCTACTTCAGATTCTTCTGTATAGTCTGGTACCATATTCTGTTCTCTGCTCCCACAGTTTAGGAGCTCTGGTATCCAGATTATTTGGTGACCATGTTAAATGTAATAAGTTGGCCAGCAAAAGAAAATGCTGTTGATACTTGTGTACGTACTCCTATAATACTGTATGTATTGCACACTTCTTTTGCCGAAAACCATGGAAAATAAGGGTAAGAATAAATAAGAAAACAAAAATCATCTATGATCCCACTCCCTGGAGAACTGTTGCCATTACCATTTTAGCATATTCCTTTCTAGTTTTTCTCTTTTGGAGGAGGGAGCAACCTAGGTTACTCACATATTCTGCTTTTTTTCCTCCTCTTGGCATCTCACGAGCATTTTCCCAGTTCAAATTTTTAGAAACATTCTAAATGATTTTTGCCTTGGAGAAAACAGATTTGAGAGCTACTAAGAAAGTAGAGGACTATATGAGCTGAGTGTGGGAAAAGGTGGACAAGATTGATGACTCAGGGCCTCTCACTGAGGGAGAAAACAGAGTTAGTAGGCATGGAGGGTGGGATTGATAAAGTCAGTGTATACTTTTACCGAGTGCATTACCTATGGAACTCCCGCCGAAAAATGCTCGTTAAGCAAACAGCCATCTGGACTGGAGGTAAGTTTTAAAAATTACCATCATTATATGGTTGGAAGTTGAAACCACCATATTCTAGGTGGGGAAGTTAAGGTTCAGAGAGATAGATGTGTTAATTGACCACCAGCTCCTATTGAAGAGGGGGTACCTTTAAAGCTCATGTCACTATAACTTTTATCAGGCTCCCAGCACAGGTGATACTCAGTAAACGGTTTCAGAATGGACAGTATTGCTTGTATGCTGCAAACAGTTCTTCCAAAAAGTGATCATTTGTTCTCTATTTTGAGTATTTAGTGCTCACTACTGATGCATCCCATTCTATGTTTTGAACAGCCTGAATCTGATAGGTAGTTTCTTACGGGATGGAACTATTAATTCATTTTGGTAGCCCTTTCTTCTTTTATTCCCCTGCTGCTGCTGCTTCTGCTGCTTGTAACTTGTACAAACTGTTTTCTGTTTTAAGACTCATGAGCCATTCTCTCCTTGTTTTCCTTTAAAAACCTAGATTTATAAAAAAGGTAAATAAGTTGTGATTGTTCTATTAGAGAAATGCTTTTGTTCTCAAAAAACTGTACAATAGTTTTCCTTTGAGACCCCACATGAAAATTTCATTTTAGGCTTAAGAACTAGATAAAAGCCTTACCTACTTTGGGATCTTATGTTTTTCTCCCTTTTGGATAATATAAATTACCATGTTTCCCTTTTTGATTTGATTGCCAGAGCCCAGAACTAAATTTGTGTGTTTTAACCAAAATATCTATGGCTTGCTTCACTTTGTTCAGATCTCTGCCTCACCTTCAGTTTCCACCTTCTTTAATCTAATTTATACTTTCCCTAGATGTGATTTTACTGGTTATGCTTTTTAATGCAAGCTACTTCATGTCCTTTGTGAACATGGTAAGATGGAGATGGATTGATTTATCGATCTATAATTTCCTAATAATTGTGACCATCCTCTAGTACATTAACAACAATTAGGTTTCTGAAATATTTCTTATAGTACCTAACTTTGTGCCAGCATTAAACAAGTACTTGATATATAGCTGTAAATATGACAGGGGCGTTACCTGTCCTCATGAAAGAGCATGAAATGTATATTTTTCTAAACCCAAAGATTCTCATTTGGTCTTCTAACATACTGTGCTCCTAATTGTAGCAAGTGGTAGCAGTAGTCAGTAGGTTATTCTTTAAGTGAGAATTCTTCATGGTGATAGGTAAGGAAAGGGGGTCTATAACCCCTTGCTCCCATCAAAGTGAATTTACTTTGTTTGTGTAAATGGATCTCAAATGACATACAATTAACTTAGTTGCTGTTCTCTGTCATTCACTTACGTGCATCTGTTTTCATGACCAAGGACATAAATGTATATGTATATTTTAAAAATTCTCGTAACCTCAAAGAAATAGGATTTCTTGGCTGTGTTTCATGATCTGATTAAGAAGATACAATATGAATTTGTTGCAGGATATACACAGTATTTTCTGTGAAGAATCCAGTTTATTTCATAGGAGACTTCTTGGGATACATTAAAACCTCTAAAAAACCCTGATTTCCAATAATTTTCAAAGCTCTTACTAGTTTTAAAAGATACAGTAGCACACACATCCTCTTCTCTTATTCCCAGCTTAGCATACAGAAGAAATTACTTGTCAGAATTCATAAACACTTTAAAGAAGAAATTAAACCACCCAGGACAAATGAACACTTTAAAAAATATTTCCGGTAAGATTAAGAAAGGCAGTATTTTTTGTTATTTCTTTTTAAATAGAACAGGTTAATATCTAGGTAGAGTAGAATTTCTATTGGACTGTATATTTCTCTATATTGTGAGAAATTGAACTCTTACCATAGTTCTTAAACAGTCCCAGCGTGGCCTTAATAACAGGTGTATTAATTGGGGGATCAAAAAAAGGATGAATACGTAATGCAGACTGAGTGAAGAGAATATGAAAGTTTTAAGAAATATGTACTCTATAGTTCTCTCTACCCGAAGTAGACTCTTATTTAATTCTTTTTTCAAATGCACATTCTGTTTGCTTAAATCTACATCTGCTCCTAGCTTTGAGCATTGCCTGAAACGTATGTGTGGCTTGGCAGAAAATATGATATGAAGAGGAAAGCACAGAATAGTTTGTCTTATTAAATAATGTGGCAGAGCCTTCACAGTTGATAGCCTGTCCGCGCTCACCGTGTCTCATGGTGCTGCTGGGAAGGAGGGTTGTGATAAGTTTCTTAAAAGCCCTCCTTAGGTTAGCCCTAATGCTAGAACAGATATATTTTGATGTATTCCAGTTTCCTGTCATGTTTGTTGTTATCATTAATTTGTTTCAGAATTGTGGGGTTTTGTTTGTTTGTTTGCTTTTAAAGCCCTTTGCATCTCTTGGTTGAGCTTAGTTTGTTTCTTTGTTTCAAAGAGCATGTACAAGTACATCTGGTCTCTCTTTGTTCCTTTTCTTGATCTGTTTGTGCAGGTCATCTTTGATCTGGTCCAGTGCTTAGTTTCAAATAGTAACATAGAATGCAGTGTTTTAGGAGTTTGATTACATGTTTGTGATAGTTTCAACTTTGACATTTAAAAATCTTTGAAGGTGGTTTTATCACTTAAAATCTTACTGGTAGTGCTAAATTACTAGTTAATTTAGTGATCAAACATGCACAAGCTGTGGTTTCTGAAAACCTAGAAATTGTGTATTTCTGCTCTATCTCTGTTATGCTTTATTGATTCAGAAATAATTCACTCTACACTTTACTAATAAAGAAGAGATGAGATTCTGTAAACGGATGGTTGCCTGGGCTTTGGAGTCAGAAAGTCTAAAGTCCAATTGAGTCCTGCCACTTTACAAGCTGTGGTAAACAGCTTTTCTAAAAGGATTTCGGTGATTAGCTCATTAGAGTTATTGTGAGGAATAAAGTCAGATAACATATGCAGACCACATAGCAGGCAGTGTGACATATAAGTGCTCACTAAGTGCTGGTTTCTTTCCTGGTGCTTAGTCTTGTCCTTTTCCTCCAGACTATATCTATGTATATTTTTAATAAGATTTTATTATAATATATTTTTAAATGATTTGGATTTGTTTGATACAATATCAAAGTAGTCAAATAAGACAATAGATCCATTGAATTGTTTTTAATTTTTAAAATTTAAATTAGTTTATTACTTGGTCCTTTAATTGTTCCCCAATAAGACATCTCTAACAGCCCCCCCCCCCCCCCCCCCCACCGCGTGCGCGCGTGCGCGTGCAATCTGCCAGACAGATAGTTTTAAAGTATGCTTCAGCTTCAGTTTTCTACTTTCAGCTCATCCCAGCCTGGCCAACTGTGGTAATTCTTTGTTCCTGTTTTTTGGCAATAAATTGCATTTCATGAGGACTCACTTAAAATAATAAAATAAAGATGGTTTTTAAAATGAAGGTGAGGAATTGGAGGTGAAAAGAATGCTGATTAATTATTGTGCTGAACTGAAAAGCTTCGAATTCAGTGTCCTTCCCGGTGATCTTAAGGAGAACTCATATCTCAAACTCTTGTTCGATTGTTTGCCAGCGTGTGAGTCCAGATACAGCATTTAAATATAAGGCAGCATAGTATTTTCAGTGTTTTCATATTTGGAGATAAAACGGGAGAAAGCCCAACAAATGTGGTAGATTTTTGAAAGCAATAGTTATTGGGCAGCCTGCCTCAGTTAAGACTGTTTAGCTCTAGGCAGTTTAAAATTGACTGTTTCGCAAAGGAGGGTATCTGGAAAAAGTGAATGTGCATACACTGGTGCCAGATTGCGGGCAGTTCCTCAGTGTTGTAAACCAGGCTCTCCTTTGCTTGGGAGCGGCTTAAGCAATGAAGGTAATTGTAGAGGTTGAAGAGATTTATAAAACTTCACCTCATTTTTATAATCCTTCCAAATTTTGTAGCACCACCTCAATTGCATCTAAGTGTAGCTTTTGTATTAGTAATTTGAGTTGGCTTGGTAGTAACTACCAATTTGTCTTTGAAATTCATTTGCTGTTCACTGTTTCTCCTCAGTCAGTCGGCAGGGGGTTTGCTTTTTAAACTAACAACGTTTAAAATGTTCTTTCCTAAACTTCTCACTACACAATTCTGAGCCTTTCTATTGAATATTATCATATTTTAAAGTAATCCCCCTCTCCCCAAAAGTTTTCCCTTGCTCTTCATCTTTGGAAAGTTCTCCAGAAATATTTAGCCATTAACTCAGAAGTTAATATCGTTGGTTGAAATTGCCACTTGGGCTTCTGTTAAATACGAGAACTTTAGAACAAAAATGAAAGTGTCTCTAACCCTGAGCCAACTCGTCAGAGTTGCCAGTAAATGCTTGTCTCTTATTTCATTGATCTGCATTAACTCAACTATAGGGAGGTGTGGCACTTTAATATCAAGGAACTTTGGTTTTCTTTTCCTTCTCCTTTCTCTTTTGTTTCTGTTGCTGTAATTCTCTTCCTTCTGAGAGATAGGAGTGAACCTTATCTGTCTAGCCACATCTTTTCTACCCTTCTTTTACAACTCCAGCGGCGGGTGGTGGCAGGGAGAGGGTACGTGAGGATGGCTGGGAATGAGAAGGAAATAGCACCAGCCCCTACTCCCCAGAGCCTGCGGGCTGGGACACACGTCCGTCCTCACAGTCCTTTCCAGTTAGCATGAGCCCTTCCCCTTTCTGTTTACCCGGTGTCCTAGCTAAACTGGGTCTCTTGTTTGTGTCTCACCTGCCCACCCCCAGTATCCCTCCCCTCCACCTCCAGCATAACTCCTGAGAGGGACTAGACTAGCAGAGCCACTAAAGCAGTGGTATTTGCCTGGGAGATTAGAATCTGGAATGATCGTTCCTTATTTCCTGTGTAAAGTTTACTGGCATGTCACTGTATCACGACTTTTTTTTCCGTGTCAGAGGGTAAATGGGTGTCAGCCGGTGTGGCAGCTCAGTTCAGTTGATTGATGGGCGTGTTGGGAGCACAGTTTTGAGACAGTTTAGTGGGACAGCCTGCTGTGCATTTCTTATCCCCACGTAGGTTTACCGGGAAGCTTTTTAGGGTTTTATTTTGTACTTTTTGAGAACTTGGGTTGGAGGAGGAGGAAAAACTGTGAAAGGAGACAAGGGTCACATGTCTGTGTTAACATTAGAACAAGGACATAGACCTAAAACACTGCAGAGGTAAAAATTCACATGGCTGTTTCTGAGTTGTCTCTTGATTGCATATAATAGAACAAATATGACTTCCTTAAAAAAATTTTTTTTAATTAAATTGAAGTAACCTCTTTAAACTGTGCATTTAATGGAGCCTCATATGTATAGTTCCAGCGAGGACTGGGCCTCAGTGCACCCCAGCTTCACTTTGGAGCTCTAGCACCCTTACCCTCACCTTTTCAAGGATCACTTGTAGTCTTTTTAGTTAGATCCTTTCTTTCTCTGATACCTCCAAGAGGACATGCATTTAAAAAAAAAAAAAAGTTGTGTTTTTTAATTTAAAAAATTGGGGTGGTAGGTCTAAACCTAGATGAAGAATGACCTGAAATTTCACATATTTTTTTGTGTGTGTAATAGTGAAATTCCAGTTCATTGTAGATTTTCAAAAGCAATTTTATTAACTCACCTGTCATTGGTCTTAACCCTTAGATTTGTATTTTCATCCTATGAAAACTCTTATGACCTTAAAAATAAATTTTTATTAAAGCCTCGTAAAATCTTGTATGTCATGATTTTCTAAGCTGTAGAAGAGGAAAATAGAAGTGCTCCCCCCACCTCCAGCCTCACCCGTAATATAGAGGTTTATTTCTTCATCCCTCAATCCCCAGAAATAAATACATTGGCATTTATTACAATGGTATCTCCGAGGGCGACAGGCTTCATTCATAGGCTTATAGTCTTTAGTCTCTTCTCTAGCTGAGAGAAACACTTCATTTTCCTCCTTATCGTTACCAAGGGGCTGTAAGATAGGTAAGACTCTGGATGAAGAAGGAAT
Source organism: Pseudorca crassidens (assembly GCF_039906515.1). Classification (NCBI taxonomy): domain Eukaryota; kingdom Metazoa; phylum Chordata; class Mammalia; order Artiodactyla; family Delphinidae; genus Pseudorca; species Pseudorca crassidens. Next base: position 22,385,350 of record NC_090312.1, read on the forward strand.
CTGGAGGTTTGCTACTGATTGTAAAGTTTTCTACTTCATGCATCCTGAAAATGCTATTATAAAATCTGTTGTATTCAGGCTGTTTGACAGTAAGATTACAGAATATTTTTCATAGGAAAGCACTTTTATTTTAATTATTAATGCATGCTACCTGCTTTAGTTTATAGAAGAATCATTACTTGTAATTAGCATATCCAGTGAACAGTGTGGAATCGTAGCATTTTGACTGGGATGAGCTCTCAGATCTTTTTGGAGATGGGAAAACTGAGCATCAGAGAAGGACAGCGAGATGCCCCACGGCAGAAATCTCAGAGCCGACATGAGAACCTAGATCACTAGACTCCGGGTCTTTTCTTCTTTTCTACTACTGCCAGTTGGTAGAATCTGCCTTCTGCTTATATTATAGCTAAATTGTACATTGACAGATGTTTTAGAAGTACCAGTTTTAAAAAACTCATCCTATAAAATCGTGTTTGTACTGTCAGTTGCTTGGTAATTGCTCCCCATCTCCTCTTTCCTATCCCTTTAAAATAAATAATTAAATTTAGTTCTGGCTCCTGTTTTACTGGTGATATTTGAATTTTTCATTCATAAGTTACATTTGATTAAATTTTACTAGCCAAATCAGTGATTTTACTTTAAAAGAGTTATGAAATTTTAAAGCAGAAAGAAACAATAGCAATGGTTCTATCCCAGTTTTATGTGGTTGATAGGAATCTGTTAAACTGGCTAGGAAGGGGGATATCTTATATGCTAGAAGCGAAAAAATTAAGATAAAGGGTAATTGATTCAAGATTACCATGTTAATTTTATACTGCTTCTTCTTTTTTTTTTTTTTTTTTTTGCGATACACGGGCCTCTCACTGCTGTGGCCTCTCCCATCGCGGAGCACAGGCTCCGGACGCACAGGCCCAGCGACCATGGCCCACGGGCCCAGCCGCTCCGCAGCACGTGGGATCTTCCCGGACCAGGGCACGAACCCGCGTCCCCTGCATCGGCAGGCGGACTCCCAACCACTGCGCCACCAGGGAAGCCCTATACTGCTTCTTCTTGAAGCCTTCATATTGTATATGAAAAGAAAACTTCAAAAAACACATAATTCTTGAGTAGTTGATGAGTTGGCTGCCATCTTTTATCATAAGAAATATAACCTTCCTTGGAATAAGCAGATTTATACTTTCTTTACCTAGTAACAAATGTTGGAAAGACCGTGTCCATCTGGGGAAGGTTCTTCTATACTTTATGATTCTGAATTTTGTTTGCTTTGTAAAACTGTAGTGCTATAACCAAGGAAATGACAGACATTTAACTTTACTTTTGCTAAAACCTGATTAAGAGTTTTGAAAATGAAATGGTTAGATTTTGAGTTAAGCAAATATGTTTACTCAACACAGTCATGCATTTTTATTGTAATAGAAATAGCTTGAATATTATGTTAACTATAAAATTTTCTCCTGTTTTACATATTTGCTACTCATTATTGGACTATATTGCTTTTCAGAATACATTATTATAGTGTCTGCACCCATTTTTCTAGTAATACAGCTTTGAGTTAATAATATACGTTATAGTCATTAATTTGACATGTAAAAGTCATCCAACTGTTTCATTCTGTACATGGTGATTAAAATATAACTATTCTAATGAAAAAAAATACTGTTGATTACTTAACACAAAGGAACACACAGACAAGAAAAAAGAATTCTTTTCTAAATTTAGCACATGCAGCAGGGGGCACCAGTTGAAGGCAAAAATGAATTCTTCTATTTTTAATCAGCTACAGCTTGTGTCCTGTTCATACTTAAATAATGTGGTAGTTAATTGTTTTCCTGTTGGTTTTCTTGATGGTTTTAACTTCTCAGTTCTAAAAGCTGTGTTGAAGACGTTGATAACTACTCTCAACTTATTAATTCAAACATAACTTCTTACAACCATCCAATTTAGTAATTACACAAATTTTTTCCTTAAAAGTGGAGACACATTTAATAAATAATTACTTGTTTGGAATAAGGCATTATTATTAGATTTTTAATACTGTTTCTACAAAATGTGTTTTTGTTAATGAGAAAAGGAATGCCCTAATGATTTGAAAGCTTAATTTGTTTTCTTTATATGTGAAGCAAATGAATTTAAAATCTGGAAACCTGTTCCCTTTAGCTAATAAACAGTTGTGTAGAAGTTTGTTTCCAAAAAGGCTTGTTTTTAATATGGGTAATGTCATTAAATAGTTTTTCTTTTGTCCCCCTTGTCCCCATCGTCTAGTCCAATATCAGATGGAAATGATGCGGAGCCTTCGCCATGTAAACATCGACCATCTCCACGTGGGCTGGTACCAGTCCACATACTACGGCTCGTTCGTCACCCGGGCGCTTCTGGATTCTCAGTTCAGTTACCAGCATGCCATTGAAGAATCTGTCGTTCTCATTTACGGTTAGTAGGAGTTTCCTTTATTATTCTTTTCTTCCCTTAATATTATTACTACTACTATTTTTGCTTTCTGTCTTTTCGCCTCTAAGAGCAGCCTGGCAGGCCTTCTCAAGTAAATACCAACCCTGTTTCTGCAGCAGCCTCAGCAGCAGCTAAGTCTAGACAGGGTTTCCTTCTTTCTGTTTATTTTTCTTGCTATCAGAGCCCTGATGTGTACATTTTGGAATGCTGGAGTAGCTGCTTCATTTTTATTCCTCCATCTCCCCTCCCTCATTTGAAGGGGCTGGTGGAACTAGACCAGATGTCTAACAAACCCCGATTGCTAGAGTGTCTGGCTCTGTACGTGACTGACCAATCATAACACAGTGTGCCAAGTTTTTTTATACCTCTGACAGCAGCGTACAAAACCTGGACTGTTTCTTAGCACAAAGATTTTTTTCTTTTCGGCCTATTTAATGGTGTTTCCTCAAGCTCTCCAGACCAGATGTTCTGTGCTGTATCAGAACTGTAGGCAATTTAACAGCTTTATAGCCTTCCCCCTCCCCAAACACTCACAGTTTGCCATATCTGGCAGACTTGCATATAGTTTCCAGCTGAGAAGTAAATGTAACGTCCTGAGTATCTGTCAGAAAAAATACTAATGAATACGATCAATCTTATGAGCTGCCCCCAAATTGTTTCAGTATGTTAACAATTGGATTACAGTAAAGAACAAGTTGTTAAAGTGTACTTATACTGGCTGGAAACATTGCATCATCAGACCTTGATGAATTTTCCACTTGTTTCAATCTATTTTGGTTTTCATTTTATCACCTATTGCTAAAAGTTTCACTGTGTTAAGTTTCAGGCAACATGAATGTTAACACAGGTTTTAGGCGAATATGGGCATGCCGGATCCGTTATGCAGCAAGTGCTAAGCTCGCTTACTCACGGAGTGTTTAAGCGTTAGCTTTGATAAAATTAGTTTCTCTAAAACTAAAGAGACACTGTGATTGCACTTTGACTTTAGTGGTTTTGTTTTTAGAATCTGCTTTAACTAAAAAATTTGAACAGTGATTGTTAGGACAGATAAATTTTGGAAGGGCTGTTTATTTAAATTAGTGGACTAAGAACTACACAATGTGTCCAGTGAATTTTCATGTTTAATATTCATTAGTACTTTCCTTCTAATTATACAAGATGTATGTAAGATGTATAGAACATATGCTATATTTAATTTTTGTCAAGATTGCTGGTTCTAGCTGAGGAATAGATTTGAAAATAACTGTATTTTGTATCTTCTGTTTATACTTTCGGGAGGAAGTTATTCTGCCTATTATAAGTAGGATGATAGGTTCCTGCATTTTCACTTACTGTTTGCTATGCTGGTTTGAATCTGCTTCAAATTGTGTTCTGATTATTTATTTTGATCTTCATTTTGCAAAGACTATGATAATTAACAGAATGTGCCCAGAACCAGTGTCATTTGGGCACTGGTAGTGACAGAATTCTTAGTAATTTCTTTTTCTTTTCCTTATTTGAGATCCCATAAAAACTGCCCAAGGGTCTCTCTCACTAAAGGCATACAGACTGACTCCTAAACTGATGGAAGTTTGTAAAGAGAAGGATTTTTCTCCCGAAGCGTAAGTGTTTGGGGGCCTATAAGGCATATGTTAAGGATCGGGTGTTTTTCTTTTAAGATATTAGTTTGCCACATGTATTGAATCCTCGGTGGTGGTGTGGTAATGCTTTTGCCATGTGGACGGTAGAAGTTTCTGCATGGCTGAGTGCCACTTGATTTCTCCCTTTCCATGTTTAAACTGTTCTTTATGGAATGTCTCATCCGTTGTTCTCAGCATGAGTGAATTCAGTTAGAGTGGGGATTAATTAGCTACTGGATTTGAAGAAATGTATGATTAAATAAAGGGAGGTGGGATGAGTGAGTGTTCAGTGGCTGTCAGATTGTAAGTTCTGTATCAGAACAGTCGTGAGCTGTTTGTCTTATTGTCTGACCTGTTTCATTGGGGGTGTGTGGAAAGATATAAATATTTTTGGGGGTTCAGTAAGGAATGTGGATTTTTTTGGATATTTTATGGGTGACAGGTATGCAAAGAATTAATTGAAAAAGCTGTTTTGTGATCCTACATAATGGCATTGGAATATTTACATTAAAATTTTAAAAATTCAGAATTCTTTCATTTTCTGTTAATTATAGGAATTTTTATTTCTTATTAAAGTTAGTGCTTTTGACTTCATGTAGGACAGACGATTCATTACTAGTTTACCATTTGGCTCCTAAAGAAATTAAGATGCGAAGCATTTAAAAAGAAAAGCTAACTCTTGAACAGTTCCTGGGCATGGTAGTTATAACTAAACTCTGAGGAGTTGCGTTCTCGCCGTGTTCTCAGCCACCGCGTGTGGAGTAACGTGTGAGTGCCCTGCTACTTGTTAATCTCTTGAGTTCAGTTGGCTTTTAAAGTGAACTTCCCAAAAACTAGAGTATTTCTCTTTTCTAGCTATTTTAAATATTTTAGATATAGATTATATAGCATGATTTCCTATGGCATTTACATTTTAGTATCTGAAATTTTGAAGATAACCTGATTGTGAAGAAACAATAGTTTCTTTTGCTAAGAGTCTTATTTTCTAGTCTTATAGCCCCAACTCGGATCATTTTCAGAGTTGTTCAAATCACTCGACTTAGGCTTGACTCTGTAAAACTCTAGTTTCTCTCCCTTTTTAAAAGTGCTAATGAGACAAAAATCCTGAAGAGGGCCTGTAATTAGGGAAAATGTATGAAATAATCAGTTTAACACTTACTTCTGACCATCAGACTAATGTATTTTTAACATGCTTCACAGATTGAAAAAGGGAAATATCACCTTTGAGCACATGTTTGAAGAAGTGCCGATTGTAATTAAAAATTCACATCTGATCAACGTCCTAATGTGGGAGCTTGAGAAGAAGTCAGCTGTAGCAGATAAACATGAATTGCTCAGTCTTGCTAGCAGGTAAGCAGCCCTGTCTAATGAAAAGTCCCTTTTTTATCACTTTCTGCAAAAGAGTCTTTTACTTAGACTTTAACCTGTGAAACAAGAAGAAAATTACTTAAGCACATTTTGAGGTTCTTAAGACATAGTAGCAACATGTAGTACTTGTCCAGCTCTACTAAAATCCAAGGAAAAACACCGTGGTTATTGATAAAGTGAGGTGGTGTTTGAATACTAATAGCTCCTGTTATCATAGGAACGCTCTGCTGCCTTCTCTGTGTCATTTTTGCTTTGAGATGGTCCATGCCCACAGGGGAGGGGTTTTGTGATTTGGCTCAGCTTTATTTATTGTACAGTATCCGTAGAGGCCGTGGTATTAGGTCTGGATATTTAATAATGCTTGGGAGAAAACCAAAATGCTTCTTTGTTTTACTGTGGCATTTGCCCTTGTTCAGATGTAGACTCTATAAGCAGTAAGCTTTCCATTTGAATTTTCAACCAAAATTAGAATTTTCTGAACCTCACACTGGCTTTTGCTTCTTAGACAGTGGTGACATCATTTGCTTCATTGTGACTGCTTTGGCTGTCTAGTTGCTAAGATATTATTTATTATATTGATAAAATGCTGACTGAGGTGTTCTAAAACAGATTATTTCCTTTATGAAATTAATGTTTCATTTCCCCTCATTGATTGCTTTTAACAGAAATATGAACAGAGTCATGTATATAGCTCCTCTTAAATTCCCTTTAAGCCTGATGTTAGTGATTGTTTTGTGGCAGGAGAAGGCTAATAGCAAGTAGGTAATCTATCAGTATGCATTTGCTGAATGGCTTAGAAAAACAAGGTGTGTTTTCATAAAGCAACCAGTTTGGAACAGAAGCTCAGTTATTTATCAGGTTTCTAGTTATCCCAGATAGAAGCTAGTACAAAAGAATATGCAGGCTTTGTACTTCTTCAGTATAAGACAAGTAGGGGTAAACCCAGAAGGACCAGTATACCCAATGTTCTTCTCCATGCACTGGGATGGGTGGCACTGTGGTTGAAGTGCCACCTTCATTGCATGAATTCATCACAGAGGCCACTAGAAAGTCTTAACAGGGGAAGGAGATGGAAGCTGGATGGTAAACGGAGGGCTCAGTAATACAGCCAGGTTGCAAGGGTCATTTGGCACTAAAGAGTGTACTGTTTGACTGCAAATGTATGTTCATAATAGTCCTTTAATTTGTCTCTTTTAGAAGGTCATATTTTTCTTCATTGCTTTCACAAACACACTCGGCACACCTGTATTTAAAGCATTGAGCTAAGAACCTTTTTCAGCATGCAATTTGATGTATTAAGTATATAGTTATATAATAATTTTAAATTTACTATGTGAAAGCTTTTGCTTACATATTATTTACGTCTTCACCTTTCTCCGAGCTTCCTTTATTGAGGATACAAAACAAATACAGCCCTTCTCTGCTTTCCCATTACCAATGAGCTGGTCTGTAATGTCTGTTTGTCCAAAGCGGCATTTAGAATAGCCAAGAAAATGTTCTCAGTTCGCCATAGCAACTAAGATCTGGACAAATATTTTATTATAGTTTTTAATCTTCTGTATTTTATATGAAATAGGAAGAGAATATGTTTGCTTTCCATGTGAAGTTATTTAAAAGGGTAAATTGGTGTTCCTATTGGGAGAAGAGAAAAAAAAAGAAGCAACCTTGAAGCAGTGCTTATACGAATGGACTGTTACTTTGGCCCAAATTGATAGTACTAATTTAAACGACTGTAATGTAACCTTTGTACCTCTCAAATTTTAATTTCTAACATTAGTAGCATGATGATTGCTAATCATCATTTGCCATAAAACTTTTTCTAAGAAACCGCATCAGAATCATTCTGAAGTAGCTCCTTAAACATTTTGCTTGGTCTTGCTTATCACAACCCATATGCGTGTTCCAGTTCTTTCATTTACCTGATAACTTTGCTTTATGCTATGAATAAAACATATTGCATTCCCTTCATTTAAAAAATTCTAATTCTTAATTTTAATATTATTAGACGGAAGTTCTGGTAATGGTTATTTCATAACAGCCTTTATTAATTTTTAAAAATCAAGCCTTTGGCTTTTCACACATGAAAAAACAATTCTGTTCTTATTTCCTCTTTAAAAAAGTAAACTAAGGGTGGGCATCATACATGAAGGATAATAAGGACAAATTGATACTGTAGCCAGAGCAGACTTATCACTGCACCTCTCCATTCACATCTGTTTAAGTTATCTGTTTTCAGTTCTTTCTTTCCTTGGAAATAAAAGAAAAGACTATATTATTGAAACTGCCAACAATAACTCCGTTTCACGATTCTAGTTGAACTGGTACTGAAAAGATCCCCATAAAATTGCTCTTGGTAGTGGACCTGATTTCCTATGAGTGTTACCTGTGAAATAGTTCTGTATTATTGTTAATTCCTTTTGCCCTTCAAGACCTGTACTGTGCAGATTTTCACGTATTTCTTATTGGTTAGATTTCTGAAGAGCACTATAGTAACAGAAGTGTTATGAAATGTTTAAAGTCCACATACCTGTGCTTGTGCTCTTTCACTATAATTACATATACCTACAACACGTAATGTTAGTACTTCGCGTTAAAGACACTTTTTAGTAGAGAGGGAAGTTCTCTTCTAGTAGCACCTTTTTCATTGCTAAAATCAGTGTAGTCAGTCTCCAAGATGTAAGGTCTGGAAAAAATAATAGATCTTTCTCTGCAATGGCAGTTAACTCTTCTTAATGGCTTTCTCCAGTGTCATTGCTCTCTCCTCGATCACCCAGTCAAGGATTGGTGGTGATCTTTCCCTTCTGTGAATTTCTTTTGCGCTTCAGAACATAAGTGACTTATTTAACAAGTAATCATGTAGTTAATTACAGTATTTCTTGTATTTAATATAGTTCTTTGGGCCTCAGTTCTTTAACTGGTGAAAATGAGGGATCAGTGTCTCCCCTGAGGCCTCATCCAGCTCTGTCTTTTTCTGCACCCTCTCTCCTTGGGTATCTCCAGTTCCTCTCTGTACTGGTTCTTTTCTGTTACATTTATTGACTGGATTTTCCCATTAATTTTTTTTTTTTTTAATGCTCGACAGTTGAGAAAAATTGAAAGGATAATAAGTAATACAGTGAACACCCATAAACATTGACCTGTATTCACCAGGTGTATGTGTTGCTACATTTGCACCTGTTCTCTTTCTCTCTCTAGACATAAATGGGTACTTTCTTTCCTGAACCATTTGAAAGTAAATTGCAGATGTGGCACTTAACCCCTAAATACTTGAACATGCATCTCCTAAGAGTAAGTAAGGACATTTAAACTTGTTTAAAGTCACCATCATCTTAAACAACAAAGTTACAGAAAAAACACCTTTTGACCTCGTGCCATTAATATCCATCTCCTTTAACCTTTTACTTCATTTTCTCCCCCCCCCTTTTTTTTACAGTCAAACTCTTAATAGGATTTTCTATATGTCGCTGTCTGTATTTACTCATTTTCCACTTATCCTAAACACTTAGTATTCCATCTATTCTGTGTTGTTAGAGTTCTCGCTGAAGTTGCAAAAGGTAACTTTATCACGATATTGTTGGATGTTATAGAGTGTTGAAAATTTAATATGTTGATAAACCTTCTTCCTGAAATACTTTCTTTGTAGTTTAGGATACTACCACTGGGTTACTTCTGGGTTACTTCTCATTCTCCACAGTCAGCCTTCTTCTGCTCATCCCTAAATATCGGTGTTCCTTGGGGTCTGTCTTCCTGTGTGTGATTCCTGGGGTGATTTCATCTTATTCCTTGTCTTTTGCTACCTTAGGTCAGGGCCTCATTATTTCTTTTCCTGATCACTTTCACAGTCTCCTAACTTCCTGCTTCTAACCTTTTCCTCTTTCATTGCAGTGATCTTGCTAAATGCAAATTGTATGATCATATTACTCCTTTGCTTAAAATATTTGGCTGAGTCCCCATTGTCCTTGGAGTAGCATCCAAACTTATAGCCCAACTTCCAAGAGTCTTTGCCCCGTGAGGTCGTTTGCCTCTTCAGTTTCATTGCTCTCTTTTTTCCCAGTCTTGCCCTTCTCCCGTGCTTCTTCTGATGGACTGTTACTTGCAGTTCTTCAGATGTATCGTGCTTTTCATGCCAGTGTCTCTGACCATGCTAACTACACACGGTATCTGCAGTGTCCCTCTGCATCTTCCTTGTCTCCAACTCCCATCTTCAGCTCCTTCAAAAACTCAAAATTCAGCTGTCACATAATCTGGAAAGTCTCATCTGATCCCACCAAACTGTCTTTTATGCTTCTGTTCTATTATAGAATCTACTACCACTGTGTTGCATTTCTTTTTGTGTTCCTTGCTTCTCACTAGAGTGCTTTGAGTGCAACATTGTCTTATATAGTATCTTATAACAGAGTGACTGAATATAGTATCTTACAACAGAGTGACTCGAAAAGTAAGTATGTACTCAGTAATGTGTGTGAAAGAATGCATGTGAGAGGGCACAGTATAGTTAAATTTCAGCCCTTCAGTTACTTGGAAAGCATTGTAACTAAATAATCAGTGGATCTGGACATTTGATTAGCTATTGGGGAAAAAAAATCATTTTAATTCCTGATCTTGCACCATCAGCTCAAATTATGGATGAATTAAAATCAGATTATTAAGAAATTGGAAAAGAACAGAAAAGTGAATACTTAATCTGATGTCCAAAGAAGAAATATTTAAAAGTGAAAAATGATTCACAAAATTACAATGGAATAAGATAAATATGAAATAAAATTTAATTTGAAAAAAGCACTTGATTCTTCAGTTAAGTCATTAGACCAAGTTGCTGGATCGAGGTAATATAGATAGTGCCAGACTGGGATTAAAAGATAAATTTACACACACACACACACACACACACACACACACACACACACACACACACACACACACACACACACACACACACACACACACACACACACACACACACACACACACACCAGATCTATCTATGCTCTTTCTATTATTTAAGATAAAGAGCCAAAGCTTTCTAATTATTTTCTTTAGGTTACAGATGGAATCCATGTTTTAACTGGATTTACTTTTAGTCATTCCCAATATTCCCAGTCTATTTCTTCCTCAGCCTTTTCTTTCTCTGTAAGTGCTGTAACCAACCGTTTAGCTGCTCAAGCCAGGAAACTGGGAGTCTCCCTTGATTCCTCTCTCAGTTCTGCCCACTTTTCTCCATGTTCACTGCCACTGGGCTGTTCCAGGCCGCCACTACTTCTCTCTGCAATGCCACAGTAGATTCTGTGTGTGTGTGTGTGTGTGTGTGTGTGTGTGTGTGTGCGCGCGCGCGCGCGTGCAGTTTTAAAATAAAATTCATGTAAAATAAAATCTAACATTTTAACCATTTTTAAAGAATACAGTTCAGTGGTTTTTAATACATTTGCAGTATTGTGCAATCATTACCACTAATTTTGAAACATTTTCATCACCCCAAGCAGAAACCCCATGCCTCTAAGTAGTCACTTTGCCTCCCCTCATCCCCTTGCAGCCAGTAGTTACTTTCTGTCTCTGTGGATTTGCCTCTTCTGGACGTTTCCTATCAATGGAACCATGCTGTAAGTGGCCTTTTGTGTCTGGCTTCTTCCACTTAGTATAATGCCTTTAAGTTTCATTCATATATCAGTACTTTGCTCTTTTTATAACTCAGTAGTATTTCATTGTATGTACAAATCACAGTTTGTTTATCCATTCATCCTTTTCGTTTTTTTCCCCCAGTTTCTGTCTGTTTTGAATAACGCAGCTATTAACATACATGTACAAGTTTTTGTGTAAGCAAAAAGTTTTCAGTTCTCTTGAGTATATACCTAGGAGTAGAATTGCTGGGTTATATGGTAACCCTATGTTTAACTTTTTGAGGAACCACCAAACTGTTCTCCACTGTGGCCGCATCATTTTACATTCTCCCCACAACGTATGAGTATTCTAATTTCTCCACATTCTTGCCAGCACTCCACAGTGGACTCTTAACTGTCTCCTAGTTGCTACCCTCCAGTGTATTCTCTGCATAGCAGCCAGGCTAAATCATTTTAAAATTTCAGGCAAAACATGTCACCAGGGATTCATGTCAGAGTCGCGGGTTCTCATTCACACTAAGTGACCGTGTGGTTGGGGTGTTGTGCGAGGCAGCTAATGGCTCCTGGTGTGTGCTTGTCTGGCCTCCGTAGCCTGTCTCTGTGCTCCTCCCATGCCAGGCCTCCTCTTTTTACCTGTCTAGTTCTTACCCACCTCAGGCCTTCAGCACTTGGGCTTTCTTTCACCTAGAATACTTTTTGCATGGCTGATTCCTTCTAATCTTGTGCTTCCAGCCTGTCACCTTTTTTTTTTTTTTTTTTTTTTTGCGGTACGCGGGCCTCTCACTGTTGTGGCCTCTCCCGTTGCGGAGCACAGGCTCCGGACGCGCAGGCTCAGCGGCCATGGCTCACGGGCCCAGCCGCTCCGCGACATGTGGGATCTTTCCGGACTGGAACACGAACCCGCGTCCCCTGCATCGGCAGGCGGACTCAACCACTGCGCCACCAGGGAAGCGCCAGCCTGTCACCTTTTAAAAGAGATATTCTGACCACACTATCTAAGTGTCTTATCTCCCCTCTTCCCTCCTCCCCCTCCCCATCAATTGTAAGCTCAGTGAAGACCGAGACCAGGAATGTCTCATTCACTAGTGTCTCCTTATTTGCTATCACTGAGGCTGGAACATAATAGGTGTTTAGTAGATACCTGTGTGGAATGAATGAATGAGTACTATTTGTCAGCTAGTGATTTTTAGAGTACATATACGTGTACTGGGCCTTAACATGGTAGGAGATAGTTGTGGGCAGAAATCAGTGAATATGGTGGGTGTTGTACTAACCATTAGCATCTCTTTGTAAGAAGATTTTGGTAAGTAAGCTGCAGTAGAAATTTATGGAGAGGAAAAGAAAGATGAATGACTGTACTTCAGATTTTAGGAAGGGCAGAGGGGAAGGAGCCCTCTTGCTTCATTTGACCTTGCAGAATAAATGCTATTGTTACTCTTTCAGAACCTGCTAGGTAGAGAAATCATGTGCCAGACGTCTCAGTCCGGTTGCCGGTTCTTCCTTTCTGTGGCTACTGATTTGAATGCTCTGGAGCACAATTGGGGAGAGCAGAGGCGGGGCTCAGGAAACAGGTTCAGGAGTACTGAGCCTAGGTTAAACTTGATTGTTCAGAAAGTACCCATTTTAGATACCCTGCTAGATATGTTTAACTCTTTCTACTCTGACATGTGTATGCTCTGACACTAAGAAATTGAGCTATTTCAGATACCCTTGTAGTTAATAGTTGTGGGTTCGGTATGGAAAGTTTAATAACAAGCCGACTCTCATTCTCTCCTCTGCCTTTGCTTTCCTGTATGTGTGTGCTTTCATTTTTTTTAGCAAATGGCAGATCAGTTTAATATCTCAAAACTACTTAGAGCAGTGACAGAGCTATAACTTTAAAGTATGACACGTCAGTATACTTACTTTATATTTCAGCAGTCATTTGGGGAAGACCCTCCAGTTGCTGATGGACAGAGTGGATGAAATGAGCCAAGATATAGTTAAATATAACACATACATGAGGAACACGAGTAAACAGCAGCAGCAGAAACATCAGGTTGGTATTATGGGAAAATTCAGCAAACATAGAATTTCTTTCGAAGTATGGTGCTTCAAGAGTCATCTTCAAAACGATCTTAATTATCTTTGATAAAGCATTGACTCTTAGCTAGTAACTCTATCATGTTTTAAAAGATTATTCTTTATATATATATTCTTAATATATTATTTACAAGTTGTACTTAAAAATACCTATCTTGAAGAGAGCTGGTAGATTAAGCTCAGATTGTAATGCCAAGGTTATGCAAAAAAGAGATACATTTATTGAGAAAATCAGAGGCAGAGAGATTCTAGAGGGTCACAGCTCATTTCTTTACTAACTATAATTGGTTTGCTAGTGGCTCATTGCAGTACAGTTAGCGGTCTTCAGTTCATTTAAAAAACTGAGCAATTGTGATTAAGAGCAAGCAATTTTGATAGGAAATAATAGATCAACTGTTGTGAAATAGATAGTATAATACAGATTTATCTGGAATTACCTGGATATTCTCATATGCACATCCACACTGCTCTGGCCATTTAATCTTAATCTTTATTAGTGTTGCCTGAAGACCACATGATTTTCACAGTTCCTGGAATACTGTTTTGGACTATATTGCTCTGAAATGTTCTTAGCATTTGATTCATAGATAGGTTGATTCCAGAATGTACATATATGTGAGTGTTTGATTACTCTGTTCATTAAAATGTACTTTAAATTAGATGTTGGTAACTGTAGGATTTTAAGCACAACTAAGTGGTTCTGCGAATATCATATTTAAAAAATTAATTTAATACCAATGTTCATATATTTAGTGAAATTTAAAATACTGTGTTTCTACACACATAGAATTTTTAAAACACATATAAATCTATAAAGTATCATTTTTTTAACTGAAAAGATGGTGGTGAAGATGGTGATGGTGAAAGTCTCTTATAAACTGGGGAGAATAAAACCAGCTTGATCCCATTCCCTTGCTGGTTCTTCCTGTAGGTAAAAGACCCAACTGGAGGATCAAATTGAAAATCTGTCACCAATGAAACAGTTGATTCTGGAAACCAATCTTAGGAGATATTTTTTAGAATTCTAGTATGATATAAATTTTTGCATTTGACATTTATTCCTACTTAGCACCATTCATAACCCTTTTTAGATTTGTCTCACTTCTACTCTCATACCCCATAATGAGTAGAAATTTTTGCAAAGCAAGTTACTTCCCTTATCTAAGGACTTAAAATTTTTACTAGCCTACCCTGGTTTCCCATTATCTGACCTTTTAAGGCTGTGTGTGGGATATTATTTCCTCTGCTGTTGTAAGCAATCCACAGCTATTAGCGTCTTGATTGTAGTTGGAACTATAAGTTTATAGTTGATATATACCTTTATATATAACCCCACTTTGTCTGCATTGAGTCTTAAGAATCCAGAGTTTGAAAGTTTTTGAAGCATTATCTGTGCTAATATTCTTTCTTCGGTGTAGAGCTAAAGCACAGATGATTATCTGTTGTTAGGAAATGATAGTATTTACTGTTATAATAATAACAGGAATGGTGACGTTATAATAGTAACATCATCAGTATTATTGTTACTTTGGTCAATAAGGATAAAGCTGAAAAAATTCCCCAATATGATATTTCATTACTTAGTTCTTCAAGTTAAGATGAATCATACTTGCAGTGCTGTTTACCCCGTTGTCATAATTGGTCAAGTTACTCCCTTTCGCTCATGAATCTTGAGCTTCTTTGCCTGTAAGCCCCATGTTTCTCACATAACCAGTTTTGTTTTTCTAAATCATTAGTTATATAATCTTAGAGCTCAGAGTGACACTAGAGTTTACAACAAGGAAGTTTTCTTTGACTGTTAACCATATTTAGCCTCTTAGAAGCAAGAGTTATGAAGGGTTACATTTATAAAACCGAGATTGGAGTTCAAAGCAGTGGAGTTTTGCTGATCACATAAGTGAGGGAGGTCTTTTTTCTCCCCAGGTAGAGAAAAATAACCCAATCATTTCCTCTCTGAATTTTAGTATCAGCAGCGTCGCCAGCAGGAGAATATGCAGCGCCAGAGTCGAGGAGAACCCCCGCTCCCTGAGGAGGATCTGTCCAAACTCTTCAAACCACATCAGCCCCCTGCCAGGATGGATTCTCTGCTCATTGCAGGTATTGTTAGCCAGTGCAGAGCATGGCTGGTTTTCTTTATTCTTTAGGAAGCAGGAGACAGGGAGAGATTCACAGGGTAAGACATCTAAAAGTTAGTGTATTTAAAATGGTTAAATGATGGACTTGAATCTAGCACCTGTAATTTCTGAAATTTAAGAATTTGTCAGTCTTTGTTATTTCTGAGGTCCTTTCAGTGCTTCACTCTGTGTTTATCTAAACAAACACTTTTGAGATGGGATTATATAAACTTTCTAAAATGGGAAGGTTTTGTGTGAGTCATCTTTCATGGAAACCAAGAAAAAGTGTTTATCATCTCATAATGCAAAAGACCATTGAGTTCAAACCCCTTACTTTTGATGTTCTAGCCTAGCCTTGAGCCCAGTCTGTAAGTGGGTGTTTGAATTGAACTGAAGTTTTTGACTCAAAGAAGTATTTCCCTTTCTTTGACTTGTATTGTAGCAACATGAATGTAACTCTCCATGGACTTTCTCTGGGGATAAACATTTAACACTGCCTTAAGGTAGTAGAGCCATTGTGTCCTGTGCCAGGACTTGATTTTGAATATATAACATTCATGCCCTTATTTAGCTATAATCACCTTATTTCTGTATGAATGTTGTTGAATACTGTTTGATTCAGTCAGCCAGTTGTCTGAGAGATTTGTTAGAGTGAAAATCCAACTCAGAGAAAAGAGGGTCTTCTGCAATTTCTCAATTCTGTTGATATATTTTTAGTGTGGGGGAAATTCCAAATTCCTTAAAGCTTTCTGGTACCTGTATAAATGAGATTCGGGAAACTGAGACACCTTACTTACTTAAGGGCCACTTCAAGCAGAATTGTATTTCTTATACTTTCAAGAAATGTGTAACTGTTGCATCAGATTAGATCATTAGTTTTAAGACTAATGCAGTGGTGGAGCCCTTTCCTCACATGGGCTCCTTGCTCATGCTCTGTCTGGGCTCTGGGGGTGCAGGAGCAGGCTGTTAATATTTCCGGAGCACGGACTGAAAACTACTGTAGTTAACATCTGGGTCAGGTGGGTCTGGTTAGTTTACAGTTCTGTGATTTGGTGTCTCCTTTCTAGCTGGCTAAGAAGAGCTACTGCTGTTTTCTCACTTGTCTTAGTTACAGTGTTGGTCTGGTCTGCACAGTCAGTACATTTTGATTGACAACTAATATGTGCTTGACTGCTGATAATCTTTTTAAAAGTTGTCGTTTTTCTTCATTATCCATGTAACCAAGAGTGGAAGATAGCTTATTTAAAAAAAAAATTTATATTCTTTATTAATCCCTTACGAACGAATAGAATTCTTAACTCTTTTTTAAAAAAATTTTATTGAAGTATAGTTGCCCTACAATATTATATGTTCCAGGTTTACAATTTAGTGAATCACAGTTTTTTAAGGTTATACTCCATTTAAATTTATTACAAAATATTGGCTATATTCCCTGTGTTGTACAATATAGCCTTGTAGCTTATTTTATACCTAATAGTTCGTACGTCTTATTATTCCCTACCCCTATATTGCCCCTCCCCCCTTCCCTCTCCCCACTGGTAACCACTAGTTTGTTCGCTAAATCTGTGTCTGCTTCGTTTTTGTTTTTGATTCAAAACATAACAAAATAAAATTCTGATGATTCTGTGTTATGCTGATTTTCTTGTTTGACTAGTATTCTGGGTCATTTTACAGTTTGTGGAACATTATGACTCTCTTTCTCACTTTCCCAAATGCACAGGCCAGATTAACACTTACTGCCAGAACATCAAGGAGTTCACTGCTCAAAACTTAGGCAAACTCTTCATGGCCCAGGCTCTTCAAGAATACAACAGCTAAGAAAAGGAAGTTTCCAGAAAAGGAGTTAACGTGGACTCTTGAGATCACATTGGGGCAATTCTCGGAAGAAACATGCTTGCATATTGAAAAGTCTTTCTAGCAAATAATAAAATAATAATAAAATAATCTCGACTGCTTGCTCATTTGGTTTTAGACATATTATATTTATCTTCTTATTTTTATTTAGCTTATACCTGTGTATTTCCAAAGATAAAGCAGGCTTGACCAGAAGCATCACCAGGCTCAGACCTACAGGCTCCATCACCTTTGTTATACCTCTGTGGTGCCACATTTCAGCCACCAAGTCCAGTGCTGCTTGTCCCGATGCCCGAGCCAGAGGCCCTGGTACCTACTGTGCATGTAGTACTTCTTCGCTCCCAGGTGAGCGCCCCTGAAGCCCCAGGCTTTGTGTGCTTGCCCCGGCACCCCTGGTCCCCAGGCCTAGAATCGCTTGGCGTGCTTCCCGTGGGTCCGCCTTTTCATTTCTTCAGGTGATGGTTGCCCAGGCCCCATGCTCATAGGCCATTCATCGGGCACAAGAATTAAAAAAAAAAAAAATCATTTCACCAAAGGACCATGTTTTTGTATGAAAATGAAATTGATTCTGTGTGTGTGTGTGTTTTCTTTTTAATTGAGGGCTTCATGTTTATTTTTTTTATACTGTGAAATATAATTATGCTAATAACAAGTTCTATGAGTGGGGAAAGAAGAATTGGGAGACAAGTGCTACACTGGAGGGAAAAGACTATTTTAATAATTTTGTATTTGAAAGAAAAAAAAAAAATCCTGCCATTTGTATAATCCCCAAGTCAGTGAGATTGACCAGCCGGCGGAGGTGTGCCTGTGAGACTCTTACGGATGGTTTTCCCTTTGAAGACACGGCTCCTGGGAAGATGATCGAAGGAATGGGTGGTGGGTAAGAAGAGTTGAGAAATCCTTTTTTTTTGCAGTAACATTGTTTTCGAGGCAAGACTGGGGCTCTGGGATCAGTCAGCTGGATCGCACCCTGGCTCTTTTCCCTTTAGTGGGTCCTGAGACACGTCGTATCTCACTGTCCTCGTGCAGAGGAGGTGAGAGAAGGAGACCAGTGTAGGGTGCTGTGGGCGCTGACAGAGTCCACGGGGAGCCGTGGTCGGTGTGGAGCAGCCTCGGAGTGAGCTGTGAAGCAGGGCGCGCCCTGGGCCCTCGTTCAGGATGTTGGGGGTTGTTAGCAGGTTTTTGCTTTTAAAAAGATCTGGCCCTCGAACATCCTAGAATTCAAGTCCTTGCTCACATGTAATTAATTTTCCTAGGATAAATTCCTAGAAGCGGACTTACTGGTCAAAGGGTATATATAATTCTAAGGCTTTTAGTTGCTATATTTCCGTCAAGAAAGGTTATACTGATTTGCACTCCCGCCCATGGTGATTCCTTATTAGAGTGAACACATTTGAGTGTGACTGTGTTAGACAGAGGGGGTATATTGATAAACAAAGCTGGTCATGGTCCCTGCCTTTGTGGATGGTATATTCTTGGTTCATTTCCCTGCATTCTAGTTGCCTAGATTTGGAATTTTGTTGTGGATAAACAAAGCGCCCTTGAAGTATCAAAGAGCAAACTAAAAAGAAGGAAGGGGACTTCCCTGGTGGCGCTGTGGTTGAGAATCTGCCTGCTAATGCAGAGGACACGGGTTCGAGCCCTGGTCTGGGAGGATCCCACATGCCGCAGAGCAGCTCGGCCCATGAGCCACAATTGCTGAGCCTGCACGTCTGGAGCCTGTGCTCCGTAACAAGAGAGGCCCGTGCACCGCGATGAGGAGTGGCCCCCGCTTGCCACAACTGGAGAAAGCCCTCGCACAGAAACGAAGACCCAACACAGCAAAAATAAATAAAATAAATTAAAAAAAAAAAAAGAAGGAAGGAAAGTCAGTTCAAACATAATCTTATATACTCTTTTACTCATGGTATATGTTTAATTTAACAGGATTCAATTGTATTTTTTAAAGATATGGCTATTTCTGCATTCTGTATGACTGTTTAGGTCCTCATAACTCAGTAATGTGTGAGTACACACTTAAAAGAAGATTTCAGTAGTTTTTGAGTTAGGAATTACTGTAGTGGGAAAAACTGTTTAGGAAAACATGTCAATGGAAATTAAATCTCCACAGTATGTAGTGTTAGGGAATAGCTTCTGTTCGGCATTTGATTTGAGTGCTATATTCTGACAACCTTCAGGAACAAATACATGTGGTTCATCTTCTATAAATATTTGCAGTTTCTTCAAGTTGAAATGAGAAAAGCTCGTAAACTGAGTACCAAGTCTGATAAATCATTCACTTACCCAAGAACAAGAGGAACAGAAAAAACTAGCGTATTAACCTAATGGAAAATTAAATGTTACAAAGTAAGAAAAGTAAAACCTATTTGATATTTAACCTCATAATCATGGATAATACTTTGTAGGTTTCTAGATAATGTAACATTATATTTAATTGAAAATACCTGAGAATGAATCTTTAGCCTCCCCCAAATACCTTATTTTTTTTAATATGGAGGTAAACTAAAGGAACTTTTTTCTCCATTTTTTGAAGCTTGGAAATGGAGATGTGGTTATCTGATGTTAATGTCATTAATGGAGTTCGGTGTAACTTCTCATTTGCAGCATCTAAATATTTAAGTTTTA
The DNA here is from genome assembly GCF_039906515.1 of Pseudorca crassidens. Taxonomy (NCBI): domain Eukaryota; kingdom Metazoa; phylum Chordata; class Mammalia; order Artiodactyla; family Delphinidae; genus Pseudorca; species Pseudorca crassidens. The sequence goes on from NC_090312.1 coordinate 22,405,075, forward strand.
GTGTCTTCTAAAATGTTACTACACTGTTCACAGTATGTTTTTACAACATTCTTTGGAAAACCTATGTCAGCTTTACTTTGAAACCATGCTGGCATTGAACTCTGATGTGGATATTAGAATGTTATGAAAGAATTTTTTATTTAAGTTGTAAATTCCATCTTATAGTAAATATTTCTCATTCAAATTAAATATGTAATATACCATTTATCAGTTTTCTCTTTTCATTAGGCATCTTTTTCTTTGATAGTTCTGTCATAGAGATGGGGCTGATAATACTCAAATTGGGTCAAACCAAATACCTATAAAGGCTTATTTTAGCAAATGACTCATGTGCCCATCTATAGAAAGCACAATCAAGTTGTCATTGCCAACAGAGGATTCTTTCTTTATTTGGCATGTATGGAAGTGGGGGGAACAGTGGTTAGTAGATAAGTAATGAAGGGAAGGATGAAGATCTGAGTCTGTTAATATTGACAAAGATGAGAGAAAAGCAGTAGATGGTTTCTGCATCCCACAGCCTAAGAATGTGCAGTGGAGGAGTTCAAACCTGCTTGTTGGGCAATGACTCCCAAATTGGAGTCTGAACCTCTTTGGATGGATTGGAACAGGGGTTGATCTGACTCCAGGTTACTTGAGATAGGAAAGGAGGAATGGGGAGCCAGAGCTATTGGGAAATGAACATTTGCTGGAGCAAACAGCTGTGGCCTAATACCCGTTGCCTTCATCTTCCTTTTTACATAGATGCACACTCCCTATAATGTACCTTAAGCCTGCTTGGCTCTGCAGCATAACCCAGAATGGCTATACTGAAGCCTCAGTAGTGATTTTTAGGAATACAGTTCCCGGATGTGGAATGGTTTCCAAGAGCCACCACCCCCAGCTTGGGGAGTTTGGGTCATTCTGTAGGGGCTTGGTCCGTCCTAGATATTTCTTTAAATACCTGTATCCTCCTTGTTCTCAGAGACTAAGTTCTCATATGAATTGTCACATGATCAGTTTATTAGAATCACAATTTGATTTGGTGGGATTGATTTTGAGGTCAATTGCATTTTCTTAAAACTGTGAGTTAGGCAGCCCATTTTCAATCCTTTCATTGAATCAATGGCTAGCAGACTACCAAAGATTGAATGCAGTCTCAGAGTCTCACTAAAAGTATTCCGTGGAACTTTCAGGAGTTGAGTGGATAGTAGATGGGGTGCTGAATCCATGCTCACTCCTAGGACTTGTTGGAAGTCCTTTTCAGTAGGTTGCAGATACACATTTACTTTCCATGTGCATTCTCCCCTACTCCAAAAAGAAGTATAGGAGAATTGTAATTGACAGATGCTGTACTGTAAAGAAATGTAAAAATGATTTTTCTCTTCTTTTATTCCAAAAATCACTGTTTTTACATTTGGACAAAAGTGAAGGACTCTAGCACTTCATAAGACCTTTAATGCAGGGTGGCCAATTTCCAAGTGTCCTTATTTACAGTCAAGTTGATTGCAGTAGGAAAATATTGCTTCTAGCATTTGTGTCAACCTCAAGACATAAACCCAGGTGTCATTTCTATTTCCTTCAGTAATGTTTTTTTTCATTGACCCTTCTCCAGGGCACAGACATTTCTGGCATCTTCCATCTTCCTTTGTGGACCTGGAGGCAAAGGATTTGTTGAACTTTTCAGCAGTGTTTACTGCTTCTGACGGTAAATGGTCCTTGCCTTTTCTTCTTGGACTGGAGTCTCTTCTTGCCAGTGTTTTACTTTGTATGTATTGGAAACAGTTCTTGTTTTGTCAGATCCCCTGGGTAATCTTTCCCCGCCTTTGTTTATCTTGTCATTTGGCTTTCACTTGCTTAACTCATTCTTAGATTCAGTCTGCCTATGATTCTTTAGTTTTGATTCTCGCCCTTCTCCATTTTGAGGCTTTTAAATTGCATTTCATTCTTCCTAAACAGTTACAAAGATTTTAATTTTTTCCCTGATGGAATCACGCATCTCTGAGTGTCATAATTGTCCAGTTAAGCAGGCAAGTGTCCCAGTAACCTCATCTCCTGATCAAAATGATGAGGGTCTGTTTTTCTCCTTGATGCATGCAGCCACCATTACTGCTAATGAAAGGTGGGAAACTAGACCTCTGATGAGATACAGAGAGGAATTACAGTCGATGACTTCTAGCCCACCGTTCCATAACAGAAATGCACTCTCAGGAGGCAGTGGGCCAAAGAAATACAAAATGCATGTGCTGCCTACATTGAATGTCTAGTCTGGTCTTGATGGGTAGTATTATTTTGGCTTGTAGTCCCTCTGATATTCCATACCTGTGGAAGGGGACCCCTGTTATGGAGGCGAAAGACCCAGATACTTGGAAAGGAAAGTGAATAGACTAATTACATTGCATTTGAAACAGCTCTTTGAAGAACAATTTCCTACATTAATACATTGTTTTACAGTTCACCAAGTACTTGCTCGTGTATTTTCTCATTAGAGATTGGAAAGGAGTATGGATGTGTTATGAAGCCAATGTGTTTGGTACTTGGTAATTCCTGCTCAGGGATGATGAAACCAAACTTCAAAAAGGTGCGATTAACTAAAGCTCCCACACTGCTAGGTGGCAGGACCAGGACTGGAGCTCAGGCCTTGATTTCTCTTATGAGTACTCGGCACAGTCTCCCTCCTTAACACAACTCTAGGAAAATAGTTCTCAGTTCAGCACGGCTTCCCATTTGTATGAAAGCTTCACTTCTGTGGTGAGCCACTCTCTCCCCTCCTCCCACCAATTTTGGCAAACTGTTTTGCCCCCTAATTCAGCCCACCCCCTAAATTCATAGAATCCCAGTGGTGAGCCCCCAACCTCCATGTTTGTAATTAGGCAGGGTGTACACCTCACCCAATTAGTGACGCTTTTCTGATAAATAAGAATTGAGATTAAGGGATTCCAGTGTCCATTTGGGCTCATTTCTTGCCAAGAGAATATCTAACCTTGTTAACCATTTTGTAATATAGGGCTGAGTAGCAGAGAAGAACCTAGGGGAAGAAGCAAGAGAGGTACAAAGGTGGAAGAATGCTTCCAAGTTCCTTTAACACTTGGATTTTCTGTTTCCAGTCCCTTTCTGAGGCCTGTTTGTGTTCCTGCCCTTGGGTCTTAGAAAAACACTTTTGAATCTTCTTAATAACACTGCCTTTTTTCCCCTTCAAATTTGAGTTGGTTTCTGTTGCTTTTTACCTCAAAAATGCCTAATCCAACTCATGTATATACTAAGGCTTATTTGCTATTAGGCCTGAATGGGTTGGAGAAGATACAGCCTTACAAGGCAATAGAAGAATCAAAGTTGTTTTGCAAATACATTAATGACATTTTAGAGCAGGAGGGAACCCAGCCTGAGCTGTTGGCCACCACATACACTTTTTTTTTTAATTTTTTTTTTACTTTTTATTTTATATTGGAGTACAGTTGATTAACAATGTTGTGTTAGTTTCAGGTGTACAACAAAGTGATTCAGCTATACATATACATGTATCTATTCTTTTTCAAATTCTTTACCCAATTAGGTTGTTACAGAATATTGAGCAGAGTTCCCTGTGCTATACAGTAGGTCCTTGTTGGTTTTCCGTGTTAAATATAGCAGTGGCACCACACACACTCTTATTTACCGATGAGGAAACAGCCTTCAAGAGCTATAAATATTGTTTCCAAAATAGCCTAGATCATTCACTCTTCTTTTGTATTATTCTGTGTCTCAGCATTTCTTCAAAGTGTTATCCCTTCATGCTGAACCTTTCTGGTTTTTTTGTGTGTGTGTGTGGTATGCGGGCCTCTCACTGTTGTGGCCTCTCCCGTTGTGGAGCACAGGCTCCAGACGCGCAGGCTCAGCGGCCATGGCTCATGGGCCCAGCCGCTCCGCGACATGTGGGATCTTTCCGGACTGGGGCACGAACCCTTGTCCCGTGCATCGGCAGGTGGACTCTCAACCACTGTGCCACCTGGGAAGCCCAGCCTTTCTGTTTTTGAGATGCTCTCTGATGCCCCCTGGAGTTGAGGTGTGTTCTCAGAAGCATTTGGAGCACAAAGGTCACACTCTTGAGAAAGAACAAGATGTTAGGGGCTAATTAAAAACCTTTTGTAATTTATCTCCTTGTCACCCTGACTGTTCCAGCTAGAAAGAGGATGGAAGAGGAGAGCTTTTGCTGCTTTGCTGGAGATTGGTGGTGTAAACAGGTGGCGGGGTATTCTAAATTTGGTCTGAGATGAAAACATTTCAAGCAAACAAAGTTAAGTTAGATTCTTTTGACAGTGAAATATTTCTTTAGAGATGCAGATGTCAGTTTTATCAAAGTACAAATCAGCATTGGAAAAAAAAGGCTACTTGATGGGGTGTGTGTATGTGTCTGTTTAAAAGATCCTCCTGACAAAACATGTTGGAATGCTGTGACTCACCTTTGCCTCTCTGCCTTTGAAACTTAGGATGAAATGACCTGTGGAGTGCGTTCTCTCCCCTTCCCAAACTTAGGGGAGGGGGGAACTGGAGCAGTTTGTTAGGAACAAAGACATTTGCATTTGTGATGTTCATGTCATTCTGCTCATGCTTCTGTGAATTCACAAATGTACAGAAATTCAGAAATCATCTGGGGTAGGAGAAGGAGAAAGGGGAGGTGTTGATTTTGCATTTTGACAAAGCCCTGATGTGGCAAATCTCAGATGACAATCTCCCGTCTGGTATGGATGGACGGTGGCGACTGGGGGGTGCTCTGCTGAAAGTGATTAGAGGCTGGCCATGTAAATCCTCCCTGGATTCTGAATATATTTAGTGTGAGCAGTAAATCATTGCTCCCACTTTAAGCACGCTTGGACCACAGGATGATTTTTCTCCTGATGCTCTTATGTAGTAGATGCTTGTCTCTCATTACTTCTAGGAAGAAAAGTCAACCAACCAACCAATTAAGAGCAGCATTTTTCCTTAAAAAGAATTGAGTGTTGCTTACTCTGTCAGTTCAGTGCTTCTGAGTCTCACTTTATGTCTAACTTGGCAAGTGGATTTTAGCTTTGCAAATGGAACATCACTGTGGGATAGAATCACAAACTTACACTTTCTAAATGGTAACTGTTGTGTGTTTTCCTCCGTACTATACGTATTAATGTTGGAGCACCTTCTGGCGGTCATTCAGCAGACAAATGTGTCACACATGGTGCTGAACCCTGGGACTGGAATTGCAGGCAGTCCTGACCCTAAGGGACTTCCCCATGGGCTGCGGTTCTCTTAAGTGTGGTCCCTGGAGAAGCATCACCTGTGAGCTTGTCAGAAATGCAAATTCTTGGGCCTCCGCCCAGATTTACAGAATCGGGAGCTTTGAGGGTGGAACCTAACCAGTGCTTTAACAAGTGCCCAGGTGTTTCAGAGGCTTGTGAAAGATTGCTCTGGAACAGTGGCCCCTGAATCTGGCTGTGTGTCATTATTGCCTGGGGAGTTGAAAGTCAGGTCTGAAATAGGCCTGGGAATCTTCTTATTTTAAGCTGATTTTGGGAGGACAGAATGCAATAAATTATTTTAGAGTAGTCACCTCTATTAGAGGTTAAGAGTAATAGTCATGTCAAGTCCTGGAGAAGGATTCCAGACAGAGTGTAAAGCCAGGCCTGCAGGCATACTTGGCCAACACCAGCACAGAGGAAGAGGTGGGAGAGAAGGGGAAGGAGACAGTGGGAGGAGGAAGAGGAAGAGGGACGGAGAAGGCGAAGGGTGGAGGGATCCACGCCTCCAGAGAGCCCTGTACGCAGGCACCAGGGAGCCTTCTCGTGAGAGTCACCAACATTTCAAAGCAGGTGCGCAGGGAGCCCGAGACAATAGCTCTAGCAGGGCTTTGTTTACCTGACTGCTGATGGCAGCGGCCACCTAGAGGCAGCGGTGTTAACACTGCAGAGAAAGGAAACCAGCGTGTGCCACTTAACATCCTTGAACTGAGCGAAGGCTGAGTGACATGAGTTCTGTTTTGAAATCTGAATCCCGACAGCAGAAAGGAGAGGGAGTTGTGACATTTTGCCTTCTACCTTCACCCCTATCTCCCTCTAATTAGGGTTAAGGAGTCAGAGTTTTAAAAAACAGAGATGATTCAAATATATATTATTTTTCTAGCAAAAATGTAATTGCTGAAACACCGTCCCCGTAAGTTTATGGTGAAAAGCACGTTGATGTTAGAAAAAAAATAATCATACTGTATGCTGTCTCCGTGGTCAGTCCAAATCATGCGCAATTCTGTTTGAGCTGATGGCTCCCAAATATGACCCATTACATCTTTTGAGAGGTTTCTTGTATATGTGGGCACGATTGGTAGAGTGTTACACCAGAGTATGAGAGAGGTTCAGCATTCGGTGATGGGATTTCTTCTTCAGCGCCTTTATAAAATTGGCAGGGAGAGTGCATTTTTAGCAACCGCATATTCTCGGGTGCAAAGAATCTTTTTGGGATGGAGACTGGGTGGCCTGCGTGGGGAAGGCAGGTCTGCATCTCTTGAGGACATCGAAACAAATCATTGGAGGCATTGAGAATAGAGTTCTCATCTTGCTTGCTGTCATTATCCCTTTCTTCCCCTCTGTTTCAATTCTTTTTTTGCAGTGTTTTCTGAAATTGCCCTTTTTTTCCCCAAAGAAAAGCATATAGAAATTTAGATTTAATTTGTCACAGCTTGCATTTAAAACTCTGGAAAAATGAGAAGTAATTGGAAGATAACGGTAGCATCTGCCTAACCAGTTGTTCCAAAATATGGCAATAAAATATTAAACTCGAGGCTTGCTATTTTTGTGCCCTGATGTCTGCCATTGGTTATGATAGATTTCTAACCTCCCCACCAAATTAATATTTTAGGAGGGGGCAGGGGAGGATGCATATGACAGTTATGGACTTACATTATTCCTAAAGAAAATTTGTAATAAATGAGGCCCTGACTGTAAACTTTATATATACCATCCATTATTTTCTTTTAAAAAGGAGGGAAAAAAGTAAACCCGCTAAGCGTGTATATACCATGTTGTTTAATTGACCTGGACTAAAAGGCAGTCTCAGATTTTGGGTACTGCCATTGGAAAAAAGCTTGAAACTGATTCGGCACATAAATTCTATAAAGAATTTGGATTTAGAGGGAGAGCAAGCAGTTTTGATGGAAGATGCAGTTTATTTGCATTACAAATGGGAGGTACCGGATGGTTAAAGTGTATTAAATGAACATCCAACGCTACACAAGGATGGCGCTTCATTATTCCTGTAGATGGAATTAGCCAGCAGCAACAGCAAGAACTACTCAGGTTATTTTAGTGAAATTGGACTTCCATCTGCCAGTGGAGCAAGGTGCAGTGTGTCTCAAATTGCGCATGCCCAGAACAGTTGTGTGGGCCTTCTGGGGAGGCAGGCAGTGGCCGCAGCCAGAGGACTGAGGATGACAGTGCCTGTGAAGTGTTGCAGGCTCTTTGATGGGGATGGAGGGAGTGGAGGTGTTTCCCAAAATGTGTTTTGCCAAGGAAGACTGGTTTTGTGGGATATTCGTAGGTGCTACTTGGGGGAGGGGGGGAACCCCAGAACTTTTCTGGTCAAATAAATTTGAAAAAAGCTTGCTTAAACAGCCTTAGACTAGTTTTTTACTTCAGTATTAGCACAACCCTTAATACACAAAGTGAAGTGTAAAGTTTTAAGAAGAGGCAGTGTAGCTAGTGGCTGCTCTAGGCAGAGAGCTGGTTAGTATCTGAGCACTTTCACTTAACTGAGTGCGGATGGGCCAGTTGCCCCTGTGTTCTCATTTTCAAAATGAAGATAATAGTATTAGCTTGACCGACCTGAAATTGCCAGTATTTGACCTACAAAAAATTAGCAATTTCTTATTGCTTAGTCCAGTGCTATTAGCACAATATGTCTTTGTACAATAATGCGTACCTCATAGGATTGTTGGGAGAATTAAATAGGATAATGTGGGTATAAAAATTAGTGAGTAGAAACCTCACTTAAAATAGAGTCAGGAGGCCAGAAGAGGGCGCTCTCACATCCTATGCTCTTAGCCGAGCCCTACGATAGCAGAGCCCAACAGAAGGAAGAAAGACGACTTCTTGCCTGGCAAGAGCTCAGCCAATAAGAGACTGTCACAGCTCAGCCAGTGAAAAGCCGCTACTCTGAACTCCCAGTTGCCCCAGTGGACTCTGTTCACTATTGCCCTCCCAACTTCCTTTTCCCTTTTTAAAAAGAGTTCTTCTCTCTCTGCTATGTGGGGACTTGCACACAGCTTACTATGGTTGCAGAATGGCAATTCTCTGTTGATCCCAAATAAACCCTTTTTTGCTGGACAGATAACTGGCGGTCTCTTTGTTTTAGGTCAGCATGGGTGAAGCTCTTTGCACTCCTAGGAGCAAGCATTCCTGAAGGGCCAGTTGGTTGTGTGAGCTATGTGACTGAATCAGTGTGACCACAGAGCTCCAGGACTGACAGGATTCCAGGCGAAGTTTGCTAGAGAGCAGAGGTCAGCAAGCTTTTGTCTGTAAAGGGCTAGATAGTAGATACTTTAGGCTTTGTGAGCCATGTGGTCTCTACAGCAACTACTGAACTCAGGGGCTGTTGTAGTGGGAAAACAGCCTCAGACAATATGGAAAGGAATAGGTGTGGCTGTGTTCCAATAAAACTTTATTTACAAAAATCAGGCAATGGCCAGGATTTCGCTCCAGGGCTGTAGTTTTCTGACCCTTACTTTAGACAAAGAAAAGCAGTGGGTTGTAAAGGCAAGAAGACAGAATTGGGTATTTGGAGACTTGATCTGCTACTGGATGTGTCAAGTTGACTTCTCTGAGCCTTTGTTGAGCCTTGATCAAGTATTTTCTGCCCTAGTAAAGTTCATATACTGAGGACGGCATGGAAGGAGGTGCCATAAAGGCAGTCTAAAACCTATGCAAACATATAGTATTCATTTTCTAGGGGGATTATCTGTGCCTTTATTCATTTGTTCAAAAAATCCTTTTTTAGTATCCTCTGTGAATCAGCACTTTGGAGATATCGTGGTAAGTAAGACAGATGTTGTCTATGTCCACATGGAACACATGGGGGTATTTATTCCTGGAGTGTTGTTACATGATTTCAATGGAAAGTGGTGATATAAAAATTATTGGGGCTTCCCTGGTGGCGCAGTGGTTGAGAGTCCGCCTGCCGATGCAGGGGACACGGGATCGTGCCCCGGTCTGGGAGGATCCTACATGCCACGGAGAGGCTGGGCCCGTGAGCCATGGCCGCTGAACCTGCGCATCTGGAGCCTGTGCTCCGCAACGGGAGAGGCCACAACAGTGAGAGGCCCGCGTACCGCAAAAAAAAAAAAAAAATTGATTCCTCTACTTTTTACAGAAGACCCTTTGTCCTGAGTTGAAGAGAGTGAGCTAGATGAGGAGGTGAGTTCTTCAAATATAACCTAGTCCAGAGGAGGAGAGATTGCCTTTTCCCAAGAGACATACTAAATAGGACTTAGGATGAAGTCAGGCTTAGCTGGTATTTGAGCTTTCGCTACAGTCCTGTGTATAAGAATACTATATTCTGTTTATACAGCAGACTCCTCTTCCAGCCACAGATGTTTCCGGCACCTGGTTAATTTCTCCAGGAAAGGCCAATGCTCATTAAGATTCCCAAGTCCCAGAGCTAAGTTTTATGAGTGGGGAAACTGAGGTACTGAAACTGGTTATGGGATTGGCTCATATCACGGACGTAGGACTCTGGCCAACACAACTGGCGGGTCCTAGGAATGGGGCAAGGTCTCTCTCCCGGGGACTACCTGACTCTCCAAAGTGGCTGAGACTTCTCAGACCCCCTACTCCAATTAGGCTTAAGAAGCATTAGAGGGACCTGAGACTCTGCTGGGAGAGAACCCGTTTTCACAAAGGAGAGACTTGAATCAGGAAACCAGATGCTGCTTCAGGGCGAAAGAAGTTTGGCAGCATGAGAGCTGTGAGTCGGAAGGCTGCAGTCTGTCAAAGACAAGCGGCGCGATGTGGAAACAGGGTCTCTTTTCTTTCTTTCATGAGCTGGTTTCTTCCGTCCCTTGAGTGGCCTGTATTGAGGTTGTCTCTCCGGAGAAGTATCCTGGAACCAAATAGATTCCCATCTAGATGGTTGTGATATCATTTGTCTCTTGCAGTCTTACTGAACAGTAGTAACCAACTGGGAGGGCACAGCAGAACCTCCAGAAGTGTCCCCAGCAGGGCTGGAGGAGTGGGAGTGTTAGGTTTAGTTTGAATACACTTTTTAATATTATGGTTTAATTTTGTATTGGGGAAAATTAAAATAAAAAGGGAATCTGTTGATTTTGTAACTTGCCCATCTTGGCACTTGCCAAAAGGGAAGCTCAATCAAATTTTCTTGGTCACTTGGGATAACTAGTCAGTCTAAAAGTTGTTGGGAGATAGGGAGATTTTAATGTTTATCAAAGGAAGGCTGAAATAAAAGTAGGCTCTTTCCTAGTTGCCTGGCTAAAACAACAAGCTCAGAGTGAGGGGATTCTGGACACAGTCACAGCGATAATGTGGAGACTAAAAATAATAAAATGCCTTGTCTTTGGAAGGGCTGATGCCAGCTTTTATCACGGACAAGAAAGGTTAGCAAGTGGGCTTTGCACTGTGGATGGAAAGCCAACTGATTTGGTTTTACCAGAACTGGTGAGAGCCGGGAGTGTCAGTGCAAGAGCATGTCTATCACTATGACCTCAGGCCCCAGAAGCCCGACTCCAGCAAGTAAGTCACAGATATTCCCTGGTGATGCGAGGTCCAAGCTAAGCAGGACCTCAACAACTCAGGATGCAGAGGTCAGACAGCCCCTGGCACGGTTCAAAAGGTTTATCAGCTCCTTCTTTGAAAGGCTAGAAGGAGGAACAAGATGTCAGGAACACAACTTGTATTTCTGTATTGAATACAATACTTTGAAGCCATCAAGATTTGAGGGTTTTTATCACCACAGCAAAACTCTATCCTGATTAGCCTCAGTGTTCTCATCTGTAAAATGGGAGTAAGAGCAACCCTGTACTGCTATTGTGAGAAGGCAATAAATGAATGCTTAGAAATTGTGTGGTCAGTGCCTAACACATACAAGGTACTCAGTAAAATGTAGTGTTGGTGCTGATGTTGATAACAGCTTTTTTCTCCAGCCATGGGTATGGTCACTCTCACACTACAAAGGCTCTGAGGAATGGGGTACTGGTATCGATTCTATAGGGCATATTCCTGTTGTTGTTTTCCCAGAGGATGAATTAGATATGCTCTGATTCATCTACACTCTCTCAACTGATCTTCACCATGTCTGCGAGCATGTATTCATTTTACACATATATTTGAGCACCTGTTATATAGACACCAGGCCTTGTTCCAGGCCCTGGGGAAACAGTGGGGAATAAGCAGGAATTACTGCCTGTGTCAGTACGAGCCCTCCAGGTCCTTAGGAAGCAGATGCCCTTCGAGAGAGAAAGAGGAGGGAGCTGGAGGGGTGGGGAGAAACTTCTGATGGGCTTGTGAAGGGGAGAGGGCAGGGGGGAGCACAGGGTAGCAAGAGTCTCGGACTGCAGCCCGGTTCTGAGAAAGTTTTGGCCAGGTGAACAGGGAGCCCTTGAAGTGAAGTCGTCTACTGGAGGAGTCCCACATCTGGCAGGAACGAACTGCATTTTGTGCTGACCTTGATCAGTGGCTGGGAACAGCCCATGGGAAGCGAGGCCTTGGTGCAACACCATGGTGGATGCAGATGAGCACAGCGGCTGGGGCCAGCAGTCACTCACCCTCCCTGCAGCAGGAGACCTGAGGGGCTACCACACCGCTTTCCTGGCATGGACAGTCTGGAGGGGGAGACGGGCATTAAACAAATAGTCACGTGAGCAATCAGTGATTTGCAATTGTGATTAGAGCCACGGAGGAGAAGTATCGGAGACCACAAGGTGGTATCACAGAGAGCCTGGTGTTATGAAAGTCGGGAAGGCTTCCTGGAGGAAGGGATTTCCTGGGGCTGAGGGTGGAAAGATGAGCAGTAGTTGGCCAGGTAAAGAGGGGCTAGAAGAGTATTCCAGAGAGAGTGAGAGGCTGGGGCTATGGACCTTCGGCAGGGGGACGGGAGAGTGAGAGGGAGAGAATAGAAAAGAGAGAAGGGTAGAGATAGCAGAGATGATGTCTGACAAATTGTCATAGAAATTCTGGGGGTTTAAAAAATTCCCTTATGTTCTCTCCTTTGGGATTCAGTGGTTCCATTTTTTTCCCAGGAAAAAGACCCCCACTCCCACCCCAAGCATACATTCTAAGGAGACCCAACCCAGACCTCGTACATAAAGTATCAGAGAAGTCTGGGTTTATCTGCTTCTCAGGGGGGCATTGGGACATGCAGGTCTTATTGATGAGACTTTATCAAATCCTTGACACCAAAGGCCTCTCGGTGTTAGGAGAAGTCCCAATGATCTCTATTAAAAAATGATGAAATGCCAAAACAGGTTATAAAATTAGTCTTGCGAGTGTATCTCAGGGACACACTATGACACGCTAATGTTTGGAGACTGACAGCAAGAGTCCAAGCATGAGGCCGATGGCATCTCACCCACCCAACCCTGCTACCTCCTAGCCACAGGCCCTGTTGAGTCTTCGGCGTGTGAGTGGCTCGTGGACACTGACAAACAGGTTCGTGCAGGACGGTGTTGAGTGAGAAGGGACCAGGAGATCGTCCAGATTTCTTTTGAGCCTTTTTCTGAAATCCATGGCTTTTCTTAAACTCTTTAAACCTTAGCTGATTTCTAAAATAGGCTAATGTCCTTAAAACCTGTTTCCCTTCATCTATTCACCCCAGCTGGACCCTCTGACCTTGATAATCAAGGGCACCTGGCATTAGAGCGTCTCATGATTCCTGGCCTCTCCGGACAGGAGGACCCACCTTGAGCTCTGATGTTGTTTGTTTCCATTTAGTTCCCGTGATCCTGCTGAAGGCTGTTGTCCTCTTCTGCCTTAAATATATTAGCAATACGTGTAAATCTCAGCAGCTTTCCTTTGGAGGAAAATAACATTTCTAATATTAAAAGAAATCAGTTCTGCATGATGAAGCGTTCAATTCCGTTTTCTGCCCGTCTGTGCACCTGAAGAATGTTTCTTACTAGATTAGAATTTGTCTTAGGCTGTATTAGCCTCTAGTGTTTTATCTGCTCTTTTTTGTGGGGAAGACTCCCTCCCACGCACCCTCCGTAGCTCATTTCCAAGTCTGTATATCTCGTGCATCTGCTGTTGCTTTACCAAGGCCTGAGTAGCTGCTGACAGTGATTGGCAGAAAAGCGTTTCCAAGAATATTAAAAAAACAAACAAACGAAAAGAATGAGAAAGAAGGAGCTGAGGAAAGAGGGAGAAAAGTGTATCAAGTGGAGAACTTTTGCTGAAGGATGACAAAGAACCAATAGGCCTCTACTTGCTTCATATGATTGATTGTACAGATCAAAATGTTGGCCCTTTGAGTTACAGCTACCAGCTGGTATTTGCTGCATCACCCATATGACACCCTTACTTGGAACCGATAAATCCTGTATTCAAAGTGCTGATCAGGGATTTTCTTGCTCGCATTTTTCAGCCCCTACTGTTCTTGGCTTTTAAGCACAAGAATTCGGGGTTTGTAAAGGAAGGAAGCGTGGATATGGGGACACTGTTGTTTCCATTGCATGCCCAACCATGTCAGCTGTGGTTTAGTCAAGATTTAGGAGTTAGACACGATTTATGAGTCAGAATGCCTAGGTCCAGAGACAGTGGGAGGGCCAGCTCTCGCCTTCTAATCGTTGTGTTGTCTCTCCTCTCCTTCCCACTATCATTCCTTTTGGGAGAGAAATCTTAGGTAGTGTCTATATAGCATTCGAGAAACCATGTGGAAAATGTAAGCCCCAGAGAATAATAATCCTCCAGGTGCTGCAGGTAGATGACTTTTGTGACCTGATCTTTCTAAAAGGGAGCCCTGAAAATGGTCCTCCCCCTGCTACAAATGCTTCTGTGTTGGCCTTTATTGCTTCCTGGATACACCCCACCTTGAGCTCTGATGTTGCCGCCGGCAATTTGATGGGCCAGGAGTTCGGTGAACCAGCCCCCGCAATACCCTCTAGCATCCTCTGGTGCAGCTTCCTTTGCACACACCTTATGTGCCATAAGAGATGTCAAGCAAGGTCCCACCAGGAAAAGAGGAACCCTTGTGAATTCTTGAAACAGAGGGGACTGAATGCAGGGAATTGATCAGACAGGCACAAAAGGGCTGAGAAGCCATCAAGGGATGATGTGGCCACCCAGAGATTAGGCAGCAGAGAGTCATAGGTGTAGGGACAAAGGCCACAGATGGGGCTTCGGGCACCTGGCAGAAGCAGGGACCACGTGGGCCTGTCCAGCAGGAGCCACGGATGGGACAGAGCTGTCTGAGTCAGGGAAGAAGGGAGAGAAATATCCTGGCTTTTTCTTTCTCTTTCCTTCCTATCTTAGTCTGCTCAGGCTGCCGTAATGGAAATACCACAGCCTGGGTGGCTGAAACAACAGACATTTATTTTCACAGTCCTGGAGGCTGAAAGTCCAAGAGCAAGGTGCTGCTGTCAGGGTTGGTTCCTGATGAGGCCTCTCTTTTTTTTCTTTTTTTTAAGATGTCGGGGGTAGGAGTTTTATTAATTAATTAATTAATTTTTGCTGTGTTGGGTCTTCATTTCTGTGCAAGGGCTTTCTCTAGTTGTGGCAAGCAGGGGCCACTCTTCATCGCGGTGCGCGGGCCTGTCACTATCGCGGCCTCTCTTGTTGTGGAGCACAGGCTCCAGACGCGCAGGCTCAGTAGTTGTGGCTCACGGGCCTAGTTGCTCTGCGGCATGTGGGATCTTCCCGGACCGGGGCTCGAACCCGTGTCCCCTGCATTGGCAGGCAGATTCTCAACCACTGCGCCACCAGGGAAGCCCAAGGCCTCTCTTTCTGGCCTGCAAACTGCTGCCTTCCTGCAGTGTGTTCACATGGTCTTTCCTCTGTGTATGCAGAGAGAGAGAGCACGCTCTGGTGTCCCTTCCCCTTCTTATGAGGACTCCAGTCCTATCAGATTAGGGTCCTACCCTTTCGATCTCATTTCACCATAATTACCTCCTTAAAGGCCCCACCTCCAAGTACAGTCACATTGGGAGTAAGGGTTTAACATATGAATTTTGAGGGGACATAATATAGTTGTTTACATTTCCTATCTCCTACCAGCACCTCCATGGGCCAAGTCAGTGGCTGATGTGGGAACCTGGGAAGTGCAGCCCATTGGGGCCAGGGGCTGTGTGATATAGGACAAAGCATCAGGTCATTGTATGTGCGGTGTTGTACATGAGTAGTGGGTTTACGCTCAGAACTGGGGTTCCATTTGAAGAGAAATGGGAGAATGGATTACTGTTGGGCAACCAACAGTGTCCACCTTAGAGTGATATTTAATCTCTTTATGCTTCTGGAACTAATGATGTTTCTTGCCTTGTTCATGATTTCGCTTTGCCTGGAACTTTCCCTACCCCCATTTTCTCTTTGCTAGCCCTTTGCCTGGCCAAGTTCTCACCATCAGTGCCATCTCCTCTATAGCTTATAGGTTTTCATTAATTTGACACATATTTATTAAGTACTAGGCACTGTTCTAGGCTCTGGTGACATCAGAATCAACAAGGTTCCTGCCTTCATGCAGCTTACATTCTATTGGCAGGGGGGAGCAATACATAATAAGTGAGTAAAGACATAGTATTTCAGATGGGAATAAATAAAGGGGAAAAATCAATCAGGGTAAGGAAGACAGGGAGTGCTGTAGGTACAGGTAGTATGTTGATTTGATGCTAGATTGGCCAAGAAAACCTCAGAAATAAGTAGTGTCTAAGCAGAGAAGTTAAGAACAGGAGTCTTGGGGCTTCCCTGGTGGCGCAGTGGTTGAGAGTCCGCCTGCCGATGCAGGGGACACGGGTTCGTGCCCCGGTCCGGGAAGATCCCACATGCTGCAGAGCGGCTGGGTCCGTTAGCCATGGCCGCTGAGCCTGCGCGTCCGGAGCCTGTGCTCCACAACGGGAGAGGCCACAACAGTGAGAGGCCCGCGTACCCCAGAAAAAGAAGAACAGGAGTCATGAGGGTTTCAGAAAGCTGAATAATGGCCCCCCAATTATATTCACACCCTAATCCCCAGAACCTGGGACTATGCTGCCTTACCTGGTGGAAGGGACTTTGCAGATGTCATTAATGATTTGAGATGGGGGAGATTATCTTGAGTTTTTTTGATGGACCCAAGGTCATCACAAGGATTTTTATAAAAGGGAAGCAAAAAGGTCACAGTCAGTCATAGGAGATATGACAACCAAACTAAGAAGTTGGAGTGATGTGAGGAAGTACCAGGAGTGAAGGAATGCAGGTGACCTTTAGGAGCTGGTAAAGATAAGAAGACAGATTCGCTTCTGAATCTTCCAGAAGGAATGAAGCTGTGCTGATTCCTTTATTTTAGATTTCCAGCCACCAGAATGGTAAGAGAATGCATTTATGTTGTGTTAAGCTGCTAAGTCTATAGAAGTTTGTTACAGCAGCAACAGGAAACTCATACAGTAGTCACTGGGGGAAGAGTATTGCCAACAGAGGAACAGAAGGTGCAAATGCCCTGTCGTAGGAAGGTACCTAGTGTGTTGTTCCAGTTATTGATTATTTCCACAGTTAAAAAATTCATTCACATTAAATCTTTTCTCAGACACTTGTCACAAGTTAAGCACTTTTCTTCATTCCCCACTCCCCACGCTTCCTGGGCCTACCTCTCTGTTAAAATTGCTTGTTTGTTTCTGTTTCTCCTCCTTGGATGATAAACTCCTTGAGTGCAGGGGCCTTATGTTTTTCATTGCTTTGTTCCCAGAGCTGACGTAGAGTAAATACTTAAAAAACTGCTGCATTTTAAAAGTGGAAGACTCTTCAGGAAACTTCCCTCCATTCGGATAAACCCATACGACCATACTATGGCCCATTGAGTAATATGGTAATACTCCTTGGGTATTATCTACCCATTGTGGTCTGAATATTTGTGGACTAGGCAAAGAAGTTTCTGATAGGGGCACAGACTGACTGTTCTCAAGGTTTTCAGAACTCTCAGCTGGGATATGACATATTTGATCAGGTTCCCTCTTCATCCATGGGGGAGGGTAGGCCTGTTCTTTGTGTGAGGGGTGTTAATGGGGTCACTCATTAATGGTGATGGGGTGGAGGGGACCACTATGTCTGGTGAGGGGAGACTTAGGCCCTCAAGGTCATCACCCCATTAAAGACTTTGCTGCTTAGTTCCTGTGTAATCCTTTCTGAGCCCAGCTGCTGTGGTAACTGGGGAAGTTATCAAAATCCTCCTGTAGGTCTGAGGATGCACCCTCCCCGCCGTGCATCTCCCTGGGGTGGTCTTTGGCTCTTGTCTGCGTCCCAGCTCAAGCACAAGCCTCACCAGCCGGGGAGAGGCACTTTCATCAGAACCTTGGAAACTATTCAGGGGGATTGTATGCTGATTTTCGGGCTGTCTGCTTACCAGCATCTTCATTACTTCACACTCTAAATACTTGAAACTGCCATTGGGTCACCCTTAGCTCCCTGCAGTTAACCATTGGCTTTGAAAATCAAGCTGTGCTCAGCATTTCAGTGATGACTACAGATGCAGGGAAGGAGGTTGAGGCTCTCAAGTTAAGACAATTGTTATTGGAGGAGGGAGAGAGGGAGGGAAGGCGTCAGAAGGAAGATGAGTGTCTGGGTGTGGGTGCAGGGGAGAGGGAAGGGGAACAGGAGAGAAAGTCCAGAAGTGTAGGGGACGGCAGGGGATGGTCTGAACACTGGTCGTGGGGACAGGACAGGAAGAAAGAGCTCACAGGCAGTGGGGAAATGCAATGAGGACTTGGCAAAGGTGTGCTGGGCATATGTGTACACATCGGTTTTTGTGTTGCGGCAGCACTTAGAGGTGGAGGAAGGCTGGAGGGATGTTTATAGAGCACCAGAAGCAGAGTGAGGATCTCTACATTTGTTATCTCTTAGATCTCACTCCAAACGTGTATGTGGCAGGCATTAGTCTCATTGTGTTTTTATATTTTGGCTGCGCCGTGTGGCATGTGGGATCTTAGTTCCCCAACCAGGGATCGAACCTGTGCCCTCTGCAGTGGAAGCATGGAGTCTTAACTGCTGGACCGCCAGGGAAGTCCCCATTATTCTCAGTTTTACAGGTTTTACAGGTGAGGAAATGAAGGCTCAGAAAGGTTAAGCAACTGACCAAGAGGGCACGTGGCTAGTCAGGGCAAATGGCAAGTCAGGATTCAAACCCAACTCGTTCTGAGTGTAGACCTGTGGCCCACTCGACTACTTATCATACATTTAAAAAGCTAACACAGCTTATCATACATTTAAAAAGCTAACACACGTTGGGCAGTGGATCTGCCCCTTGGAGTTTCAGAGCCCTGAATAGGCTAATTCAGGCTGCAGTGACAAATGATACCATCTCAGTGACCTACAGACCAATGGTTTATCTTGCACTCGTGCTTCGTGTCCATTGTGGGTGGCTGCAGTCCATGATGCAGACTGATGGAACAACCTCTACCTTGAAAGTCGTGTTGCTTGTAGTGAAAGAAAAACAGAACATGGCAAACTCTCAGCTGGCTCTTAAAGTCTCTGCTTGGGAGTGGAACACAACTCCTTTGCTCATGTTTCTCTGGCAAAATCAAGTGGCACTGTCAAGGCTGCTGCCAATGGGGCAGGGTCGTAAGTCTTCCCCCAGGGACGGCATTAAATGCTTTTGAATATCAATATATCTGAACACAGGCAACGAAGAAGTTTCTATGGGACTTCACCATTCCCTGAGACCATCTGGCCCTGGGTGCGGCTGGTGCATGGCTGGTTCCAGGTGGTCTACACCAGAACAGGAACAGTAGATGGGAAGAGGGGCAGAAAGACTGTCTTAAGACCAGGAGCTGTGTTACCATGGGGTTACCTAACCCCTTGATCCTGTTTCTTCATTGGTAAAGTGGGGGTAATAATATCATGCTCTCAGAGCTGTTGAGGATCAAGGGAGATTGTAGATACATGGTTGCACGTATCAAGCGGTCAATAAATGTTATGTTTCTCAACCAGCCACTCATCCCGGCTCAGCAAGGACTAAACAAGGGAGGAGGTCACATTTTGAAGGTGAAGGAGTTTGGCAGATATACAGGTGATTGAAAGTCCTTACAAGCAAGGAGATGAAAGTGAAAGGAATGAAAAATTAGAGGATTCAACAGTGGAATCGGTAGCCGGTGGATAAAGTGTTGATTGTAAGCGGTCATTGGTGATGCAGCAGAGCTGGTTGTGCATGGCTTCCTCCGAAAAGCTTGTGAGAACTGAATAGTGGCTCATCTGCCTGCATTGCTAGAGGCAGACTTCCATGAAAGGCTGGTGAATGGACAGCACATGACTGGAAGACCAGTGCAAGGTGGAGCCTTCTTTCCGTCACCTCTCTGAGGACACTCTTGAAGCAGAAATAAAACGCTAAGAGACAATGGGAACTTGTCTGTCAGTCCCTCACTCAGAGCAGAGCCCTGGGATTCGTTATTTTCTGCAGCGCCGTGGATGATCCCAGCATCACTTGTGCATATGTTTGGCAGTTTCATGGAGCTTCTTTCACAAAATTCTGAGAACCCAAATGAATCAAGCTACTCAGAGACTCATTTTATAAAGGCAAGAACCGGCTTACTTATCTGTTGCTATTTTGCAAAGTTGTTGATGTATTTTTCCCTTGGCTGGCAAGGTTTTATGGTATCCATTGGTCAAGAGTTTTGGATAACCAGCCTCACTCCACCATCCTTCAAGATGCTGTCATCAGGAGGCCTTCCTACCACCCATTACTAGATGTGTTCTCCTGTATTTTTGAGGCTGTGGAGCAATTTGTCTGGACTTTCCTGGGGGTGACCTTGAAAAAGCTGCTTACTCTCTTTTTCTTTTTCTCCTTACTATTGTTTATTTTTAGAGTTTGGTAAACATTACTCCATATCAAGCTTCTTTGTGGTTTCTTCTAATATTCTCTGCTCTAAACATGACAGGTACCAGTCAGGGTCTCAGTAGGAATCATAATCATATCGTGTAGATTGAGGAGTCTTTAATAAAGAAACTGTTTATAAAGGCTTGGGAAGGATGTAGGGCAGCCACAAGGAGTGTTGCAAATCTCTGAACCGAGTAGCAGTAGGTACTGGTCAAACCCCTAGGTCTGGAGGGGCGAAGAGGGTGTATCAGTTGATTTTTGCTGTGGCAATAGACAGCCTCAGTATCTCAGTAGCTTATGACAACAAACATTCATTCCTTGTGCGTGTTACCTGAAGGGTGTAGGCTGGTGGTGGTTCTGCTTGACTTTGCTGGCCTCGGCTGGGTTCACTTGGGCTCAGCTGGGCTTAGCTAGGCTTGGGTGACCTCCATATATCTTCTCATTTGAGAACCCAGGCTGACAGTAGTCTTTCACTGAGACTATTCTCATGATGGAAGGCAAAATAAGAGGGGCGGAGCCAGACCATGCAAGAACACATATAATGCTTCTGCTCTGATGAGATGAATGTCATACCTGCTTATGTTCCATTGACCAAAGCAAGGCAAATGGCCAAGTCCAAAATAATTAGCAGGGTGAGGGTTATACTCTTGCGAGTGAAAATGGAAATTTGTGAACAAATGATACAGTCGATCACGGGGAGGGAGTGATTACTGGAACCCGGAGAGAGAGAGAGAGCTGTGAGGAGATGGCTGCCTGACAGGAGCGGTGACTGCATCGAGGGAGCCGTCAGCCATGGAGCACAGGAGAGGGAAATGGGGGAATAAATGCCTCCCTCTCTCCAGTCTCTGGCCAGTTCTTCCTGTGTCTGTACCCAACTAGAAACCAAAGGCAAGAACGCTTTCTCTGTATCTCTGCTGGTCAGTTTCCTGGGACAGACAGCAGGGTGGAAAACATTAGAGAGTAAATCTGGGGAAGCAAATGGAAGACGATTTGGTTCTTACTCAAGGGCATCATAATCTGATTCATGGTAAGAATATTAACATTGCAGAAAATGTACCACAAGCATTTCTTAAAAACCAGCAACTCCTCATTCCTAAATGACTTAGGAGGAATTCCAGGCTGATGGTTCATAAAGTTAAAATGGGGGAAAAAATTAAGAAGGCAATAAATCTTCTGGAGATTATGCTATAAATCTAGGGGAAAACCCTTCTGGGTGATGTAAGGCATAACCTTTAACAGCTAATAGTCTAAAAACTGTTTGCATCTGACCATTCTGAGTGCCTAAGTGGTTTCCATTCCAACAATGTCATTTATCTTGTGATATTTACTTTATTGTGGTAAGTTGCAAAGTTTTTTTTTCCCTCAGTGCGTCTGTGATAAAATAAACTCGCCTGAGTGAGATGAATGCCAGCCTATTAACAAATGTCACTTAGACGGGGATGGAGCTAAGCTGGCCCAGCAAGAGATGTAAGAGGTTTGCACTCCTCAACACCAATCTGGAGGAGATGATCATCTCCACATTTATGTGTTCTTACAGCCATGTGATGTAAGAGTTCTAAATTCTGAAAGATTCTTGAGCATGATGGTGAAACAGGGCAAGAGATCTTTGCAACGCCCTGTATCTTTCCATTAACCTTTCTCTCCTCAAATTTTCCTCCAATTCTTCCAGAATATGGGACTCTCATGCTTCCCCTGGTTGTCTAGATGCCCTAGACTCCAGGACCTGGAGTTTCCCATCAGGTCTGCTTTCTGTAGAGGGAGAAGGATGCTCAGGATCTTCTGCCCATATTCTCACCTCCTCCCAATAATGGTGCAGAATTCTGCCTGTCCTCCCATTGTTCTTTCCACCCATTTTCTAGCTTCCTCTTTCTCACCGCAATACAAGAGAAAGAGCTATGACTCTGGGTGGTCAGGTCCTGAGACATCGATGGAACTCATTGTTCATTCTCTCTCTGCCTGCTTCCTATGTGTATGATAAGTTCTCCTACGGATCCTGCCCCCAGGTGGTAACCACACCCAAGGACCCCTGTTACAGGTTGGCCATCCTCATTCATTTGGCCGCCCAGGTCAGAAGCTTGGGGTCTGCTCAGAGATCCCACCGTCTCTGTTGGAAGGGGAAGAAGCCTAAACTTCATGCACCTCCTCCATTGACCTTAGAAGCCACGTTATTGGAGTGTCAGAGGCTTGTTCTGTTTTTAAAAGAATAATGTTTTGTTTTTATTTGATAGTTGTTGCTGTGTGAATGCTTTCTTAGCCAACAACTCCAGAGGAGAGGGGGAGTTGGGAGTAAGATTTGGGTACCAAACCCGATCCCAAACCTAAGCCCTTTCCTTAGGCTTAATTTCATTCCCCCTTTCCATCCCTACAAAATGTAGTTGAGTGGATACCAAGCACAGAGGACTTAGTGTTGAAAGAACTGGGTTCTAGTACCAGCCTTGCCATGAATTCAACTCGGAGATGAAACTTCGGGTGAATTATTTAATGCCTCTGAACGTTTTCCGTTATCAGACAGGATTTAGTTGTAGCTAACGTAAACCAACTTAGCTATTTTTAATCAGAAAGGGAATTAGGTGCTCATAAAATCCTTGAATGGTTGGGAGAGTGGGCTGAGACTTCAGGAGTGACGTCCAGAATCATCCTGCTTGGGTAGCTACCACCTCAGCCTCAATCATGAAGCTAGAAAATCAGGAAGCTGACACAGCAAATGATGGGTCCAGGAATACACTCTCTGGGTTGTAATCCAAGCATAGATTTCAACGGCAACAACTGCCTTCGGAACTATGCCACAGCTTCCAGATCCACCTCTGCAAAACATGAACTCTAAAACTCCTTCTCTTACCTCCGTGAAGTCAGCAACTGGATATTGGGACTTCAGGCATTGCTACTGCAGGAAACCCAGTGCCGCCATGAAGCTGATCAGCAGCAACATCAGAAGGATCTGAAATGAGACCTTTACCTTCATTACATGTAACAAATGTCATGCAGTTATATACGGTCGGCCAACCTAATTCACGTTCAAATTTTAGCTATAATAGATGATGGGAAATACCGTTTTTAATTTTTTCAGTCTTTGCAGTTTTAGAAGACATGCCAGGATAGTGGGTCTAGAACTTTTTTGCCTGGAGACCAAAGTTAAAAATACATTTTAATCAGCCCTCAGATTTGTGTATGTGTGTGTGTGTGCACGTGCACGCATGGGTTCACATTTTATGAAACAGTATTAACTTTATATGTAATGCGCTTTTATACTTTCTATTCTATTCTGCTCAACTCTGCTCCACCCTACCCAACCCGATGCAACTCTACTCTAGCTAATTCTGTGCTATTCTATCTCATGCCATTCATCATGTTTCATTCCGCCCCATTCCATTTTATTTCATGATTTTAAGAAAGCTTGTTGTGATAAATGACTTTTAGATTTCCTAAGGGACTGTAGTCTCGCGTTGATAAACCCTGTGCTAGAGTGAGAGGGGTTGCTGGCCCTAGTGTACCATATCCATTGCATAGGGGCTTTCCTGGAAAGGCGTTTCTGCATTACGGAGTTCTAGATTCCGTAAGGTGGCACCGTCTTGGCTCCTAGATCCGAGAACCTCCTCTACTTTCACAAGTTGCTGCAATGGTTTGATATGACAAATCACTGAATGTGTGTTAACTGGTTGGACTGCCTTTCTTCTCAAAGAGGATGTACGAGTTTTCACACTGGTCTCCTCCGATTGTTTCCTTACTCCTTATTCCAATGCAGTGTTCTGAACGGTGGGGATTATGGAAGTGGGAACGCATTTCTGAACCCAGTGATCACACCATGGAGGAGGCCATCTATCACTGCCATGCTCTTCTTTCTCGCTACGAGGTGGTTGGTGGGATGGAGATTTTATATGGGTCTCTGAAACCTGCAGTGGGAAGATGTTTTAACTGTGAGTCTTTTCCTGGCATGGTCTTGAAAGTTCTTTTCAAGAGTCTTTTCTTCTCAGTCTGCCAGCAGGCACTCAGACCACGCATGGAATAACTCAGCCCCTGTGCTGTTTCCTAGTGAGGGGCTCACTGCCTTGGGTACCACCAGCTTGGCTTCCAAAACATGAGGTGAGAGAGAGAGATGATGGTGATGATGACGATGATGATGACGACGATAAGCACAATCTTCATTTCCATACTGTTCTAACTAGAAGAGAGTTCTTTCTCCTTATCTGCTGATTCAGTGCATTAACCACATTTTCCCTCTTGATTATTCATGATTTCTAGATCTAATACTTAAGGTTAGTTCCTAATCCCTCCTCTTCCATCTAGTAAACTCCTATTTATCCTTCAAAACACCAGTACCAATTTCACCTTTTTGGGGGAAGCTCTGAGTCTCCTGGGCATCGCCCCTCCTCTGTGCTCCCACAGCACCATTTACATTTCTTTGTAGTTATTATTGCATCTCATGATTTGTTCTGCCTGTGCCTTCTCTTAGGTTAATCATTGTGAATACAGAGCTGTGCCATTTTCATTTTTGTGTCCGCAATGCTTAGTTCTCAAATAAATGTTGAATAAATGAAGAAATGAGTAACTATCCCAACAGTTCCCTTCCAAGCCTGTTTGTGTTTTGTTGAAAATAGTTTCTTCGTGCATGTAGCTTTAAAAATGTTAAATGGGACACAACAACTTCTTTTTAATAGAATTTTTTTGGTAATATTATGATTCAAAAAACAAAAAAGGAGGAGATACAAAGAAGACAGATTCTTCCTTTCTGGGAACCTCCACCTAGAAGTGGAGACCAGAAATAACAATATAGAACTAACAAAAGCCTTTACTGAGCACTTAGCCATGAGCCAGACCTACAGTGGCTGCTCTTCAGTCATGACTTTTTTTTTTTTTTCGCGGTACGCGGGCCTCTCACTGTTGTGGCCTCTCCCGTTGTGGAGCACAGACTCTGGACGCACAGGCTCAGCAGCCATGGCTCATGGGCCCAGCCACTGCGTGGCATGTGGGATCTTCCCGGACCGGGGCACGAACCCGTGTCCCCTGCATCGGCA
The DNA here is from genome assembly GCF_039906515.1 of Pseudorca crassidens. Taxonomy (NCBI): domain Eukaryota; kingdom Metazoa; phylum Chordata; class Mammalia; order Artiodactyla; family Delphinidae; genus Pseudorca; species Pseudorca crassidens. The sequence continues at coordinate 22,430,052 of NC_090312.1, forward strand.
GGCGGACTCTCAACCACTGTGCCACCAGGGAAGCCCCCAGTCATGACTTTTAATCCTCATGCTAGCCCATCCTGGCATTACTATCTTCATTTTGCAGGTGAAGAACCTGAAGACTGGGGAATCTAAGTCGTAAGAGCATCTCACTTACTGGTGGGAGAGGTGGGGATGGTAGGGTATGTGCCGAGAAGCTCTTGTCCACTTCTAATACCACAGACCTTCCCCACCTGTGTTGTGACTTTACATCTTGACTCTGAGAGAAAGCAGTATAAAAATATGTCTCAATCATAACAACATAAAATAATATGGCACTCGAATTAGCTCCATGTACTGTACAATATAAGGCATATTCATATTTGTTTTTAGAGTAAATATTGCCAATTCTTTTTTGGTTATGATAAAAACTCAAGACAGGCACAAACCATGGTCCCCACAAATGGTGAGTGATAACCTCTTTTCCATGTTAGAGTCATTCCCCTTCTCTGTGAACGCTTTTTTCTTCCCACTCCAGGTATGTTTTTCCCATCAGTCTTTGTGATACAAACTCTTAGGTACCTCCTAATATCCAGTTCTTCTTTGTCCTTGGTAACAAGAACCCTGATTTTCAGCTGAACACATTGCTACCAGCTAAAGGACTATATTCTCCAGCTTCCCTTGCAGCTATGTGACTAAGTTTTGGCCAATAAGATAGATGCAAGTGGAAGTGATGGTGAAAATTGTAGAAAATGTGCTTAAAGAGAGAAAGTGGTCCCTTCTTCTGTTTTCTACCCTGTAGTCTGAAACTCAGATGTGATGGCTGGACCTCTAGCAGCCACCTTGGATGAACAGATAGTAGAGTAGAAGGCCAGTGGAATCTAGGTCCTGAAGTTGGAGAATCACTCTATCAGCCCTGGACTGTCTACCTCTGGACTTCTTTTTCTGTGAGAGAGTAAAATCTAGAGTGTTTAAGCTACTGTGAATGTGGATTTTTCTCTCACAGGTGACCACACCTAATTCTAACTGATGTAACCTCTCACTGGCTCACCAATGATTTTAACTTGTACAGGCATAACCTTGTTTTATTGTGCCTCACTATTGTGCTTCACAGGCAGTGCATTTTTTACAAATCTAAGGTTTGTGGCAACCTGGCATCAAGCAAGTCTATAGATGCCATTTTTTTCCAACAGCATTTGCTCACTTTGTGTCTCTGTGTCACATTTTGGTAATTCTTGGAATATTTCAAACTTTTCATTGTAATATATTTGCTATGGTGATCTGTGATCAGGGATCTTTGACGTTACTCCTATGACATTGTGTTTTAGACATAATGCTGTTGCAAACTTAATAAACTACAGTGTAGTGTAAACATACTTTTCTATGCCCCGGGAAACCAAAAAGTTCTTGTGACTTGTTTTCATTGTGATGCTGGCTTTATCGTGGTCTGGACCTGAACCTGCAGTATCTCCAAGGGGTGCCTGGATCTGTCAGACTCCAAGGTCTTTGTGAGGTCCAAGTGCTAAGTGCCTAGAGATGGGTCTGACACAGTGTTGTAGGGGGTCAGAAGGGGACACATCTCATTTCTTCTGGAGGTGGGTAGAATCTCTTTGAGCTGAGTAGCATACCAGTGTTCTAGTCTCAAGGTGAGCTCATTGCTTTGAGGCTCTCACACAGCAACTTGGGCTACAAAATGTAGGTTCCATTCACTCAGTTCTCAAGTGGGGCCCAGCCCAAGGACACCCTTACATTAGCTGCTGAGGGCTTGGCTAACTCTTAGCTTTCTCTTGACAAGGGCAGTGTGTGGAAATGTACCTCCTCACCTGAGACATCCTCATGCTGAGAGATACTGTCTCCTATGGTGCTGGTAGTCCTGTGGTCATAAATGGCAGGATGGGAGCTATAGAATCCAAGATGTGGAAGCCAAAAGAGAACTTAGAGACATCTACTCTAGCTGATTTATTTGAAAGATGAGGTAATGAGGTTTTTAGAAGTGGACTGACACACTAGAAAGGGACAGAGCTGGGATAATGACATGTTTCCAACTTTCTAGTTTGGTGTTTTTCTCGAGCATGGTATTTGATGTTGCCTGGTATTTTAGTCCAGATTCCCCAAGACGTAGATGCCATGACAGTATTAAATGTGCAAGAATTTTCTTAGGAGAAACGCCTGTATTAGAGAAAATGGGGAGGGAGCTGGAAAAGCTCGGGAGAGTTGACAGACTGTGATACAAGTCTGACTCAAGTGAAGAAAAGAGGGAGGGAAGTTTGGGCGGAAATGTCCTAATGTCCTAGCCTACTGTCTAGCCTAAGGAAGCCCCAGTAAGGCTGCTGGTAAGTCTCTGAACCACAGTTAGCCATCACAGGAGACCCGTGTTTCCCGGAAATAGGTTGGCCTTGGTATCCCTAATGCACCAGCAGCTCCCAGGAATTGTGGCCTCAGCACAAATGCAGCAGTGGATTTCAGAGCTGCATCCCTTGGTGAACTATGCTCCTTGTAATAGTTAGAGGTCTACAAGATATGTTCCCATGGCCGCCACACCTGGCATCGATCCTTTGCCAACCTTTTTTATCCTAAATATCATTTATGCTGGTGTGCATCCAGTCTGTGTTGTTGTAGAAAGTAGGGAGATAGGTACACTCTTTGTGTGGGGACTGACATGGCTGAATCTTCCATTTCTCATAACTTTGCAGTGGATTTTGAGCCATGCAGCTAAAGCAATCGAGGTGCCCCCTTTGATGGGGAGAGGTCTAGTCCTTGAACCTCACAGTCATGGCCTTAAAGGTAAACCATGGAATCAAAGCAATGGCATTACCTGTTTTTTCCACATTTGTTTGGAGGCAAGTCAACAGGATAGCTGGCTAAGCTCACTGACATTTTCTAGAAAGTTGTATTAAGTGAGAACTTATGCAAATTCCAAATACAGCCATGTGGCTACTTCTTCATCGTTGGATTTCCATGTTTCTCTGCTTACTCCTTTAAGTCAGGGTTGCTGCAGGGCAGATGGGGGACAGAAACATGTGTTGTGTACTGTGGATTCTGAGCCTCACATGTGATCCGCAGAGCACGACAGAGCACCTGGTGGAACTCAGAGACTCAAGCTGCATAGGGTCTGCCCACATTGCCTCGGCTCAATGACTACCCAGCATTCTCCAGACCCAGAACTCCTGTGGGTGGAGCACGTGTGCCCTGTGGAAGAGGTAAGGGTCTCCGATCGGACTTGGCCACGTGGAAAGAAGCAAAGTCTGCAACAGCAGGTACTGCCTACCTAACTCCCTGTTTTCTGCTCCTGCATGCTGGTGTTCATATTGCCAGAAGGAGGGGTGAATTTACTTTACATTCAATAAACATTGATAGCGCACCACTTATGCGGGGCCACAGAGATGAACAGAACATGATTTTCATCCTCAGGTAGCTCACAATATGGTGGGTTGATGGTTCCTAAACAGAGAAGTAAATCCAGTTTGATGTGGGCAGTGTGAGTGGAATGAGAGAGAGAGAGAGACATGTGTTACCAGACATCAGAGGAAGAGCATCCAACTCAGGCTGCAAGTCTCAGGAGAGTCTTTCTGGAAGAAGCAGTATCTTAGTCTTAAAGGAAAAGCAGAAGTTCACCAGTTACGGATGGGCTGGGAACGTGGCTGGAGCTAGTGAGAAAGCAGAAGGGTGATTGAAAGAGAGAAGTAGGTGGCTAATCAGTGCAAGGCCTTCCATGACTCAGAGGCAGAACAAGGAGTTTAGATTTTATTTTAAGTGCAAGGAGAAGCTGTGGGCATTTGTCACACAAGGGAGTAAGATGATCTGAGTTTTGTTTTAGAATTTTGCACTGGCTGCTCTGTGGAGAATGGATCATGGGAAGGCAAGAATGGGAGCAGGGAGACCCATTTTGCTAGTTTATAATAGTCATGGGAAAGGAGAATGGTGGTCTGGATTAGGAGAGTAACCAGAGAGGTGGATATAAGTTATCAAGCTCATGACATTTTGGAGGACGTGCCTATGGATCTAGAAGACAGATTGGATGTGCGTATGGAAAGGGCAGGGTGTGATGAAAGAAAGGGAGTGATTGAAGATGACTCTTAGGCTTTTGGATACATGCTGGTCCCTTTTACTGAGATAGAGAGGCACAGATTTTGGAAGCAGAGCAGGAAATCATGAGCTTTCTTTGGGAAATGCTGAGTTTGGGGTGGCCTGCTAGACATACAAGCTGAAGTGTCAGATAGGCAATTGCATATATGACTCTAGCTCAGAGCAGAGGTCAGGACTACATGGTAAATTCAGGGGTCATGAAGACATTGGGGCCATTTAGAGCCCCAGGCCTGCGTGAGTCACCAGTGAAGAGATAGTGTAGACCAAGAGGCAAGGCTGTAACAGGGTTGGGTGCACTGACATTTGGAGTTCAGAGAGGCATGTTGAGAACACGCCAGGCAGTGTGCTGGTACTTGGCAGACATTTTATTCAGCCACTTAGCCTCCATGTGTTCGTAGTAGACCAACAGTCATCTCTCTGCTTTGCTTCTCAGATCTGACCCTAACTGGGTAATCTAATCCGCACTGCTCAAGCATTTCTAAACTGTTGGCTGAATCAAATAAAGGATGACCCTTTTATGACTGTGAGTTTTGACAATAAGAGGGTGGCTTCCTAGAACTTACTGTGAGAAGAAAGAAACCAGACAGGCAGCTGGGGGAGAGAGGGAAGCATTTGACTAAGAGGAAGCCTCCTCACCTCATCTGATAGAAATGCTTGGCAATTAACCCATGAAGAAAGGAAACCCAGGAGCATTACTGCTGCTGGAAATATGAGGGGCATGCTGCCGTGTTCCAAATTTTTGTCTAATTTTGTCCCTGACCTTACACCAGTACAGAGAGAATGGGTCACTACACTACACCAGTACCGAGAGGATGGGTCACTACACTAGAGTGTGACAGATCAAAAAGAAGAGTTGTGGTTTTTAAAATTTTTGGCTCTCCTTATCTTACCTCCACTTTCTACTTCCAAATCAAGATGGCGCCTATGGATATAAATATATAACTTTGCCCTCAAGCTAATTGCATAGATCAGAAATCATGCAGCAAATCATCTTGAAATCTAAGGGGGTGCAGATTAGAAGTGAAGTTGACAATGTGTCATATAAGGAGACCTACACAGTGATTACTCCAGCAAGTGAAATACAGGTGACATCCTTTGGGTACAGCCAGAATTGTCATGTGCTGGCATCAGTAAGAGGTCAGAGAATGGACATTGACACTCAGTTTCTGTCTCTTGTAAGAACATACCCAAATGCTGATAATAAATACTGGAGTTCCCCTGTCTACCCCTTCTTTTCTTATACATTTATATTTGTGTACTTTTAACCATTTTAACAGGAAGATATATGTGGTCTATATTTTAGATCAGGGGTTCTCTGAATTCTGTATAGTTTCCATTTTTCTTTCTTCCAATAAATTCTAGACTCATAAGTAGAAGACCTGGGCTCTACCCTTTTCTCTCTTGCTAACTGATGATCCTGGATAAGTCATTTAGCCTTATTGAGTTTAAATTTCTTAACTAGTAAAAAAAAAGTGGGGGATTGGTGATGCTTGATGTAAAGGTTAGCCAATATTCCAGAAGCAGAAACCTTGTGAGTGTTCTGTAAAATTTGTATAGATACGGAGTCTTTTAAAAAGTTAATTAATTAATTAATTAATTTTTGGCTGCATTGGGTCTTCGTTGCTGCACGAGGGCTTTTTCTAGTTGCAGCAAGCAGGGGCTACTCTTTGTTGCGGTGCGTGGGCTTCTCATTGTGGTGGCTTCTCTTGTTGCGGAGCACGGGCTCTAGGGGCATGGGCTTTAGCAATTGTGGCACGTGGGCTCAGTAGTTGTGGCACACGGGCTTAGTTGCTCCACGGCATCTGTGGGATCTTCCCAGACCAGGGCTTGAACCCGTGTCCCCTGCATTGGCAGGCGGATTCTTAACCACTGTGCCACAAGGGAAGTCCTGCTAGGGAGTATTTATAAAGAATATAGAAAACCAGCAGGAGCATTTAGGGATCATGCTGTTCTGGGTCATCAGACAAAATATTCCATCCATGAGGTGGCTTAGGTTGTGAACTATTTTTTGTCTTTATAAACAGCCAATTAGATGCCCCAAAACGGATTCTCTTAATTGAAATAATAGAGAAATAGCAAAGTTTGCAAAAGGGCAGGAGTGTGAGTTATTTCTGCAACTATATCTAGAGTTAGCCAATGTTTTATTTTCATGAATTCTTTGGGATACCACACAGAAAGACAAATTTGGAGCACATATTCAACAAACATTTATTAAGCCCTTACTATGTGCCTCTGTGCTAGGCAGTAGAGATAAGAAAGCAAACATAAGAAGCTAGATGAGGTCCCTGTCCTCATAGAGATAACAGTCTGGTGGGAGATACAGACAAGGGAAGAGTCACAATGAAGTGTGGGAAGAACTTCCAGAGAAGAAATACAGAGGAGAGAGCCTAATTCAGATGTGGAGGGGACCACATCAAGGAAGGTTCTTAGTTGGCAAGGGCTACCATACCAAAATACCAGAGCTGGGTGGCTTAAACAACAGAGATATATTTTCTCACAGTTCTGGAAGCTAGAAATTGCAGATCAAGGTGCTGGCCAATTAAGTTCCTGGTGAGAACCTTGTACTTGGCTTGTAGATGGCTGCCTTCTCACTGTGCCCTCACACAGTGGAAAGAGAGAGAGAGAGAATGAGAGAGAGAGGACTCTCTGGAATCTCTTCTTATAAAGGCACTAATCACAGCATGATGGCCTCACCCTCATGACCTCATCTAAACCTAATTACCTCCCAAAGGCCCCGTCTCCAAATATCACCACATTGGGGCTTAGGGCTTCAGTATGAATTTGGGGAGGTGCACAATTCTGTGCATAGCAGGGGCTTCCTGGAAGAAGTGAAATCTGAGCTCACACCTCCTGAAGGAGTATATTGGGAAGGGGAGATTGTGTGGGGAGAGATTGGGGCAGAAAATGAGAAATGTTCCAACTGAGCATCCCAGATTACTCACATCCTGTGCTTTTAAGCAGGATGTTCTCACCACCTGGAGGCTCTTGTTTCCTCAGCCTCTGCCTGATGATCTTACACCTGTGTTTCTGCACCCCCGTCACATGGTCTCCTTCACACATGCTCCCCCACCCCCAGGCAGGGCTAATCTCATCCTCCATGCTCCCTTAGCAGTTGTTGGTCCTTCTCTGGAGAACTCATTTTGCTCTATCCTATCTCATATTCATTTATGTACAACTGTGTTTCCTTCTTGAGCTGATGAGGAAGCAGAGCTGTACATAAGTAAATACGAGGTAGGATGGAGCGAAGTGAGCAAAGGCGGGCTTTGTGTATGTGTGCCACCCCAATAGTACCTAGCATGGTGCTACCATACACTGATACTTCTGATTAGCAACAAATAATCCTCAAAACTCAGTGGCTAAAAACAGTAAACGTTTAATTTAGCTCATGGTTCTGTGGACTGTCTGGGAGGCTCCTCTGGTTTGGGCAAGGAGCTGAAGGGCAGGTGATCTTTGCTGGGCTCTTCTGCGTGTCTGTGGATAGCGGGCGGGCAGGCTGGAGGCTGGTTGATCTCGAACAGCATCACTCACTTGTTTGGGGGTTGACGGGCTGCAAACAGGGTCACCTTGATTTTCCCCCGTCTGCTCCTCCATGATCCGGCCTCCAGTTACCTTCTCAATACTTTGTCCATGGACCCTGTGGGTCAACCATTTTTATTTGTCCCTTTTCCCTCAGAGGGCAGGGACTATGTGTGTTTTGATAAGTGCCATTCAACTCGTATTGGATGAATAAGGGAAGAATCTTCGTGCAGCTGTCCAGAATTAGCAACCCTTGCAGATGGGGTAAGAGGGAGAATGCCACCATGCCTTTACACCTCCACACCACCTCATCCTTCAAGGCTCCATCCCGGCGCCAGCTGTCCAGAAGCTCTTCATCACTCCCTAGCCGAATTCATCAGACTGTCTTCCATATTTTCACAGCACTTTGGACAGAGCTTTATGATAGCACGAGTCACATGATTCTACTTATTGTTTATGTGTCTCTTTCACAGCTAAACTATGAGGGCCTTGAGGTGATGCGATAAGGTGGAATCTGGTTATAACACGCCATCAGGTCTGCATTTGAATACTGAGTTCAACTGTTTATTATTGTGCGACCCTCTATCGAATGGGGTTCAGTGAATAACATTTACCTGACAGGTATTTATAGAGTTCCTACTGCATGCTGGGCACGAAGCTGGTGCTGAGGATGGAGTGGAGCTTTGATCAGGGAAACTCACAAATATGTTCCTGTGTACAACCTGTGATATGTGATATGAAAGGGAATAACAGAAGACCCTATTAATAGGTGAGCCAGGAAGGCCTCTGCAAGGAGGTGACTTCTACTTTGAGACCAAAGACAAAGGTGAAGTTTGGATAAAGTGTTATAAGCAGCAGGAATAGGGGGTGTGGAGCCTGAGTGAAAGAAGGAGCTGAAGGAAAGCTAATATGGCTAAAGGGTGGGAGGCAAGGGATGTGTTTGGAGAAAACAGCTGTCTTGTGAGTTGCTGTATCCTCGTGTCTATGCCGCGCATATCACAGATACAATGAATGCATAGTTGGAAGGCTGACATCAGTTCTGGTCCTCAGCTAAGAGCTGGACTATGACAGGGTAAGAGAGAATTTCTGGTGCTACTTTTCTTTGTCTTCTTACCCCCATCCCAGTTTTGTCAACAGACCATGGCACATGGACCTATTCTAACAGGCCGGGCAATCACCCCGCAGATGAGTTCTGCTGGTTCTTGTTACTCGTCTCCATCCCAGTTCCCTGGGCTGGGTGCTTGCTTCCACAGGACAGGGTTGCCACATCACGGGGTAACATCCCTCTTGCCACTTCCTCTCAATACCTATAGCTGCCCATCTGGGCTGTCTCTTTCACCCAATCACAGGACTGACGAACTGGGGTCTTCAAGGATCCAAGTTGCCACCTGGGGGGCACACCCCTCCCTACCTTATGTCAAGCTCTGTTCCACGGGTAGCGAATCAGCACGTTTTCACCTCAGATTGTCTGGCCACCACTTAAATGGAGCACTTCCTAATTCCGCCCCCTCCCCAAGGCACCTCTCTCTCTGATACAGACTGGTGAGTGATAGAACCCAGTGCTCAAAACTGAATCTGTTTCCCTGTGACTAGGGCTTTGTCACTGAGCCAAGCTTGTCTGCTGACCCTCTTCCCAATTAAGGTGAGAGCTTTCCCAGAAGGCCTGTCACTCCCTTATGCAAATGTTCTGCTGGCACCCGACCCCACTAGCTCATTAAATCTGTTTAGATGTATCTGAATCCCAGAGGTGGACACCGCTTAGGCTCTGTCTGGGATGCCTGATAGGTCCGAGGCTGTTTTCTGTTTCCTCCCCCGCACCCCAAAAGCCTTTATTTTTCCTTCCCTCTCTGAGGAAAAGTCTGGTAAAGGCATTTGAGGTACAGATTACTGATGCAGCGTAATGTTTTACATCTGCAAGAGGCAAAGCTGAAAGTCGAGGGAATGACTCCTTAAGTGTAGGAAGGAACATATTTTTAGATGTTCTTGAACTCATATAATGTAGGCAGCTCTCACTTTCACCCATGCTTATAGCTGTTCCTTCGTGATATTGTGCTTGGTACTGCCGGGGTAGGCAGAGCTGAGGCCAACAGCAGCAGCTGTACCAGGAAGTAAAACCCAGGGAGTCACTCTCAAACTAAGAGGAGGTTGGGTTGATCTGTGTGTCCATTTGTCAGTCACAACAGGACTTAGGCTCTGGAACTAGGCATACTTGGTGTGGAACCCCATCTGATCCCATACCAGGTTTGTGAACATAGGTCTCATTGCCTCTCTTTACCTTGATTTCCTCATCTATGAAATGGGTAGAATAACAGTGAAGAGCACTGACTTCAGAGCCAGACTCTGTCGCTTACTATCTCTGTGAGTTTGACTAAGTTCTTTCTCTTTGCTGCACCTGTTTCCTCATCAAAGGATGATCATAATGGTCTACCGACATCATCGGCTTGTTGTAAGGATGACACAAGTTGGTACACAAGCAGCACTTAGAACGGTGCCTGACACAGCATGAGCACTGCAGGGATATTTGTTATTACTGTTGATGTTATTACCATTAATGCCCACCTCATAGGCCGTGTGAGAATGAAGGAGACAGAGAGGTTGCTGGCGTGTGGTGAATTTCAGCTTCTGCTCTTACCCGTAAAACACTGGCTCAACTTAGCATATGAGATGCTGCATTTAATTCTAGGTGAGCTTCCTAAGGTGAAGTTTACAAGTTTAGGAGAGGGAGGGCTCCAGACTTGCTTCTCCTTTCCACACACTCACTCTAATGACCCAGTTTTCTCCAGGAACTTCTGTGAGGAATGTCAAAATCTTTCATGCGTGTAGGAGCTGCCCTTAATCCCTGATAAGGGGAAGAAAGAGAGGAATACAGCCGAGCAATATAAGAGCCTGGTGGGTTTATGGTGTCATGTTAAGGGTGTTCTGACTTCTCTGCTCTATAAAACACCCCATATAAACTCTAAAGTAAAATATTTACATTTTTACATACCTAGAAGTACTGGGTGGGTAGAGTGAAGTGATTTGGTTGATTTCCAAATCCACGAGGCTTTGGGGATTCTGGTTTTGCCTTACCTGATGCAAACTGACACTACATAGATGGCACGGAAAGCGCATTTTACTGCTTGGGTTATTTTTAATTGGGGGTGGGAGTGTGCAGGAGACACCATTGGCTCTGGGAGAGCTTGAATAGAGGCTGCTGTGGCACTTTGAGTGAACAGCCTAAGTGAATAGACCCTCAAGTTTTTGATAACAGGAGTAGGGGGAGAATTTATATGTAGATATACCTATATATAAACAAAAGATTAATTTTTCTGTTTATATGGAAAGGAATTTTAAAGGCATGCAACTTCTAGAAATTTCAACTTGCAGCTGGTTAGTTTTCTGAGCCATGATGAAGACAGAGCAAACACCCTGCCAAAGTTTAGTTATACACTGATAGCTGTAGCTTGGAGAGGGGAAAACGAAGGTCTGATTTAATAAGCCGACAGATAAGTCAAGCACCTACAAATGGTAATTACAGCTGCAAAGGGCAGTGTTTTAAAATCACCCTAGTGAATTATGTGTTTCTGAAAAAGGAACTATGCATCTGAAAAATTCGGTTCTTTGGTAATGCTTTAGACACTATTGTTTTGGCCCTGTCACCTCACTAAGGTTATGAATAACGCAGTCCTTCTTACTTTTATTTTCCTGGATTAGCCAGTTGCCACTAGTTCTGATTTCCTGGCTCTAATGGAACTGCATTCTGTTCCGCTGTAAATGCACTGTCGTTCCTGTCACCTCGAGGGAACACTGTGGGGTGTGCTTCTCAGGTGCCCGTGTGGGAGCTGAGGGGCTTGGGGATACTCTCTTCTGACCCAGCTCCCTGGTCGCTCTCCCCTTCCTACTACATGGGCCACCACGTTGGAAGGAAAGCATGGCTATTTCTTGCTCCATCATGCACTCGATTATCAACTGTCCGTTTCTGCTGCATCGGGAGCCTCATGCTAGGAGGAAGGCTGTGGCATGTTCAGGTGTGCCTCCCACTGCCCTCCGAGCCATGCCTCGACCTAGAGGAAGGGAGACCTTTGTCAGATGTACACAGGGGAGCTTCATCGGCTGGAGGGGGGCATTGGTTAGGGGCACTGGGGGCCAACGAGAGAATCTTTCTTTCAAGGAGCATCTTGGTCTCACTGTCATTCAGCCGTCAAACATGATGGCAGTGGGATTTGGGCTTGAGGTGTTTTCTGCCTTCTCTCGCATTAGTCTGACTAAGCAGGGAACCTTAAGAACGATTACAGCATCAACAGTGACAATGACAACAGCAAACCGTGGCAGTTTGCATTTCCCAGAGTTGGCTGCAGAAGCATCTTCATCCTGCGTGCCCTTCTCAGTGTGCACTGGCCACTCCCTCATCAGAAGATGGAGCCGATTGCCCTCTCCCTGGGGTCCTGCTACTGCTCTGACCAATAGAATATGGTGGACGTGACACTGATACTCCCAGGATAGCCCTTACCTGGCCTGGCAGCCTCCACTTTCAGCCTCTTGGAGGACGGCTGCAGTGGAGAGAGTGAGACTCCTGTGTGATCACCAAGTTGAGAGAAACCGAAGCCATGTGTGTGTGCGGGGACCCTGGAGGAGGAGATGCCATGTGAGAGTGGGGTTTGGGGAGAGGTCAAGGGGCACAGGAGGGAGGTGCAGACACCTGTATGGAGAAGCTGTCTTAGAATGGCAGCCCAGTAGAGCCTTCAGATGACTCCAGCCCCAGCTGTCCTCTGGCTGTGCCCGCACGAGAGTCTCCAAGGCACACGCGCCTGGCTGCAGCTGGTCAAGCGGCTGCAGGACTGTGTGAGAGAAACATGGTTACTTTAAACCACTAAAGTTCTGGGGGAGCTTATTTTGCTGCAATGACAGCAAAAATACTCTCCCCGCCTCCTGCCACTTTCTCTGAAAACAAAACTCCGTGTTTCAAACTGAATGTTCTTTGGCTTCTGCAACTTTATTGCCAGGAACTCAAGCCATGGAGGAAACAAAGAACATAGGATGTGACCAAGTCTCATTGGAATAGACTCCTGGTAAGTGGTGTCCAAGTTTTGCCACAAGCAGGTTTTGGAACTGTATTTCCTTATTTCCCATTTTATCCTGTTTCTACCTGTTCCACTCTGACATCAGACACGTGGGAACATAGGAACTCCATTCACTGCCGTATTTATTTAGGTGTTTACTTATGGATGTGACAATTACTGGGAGCCCAGGACTCCTGACTGTGGGGAGTCAAAGAAGAGGGAGCGCCTGCCCTGCGTCTATGAGCCTCGCCCCTGGTCAGGGAGCCTGTGCATAAGGAGAAGGGAATGACCGCACATGGTGATGCCACAGGAAAGGCATCTAGGAAGTATTTCAGAGGAAAGGAAATGTCCACCCTCCCTCTCCCAGGCCACACGGAAAAGAAGACTCAAGGGGACCTAACTGGCCTGAGTCCACACTGCCCCTCGGTGCCCTGGATTCTCTTTGTGAGAAACGAGTCCTGCTTTGTGGTCGGTGAGGATGGAGTATTGTAGTCAATGGAGCGGCTGGCCACAGCTCGTTAGCAGTGCCGACCTGGGGACTCATTCCCACCTTGACGGTTTGAAACCACTTTCCTTCCCACTCCACCCAAACACCCCCCAGCTGAAGTTCCAGGGGGCATTTATAGTCTGACGCACTTGATTTTCCCTGCCTTGTATCGTTCATGAATTGTTTCATAGGTACCCATTTGGCCTCCATAATGAGGCTGGAAGTTTCTCGAGGGTCTTATTCTTTTATTCCTTGTATGGGTGGTATTAGGCACTTAGAACTCAGTAATCACTTAACAGTCGATTGGTGAATACGGAACTGGATTGGCCGGATCACAGAAACTCAGAAATAAAAGGGTTCAGGTACTGAGAGAAAGTCTTAGAGACATTTAGTCATCTGCAGGACAGTTAGCATCCATCAGGCATGGGATTGAGGACTTTCTAGTCGTTAACGTACAGAATCTTTACAACTCAGTAAGGTAGGTAATATCATTCTTATTTTGTAGCTGGGGAAACTGAATCCTAGAGGTTAAATTACCCTGGTCAAGATCATATAGCTAGTTAGGTGGTAGGCCTGGGCTTCACAGCACTTCAATTCTGAGGTCTATGCTTCTACCACGACATTCTGTCACTTTACCTTTGGAGTCTGATGTGCCATTCAAGTTGGGGGTGGAGGAGTCTGTCAAATGCAGTGCAGTTTTTATGTGTCTGGTTTCCCAGTTTCCCCATACTTTCCAGTTCTAAAGGTTGTATGCTTGGGCTTACATTTAGCAGTCTCTCATTGCTAGCTCCTAAGTTAGTTTGGATATCATATCCAAAAATTTGGATCCAATGTGTATATTTCTTGTGGAAGCAAAAAGTGAAAACCTTCCAGCATCTGTTACTTATAATTGCTCTACGTTAAATTACAATTTTGAATTTAAATTTGAAAAAGTGCGTTTCAGTACCAAGACTTTGATGTGGAAATGAGCAAGGGTAAGAAGTAACTGATACCCTCTGTATTTTTCTTTGAAAGAGGGAGATGTGTAAAAAAAAAAAAATCAGAGTCAAGGGAAGGTGCCCTGGTACTTGTTCTTAATCTTTGAAGGAGATTGTGGAATGCCATACTTGTGCTGGTATCGAGGACCAGAATTTACACATGCCTCCTTAAATCTAGACTGTTTAGCCCCCAAATCTTACCTCAGATGCTGCCTGATTCACATTCTCAGTCTTCTCCTGCTTGGGAGACCCTAGTGGAAGTCGATATCCTTTGCCCTCATTTCTCAACCATGGTCCTTTGGCAAACACATCTGTCCTTATAAATCAAGGAGCATGGATGAGAGAAACTCATACAAATCAATAAGAAATAGACTACTTGGACAGAAATATGGGTAAAAGATGTAAACAGGGTGTGTCAGTCTGCTTTGGCTGCCATAACAAAATACCAGATTTGGTGGCTTAAACAATGGAAATTTATTTCTCACAGTTCAGGAGGCTGAGAAGTCCAAGATCAAGGTGCCCACAAGGTAGGTTTGTTTCTGAGGCCTCTTCCCTTGACTTGTAGGTGGCCATCATCTCACTGTGTGCTCAGATGATCTCTTCTTTGAGTGAGCATGGGGAGAGAAAGAGAGAGCTTTCATGTGTCTCTTCTTATAAGGACACTAATTTTATCAGATCAGGGCCCTACCCTTGTGACCTCATTTAATCTTAATTACTTGCTCAGAGGCCTCATCTTCAAATTCAGCCACGTTGGAGGTTAGTGCTTCAACATATGAGTTTTCTGGAGGACATAAACATTCAGTTCATAACGCAGGGCAGTCACGCATAGAGTAAACATGTCTTATTTTTTAATAACAATAATAATAACTAACATTAATTTGGAGAGTACCCTGTTCCAAGCATTGTTCTAAGCACTTGACGTCTCTTCACTCATGAAGTTCTTATAGGAAGTCTGTGACAAGGTAGTTGCCACTGCTATGTCATTTGACAGAAGACGGGCCTGATGCATAGAGAAGTTACACAACTTGGCCAGAGTCACACAGCTAGGAAAAGGCAGCTCCAGAATTCAAACTCAGGCTTTGGCCCCTGAGCCTGTACTCTTGACAACTCTCTAAGATGCTCAGACTTGTCCACAGGTAGAAACTAGAACAATACACCAATTTTTAACTATTGGATTGATAAAAATTAAAAAGTGAGGTATATCTAGTACTGGCAAGAGTGTGGGGAAAATGGCGTTTTTACACACCTTTGGTGGAAGTAGAAACTTTTGAAGGGCAATATGACAATATCTATTGAAATTAAGTATGTGTGTTTTTATACTTTGAGCCAACGATTCCACTTCTGGAAATTCACTTCCTTACAAAATTATGCCAAGATATCAGTGCATGAATATTCACTGCAACATTGTTTGAATTAGTCAAAAACCCAAAGTCAATGTAAATGTTGATCAGTAGGGCAGAGTTTAAAGAAATTGTGATAATTTGATGAAATGTGAATACTGATATAGAAATATCACAAACATATACAGTAAGTCCCCTACATACGAATGTGTTCTGTTCTGAGAACACGTTCATAAGTCCAACAAAGTTAGCCTAGGTACCCAACCAACACAATCGGCTATATAGCACTGTACTGTAATAGGTTTATAATACCAATACTTTTCACACAAATAATACATAAAAAACAAATACACAAAATAAAAAAAACCTTTTTAATCTTACAGTACAGTACCTTGAAAAGTACAGTAGTACAGTACAATAGCTGGCATACAGGGGCTGGCACTGAGTGAACAGGCAAGAAGAGTTACTGACTGGAGGAGGGAGAGGAGGTGGGAGATGGTAGAGCTGAAGGATCCTCAGCAATAGGAGACGGAGGGCAAGCTGCAATCTCACTCACGCCTGACGCGGATGGCACAGGGTCTGGTTCCTTGCTGGATTCAATTCTATCTACCCTCTTGAACATACGATCCAGTGATGTCTGGGTAGTAGCTCTTTTTTTCTCATCATAGATGACATGGGAGCACTGGATTGCATTCAGGACGGCTGCTGCAACCTTCGTGTGCTGTCCTGCGTTTGGGTCCTGTGCCTCAAAAACTAACAGTGCCTCCTCAAATAAAGAAAATCCCCTTGCCATTTCCTGTGTCGTGAATCTCTTTGGTTCTTCAGTTACTTCTTCTTCCTCTTGTCTCTCTTCGTCATTTCTCTGGGCCTCCAATTCCATTAGGTCTTCATTAGTAAGCTCCGTGTGTTGCACAGCAAGGAGTTCAATGAAGTCGTCCTCTTGCAGGTCTAGCTTGAAATAAAGACACTGTACTACTGTACTCTATACAGTACTGTACAGTAGACAAAAGCACAACCACTTGTAGAGAATGCACGCATGTGACAGTGTACGCCAGACACGTGAACTAACTTAACGTGATTGGACACGTGAACGCATGTTTGCGACTTGAAGGTTTGTATGTAGGGGACTTACTGTACTGACATGTGGTACTAGTTTGTTAGGGCCACCATAACAAGGTATCACGGACTAGGTGACTTAAACAACAGAAATATATTTTCTCACAGTTCTGGAGACTGGAAGTCCAAGGTCAAGGCCCTCTGAGGCCTCTCTCCTTGGCTTGCAGACAGCCGCCTCCTTGCTGCCCCTTCACATGATTGTTCCTTTGTGTATATGAGCCCTGGCGTCTCTTTGTGGATCTTAATTTCCTCTTCTTATAAGGACACCAGTCAGATTGGATTAAGGCCCATCCCAAGGGGCCCCATTTTACCTTAATCACCTCTTTAAAGGCCCCATCTCCAAATACAGTCACATTCTGAGGTATTCAGAGTTGGGGCTTCAACGTAGGAATTTGGGCTTCATCATAGGAATTCGGAGGGAGTACAATTCATACCTTAACATAGGTGAAAAAGAAGGATGGATAACCTTGTGATTAGTATAATCTTTTATGTGTAACTTAAGACACATAAAGGCTGGTATATGCATTGAAAATTTGTCCAAAGAACTCTTACACTTAATTTTGGGGTAAAAAACTGGATGAGCCTGAAGTGTGGTTGAGAGTAAACTTCTAGTTTACTTTTATACCTTTCTGTATTTAATATTCTAATCATGTGGAAACATTGCTGCTTATTTTCTTGTTCAAATGTCAGCAAGAGCTACCTAGATAGTAGGATTATGCCTCATTTTAACTTTGGCTTTTAATTTTTCTGATGGAAATCGTCATAAATATTATTAAAATTAAAAAAAAATTCTAAAAAAGGAAAAACAACAAAAAAAACTGAGGGGTAATGGGTTGCATGTATG
This sequence comes from Pseudorca crassidens, assembly GCF_039906515.1. Classification (NCBI taxonomy): domain Eukaryota; kingdom Metazoa; phylum Chordata; class Mammalia; order Artiodactyla; family Delphinidae; genus Pseudorca; species Pseudorca crassidens. The sequence goes on from NC_090312.1 coordinate 22,447,427, forward strand.
TGGAGAGATTTAGCAGTTTATGGTTAACTTTCTCTCATTGTTTTCAGTGTGTTGTGGTGTATTAATGATCTTTGAAAAAAAAAACTTGTATAAAGTTTCATAACCCATGGTCCCATCCCCACTTTTCTGGTATTATTTTGATTTGTAAAGTTTTCTTGAAGGTTACCTGTTTTGGAGAAATGTTGTGCCTTCTCTTTCCTGGAAATAGTTCATAAAGAAAAAAAAGAGGTTACTGTCAACTTCTGACTATCTGCATTCTGTTGATCTGCTTTAGGGATTTAAACACAGCAAATTATTAATCACGGCCCACTTCCCAGGTCACCTCAGATCTTCAGCCTGTTCATTAAATTTCAAAGAATTTTAACATTTGTTCAGAGGATGTGTGATTAGGAGGACTGCAAAGGAGAAGCTACACACCTTTCTCCAAAGTGAAATCTTGATCATTTTTCCATCATTTGCTGCTGGGCACCGACATGTTACTACTTCCCTGAAAGAGCAAAGAGGCCTTTGAATTGGAATAGCTTCACAGTTTTACCCCACAAGCAAAGGAGAAGGGAAGGAAATGACATGTACTGAGGGCCAACCATGCCTCAGATGCTTGACATATATTCTCTCACGTTACCTTCACAGTCACCCTCTGAAGTGAGTGTTATTGTTTCCCACTTACAGATGAAAAAACAGAATCAAAGAGGTTAAGGGATAATTTCAAAGTCTAGCAGCCAGGGTATGGATGGGTTCAGGATGCATTACCAGGCCTTTGGGTTCAGAGGCACGTATTCATCCCAGCCTCTGCCAGTGTTCGCAGCCACCGGCTCTGCAGGGCCCTCGGGCTACCAGGCTTTGGGACATGGTGAGATGGAGCGGGACAGCAGGCCAAGGCCTGCGCTTTCCTTGGAAACAGGACAAGGCGAATCCTCACTCAACCCAAGGGCGATGCTGGTTAGAACCTCCAGTGCTACTGCTTGCGGGCTTTCCCCAACCCCTTCCTTTTACAAAAGGGGAAAATGAGGCCCAGCAAGCTTACGTGAATTTTACTCTTATTTCTTATATCCCCAGTTTCTTCTTTCTTTTCTCTTTGTGTAGATTTAAAGAATGATCTCTGCAATGCAGGGGGATAGTTTGCCAGTGGATTCTCTGTGGGCTGTGTGGCCTCATTTTCTTTTTATCAGTCAATTGCCTAGATCTACTTTAGTATCATCTTATGTTTTTCTTCCAAGATTTCATGAAGAAATTAAGGTTTAAGAATGCTCACTTGTTTCATTATATATATTCTCATGGTAAAAATTTTAAAATACACAGAAACATAAAACAGAAAATGAAGCTTGATGTAGTTTCTCACTCCAGAAAGCGAAGTTTGGGGTATAACTTTCTAGATGTGTCACTATGATATGAATGAATACACCCCGTACAGGCTTCTGCCTGAGGCCGAAGGAAAAAATCAGATACTGATCTTGTCTTTGTTTAGAATTTTGATATTTTGTTCATGGATTTTTTGGCATTACTTTGATTTTTAGAACATTACATTGAAATGTTATTTATCTGGATCACTGAACTTTTTGGCACCCCTTAAATTTTGTGCCTGAGGTGAATTCTGCTGTTCTCCTGCCTCATTTGTCTCTCCCTAGCCCTGGCCCTGGAATACACACATTTTTATTAAAAAGCTTTTTATTTGGCTTGTTTTACACACACACACAAAATCATGCTATAATAAGACGAGTCTACACATCTACAGCACTTACTGTATAACTCTATAGAATCTGTGTGCTTTCCATGTGTTAATCCTCATAATAGCCCAATGGGATGGGTATTGTTTATATCATTTCCATTTTACAGATGGAAAAAGTGAGGTATCAAGAGTTAAAGTGCTCAAGGCCACCCAGCCTGTAAGCGGCTGAGCTGGGATTTGGACTCAAGCAGTGGGGCTCCTAGGACACGTGCTCTAACCTACCACATAATTCTGCCTCTCTCTCGTTCTCTCTTTGCACACGCTGTCCTGTCACCTACATTTTTTTCTTACTCTATCATAGACATCTTTCAGTTTCACTGTGGAAGACTCTACTCCATCTTTGGATTCCCAATATAAATGGAAATAGCAAGAAAAAAAAAACAAAACCCAAACCTCTCTCAACAGCACCTTAACAGACCCCCAGCCTTTGGCCAGTGGCATTCCCCCCATCCCCAATGCCTTCCTGCCCTTTGACTATCAAGACCATTTCTCTCAAACGGACTTTTTTTTTTTTTTTTCTGCGGTACGCGGGCCTCTCACTGTTGTGGCCTCTCCCGCTGCGGAGCACAGGCTCCGGACGCGCAGGCTCAGCGGCCATGGCTCACGGGCCCAGCCGCTCCGCGGCATGTGGGATCTTCCCGGACCGGGGCACAAACCCGTGTCCCCTGCATCGGCAGGCAGACTCTCAACCACTGCGCCACCGGGGAAGCCCCTCAAACGGACTTTTGACCACGGTGGCTGTGGCTTCTCGTCTGTTGTGCCAACGCTCTTATTCTGAGGATAACTCACTGGCGCCAGCAATCTGGTTGCTGTGTATCCAGAGCAAGCCACCTCTTCACGAGCTCAGGGGAAACATTTGGAGCACAGATTGCAAAGCACCTGAATTTGAAATGTTTATTTCTTGGCTGGCTTTTATTTTCTTCCAACTATCAAAGGAACGCTGGCTGAAGCGGACACATTAATCACTTGTCTAATTTCATTTCTTAAAACCTAGTTATTTTTAAATGATAAGTAACATGATTTACTGCCCTTTTTGATTTAGAAACCTGTTCAAAACGCAGAGTGGCCTCTTTGTTAGCATAGTCTTGAGATGCGTTTTCATTTGGGTTGTTTTTGGATAATTAAGTGCTTATGGGTCTTTCATCTAAAATACATGTTCCTTATTGATATAGTTCATGCACTCCAGACCATTTAATTTAGGTATTGGTTATTCCTAGTAAAATGCAATATGGTTGGTATCCCTAGATAAATAGGCTAATAGGAAACCCTGACCTGTTCTGATTATTTTGCAATATGCTCCCTTTCCATTTGTGGGTAGTTAGCAAATTCTGTGGATGAGGTCGCCAGTTCAGTTCCTAGATGTCTCAGTTCCATGGTCAAAGTTTGCACTCTGACTTTGTGATATGGAACAGTGATCACAAAGGATGTGTGTGTGTGTGTGTGAGTGTGTGTGTCTCCCTTCTGATCTTTCATCACTTCTGTGGTCTCAGTAGGTAGCAGGCAAGGCAGCGTCTGGTCCCTTTAAGCCAGGGGGTAAGAACAGAGCGTGATAGGTTTGTGTGGGTCACCATGGGAGGGTGCTTGGGATATAGGTAGTGGGTAAGTTATGGGCTGAGTTACACCCACCCCCAACCCCAAATTCACATGTTGAAGTCCTAACCCCCAGTACCTCAGAGTGTGCCTGTATTTGGATGTAGTGTCTTTAAAGAGGTAATTAAAATGAGGAGACTATGACTGGTGTCCTTATAAGAAGAGATCAGGACACAGTCACACCCAGAAGGAAGACCATGTGAAGACACGGGGAGAAAATGGTTCATCCACAAGCCAAGGGGAAGGGCCTCAGAAGAAACCAACCCCGTCAGCATCCTGGCCTCAGATTTCTAGCCTCCAGATGATGAGAAAATAAATTTCTGTTGCTTAAGCCGCCCAGCCTGTGGTACTTTGTTATGGCAGCGCCAGGAATCTAATTCAGGTGGAAAGTGGGTAAAACAGGGTGGACTTTTGAAATGAATGACATACATTTTTGGTAAGCTGGTCAAGTGAAAGATCTCATGAATTTTACTTCCCTGTAATTTACCTACCTGTAAATAGATTTCCTGTTCTTGAATTGTTGTGATTCCCCATGTTATAATGAAGTAGCTTTTGTAGCCTAAATGGACTACGTGTACTAAGTGGTTGGAAAATCCAGTGAATCAGCTCTGAGGAATGGGCTGCGGAGGCCTGGGGAGCAGAGCTGTCCTTCTAAGGCTGCCACTGGAAGAGAGGGCGCCCCTCCCGTCTGAGTGGAAGGGGAGGAGAACCATTGCTCTCATGTGACAAGCATTGTGGGCTCAGCTTTATGCACATGGTCTCCTTTTGTTTTTACTACAAACTTGCATAACATCTTATATTATCGTTACTTTATAAATGAGAAGACTGAGGGCATGGCAATGGTAAGAACTTGTGACTTAAATAGTTCTACCTGTATGCAAACTCCATATTGCTTTTTTATTACACCATGATGCCTCTAATTTCTTCTTTTTTTTTTTTTTAAGTGTTATTGCTTTGGTCCCTATGATACTAATTTTTATGGCTAGCATACAGTGCCTAGTTGTTTAGTCAAATGCCAGTCTTGTAGCTGCTGTGAAGGCATTTGTTAGATGTGATTAACATTTATAATCAGTTGACTTGGAGTAAAACAGATTACCCTCTCTTTATTCGATGGACCTCATTCAATCGGTTGAAGGCCTTAGAGCGAAGATTGAGGTTTCCCTAAGAAGCATAAATCCTGACTCAAGACTGAAGCGTGGTAAGCTGCTTGAGTTTCCAGCCTGCTCGCTTGCTTTGTGGATTTCAGGCTCAAGATGGCAACATCACGTCTTACCTGAATTTCCAGGTTGCCAGCCTGCGCTACAGATTTGGGACTTGCCAGGCCCTACAACTGTGTGAGCCAGCTCTGAAAATCTCTCTCTCTCTCTGTCCTATTGGTTTTGTTTCTAGGGAGAACCTAACTAATACAATCTTTAATTAAATTGAGTCTTCAGCTTGTGAGGTAGGAAGTTTCACTATTGCATTAGAGTAAGTTACTTGCTGTAACAATACCCAAAACTCCATGGGTGGGACACAATTAAAATTTTTATTTCCCACATATCATGATCCAACAAAACATTGGCAGGTTGGCCTTCTCCATGGTGAATTAGAGAACCAGATTTCTACCCAGTGGCTCTGCCATCTTTCAGGAGTCCTGTGGTTCCCCCCACCGGATCCTCTACATCGAGCTGGGAGGAGAGGCAGTGGGCGTGGAGGGTCTCACCAGGGGTGTTAGAGGCCAAGCCTGCAGGTGGCACACACTTTCTCCCATATTCCACTGCCCAGAGCTCCGCCGCGCCACGTGGTGGCTCCTGGCTGCAAGGACACTGGGACATGTATTCTTCCTGGGAGAGCCCAGAAAGGAGAGGAGAAATGCATTTATTGGAGACCACTGGGCTTTCTCTGTCATACCCGACAACTGCCAACGTGGCTGCAGACATGATAAGGGTAGGGAAAAAATCAAAAGAATAAATGGATGTTGTTTTTGAATGGGAACACAGAATGTTTCTATATGTCTATTACTTTTAAAGTTAATTTGTGGATTTATAATTTTAATGTATAGATACACAAATCTGATCAAAATAACCATAGCATTTTTGCCCTGGAAATTACCAAAAATTTTCCCCAAAATTCCTCTGGAAACAATAATGGGGCATGTAACCAAAGACAACTCTGAGCAAGAAGACCAGTTAAGGTGGAAATCTGTTTCCACCAGATATTAGACAAGGACATACAATAACACACTGCAGCTGAGATACCATTTAATACCAAGTGGTAATGACTGGTGCTGGTGACCTTCTAGAACAACGAATAACCTCATACTCTGCTGGTAGCATTGTGATTTGGTACAAGTCTTTCAAAAAGCAGTGTGAGGAGATATAGGTATATTATATATATCTATCAGGAGTCATAAAAATGTTTCTACTCTTTGATCCAGTAACACTGACCCTAGGACTTTATTCCAAGGAAAAAATTCAGCTTAAAAAAAAAACTATATGTAAGGATGTATTTATTGTATTATTAGTCTTAATGGGGAAAAAAAGTTGGTACTAAGTTTACAAATACCTAGTAATTATCTTTGATGAGAGCTCTCCTCTTTCTATAAATGCCAACATCTCACCAGCGCCCCCCTGTAGAATAAGAACAGAAAAATCAAATTTGGCTTTAAATTGATGAGAAAAAGCTGAGGCGGAGCATGGCTGTAACTGAATATCTGCTCACCACTGTGGAATCATATCATCTTTGCAGATGTAAACATAAGTTTCCTTTTCTCTCCCTGGCCTGGAAAGCACTCTATGGTCATTATTAAGACAATTTTCCTAACTCTAAAAAGCCTCAATCCTGCTTGCCTTTGGAGATTCTCTTGGGGGAACAGAAAAGAAAAAAAAAAAAGATTAAAGTAAAGCCCAGCCTTACTAATGTTTGCCCCTGGCAAACAAAGATGCCCCGGGAACGAAACCAGGTGAGGATCTGCGAGATCTGGGCTGCGATTCATTTGTGTGCAGAAGACTCCGACGGGGAGAGGACAGTCTGGCTGCTTTTTGTAAGTCACGGACATCTTTGTGGCTTTACACTTTGTCCTGAGATGTGTGAGGTGGAATGCTTGGGCCCCTTTGCTGGGAGCGTAAAGAGGCTCCGGGCCCCATTCCCTCCTCTTTCTCACTTCCTAATAGAGCAGAAGCTAATGTGCAGAAGGCAGTAGGGAGGAGTCCGTGTGCATTTGGACACCCTCTGCCTGTGAGATGTCTGTGGCAGAGTCCACTGGGAGGTGCTAGTTGAGCAAAAGGACAGAGGGTGGGGAGGGCAGCCCACCTGAGGTCCTGGTCCTGCTGACGAATGCACCTCTCCCCTGGAGATGTCTGTCTTCTCTTCTGCCCTCTCCTGAGCTACCCCAGGGGGACAAGCCCCTCGTAAATCCCAAAGTTCTTTGAGGAGTCAACCCAGTGGCCCGACTGTCTAATACATGTCTTAAAAAAGGTCTCTCTGTGGAAGACACAAGTGGGAACAGATTTACCAAAAGCAATGGCAATAGAGACAGAAATCATAACAGCAAACACAATAATTATAGGATTGCCAAAGACACAATAACAACTCTTTACCAATGCCTCCCACTGTCCTAGCCAGGCTCCCCGATTCTTGGGCCCCGAGGCCTGTGCTCGTGACAGCTGTGGTCCCTGCACTCAGTGATGGGCCTGCACCCTGATGGTTCCACGAGCCCTGCCTGATGTTCTGGGCCTGCATCCTCCCGTGGCGGTGGGAGCTTTAAATAAACACAGCCGAGGGGAAGAGAGGGCAATAAGCGACCTGTGTTCTCACACTGCACGCAACAAGGCTCCTTGTGGCCAGCACAGGGAGCTCCCCTCCAGCTGTCCCAAACATTTTCTCTTCCAAGAAAGCACTTTACAAATGATACCTTGGACAACAGGAGCAGTTTTGAGTCACCAGCCACACAGGGAGCTGGAGGTTTGGGAAAGTCCCTCAGTACTGATAAAGGCAGGTGGCAACTCGGAACCCGGGACACGGCATCCCTGTGGTCTCTAGGTATGATCCAGGTGCTGGCTTTCTCTCCTCTTCTCAGGAGAGGGCTGGCATGCTGGTGGGTCCTGGCTGCCTGGCCAGCCCAGGGTCTCTGTGGATGTCTTAGCTTTGCCAGGTTAGCTGGGCGGCCTTTGTTCCTTCCCTTCCTCTTTCCCATTCCTCACCTCTCTCTCTCTCCTTCCATCTTATTTTCATTTATTGAGCATTTACTGTGCACCGAATACTATGCGGGACATTTAGGAGGCTGCAAAGAAGTAAAAGGCATGCTTTCATCTTCCAAGGAGCAGAGAACCTGGTACTGGAGACTGCAACCTGGACTTTCATCTTCCAAGGAGTAGAGAGTCCTTGGTTCCAGAACTTCTCTGTCACAGATTAGTGGTATGACCTTAGGCAAGTCACAGAATATTTTTTTTATTTTGGTTTCCCCATCTGTCAAATAGGGGGTCATACAAGGCTATCCCATCCTTTCCTAAACTCTGTTGAGTTTTTATGGTGAGTGTCAAGTATTTTGTTCACTTGGAGAAAGATGGCATTGCAGAGTTCTTAGAGAAGCCTTTGTGAAAGAGATGGGACTTGAGTTAACTCCCAAATGATGCATAGGGAATACGAGCAGAGAAAAAACAACCTACAAATCCAAGAGACTATAGGTGTTTGGGAGGAGGAAGTTATGAGGAAGTTCTGGGTTAGCATGTGTGCAGGAGGAATTGAAAAGAAGAGGCAGATGAAGCAAATATGGTGAAAGGATATGGGGAAACGAGAGAGAGAAAGTCACACCAAGTGGTGTATTGATTTTAAGCACAGCCCCTCTCAATCATGGTGGTATCATTGATGGAACTAGAGGATAATTAACAGAGTCGGTCTGATGGAGCAGATGCTGAGTTAACTTTCAGATGCTTTGAGTTTGAGATGAGAACAGGACCTGCACTGGAAGTGTCCAGGGTGCAGTCAAAAGTGTATAACCAACCCTTTGGAGGAAAGTCACGAATGGCTTTCAAAGACGGGGGAGTTGCCCGGTTAGAGGTTCATACTGAGGTGATGAGACGAAATGAGAGCTTTGACAAAATATGAGAAGAAGAAAGAGCAGAGCATTGAGGGATGACATTTGGGGACTGCCCACCATTCGAGGAGAAGCCAACAAAGGTGACCAAGGGAGAATCAGAGACAGGAGTAGAGCTAGAAGTTGGAGGAGGGAGTCGGTTTCCGGGCAGGTGGGAAGCGTATCTGGTACCACCCCAAGATACAGGAGACCCGAGAGAATGCTGTGGGATGGCAAATAGATGGTCACTGTTGTGCTTTCCTGGTTTTATTATTATTATAATTATTTTCTTTTTAAAAAAATTAATTTTTATTGGATATAGTTGAGTTACGTATAGTTGATTTACATTACTAACACAATTTTGTGTTAGTTTCAGGTGTACAGCAAAATGAATCAGTTATACGTGTACATATCTCCACTCTTTTTTAGATTCTTTTCCCATATAGGTCATTACAGAGTATTGAGTAGAGTTCCCTGTGCTATACAGTAGGTTCTTATTAGTGATCTATTTTATATATAGTAGTGTGTATATGTCAATCTCAATCTCCCAATTTCCTGGTTTTATTATTAATTCTTTCTCTGTCTTTTATGGAAATGCCTGATGGGACATTTAGGGAAGTTTGGTGGAATTAGTTTCTCTAAGGGTCTTTTTGCTTGTTCATTTTTTTTTAAGAGTGAACCTGGAGGAAATTGAGTTGGAATGTGGAAAACCCTTATTTTAAAATGTTACTGCTAGATTTATAGTCAGTTTAGTGCTAGTGACTCCTTCATTCCTTAAAGATTAATATCTAAGTTGAGATTGAAACATAGAAAGTATTTTAACTTTTGGGGAGAGGACATGCCACAGACCACTTCAGGTATCTGAATCAAGTATGACCCTTCTCCCCAGAAAAATACACAAAAATTGGCATGTAAATTTAGATGCAGGTTCCTGAAAGCCCCAATGGGGCCACATACCCAACTGGAGAACTTTTTTTTTTTTGCGGTACGCGGGCCTCTCACGGTTGCGGCCTCTCCCGCTGCGGAGCACAGGCTCGGGATGCGCAGGCTCAGCGGCCATGGCTCACGGGCCCAGCCACTCCGCGACATGTGGGATCTTCCCGGACCGGGGCACGAACCCGTGTTCCCTGCATCGGCAGGCAGACTCTCAACCACTGCGCCACCAGGGAAGCCCCCAACTGGAGAACTTTTACACATGATCCAGCTCCCTACATTATGTAACCTCTCTGAGCCCATTTTTCTTATTTGACGAATAAAGACAATCCCTTGTACAATGAATATTAAATGAACAAAGTGCTCAGAACAAAACGTAGCACATGGTGAGCACTCAGTAATTGTTATCCGTTATAGTTACAGTTATGTTATTAGATGAAATTTCCTCAGCTGAATGACTGTTCTCTGGACAAAGGTCTTTTTTCTTAAAATATTCTTTCATTCACGCACTCCTTCACTCATTTACTCATTCTCTCGCTCATTTTCTTTCCCACTTTTTATTAATTTGTTCTAGGATCTAGGGAATCAAAGAAACTAAAGCTGCAATCCTCATCACCAAGACGCTCTCAACCTAGTGACATATAAGCAGATACTTACTTTCCCCCAAAGGTTTTGGTGTCAGGGTTTCAAAGAAGGAAAGGGCAAAGCAAAAGACAGTAGGTAGGTTTGGAGCAAAAGACAGTGTTTCTGTTGGTAAGATTTTAGAAGGTGAGTGTAATACAGTAAGTCCCCTACATACGAATGAGTTCTCTTCTGAGAGTGCGTTCATAAGTCCAACAAAGTTAGCCTAGGTACCCAACTAACACAATCAGCTATATGGTACTGTACCGTAATAGGTTTATGATACTTTTCACACAAATAATACATAAAAAGCAAACAAACACAAAAAATAAAACATTTTTAATCTTACGGTACCTCGAAAAGTACAGTAGTACAGTACAACAGCTGGCATACAGAGGCAGGTACCGAGTGAACAGGCAAGAAGAGTTACTGACTGGAGGAGGGAGAGGAGGTGGGAGATGGTAGAGCTGAAGGATCCTCAGCAATAGGAGACGGAGGGCAAGCTGCAATCTCACTCACGCCTGATGCTGATGGAATGCATGTTCGCATCTTTGAAAGTTCGCAGCTTGAAGGTTCGTATGCAGGGGGACTTACTGTATATTACATGCATTGAGATCTTAATGTGTTTGGAATCCACTAATTTGGAATTGATGAGAGTGGCATTGAATCTTAGATTGAATAGTAGCAGCACCTTCTGCTGTTCTGAAAAGTGAAAAATTTTCAACAAAGTAATCATACGAAGAACCAAGGAGACTGTTCCTTAGGTGCTCTGTTGATAAGACTGGTTTTTCTTCTGTTGTAGCACCCTGAAGCTTATCGTCATTTGCTTACATTAGACTGTGATCCTCCTGGAGGACAGGGAGTTGATCTCATTCAGTTTTGTGCCTAATACTGACTAATTGAATGTATGATTGTATTTAAAGGGTGAAAGAACTTTCCTATTCACTCTTTAAGTCATTGCAACAGAACACATTTACATCGAATCATTAAGACAAAATTACCAATGATTATCTATTCATTAAGATGTCTACCTGGAAAACACCTTGTTAATCTCTGATTTGTATAGTTCTAGAAAGTATTAAGATAACTTTAAAAATATCGGGTAATTGAGCAGTTTCACTAACTCTACATGACCTTTTATCCATTAGATTAAATTAGTGTCACATTCCTACTTACTCTTTTAGAAAAGCTTTTATCTTGGAAAGAAAATGGAAGAAAAGTCTAAGAATTCACTTACCTTTGGTGTCTTTGGGGTTCATAAGGGACTTCCTTAAACATTTTTAAATTAAAATTCCTTTGAAATAGTTTTATGTACCACTTGAGTCCCATTATGTATTTTTTAATTAGGGCCGAACAAACTTCTGAATATAAAATCAGACTGGGATTTGCTCCTGAACAATATAAAGGGAAAAACAGATGTTTTTTTCATGATTGTATCTGGGTTTATTGGGAAAAGGTACTTTGAGTTTAAACATTTTTCATAAGAACTAAAGACAAGGTGCCCAATTTTACTGAATAAGGTAGAATGTGAGACAAAACCCAAACTTCCTGGTCTGGTTTCTGGGTCTGGATCCAGTGTCCAACTTCAACTTACTGTTCTAATCTTTCCATGTTTCCCTAATCATATCCTCTGATTTACCCAGACACGTCTGTTTATGTTTCCCCAACTCATGCACTTTCCAGCCTGTTCTCCCCTACCCGTCACAACTCACTGAATTCCTCCCCTAACCCCAGGATTTGACGTTCAGATAAAATCCTACCATCCTCCCATTCCCCCACCCACCCTTCCTTTTAAATGAATGGTTATTGAGTGATTACTCCAGGCCAGTCACTGTGCTAAGTGCTTTACAGGCAGTATCATAACAACCCTATGAGGTAGGTAATGTTATTAGCCCCATTTTACAGGTAGAGAAACAGGATTTGAATGGCAAATTAATTTTCTCAAGAATTTATAGCAAGGAAGTGACAGCCAGGATGTCAACCCATTTCCAACTGATAATTCTGCGTGAGAGGGTGGCACAAGGGAAGCGAGCAAGGCAAAAATGAAAAAAAAAAGGATCCTAACATCAGTCCTTCTGGACCTAGGATGGGCTAGCTTATAGTACAGTTGCAAACCTCCGGTGGGTCTCAGCAGCTTAATGGAATGTTATTACTCATGCGACATGCGCAGTGCCGGCCAGCAGGGGGCTCTGTAATCACTTAGGGCTTCTAATGACAGAGCTCCACCTTGATAAGGACTTATCAGATCACTACAATAGGGGAAGACAAAGAGGTGAATCTTGCACCAGCACTGAAAGTGTTTACCCAGAAGTGACTTTCCACACTGCCGTTGACATTTCACTGGACACAGCAAGTCACATGGCCAAGCTCCATGTTCAGGGGGTGGAAAGTGTAATCATACCATCTTTCTGGAAGGAGAAGAACCAGAAATAGTTGTTGCACAGTACCCAAACTACCCCAGTGCCTGGACAGTCTTCATCGGAGTGTAGATCCTGATTCAGCACTGGGATGGTGACAGACGCAGCATAATGCAGTTTGCAGACACAACGGAGAGACAGGAGTGGAGCTACCACATTCTCTTCCCCTCAGGGATCACTCATTCCAGTGGGGAAAGACAGAGAATTCACTGAGAAAATGTCTAAACACCATCGTTTAAAAATACTCTCATAAAAAAAGCATTTCCTACTCATCTGATTATGCAAACCAAGAGCAATTATGTGGTTGCGTGTTATCATGGGAAACAAATTCCCCTTGTGTTTCTGTCCAGGCTTGGTAGGCACAAGCTTTTGGGCCATTTTCACCTCCAAAAATGTCCATATGCAAGATCTCTTATTCACAATCCACAGTTCATAAAATTTTATCGTGTCAACATTAAAACCAGTTTACCTGTTTCCCTTTAAGTATCATTTTGTGTTTTTTTTTTCTCTCTTCAAAGTTTGAGTTAAGAACCCTCTTTAGGTTGAGCAGAAAGCTTTCATTTTCCAATGTGAGTAATAAGTGCTTTTTCAATTATGTTTCTTTAGAATTGGAAACGAAGTTATTTTAGATAGCTTCTGATGCTTCCTGGCTTGTCATAAAAGTAAGAAGTTAATGGATTTGAATCCATTCTCTTCCCTTCCCTTCTCCTCTTCCTCTTCTCCTTTTCTCCCCTCATCTCCTTCCCTCTCCTTTCCTCATGCACTTCCCCCTTCTCCCTCTCCCCTCCCCCTTCCTCCTCTCTCCCTCCTTGCCTCCCTTCCTATCTCCTATACAAGCACCATTTTACCAGCTCCAAATGCACCTTCTATTAACCAGCTCTTACTTCTTCCTAAGGTGAGTGCCTCATATCATTTCCTTGTTCCTTCATGCCAGTATGTGTCCCCAGAATGAACTTCTATAGTGTCAAATACTTTCTCTTCAGAGCTGTAATGAAAACGTATTTCTGTGATTATTTGCGGAGTTTTTTGTTCGTCTTTCTGCCAGTAAAACTGCCATTTCCATGAATGCAGGCGCCAGGATCTCCTGTCATTTCTGTGACTAGAGATCTAACCACAACACCTGAGTCGTGACAGGTGCTCAGGTATAGTTTGAATAGCTATTTAGTCAGCAGTGCTCTTACTTTCCCACCAACCTTGTGTCTGGGTGACTTGGTGGCTTTTTGGCGGGTTGAGACCTGCAGGCTAACTCAGATGGGAATGAAGAGACAGCAGAGAACCCCTGTAACGTGAGAACAGCAGCAACAAAATACACGCTCAGCACCACCCTGCTCCAAGTGTTGATGTTTTGTGTATGGTGGCCAAGTGACACTTTAGACCAATATAAGCTTGTGGCTTCAAAACTCTGAAATTTTAACGTGGTATTGATGGTGGTACATGGGAGGAAAAGAGGGAGAAAACCCCACTTTTTCTACCAGTTACATAAGGTCCTTTTCTGCCTGCCAGCATGTCTGATATGATAGTCTGAAAGCACGATTTTCTTGGTAAAACAAACACAGACTTCTCTTTAAAAACACCTTTTGATACTTTATGAGTAGGGCTGGTGTATGTAACCGATCAAGACCAACATATAGCTTATTATGACATTTAGCTGATTAAAATAGTCTAGACATAAACTTGAGATTTCAGAAATGTTTAAGTTAAGTAAGAAATACATTTTAATGTACAGTAGATGTGTACTTAGTCCGAGGCCACCTGTATCCCTACAGGAATTACAGAGCAGGAAGTACTTTTGACTCAAGAAGTGTGTCTGAAAATTAAGGTTGTAAATGAACAACAGCTTGTCTATTAGATTATTTCAGTCACAAAGGACTCAGTATGTTTCAAAATCCTCGTGATTTTCAATACATTTCTGTGGCTCAATTTAATAAATACTGATGCTGGGAATGGCTTGGCTTGAAGGTCTGCAAAGGCACATGTTTAGAAAAGCCCAGAGACTCAATAGTAGCTGCTAGTTAGGCTGTGGTAAAACACACCTGTGGCTAATGGAAAAGGGAAAGTTTGAGCCGACCCTTGGCAGCAGCCTCAGAGCTGGCACCAGGGGTGGGAGTGGGCCGGGGGGTAGGGCAGGTGTGCTGTGGCTTCGTGGTCAGTGCCCGGCCTTGCCCTCGGTGCCAGGAGCGCCCGGGGTCTCCTCCTGCCTCGTGGGCCTGGGGGACAGCAGCCATGCTCTCTGGTGTTGTTTTCCTGGTCTCTAGCTTGTGAATAATGAGGTTTAATTAACATGCAGGGTGGCTGCCAGTGTTAATTGGCTAATGTTTGGGGCCAAGCACTTTGAAGTGGAGTATCTTATGAGCAGTTGTAGGGCAATCCTGAGGCTTGGTGTAGGTTGTGATTTTTGATTCATTTTTCTGTCAGTGTTGACCTCTTTGGGGTGTGTAGGAGGTGGGTCAGGTCAGGGAAAGAAACGGGGGTGGGGTGGTCAGAGGACGTGCTTCTCTGCCTTTTTGAGAGGGAGAGAACAGAGTAAACCCTTCTGAGGTCTCTCAGGGCCCAGTTCCCAGGTCTCTTTGGGAAATACTGGAATTGACTGGGATGGGACCAGCGTAGAAGAGAATGTGGTACTTTTGCCTTTTTCTCCTGCAGCCAAACTGTTGAGCTGGCAGGAAGACATGGTGCTCCTGGGGACCTGCAGCCAGTTCCCTGTCCTCGTTTGGCCAAGGCTTTCATTCTGTCCGTGCATATGAACTCTGCTAACCTTTTCCTTCCTGGAGCGTTCGGTGGCTAGGACACCAGCATGGCCAGGAGAATGAGGTCCTTCTCTTGGTTTGTGAGTTACCACCGTGACTCTCAGTGGGACTCCGTTCTCCTCACCGGTTTCCTCCTCTGAGAAATGAGGAGTACATGAGCTGGGGAGGTGTATCAGTTAGCTTTTGCTGCATGACAAACCACCCTGAAACTCTGTGGCTTCAAACAGCAAACATTTATTTAACTCACAGCTCTGTGGTTTGGCATTTGGGATTGGACTCCTCTGGGTGGTTTTGTGGGTTGGGTCTGGGCTTTGCTGACCTCAGCTGGGCTTGCTCATATGTCTGCGGTCAGCTGGGGGGGCAGCTGGGGCCGGCTGGCTTACGATGGCCACGTCTGGACCATGGGATGACTGGAGCCTTTCTTCCTGAGCTTGCTCATCCTCTAGCAGGCTAGCCCAGGCTGATTCATGTACTGGTCAAAGGTTCTAAAAAAAAAAGTGGAAACTACAAGGTCTCTGGAGGCCTAGGTTCAGAACTGGCATGATCAAGTCACATACCAGCCCAGACTGGAGCGTGGGGAATAGGTGACGCTTCTCGAGGGGCACAGCTGCAGAGTGCGGTGGCCAATATTTTCTTCACGCTACCATGTCAAGACAATGAATAGAAATTAGGACTAATAGGAGAACAGCATCTATATTTTTGAGTTTGGCTTCAAGAATATGAGGTTGCAAGTCCTGGCTGGTGTTTTGAATTCATTATGTGATTTTAAATAAATTTTTCAACCTGTTTGTTGATTTTAACCACTGTACTTCTTTTGCTTATACATCACTAAGAAAGCAATGTTCGAGTAGTTAATGAAGATTTTATAGAGAGATTTGCATACCCACCAGGCCCATTGAATAATGGACATTCAGTAAATAACTTTTGCACGCAGAGATTGATACATGTATTAATACATACTTAGGTCTGTTAAACGTTTTTTGAAACACAGAATTTTACTTACTGTAGGAATTTAGAAAGAGAATATAAAGAGATAAAAATAGAAGTCATCTGTTACTCCATCACCGGTGGTAATAATGTATAATTGTTAATATTTTGGTGTAGTTCCTTTAAGATTTTTTTCCAGTGTATGGTGGGTGTGTCTGCTGCAAACCTGGGATCATGCTGTGATACTGTTTTTATAATCTGCTCTTTCACTTTGATAAATATACATTTATTGCCTCGTTTTTGATGACTGCACAGTATTCTAACGCACACATATGCCACAATTTACTGAACCTATCCTCCGTTGCTGGGCATTTAAATATTTTCTGGTTTTTAAACATTATTTTTGAAAACATCAGACGAACATTTTAGCGCTAAATTCTTTGAAAACCTTTGTGGTGTATAAGAGATGTTTTTGGTCTTTGGCCCTGCTTCCTGGCACAGGGCAACTAAAATCCTTGGAATTTCCTGAGTGATAGGAGCATCTTTCTTCACTCATAAGGTGGCCCTTTTGAGCACACCTGACTTTGTGCTAATGAGGTGAGTTTGGATGGGGACCCTGCATAGCCTCAGGATGGAGCTGGTCACCAGCAAGACCAAGTAATTAGAAGACTGGAACTTTCAGCCCCACTCACTGACCCCTGAAAAAGCAAAGAGCAGGGGCTGCCCATTCAGCTCTATAAAAACTCTTGAACAGTGAGATTTGATGAACATCTGGATTAGTAAACAGCATCCACACATCCGAAGGGTGGCATAGCCTAGTTCCACAGGGACATCCAGTAGATACACACTGAGAATTGGAGAATTGCTTGGTGGTGTTGGAAAACACTCCGCCATTCTTAAATATTTCCTTAGGATATATTTCTAGAAGTGGTGTTGTGGTCTCAAAGGGTAGGTATATTTTTAAAACTTTTGATTCATTCTAAAAAAATCAAGAAAATTCAACCATTTATTCACACGTGACATTGATAAGAATGCCTACGTTCTTTGGTCTACCACATTCAACACAGACTTGTAAATGGTTCTGAATCCTTCCGTGATAACTCTATATCTCATCGGAGTTTGTACAACCCTCAAGATCAACAAAATGCAGAGCTGGAAAAAATCCCAAGGTCATTAAGTCTAACCCCATAGGCAAAGCTCAAATGCTCGCACCTTCTCATTGCATTCACTGTAAAGTATTGGGTTTAAGAAACACAACAGACATAACGTTGAGGTGTATCTGACAAACACCAGCCTCACTTAGAGCTGTTGAGTGTGACTGAGTTACTGCTCTTTCTAGGATGAGGGAAGGAGAGAGAACAGACTTCCAAATGGCTCTGGTTTCCCAAAAAGGAGCAAAACAACTTCTGTAGTCCAGTTGTTCCTGTCTCTCAACCCAGCAGGCTAAAATCATCAGCAGAATCTCTGCTCAGTGCTGGGGTTTTGAGAGAAACTACAAATGGAGAGCTAGAGCATTTTTCTATCAGAAGGGAAAAATAATGATAAATAAATTAAACACATCTGGAACAAGCATAAGAAATAGCTTAATTCCACTAGAATTTTTCTGCCATTCTTTGCAAATTTTAGAAGCTGGGACAACCAGCACTTCTTAATTCCCTTCAATGTTCAGAGTTCTAATCTGTGTCTTTTTGTTGGCATGCAGTTCAAGCTCAGAGAATAGAATTATAAAAACAAAACAAACATATAACCATCGTTCAGTGTTACTTTTTCCTGGACCCTGCTCCTTCTTTCAAAGGGAGAACAGATTCCAAGCTGGTACGTGACCACACTTCTATAAATATGTGAGATTGCCAATTTCCCGACAAATCTAGTGACAGGTTCACACCTGGCATTTGCTCATTCCCTCTAATAATCAAAGCATTTTGATGGGGCCAGACTTGGCAGCTCGACTCCTTTTTCTCTTACAATGAGTTCTCTTCTAGAAGGCTCTCATTCAATACACTTTCCTGATGGGAAAGTAGATATACCAAAGTAGATCTGAATCACGCTTGGTGGATATGGCTTTGCCTCAAGCTGAGGATTCTTATGCACACTTTTTGAAACAATAACATTTACCAAATTCCCAGTGTTTTAGACCCCACTCCCATTTTCCTCAGAAATTCCCAACAGCATTCACTTAGGGGTTCTCTTGTGTCCTCATGAAATTCACTGGGGCGTGGAGACTTGAATCACTTATAATAGCGACCTGCTTTGTTAACAATCTCTCCCGTATATATATGTTTTTAACAGCAAAGACATAAGCACAAAAAATAACCACAGAGCTTTATGTTTCTTATCACCTGCTGACACTGTCTTTCCAATTCAGCAGGTTTGAGCCTCCTTTATCTTACTTGAATGTGATGAAAAAATCCCCTTTTTTTCCCCTAAACATTTGTTTCTAGGTGTAGTTCATTCAGAGTGTGTTCTATGGCAGTGTTGTTATAAGATCATTAGTCACAACAACGATAGCAAGATAATAGTGGCATTTCAAGGCTCTCAGTACCCTGACAGCTTATTAACATGGAGAAGTTACGGATCTGCCAGAGGTGGCAAAAAATGTCTTCTGGGATTTCAAGATAGACTTTGAAGACATGGGACACAATCTTGGCAATGCTGTGGTTAAAAATTTCCCAAGGTCAGGGCCATTTTACTTGTAAAAAATGGCTGGAAAAATCTTGTTTTGGAGCATCAGAAAGATGGCAGAGTAGAAGGACATGCTCTCACTCCCTCTTGCGAGAACACCGGAATCACAACTAACTGCTGAACGATCATCAACAGGAATACACTGGAACTCACCAAAAAAGAAACGCCACATCCAAAGACAAAGGAGAAGCCACAATGAGACGGTAGGAGGGGCACAATCACAATAAAATCAAATCCCATAAGTGCTGGGTGGTGACTCACAAACTGGAGAACACTTATACCACAGAAGTCCACCCACTGGAGTGAAGGTTCTGAGCCCCACATCAGGCTTCTGAACCTGGGAGTCCACCAACGGGAGGAGGAATTCCTAGAGAATCAGACTTTGAAGGGTAGCGGGATTTGATTGCAGGACTTCGACAAGACTGGGGGAAACAGAAACTCCACTCTTGGAGGGCACACACAAAGTAGTGTATGCATCGGAACCCAGAGGAAGGAGCAGTGACCCCATAGGAGACTGAACCAGACCTACCTGCTAGTGTTGGAGGATCTCCTGTAGAGGCGGGAGGTAGCTGTGTCTCACTGTGACGGCAAGGACACTGGCAACAGAAGTTCTGGGAAGTACTCCTTGGCATCAGCCCTCCCAGAGTCCACTTTTAGCCCCACCAAAGAGCCCGGGGAGGCACCAGTGTTGGGTTGCCTCAGGCCAAACAACCAACAGAGAGGGAACCCAGCCCCACCCATCAGCAGACAAGTGGATTAAAGTTTTACTGAGCTCTGCCCACCAGAACAACAGCCAGCTCTACCCACCACCAGTCCCTCCCATCAGGAAACTTGCACAAGCCTCTTAGATAGCCTCATCCACCAGAGGGCAGACAGCACAAGCACTACAGTCCTGCAGCCTGTGGAACAAAAACCACATTCACAGAAAGATAGACAAGATGAAAAGGCAGAGGGCTATGTACCAGATGAAGGAACAAGATAAACCCCCAGGAAAACAACTAAATGAAGTGGAGGTAGGCAACCCTCCAGAAAAAGAATTCAGAATAATGATAGTGAAGATGATCCAGGACCTTAGAAAAAGAATGGAGGCAATGATTGAGAAGATGCAAGAAATGTTTAACAAAGATCTAGAAGAGTTAAAGAACAAAGAAACAGAGATGAACAATACAATAACTGAAATGAAAAATACACTAGAAAGAATCAATAGCAGAATAACTGAGGCAGAAGAATGGATAAGTGACCTGGAAGACAGAATAGTAGAATTCACTGCTGCAGAACAGAATAAAGAAAAAAGAATGAAAAGAAATGAAGACAGCCTAAGAAACCTCTGGGACAACATTAAATGCAACAACATTCACATTATAGGGGTCCCAGAAGAAGAGAGAGAAGGTACCCAAGAAAATATTTGAAGAGATTGTAGTCGAAATCTTGGCTAACATGGTAAAGAAGTAGCCACCCAAGTCCAGGAAGCACAGAGAGTCCCATACAGGATAAGCCCAAGGAGAAACACGCCGAGACACATAGTAATCAAATTGTCAAAAATTAAAAACAAAGAAAAATTATTGAAAGCAGCAAGGGACAAATGACAAATAACATACAAGGGAACTCCCATGAGGTTAACAGCTGATTTCTCAGCAGAAACTCTACAAGCCAGAAGGGAGTGGCATGATATATTTAAAGTGATGAAAGGGAAGAACCTACAACCAAGATTACTGTACCTGGCAAGGATCTCATTCATATTCGATGGAGATATCAAAAGCTTTACAGACAAGCCAAAGCTAAGAGAATTCAGTACCACCAAACCAGCTCTACAACGAATGCTAAAGGAACTTCTCTAAGTGGGAAACACAAGAGAAGAAAAGGACCTACAAAAACAAACCCCAAGCAATTAAGAAAATGGTAATAAGAACATACATATTGATAATTACCTTAAACGTGAATGGATTAAATGCTCCAACCAAAAGACACAGGCTTGCTGAATGGATACAAAAACAAGACCCGTATATATGCTGTTTATGAGAGACCCACTTCAGACCTAGGGACACATACAGACTGAAAGTGAGGGGATGGAAAAAGATATTCCATGCAAATGGAAATCAAAAGAAAGCTGGAGTAACAATACTCATATCTGATAAAATAGACTTTAATATAATGAATGTTACAAGAGACAAGAAGGACACTACATAATGACCAAGGGTTCAATCGAAGAAGAAGATATAACAATTATAAATATATATGCACCCAACATAGGAACACCTCAATACATAAGGCAACTGCTAACAGCTATAAAAGAGGAAATTGACAGTAGCAGAATAGTGGGGGACTTTAACACCTCACTTACACCCATGGACAGATCATCCAAACATAAAATTAATAAGGAAACACAAGCTTTAAATGACACAATAGGCCAGATAGATTTAATTGATATTTATAGGACATTCCATCCAAAAACAGCAGATTACACTTTCTTCTCAAGTGCGCACGGAACATTCTCCAGGATAGATCACATCTTGGGTCACAAATCAAGCCTCAGTAAATTTAAGAAAATTGAAATCATATCAAGCATCTTTTCCAACTACAATGCTATGAGATTAGAAATCAATTACAGGGAAAAAAAACGTAAAAAACACAAACACATGGAGGCTAAACAATACGTTACTAAATAACCAGGAGATCACTGAAGAATTCAAAGAGGAAATCAAAAAATACCTAGAGACAAATGACAATGTAAACACAATGATCCAAAACCTATGGGATGCAGCAAAAGCAGTTCTAAGAGGGACGTTTATAGCTCTACAAGCCTACCTCAACAAACAAGAAAAATCTCAAATAAACAATCTAACCATAAACCTAAAGGAACTAGAGACAGAAGAACAAACAAAACCCAAAGTTAGTAGAAGGAAAGAAATCATAAAGATCAGAGCAGAAATAAATGAAATAGAAACAAAGAAAACAATAACAAAGATCAATAAAACTAAAAGCTGGTTCTTTGAGAAGATAAACAAAATGGATAAAACATTAACCAGACTCATCAAGAAAAAGAGGGAGAGGACTCAAATCAATAAAATTAGAAATGAAAAAGGAGAAGTTATAACAGACCACAGAAATACAAAGCATCCTAAGAGACTCCTACAAGCAACTCTATGCCAATAAAATGGACAACCTGAGGAAATGGACAAATTCTTAGAAAGGTATAACCTTACAAAACGGAACCAGGAAGAAATAGAAAAAATGAACAGACCAATCACAAGCAATGAAATTGAAACTGTGATTTAAAATATTCCAACAAACAAAAGTCCAGGACCAGATGGCTTCACAGGTGAATTCTATCAAACATTTAGAGAAGAGCTAACACCCATCCTTCTTAAACTCTTCCAAAAAATTAAAGAGGAAGGAACACTCCCAAACTCATTCTATGAGGCCACCATCACCCTGATACCAAAACCAGAAAAAGATACTACAAAAAAAGAAAATTACAGACCAATATCACTGATGAATATAGATGCAAAAATCCTCAACACAATACTAGTAAACAGAATGCAACAACACATTAAAAGGATCATACACCATGATCAAGTGGGATTTATCCCAGGGATGCAAGGATTCTTCAATATACACAAATCAATCAATGTGATACACCATCTTAACAAACTGAAGAAGAAAAACCATATGATCATCTCAATAGATGCAGGAAAAGCTTTTGAGAAAATTCAACACCCATTTATGATAAAACCTCTCCAGAAATTGGGCAGAGAGGGAGCCTATCTCAACATAATAATGGCCATATATGACAAACCCACAGCAAACATCATTCTCAATGGTGAAAAACTGAAAGCATTTCCTCTAAGATCAGGAACAAGACAAGGATGTTCACTCTCATCACTATTATTCAACATAGTTTTGGAAGTCCTAGCTATGGCAATCAGAGAAGAAAAAGAAATAAAAGGAATACAAATTGGAAAAGAAGAAGTAAAACTGTCCCTGTTTGCAGATGACATGATACTATACATAGAGAATCCTAAAGATGCCACCTGAAAACTAGTAGAGCTAATCAATGAATTTGGTAAAGTAGCAGGATAGAAAATTCAATGCACAGAAATCTCTTGCATTCCTATACAGTAATGAAAAATCTAAAGAGAAATTAAGGAAACACTCCCATTCACCATTGCAAGAAGAAAAATAAAACACCTAGGCATAAACCTACTAAAGGGGACAAAAGACCTGTATGCAGAAAACTATGACACTGATGAAAGAAATTAAAGATGATACCAACAGATGGAGAGATATACCATGTTCTTGGATTGGAAGCATCAATATTTTGAAAATGACTATACTACCAAAAGCAATCTACAGATTCCATTCAATCCCTATCAAATTACCAATGGCATTTTTTACAGAACTAGAACAAAAAATCTTAAAATTTATATGGAGAACCAAAAGACCCCGAATAGCCATAGCACTCTTGGGGGAAAAAAAATGGAGCTGGAGGAATCAGACTCCCTGACTTCAGACTATACTACAAAGCTACAGTAATCAAGAAAATATGGTACTGGCACAAAAACAGAAATATAGATCAATGGAACAAGATAGAAAGCCCAGAGATAAACCCACATAGCTATGGTCAACTAATCTATGACAAAGGAGGCAAGGATATACAATGGAGAAAAGACAGCCTCTTCAATAAGTGGTGCTGGGAAAACTGGACAGCTACATGTAAAAGAATGAAATTGGAACACTCCCTAACACCATACACAAAAATAAACTCAAAATGGATTAGAGACCTAAATGGAAGACTGGACACTATAAAATTCTTAGAGGAAACCATCAGGAGAACACTCGTTTACATAAATCACAGCAAGATCTTTTTTGATCCACCTCCTAGAGTAATGGAAATAAAAACAAAATTAAACAAATGGGACTTAATGAAACTTAAAAGCCTTTACACAGTAGAGGAGACCATAAACAAGATGAAAAGACAACCCTCAGAATGGGAGAAAATATTTGCAAATGAATCAGTGGACCAAGGATTAATCTCCAAAATATATAAACAGCTCATGCAGCTCAATATTAAAGAAACAAACAACCCAATCCAGAAATGGGCAGAAGACCTAAATAGACATTTCTCCAAAGAAGACATACAGATGGCCAAGAAGCACATGAAAAGCTGCTCAACATCACTAATTATTAGAGAAATGCAAACCAAAACTACAATGAGGTATCGCCTCACACCAGTTAGAATGGGCATCATCAGAAAATCTACAAACAACAAATGCTGGAGAGGGTGTGGAGAAAAGAGAACCCTCCTGCAGTGTTGGTGGGAATGTAAATTGATACAGCTACTATGGAGAACAGTATGGAGGTTCCTTAAAAAACTAAAAATAGAATTACCATATGACCCAGTAATCCCACTACTGGGCATATACCCAGAAAAAACCATAATTCAAAAAGACACATGCATCCCAATGTTCATTGCAGCACTATTTACAATAGCCAGGTCATGGAAGCAACCTAAATGCCCATCGACAGACAAATGGATAAAGAAGTTGTGGTACATATATACAATGAAATATTACTCAGCCATGAAAAGGAGCGAAATTGGGTCATTGTAGAGACGTGGATGGATCTGTCATACAGAGTGAAGTAAGTCTGAAAGAGAAAAACAAATATCGTATATTAACGCATATATGTGGAACCTAGAAAAATGGTACAGATGAACAGGTTTTCAGGGCAGAAATAGAGACACAGATATAGAGAACAAACGTATGGACACCAAGGGGGAAAAGAGGCAGGGTGTGGAGGTGGTGGTGTGATGAATTGGGAGATAGGGATTGACATATATACACTGATGTGTATAAAATGGATGACTAATAAGAGCCTGCTGTATAAAAAAATAAATAAAATTAAATTTTAAAAAATCTTGTTTTGAGAGGAATTTAGAGAACACAACATATATGCTTTCAAAACCCAAGGCCTCATTCAAACACCCTTTCCTCTGGATAGTGTTTCCTGACTCTTCCCTTTGGATGTTTTCTTTCTTCTCTGACCCCTCAAGGCACTTTGTTGTATTTCTTACATGTCAATGGTCCCTCCCTTTTGCCTGAGGATTCTTTAAAGCAGGCGTCTTGGCTCACCCATCTTTGTGTCCCTAGCTCATAACAGTGTCTGGACACAGTAGGAATCAATGCTTGTTGGATGAAGGAAGAGAACAGAGAAGGAAGGACCACCTGTAAGCACAACTTACTCAGAGGTAAGCTCTCCAGAATATAAATAGGTGTGCATAGGAGACAAACACTAAAACAAAAGAAATGAGAAGGAACTGAAGTCGTGAAAATCTCAGTTTTGTACCTTCTTAGTTGTTTTTCAGTCAATTCAGTTTGATTTAATCTAATGTCATGTATTAAACATCATTAGTGGTCTTCACTGTGGGGCATGTTGTGTCAGTCCCAGCCTATTCACAGTGATGCTATCAGCTAGGAATGCCCGAGGCCCTCACCAGGGTCTGTACCACTTGTGTTGAGCGCCTGTGGATATTCCCCGCACTGGGACCAATGTTGTGGCTGGACCAGCCCTTGTGATTCTTATTATGATTGTGGGATGCATTTCAGCAACAACCAGCAGGGAACTTCAAAGAACAAAATTTATTACTCACAGGTCCTGGAGGGTACATGGCACGCCCAAGAGTCACATAGTGAGGGTGTGAGTCCAAAGGGAGCGTACAGGTCTGGGGCCCTGCCTTTATTAATGTCTGAGGGTGGGGTGTCTAGGGTTTAGCAGGTTCACTCTTCATTGGCGAATTTAAAACATAAGAGTGAGAATTGGGGAGTGGGAAGGGAGAAGTGGGATCATTCCAGCGGTCAGTTATCTAGGTTACCAAGGGCTTTTAAAAAGGGAACTTCATGGTGGGGATGGCCTAGTTCTTTGTCCAGTTGGTTTGCTAGTACATGTGTCATATGACTGGCAGTGTGTTTCTTTGAGATGGATGTCTTTGAACTGGAAGACTTGGCGATCATAAAGCTTAATGTCAGGCCCTTACACTACAGGGGAATATCAGTAAAAATAAAATCCTGTATCGTCCTCAAAGTACCCACAGTCCAGCATAGTGGACAAGTGTGTAAAAAATTATTACAGAACATCATAATTAGCTCTACACAAGATGTTCAAGACTTAGAGGTAGTGCAGAGAAAGGCATGTCCCTGCGATGAGTTGGGGAAGTGGAGAGTCTGGAAAGTTTCACAGACTCATCTCTTTGGGTTCTCTGGAAGTTTTCCAGGTAGACAAGAAATATAGGTTGTGTGGTGTGTGGTAAGCTTGTTCTAGGCAGAGTTAACAGAATAAAGAAAGGCACAGAATCATAGATCAGTATGGAGTGTTTGGGGAAGTAAAAACAGTTGTTGGAACACTGAGTACAGGTTGAAGAATATCAAAAGATGGAGCTTGGGAGGAAGGGAGAGGTTGAAACATGAAAGCCCTTTTGCTTCAGTAAGAAGTTTGGCCAATAGTTTTCAAATTGTGCTTCCTCTAAAGCAGGAATTTAACTTCTGTAAGCTGATATGACTCACTCTATTTTTCCAGAAGAAAAGTTCCTTGAGAGTTGGAACTTCACCTGTAGCCTGTGCTGTCATGTGATTTATCATCCAGTTTACTGGTCTTGTGGATGCAGAATAATCTTTGACTTTCTTTGTGAGAGAACTGAACTTTATATAAATTCGATAGACAAAAGTGGTGATTCAGACAAAAGGCAAATTTGATGTTAAAATAGAATGTACACTGTTGGTGGGGCTGTAACACGATGCAGCTGCTAGGGAAAGCAGTATGGAGGTTCACCAAAAAATTAAAAATAGAACCAAACATATGATCTAGCAATCCCACTCCTGGATATAAATCTAAAAGAACTGAAATCAGGATCTCAAAGAGATATCTGTACTCTCATGTTCATTGCAGCATTATTCATAATCTCTAAGACATGGAAACAACTAAATGTCCATCGAGGGATAAAGAAAATGTGGTGAATTCATACAATAGGATATTAGTCGGCCTTAAAAAAAAAAGAAGCCAATCTTGTCATATGCAACAACGTGAATTACCATGGAGTACATTCTACTACATGAAATAAGCTGGTCACAGAGGACAAAAACTACATGATCCCACTTATATGAAATACCTAAAATAATCAAGAAAGAGTAGATTGGTGGTTACCAGGAGTTGAGCGGAGAGGGAAATGAGGAGCTGTTCAATGGGTACAAAGCATCAGTTACACAAGATGAGTAAGTTCTAGAGACTGCTGTACAACTCTGTGCCTATGGTTAACAATAGTGTATTGTACACTGAAAGATTTGTTAAAAGAATAGATCTCAAGTTATGTATTCTTACCACAAAAAAGAAAGAAAGAAAGAAAAAGAAAGAAAGGAAGGAAGGAAGGAAGGAAGGGAAGGAGGAAGGAAGGAAGGAAGGGAAGGAAGGAAGGGAAGGAAGGAAGGAATAATGGAAGGAAGGAAGGGAGGGAGGGAGGGAGGGAGGAAGGGCATGGGTTCTACAGCCAGGCAGAACCAGTTTAAATCCTGCCTATGTCAAATATTAGATATACAGCCTAGGGCAGGTTATTTATTCTGAGTCTCAGTTTCCTTGTTTGAAAATAAGGAATAAGAATATCTGGGGGTAATAATATCTGTTTTGCAGGCTTTGATGTGAGGATGAAACAGAAAACATGTATGAACACATTTATTGCTATCATGCTAAACTATAAGATATATTAGGAAATGCTAGTCTTCTTTGAAAATTCTTTGTTCCGTTCTAGATGTGGTAGTAATTGCCAACCTTCTAAAGCATTTTTTAACAGTACTTCGTGTCTAAGTTAATAATTCATGTAAGTCTCTCCATTTTTGTAAGTAATTTTAAGTCAAATAGGTAATTCTAGGTGTTCGTTACTGGATTAGGAAGCCTGGAGAGAAAAGTAGAAAACAACCTAAATGATAAGAAGTGGAGGCTGGCAGAGAAGACTTCCATACACTCATCCATCTGTCCATCCATCCATCCATCCATCCATCCATCCATATTCATTCATTTAATAATCTGTCCAGTAGGGAAACACACACACACACACACACACAACTCTTTTTCTCTGTTTTCTTTACTGTAAGTTTCTTCTTTGTGTTAGATAAGATTTTGAAAGGCTGAGAAAAAAAAACTTTGGGGAAGAGAAATAGCTGGAGAGCTTTGAAGGGGCACAGAGCTGAGCCTGTGCCATGAAGGAGGAAGGGTTTTCTGACAGTAGCTGTAATGAGCCTTGTCCTGACTCCCCACTCTCTGGCTTTGAAGCCCTGGACGAATTGCTTAACTTTGCTGAAACCTCAGTTTCCTCATAAATCTGAATCTGGGTAATAACGCTATCTGGAGTGCTGTGGAGAGGATGAGTTGAGTTCACGTCCCTAACAGAGAGCTTGCCACAAAGTAGGCACTCAAATGATATATAGTATGTCCAAATCTATGTCTGCCTGTCTATCTATCTATCTATTCATCTGTCAATCTATAAATAAGATTTGAATAAAAATTTGTTTAGCCTCTTTAGACAGTTATTTATCATCAAAAAAATCCTAAGTGTTAGTAGGAGCTTGGTAGCAGTACTTGCTTTTAAGATGGTCATTGAATTTACCCAGAATATGCTTATATTAATTTTTAACATAATTCTTGAAAGGGAAGCAAATAAAAGTAAAAATCTTTGCATAGCTCTCAAAGGCCCCTGAAAATACATTCTGCAGCCTATGAGGAGTCAGTGATTTGCACATGAGAACATTGAACTAAATTATTTTAAATTCCTCTTTCAGTACTAAGATGCTACCTTTTTTTTCCTCAAGGGGGTTGAGGCAGTCGTGAAGTAAAAAACAAAAAGAACAAAGTTAATAGGAAAACAGCGTCCTGAGTAATATGTATTCACTGTCATGTTTGTTATGTTGGTTAACTCTTATGACAGTCCTCTGAGAGAGGTATTATTATTTTTGTATCTTAAAAATGGTGTAATTGGGGTTTACATTGATAAAATAGCTTGCCTTCAGCAAGAGCAAAAGCACTTGTATTTTTTTTTTTTTTTTTTTTTTTTTTTGCGGTATGCGGGCCTCTCACTGTTGTGGCCTCTCCCGTTGCGGAGCACAGGCTCCGGACGCGCAGGCTCAGCGGCCATGGCTCACGGGCCCAGCCGGTCCGCGGCATGTGGGATCTTCCCGGACCGGGACACGAACCCGTGTCCCCTGCATCGGCAGGCGAACTCTCAACCACTGTGCCACCAGGGAAGCCCCAGCACTTGTATTTTAACCTAGGTATACGATTGATTTGTTTTACAATTTCACTGTTGCATTTGCGAAAGAAAATTACATTGTAGTCATTCACTCCTAAGTGCAGGCAGCAAGCCTTTATTGAGAAACCACCATGTACAAGGCACTGAGAGATCTCCAAGGGACTGACTCTATGTTCTACCTTCCAGAAGATAAAATGAATGGAGACCTTTAGAATTGTGTGATGCGGTGTCCCTACACAGGTGCATTTTGCCTTTATGAAATAAAAAGAAGGGATTGATTGATTTTATTTTATTTTTCAAAAGTTTGTATTTTATATTGGAGTATAGTTGATTTACAGTGTTGTGTTAGTTTCAGGTGTACAGCTAAGTGATTCAGTTATACATATACATGTATCTATTCTTTTTCAAATTCTTTTCACACTTAGGTTATTATAGAATATTGAGTAGAGTTCCCTGTGCTCTACAGTGCATCCTTGTTGGTTATCTATTTTAAATACAGTAGTGTGTATAAGAAGGGATTGATTTATCATGAAGGATGAGGGATGAAGAATCTGTGAAAGCAGGTAACAACATATTTTACTCAGTTCTGCCAAATCTGATCTGTAAAAGTACCACCTCCACAATGTCATCCTGTAATGTTGAAGATACCCGTCCTCTCAGCACCAATTTGTCCTTACGTAACAGCACGTCATTGTTTTGGGGAACAGCTTCTACCACCCCCAACCCTAACATGTCTGAATGTGATGAGAGCTGGCATGTTCTTATTGGACTCCATGTACCTGGCCACAGAAGTTGTTCTAGGGAAGACGGCTGGCCCAAACACAGTATCTCATCCTCACTTCCACAGGGAGTAGCAGAAGGTTGGACATGTGATCCAAGACCAAGCAGAGTCATCCTCTGGGATTTTGCAGCTTGAAACTGAGAAAATAAGGCCCCTTTTCTCTCTCATGACAAAATAGGAAGAAGTGAGCCAGGAGCTTCTTGCTGGTGGCCCTGGTTCCTGCCTCCTGAGAAAGCCAGACGGAAGGAACAAAGCCAATGGCACAGAGAAGCAAACCGGAAGTGAAGAAAATCCTGACCGGTTGAGGCCCGAGGCCCCCAGAGCGGATCCTGTCCCCACTTTCCCAAACTTCCCATATGGGGGTTCCTCGGCACCCTTCCTACAAATCCATTCTTCCTCAAAAGCTGGTTTGAGTTTGAGTTTTGCTACTTGCATCTGAAAGAATCTGGACTGGTGCGTGTCACACTTGGAAACAGGGGAACAGCGGAACTAGGGTGTTTGGTGAGCTACGTCACCCCTCCCTTGCAGGTCTGAATCAGGGAGGGCAACGCAAGTGGAGGAGAAGAAGCCTTGAATCCAGCTGTCCTCTCCTCAGGCAACTGATAGGATCTGCAAATGGGGTACGGGAACTCTGTCCATAATCTTCTAGGAATCTTGGGCAACAGATTATGGAACACTGAAGACTCAAGAAGAAAAAATAAAGGAGCAGAGCAGTGCAGTCACCTCCCTTCCCTTCATTTCAGTTTTCTCCAACGTAAACCTCTCTCTTATAATAATAGACCAGTTTATACCTTTAGTGCTTCTGTGTGCCAGGCGCTGCTCCAACAGGGCCAGTATTATATTTAACCTCATTTTACAGATGAGGAAACTGAGACACAGAGATTAAGTAACTTGCCCAAGGCAGGGTCAGGTTTAATCCCAGGTGGCCTGGCTCTAAAGTTCACGCTAATAACCCCATTTAGCAAATCTGGCCTACGAGGCCATTTCTAGTCTTTCTACCCCCTGCACTTACTGCCAGTATATTTAGTATGTGGCTGATACCACCACATACTTTCCCTTGTCTTTTTATTTGTTCCATATCCTTAACCTGATACCATGACGCCAGTGGCCATGCCTTCTGTCTTTTAGTCACCCAAGCCTCCAGGATGAATGCCCAACATAAAGGTGGTACATGATCATAATATCATATTCTGTGCTTTTAAAAATCAGACAGCACTATTAACAACTTCCACATATAACATACAGCAGTGTTAGTTATCTTGGTCATGTTGTATATTACATCCCCTGTACTCATTTATCTTATAAATGGAAGTTTGTAATTTTTGACCACCATCCAATTCCCCCGTCCCTCCACCCTCTGACCCCCATAGCCACAAATCTGATCTCTTTTTCTATGTTTGTTTGTTTGTTTTTGAAGTATAATTGATCTACAACACTGTGTTAGTTCCAGTTATACAACATAGTGATTCGATATTTCTATACATTTCAAAATGATCACCATAATTCTAGTTATAATGTGTCACCATACAAAGATATTAAATGCTGATTATATCTCAATAAAGCTGGAAGAAAAAAAAAGGAAAAAATCAGTCAGCTCTAGACATGAATACAAACACTTTATAGAGCTTTTAGAGGAGGATAAATGAAGAAGTTATTTTTTCCTTTTCCTTTCAGGTTTCTTCTCGATATTCCAGAAACACACTGCAAGAAAATTTTCATAATAACAGCTTTCCCCTTCCCCTACCACCCTCGTCTCCATGTTGAATGTTTCCCTACAAAGAATGCCCCATTTGAAAAGTAGCATTGTTCTACATACGGCTTTCTCAGGATCCAATTAGTCAGGGCCTGCTGGCTCTGGGACATGCTACGGATAATTTTAATGTATGACCTTGTGTTTATTTGCACTATGGGATCAGAAAATAAGCAGTTAGAAGATGTTTGCCCTTGAAAAACATTTTAGAGAATTAACTGCTGGCTTGAGATGTTATCTGCCATGTTTGAGCCCCAAACACATTTTATACCTGTGTTAAGTCTCTGAAAACAGGGATTTGGTAATTGAAGCGCTGACCTGATGTTATCTCTGATAATATGCAGACAGGCCCAGCTCTCTGAGCAGAGAGAATTTACAGACTGCAGAGGGTGCAAAGAGCAGAGGGGATAGTGGAAAATTTGAAGAAACATTCTCTTAGGCGCATCTGTGTCTACGCCCTCACTTGTCTGAAGTAGTTGTGTGGAGTAGTTTCCTTTTTTTTCTTTCCCCCTTTGAGCCTGTACTTCTTTTAAAATCTTAATCTGAAAATTATACCATTCAAAATAAAATTCAGAAATCTATTCACCAAAACAGCAACACAGAGCTGTGATTGATGAGAAACCCAAAGGCCTATGTTTTGGTTGCAAAATTTAATTCTAGGACTTTATTTTTGTTTTGTTGTTGTTGTTGTTACAACTTGTGTTTCTACTTCTTTTCCTTTTCTGGTAGCTTTCCCCCCTCAAAACTAAATTATATCTTAGACTTTTGAAATAGCTTCAAAGTGAAAGCCTGCGTTATTTTTAAAAAATAACTCCGTTTTCTCTGAAGGTGGGGTGTTCGAGTTTATTTCAGGTTTTGAAGTGGGACACACCTCTGGGCCACAGGAGGGAAGATGTCCAACTGCCTTGGCAATTCTGTCTCTCCCCTTTGTCTTTTTACAAATGTCCACTAGGACCCCAAGCTCCACTTCCCCCTCCCCTCCATAAGAGCGCGGGTTACTTTTATTCAAAAGGACGTATTGACTGGCGACGAGAGTAAGGCGTTCCCTGTCTCTGATATTTTCACTAGCCTAAGTCTTTTTACTCTCAATGGACAACTCTGTGACAGACACTTGCCTCTTCCCTGGGGACTGCTTGACAGGTTGGTAGACTCCTGTCTCACCCCTGCCTCTAAGTGCCCCTCTCCTTGCTTCCCTGGTGCCCACTGGAATTTGGTATTTTGTGAGCTGGGCCAGCAGAAGCGCCAGCCATCACCTCAGACCTGGCGGCTGGCCAGAGGGGCTGAAGCAGGGCATGGCAGACACGCGGTTCCTTGGCAGAGGGAAGGACGGCAGCCACCAGCCTCCAAATGAGACTGTCCAAACCAACCAGCCAACCAACCAACAAACAAATGCCACATACAAACACAAACGAAAGAAACCACACATGCTCAGAAAGGCATGAAGTGAAAACTCAAGAATGCTGTTGTCTGGGGCTTTCCCCAGCCATGTGCCTGGTGTCCCAGAGAGCTAATGGGGAGGGCGGTTGGTTTTGAGATTCCTGTGGTCTGAATACACACCCTCATCACCAAGATGTGACTGGAAAAAAGTGGTCATTGTACAGGCCTCTCATTTATTTCCTGATAAAATAATCTTTACTCTCCAAGGCTAAATGTCCCTTCCCAGCTTTCAGAGAACCAGTCTTTATTCCTGTCCACCAAAGCCTTCTGCAAATTAGGTCATTCTGTCTGTGGCCCTGGAGTCTCAGCTGCTGCTCCGCCTGCCAACACTGCAGTGTTTTCTTCTCCGTGTTTCCCCGGCTACGCCAAATGTCGACGTGGAGGATGGTCGCGGGCAAATTATAGAATTTCTTTAAGTGGAAGGAATTAGTTGTCATTTGGAGCCAACAACAAAAAAAACCCCTTGTTTGCCATTGGAAAAGGATAGATTTTGATATGACATCTCCTTCCTGTCCAGCTCCCCAGCCATTTTCATTTCTTTTACTGAACATTTCACATCTAATATCCCGAATTATCTTGAAGCCTCAAAAGATGGCCAGAGCTGGCTGGACCTCACGGTGCATTCCTAATCTCTCTGTCATGTCAACACCCTTCTTTAAATTAGGGCTACTTACTTTCTCATTGTAGACATATTCCACATCTCAGAGGGGTGGAGATGGAAATTCCACTTGGGCAATGGAAACGGGGATGGTATATCTGTCCTCTGTTGTATGCATTTCACCAAGTGTAAGAACCTTAAGTACTGCCACTGGGCAAGGCAGATGTAACAACCCCAGCATATTCAAGCATAAGCGCTTGAAAATGCCAGTGTCTGTCCCTTTTCCCTAATTACTTAAGCTATTGTCTGTCTATCAGTTACAGGAGAAAAATGCTATTTTTAATCTCCTATGATCCTAGAGAGAGCGAATCTTGGTACTGGAGGGCCCTTTGCTAAGTGTTTGTGCAGGGGGGGGGTGTACATGTTTGGAAAGGTTTGGGTAAAGCCATATTGCTCTGGAAAGGAGGAAAGATACTAGGACTGCGGTGGTGGTAGGGGTCCTGGGATCAGAAAAGAAAAAAAGAGGTATATACACATTTATAAAAATATATAGTATGGCATGGCAGAGAGGCTTGGGCGAGGAGGCTTGGGCGAGGAATGCCTGAAGTGTGGGCTTGGGGTACATGATGTAAACTCTCCCATCCACCCCTTCCCACCTCTCTCCTTGTCCCCCATGAATTCTGCAGTAAAATTCACATTATTTGCTAATACCCCTAGTGTGAGTGAGTTATTTGGTGGGATATGAAGTCCTGTGTGTTTGGACCTCGGGATGAAGACAGGGTCACCTGAGCAGAGTTGATGTTCTCTGACCCTCACTCTTCTTCCTGCTCTCTTGCTCCCTGTTCAGCTCCCTCTCTCGCCCCCTCTCTCATTCTCTTTGCTGATTTAGAAGTTCTGGGGCATTAAGCTGTGTGTTTTTCTTTGTGCAACATGCTTTCTAAAGAGAATATATTGTTAGGATCCCACGGCATGTAAGCTCATGTATTGTGGACAGCTGCACTTGTATTTCCGACAGGAGGGTGATAATTGAGAAGAAAGGGGAGGCTGGAAAGGGGAAATGCAGTAAGTTAGACTTTTTCCCCCTCTTTTAAACTGTTTTTGGAACAGTTTAAAAGCATGTGGGATCTTCCTGGACCAGGGCTCGAACCAATCCCGCACTGGCAGGTGGATTCTGTTGGGGAAGATGGTCAACTAAACCGTGGTAGGGTGATTTGTACTATAGTGGAGTTATTCATAGGAGAGTCACTACGTTGGAGAAGAAGGTACAGACTTTAAGCAAGGGCGAGGAAGACCAATTGAACCTCTACCCTATGATGGCCCCGTTATGTGTCCCCGGCTCCATGTTGCACTCACTGTATGTACACCAGAGATGCCCCCCTCGAGAGCTGGCTTTAATGGGATCTCCATTAAAGAGAGATCTTTTTTTTAAAATATAAATTATTTATTTATTTATTTATTATTTTTGGCTGCATTGGGTCTTTGTTCCTGCACACGGGCTTTCTCTAGTCGCAGCAAGCAGGGGCTACTCTTTGTTGCAGTGCATGGGCTTCTCATTGCCGTGGCTCCTCTTGTTGTGGAGCACGTGGGCTCTAGGCACGCGGGCTTCAGTAGTTGTGGCATGTGGGCTCAGTAGTTGTGGCGCACGGGCTTAGTTGCTCCGCGGCACGTGGGATCTTCCTGGACCAGGGCTCGAACCCATCCCGCATGGGCAGGTGGATTCTTAACCACTGCGCCACCAGGGAAGTCCCAAAGAGAGATCTTTAATGTGGCTTTAGATAGTGCCCGAACAGAACCTGGAGGAACTTTCAGAATAGAACCTGGAAGCAAGAAGAAAGGGAGCCCCGAGGAGCAAGGAGATGGAAGATGACCTCTGTAGCTTGTCATGTTGCCTCAGGCATCGTTAGCTAACATTAGTTCTAGGCCCACTGACCATACCGCTGATAACCTCTGTGTGCTGCCTTTGGAGGGGGGCCAGGACAGAATGAGAGTCAGTCTGCGTTGAGGAACCTGGGGTCCAGATCCCAGCTTCTTTTCTTACCAGCTGTGCGGTCGTGGGTCACTTTTAAACTCTTGGAGCCTTAGCTTCATGTTACGTATTTTTTTAGTTAATGGTTTTCATGACGTATTTCACAGAAAAGTATCTCTGGTTCATAAATGAGCTTAACTTCTGCCACAGTTTTAATAGGTTTTAACTATGTTGCTATGAAAGGAACTATATGATAACAAATTATGATTATAATTTAGTTACCAAAAATATCAGTAAATAATTCTCAGAGTTTTATTAAAGCTGGAAATCTGTATTTTTTCCCTATGAATAAAGACTTATTGGCCAATGTTAGAAAATTGCTACTGCTGAAATTTTTTTTAATAAAGCACGTATTAAAAGAGCATGCTAATTACTACGTGCTGCAACTCTGAATACGGTATACTTTGAACAAGAGAAATTGCTCCAATGTGCTGTAGAAGCAGTCTTTTCTTCTCAATGTAAACAACTCCTGGCTTCAGAGCAGCATTTGGGCTGAATTGCTAAAAGCATCTTTGTTTATTTTTCTCTGCATAGACATAGTTAATGAGAGCGCTGAGAACTGGGGCTTCAACCAGGTCTGATGTTAACCCCATGAGGCTAATTTTGTATTTGATAGTTCATTTCACTGGGTCCAGAATCTTGGGCATGTATTGGAGTCAAAGATATCACTTTCAGAGCCAGACTTGTTGCTTCCAGAAAACTGGCTTAGGGAGAGTCTTAGCATGCTCTGGAGGTTTGGGGTGGGTCGGAAAATTGTGCATGCTTCAGGACAGACTTCTGGGTCTTAGAAATGGGTGACTTTTTTGGTTTGAAAAAGCTGGTTTGGAACTGAACTAGGTACTTCCTTTCCTGTACTGGTCCCCCTGTATTCCTTGTCTTCATTCCATAGTCTCTCCAGACACCAACTCTTAGCTTCATGCTCCAAGTCCAAAATATCTAACCGTAGCATTCAAGACCCATCATGTCCATCCCTAATCCACATTTCTCCTTCCTACACCCCTCTCATTGCCCTTACAGTCTATGCTTCTGTCACAACGAATTACATTTTTTCCCCTCAGAGGAAGCCATTTATATTTTCATCTCCACATCTTTGCTTATGCTGCACGCTCACTGCTTGGAATGCACCGCCCCCCCAACCTTGCCATCCCTGCTGGTTAAATTCTACTCATCATTCAGGGCCCAGCTGCAATGTTCCACCCTCTGAAGGCTTTCCTGTGCCATTACTCTCTTTTGCAGCCTTCCTTTTATGTACTGCAATCGAATGTAGTGCAACAGTGAACTCATCCCTTCCCCCACCTATGATTAGATTGTAGGCATTTTGAGGACAGGGGCATGAGACCTACCTGGACTAGGAAAACCCAGTCAGGGGCACATTTATTAAGGGTGTTCTCATCTGGTTTTGTCCATCTTACATGCTGAAAGTGCACAAATCTTAAATGTATAGCTTGACTAATTTTTACTTATGTATGCATATATACCCACCCTCTCATCCACCATCTAGATGAAGGAGTACAGAACATGATCAGAATTTTAAAAGTCTTCCTTGGACCCCTCCCAGTCAGTCAGTAACCTCCTTCTCCACCCTCAGGCATCTACTATCCTGACTTCCATCATTATCGATTAGTTTTGCCTATTTTTGAACTTCATATAATCGAATTATATAGTATACACTCTGACATTTTCCACTCAACATTATATCTGTGAGATTTATCCATGTTGCTCCATTTATCAGTAGGGTTTGTTACTTTTTATTGCTGAGTAGTGTTCCGTTGTATGAATATACTGCAATTTATTTACATTTTTTACTTTTTAATGAATGTTTGGATTGCTTCTAAGCTTTGGCTCTTACAAATAAAGATGCTATGAACATCCTTGCACATGTATGTGCTTTGGTGGTCAAAAGCATTCATTTCTGTAAGGGTTATATCCAGGAGAGTTGCTGGGTCAAGGGACTTATGTATGTTTAGTTTTAGTAGGTTCTACAAGACTTTCTCCCAAGTGGATGTATTGATTCTCACTTCCATCAGCAAGGTAAGAAAGTTCCAGTTGCTCCACATTCTTGTTGGCACTTGGCATAGTCAGTCTTTTACATTTTAGCCATTCTGGGGAGTGTGTTGTTGTGTCTCATTGTGGTTTTAAAGTTTTTTTTCCCTCTGATGACTGATGAAGTTGAGCATCTTTTTATATGTGTTTTGGCTATTTTGATGTTCTCTTTTGTGAGGTGTCTGTTCAAATCTTTTTAGGTCTTCAATTCTGAGCTATAATAGCCAGATAATATCCACCCAGTCCAGGGACATGTCAATAACTTAAACATATCAGTTGCTTAAAAGGCTTCTTTAATACAGGGATGCCTTATAAAGGCATCTAAAGAGAAAATTGAGATAGATTGAATTCTATACCATGTAATAGAAAATATATACAGTTTACTGTCTATTAACTTAGGCATCATCAGGTACAACAATCATAGTGAAAGCTTGATATAAATTTCCAACCCCTTCTCACTGTGAATCTGGTGAAAGACAGACAGTTGGGTCTGTCCCTGTTCCAAGTCTCGATTTCTTTTCTTTGGGGTCCAAGTTCTACAGACCCTCTTCTGCATGTCTTGTGATATTTGGATCAGGCTCTTTTCGTATTGGGATCTTTATTGCTATGGGAAGTTAATTCTCAGTCTTTTGGTCTGCCATTGCTTAAAGTTGGTATTTTAAGTAGTGGAGCTTTATCAAATCAATTCTGTTCAAAGGAAGTTCCTTTCCTCTGGTGTTCTCTGCTGAATGCTACCACTAATTATTTCTTTTCCAGGGGCCTCAAGGGAAAGGCCTGTCATTTTTTGTCTCTCTTTTTGGGCTCTCTGGCTATAGCTGATTAAGGGTCTTACTCTTTAGCTACCTGACTTTCAGTATTACGTGGGTCATTGCCATATAAGTAGTTGGCACTCGATAATTGTTGACTTACATTGAGGTGGGATTTGAGTGGTGTTATCTGTACTGTTCTTTGCTTGTAGGTCCGCCTTCATGAAAGAGCATTCGGGCATGCCATGCGCCTTTGTGACTATACTGAAACAGTAGCAAGAGCTCTCTTGATCCAAAATATGCTCACTTTCCACCTCCTAACTGGCCTGGTTGTTCCCCACCATTAGAATACACTCTTTGATTTAAGGCACTGCCTTTAGACATCTCTTAGATTATTTCTGTATTATCTAGAAGGAGGTGGAAAATACAAACTCAGTGGCATCCATTAACATTTTAGTAAGATTCACTTAGTTATATGGCCTCAGAAAGAAGGCCCCTAAGGAATGGGACTAAGGAGAGGTGAGTGTAGATGTGGAGACAAGGTCTCACACCTGGATAAAAGCTGCAGGTGACAGGTAGGTGCACTAGTCGACCAGGGCGCCATTATCATGGGACCCCCTTAAATCTTGGAGTCAGGGGACCTGTGTGCAGGTTGCAGATTGCTGCTTTTTACTATACAACTTTAGTAAGTCACTTCACTTCTCTGTAACTTAGTTTTCTTATTTGTAAAATGGAGATAATATCTCCTTTGCATAACTCTCAGGGTGGTTGAGGACCTCATGAAATGATGTATATGAAACTGCCTCATATAATCTAAAGAACTAATCAGACATGTTATATTTATTTCAATAATAATAGTTATTGTTGGAAGTGATGAAAACTGGAGTGCCGTTGGAGACAAATCACTTACTTTACAATTTCGCTCTGGGCTACAGCTTGTGAACACAGAGACTGCCTGATGAATCCTTATCTAAATGGAGAGTTTTATATTATTATACAGATAACAGCAGAAAGATTAAAATGCATGTGGATAATGGTAAAATGAGTCCATTAGTGAAAAATTATTTTTATTAAAAATAAATTTAATGTATGAGCGGTTTGCTTTATTTCTAGGATGTTAAACAACTAGTTTGGGTGATTTTTCTCCCCCCATGCAATTGATAAAGTTCATTTATTTTAGCATGGGACAGACTCAGAGCAAACATATGCCTTAGGCTGGCAAATTAGGTTGGTCTTGGGTTGTTTTCACTTTTCCACTTTATCCTTCTTTGACTTAGTTGAGATATGGTTGATCTCTGGAGAATGGGACCACTATTGAAATAGGACAGAGCTGCAACACTGGCCTGTTCAGTTATATCAATTGGATGAAATTTAATTGAGCGAATGAAAAGTACTGAAGACATCTATCTTTTTTTTAATTATTTGAATATGTACCTTGCTTTTGTTAGGAAGAAAGACCTACACTGATTTCCCAGGTACAGGCAGAGTCATAGAATGTCTGACTAATACAAATAATGTAATCCAACCCACTCACTTTATATTTAGAGAAGCCGAGATATAGAAAGATTTAATAACTTGTTCAAGGTCACATTGCTAGTTGGTGGCAGAACCGGAAGCTGGGTTTTCTGTCCTCAGTCAGGGCACTTTCTCTGACCCCCTGCTGCAGGGTGCAGAAGTGAGAAATATTTTTACTAAACAATTGCCACCTTATAGACTTGCAGACAGAAGCTATTCACTGGCTTTGATAATAATGGCTTGTATCAATACTTTTCAAAAGATAAGAATCCAACAAAATTAGTTCTTTGAGACTAGTCTCAATCTGTGCCTTTGGGGGGTAAGGAATTCATCATATTCTTGGGCAGAGTGCCTGGTCCTCAGTGGACAGTCAACCAGTGCTTGTAGCTGGGTGTTTGGTGTGTGACAGTACAGGCCAGTGGTGATGCCTGGAACGAACACTTAGATCAGAATCCCTCGGGTGATGGTTTAAAACACAGATCCCTGGATTTTACCCCCTTCTACTGAGTAAAGGTTTCAGTGGCTCTCACCTAGAAATATGGCTTATTAACACAATTTTTAGGTGATCTTTTAGTGTTCTAAAAATCATTGATCTGAGACCTTCTTCCTCATCAGTTCCTAAAGCTTCAGACCAAAGAATTCCAGATGGACATGTAGTAAGAAAACAGTTCAATTTTTGTTTTATTTTTTTATCTAAAAAATTAAGATGGAAAGCAAGTTTTAATTACATTTAATACATGGGTTGGCACTGCACACTTAGGTCATAGAGTCTCACTTCATGGGTCACAAATGGCAGTCACCCCAAGTGAGGGTGGAAACCCCTCAATGCAGACACTCAACAATGGTGACCTTTATTTGCTTCCCATATATGGCCACAGAATGCATATTAATGCTAGGTGTTGCATCAAATTGTTTAATTTTATAAAATTATATGTATACACATATGTATTTATATAAAATAAAGAGACTTCTACACATGTAATGATTAATTTTATGTATCAATTTGGCTAGGCTATGGTGCCCAGTTGCTTGGTCAAACACCTGTGTAGATGTTGCTGTGAAGGTCATTTTTTAGTTGTGATTAATATTTAAATCAATAGACTTTGAGTAAAGCAGATTGCCCTCCATAATGTGGGTGGGCCTCATCCAATCAGTAGAAGGCCTTAAGAACAACTAAGGTTTTCTAAAGAAGAAGGAATTCTGCCTGAAGACTCCAACCTACAATCCTGCATGAATTTCAGGCCTAGAATTTAGACTCAAGATTGTAACATCAACCCTTACCTGAATATCCAGCCTGCTGCTTGCTCTATGGGCTTTCCAGCCTCCACAATTGTGTGAGCCATTTTCTTAAAATAAATCTCTTTCTCTCTCTCTCTCTCTAAATATATTTTATAGGTTCTGTTTCTCTGGAAAACCTTGATTAACACAACACTAGAAATTTAACATTTTTTATTGAGATGGTGAATGTCCATATCTTGTACTATACAGAGTTTCAACAATAATCTTATTACAAATATTTTGTTATCAAATGTAAAGATAAGTTGCTAATGTTTTTCTTTGTTTGATTTTTACAAAATCACAAGGATTTCAAATTTATTTCAAGTGGCCCTCACTAAAATGCTACCTAAGAGGTATTTTTGAAAATATCAATATCTTTAATCTGTCCCTTCGGATAACTGTGATATTTTGAAAATAAATAACCTATTTTCAAAAGAAATTCTTGCCATGGAGAGTTTTAAAGATGCAAGTTTATTTATTTATTTATTGAAGTATAGTTGATTTATAATGTTGTGCCAGTCTCTGCTGTACGGCAAACTGACTCAGTTATACACATATAGACATTCTTTTTTTATATTCTTAAAGAGGCAAGTGTAGAAACTAGATTGTGTGTGGTGTGTCTTTGTCTCCAAAAATGATTACATGTTTTGTCTACAAAAACTTTTATATCTGCATGTTAAATAACGTTAAAAAGAGAATTTTCTAACCTGCTTGAAACTCTAGAGTTTCAGTGGATTTTTAACCCATTTGTGAAACATAAAAATGTAGCATCTTCCAATTAGTTTGCAAGCAAAAATGAGTGGCATAAGGGAAGATGGAAACTTACCAGCTGAATTTTAATCGAAACCTTTGCATAATTAATACTATAATTAATAAGCATGGCTATATAAGTATAGCCTATGATGCCTTTCTTCCACTGATATGTATCTGTGGAAGGCATCTTTCTGGCAATAAATTAGCTTTATATATCTGGATGCCAAATACCCAGAACTGAAAAACACATAATCGAATTGCAGTATCACCAAAATTTTCAAGTAATGCCAGATACTCAGTCCCTTTGTTTGCACTAAAATATTATTAATAATAATTTAATCATTTTGTTCTATTATTAAAATATAACGTAGTAGAGCAATATTTATTTAATTTCTGTTTTTCATTATATTTTATAAAATTATGTAATTTATGTGTATAGTAGTGCGAGGGAATAGTTTATAAATAAATATATGCATGTTGAAGTTGTATGCTCAAAATCTACTTATGTTTGGGGTGAGTGATTAAAGAATTTTGGAGTACAATGCTTGCATTATTGAAGAGTACCTGACTGAAGCATGCCCCACCGTGGCAGGTGGAATGGTCACAGCCTCACAGCTGCAAGCCATGAGTTTTAGGGCAATACTGCCACTACTTCAGGATAGGAAGTAAGGGAACAATCTATGCCCAATGGAAAACCCCAGGGGGGTAAAGCAAGGCCAAGGGCAATTATGCAGAATAGAATCTGTCCAGGAGTCTAATACCCCCCTTCTTGTAGAAATACCCTGGGACTCAGGGAGGAGGAGGGAGAGAGAAGAACTTGGAAGCCTATCAGGGAATACAGGAAATTTAATTTTAAAATTAGAGAAAGTTTTCATTTAATGGGATTAAGGAGAGCATTGGGTGAGTACTGTTTAAAAATGTAAAAACGTGTACAGCCTGGCAGTCTGCCAGCAACCTATAGTAAGTAAACTCCCCTCCCCCTTATCTAGAATGGCTCTTTGTCTTTTTTTTTTTCCCCCTGAAATATTAAACTGTTTGGCTAGCTGATCCATTTTAGAACATGCTTTCAAATGAAAAAGATACAACATGATAGTGTGACTTTTTCTTCTTCTTTAGAATATAACTTTAGTTCAAACTACTGAGGTCTGGTTAGGGTTTGGAGTAAAAGATTCCCTTCCTCAGTTAACCAGGGTGTTTACTAAGGAAAAAGAAACTCTGAGGACCCAAACAGATAGGGACGTAGTCAGTTTTGTTTTGTTTTGTTTTTTAAATCTCTAACGCTAGAGTAATTACTGCCTGCGAAAAGACTTGATAAAGCGGATGTGTGCAGTGGCATCCTTCAGAGGATCGTGGGGAGGGATACAGCTTTCAAAGAGTATATTGTATTTTGTTGCAAAATTCTCTCCTTCCTCTTGGCAAATATTTGATTATCATGCAGGGAGTGGAGAAAGGGGAGAAAAGGAGATTATGCAGGGCGCTTCAGATAGCAGTTCTCCTTTGGAACCTCTGTGGGTTTAAATAAAAGCAATCAAAGAGATAGAAACAGCTTCTAATGCT
Source organism: Pseudorca crassidens (assembly GCF_039906515.1). Lineage (NCBI taxonomy): Eukaryota > Metazoa > Chordata > Mammalia > Artiodactyla > Delphinidae > Pseudorca > Pseudorca crassidens. The sequence goes on from NC_090312.1 coordinate 22,490,895, forward strand.
TGTCTTTACATTTAGCAGATGGTGTTACTCAAGTCAAAGTTTGCACCTCTTAAGGCTTTTTTCCCTCTGAGTCTGTCCCTTAGGCTCTCTCCTCCAAGAGGTCCGTAGAAGGGGCTGCCCCTGCCTAGATTAGGAAGATGTCTAGGAGCCCTCGTCATGTCCTGGAGAGCGGAGGAGGTTCGTGGAAAAATCAAGTGTAGAATTAGGTCTCTTTCTCTCAGCTCACAGGTAACGATTAACAAGTTCCTTATCTGTACCTTCAAAATATATCCAGAAGCCAAGCACTTTTCAACTTTCCACCATTACACTCCTATCAAGATTAATGCTCGGGCTTCCCTGGTGGCGCAGTGGTTGAGAGTCCGCCTGCCGATGCAGGGGACACGGGTTCGTGCCGCGGTCCGGGAAGATCCCACGTGCCGCGGAGCTGCTGCGCCCGTGAGCCATGGCCGCTGAGCCTGCGCGTCCGGAGCTTGTGCTCCGCAACGGGAGAGGCCACAGCAGTGAGAGGCCCGCGTACCAAGATTAATGCTTATTTTCCCTCAGCACTTTGTGGGTACTACTGCTGTGTCCTTTGCCATCTATGGCTGCTGCTTGGAAGTCCTCTTGAGAGCTAGCGCTTGCACATTTGTGTGTAATCTGTGTCTTCTCTCTGGCCCTTCTGAGATGATTTCCTATCCTTAATGTCCTGTCAGTATGGATTTATTTTTCTGTATCAGAAGGCATTACTGCTCTGAGAACTCACTTTGTTTCACTTTGAAATGCTCAGCAAATATCATTTCAGATACTGCTTCTTTGCCAGTGCCCCCATTTTCTATTCCATGGACTGCTCTTAGTTAAATACTGGAGACTCTCGTTCTCTTATCCAAATCTCTGAGCTGTCCTGATTAAAAAATATCATTTTGTCTTTCTGTGTCATATTCTGGGTGACTTCCTCAAGACTATCTTCTAATGAATGAATTCTCTCTTCAACTAGGAACAGTCCGAGATTTATCCTGTCATGGCATTTTTATTTCAATGACCACAATTTTTATTTTTTAGGCTTAATTGGTCCTTTTTCATAGCTTCTTACTCTTCTTTGATTTTTGGCTGCTTATTAAGTCCTTGAACTTTTTAATGGACATGTTGGCTTCCATCTTCTTCTTTAATGTACTTAAATAAGTCTTCGATATTTCTATAAAATCATTTTCATATTAGAGTACATTTGTGTTCAAGTTATTTATTTATTGGCTATCGTTTGGGGCATTATATTTTCCCGTGCACTTTGAAAATTTTATTTCTATGCTCTTTTTGAGTAGGAGGGATCTTAGTTTTGTTTATTTTTCTCTCCTGGTTTTGCAGTTTCCTTCATTCATTTCTTTGAGTCCCCAAGCCATAGCCAGGTCTGATAAAGGCAGTTGTATGGATTCCTGCCTCAGGGTGTTTTGTGGGTAAAACTGTGTCCCCTAAGAAGATATGTTGGAATCCTAACCCCATTACCTGTAATTGCGATCTTATTTGGAAATAAGGTCTTTGCAGATGTAACCAAGTTAAGATGAGGTCATCTTGGATGAGGGTGGGCCCTCATCGAGGGGCTGATGTTTTCTTAGAGAAAGGAGAGGGACATTTGGACACAGAGACACACTCACAAGAGAAGACAGTTATGTGAAGACTGAGGCAGAGATTGGAGTTATGCTGCCATAAGCCACGGGACATCTGGGGCCACTGGAAGCTGGATGAGGCAAGGATTCTTCCCCAGAGCCTTCAGAGGGAGCACGTGTCTCACCTCCAGAATTGTGAAAGCATCAATTTCTATTGTTTTAAGCCACCCAGTTTGTGGTACTTTGTTACGGCAGCCTAGGACCCTGCATTAGTGTTAGGGTGATGTTGGGAATACTGTGACACCATCACAGGGGCAGAGTTTAGTTGAGTTGGTGGCAGCTTCTACTGGCCTTCTTGGACTCACATCTATGGAAGTGCACTTGCTCCAGAGATTGACCCGACCTGTTTTTACTTTTGTGCCTCTTCCGCAGTAAAGAGGTTGAGAGAGGCCACTCTAGTCCCTGACTTCAAGCAGTTAGCCTGGCTTGTGACCCCATTTCCCTTTTACCCTGAAGGAGACACACCCTACCTATTGCTGACATATTTGAGCCCAGAATCCACCAGTCTTAAGTTGTCAGTCCCGCCTAGGATGGCATTTTGCGCTTCTGTCCCGTCTGTAGTCCACAGATATACAAATGTATTTATCTTGTTCTTGAACCAGCTATGCCTTCTTGGTTTCTCTTTATTATATTTTATCAGTCATTTTGTACGTTTAGAGCCCAGAGCATGGAGAACGGACTTACTGTGGCATCTTGACCAGAAATCTAGTCTTTAACGCACAGTTTTGTTCCTTTGTAAACTGTACGTAGTTGCTTTTTGTCTACTCGACAAAAATAACATTAGTGTAGTTCCATGTTACTATAAACTCTTTATGAACATAATGTTTAACGCTTGTGTAATATTCCACCAAATGGAAGTGGGCAGTTCTTTAAGGGGATACTTTGTGGTGATAAAATATCTCAGCCCGACAGCTTAAAGAATCATTGTAAGCATATTAAAGGCTGAGGTGTAGGAATGCCACGTGGCCCCCCTTTGGTGTTTTGAGTCAGAGTGGAAGCAGTAAAGTTGAGTAACTAACTTAAGAGAAGTGTTTCTACTGTGTTGTAAATTCCCTGAGCAAGGAACATTTGTTTAAGACAGGCTTCGCAATCCACTCATCAGTGTACATGGTTTCCATGGAATTTCATTGGTTTCTGAATATAGCCTCAGGTTGTGTGCTGCGAAGATAGTTTTGAAATTTTAAATGATGGTAACTTGAAATCACAAACATTTTCCACTGGAGGTGGGAAATAGGCCACAAACTGCCTTCTCCCACAATAGCTGGGATTCAGGTCTTGATACCCAGAACTTTCTCCTGAGATTCTAACAGAGCACCCTTTTGGGATTCCCTTGCCCCGTCCTTCTTGAAAGGGGCACTGAAAGCACTTGTTTGTGTCTGGGAGAGCAATGGGAGTTTCCACCCCTCTCACAATAACATCTGCCTTAGAAATGTGTAGGGCTCCCCAGCATTCTGAACCCTCTTCAGAAAAAGAAAAAGAGAACGAAGAGATAATTCAGGAAATGTTGCACCAGTAGGGGGTTTCCTTGAGAGTTGTACTGTTATCCGTTGGCTGAGAAAAACGATTTCAGTATCTGAAGTCACAGCTGTACTTAGACCAGTTCTTATTTGATTCTCCAGTCTCTTCTACAACATTCCCAAGAAGTGGTCATTAAACGTTTGCGTGAATATCTTCAGTTATAGGGACACATTACTTATAGGGGCAGCATATTCCATTGTTGGACAACCACAGTTTGTTAGAAAATTCTCTCTATTGAGCAAAGGGCTGCCTTTCCCATTTGTTTCTGTCTGGAGCCACAGACAAGTCTAGACTTTTCTTCCGTTTAGCAGCCTTTAGGTTCTCTAAAGACAATTGCAGTGGCCTCCTTGGATCTTCTTTTCTCCAGTTAGTACATCTCCGTTCCTTCAAACAGTTCTCCTATTTCTTTAATTTCAACCGAAGAGATGATCCAGGTTGGGTCTGGAATAGAGGCCAGAGATGGTGTCTTAGAACACAGTGGGAAGTCAGCCTTGGCAGAGTCAGGCAAGGGCCAGTAAGTAACAAAATAGAGTCCAAAACCAGAGACCGTTAATTAGGAGGGAGCTAGTGTCAGGGAGTTACTACAGAAGCAGGGTGAATTCTCTCTGAAGAAGAATTTAGCAGAAGATTGGAATCTACTACTTAGGGGGATGGAAAATAGCAAGGGGTGAGTTTCAGATAAAAGAACTGGTTAGGGCACAGGCTGAGAGTCAGCGTCCAAGAGACCCCATAGAATCAGGGTAGATGAGAGTTTTCTGGAGGCCAGACAACATATCACATCCAAGAGAACAACTCTACCTTGTGTTACTTGCCTGGACTGCTTCTTAATGGGAAACACATGTGGCCTTTGATATAATGTGAAATGACTTTGTGGCTCTTCACCATCCTCTTCTCTCTCCAAAGGACAGCCTTGAGTCTAAGTCACTTTGATTCACATCTAGCGAACAGCTTGCAAAAGAGAACATTTTGCCTTCTGACAACAGCTGCTACGAATCCTGGAGCATAGATTTGTGGTTTATTGAAGCACAGCTATAGATCGTTTTTACTGGCAGATTCATATCTCCCAGCTCCTTCCACCCTTACCTACATCATAAACGAAGGTCCTAGAGAGATGTAGTCTGAAAAAATCTAAAGCTATTACCTTCAATTTGAAATAGAATTTTCTCCTGGTTGAAACCTCATTTTTTGCAATTCAGCTCAGTTTCCTTCAAATTGAGGCCTATGGATTTAGGCTACAATTGGAACTTCTCTCAATATCTGTTTTTCGGGTTGAGTTTGCTCAGATCATGAGCTAAAGAATGCGAATTTGCGATTTTGCTATGGTGAGCCTGCCCCTCTGCTGAGCAGTCAGGTAGCTCTGGCCTAAAACTCTGACCTCCAGCCAATGGACTGGTCTTGGGTGAGTTCCCTGATCTCTTTGAGTCTCAGTTTGCTCACCTGTGTAACAGGGATAATCATGACGTATGGGATTTACATGAGCTGATGGATGTAATGTGCTTATACAATACCTGGCACAGAATACATGCTTTATACATGTAGATTTAAAATTCTAACCAAGTCACAATAGCTTGCATGTAACAACAAATAATTGTTACGTAATAAGTAGATGAATATCCTTATCGGCCAGCGCCCATGATGAAAGCTGCACATCTATTTACCAAAATTGTCTTCTATAATATTGTGAAAATGGTTTATCCATATTGCAAGACCAGTCAATATATATATGAATTGATCTCTTTCATTTATTTACATTTAATAGTAGCATCACTAACTGAGAGAATTATAACGGGAACTATGCTAAATGCATATAAATATTATCTTTAATTCTCACAGCATACCTGTGAGGTTGGTATTATTATCCTTTCTGAAGAATAAGAAAGTAACTTCAGTGAAGTTAAATAACTTTCCCCAAAAATACACAGCCAGAAAGTGGCTGAGTTCACATTTGAATCTGGGTCTAACTTCAAAATTTCCTTTAAACACAATTGAGAGGAGCTGTGGGAAAGATTTGAGGTTTGTGTTCAGGTTGCTTATTTCTTTTATTTTTTAAAAATTAATTAATTAATTAATTTATGGCTGCACTGAGTCTTCATTGCTGCGTGCGGACTTTCTCTAGTTGCGGTGAGCAGGGGCTACTCTCCGTTGTGGTGCACAGGCTTCTCATTGCAGTGACTTCTCCTGTTGCGGAGCATGGGCTCTAGGCGTGCAGGCTTCAGTAGTTGTGGTGCACTGGCTTAGTTGCTCTGCAGCTAAGATGTGGGATCTTCCCGGACCAGGGCTCGAACCCCTGTCCCCTGCATTGGCAGGCGGATTCTTAACCACTGTGCCACCAGGGAAGTCCCTAGCTTGCTTATTTCTAAAAGAGTGTCCTTGGAGAGCAGAGACTCCTGGGGCCATGGGACAAGAAATGTTAGATTCCAAGTTTAAGTAACAGTGAGGGCCAGGAGAAGAGGGACATGACTCGGGGGGTGGACATGGGTCAAAGTCAGTGCAGAATGGCCTCAAGGCAGGTGGGAGAGAACTAGTGAGTGTTCAGGATACCTCTCTACTCCAGCGTGAAGGGAGAACCGTCAGCCAGGTGTCTACAGGAGCTGCCGTAGGACCTGAGCCACCAGCATGCAGACTACACTAAGGTAGAGCCTTTGTTTTGTTCACGCTATGAACTATGCATGGTCTAGAGAGGGCACCCAGTAAACATTTGTATGTACAAATAGATGATTGATTAAAAACATTTGCTCTAATGCTTTGATTCTGAAATGGTGGAAGTAACTGGTCCAGGACAAAGGACTCCAGGTGCTGCTGGCCCTCAGTGGTAGGCACCCTGCTTCATACTGTTGAGGAAGATAAAGAAGTAAGGAGTGGTACCCATGCTGGCTTCAAGCAGAAACCTAGTGTGGGGCTTCCCTGGTGGCGCAGTGGTTGAGAGTCCGCCTGCCGATGCAGGGGACACGGGTTCGTGCCCCGGTCTGGGAAGATCCCACATGCCGCGGAGCGGCCTGGCCCGTGAGCCGTGGCCGCTGAGCCTGCGCGTCCGGAGCCTGTGCTCCACAACGGGAGAGGCCACAACAGTGAGAGGCCCACTACAACAAAAAAACACAAAAAAACCCAAAAACAAACAAACAAAACAACAAAAAAAGAAACCTAGTGTGGGTATGATGTTTACCATCTCCTTGTTAAGCTGCAGTTTTTAAGACAGGCCCTTAAAAGGTTGTTTATTTCCTGTCAGATCCTTGACCTCCACAGTAGGAAAACCAAAACCAAAAATCAATCCCTTAATGCAGTGTATAAATTTAAGTCTCTAAATGGGAGCAGAGTGTTCTTTACTGAAGTTGGAAATGATTCAGTCGAATTGGTGAAAAGAGGACACAAAACAAGCTCAACATATTAAAACATGTTTCTTCACTGGGGGTTTCTGCACTTGTCCAAACTGTAGTTTAGAAACTCAGATAATGTCTAATTGCATTAAGAGGAGTCAAATTCCATGTTAATTCCTCTAGGCTACTCAACATTGGCCACCATCTCTTAAACAGCATTTGTTTTTCATGTCTCCTTGGCCTGTCAATGTTTCTTATGTTTGCCTCAGCTTGGTGGGTTTGGAGTGGAGTGTGTAGGGAAGGGGAGATGAAGGGATAGAAAAGGTTGGTTTTGATTGGAAGAGCTTGTTGCGCAGTGTTATGTCACCTTTGACCCTTTCACTTTCAACCTGGGATCTGTCTTTAATATCAAATGGCTATTTCAAGAGTAGCACCTTAATACTTTAACATAAATGTGTCTTATAAGTAGAAGGATTTTTTTAAAATCTCTTTTATTGTGTTCCTTAATAAAAAAAAAACTTTTCCTTATTTTTTCCTGCTTAGCACACAATCGATGCAGCAGGCAATGTAAAACTTTTTTTTTATGTTGTCCCAGGACATCATAAGGCAGGGCAGCTTGTCCCTGGTGTATATTTAACTAGCATATTAATGAAGGGAAAAGCCCCAGTATTATTCTGGTTAATGCAGTTCTTTAAAGCTTCACAGCACAAAACAACATGTTTCACGTTACTGTTTACCCCCTTGAAGGAAACGGTGGTTTTAAGGGGACATCTTGAGACCTATCTGATTATGTGCCACTATGGCTGCTCACATATCTCCTAGAAATCTGATACGCTTTACACGCATCCACATATTTCCATGGTGAGAATTTCCACGTGCAGTGCCACCAAGCCCTGCTCTCGTCACAGAATGAGATGATTTACCGGAGGGCTCTGTTAATTACTGAAACAAATAATTTACCACCTTTTTTGGATAGGCATTGTAATATGTAATCGTGGATATTAGAAACCTTTTGTCATCTACAGTTTTAGATGTTTCTTTTTTCTTAAGAATGGGAAAGGGGCCTAAATGTTCTTGTCTTGTATGACATCTGAGTCCCTGTGCCCAATTCACTAGCTGGAGTAGGTGGATTGATTATTTATTTGTTTGGGGGCTGGAACAGAGCAGTGTTTGCTGTCAGGGGCCCACTGACCTACGCCCTCTGTGGCATTCACCTGTACAGTAAGTCCCCTACATATGAACAAGTTCTGTCCTGAGAATGCATTCATAAGTCCAATTTGTTTGTAAGTCCAACAAAGTTAGCCTAGGTACCCAACTAACACAATCGGCTATATAGTACTGTTCTGTAATAGGTTTATAATACATTTCATGCAAATAATACATAAAAAACAAACACAAAAATAAAGAATACATTTTTAATCTTATAGTACAGTACCTTGAAAAGTACAGTACAACAGCTGACGCTTCTTAGCAGTACCAGCTACATCACCGCTGCTTATACGCTTGCTTCTGGACATCCTGGGCTTGAAATAAAGATACTGTATTACTGCACTCTATACAGTATGGTACAGTAAAGTACACAAAAGCACAACCACTAGTAGAGGATGCACACACATGACATTGTATGCCAGACGCGTGAACTGATGTGATTGGACATGTGAAAGCACCTTTGCATCTTTGAAAATTCACAACCTGAAGGTTCATATGTAGGGGACTTACTGTAAAGGCAAAAGCTCTGTGTTTTATAAAATGTCCTCTTTCTGTACTCATAAAGATCCTCTAAACATTAGGATGATTCTTTAACACGGTATATATCCTGATCAAATGAGGTCATCAAAAGGACCCAAATGCCCAGCTATGTATAAACAATGAAATGTGAAAGCACCTTCACACCTTTGAAATTCACAACTTGAAGGTTCGTTATGTCTGGGACTTACTGTATACCAGGAGGCTGCTTACTGGGACATCTGTGACTCTTTGCTTGGGGACTTTTTCTCTGGCTGGGATCTGTGGCGTAAGTTGGAAGTTCTAGGGAGTTGATTCCCCAGAAGCAGCTTCAGCCAATGAAGGATGAGGAATCGGTGGATAAAAGTCACAGCTTTCTTGCTCCTCAGCTAGGATAACTCTGAGGGAGAACGCTCACTGTCTCCCAGTGTCCCCCATGGGAATCAAGCTCCAGGTGCTTCCTCCCTGTATACAAAGTACCCGTTATGCTTCTTTCCCATCCCCGCCACAGTTCCCAGCTCATGACTGGTGCCTTCAGCGTTTTCACCTCCCAACCACTCTACTGGCACTTGAATCCCAAAATCTGTTTCTGAAGAAATCCAGAAATCCTCAGGAAAGGTTTCTGAAGTAATTTTGGGATTCAAGCAGAAGACATCTGAGTTATATTGAACCAGCCAGCCCCAGACTGTCATGAAGAAACTCTAGGCCTCTTTGCTTTAAAAAAAAAAAAAAAAGACTTTATTTTTTAGAGCATTTTTAGGGTCACAGCCAAATTGCACTGAAAGTATAGAGAATCTCCCCCACCATAAATAGCCTGCATGAGAGCGGTGCCTTTGTGACCATCAGTGAACCTACGCTGGTGTGTCACCATGACCCAATGTCCAGAGTTTACCTTCGGGTTCACTCTTGGTGTTGTCCATTCTGTGGATCTGGACAAACGCATGACGACATGCATCCACCATGCTCTTGCTTCTCCTTAAGGACTGAATCCATGTTTTTTTCAAACCCTAAATTCATATTGAAATTTTACTCCTTTAGCTTTCCGTCCTGAGCTGCTGCCGCATGGGAGTGTCTGCATTTCATCTGCGTGTCAGTGGGGGGAAAGCCATCCCTCAGCAGGTCATTGGGGGTGGCTGTGCATACCTAAACGTGGAGGGATCACCATATGCCTTGGGATCTTTAGTTGAAACAGGCTATGTAAATATTATCTATTATTATTGCTAATAATGACCCACAGCTGTAATGGTGATAAAGCTTGTGTGCAACGAGCCCCAGATGCAAGCCTCCTGAGCCCTTGTCCTCGACGGCGACGTGAACTGCAGTGAACTTATCTTGTCAGACCCTATCCCCACGCAGGGAACGAAATCCCTGTTGCTCAGAAATGGTGGCCTGTTGTGCTTTACTGCAACTCAAGCCTCATTTGCACTTCTGAGCAGTTTCCCCCACTCTTTTCTTTTTTTAAAAATGTAGAATGGAATAATCAGCTACAGTTCTTGGTGGGAGGTCCCTTGTGCTCTGCCCTAGATTTTCAATCTGGCTGTCAGGCCAAGCCAGATTGTAGATGGGGGAGGATTATTTTTTTGTTTGTTTGTTTGATTGATCGGTTTGGATTTTTTGGGTTTTTAAGGGGGGGGGGTTGGCAATTTTCTTTCTTTTCTTTTTCTTTTTTTTCCCCCTTTCCTTCTCCCCCTTTCCTTTTCATCCTTTCTCAATCACAGTGCTTGTAGCTGCACAGCTTCAAAAACTGTACATCCTCCCTGCTGGGCTGCCAGCAGTGAATTACCTCCCTGGGTTGAAGGAGAAAGTGACAGCCTGGGACCCAGGAGCCCAAGGTAGCTGTGTGGCTGAAAGCTCCCAGCTTAATATCTCAGCAAGTTTTAGATTCCCAGTCTGTCTTCTGTCCACGGGTATTGGAAGCATTGTGGAGTTACAGACTTCTCTCTTATTTCCTCTTAAAAGTCCCTATATATTTTCTTGAAAGCAATTTTGATCTGGTAATATTGTGTTTGTTGGTTGGTTTGCCTTATCAAACATCTGCCTGCCTTATCGACTGTAGGGACCACCTCTCCGTGTCCAGCACACTGCCTGACACTTAGGGAGGGCTCAGCAAATCCTTGTGTTGAAAGAGCAAATGAATGAAAAGCAAAAAGGAATCCCAGCTGTCAAATGGCCCAGTGTTCTCCTCCTGCAGATGAGAAAAACAAAAGTTCATTGAGGAAAATGACTTCTGAGAAGTTTCAGAGCGAAGGTGCAAACCAGGAGGAAAACGCTTTAAACTTCTAACACACCGCGGAAATAGAAAGCGTATTCTTCTCCTGGTGAACTGGGCGAGGCATCAGTGTGCTGATGGGACAGCAGAGTTTGGGGACCCAGACGCGCACCCCATCTGGAAGGGCGTCTTCCACACGTCGGGCCCTGCAGCTGTTTTTCCAATTCTACCAGGCTGCAATAGCCAGAGTCATGGGATTCTAATAGGCTCATTTCCAGAGCGGGAGGGAGGCGCCTTCAGTTGGTTTTCCAGTCCAGTTTCCCATTGTCCTTGCTTCCTAGCCAGCTGCACGTCCTATTAGCCATCTTTCAAACAATAGCATCTTCAGTGGCTGCTGACTTCCAGGCAGTTAGATTTTGATTGACGGCCTCCCTACCTGAGTGGGGCTAATGTGTCCTAGACAAATACTGATTTCTATGAAATACGGTCGGAGCAGTGGTCACCCATCTCTGGGGTAGGAGCTACAGGCATAGAGGGATATTAAAAAAAATTCTGAAGGCTGGCTGTGTGCAAGGCAGAAGTGGCTTCCGTAAGGCTGGCTACTTTATTGAAGGGAGGTGGGGTTTTGTGATTCAGATTAAGGACCAGGTGCCAAGGCTTAGAATGCCGCTCAGAGAAGGAAAAATGCGTCAGCCATGACTTCAGTCTGGCAGGCTCTAGACAGACATGTAATAACGACATTGCTATACCCTTAAGCCAGTTACATGCTGAGGAAATCAGTTCAGCTTTGGGAAACCATCCTTCTTTCAAGGTGGATTTATTTCCTTCTCTACAGTGGTTCCCATCTATGAAATGGTAATAAATGCTTTTTTTAAAAAAAATCCAATATCTGGGTGAAATAAATTTTTACAAGGAAGGGTTCAATGAACTGAGGTTAAGTTAGCACTTCTCATTGTTCTTCTACAGTAGTGTTCTTGTGTTCTTTGGGCATTTTCTCTGTTGAGTATCCCCATCTTGTGAGACCACAGAGCACCTTATGGGAGAGTGTGATGGTGGATTCTAATTCTGAGAAACACACCTTTGGAAACAATCTTTTGGTGTCCTCCCAGGCTTCAACATGTACGATTTGAATGACTCCTTGGCTTCCTTGGGTAAATTTTTCCTGCCTTGACAATTGAATTCTCATGGAAACTTTTCTACTGTGTTTGTCTTCTTGCATTTATCAGAATGAGCAGTTCCATAATAGGATCAGTAGGCACAATAGTTTTAGACACATGTAAATATTATTTGGAACTTGAGGAAATGAACAGCCAGATAGGGTCAAATAATTTACCCAAGATCACATCATTTTATTTTATTTTATTTTATTTATTTCTGTCTCTCTGAATACAAGAGCCGCTCCATTGAAGAGCTTCCTTTTTTTTTTCTTATTCCCTGAGGCCTTTCAGAGCATCTTGGTGGGAGATACCTCATTCCATTGTAGAACACAGTAGGTCTGACCCAGAGGCCTGAGTGCTTTTATAAACTCAGCAAAAGTGATGCTTATTACTGAGGAATATTTGCTCTTGCAAAGGAGCTCCTAGAATAAAGTACTTTTTGTTTGTTTGTTTTTTAACCCTAATTCCTTTTGCATCGTGAGCAATGCAGAAACTGAAAATGCCAAAGAGGGGGAGGAGAGAGATCGCAGAAAAGCTAGGCTCCTCAGAATAATGAACCTAATTTTTCCACAGCCCAACTGCTGGGACATGAAGACAGGAAAGCTTTTACCGGCATGGTGGAAAATGCCAAGCTGGAAGTGGAGTTCTCGGTTCCACTCCTGCTTGGTGGGAGGCCCTCGCAGTGTACACTTCTTTCCTGGCAGAGAGAGGAGGGGCCTGAAATATGGCTTTTCAGCTTTATCAGCAATTGTGTTGGGAAGCTATGGTGAGTTTGGGTTTGGTTTCCAAGTGTATGATTACCATCTTTCTAAGACGGTCAGAGAGAAAGCTTTTTAGGGGCAGGAGGAGGGACAGTTCTGACATAGCTGTCACTGTCTCCCAAGGAGGCCCCAAAGGGCTTGGAAGTCCATCAAAGTAGGAATTCCCAAAGTGCATGGTCAGGAAATTTCTGGACAGAGTTTTATTTGGAGAATTGGACTATGAAATGCCATTGACTGACTGAATAACAGAATTCATCTTGCCAGGAATCTATTATAGACAGAGTTATTTTGAATTGGAATGGCTTGTCAATGGCTTCTCCCATTGTCCAGGAAGCAAAATGTCTCAGATGTGTAGTATATAGTGCAGAGGTAGGCACACATGCTTTTTGCATGTGCCTTGTACATCAGCTAGTTCACTTTTGTAACCGCAGCAATTAGCCCAGTGGCTTGCGTCAAGTAGGGAATTAGTGATGTTTGTTGAATGAATGAATTAGTAAAGCGACTGAAGTTCTGATGTTGTAACTTCCTAGTTTAGAGATGGCTAAGTCAGCCAAAGGTCTTTGAGGCTCTCTTTTCCTCTCATGTCTTCTACTAAAAACCTGATCATTCACAGTGCTTTTGTTGTTCAATACAGGAATCTGGCAACCTTAACATCTTAGCAATTATGAAGATGAACTGGATGTTCCAGAACAAGTGATAACAATGGTGAGGGCACAAAGGCCTCTTCTGTGTGACAGAGAAGCAGCTCTAGGGAAGGACCCTGTTGGCTGAACTTGCAGCAACTGTTTGATAAACCAGTTACTAGAGACACTGCAGCCAGATGCTTGGGGGAGAGACTCATCTGTGATGTGGTTTTGAGAACTTTCTGGTTTTTCATGGCACTTCCTCCTCTGAATTCCAGCAGCACCTTCTTTGTGCTTTGCTTCCATCAGCTCACTTGGGAAAGAGCAGAGTGTTTGGGGTTGGGATTCCTGCAGTCAAGTCTGCTTGCTGTTGATTGTTCTCTTGCTATCATGTAGCATTTTTCCCAAGGATTAAACAAGATAATAAACGGGGAAATCCTGGTCAAATTGCCAAGCAACTTGCAGATACTAGTTGTGATGGTGGCATCTCATTTTATACTTAATTTTGGACAGGCTGCTAGATTGTTCATGCCTTAAAAGCAGAAGGCTATGGATGACCTTTGTGTGTGTGTGTGTGTGTGTGTGTGTGTGTCACAGGGCCTCGTAGGGGGACTTAAATAAAATAATTGAATCAGTACTGTGATGGAGTGAACCAACGACTAAGCCTTAAGCTGAGAGCAGTCTGTCTTTGCCAGTTCAAACTTATGGTCATAAGGAGGGGCCTTTAGGAGATTGGGGAGGTGAGGGGCATGTAGGGGTGGAGGAGATGGGAGGAGGGAGAGGATATCGGAAGTCTAGGAAGGTATCTGTCATCCCCTCCTTCAGGGACAAATGGAAAAGGAAAGTCTGGGAGGAGGCCTAGTGGAGGTGCTCTTGAGAACGTAAGTGCCTTCTTTTGTGGCAGCCAATGGTGCGTCTAAATGGGTCATGAACGTTAGCATTGGCTCAGAAACCCCAGGCTGAGAAGCCAGCAGTGCCAAACGAGAGAAATAACCCGAAGGTTTTTTTTTTTTTTTAAACTACTGCTTATGGGGTCTTTTTTTAAAAAAATATTTATTTATTTATTTGGTTGTGCCGGGTCTTAGTTGTGGCAGGCGGGCTCCTTAGTTGTGGTTCATGGGCTCCTTGGTTGTGGCATGCGAACTCTTAGTTGCCGCATGCATGTGGGATCTAGTTCCCTGACCAGCGATTGAACCCAGGTACCCTGCATTGGGAGTGTGGAGTCTTAACCACTGCGCCACCTGAAGATTTTAAAGAGCCAAAATGCCCAATCCCCATGGAAGTTCGAAGGAGAATTATAGGCCCATTGGCTTAGAGCAGGTCTCGCCTTCTGTCTAGCTAGGAATCAGAGGGACAATGGGAGAGGTGAGGAAGCTCTTATTTGGCTGAACTCCATCTATATCGGAGGGCCGAGTATGCACTTGGAAGATCTGGTGTAAAACTGTTTGCAAGGCCATACGGATATGTTTTTAGTTTAAACGAGGGTCAGCGTGATCTGTTAAAGAGTCGGTGGCTTAAGTGCTCCTCTTGTCTCGCAAGGCAGCCCAGGGATGGTTTCATCCTTGTTGACAGCCACTCCCTGAAGCTCTGGACTAGCCATTACTGGCTTTGCTAGGGCGTGTCCCAGCCTTGTCTGCCTGACCAGCCCTTCCCTCTTTCTCCGGAGTCTTGTTTCTTTCGGTGCTGCATTGTCCTTTGTGTCTGAGGTGGGTACCGCTGCCTGGGAGTTCTCTCACTGTAGGTTTGGGTGTGGCTGCAGAGTCAAAGATGAACACGACTCCTGGCTGCCTCCCAAGTGATTCTTCCAGTGGCAGCAGAATAACACCTGTGGGAAAGTCATCACACGCTAAACAGGACCCGGAAGGAGTAAGTCGGTCCCAATGCCTCCCTGCCCAAGTTTCGCTCCCCTCGATGCGCTCGGTACTCACTCTTCTCACAAGATCATCACACCCATTTTTTCTGTCCCAAATGCTAAACCTTTTCTTGATATGGATCAATTCGTGTTGCCATCATTTGTTGTGTTGTTTCAGCATCCATTTGTGTGTTAAGTGAGTGTCTTCTATCTTCATTTATAAGTCCACAGTCATGAGGATTTGATTGTATCTATCATAATGAGCTTCTCGAGAGGAGTGACAAAGGCTTATTCATGATCGTGTCCATGGGACTTGGGGATGGAGTTTCTGCTCAGGTACCGGCACATGGTTGTTGTTCAATAAAGATTCAGAGGATAGGAATTGAAAAATGCCAGGCTTATATGTGTGCCAGGAAAATTAGAAACACTGGTCATTAATCATGAGTGTGTTCATTAAAGACCCAGATGGAAATTCAGAGTGATCGTGAATGCAGAGCTACTGATAAGCTGAGTTTCTGCTTTGCTTTTGACTCCCTTATCTTTGACAGGACCCCCATGTCAACTGGTAGTAAATGTAGGCTCAGGATCTATAAGGTCTCTGAAGAAATAAAAGACCTAGTAGCCAAAAGTAGGCTCTGAATAGCGTATGTCTTTGGGAGACCAAGAAGGCTGTCCAGGAGTCAATGTGAAGCCTTGAAACTGTGTTGGGCAAACTTTTCCATCGTTTCTTTCCTGGCTCAAGAGTTCCCTCGTCACCTGTGTGTTTCCCCTAATAAATCTGTTCATTATGTTGTGTATACATAG
Source organism: Pseudorca crassidens (assembly GCF_039906515.1). Lineage (NCBI taxonomy): Eukaryota > Metazoa > Chordata > Mammalia > Artiodactyla > Delphinidae > Pseudorca > Pseudorca crassidens. The sequence goes on from NC_090312.1 coordinate 22,506,495, forward strand.
TTCTTTTAATTTCTGACTGGCTCAGTTACTCCTCAGAATGTTGTATAATTTCTATTGTGAATTGTTGTTGCTTTGAGAGAAACTGAAACTCATTTGCATGTATACCTTCTCTAAGCCAGTTCCCCTCTAATGGCACACCACTAATTTATGACCTAAGTTTTTCTTTTTTTTTTTTTAATCAGTGTCATCATGCTGAGGTCAGCTTCACTCTACCCCATGGGCTATGCTCTTCTTTACACAAGAACTTAAGGAATACATTAGGGACCCAGGAGGATAAGGGGACTCCTACAAATCCTGACTCCTCTCTCTGTGTCCAGAGATGGCATAGGTGGGCTGAGTGTTTATAATCATGCTTATCATGATGGCCATTAAGAGAGGATTAACGGGGCTTCCCTGGTGGCACAGTGGTTGAGAGTCCACCTGCCGATGCAGGGAACACGGGTTCGTGCCCCGGTCCGGGAAGATCCCACACGGCGCGGAGTGGCTGGGCGCGTGAGCCATGGCCACTGAGCCTGCGTGTCCGGAGCCTGTGCTCCGCAATAGGAGAGGCCACAACAGTGAGAGGCCCGCGTACCGCAAAAAAAAAAAAAAAAAAAAAGAGAGGATTAACGAAAGGAGATTAAAAGACTAACATTATAAGGAAATACGCTTTGAGGTTGTTCTAGGCATAGTTTGCTCTAGACCAATTAATACTGGAGAAATTATAGCTCACAAATGTCTCCATTTTGATTAGCTTGAAATGTGATTTAGACCCGTTCAGTTTAACATATACTAATTGAACACCTACTATAAACTCAGAAAGTTTACTAGGCACTTGGTATGCAGAGCTGGATGACACAGGCCCAGTTTTCAAAGAACTCATCAGAAGTTTTGTTCGCAAGGATGAAGAATTCTACATTTAATCCTTAACATGGTTCTGAAAGAATCTAGATTTCAGACCAAATGTATATCACAGGCACTGCCTTTCTTCATATTACTGATTATTCCTTATTCATATATTTTTTTCACTTTAGTGTTCTCATAGTTCCCACAGGATCTGAAAAATCGTTTACCTGGCCTTGGTCAATCTCCACCTATTGTTAATTTACCCGAAGACTGCTTCCCTTTACAGGGACATAAATATACAAATAGTTTTTGTTTTTTTTTTACATCTTTATTGGAGTATAATTGCTTTACAATGGTGTGTTAGTTTCTGCTTTATAACAAAATGAATCAGTTATACGTATACATATGTCCCCATATCTCTTCTCTCTTGTGTCTTCCTCCCTCCCACCCTCCCTATCCCACCCCTCCAGGCGATTACAAAGCACAGAGCCGATATCCCTGTGCCATGCGCCTGCTTCCCACTAGCTATCTACCTTACGTTTGTTAGTGTATATATGTCCATGCCTCTCTCTCGCCCTGTCACAGCTCACCCTTCCCCCTCCCCATATCCTCAAGTCCGTTCTCCAGTAGGTCTGTGTCTTTATTCTTGTCTTACCCCTAGGTTCTTCATGACATTTTTTGTTTTCTTAAATTCCATATATGTGTGTTAGCATATGGTATTTGTCTTTCTCGTTCTGACTTACTTCACTCTGTATGACAGACTCTAGGTCCATCCACCTCATTACAAATAGCTCAATTTCATTTCTTTTTATGGCTGAGTAATATTCCATTGTATATATGTGCCACATCTTCTTTATCCATTCATCCGATGATGGACACTTAGGTTGTTTCCATCTCTGGGCTATTGTAAATAGAGCCGCAGTGAACATTTTGGTACATGACTCTTTTTGAATTATGGTTTTCTCAGGGTATATGCCCAGTGGTGGGATTGCTGGGTCATATGGTAGTCCTATTTGTAGTTTTTTAAGGAACCTCCATACTGTTCTCCACTACAAATAGTTTTATATTAGGTTTAGAGAAAAGAAGATGTATAAGCTCTAATTACTACAATGTCAGATTCAGCAGTAACTTTTTTTTTTTTTAACATGTTTACCTGTCGCCGTGAAGGTCTATCCTCTCTCTTCTGCTAGTCTGTGTTTTCTTCCTTCTCAGCTCAGCTCAGATCGCAACTGTTTTCTTGGGCCTTTCTTAACTGGCCCAGGCCCTTTTCTAACTTCTAAAACACTGATTTGTCTGACTGTATTTTGGCACTTAACGTGTATTGTATTGTTATTATCTCTCATCTCTATTCTTCAATTAGCCCTGTGAGGAACTCAAGATGTAGCTGCATTGCGTGTGCTTTTGTGTTCTTTGAGCATCTAGCCTAGAACCTCGCACATAGTGTGCAGTTAACAAACAGCTCCTATTTGTTAATTGATTTTGCTTTTTCCTACGTGAGGTGTTGGTTACCCACATTAATTAATGCCCAAGGCAAAACATGACAGCTACATGCGCTGGTCTAAGAAATATAAAAATCAAAGCAAACCCTTGAAATCTGAGAGACTAAAACCTCATCTTGATAAGGGAAAGCACAGTTTTATGAGCTCAGCCATCATTTAGCATTTTGGCTTCCCCTGCATGATCTGGCATGGTACCACACCACAGAAATATTTGTTTACTTCTTAGGACCCTGGGCTGGGGGCACAGTGCCACTCTCCATGGCCTGCTTTTGTCATTTTTCATGTTTGGCAATTGAAGCTGATCCAAATAAAATGTTATTTGCAAAAAAGTTAAAAGCAAAATGTTCACTGAAAAGACATTCTTCTTTGAGTAGGGAATATCTCTGTATTTCTTGTTTGGTTTTAACATCGACATTGGCAAATTACTGGTTTATCAATGCTTGGCTGTCCACCATGCAGCATCTTATTGGAACAATTAAAATGGTACAGAAAAGTCATGGCAGTGGAGCTGAAGCTGGGAGTTTCCTGGGAACCATTTAAGATACTTGGCAGATTTTGCCAAACAGGCCTAGGCCATATGTAGGCAAATAACCATGCGTTAAAGAACTTTTTCAAATCTCCAAGTAATCTCTCTTGGACATCTTTTTTCTTTTGTTTCCAAACACACAAAAAGAAAGAGTCAGTGCCACTGAGCATAAATCATCTCAAGTTGCTCAGGGGTGACATAATGTGGGTCAAGGTCCAGTGACCTGGAAAGATGGAGTCCAGTATAGCAGGAATCTCAGACTTGCCCCAACTTCCTCCATGTCGTCTAGCCCTAGTATGCTACTTCCTTCTGGCTCTGATATGTGTTATGCATAAGTTTATATCCTCTAAGGCCTAAACCTGTATAAACATTTGACAACCTACAGAAAACCTTTTTTTGTAGGGTGGTGGGGAGAGAAAGCAAATAGGTGAATCCGACCACCCCCTTTAATACAAGGCCTCTGTCTCCATCCTTACTTTGAGAATCCTTTTAGCGTTGCAAAGCAGTAGGGTAGAATCCTAGACCTGTTTCTTTTCCAAGGGAAAAAAGCTCTCATGGAATCAGCGGCTTTGGAATTTATTTGTGGCCACAGAGATAATCCCTTTTATAGGAAGAATGAACTAGCAAATAATTCCCAGCCTCGAGCATGCTTATCTCTTGCCGAATCCCCCCTTTTTTCAAGTTAGAGTGTTCTTTATTGAGAAATGTGTTTGCTTTTCCAGTGATTCTGTCCTTGTGCAATTATTATTTGTTGTTGTTGTTTGACTTTGAGGTTCAAGGTTCTTGTCTGGAGGAGACTTGGGTTATTAACAAACTCATCCAAGATATGCAGGAAAGATCTCCGTTAAGTTAAAAGGTATTTGCTTGCCCACAAGTTCACATTTGCATTTGCATCTTGGCCAGCCTTTGTTTCTTGGAAAGCGTTTTTCACACATGCTGAGCCTTGGTGGGAAAATATAAACTCCTGGCTTTGAAGGGTGCCATGTATGCAAATGTAAAAATGTGGTAGGATAAAATATATCTCCGTACTGGGCCAAGGCTGGCTTTATAATTTCTCATTTCAGTTGGCATCCATGGCTTTCACTCTTCTGAGAGATGTAAGTACAGTGCTGGGTGGGGTTTGTGTGGATATAGTCTTACCAGCGCAGATCTATAATCTGAATCAACCTGACCTCTGAACTTCCATTTTAATTCCATAGGACATTTGAGCCTCAGCGTTTTTCACATTTTGCCTGTCAGGGAGCAGCTTGACTGTTTCTGATGGGATACTCTTACATTTCTACAGGGGTATAAAGGTTCTTTCAACACCAAAGGAATAGAATCCAGGAGAGAGGCACAAAGCAGTGGAAGTGGTTTAGGGAACCTTATTTTCTTCCCAAATATAACTGAACTACTGAAAGTGTGGAAAAAGGAAAATAACTATTATTAAACGGTATAATCTAGTCAGGTATTTTCAAAAGACAAAATGACCACTCAGAAACTTTGAGTTCTAGCCAGTCCTCTCAGGAAGTCCTAACAAGTGACTGAAAGTCATGGGTGGAGCCATGGAAAATCACGGTCAAATAATGAAGTGTCAAGAAAGATCATTTAAAGTAACACGAGATGAACCAATGCCACTGGTGAGCCAATTCTGAGATGAGGAGAGAATATTTTCATTCTACCGGAATTATTTTTCTGGCCATTGACTGTCCTGTTCCTAAGTGTCTGTATATTTAGCACTTCCTGTGTTGCATTTGAATTATTCTCAAAATTGGGTCTTCAGTGTTGATCTAGGCACTGGAGTTCTGTTCATATTACTAGGCAATGTGTGGGCGGCACAGATGTCTTTCCATGGAAGCTATACTCTAGATTTTGTGACATAACGTAGGGAAGGTGCCTAGCATTGTGCCTGGCATATAGCAAGTGCTCAATGCAGTAGTTACTGGCGCATTTCAGAAAAAATCCTTTGTCATCCAGGAGCATATAGTCAAGTAAAGTAAACAGAAAAGAGACATGAAACTATTATTAATGATGCAAGGCAACATATGATTATGTATCTGTTTTTAGAGTCAGTCAGACTGAACATTAGTGGTACAGAGAAGGGAGACATCAATATGGACTTTGGCAGTGGGAAAGGTCTCATGGAGCAGAAACGACCTGAGCTAGAGCTGAGGTTAGGGAGAATTGGGACAGGCAAAGAGAAGGGAAATGATAGGCTGAGAGTATGAAAGTGATATGGCATGATGAGGGGCAGAAAGCCCCAAAGTCGGTAGGGTAGTTGACGAGATTTGCTGTTTGTGCACCAGATCCCTAAAAGGAACAATTTTTTCCTTCCTTGGTTAGTCATATTCACATTTCTTTTTCTTTGAACAGAAAAGTAGGCTTAGCCTAAGTACCTTGGTTGAGGCTGAGGTACCAGCTTGCCTGCCAACAATGCTTTAAACGGAGCAGCTTTCCTGGCTCCAGAAACTAACGCGAACTATCAGAAGGAGATGCTGTGTGTAGATTTCCCAGAATATCTGACCATTGTCTGGGTCATAGAACTGATATTCCAAGTACAAGTTAGATCATTTCCATTCATGGACGTAAGCGAGATGCTTCTCCTTTAGGTAACTCATTTGAAAATGCTGTTTCCTGAGTACACATTCTTTATTTTATTTTATAGGGCAAATGTTATGTGCCCACAGCATAGGGTAGGATATCATAAAAGATACTTGTTCAGAGTTTAATTATTGTACACAAGACTCCAGCAGAGTGATTTCAAAGCCTTTTGGAATGACCGAATATTCAGTTTTCTGTACCCACAGCTGTCTATTCTTATGCTTTATGGAGGCCTTCCTTTCCTCTATTTGTTGAAGATATAAAACCACATCTCAAAACCCATGTAAAAATACTATAAAAAGCATCCATGATTAATAGAACGTTTTCTACATTAACTGTCTTAACCAATTCTATTAAAAGAAATTTTAAAGAATATCTCCCCTCTTTTTTCTCCTTCCAAGTTTTAGGGGGTGTTCCAAATATGGAAGCCTTCTGTCAGAATTCCCTCAGATTGACAGGGTGGCTTTATGATCGTGATATAAAAAGACAGAGGTTTCTCCTCCCCCCCCCAAATGGTTGTTTTAACCATCTGACAACTAAAAATGTGCTTAAGAACTTGGTACACTGATGAAAATGGAAGTCATACACTTTATCTGAGACCCTATCTATTAAAAAAATGACAGGAAACAATCAACGTGCTTTTAAACTCATTATTATTAACTCTCTGCTTGGGGTGTGCCTTTCTCAGAGGCTATACCTTGTCTGAGAATCACCTCCTCTCTGTCTCTGTGTCTCTATCTCACTCTGTCTCTGTCACTCTCAGCATTTTTTCCTCCACTCTCCCCTCTGCTGACTTTTCCACAGCCTTCACTTTATTTACGAGAAATTGAAGTGACAATCTAACTGAGACGGTGATGGTCAGGTTTCAAAAAATAATACAGCACGTTGAAGAGAAACAATCACCAGAACTCAAGCACTTGTAAGAAGCCCAAGATAAAAGAGTCTTGTTTTCTTGGCAAGCCCGATAGATGTTCTGCAGTGACAAATGATATAACTGTTATCTTGACACCATACTCTCCCATGTTGAAACTGTTTATGAGAAACAAACATCATATGAAAAACAGATTGCCAGACACTAAGTAAATCACTATAAAGGGTAGTGAGTCAAGTATTGCCAGTTTTACCCACATTGTCATTGTTATGATGTAACACATTCCTGAAGTCTGATATTGTATCCAAATTTGGGCACAAAAACCTCCTCTTGATCAGTTGGCTGAAACTCCCCGCTGCATAATATGTCACACACACACGGAGACACAGACACACACATACACAGATTTGGATGCACACCCAACCTGAGTGAAGCACAAAGGACAATCCGGAAAGGATGGACTATTAAAAAGGTGTGCGGAGATTATACAAACTGTAAATTTCAGCCCTTGCCCAGGCAATAAACCCAGTAATCCTCTAAGCTCTGCTAGCAATGATTAATAAACAGTGGGTGTGCTAAACATATGGAAAAATCATCCCATCTGGACCATTTAAAACTAGGACATAGACTTTATCTTTGTTTATTTCATCCTTAGCTAAAAGGCTTATTATGAATTGCAATAATCCAAGAAGCCAACCATGGAAGACAGACAAACTCTTTAGATAAAACCAAAAAAGCAAGTTCTGTAACCGAGGACCAGATGTATTTTTGGGTTTAGCCCTTGTACATATTTAGCCGAGCTTTTCAAGTGGTGAAGATTTGCATGTTTGTTTTGCAATACTAATGAATATGTTTTTGATTTACATTTTAGAAAATGGAAACTTTTATCTTCTTGGGGCTTTGTAACTTAATGACTTCCAGAGGGTGGCTTGGTGTCCTCTTTTAACCCTTCACCATGAGAAACGTATCTCTTTCAGAGGCCCAGCGCTCTATCTTCCTGAATGAAACCCCTAAGATAATGTGGTTCTGTCTTTTGTTGCCGGAATGGCAAGGGTTGAAGAGCTTTTGGCTTTCAATCTAGTGAAAACATATGTAAATGGCAAATTATTTTTAAACTAGCTTTAATGTGAATCTTGGGGGTACAGAGAATGACTCCACAGATGATATTTATATTAGATGAATAAGGACAACTCTTTTGGAAAAACATTGCTTTGAGAGGTAAGATCTTGAGTATTGGTTCAATTTCCTTGGAGATAAAGATTGTTTTAGGAGGATGAGGAAAACGTCTTACTGAATTTTTTACTCCTGGAAGATATCCTTAGGAGCAGTTCTTTCTTCCTCTAAGTTTCTTTGAAGATGTTACGTGGAAAAATAAGTAAACATATTTTCCCCCCAAGACTTCCTGTGCTTGTAATTTGGATTCGACAAGGACCTTATCAGAAATGGAAAATTTATCCTTGAGGGATAACAGAGTATTTTAGAATAAGAGATAACTCGAGCTTTGAACTCTCATTAGTTGACAAATTGGACCAAGGAGATAGTTTTTCTTCCAAATTCTTCCAGTAGTTTTTAAAAATAGAATATGATAAAAGAATAAGTATGCCCTTAAAAGCCTGTGTTGGGGCCATGAAATCTTTCAAATGCTTAACTTTCTGGGACAAACAAGTAAAGGTGTAATATCACACTGAGCATGAAATGGGGGATGTTTTACATTAGCTCTACAGTGATTAGCTGCGTTGAGCTTCAATGAAAATGTGCTAGTGAGGGCTGAGTTGTCCTTTGATAAGGAACCAATGGCGTTTTTATTATGCAATGTCTGAAAGGCTTATGATCAAGAGTCCCTACACCTAGTTCTTCACAAGGGAAATCGTTTCACCCCTAGAGATATTTTTCCCGCCCGGACTCTCTTAATAACTAGCTTTAGCTTTCCAGAACAGTTTTATAGTGTTGTATTAAAACTGGATACGTATTTGCTGTGAGTTCTTGGTTAGCAGGCATTTTCTAACACAATTTACTTAAACCAAAAAAGGTGGAAATGTGGCGTAAGAATTCCTTACTTTCCCTTAAAAATTCCTCCAGAACTTTCAGTTCTCTTCTATTTTAGATCCGAGAGAAAAAAATACCTAAGTGTATTTTAAAAATACCTAAATGTATTTTAAAAATAGTTATTTTTCTTATTATTCAGGATCTAAGCCTAATGGATATTTCTTTTAATGTGATCTTAACTTATGAGATCTTATTTTAAGATTATTTATTAACAATTTAGATCCTAATTTATCCTTGGCCTTCCTCTACGATAAAGAGGAAGGGAACAGGTAACCAACTGATTGTGTAAGCACTGTGTGCCTGGAAGTTTGTCTTTGCTATGTTATGTTCACAGAGGCCTACAAGTAGATCTTATTACAGAGGAGCAAATCGAAGCTTAGTGAAGCTAACTAATGTAAGGTCACAGAATTTGGTTGATACAGACCCAGGATTCAAACTCAGTTCTTTTTGCTTTTCAGAATGATTTTCTCTGCCCAACATCATGCTGTTGTAGCCCTTGCATCTCAGAGTCATTAATCTCAAATCTCTTTTTTCGTTGGTGCTCTTCAAAATGAATGTGTCTAGCATACCAGGTACCTCGAATAATGTCAATCTGCTTGGGCATAGAAAACTAGCTGCTGGTGGGATTGCTGGATGAATATTGTGGAGCAGCTAGTGGGAGAGAGTTGGGGAAGAAGACCAGAAGGAGACATGGCATAGCCAGGAGAAGAGCAGTGGTGGCCTTGGCCAATGGATCCTAACCTTTGTGTAGCATCCTTTGAGACTCTGATGGAAATTATAGACCCTGTCCCTAGAACATTTGCTAAAAATTTCAGGAATTTGCAGACCTGCTGAAGTTGCTGAGACTGACGGATTCTATGCTGAGTCCTTGACCTTAGTCCTTGATACTCTAAAGTACGGTCCATGGCCCAGCAGCATCAGCAATCTCTAAAAGCTTTTACAAGAGAAGGATCTCAGGCTCCACTCAAGACCTATCAAATTAGAATCTACATTTTACTAGATCCCTAGATGATGGCCAAGCACCTTACAGTGTGAGAAACATTGGTCTAGGCAGGCAATAGTCAAGTAGGAATGAGGGTGTGAGGTTGACGTGTCAGAGGGTAAAGGTAGTGAAGATCGTGCTTAAGCAGGAAGAATGGGGAGGGAACAGGGTCTCCGATTTATCAGGAAATGGGAAGATGGTTGGAGGCTGGTCATGGAGCTGTTAACTGTGGACATTTCTCATCTTCAGTCATGGTCAGTGGGTAGGAGGCACTTGCTTGAGTTGTCTGATTCTTCTTATCAACCACCTACACTTACTGAGTTTCAAATGACTAGAGTAGTTTTCACGTGATAGCCCTGAAAAAGTCATAGTTTAAAAGTAGGAAGTATTTGAGAAATGATGAAATTGTTTATTTGACTGTTAGTCACTTAAACTACTCAATCTGGGTTCGTTTTGATCATCTTAAATTAGTATTGCTAAGAAATGGCTTCCACATCCTATGGAAAAGTGGTTTGAACTATCTTCTTTTAATTAAGCGTTTTGGATGGATGTCCACACATTCCTTGCAGTTTCTGATGTATCCTCACGATCCCTGGGACAGAGTTGCAGGAAGTAGCCGAGCAAGGTGTCTTATACACCATAGCCATTCAGAGCATTTTTTAACAGGAGTGGAAGGTCCTTGTAGGGACTGGCCCTGGCAAGGCAGCATCAGAACTCTTAATTAGAACTTGGTCCACCCCACCCAAAATGAGAACCTGGGTCATATAGATGGTGACCGTAAGATAGTTTTGCTGTAAATGCACTTATTCACTTTTATTTGTTGACCTTTTAAGCATGTGAAGCCTTAACAGATAGTCATTAACTGCTTTAGGTTAAAGATCCCTTTGTGATACGACAGTGCACAAGTCTATAGCATATAAGTGGTACCAGTGTTCTATTGGGAGCACTTCTTGGGAGGGAAAAGGACTTGAGACCCATAAAATAGTATAACTAGGCAAGATAAAGTATCTCTGGTTAAACTGTTTCTAGGTGCAATGGATTCTGGGGAAGACACAGCAGAGTTTTCAATAAGAAAGTAATTTAGGCATTTGGCACACATTCATTGAGAATGGGCTCTGCTGCTGGGCTTGTGTGGGTGACGGACATACAATTATGACAAGGACATGTTCCCTACCCTTAAGGAAGTCCAGTCAAGTGGAGTAGGTACTATGGGAGCGGAGGGGTAGAGTGCCATGAATGCGTATTGGAAAGTGCCCTTACCTAAATTTTTTGGGTCAGTGAAGGCTTCCTGGAAGAAGTGAAGGAAGTGAAGAAAGAGATGTATAAACTCCTATTTGAAGTGGTGAGGGGGCGGAAGGGTGCCCAGGCAGAGGGAATGGGATGTACAAAGGCTCAGAAGTAAGAGATAGGATGGTGCTCTCAGACAACAGGAAACATGCTGACACCATTAGAGTGTATTGCCTGCGGATCTGGAATAAAACCTTAGAGCTTGAAGAGGCCTTTTAGGTCAACTAGTCTCAGCCCCCCAAGATGTCTTAAGAGATGATCCCTCATTGTCTCTTCAGCACCTCCTGTGATGGAAAGCTGCCCAACGAAGTCCTTCCATAGGGAGAAATGAAATCCATTCTTCTGCTTTTCATCACTGGTCCTAGTTCTGCCCTTTCTTGTCACCAGGACGATTTGAAGCTTCTTCTAGTCAGTGACCCCAACACCCTTTTGGGGACTGCATTGCCAAAGGAGATGAGGCAAAGTCCAACTGGACAATGGCACACATGTAGCAAATATTGTACTTCATGCATTCAAATCCTACCATACCCCTGAACTGCGGTTTTATATAGGCTCTCAGTCAATCACGATATTTCACGGAAGAAGTGGGAAGAGGCCAGATATTTGGCTTAAAGAGCTCACATTATTAAGATCATATTAAGGATTCAATTCTGTGCAAGCCTTCCTGTGAATTCCCACTTCCCATCCACCAAGTCTTATACGATGCCACTGTTGTGCTGGCTTGAACTGTCAGCACACCTGTACCTTTTTAATGATTATGGCTAAACCCTAGTGCCAGCTGGAGGGAAAGGTCACATTTCATAGTGGTGTAATTGGAGAACTGTGTTTCTTAGGACTAGAGGTAGCAGAGCCTTGTTGGAAAGTTTGAGAACATAGACCTAGTCAAAAGCCACTTACCTTTAGTAGTGAATCACTTCTTAAATAACTGATTGGATCTCGATTTCTTATTGTGTCTGCTCCCTCATATAGCTAGAGGATTAAGCTAACAGAATATGTCCAGAAACCAAAGCAGAATCTGGGTCATAAGAGAGGAAAGAGCTGCAGGTAATTGGGTCCAGTGTGTAATATGGGGTCCATAATACATTTTCACACCTCCTGCATTTATGATTGAAAGGACGATTTTCCTCAGCAAGTGGTCCTGAATCATCTTTATTAGTTAAAGCCATGTTTGCTGTTCTAATAATAAAAAAGTAACTTCTATTTATTTCTGTAGCCTGCCTGTTCCTTAATGCAGACTGTTGATGGAATACAGACATGGGTAAGCATTGTCATAGTGCCTTTTACACTGTAGAAGTATGTCCTTATAAGAAAAGATTACATATGTAGAGTCACAATGCTTAAACTGTAGACATGAACTTGGTTTCAGAGGAGATGAAGTGACATCTAAAAGGTGAAACATGCGTAGCATTTGAGTTTAGAAAATTTTAGTTTCATTTGCAGCAACACAGTGAAAATATCCAAGATCTAATCTTAAAATAAAACTTGGCTCTAAGAGGCATGTGTAATAAATTAGCAGATTAAAGTTGTTTACACCTTTGGCATTTTTAATCTCATATTTCTGCTTTAAATAACTCTCCTGGCAATTATATGCTAGTTTTTTTTTTACCATATAATTCCGAAAGTTGCATATTGGATATGCTTTTGATATTTACTTCAACTATTTCTTTCTGCCTCTGACCGTAAGATGACTATTAGTTAATGACAGCTCACAAAATACTCTCATTTATGTTTGATTTACTTTTCAAATGAATAAATATGAAAATGTACTTTTTGTGTAAATAAATAGTATTTGGTAAAACTATTTCCTGTTTCTTTTGAAAATGCCTTCATAAGTTGATACTTTGAAATAATAAATATTTAAATTAATTCAACACATTTGAAGAAATATTTATGTGAGTCTCTGGTGAGTTAGACATGGTCCTACATCCTGCAGAGGATATCAAACTGAGGGACACATTCTTTAGCCCTACAGGGGCCTTACAACTTTGTAGACAATTTAGGATAGATACTCAAATGATTGTCATGGAAGGGCCATGAATGAAATTCAAAGACAGTACTGTGGATCCAAAGGGGGAAAAGGTAATATCATTATGTGCTACAAATATAAGATTTTTTTTTCATATTGGGACATCCTCATCAGATACTTTCTTGAAGAGACTTTTCTTGACCTCCCCTAAAATGTGTCTGATTTCCTCTCTCTTAAAGATCTCCCTGTGCTTCCTTAAAAACAACAAAACAAAACAGCTTTATCGAGGTATATTTCACATACCATGACATCCACTCATCTAAACATCCATCCATCTCTATGTTTCCATGTGTGTGTGCGTGTGTATGTGTGTGCTTGAGAGTGTATGCATGTATGCACGGTGTGTGCACTAGACTAACCTAGGTCTGGACTTCCTCTGAGCACACCGCTCTCCCTGCAGCCCTGTCTGGTCATGGCTCTTTTCCTCCATCACCTCCTGGACCATTGGTCATGAAGGTGCATTTGGGCGTCTTCCTAGTTCACCATTTCCATTTCCAGACTGTTCATTCTCCTTCCCTCTTCCCTAAAACCCTGCAGTTTTGACTCCCTTGTCATTAGACAATCCCACCTACCACCTTCTTTGTCTGTGGACCCCGGGATCACTCCTGTTCATTTGTTGAAGACTTTCATTCCTGGTTGACTGTCGTTCTCTCTTTTCTTAATTCTCCCTTATTTTAATATCCAGAGGGTACTTCTGATATCCTGGCCACTCAGTTCCTTGACCTCCTTTCCTCCAGTGATCTCATTCCACACTCTTCCTCTAGTCCCCTCCCTCCCATGATTCGTCTCTAGACTAGAATCTAGACTTCCTGTGACCTGTCCATAATTTCAGTTTCAAACATCCCACCCTCTGACCTCCACTTCCTATCTTTTCAGCTTAATTCCTCTAATATTTGACGCCATCACTCCTTGAACTCTCTGGGACCTGCAATCTATTGATCTTACCACCTTTCTCTTCTCCCTTCCTCCTAATCCTAATTCCTCCCTTCCCAGCTTAAATCCTGTGCTCAGTTATTATAATCATACCCTTGTACCTACTCTCAATTCTCTTGACTCTCTTGCTTCCTTGAACTGACTTGGAAAAAACCCATCCTTGGTTAAATCCAACTCTGCCTAATCTATGCCTGTACCTATGCACTGAATGTGGCTGGAAAACACACACACACACACACACACACACACACACACACACAATGACTGGTTTTATTGTTAACCTTATGACCATAAACCTCATGTGAACATCTAATGCTTCCCAGCAATCATACTACCTTTTCCTAATGTATTCACCCCACTCTTCTAGACAACTGTTTTATACCCGTTCTTTCTTTTTCAAACCTCTAGCATCTCTGTGTCACCAGAGATGGCTTTGCTTCCTACTTTTTTGGAAACACAGAAGCAATCAAAAGATAACTTCCTACAGAATACCACCCCCGAATTTAGCTACCTCCCAGTACCTGTACTGACCTATTCTTGCATCCCTCCTGTTACCATAGAGAGGAAATGTCCATACTCTTATCTAAAGACAACCACTCCATGTGTCTATGGATTCCATAGCCTCTCGCATTACTCAAGGTCATTGCTCCAGCAATTTTGTTCCCCATATCATTAATTTCTCCCCTCTCCTGGATTATTCCCATCAGCGTACAAATATTTACACGTTATTTCTCTGATTAAAGCCTCCATCATGCCACAGAAACTTTTTCCCTCAAAGTTGCTGGTAACCTCACATTGCTAAGTCCATCGCTCCACTTTTACTGCCCACGCTGAGACACAGTGGTCACTTCCTTCTCCTTGAAATGGTTTCTTCACTTGGCTTCTAGGAGCCTACACATTTTTAGTCTTCTCTTCACACCACTCACAGCTGCTCCTGTTTCCTTTGCTGATTCTTCATCATCTTCCCAACATATAATGGGCTCAGTGCTTGGTCCTCTTCTTAGTTACCCGCATCCCCTCTCACTGCTCCCATCTATTTTCATGACTGTCAATATTGTCAATCTGCTGACAGCTCTTAAATTTATATCTCCAACTGCGACCTCTCCGTGAACTCTAGATCTGTATGCTCAGCTGTCTCTGAGCATCTCCCCTTGGATGTCTAGTAGACAACTCAAATGAAACATCGCTAAAAGTGCACTGCTGATCTTTCCTCCCCAAACTGCTGCACCTTCATTCTCTCCCATCTTGGTAAATGGCAGTTCTGTCTTTCCAGTTGCTCAGGCCAAAATGCTTGATATCATCGTCAACTCCTCTCTTTTTCTCATATCCCACACTCAATCTGTCATCAAATATTATTGGCTTTTCTCTCAGAATATATTGAGAATCCTAACACTTTTTCCACCTTCACCTCTGAAGGTGATGGTCTAAACCACCATCTTCTCTTACATACATTGTTGCAATATGCTTCTCATTGAACTCTTGGCTTCCACTCTCAACTTGCATTGAGATCCCTTTAAATTCTAAGATGATGTCACTCCTGTTTTCAAAAATTCCAATTTCTCTACATCTGATACAGAAGAAAAGCCAAGGTCCTTAGTGAACCACAAGACCCTACTCAATCTGCTGACTCCTGTTCCACATTTACGTCTACGATTGCTACTTCTCTCCCCTCACTTTCTCTACTTCAGCCACGCTCTAGGAACTCTAGGTTTCCTCCTGGCTCAAGACCTTTATTACTGTATTCCATCTTCCTAGACTATTCCTTTCCCTCATTTGCCCCCTCACTTCCTTCAAATCTTTGTTCCAACATCACCTTCTAAATGAGGTCTTCCTTAACTACATCATTTAAAAATCTAACCTCCTAGGTCCCTAACCCCATTCCCTGCTTTATTTTTTCCCATAGCATTTAGCTCATTTTAATATATCATATAATTTGGTTTTAAAAAAAATCTGTTTGACTTATTGACTTTCCCTCAACTAGAATATACACCCCATAAAGGCAGAGATTCTCCTCTGTTTCATCCATTGCTGTATTCCCTAGAACAGTACTGCCTAGATAACTAGATACTCAATAATATTTGTTGGGCAAATGGATGGAGTTCACACTAGCTTAGTTGAGACGAAGCCTGCCATGGCCATGTGAAGGTCTGATTATTTTGTAGGTGCTGCCTCCAAGGACATGATTTTTAAAGCCTGCCTCCCCAGGGATCTTCTCCTTCCCCATCATTTCTCTAAGGACTATTCAGTGGAAACCAGATATAATCTGACTTCTGGAGTGGAGGGAAAAACAATGTGGGGTCCCAGAGGAGGGGGACAAAGGGGTTAAAGTGACTGAGTGGGGCAAAGGGAGAGGGGAGAGCGGGTCCCAAAGGAGCGGTTTCGTTTCCCTGGAGACTGCCTGACACGTGTGAGTGGGCTCCTGTTCAAAAGATCAATCCAAGCTTTCCTTTCAACTCAGGACTCCCACATCTTCCACACGCCTCCACATCCCTGGGCACTCAAGGTTTGTCATGCTCTCACGAGAGACTTCTCAACCTCTTTCGTGGGTGGTGGCGAGCGGGAAGGAAGTGTAATGCATTTTTACAAAACCGCTCTAAAATTCTTGCATGAAAGGTGCTAAACAGGCAAACTGTTCGATTTTATTTTTAAATTGTGCAAGCTATATATTTCCCCATTAAATGTTCACCTGCCAGTTATTCTCTTTCTGCTTGAAAAAATAATAAAATCAAATCGTATAGTATCCAATTACTGAGATAAATTTGAAATATAAAAAAACGATTCTTTCTTGTTCCTGTGAGCTGCTTCCAATCATTTAAAGGATAATATTAGCCACAATGGCTTTCATATCTTCATTTCTATTGTAGTTACCATTCTGTCATAGACCATGATCTCTGAAGCAAATAATAGAAGAGCTGCAGGGCATGAGAACAGCCTGTCTCTCCCCTAACTTGTCCTGTCAAGTTGCTCAACTTTTCCAAAGTCAAAATGTCTCTCTACCTTCTTTAAATCATCTAAATATATTTTAATTTAAAAAGAATAATTCTCCATCAGTGGGAAAAATAGTCCCGCTTTCCAACACTTAAACTACCTCCTTCCTATAAAGAATATCCTGCACCCCCCCATCTAATTCATCCTGCTGCTTCTTGACAGGCTTTCTTGCTCAGTCATCAGTTGGACCCTACTCAGAGTTTGAGCACCCCTTAAGACTAGGATGAAACTGGGGCATTTCTGAGCCTGGGCTTTGCAATAGAACAGACCTGACTTCCAGTCCCTTCTCTGTCACTTGCTATGTGGAGGGTCTTGGGCGAGATACTTAATTGCTCTGAACCTCAGTTTCCTCTGCTGTTGAATAGAGATAATAATACATGCCTTATATTGTTGTTTAAAAATTAATGCACTTCGCCTGAAGACCACTGGGAAAACACCTATAGTTAAACAGGTTGGGTTTATTACTTGTTGCGTCGAGGAGAACACACAGTCCAGGCAAGTGTAGGATGGCTCAGTAAGAGGGCGTTAGAAAGAATCTGTCATAGAATTGGGGCTTTGGGTGGCGAAAGGTTCGCTCTGCATTAGATGTTGTCAGAAAGCAGAGGCAATACACAATATGATTGTGTATCTCAATAAATCTTATCTACAGGGAGCAGAGACCAGCATGAGTATAAAAGTGTGACTGGTAAATACTTAGGAGTCACTCATTTGGGGGGGGGTTTGGTATTTTTAGGGTGGCACAGCGACCTTGCTTTTGTCTGCACTTGGACGAAGTTGTGAAGTGGCTTTGCTCGTCTCACTTTGTCATGGTCTCCCAGCAACCTCGTCTGAGGATGGAATTCTGAGAGATGTTTTATGTCTAATAGGAGGATAACAAGACTTTGCTGGGAGTGCCAGGCCAGCTTCTGAAGGCTGGAGGTTGCATTTTTTTCTCTTATTAAACATAAACCCTTGGCATAGTATCTAGCCTCTGAGGACTCCATACATTGTGGCAATTTTCATGGTAAAAATCTAAATTACACACTCAGCCTTCTCAATTCCAGAATAAATAATTCTAGTTCTTTCACCTGAGCCTCAGGGTACTGGAGGGTAATAAATATAACTGGTATTTCTTTAAATCCTATGCCAGCATCATGCTAAACACTTTAAGTAGATGCTCATGTGTAATCTTTGCCGTAATCTGATGAGGTATTATTATTTTTCACATTCTACAGATGAGGAGTTGATTTTTAGAGGTGAAGAGACTTCCCCAAAGGCATACAAACATAAGGCTAAATGAGGGGAGGACAGATACCACCCCCAGGAAGTCTTCTTTCTTTAGAACCCAGATTCTCAAACGTGACGTGATGCTTTCTATTTCCTGACTCATTGTGGATGGTCCAATCCAAAGCTTCTCTAGTACCAATTACATTTCTTATTCCTCATCTGAATTACAATTAACATTGTCTTTCTTGCTCTTATTTTCCAACAGTTCCTTTACAGTATCCATTAGCTGATAGCAAAGCATGTAGCTTTAATTCAAGACAGCTGGATTGTGGCTTCCGCATTAATTGAAGGACAAATCTGGTAGAGTTTTAAATTGGAAAATTTTTAATCTTCTCTTTGTACTAGAGGAGAATGGCGATCCTAGTTTGTGCATTCAAAACGCATTATGGTCCCCATGCTACTTCTTAAAAAATGAGTTTACAGTGTTCAAGCATAATAGTTTTTGGAGTTTTAATGAAATGGCAACACAAGGCAATATGTACCAGGCTGGAATTGGCATTTACTCGGCCTTATTATAATGTTGCTGTATCAACATTCAGTTGATGAGAATGCTGGCATTCACTCTTACACGTGTTATATCTGCCTCTTAGAGTGCTTTGTGGGAACAGAGATCTCTGCTATATTATAGAGTTGGAAGAAGAGAATTAAAATATTTTGAGCATCCAGTCTGTGCCAGGAATTGTCCTAGGTGCCTTTACACGATCTCATTTATTTTATTTTATTTTTTTAACATCTTTATTGGGGTATAATTGCTTTACAATGGTGTGTTAGTTTCTGCCTTATAACAAAGTGAATCAGTTATACATATACATATGTTCCCATATCTCTTCCCTCTTGCGTCTCCCTCCCTCCCACCCTCCCTATCCCACCCCTCTAGGCGGTCACAAAGCACTGAGCTGATCTCCCTGTGCTGTGTGGCTGCTTCCCACTAGCTATCTACCTTACGTTTGTTAGTGTATATATGTCCATGCCTCTCTCTCTCATTTATTCTTCGCAACAACTTGGAGAAGGAAAGAATTGTTTGTGGCTCAAGTCACCAGCGTCTCACCCTGGGTTACTGCATATTAGCTTTCTAATTACTCCTTTGCCCTCGCTTTTGCCCTCTTATGGTCAAGTCTAAAGTTTAAATGATCTTTTAAAACTGTAATTCAAAACTCATCACTTCCCTACTTAAACACTCCCTCTGGCTTTCCACTGCCCTTGGAATAAAATCCAAATCCCTTACCTTGACCTCCAAGCCTGCTCTGTTTGACTCCTTCCTGCTCCTCTGACTTTATCGCAGCCACTGTCCCCCTTGCTCACTGTGCTACAGTCACACTGGTATTCTTTCCTTTTTTTTTCCTAACACCTCAAGTGTGTTCCTGCCTCAGGACCTTTGCACTTGCTGTTTTCTGTGCCTGGAATCCTCTGCCCCAATTCTTTCTTTGGCTGATTCCTTGTTGCCACTCAGTTTTTAGCACAAATGTAATTTTTTTCAGTGAAACCTCCTGTGATTATAGAATTTGCAGTAGTTCTGCATTTCTAACCAGGCCTTCCCCATAACTGCCATGTTTTTCTTAGAGTTCTTCTCACCATCTAAAATCATGTTTTTCATTCATTTCTTCACCTATTTATTGTCTGTGTCTCTGCCTTTGGAAGTAATTTCCATGCTAGCAAGTGTCTTGTCTGTCTTGTTCACCACTGTATCCCTGGAGCCTAGTTCAGTGTCGAATGAATGAACATGCATTTTTTACAGATAAAGGAACTGAACAACCACAATAATAATCACAACAATAGCAACTGCAACCACCATTTATTGAGTGCCTTCCAAGTCCTGGACATTAAGCAAGGAACTTGAAAAATATTCTTTCACTTCTTTATTTAATTTTCAAAGCAATCCTCTGAGGCAGGTACAATTTGCTCCACCTCTCAGAGAAGGATGCTGAAGCGTGAGGCTGTGAGCCCAGCTCACTCAGCAGGTGGTGGGTCCTAGAGTGACACTTGCTTGTCTGATTTTACTGTTCTTTTTCCTGTAGCGCACGAGAGAGCAGGGCTATGTCAGGAACACAGGTAATACAGGAAAATTTTCCTCTTCAGTGAAAAGAGAGGCAAAATCCCACTTTAGATGTGATAGAAAGGTCATGGCACGGAGAAATGGTAAATCTCAGTAAGTGTTTTACAAAAAGTGACCAAACGCGCTCCAAGCTGAGTTGGCTGGGCCCAAGCGGAAGAGCAGGGCCCAGTGTGTGTAGATAAGTTGGTGCAAGACCATGGCCAGGCCAGGCCCTGCTGAGCCCTGCGTGTGTGCAGCTGAGAGCAATGGAAGCCCATCTACTGCTTTATCAAGGGCCAGCTGCCATCTCTTGATTCGCAAAGCAACGTGTTCAGACTCACGTAGGAGGATTATTTCGAAAGTGCTTCATCAACAAGTCCCAGATATTCCAGGTTCCTTTCTTCAGGAAAGTGGGACTATTTGAAGGTTCCCCCCCCAAAAATTTACAGTTGCCGCATTGGGCCCTGGTGTGACCTCGCCTACCCAGCAAGTTGGTTTCTGCCACATCTTCAGGGAGCCTCAACCTCATCCTCAACCCCAGGGCCTAATCCATCATACCCTTTGGACTCTGACCTGGGCCTGAATCTGTCTGGGGAGTTCTGAACTCATCTTTGGTTGGCTTCAGGGTTTCTCTGGTGGATCCTCTGAGGATACAGATCTCACTGGAGTTTGTGGGATGTTTGACTCCTGGGTTGTGTAAAAACAGAGAAAGGACATCGTGAAAAACCTGATGAAATCTGAATAAAGTCTGTAGATTACTTAATAGCATTGTATCAATGTTAACGTATTGGTTTTGACAAACGTAACAAGGTTTAGGCAAGATGTAACCATCAGGGGAAACTGGATGAAGGATAGATATATGGGAACTCTATGCAATTTTGCTATTTTGCAACCTCCTGTAATTAAAAAAATATTTCAAAATAAAAAGGTTGTTAAAAAAAAAGAAAAAAATCACATTGGAAAGCATGGCATGCTGGGGAATGAGAAAAGTGGAGCAAGGAAGGACAGGTAGGAACTGCTTTCGTGGAAAATGACTAAGCTTTCGGTGTCCTCATTCAGATTGCATGTTACCCCGGTTTTTAAATCAAAGGGGATATGTGGAATTGTAGAGCTCAGGAATTGTGTAGCGGCCTAAAGGAGAGAAGTAAGTGTCTTGGTTCATTTGGGATGCTAAGCAGACCACCTGAGTGTCTAGCTGGCTTATAAACAGCAGAAGTTTATTTCTCACAGTTCTGGAGGCTCCGAAGTCCAAGATCCAGGCACTGGCAGATTCAGTGTCAGGTGAAGACCTGTTTTCTGCTTTATAAGTGGCCGTCCTCTTGCTGTGTCCTCACATGGTGAAAGGGGTCGAGGAAGCTCTCTGGAGTCTCTTTCATAAGAGCATGAATCGCATTTATGAGGGCTCCACCTTCATGATCTAATCACCCCAAAGGCTCTAGCTTCTAATACCATCACATCAAGAATTAGGCTTCGACAGATGAATTGAGGGGATGGAGAGGACACACACATCCGGTCTATACCAGTTACTGACCAAGAACATGAAGGAGCCAAGGGTATCGGTGAGACTGCAGGCATCTGGACTCTTATTCTGGGCTTGTCCAGGAATGCAACTCTTTGGGCAGCAATCAGCTTGAGAGACCCCATGGTGACTCCTCATATCATTAAAATTTTTGACATAACCTCATCATACTAAACCCACTCCCACTATTTTATTTATTTTAGTCACTTTGATATGATTTGTAACTTGGAAAAGTAAAACCCCTCCAGAGTGACTATCACTTTTGGGGGTGACATAGGTAATTTATGCATCATCTCAGTTGGTATAATATTCCTGCAAGGTCAGTATTGTTATTTCCATTTAAAGATGAGGACACTGAGACTTGGTCAAAGCGACACCATCAGTTAAGGTCAGACTTGGGATCAAATACAGGTTTGTTCAACTGCAAAGCTTGTATTCTAGCCCGTGAATTCCAAAGCTTTCCTCTCTGAGCCACTCTCCATAATCCAATTTTTTTTTCCCGCAGTGCCTTTACATAATTCAACTTGTACATTATTGGTTGATTTTCACTTTCTATGGGTTGTATTATCTGTAACAATGGTTCTCAACATTGGCTCTGCTAATATTTTGCACCAGGTAATACTTTGTTGCAGGAGGATGTCCTCTGTATCGTAGGATGTTTAATAGCATCCTTGGATTCCTCCTACTAGATATAAGTAGCATCCTCACACCCCCAACTGTGAACGTAAAATTGCTTTTAAACATTGTCACATGTCCCTTTGGCGGCAAAATGTCCCTCATTTGAGAATCACTGATCTACAAAATTAAGCAATAGACTTCTTAAAGGTCAAAATCTCTACTGTATTTCAAAAGAACTCTGTGATGTCTATATCACTGAGGTCATTAGGTAAGCACCATATGGGGTCAAACACCACTGGGGTCATTCAGTAAACACAAAAAACCCCCGTTCTGATTCAAAGTTTCCCAGTACCATTACTAAATAGCTGTGGGATTTGGAGCAAAATGTTTAGCTTGATAAGTCTCTGTTTTCTCATCTGTAAACCAGGGATTATACCAATTTCAAGCCCAGTTTTAAGAGTTACATGAAGGAATATATGAAAGTCCTTTATGAATCAGAGAGAAGGACTTCCACATTCTCCAATGAAAAGAAGGGGATCTGGATCAACATGAGGGCAGGACTTAAGTTGAAATAGGGAATCAAGATGCCAGGTGTACAGGTCAGAGGCAATAGAACTGAGGCTGTGGAATCATACAAATCTGGTTCAAATCCAGGCTCTTGAACTACCTAGCTCTAGGACCTGGGCCATTTTATTTAATAAGTGTGCATATGTGTAAAATGGTGATGATGATACTACCTAATTCACAAGGCTGTTGAAAAAAGTAGCATAATGTAAGTACACTGCTCAACATGGTACCCGGTGTGTAGTTAACTATCAATAAATAGGAGCTGTTCTTTTTGGATATTCCATGAACGTCAGACAAATATCTTCATTATTCTGGGCCTGGTTATGCTGTTGACACATGAGGAAATTGGATTTGATTAATGGTTAAGGCTTTTCCAAAGAGCCTTAGAGTCTTGCTGAGTGCTAGCAAGAGAAATTAAGACATAGAGCGTTTGTTGGGCTGGCGAGATAGCGTGCGTGCGGTGCATGCGTGTGCATGCGTGGAGGGGCTGGGAGGGGGGAAATGGGCTCTTGAACCTCTTGACTGCACCAGAGAATCCACACATTGGGATTCTTCCATGTATTTGCAGGAAGGGTCCTGCTGCTAATAAACACCTATTAAAAATCACAGGATTATATGATTTTTAATATCTTCCTCAGTTTTCAAATTCTAGTGAAATATATATGTATACATATATTCACTTAGTGTGTGCATCTGTTTATATAGTGTGTATATACACATAGAGTGGAGATATATATATATATATATATATATATATACAGTGTGTATATATAGAGAGAGTATGTATGTGTGTATATATATATGCAGCTAACATTGGAGTGCTCTCTATGTATCACACACCATCCTAAGAACGTTCCATGGAATATCTTATTTAATCTGCACAAAACCCAATGAAACAGTTCCTGTTGTTATCCCCACTTTACGGCTAGACCGAGGCTTAGCTAGATTAAGTCACTTGCCAAAGTTACGTAGCTAATAAAGAATTTCAGGCCAGATTTGACTGACGTCAGAGTCTGTGCTTCTTTTTCCTCTTTTAACTGATTATCTGTTCACCTACTTTACATTGCTTCTCTCTCATCCTAATATATTGACTGGATTGAGTGATTGAAAACAGTAAATAAAATCTTCTAGATTCCAATCCTTATCCTTAGCCATCCTGTCCACTTTAAATTCATGCTGCTTGTGCTGGTTAAAGGTGGATAGATTTGATTTCCACCTTAGCTGTGTTTTGTGTGTTTATTACAGTTTTCCAGAGTAATCCAATCACTTAGCAAATAGTCATGGCATAACTATTATTGGGCAGGCCCTGGGTGAGATCCTGAAAGCATGTTAGTATGGAAACCATACTAGTTATAGAGTAATGTGCTAGTTATAGGGTATTGATTTTTAAACAATTCAAAAATTTTTAAAGCAATATGACTTTAAAAAAATAATCAATTCTGACATGGGATCTAGTATATAAAATCAATGACAGTGGAACGGCAGGGGTGATTGAAGCAGAGGCAGAAGTCCAGAAGCCTGCTCTCGGGGCCTTGCCCTCATCTAGTTATAGCCCCCAAGGCATCTTTGTGGAACCCCGGGGGTGACCTGGAACACAGTCTGAAAACTGCAGACCTAGTGTAAGGCTAGGGCATGCCATGCTTAGACACCAGCTATCATTGGACATTTCCTGGGTCTCTTCATATATATCTGGTGAGCTTTGCCTTGGAGGCCAGGAATATACAGATGATGGTAATATGCGGTCCCTACTCTGATGAATTTGCTCTTTTTTTTTTTAAACTAGTGAAAAATAACCACCTCAACAATTATTCCTGTGTCCTAATGAGTGTTATTCTTCAAAATCCTGAACTGAGGTCAATTATGCTTCAAGGTGCTTATGGAATTGCCTTTAAAACTCTTTTTCTAAGAAACTCTGCCTTTTTATTTTATATTCACACCATAAATTAAAAACATTTCCTTAGTGCTGGATATTTGCCATACCAGATCCATGCTCCCATCAGTGTTCTTTTAAAGAAATAGGACTGTATCTTTACTTATTATTTTATTTATTTATTTATATTTATATTTTTTATTTTTTTTGCGGTACGCGGGCCTCTCACTGTTGTGGCCTCTCCCATTGCAGAGCACAGGCTCTGGACGTGCAGGCTCAGCGGCCATGGCTCACGGGCCCAGCCGCTCCGCGGCATGTGGGATCTTCCCGGACCGGGGCACGGACCCGTGTCCCCTGCATCGGCAGGTGGACTCTCAACCACTGCGCCACCAGGGAAACCCCTTTATTATTTTTTTAAATAAATTTTTATTTATTTATTTTTGGCTGCATTGGGTCTTTGTTGCTGCGCTTGGGCTTTCTCTAGCTGTGGTGAGCAGGGGCTACTCTTCATTGTGGTGCAGGGGCTTCTCATTGCGGTGGCTTCTCTTGTTGCGGAGCACCGGCTCTAGGCGCCAGGGCTTCAGTAGTTGTGGCTCGTAGGCTCTAGAGCGCAGGCTCAGTAGTTGTGGCGCCCGGGCTTAGTTGCTCCGCGGCACGTGGGATCTTCCCGGACTAGGGCTCGAACCCATGTCCCCGGCATTGGCAGGTGGATTCTTAACCACTGCGCCACCAGGGAAGTCCCTCTTTGCTTATTTTTAATGACTATGTCATCAAAAGTAATGTCTCATATTAATTAACATTTGTACATGTTCATTACATGTATAAATTACATCCCAGACCCTTTCTGAGTGTAGACTTGTCTGGGTTACTCTCATGTGATCCTCATAGCAGTCCTATATTGTGAGTACTAATAAGGTCTCTATCTTACGGCTTTTTCAAATGCACAGAAAAGATGTGTAATATGTTGAAAGTGACAGGCTGCTAATGGGGACCATCAGAATGTGACTGAAGAGTGACCCCATAGTCTCATGCTTGTCTACCACCCTCTGTACAATAACCAAGAACTGTCCAAACCACAACCACAGCTTTTGGTCCTTAGATGTATCAGAAGTCACCAGCCAAGGCAAAATCGATTTGCAAATAATGGGACAGTTGATTCATATTATCAAATTGATGATGTTCTTATTATCTTACAGTGTGTTCTTACACAATGAAGAAACAAGTTCTTACAATGTATTTCCTAGGAATGAAGTGATGGGGCTCCGTACAACAATTGCAAAGAGCAAGTACCAATAAGGTCATCGAATGCAACTGTAACACCAAAAATACCGAAAAAGCCAGCTTCTCAGTGGCTTCCCTGTCTATTCTTCCCAAAATTTCCTTTCCTCCCAACTCATGACATTTCATATCCCTCTTCTATAATTAATGTTTTATATTTTCTCCTTAGTACTTAATGATCCCTAATATGCTATATATTTTACGTTTTTGCATCTTGTTTGTTGACTGTGACCACAGTAAACATAAATTCTTTGAGAGCAGGGAGTTTTGTCTGTTTTGCTCTTCACTGTGTCTTTGGCACCCAAAAGAGTGCCTGGCCCATAGCAGATTCTCAATAAATATTTGTTGAAAGGATGAATGAGTGAATTACACATCTCCACATAGGACTCAGCTGCAGCACTTTTCATTTTATCCTCATCTCTCTCCCCCTGCAGATGCAGGATCAGAGGATGGCAGTGACACAGGATGTGACATAGAACAGAGTTAGAGTCCCAGGTAGGCTGTGTGACCTCCACAGGCCATTCAGTCCCCCAGCCCCAGTTTCCACAAATGTGACGTGAAGATGATTTATAGCTGATGGTTATGGGAACGAAGTTATTTAAAACTCTTGCCGAAAGTATGTGCTTAATTAATAGAAGCTGGACCTGAAGCGAAACTCTTGTAAGAGTATTAAAAGCTTCTCTCTTTTAGAAAACATTGATTTTAGCTGAGGGATAAAAACTAAAGGCAGTGTGATATTTTTACTCTCCTGAGGGGGCCCTAAAACATTTTAGCAATTTCCCTTCTGGCAAATACCAGAAAAAAACCCGGCTGCTTGGCACACTCGCCCGCCCCCTTTACTCAGGCCCACATGAGCCTGGAAAGCTCTGGGGAATCCAAGGCAATCTCACAGTTGCTTGGGGACTGCAGGTGCTTTGTGAGGGCTTCCACAACCTGTGGAGGCCAGAAAGACATGGAGCCGGATGTCAGAGGACCCAGGTGATGCCCTAGATTGAGTTAGCTGTGAGTGGCTAGTGAGCAACACTTCCTTAATGAGTGCAGAGCAATGCTGCATTTAACAGCAGATTTTTCTGCCTCCTGTACATGCAGTACTAGTGTTGAAAATGGAAACCCAGATGAAATCCATCGGAATGCTGATGATGTTCAAGGTACTGAAATACAATGGTTCACAAGGCCCCATGTTTTCAAATGAACCTTTCTATTTCATTCCTTTGTACCATGCCAGGGATTACTTATGAATTATGGAGAATAATTAAGGAGGACTGTTCTTGGTGGAAGACTATGAACCGAAAAATGACAGTGGTGGGGAGAGAGCTCAGGGCTGAGGTGAAGCTGAGGAAGCGGTTTTGTTGTCTGCGCACGAGGGCATCACCAGGAGCCTTTCTAGTTGCGATAAGATGAATGAAGGGGATTTATTAACGCCCACAGGGATGGATGAATAGAATAAACATGATTTCCTTTGGTTCTAGAGGAATAGATGGCTTTAAACTGCTATCTTTCCGGACTGTTTGCTAACATCTTTGAGGAAGAGATTTCAAATAATAAACGTGACAATGGGAGGACAGACATAATTAAGAACGATGGAAAGAAGTGTCCTCTTTAAAAGAGAGTGCCTACAGAGCCATTTAAAAATACACTTTGCAGCATGTCTTTAAGATACCTTTATATAACATGTGATATAAAATAAAGCCAGGGATTGAAATTGCAAATACACCAGGAGAGTTCTTCCAAGATTGCTTTGTCCTATAGCATTTCTCTTGCACATTTATGAGAAAAATAGCTGAATAAGGAAGGCACAATTCCCCTTCCCTACAAAAAGACTGTAGGTTGATGACCATCACTTGTTTGTGGGTGTCGGCCTGGAGAAGGTACAGAAGAGGGTAGAAGGAAGAGTATTTTGCTAGGAATCAGAAAGTCTAGGTCCCACCTACTCTTGTCACTGTGTGACTTTGGTCAAATTTCTTTTTTTTTTTTTGCGGTACGTGGGCCTCTCACTGTTGTGGCCTCTCCCGTTGCGGAGCACAGGCTCCGGACGCGCAGGCTCAGCGGCCATGGCTCACGGGCCCAGCCGCTCCGCGGCATGTGGGATCCTCCCGGACCGGGACACAAACCCGCGTCCCCTGCATCCGCAGGTGGACCCTCAACCACTGCGCCACCAGGGAAGCCCCTGGTCAAATTTCTTGACTGCTTTCAGTTTTGTCATCTATAAAATGTCTAACCCACAGAGTGGAAGAGAAGAGGAACAAGTGGGGAGGGAATACTTAGATGTAAGTTACTGTAACTTTTCTGGTTCTGTGGTTGAATGTTGGGATTACGGGAATTCATGCGTTATTAGAACAAACCACCAATAAAAGTAGATGAAATAGAACCATGCATGAGACAAGGATGATGGCATGTTATGAACTGAGGATTAGGATTGATGCAATTCTGTGCACCTGATTACTATAATTATAAACAAAGAAACAAACAGAAGGATAATTAATGGAATGAATGAGTGAATAGATTAACACACTCTATTTACAGCTCTTGTAGCACTATGTTTTTTTATTCTAGCAACTGATCAGTGACAATGGTCTTTCTTGGTAAAATTCATTTGGAGCAGGTAAAGTCTAATTTATGAAGATATTGACATGAGGAAGGATGTTGCTATTAAAGAATAGGGCAGTTTCAACTGTACTGAAAATGTGTTAGTCAGCGCTGCAATCCTGACTGATCTTTGGCTCACTTTTAGCATCACAGAACCACAGCTGCTGATGGCAATGAATGAGTTCAGTGGACCACACCACCTGAAGACACAGATCTCAGCTGCAGTTCCAGTTTTTTTTTTTTCAATTTATTTATTTTATTTATTTATTTTGGGCTGCCTTTTTTCTTTGTTGCTGTGCACGGGCTTTCTCTAGTTGTGGCGAGCGGGGACTACTCTTTGTTGCTGTGCACAGGCTTCTCATTGCAGTGGCTTCTCTTGTTGTGGAGCACGGGCTCTAGGCGCACGAGCTTCAGTAGTTGTGGCACACGGGCTCAGTAGTTGTGGCACGCGGGCTCTAGAGCACAGGCTCAGTAGTTGTGGTGCATGGGCTTAGTTGCTCCGCGGCATGTGGGATCTTCCTGGACCAGGGCTCGAACCTGTGTCCCCTGCGTTGGCAGGCGGATTCTTAACCAGTGCGCCACCAGGGAAGCCCGTTTTTTTTTTTTTAACAATATTAATTTCTCAATGCGGTAGGCATTTATTTAGCTCCTACAAGGAGGCAGACACGGCTCCACGTCTTATAAAACTGAAACAACCCAGATTTTACAAGTGGGATTGTTCCCTTAGTCCTGCTGGAGCAACGATATAAAAATAATCCCTACCTAGTAAGATGGGAAACATCGTAAACCAGGTGAAAGTGTGTGATGCAGGTCTGGAGAGGAAAGATGAATAGCAGGGACGAGGGAAGTTCTCAAGGAGAATGTGGGGTGAGGTGGAGTAGGAATACCTTCCGGGGATTTAATCCAACTAGCCCCATTTTCATGACATATTAATGGCTGGGCGTCAGTTCCTTCAAATAATGTCTGTGTTAGGAAATTAGGTGAATTTTAGGGAACCTGAAAGACCTGGTCTCCGATTCTCTGAGCAAAGAGGAGAATCAAGACAGTTAAGAAATATTATAATTTCCTTTTACTGTAAATTTGCACTGATTCGTTTCTACTTGTTTTTTCCTTCTGTGGCTCATTTTCTCCTCCTTCTCCCCACCCCCTTCTTCTTCTTCCTCTTCTTTCTACTGCATTCTTAAGAACCAAATAGATTGTCTGTGAAACTGCGATTGACTCAGGATTCTTTTGAGAGTCTCAAGAAAGTGAATCAACTTTGCATGAATTTTAAAAGTTATTTCGGGCAAAACTGTGAAGAACTTGGCTGAATTATCTAATTTTAATATTTTGGCACATTTCACAAGCAAATAAAGTTCTCATTTTCCTATACACAGAGTCTCTCTATATAAAATTCTACTTGTCTGTGTATAGACACACATATGTGTATATCTATAAATGCATGTGTAATCAGTGAAACCATTCTGGCAAGTAGTAGTGTGCATAATCTACTATCAGAGCAGCATTGCAATGCCAGCTAATGTTTGTTCTTGAACAAATATGTACGAAAGAAGCCAGTTATGTCTTTGGGTTAAAAAACATTGAAGTGTGTTTAGGATGACCAAAACAGTCACGCCTTAGAGAGGAAAGAGCCCAAGGAACCCACATGTACAGGGTAGAAGTATTCACTTTAGTTCCATAGTTTACAGTTTTGGAATACCTGGCAGGTTATAGTTTATTAACTTTGGGAAAAGTTAGGGAGGAATTTGGCAGTTATCCAATGGAGCAGATTTTGTGACTTCTCTATAAAGTGAAGAAACTTACATTTGGTATATTGCTCATTTCTTTGTTGATTTTACTGAAGTTGTTATTTATCTAATCTTCACAGAATAGTTTTCATTTGAAAAGTAAAACACTTGAAGAATTTTATGCATATTCAACTTTTCTCTCTTTTTTTTCTTGTGTTACCTTATTTATAAGTCACCACAAGTCATCAACATCTTTTTCACAAAACCTTTTCTTTAGTTCAGAGGGTTCCCCATGAAACAAGCATGATTAGAATCATTAACCATACCAAAAATATTAGCATAATTCTACCTTTGGTGATAAGTGGTAATTTTAACTCTGTTTTCTTTATAACATGGCTGTTAAATAATATGAATAAGTTGTAATCAACATGGTACTTTGGTAAGTCTGAAGGAAAGTTTTTCTCCCCATGGGCAGAAATCACTATTTTTTTAGGATTAAAAGGCTATTCACTCAGGGAAACCTTATTGATACTTGTGAGGGTTGGGGAATACGGAGGACTATTCTAGAAACTTAGGTTCATTGTGAGTTCCTAAAAGTAAGATTTAGGGATAAGCCATCCTCAGAGCTTCATTTTGGTTGGATCAACCCTTGTCCAGGCTTAAAGTCATCTGGTTAGGGCCGTGGTCAGAGCAGTAGTGGAGGGGAGTTGGGGAAATGGGCACTTGTCTGTCCATTGTATGGAAGTGACCAGCTCCCCTGCACCATTCCTCCTCGAGTCCCTCAATTAGGGGCAGGAGTTTCTCTTCATATGGATGAGTTTCTTCTCCTCACTGATGTTCTGCAAGTTGCACTTTGCCCTAAGAACTGATCAGAGGAAGGAAAATACTTAGGTTGCATGTTTTCCCACACATGACTAGTACATTTTTAAAATCCTCTGAGTGACAGGGATCTTGCAGAAGGAAATAATTTTCCCACAGAGTGAAATCAGTAGATAATGACACAGCTTCATTATGGTAAACAAATTGGATTGCTCTCGGAGAGAACATGGCAGTTCCACTGTCACTCTTGTATTATATGATGTGTAAGCCTACAATTATAGGGAAGACAGAAGCTGATCTGAGCGTGAACAAGGCTCACCACACCCTGGATCCTGCCAATGATAGCTTCATTTAGGTTTCAAAGACAGAGATGAGTTCCAATCACAGCTGCCTGCTTTTGCTCCTGAGTCCTGTGGAGTGAAAACTGTTCGGCCACCACTCTCACCGGTGGGCAGATGGCTCAGAACTAGGCAGGAAGTTTGGCAGTGATGAAACATGCAGGCAGAAACTAGTAAAATAGTGGACCAGTGATCCATATGGATCAGTGGGAGCGTGGAAAAAATTGAGGATAAAGAAACTGGGGCAAATTTATATTCATTCAGCAATCATTCATTTAGCAATCATTCATTCAGCCATCATTCATTAAACTGTTCATAAGGTATCAGACACCGGTCAAGTGCTGCCCGTTCAGAGATAAATGACATGGATCTAGCCCTTTTGGAAACCAATCTGGTGGCTTTAGTGGGAGAAATGAGTAGGTTGAAAGAAGACTGACAAATATCAAAGATGACAATATAACGTGGACAGGGGCTACACTAGGGCTTTTCAGGGTGGCACAGACGATGAAGGTCAGTAGGTGTTTGAAATTGGTTTTCAAAAGGGGTGATGACTAAGCTGACTTCAGCTGAAGTCAGACGAAGGGTGATGGTGGTTGAGTCAGAGGAAGAAAAATACAGCCTCATTTATTGAGAGCTCACTACATACTAGGCAATATGTTAAGCATTTTATGTATCAATACATTATCTTATTTAGTCTTTACAGTAACCCACATGATATAGGTATCACAAATCCCATTTTTATAGAAACAAAATTAGGTGTAAAAATATGAGGAACTTGCCCAAGTTCACAGAGAAAATACGGAGGGTCTGTCTAGTTGCAAAGCGTGTGCCCTTAACATGATGTCATCATACAGAGGCCAGAAATGTGGTATAAAGGAAACACCAGAAAGGAAGTGACCAGCATACCAGGTGTTTTGACTCATTCCTGCCTGGGTTTTCACCTTCTGATCTGTTCTAGCTCCACACAATTTCCCCTGGATCCCGAGTTGCCATGGAAGCCACCACATTATGGATCTTTGTGGTCAGTGGTCTCCGAACTGACATATGGGTGTTTATTTAAACATTATATACATATTCCACTGGATTGCATATTGCGTATGTTTTAAAACATAAGAAAAAGCTAAACAAATTGTTGAAAGCATAAAATAAAGCAAACATACATGTTCTCAGGTTTCCTTATGCGTCACCCCCTAGGGTGAACAGATCCATTTTGCAGACCACCAGTCTAGATAGATCCTACTGCTTCTCTTATCTGAACCTGGAGCTCCCTTCTCCTTTATTTTAACAAAGGTAAGGTTTACATTTATTTTCAGAGTAATATGGGCTTGAAAACTAAGTGAAAATGACAATGAACATAAAACATAAATCTCTTAACCTGACTTAACCAAAGCCCCGCCATCACTAGCTTAGCCGGGGTAATTTACAGGATTCCAGAACTCCATTCCTTTCTGCATCTCAGACTCTTTAATAGATAGGGTGGAGGTGAGGAAAAAATACAGATGGTGGGTGTCTCACCAGTTGCACCAGCTATGCCTGGCTATGACACTTAGCTTCAGTTAACACTCGTGTGCTCTGCAAATGTTTTGAGGTCTACACTTTTCTACTGGTTTTCTTTACTCTTGGTTTCCTGTTAAGATCCCCTTTTGAAGAATTTCTATATAGTCTTGTTAAAACTAATATCAAAGGGGATTTCTTCTACTGTAATCAGTTGGGGATGAGCAGAAGGTCAAAGACATTGGCTGCAGCCATTTTGGTTCAAGATGGCAGGAATGGTAGGCAGAATTGGAGCAGTTCCAAACTGGCAAAAGCCAAGTGAAGAAATGAAGCAAGCTGAAGTGGCCACAGGGCTTTCTCTCGAAGGGTTCTAACTTGGTCAGAAATACTGATTCATCCTTGTTCATCTGTTTGCATTTGGAGCCTTCAAATGTTAGCCCCCATAATTCCTGTAAAGCAACATAATGGAAGGATGAAAATTTGGATTTCAATTCTAAGAAAGCTTTTTTCGTTATTGTTGTTGAAGTTGTAACTGAAGAAATTCACTTGATAGTTTTTCTTTATTAGGGGGTTAAGAACATATAAACAAAGCTGAGGATCAGAAAATTCTAAAGCAATCGTTATTAAAATGAACAAAGATGTTTATGAAATCAGACAAGCAGTTAGAGGGAGTGAAATGATTAGCTCTCTGCACGTGTAGTCATTTTTTATATCTAAGGATGAAGAAGCAGATGGTCTTGTTATCAGTTTGCATATTTGTCTAAAAAAAAGCAAACACCACAGGTGTAAGACCCATATTCCTTTCCACATGGTACGCATGTAAGAGTCTGGCTCTGAGTTTGTAATTATAGATGCTGCTTATAGAACTTGACATCATTTTACTGCATCCCAGAGTGCACTGAATCTTTGAGCGAGAAACCAACCCATTTCTAGTAGCCACACTCCAAATCCATTTGTCCAAGAACTTGTTGATATTGCCCTTAGAGGGAGTCCTCTAATGATTCTTTGGTTTTACTGATTTATCAGAAATAATTATAGAATGATTACATTGACAGGCACTGTGCAAGGCACCCACTTGTACCTATAGCTCTTTTGGCGGAGATAAATAAGCACATAAACCTTGATTACTACATTTGTATATCCACCAAGGGGTCCATGATTTCTTATACATCATATGCAAATGCTTTTGGAAGAGAGTTTTATAAGAAAACTTCTCATAATTATAATTCAAATTCGGGTGTCAGCAGCACAATGATACCTGAGGTTTGGGAACAATGATTATCTATGGATTCTTCTGGAAGGCAAGTACACAAGATGGCTGCCCATACGCCAAATTCAACCGGCTGATGTATTTTGCTTTGCAGATCGTGTGTGTGTGTGTGTGTGTGTGTGTGTGTGTGTGTGTGTGTGTTGTGTTTAGAGTATTTTTAGACAGAACATTCTCAGTTTTCTACAGTCTTTATCAGTCACTCTTATCTTATTCCTTCTTGGTTCACATGTTAAATTAGTTGACCAGTCTATGGGTCTTCAATTCTGTTAGCTCTGATAGACATGGGAAGAGGAAAGGGAATAGGAAAAAGCAGTAGGAACAAATAGAAAGAGTAAAAGAGAGGGCTGGAACGGAATATAGGGGATTATGTAATGCAAAGGACAGGTAGCCCCAGGCTGAGGACTTGGTCTAGAGCAGATACCACCATGAACAACATGGGGCATCAATGTAGGGAGAGAGGAAGAAACCAGAGGGAGACAGTTACTAATATCTATTAGGTATCACAACCCAGGCATTTTACTCTCATTATCCCTTTTAATAAACATAAAAATCTACCACCAACCAGGTATTCATATAATGAGGTTATAGTCAAGGAAAAGGAAGTTTGGAGGTTAAACAATTCGCCCAAGATCATGAGTACTAGCAAAGGAGTGGGGCCTCAATCCCAGGGTTATGTGACTCCAAGGCTGATATTTTCCCATTTTTCTACAACACTGGGATTCTATATATATATATATATATATAGTACTAAGTCCAATTCTGGAGAAAATAAAAATATTTCTTGGTCACATTCTTTTTCATCTAAAATTAAAATAGCTTTATCAAGTACTACAGAAAAAAAGTGTGTATTATTGTAACTTAAATTACCCATTTTACTGAATAAAGGATTGCCCATGAGGAAATTGGAATTACTTTTATCCACTAAGAATGTTAACCCCTCAGATGTAGAAATGCAGTTCAAAGAGCAGATCCAGGTGAGTCTGTGTGAGGGTTACTCAACATCTACAACGTGAAGCCATTCCAGGCTGAAATTATAGGTTGAATCAACAGTATATCCCTGATTCTGATTTTTAAGCTAAAAGCAAAAAGATGCAGCATAAGAGGAGATATGTCACTGCTTTGATTACAGAAGTATCTTCTCAGAAGAGTCACTGATAGTAAGAGTGGAAAAAATGGTCTTTGGTAGATCTAGCCTAGGTTGTCAGGGACAGGGAGAAGATGAGAAAGTTAGTTGATCACATGGCAAAGCATTAAAGTAGGGGAGAGGATGTCTAACAAACAAACCCAGAGAGTAATATTTAAAAAATGAGAAAAAATAGGCCCTATTACTAAAACTACAGGATGATAAAATCATGCCTGAAATCACAAAGATATAGAACTTCCTTAGAATGCATGGTTAACAAGGCACTGTCATAAAGGAACATAGAAACTATCAGGAAATAATTAAGAGTCTGTAAAAGTAGCTCTTGATAAAAGGTACTGAAAAGACCACTTAGCGTGTTTGGACATATGTACAACCGGGACATATGTGTTTCTATTAAGATGTTGGTGACAACAGTAGTTAACGTAGTTGTTGGCCTCTGAGGACTATTATGAAAATCCATAAGAAGTGGAAAGTGGTAACGAGTTTGTTTTACTGGTGGGCATTACAGTAGTCCAGGAACTCATGAGAAGCCTGCTTGTTTCCATCAAGCATTTCTTCTGATAAGTTAAGTGGCTTGAGTGACCCACCTGTGCTGGGCAGTCTCTGTTTGCCCCTCCAGGTCCCCCTTGCACCTCCTTCACCCTGCTCTGTGCCCTGGGAGGCTGATGTGTATGAACGGCATCCAGATTCCCTTGCCTTCTGGCTTCTAGTTGAGCTTGGCCTGCGGAGGCAGCAGCAGGAGAGGATAGGGCAGGAGAGTGTGTTCCTCTGGCTGCCTTCTACTGTGCTGCCCATTCTTTGTTTCTCTACTATGGACCACAGCTCCTGAGTGTGGAGGAGAAGACGGCGCTTTCCTACAGCTCTGGATGAATTCATGCCACCAGCCAAGGGTGGCATGAGCTCCTGGCTGTTGAGAGCTTCAGTGGGCTTCATGTGAATTCTTCCTGCATCTTTGTAGCCCATGCCTTTCTAAAAGCTCTCCTCAAGTTCCCTGTTGGAGTATGCCTGGAGTGTGCCTGTGTCCTGACTGATAAATCACTGAACTTCAACTTTGACATTCGTACAGTGAGTTTTTGAAGGTCAGGCTGTGAAGCTCTTCTAAGGGCTCACAGAAATAATTTTAAGTAACGTTTCAAATTAGAGTAATAAAAGTATTATAAGTAATATTATCAACCAAAATGCAAATATGGAAACTGCTTTGAATGAGAGGAAAGAAAAGCCATGTGAGTGTTTACATTAGAGAGTCTGCAGAATCAGCTGTCACAGGAGGACCCCAGGAGGTCTCCAGTGGCAGAATTTTCCTGATCCCTTTAGTTCCCTTTTCATGGATTAATGTCGGGTTGGCCAAGATAAGGCTCAGTGTTAGGCTTCCAGGCTATGCCACAGGGCAAGGCAGAAGGTAAGATTCTGGATGAAAAAACTGCAAATAGCTCACGCTTCTTCTTATGAATTGTGCTAAGTCTTATTTCGGAAATATTTTTTCATCTAAATGCATCCGTAGAAAAGGCCTTAAAATTACATCTCAGCGTCAGATCAACACAGTCAAGTTCATTCTTCGTTGAAGCCGCCGGCTGGAGAAGAGGGTTCGTTTTCACATGGGGTGGAAAATGGTGACTTCAAATTGTCTTCAGTTGCTTTCATTCAGCAAGATTCCAAATGCTTTCCCCATACAACAAGAGAATGGGGAACACCCAGGTTTTTTGAGGTGAAAAAACTTCAGAACCAAGGATGGCTGTTTGAGGGCACGTCACAGATCACAGCACTGCTCAACTGGAGAGAAATGAGGTCGGGAAAGAAAAGTCCCCTCCTTCCCAAACCTTCTGGAGCCGTAGAAAGAATCGGATAAATATAGCATCTTATAAATACTTAACTGGTCCTTGGCCAGAGCAGCAGGGCCTACACCTCTGTTCAATGCTTTGGCCACTAGAGTAAACTCCACAAATTTCTGCTTCCCTGCCCCTGTTCCTCAGCATCAGGGAAGACCTCAAGTCTGGCCACTCCCATCACATCACAGGGTGGCCTGCGTTTTGTTTATATGCTGAGCTCTGTGCAAAGCTCTCACTAGGAATCATTAAATATAAAATATCAATTTCCCAAGTTTAAAGGCAGCCATGAAAAGGAAAATCCAGTTGTATTTTGGATGTGCTGAGTGAGGTTGCTTCCCCAGGCAAAGCATTTCAAGGTTTCAAGGCTTTCGATCTATATGGTTTAATTATTGCAATATGTAGGGAGGCTCTTGGAGACCCAATCCATCAGCGTTACGAGATGGCCCGAGTCAGGCAAGGCCTCATTAGCTCCTACCATTTTTCACACGACAGGGAGGCCAGTGGGCAGACGTTAAAATCCTAGGGCTCTTTCCAAAAGCATCAGAGTAAGATACATCCTCTGGGATCCTGGGATCCTTTATCAAGGAAACAGGAGGCAGACAAGTGAGAGAAAATCTGCAAAGGTCTTAGAAACAAGCTATATGACTAGTAGCATCAATGTTAGGAACCATACAATCCTGTATATCCTTTTTTGTTCCTCTTCTGGAGAAACAAGGGCATAAAAAGGCAGAGAAATTGCCAGTTATCGAACAGAAATAGTGTTAGATCCAGCTTTCCCTTCTCAGAGGCAGTGTTATCTCTGTATCTTTCCAAGTTTTGTTGGCTTGACAGAATGCTGCTAAAAAATGAACAGTCTGTATGCAGGCAGTGCTCTAGCTATAATCCTCCATTTAGTAGGAAAATAAGAAATCGCTTTTGCATGATTTGGTAGCCTCTGCCGTAGTATCGTATTACTGGAAAACATGGTATAGTTTCCTTTCCATAGCCCCCAATTGTCTTGTTTAACAATTTAAGGAGGAATTTAAACTAGGTCCTAACTCAAAAAGTTAAAACAAATATTAACCTAGTTATGATTTAAAGCCAAATAATCTGTCCTAATGCATTTCCCTTGTGGAGAGGTACAGGGCAATTTAAAGAGATCTTACAAAAATAATAAATTCTACCTAAGGGAAACGGAAATCTACAGTTCTTTTTTTTTTTTCTATTTTTTTTTTCTACAGTTCTTTTAAAAAGCGATTCACATTTCCAAGGAGCTGAAGGACGGAGTCTCTTGTTAGCAGACTCCATCAGCTGTAGGACCTGACATGGTAGAAGCAACCCAACAGGGTATCTTTCTCGTTTTCATGTAATCGGAGATTTTTTCTTTTTTTTTGTCTTTAAACAATAAGCGAGTCAAGTCATGGCTGAATGGATGTATTGCTCCGGTATTTTAATGTATTACAATTTATGGCAGTATTTACTTCAGCCCTTGGCTTGCTGACACTAAAATTATCTTAAACAGGAATTATAACATAAAATTAGATTAGATATACTTTAACAAGTTTATCTCTAACAATAAATATATACAAATTCTGAAATGAAGTACCCTGCAATTTTCAGCCAGTGCTTGAAGTAATTACACATTCTGTGGTGATAACACCTTCCGGTTTTTTTATTGTGCCACAAGCTGGTGAGATACCTCTACCGCGCATGTTAATGCTGATTAGCAGATAAAGTGTACATCTGAGGAGCCTTGAGTTCTGTTGCTTTGCCAGTTTTCTCCTGACTGGAAATTGCAGGCCGAATTTCCTCTCATTCCGACTCGGTCTATTCAGGCATCGCCTGAGCTGTCTTTCTTCAGTGCGTTTTAATCCATCAGAGCTGTTCGCCATTGAATGCCTCACCGTTTGTTTTTAATTCAGCAGACTCACACAGTTTCCCCTATAACTGCCTTTTATAATCAATCATAGGAGAATTTTGACTCTGCAGAACAATAGGTGGGGATGACATGTTTACGCCACGCTCCCTCATCCCTGTTGTTTAGCTGCTAATAAAGTGACACGTTGAAATATGTTCCCGAACCTAGAGGGAGAGAGGGAGGCTCTGTACAAACTTTGTTTCCACTTATGCATCCGGAGCCCTCGGCCTGGAGGAACGCGCCCAGTGACTCCAGTTACAATGAGACTTAAGAGGGATGCTAATGTTTGGGAGCGGGAAGGACTGTCCACCCTGTGCTCTGGGATGGCAGAGATCCAGAAGGTGTGGTCGGCAGCTTCCACAGTTCAAGTTCAAGTTCAAGAAGTACTTATCCGTAGCCTCCATGCAAACTTTAGGCACATTCCGTGACCTCTTTGCCTCTCTTCCCTATGGCCCAACTCTACCTTTGAAGTCACTGGGAGATCCTTTAGGAAGAGTTTTTGCTTTGAGCTGTTGGGTTTGATTAATTTGAATTTACATTCTGGCCTACAGCAAATACCTTTGAGTTTCATTAACCAGGATGTGCTCATCAAGGACCTTCCACACTCTTTTTATTTCCACCTGCCTTTTTGATTTCTACCTCTACATCAATTATTCAATAAAAAATCTCTCCTGCTATCCCCACCATCTGTGTGTCCTCAGCTGTGTCCATGTTTGCTAAATGCCTATTGAATTCTTAACTGACTGTGTGTAAACCACCAGGGCCCCAACGATGAGCATGAAATGTCCATCAGCTGGGTATGGAGAAGAATCAAAAGGCCTAGAAGAAAAAGTGGTTCAGGAACATTTGGAATTCACTTGTGTGTGTGGGGAAGAGCACTGCTGCCTCTTCCATGTCTCGATAACATGGGTGAAGGTTACCAAAATGATGTGATTGCTCAAAAAATTAACTACGAGGTTAAATACTTATGCATGATAATAAAAATGGTTTTGTTGCACCATGATGTTTGTATTAGTCAGCTTGGGCTGCCATAACAAAATACCATAGACTGAGTGGCTTAAACAACAGAAATTAATTTTCTCATAGTTCTGGAGGCTGGGAAGTCCAAAATCAAAGTGCCTGCAGATTCAGTGTCTGGTGAGTCCTCTCCTCCTGGTTTGTAGCTTGCTGCCTTCTTGCTATGTTCTCATATGACAGAAGGCGAAGAGAGAGAGAGAGAGAGAGAGAGAGAGAGAGAGAGCGCACATTAGCACGCAATAGAGCAAGCTCACAAGGTAGCTTCTCATGTCTCTCTTTTTTTAAAAGCTAAGGACACTAATCCTATCAGATCAGGACCCCACCCTTATGATCTCCTTTAACTCTAATTACCTTCAGAAAGGCCCAACTCCAAATACAGACACGTTGTGGGTTGGAGCATCAACATATAAATTTTGGGGGAGACGCAAACATTCAGTTCAAAACAATGTTTCTTTAGGCACCAAGACAGAAACTTTAGGCACAGAGGAAAGACATAGTGATGCAGACCCTGAATACAAAAATTTTATTTTTCTGGACATGTGGTGTGATGTTTAATTGTTTAGAGTTGTATTTCTACTTTTATTAAATTTTAAGAGAAATAATATTAAGTTTTATCTTTAGTAAAGTTCTAATGTCCATTAGAGAAGATTTTGAAAATATGGTTAAGAAAGAAGAAGAAAAAATTATCTCCAGAAAACTCACCACCCAAAGAGAGTAACTGCTAACACTTTGGTGAATATCTTTCTAGAGTTTTCCTATGCAAGCATACACATGCACACACACACACACACACACACACTATGCATTCTGTTTTTCAGTATGAATTCATATAGCATTTGCATTTTAGAAATTTGCTTTTTTCCTTTACCAATATATCTTGAATATTTTTCCATGTCATTAAATGTTCTTTTATAACATGTGTTTCCATTTTTTTAATGAGAAAAAAGAGTGGTTTCTGCTGTAGGATTTCATGGTCAACTTGTTTAAATTTATGGCAAGAACATTTTTAATTGAAAGTGTATCAGAATGACATGCCCAGTCCTGGAGAGGAAATGGAGCAGAGGGGAGAAAAAGGGTGTAACCCGAGGACCTGGAAACACACAGAGGACAGATTACTGAGCAAATCAATACTTGAAGATGTGCAAAAGTCACTGTGCCCCAGTTTCCAGCAAAATTCATTCTGTCTCTTGAAGACATTATTTGCAACAAGCCTGGAACTCAATAAAGTTTGTGTTCAGTGATGGGATATGAAGTTGATTTAATAACCAAGGACCCTGCAATTTACTCAGCTGGCGTAAAAATAGTTGATCCTGGGGTATGACAAATGTGTGAATCTGTTGGATTATGTGGGAAAGTGGCAATCAGCTGCTGTTTAAATACTTGTAGGGATTACTTGCCATCTCTTAAAATCAGTTTCATAAAAACAGTTTGTAAATGTACTTTCTGAACAGCCCTTGTGCATTTGATAGAAGAATGCTAGTTTGGTGATCGACCAGAAAGTGACTGGCAGGAACGCCGATGACACTGGGAGCAGACAAATTGAGGCTAAAGCTGTCCTTTGGTTGAGAAAATGTGAATAAAGACATTAAAATGTAGGACAAAGAGGAAACCAGAGGTGAAGGAAGAACTGGGAGTCTGGTTAGCATAATTTAGGAAAGATGACGCTTAGTGGGATCTCCAGTCAATTGTCTGGAATATCGTATTCATCTGACAGAGGTCAAATACTTCTGGGAGCATGACAAATGGTGCACTTTCAGTGGAGAGAAGAGTCTGAAATGGTGAAGAGTCTGAAAATCATGGCACATTAAGAACGTTTGAAGAGCTGTGTGCATTTAGTGCGAAAAAAGCAGAGCTGCAGTGAGCCACGTGTATTTAGCTTGAGGTCTGATGAGGTACGTGCATACACTTATTCTGTGTTACAACAGATGGCTTGGAAGTTTCTCGCAATGATCTGGCGCTGTTCTAGGGTGTTTGAGGCAGGTCTGCGTTG
This sequence comes from Pseudorca crassidens, assembly GCF_039906515.1. Classification (NCBI taxonomy): domain Eukaryota; kingdom Metazoa; phylum Chordata; class Mammalia; order Artiodactyla; family Delphinidae; genus Pseudorca; species Pseudorca crassidens. Next base: position 22,548,316 of record NC_090312.1, read on the forward strand.
CGGCTTGTTGCTGTAGAAGATCTCTAACTTTCCTTTTAATTGAAGGTTTCCAGGGCCTCACCTTCCTGCAAATTAGCTAAAAGCTCTTTGGTAGAGATGGATGACAGTCCACCAGAAGTTAGTGTTCTCCTTGCAGAGTAGGGAGCGATTGTTGGCAGAAAGGTGCCCAGCCAGAGGCTCTATTTCCCATTTCCCTTCTAGGTGTGGCCATATGACACTTGTCACCAATGGAAGGAGACTGGAAGGGATGGTGCTCACTTCTGGGTCAGGGCTTTTCAAGATGCAGCCTGGGCTTCTTCCATTCTCCATTTCCCTGTCTGCCAACTGAGTGCAGAAACCTTCAAGGCCCACAGGCTGGTGAGCTACAGGTGGAGGGAGCAGGTCCCTTAATCACCTTAATCACTAAACTACCTGCCCATCAGGAACACCAGCTCTGGACTATGATGTGAGAAATCAGCTTTTAAAGTGTTAAGCTGTTAAAATATGGGTTTTTATTTGTTACAGAAGCTAACCTAGTGCTTTCATCTGGGACAATTCTGGGTGGTCTTCTGTACAAACAAGAACAGAGAAAACAGATCAGACCTTCAAATGAAATAATTATAGGGCAAGTACAGGGATTGTACCTGGACAACTGGGCATAAAGAACTTTGCCTAGGACCAGAGGGAGGTGAGGAAGATGAAATAATGATAATGATGATAATAAAATATATAATTTAATATAATTATTTAATATATTTATAAACTTAATAATTATTATTATTATCAGTTAACACGTACCAGCACTGCACTCGGTAAATTACATTTGATCCTCACAATAACTCTATGAGTTTACCAATACCTTCCCCATGACAAAAATGAGGAGACTGAGATTCAGAGAAATTGAATAACTTGCTCAAGGTCACACAGCAAGTACGTGACTAAACCAGGATTTAGATGGAGGCTGTATAATGGCACCATTTAATTCTAAGCCTGTGACTTGAAGAAGAAAAACCCTTTTAAATCCTGGGGTCATACTAGCTTTGGAGGGAGAACTACAAGAAGGAACCTTTCTGTTTTGCAGAGATATTGGAACTCTGCGCCATGGTGCACTGTCCAATCTCTTCTGCTAGCGTAAGATTGTCTGCTTTCTTGTCTTCCTTAAAACATAGCTCCTGCAGAGGCTTCTAAGGTAACAGGAAATGCAGCTTCAATTCGAGCTCTGCAATGCATTCTAGAAGGGAGCTCATCTGGATTCCCTTCACTGAGTAGAAAGTGTAGCTTTCAGCCAGAAACGCTGCCTCTAACTGCCAAGGATCCTACACAGAATCCAGAATATTCCATTCACTCTACTCTCCACTATGTATCTTAAATCTGTAAGAGGGACTGTCTTCGTATGTTGAATTGTAGTGAAACACACAACTCATGTATGTCCGTGGTACCTTTAACCTGTGATGTAATTTTGGCTTCAGAAGCTCAGATGAAAGGACCCCTTTCTTTCCTGCCTTTAACTGGCTGTTTGTGGATACTCATCTCAGATATACAGATTGGGCCATTTTGTTATTTTGTTGCTGGGTTGTACCAGGCACTGGAGGAATTTGTGTAAAGTTACTGCTGACTCAAACGGAAATTTCCTGTGTCTGGGGAGGCATAGGTACCTACATATTTATTAATACACTTCTCATGCACACAAAAGTTTTGAGAATAATGCTTTATAGGATTGTAGAAAACTTATGTTTCTATAAAGCCTGAGTCTTTCTGCTTAGACTACAGACAGTGTGATGTTTTCTGAGCATCTTTCTAATGACTAAGCAAATGCTTCATTACATTTACTATGTCTAGAGCTCTGTCCTAAGAGCTGGAGATAAAACATACTCTTGAAGCTTTCAGTCAGTTTGGGAAGCAGAGTCAGCTTTTATAGTGCACTGTAGTAAATTATTGCTATGTTTTGTTCTGATTGATCTAGTAAGTTACTTGACCATGCCGCAGTACCCTGACTTCCTAGTTAAATTTTCCATTACAGGGGTGAGTATTATCTCAGGAATCTTTTATAGGGGTTCTCAACCTTGGCTGTCAGTAGTTTCACCTGGCAAATAAAGAGAATCTTGATGCAGCCTGGACCAATTAAATCCAAGTGTCTGGATTGGGGATCAGTGTTTTTCCCCAGGTTTTAGTTCCAATTTCAGGCTTAGCAGGATGTTTCTCTCCTCTGCCTTCCTGTGTATCTGTCCTTTGGGTGCTAGGAGGATGCGTGTTTCCCAGAGACATCCATCATCAGCGGAGCAGGATTTCCATTCAGATCTGATAGAAGGCCACGTACTTGGCTTCCCATCCGGGATGCGAGGTCCAACTCTTTAATTAGGCTTCCCCCACGTCCACTATTGTATCTCCTTGTAATTACAAGAAGTTGGCATGGCTTGTGTTTGAGCAAACCCATGAGTGATGTAGGCCTGTTTTCTGACATTTAAATTAGAAAAATAGGGGGCTTCCCTGGTGGCACAGTGGTTGGGAGTCCGCCTGCCGATGCAGGGGACACGGGTTCGTGCCCCGGTCCGGGAGGATCCCACATGCCGCGGAGCGGCTGGGCCCGTGAGCCATGGCCGCTGAGCCTGCGTGTCCGGAGCCTGTGCTCCGCAACGGCAGAGGCCACAGCAGTGAGAGGTCCGCGTATCGCAAAAAAAAAAAAAGAAAAAAAAATTAGAAAAATAAATTTGCCAAGAGCAGAATGGAGGGGTTACCAGAGAGCCCTGGACCGAACAGTCTACCTTTAAAAACATCACTTCCTATTTGTTTGTATAAAGCATTTCAGGAAGTCTTAGGTGTTGGGATGATGAGAGAGGTGTAAAGCAGTTCTACCAGCCACCCACAGGTAAGATGTTAATTACACTGGGTGAGAGCCCAACACCAGTTGAAAACTAGATCCGTGAACACTAAGACGGGTGATTTTCCACTGAGAAAATATTTTACCATTCTGGGGGTTATGCTTTTGACCTGAGACAGTGATTTAATAGTAGAGCCATTGAGCACATCCCCGATCTCTTCTTTGCCCAGGACTTTCTCAAAGTCTAGGCTAAGGCGAGTGACAGAATCTCTGGCACGGAAATGCAGGCTCTAACGTTCTCCATTGTTTGCGCATTTCTCCAGATGCCAGTCCACTTCGGCCTGGGTGGTCCAAGCTTGTGCTTCAGGCAGCTGCAGAGGTTCCAGCAGGCTGCAAGCCTCTGACGCAACCTTCCTTGCGAGGACTGATTGGCCAAGAGCTGGCAGCCAGCCACGGGTGTTTTTTTTTGTTTTTTTTTTTCCTTCGCAGCATTTGCACTTTTATGTCTAAGCTGCTACCTCTGCTGAGCTAGATGGAAGCAAAGTGTTTGAGCTTTATTTTCAAAACCGAGAAAGGTTTGTTGGAAGAAGCTGGTAACCAGGTTCTCATGTGCGTTTCTAGTAGAGGATGATGACAGTTTATTATTATTCTTTTGGTGGGCATTTATAGATTCAGGTATCTCAAAGTTTTGTGAGTTTTTAAATTCTACTTTATGCTTCTGAGAGCATCACTGATTAAAATGAATGAAAGGATGATACAAGGAGGCACTTTGCTAGTTATCTTTTGCATTCTCCCACATTGCTGGTAGAAGACTCAAACATAAGTGGAGCACCTAATTTAAAGAGAACCCCACTTCGATTTCAGGCACAAATCAAAATGATCACTTCAGTGTCTTGTCTTGACATGTTTCCCTTATCCATTGAGGATACTTGGACTTGAACCAGGGGAGGGAAGAAATTGCTCTTTGTTGAGTGGCATCCAGTTCCATGTATTTTCAATGGCCTGAATCAGCTAATCCTCACAGCAGTCCAATAAGGCAGGCACTCTCAGTGTCCTCATTTGACAACACAGGGAATTCAAGCTCAGAAGGGTCAAGCAACTTGGCTAACATTACAATATAGGGATGCCAGGAGCCAAACCCTGGTTCCTGAGACTCCAAAGTCCATGTTTTACCATTGCCATTATTTTTACTTCCTTGGCTCAGTCTAATTTGCAGCAGCTAATTCACAAGGCTGGGGCTCAAACCTGGAAGCCATTTAAATAGAAGGAATGCTTTGAACCAGGGGCACTTACTGTCTATCTTATTCGCTGCTACATTCCCCGAGTGTGGAATAGAGTCATATATATGTGTATATACACACACACACCCCCCCATACACAAGCACATGCACATATACACATACACACACATATATAAAATATATATAGTAGATGCTCAGTAAATATTTTCTAACCAATTGAATGCTTTTTTAAAAAAAACCTTAACTCTTACAATAGTGTTCTTGAAACATGTAAACTTTGATCTCAATTAAGGTCTTTTTTTGTTTTTGTTTTTCTTGGTGTGGGTCTTGGACGCCTCTTCTATATCTTCTATGCTTTGAAGGAAATGAGAGACCCCATTGTCTGGTTCTAACTGGTATAGTGAATGTCAGCAACTTAAGCCCTTTCTGTGGCCCACGAGGAAACCAACTATTGGACATGTGCCTGTGAGGAAAAAATACAATTTGTGTCTTACCTGATTTGAAAAGCCTTGTCTTGACATTCAGAGGCAAACTGGTGAAGTCCAGGCACTGTCATATCTGGTGAGCTCTGTTTAAATGCAAAACTTATTTAAGGAGACACTGCTCATGCTAGAAATGCCAATAGCCAATGGATATGAGGCCAGGTTTGTCAAGATGCAATCTTTTCTTGCCTTATTTTATGGAAATGCAGTATACCATATGTCTCAAGGATTGAAAAATCTGTGGCAATATTGGATACCTAAATTATATCAAACTGTTCTGGCCTGAGTAGATTTACTTAGTGGAACATGTAAGGTAGGAAAGTAATTTAAATGTTAATCTTTTTTGAGAAGCAAAATAATCAGTCTCTTCGTAGAGTATTTTTCTTTTGACTAATCTCATAAAGTATGAAAAGATAGTTATAGTAAAGATCCTTCTGCAATTCACTGAAGCTACTTCTAACCTCTTTTTATAAACTATTTTTCTGCGAGAATATTTAAGAGGTCATATAGAAGGAGTAGAGTACATTTATAATAATAATAATACCAAACGACAGATATTTTTTGTACCAGTTACTGGTACCAAAAAGGACTTTAGCTGTATTATCTCAAAGGTGGGTATTTTTAATCTACATCAGTGTGAATATTGCAGCTCTGAGAGGTTTAAGATCACACAGCCAGGAAGAAGCAGAAATGGGCTTTGAGTTCAGGTTTATCTGAGAACCAAGTTCACGGCAGGCCCTCATCTGCTGGGTACGCTATTTCCTGGTAATAGAGTGAAACATTTTGGTTAGTGTGATTCCCTTACTATTGTCCTTCCTAAAGTATAATCATGCTTCTGGTAGATATTAACTATACTTCTCTAAGTATTAATTAGTTGTGTATTTATTAATTAAATTACTTGGCTCTGCATACTGAGGGAGGTTATTTTTTTATGTTATTAAGGAGAATAAATTTATTATATTGTTACAGGGAGGAAAGAAAAAATATTACGCACCTAAAAGTGCAATTGGGAAGGAAAACTTGGAGCTAAATATAATATTTGTCTTGGGATCCAAAGCAATGAAAGAAGTTTTATACAAAGCAAAGTAAGAAATTGATTCTTGGATACATTTCTTTCCCATGCATCTGAAAAGTATCAATAAGAGCATCTACAAAACAGTCACAAAATCATGGATGATTCCTTAATATTAGATCGAGCTTCTATTTCAGAAAGATTTTTTATTTTTAATGCAGGAGTGGACGTTTGGATTATTTCTAGTCTTTGGCCATTAAAAGTAAAGCTGCTATGAACATTCATATACATGATATTTTCAGGTTTTTAAATATTTTTGGATTATTCATAGTTATTTTATAGAAACACAACTGGTTTTTGAGTGTTGATTTTGTGCCCTTTAATGTTGCTTAATTTAGTTGTTAATTTCACAGGATTTTTTGTGGAACCTTTAGGGTTTTCTATGTATAGGAGTACGTCACACGTGAACAAAAAAATTTTTACTTCTTTCTTTCCAAATTGGATGTCTCTTGTTTCTTTTTCTTACCTAAGTGCTCTGGCTAAAGCTTCCAATACTGTGCTGAATGGAAGTGGTAAAACTGGGCATGTTTGTCTTGTTCCTGATCTTAGGGGAAAAGCTTTTGGTGTTTCAACACTAAGAAAAAATGATATTAGTGGGACTTCCCCGGTGGTCCAGTGGTTAAGACTCCGCACTTCCACTGCAGGGGCCATGGGTTCAATCCCTGGTCCCTGAGGGAGGCTATTTAGATGAGGATGCCCCGTTGTATTTGGCAGAGGACATCCAGACCCAGGAACCCAAATATCACTTCGTAAAATATGATTAGATCTTGGGCCAATGAGGCAATGCAGGCCGTATATTTAGGGAGGAAAACTTTGGTGACCAGAACAAATATAAGAAGATGTCTTAATTCATGACTGACAATGTGATGATGTCACTTGAGAATGTTTTATGGAGAGTTTTCTCTCTTGTTGAAGTTTGGTTCAGCTCGGTATGATGTTGGGTCAAATTTCAGTATGAGGGCTTCCCTGGTGGCGCAGTTGTTGAGAGTGCGCCTGCCAATGCAGGGGACACGGGGTCGTGCCTTGGTCCGGGAGGATCCCACATGCCGCGGAGTGGCTGGGCCCGTGAGCCATGGCCGCTGAGCCTGAGCGTCCGGAGCCTGTGCTCCGCAACGGGAGAGGCCACAACAGTGAGAGGCCCGCATACCGCAAAAAAAAAAAAAAAAAAAAAAAAAAAAATTTCAGTATGAGATGTGGAGTGATATGGTGAAGAAGAGTGGGGAGTCCAGGGTAAAACTGCCTGAGTTTGAATTTCAGTTCCATTATTTACTAGTTGAGCATGTTCCTTCAACTCTCTTTGTCTCGGTTTCCTCATCTGTAGAATGTGGATAATGTCCAACTCATAGAGTAATTGGGAAGATAAAAGTGAGATGATCTTGGTGGATATTTTTGCCTAACAGAGGAAGTACTCAACCAAAGTTGATAATAACTGTTAAAACTATATTTCTTTATTATTATAGTTACAGAGAGTGTTGGCTGAATCTGGTGATTCCAAGTCAGCTGGATGTTGCTAAGCATTTTCTTCAGCAGGTATAGAAAGCCTAACAAACGGTTTTTCTCCACTATAGAGAAATGTCCAAGAACCAGAGTCTGGCATGGAGTTCCCACTTCTCTTGCAGGAGCTAAAAAATAGACCCATTGTGTCTTACTTTCCGATTCACATTTTCTGAGAGGTTGGGTGTGTTGGGAACTACATCTTCCTGTGTTCCTCCCTTCCTCTCCTGCTACAACCAAACTCACAACCTTTCTAACACCAGATGTGTAGGTTTTTTTCCCACACCGAGCAATTCTCTCTGATAGCAGCTGGTGTCCTCCAAGTCAGTTCAATTCTGACATTGACTGGAGTTAGTGCAGACCCCACAGGTGAAGGGCTCAGCCCCATGAGACTGCCCCCCACTTCAGATACCAATCGCAAGTTGTAGGTCCCCAGGTTACCCACCACTTCTGTTCAACTTGGCTAAAAGTTTGAGGTGCCTGTGACCCACCTCCTTGAATTTGATCACAATCTTCCCTCAACTTCTGCAAGGGATTGGCTCTAGGACCCCCTGTGAATACCGAAATCTGTGGATGCTCTAGTCGCTTACGTAAAATGGCCTGGTACTTTCATATAATCTAGGCACATCCTCTCCTATACTTTAAATTGTCTCTAGATTACTTTTCGATGTAAATACTATGTAAATAGTTGTAAATACAATGTAAACAGTTACCAGCACGTGGCAAATTCAAGTTTTGCTTTTTTGAACTTGGGAATTTTTTTCCCTGAGTAATTTTGATCAGTAGCTGGTTGACTCCGTGGATGCTGAGCCCACGGACGCAGAACCCATGGATCAAAAGGGCCAACCGTACTTGCTAGAACAGCTCGTAGAACTCAGAGAAACACTTATTTTCAACAGTTTATTGTATAATAAAGGATATGATAAAGGACAGAGATGAACGGCTAGATGAGGAGATAACCCGGGCGAGGTCTGGAAGGGTCCCAGCACAGGGGCTTCTGTCTCCATGGAGTTGGGGTATGCCATCGTTGGGTGTGTTCACCAATCTGGAAGCTCCTTGTACCCCGTACCATTGGCATTTCTATGGAGGCTTCATCACATAGGTGAGACGGATTATTATCTCAATTCCCACTCCTCTTCCCTCTCTGGAGAATGGGGGTGTAGGGCTGAAAACTCCAAGCTTCCAGTTATGGCTTGGTCTTTCTGGTGACTAGCCCCCATCCAAGAGCCCACCAAGAGTCCCCACCTCATTAGAACAAAACACACTGCTCTCACCCAGGAAATTCCAAGGGATTTAGGAGCTCTGTCTCAGGAACCAGAGTCAAAGATTGAATGTTGGAACCCCAGAGTCCTCTAGCACCACTATTCAGAAAGGTTTTAATGGCTTTGTGTCAGGAAACAGAGTGGGGGCAGTGGTGGGGGCAAGAGACCAATATATATATTTCTAATTATTTTACACTGGGCCAGACTTTTTTTTTTTGATATCAGTAACAGACTGAAATTCAGCATCCCTTTTCCAACTCTCCACTGCCAAGCCCACCTCACGCTGCCATTGCCATGCTGTTGTGCCTCCAGTCCATCGTACGTGTATTTTCATTCTCAGTGGTGTCAGATATTTGTTCCTTTCCGACACCAACCTTGGCACACACCTCACTTTGGATCTATAATGACTACAGGTCATGTGTTACAAAAAGGCTTATTGCACAGTCAGAGAAGTTGCTTTGGGAACTTAATTGTTTCCTGTATTTTTCATAACCTAGTTTAATACTGTATTAAAGATGCTTTATTTGCTTCACTCTGTCAAGATGCTATCTTTCTCTCATGCCCAAATCCATTTTAGGGTTATTTTATGCATTTTGGGGGGGGGGGCGATACTTTTAAAAACGTTCAGTAGAATTTCATTTATTTTGATTCTTTGAAAGTTGAGCAACAGTAGTTCTTCAGCCATTTCCAGACTTGCAGAAGTATTTAAAAATAATAAGTTAATTTTTCTAAAAATACTTTATAATTTGGAACTTTCTAGTTCATACATGGTTCCTTTCCTTTTTTTCCCTTCATTTGAGTTAATGTAATTTATTTTATATATGCTTTGATGACAGATACATATATGTTAAAAGATATTATTATTATATTATTACTCCGTATATTTTATTAGTGTTGATCATTACTGCTAATAATCACCAACATTTATATGTAAGATATAGCTTGCAATTGCGTCTGCCTATGATGTTATTATTTCCGTTTAGCGGATTGGGAAATGGCGTTAAGTGAGAGATGACTAGCAAATGGCAGGGTAGTCATGTCAAGCTGGACCTTCTAACTCCAAAATGCATTCTTTTAGCAAAATACCACGTTGTGTTTTTTATTGAGAGTTACTGTATTTACGTATAGGTAAAAATAAATGAATCTTATGGAGGACTGTGAAATCAAGATTACCCATTATCTGACTCCTTCTTTCATAAACATGGGCTCACGTTTCATATTGTGCTAAGTATGTACATGCTTATCTTCTACAAGGGTTTTAACCTTGCTTTTCTAGTCTTAAGATTAAGTGCTTCTTAATTTCTCCTCCCCCTTCCTTTGGTTTTGATATAGTGGAGATCTGAGGAACTGTAGTCTGTGATCTCCTGTGACCTTGAGCAATTTTCATAACTTTTCTGAGCTTGTTTTACTTTGGAATGTGCCATACAGAAGTCATTTAATATTATTGTTGCATTCATGTTGTATATTATTTACGGGGTCGATTTATAAGAGTTATGGAATTAACAATTTTTATGTTAATCACAGAATAATTCATTGCATCACTCCCAGTTCAAACATCACTCCAGAGCTTTTGATCATTGGCTGAAAGGGATCAGAGAGGCCATTCAGTGAGCTAATTAATTAGTCGACTAATCCCTTAAAAACTGTCATCCATATTTTAGTTGAAATGAAGAAACCAAGCTCAGAGAAGTGGTGAATGATTTGAAGTCACAGAGCAAGTTAAATGAGAGAAAACAAACAAAATTAGGTCTTCGGATTCCAAACTGGTAGGCAACATCCTTAGTGAAATAGCATGGATCTGGAAAGCACACGGTACTCATATATCCTGGTTCAGAGGCAACTCAATTAACACGTTCACATTCAGGCATTTTATACCTCTTCCCAGGGTGGGGGACTCACAAGTGTCCCACGTGTAAGGTTGTTTCTTTAGAGACTAAAACAACTTCCCAGATATATTAACCTAGACACCCTGGCCCCCTCTGAGCTGTTGTAGCTACTTCCTGAGAATCAATTCCTGGTATCAAAGGCTTTCCTAAGCCCAGACACCAATTATCTAAAGACAGTGTAAGCAGTGCTAGCACCTTTCTCTTCATATTTAGGATAGAAAAGTGGTTTTACATAGAATTCATAAAATTAGCCTGAAATAAATATTTGGATTCGTCCATGAAAGTTCACCCATGCATTGAAACTGTTTATGCAGGTGACCTAGGGATTTGACGCAAATAGCTTTAAGGATCACAATACAGAAACTCTCATGCATGATTAGCTGTCCTCAATGTTTTAGACAAATAAATAGAAAATAATGCCAATTTGCTCCTGTTTACTTTGAGGCCAAACTGATAAACATAAGAAGGAAGAACTGATTTATTTAATAACGTTCAGGAGTTTGGTGCTGTTTCCTCCAAGTTGTGTAACACTTTTCCCTTGTCGTAATATTTGTTTGTATCTTGGGGGACCTCTTTTCAAGCATTCTTGGAAGCCGATTCTGTTACTGGAACACTTAACTCCTTTAATTATGTTGATGAGTGCTCATTCATGACGTCCATCACTGGCTCTAGAATTCTCGTAAGAGGTGCATTTTGTACTATATACGTGTCTTTAACAGGATTGAATGCAAGAGGCATACAGAGTAAGGGTGGTAGACTTTTAAAATCATAATTACTGTGAATGGCTTCAGTCTTTTAGATAGTTCTATAAAGGGTTTTTCTGTGACAGGTGAAATTCCAATCAAGTGAAAAGGTGATCTTTTAACTCAGCTACTGTGGGACATATCTTAAAGGTTTTTTTGTTTTTTTTTTCCCTCCACAAATCTTTACAAAGCTTGTGAATCTGCATAGGGGAGAAACATCTCCACAGAAAACTTGTTCAAATGAGAGATTTTTATGGTCTAGACATTCCAGAATTTCGTAAGATTTACAAGGCTCCAGTAAAATGTGGTAGAAAAACTTATAAAACTCCAGTGGCTTGAAATGAAACATTTTCATGGAGTGGAAATCAACCTACTTTGATTAAAATACAGTTCAAAGGAGGTAAACCAATGTGATGTAACAGATTTAGTTAAAATAGTGCCTTTTCATCATCCTCCACCATCCCTTTCCATTTCCTTCTCATCAGTGGAAAATGGTGCATTACAAAGAAGTTACTAACTATTTATTTATTATTTCCATGATCCTGCAACTGTGTCCTTGTTAGGTATATTAGGAAGGAATGTTGCTTCCCTGAAATAGTATCTTGTCAAGCACATACCTGTGCACACACATGCACCTTTTAGACTTTCACTTGGGAGAGAAGCAACTTGTAGATCTCGCTCTAATTGATGGAAGTGCCATTTACGCCCAATTTAAATGTAGTTTCCACGTCGGATCATAGGGGTTCTCAGCCAAGCTGAATCCTTTCCCACTGAATTTATTGTGTGCTGTGAGTTTGGAAACAGGTGTAGGGGGATACAGTTGGTTTCTGTTCTTCTTGGTCCGAGTCATAAAAGTTTTCTTCTGGGGGATGGGTGTGTGTGGATGGTGGCACTGGTGGTGAGATGTAGAGCTCTTAGTCTTTATGTCTGCTCCCTTGGTTGATTTTTCTCTTGTTTTTTGCATCTCTGCAGAGAAGATGTTGTGGCTAAGAGGCTGAACCGATAGAGGTACCATCAAGAGGTTTAGTAGGTTGAGAAGGGAGCTTGTCATTAGAGTTAGGGTTGTCAGGCTCTTAGAATTTTCCCTACAATAATAAAGATTTAAAGAAATTATGGTGCGCCAAAATGCCAATTATTTAAGGAGTGAGATATAGTTTTCTAGTAAGCAGATTTCTCTTGAATACTAGCCACACCACCCTTTTCCAGGATCATGGCACCTGTCAAATCAAGTCAGTCATCTCAAGGTTACTTCTGAGCACAGAATCAGAGCACTGAAATATGGATGGTCTACTATGGTTCTGTTTTTAATTTTTTTGCTTTTTCTTCTTCCAGTTTTATTGAGATATAATTGACATACAGCACTGGGTAAGGTGAAGTACAGCATAATGATTTGACTTATGTACATTATAAAATGATTACCATAATAAGCTTCACGAACATCCATCATCTCATATAGATACAAAATTAAAGAAATAGAAAAAAATGTTTTCCCTGTGATGAGAACTTTAAGGATTTACTTTTAGCAACTTTCATGCATGTAAAACATCTGGCATACACTGTGATTCTTACACTTTAGTGTGTCTGAGAATCACCTAGAGGGCTTGTAAAACACAGATCAATGGACCTCATCCCCAGAGTTTCTGATTTAGTAGGCTGGGAGTGGAGCCCAAGAGTTTGCGTTTCTGACAGGTTCCCAGGTGGTGTTGATACTGTGCTCTGGAGGTCCGTTTTAAGCACTACTACTTTACAGCAGCAATGTGTCGCTCAAGTTGTATTACAGCTTTGTGACTCATGTCTTCTTTGTCATAGAGTATAATTCCCCAATGACTAGGATACTTGTGTCCACCAAATGTAATTATTTCTCACCTCAGATGATACTTGATAAGCACCAACAAACTCTTTTTTTTTTTAACATCTTTATTGGAGTATAATTGCTTTACAATATTGTGTTAATTTCTGCTGTATAATAAAGTGAATCAGCTATATGTATACCCATATCCCCATATCCCCTCCCTCTTGCGTCTCCCTCCCGCCCTCCCTATCCCACCCCTCTAGGTGGTCACAAAACACCGAGCTGATCTCCCTGTGCTATGCAGCTGCTTCCCACTAGCTATCTGTTTTACATTTGGTAGTGTATATATATCCATGCCACTCTCTCACTTCATCCCTTCCCCCTCCCCGTGTCCTCAAGTCCATTCTCTACGTCTGCATCTTTATTCCTGTCCTGCCCGTAGGTTCATCAGAACCTTTTTTTTTTTTTTTTTAGATTCCATATATATGTGTTAGCATACGGTATTTATTTTTCTCTTTCTGAGTTACTTCACTCTGTATGACAGACTCTAGATCCATCCACCTCGTTACAAATAACTCAATTTCGTTTCTTTTAATGGCTGAGTAATATTCCATTGTATATGTGTGCCACATCTTCTGTATCCATTCATCTGTCGATGGACACAGGTTGCTTCCACGTCCTGGCTATTGTAAATAGTGCTGCAATGAACATTGTGGTACATGACTCTTTTTGAATTATGGTTTTCTCAGGGTATATGCCCAATAGTGGGAGTGCTGGATTATATGGTAGTTCTATTTTTAGTTTTTTAAGGAACCTCCATACTGTTCTCCAAGCACCAACAAACTCTTATTAACCAATACCTTTCCTATATCCACCATCAAATATAATATTATTGAGAGACTCTACTTCCTTGATACATTACAGTGTAATTAAGATGATCATAACTTTCTTTAATAATTATTAGATGTCAATTATGTTCTTCTGAGCACATCTCTTTGGTGCTTTGCTTGGTTGGTAACTGGATTTCCTAGGTAGACGTTTGGGAATCTGCTTTTTCTCATTAGCAAACAGCTTACAAACCATCTCCTTAAGATGAGGCTATTTCTCTGATAGGCAGTCTCTTCTATGAGGGGTTTTTTCACTTGCTTCAATTCCAGAAAGTGGCATTTTTTTCTGACCCTGTCCCCCAAATCAAGTGGGGTGAAGTCTTTGTAGTTTCTCATGTACATTTATGATGAGTAATGATACCTCACAATTATTTAGGGCTTATTATGTGTCAAAAGTTACTCTAGACACCTTGCATGTCTTAACTCATTTAATCTTCACCACAACCAAATGAGGAATGCACTTTTATTATCTCTACATTAAAGATGAGAAGATGAAGCCAAAGAGAGGTGAAGTAGTTTGCCAGGGGTCCCACTGATAATACATGGACCACCCAGGATTTGAACCCCAGGGTTAGATATTTGTCTATTGGTTGTGGTTGGTCCTCCCCAATGTGGGTGTTGAGGAGGGGAGCTTCTCCTCAGTCATTCTCCGTAGTACAGGGCCTCCATTGCTGCTCTGCCACCTGGTCCTGCACAAAGGAAGCAGGACAAGAGGTTGAGAGCAGCTGAAACTGTGCTGTTCTCAGGTCACCAAGTTGTGTCCACCCTGGTGTGGGCTCTACCATCGGGGGTGGACCTTCTCCAGCTTCACACATAGGATCTGTATAGGTTAGTGCTGATTAGAAAGGAATGCTTGCTCTGCTTTCCTGGGAGGGAAACCGATGAGAACAACATTTTGGGTCCCTTTCTGGCCTCCATTTCTCTGTAAAAGACATTTTAGTACATCCTTGCTGGTGTCCGGCTGTTCCTGTGATGGGGGAGGTGGTGACGAAGTTAAATTCGGGGTGTGTGTACAGGTGGTGGAATTAGAAAGCCTGATTGTGGCCTCACATCTAAGCAAAGTGTCTTAGGTTGGGTTCTCCAGAAGAAGAGCCTAGGAGGGATGTGAGTGCACGTGGTTTATTGAGAAAGTGTTCTCCAGGAAAACCCATCAGGGAGCGAGGGAAGCAGCACAGGCAATGGGGAAGACTTGGGCGAGGAAGAATGTGGCCTCGGGTCAAGTTTACCTGATCCGCAGGGGAAGACCCCAGCACACAGAGACCACTGCAGAGCTACTTCTCCTTGAGACAAAGGGGTGGAAGGGCCACTGGGGTGGGGAGGGAGGAGGGAGTGGTGGGCTCGTAACTTCCCAGGTAAAGTGACCCCATCAACTGAGGACAGCTCTTCAGATTAGGGGGGCATCTATGCAACACTCACAGCAGCTGAGGGTGGGTGTACTGGGCCCTGAAGGGGATCTGGATGTGGTAGCAAGCTCTGTTTGTAAATTTAGCTTTACTAGAAATAAATACCTGTATTGTCTTCTGTTTGACTCCTATATCTACTCTACAGATATATGAGGAAAAGAGTTGTGATTATCACTCTAAAACCCCAGCAGTAGGCCACCAAGCTTCACTCTGCATTAATACCAGCTTGAGATGGCTTAGTTATAGATAAGTCACACATTTACTGAAGCTTTTCATTATAGCACTGTAGGATTGAGTTTGTCTAGAAGAGAGAAATGAAAATAATAATTTGTTTGCTTTGATTATTTTTTTCTAACTAATGAAGGGTATGGCTTCTAGTTGCATATTGTAAAAAAAGAACAAGAGAAGTCAAAGTAGATATATAAATGGTACTTTTGGCTACTGTTCTTGAGATTGCTCTAGCCATGAAGCCTCCACGAAGACCTCACAACATATTGGAGAATATCCAGGCTTTGGAGAAGAACAGAGATAAATTCAAATGGAGATTCGGCTTCCACTTAGGAAAACTACTTAATCTCTGAGATTCGTTCTCTTCTTTCATAAGATTGTTGGGAGACGCAATAAGATGTTGTATATGAAGCTTCTCTTACAGTCCCTGGCACATAGTAGGTGCATAAAACATAAAAACCACTTGTTCAATAAAGATTTATTGCCTGTACTACGATAATACATGCTGAGCAATGCACTAGGCACTGGGGCTGTCAGCATGAATACAACACAGTCCTTTGCGCCCAAGTCTCGTGAAGGAAAAAGACACGAGTAAATAATTACAACATTAAGTGGGACAAAAGAGGTGTAGCTTGGGGAGACCAGATGAGGAAGTAATTGCCTGAGGGAAGTCCAGAAAGTCTTTGCAGGGGAGAAAAAAAATTGAGTTGGATTTCACAAGGTGGGAACAAGCTTGCTATAAGGTAGAGGAAACTGTAGAAGGCATGGATGCATGGAAAGTTATGTGGTATTTGAACACTATGTAAAGGGTCCCCAACAAATAAATATACAATAAGAGTTTCTCAAAACTCTGTTTTGGGTCAACCTGATGCTCATACCTCTTGCTATAAACCAATACCCACATTCCATTTTTGTCCTATAAACTTTTGAACTGAATGATTGTTTATTTATGACACTTTATTTCCATCCCCAAACATGATTTCTGTAGGTATCAATGGTCATGATGATAAAGATTGATGATAAAGATTATGAAGATATATTTAATTTGATATGGGTGTATTGGATGCAGCAAAAGTGCATCAAAAAATTGATATGTGTATTTTGTTTAATTTGTGTTCATTGAAATGCAGCTTAAATGAATTGGAGACCCCACGTTTACATAAATATGGAGTTGGAACATTTAAGAAAAGGCTTTTTTTGTATTAAATAGCATTCCTAATATATCTATATAAATTGGTACCTCCTGTTTTGGGATAGTTTAATCTGAGAAGATTATGGCTTTAAGATCTTTTAGTCACTAAGGAGGAACAAATATGTATCAAGCACGTAACGTGTTAGGTGCATCACAGTATCATTCAGGTTTTTCAACATTCCTGACAGATATAAGGAGCAGTCATTACTGTTTGCCTACCTACCTCTACACTCCTCATCACTAACAATACTCTGATTTGTTCAGATGTGTGGTAGAGTAGATCCCTTTCCTAGCCATTGGGGATGAACAATGATACAGCCATAGTGCCATGTCTCTTTACCAGCGATTGGTTTAGAGGTGGACATACAACCCAGTTCTGGCCAGTGGGACCTGAATTGACATCTGCTGGGTGCTTCTAGGTAATATTTTCCTCTTGGTGGAAAGGCAAAGCTGCAAAAGGGAAGTGCTTCTCACCTTGTTCCAGCTTTGGACATTTTCATATGAAAATATAATTCTTGGAACCACTTTAGCCATCTTGAGATCATGAGGAGGAAGCCAAGGCAATTGCAGAGACCAACTCAATTTCAGAATACTTTAGCTGCAGAATCAACCCTGGAGCTTACCATCTTTGGACTGTGTGATATATTAGAAAAATAAGCCACAATTGTTTGAGCCAGTTGTAGTCAGGTAATCCATTACTTGCAGCCCAAAGCATCCTAATGATATATTCCCATTTTACAGGTTATGTCACTGAGGTGTAGGAGGCCAAATCATTTATTCAAGATCTTACTGATATTGAGCAGGGAAGGAAAACCAGGTCTGTTGAAATCCAAAGCCCGGTCTCTGTGTCTTGTAAGAAAAAAGAACTTAAGTTTTAAAAAAATGTCTTTTCTCTTCCTCACATATTGAACTCTATTTCATTCATTTTTTTCCCCCTGAGGAATTGTCAGCAAGTGCCTCTTGTCAAACACCAGGATCATGAAGCAGTTCAAAAGCACATGGATGTCCCATTAAACAGCTTTACTATAGAATAGCTAATAATTACAATTTATTGACAGTTTGATATATGCTTTGTGCAACGTGCTTTCCATGCATCATTTTATTCTTGCAACAACTTTGTGAGGTAGGTTGTTTCAGGTGAGGAAGATGCATTTCTGCAAGGTTAAACCACATGCCCAAAGTCACATAGCTCACAGAGGCAGAGCCAGGATACAAACCCACTTTTACCAGTGTGTTTAACCACTGTGCTATACTTTGCATAGCCCTATAATCCTGCTCGACCTAAGCTATCTGAAAATCTTGAGAAGAAAATAAACAGTTTTCCCAGCTTCTTTTCTGCTTTTACAAGGCAACCACACTGCCAATAGACGTTTCTGCAAGAATACATTTACTTTTGCCAGGACAAAAAAGGAATTAACTTAATGTGGTGCCCATCTGTTTGCCAACAAATTATAGCATCTTAGTTTGGAAGAGATTGTAGCAGCCATCTTGTTCAGGTTTTCTTTCCCAGACTGGCCTCCCCAAGCAGAGGTTATTCAACCTTTGTAGAGAAACCTCCACTGATCTTGTAATGGCTCACCTCGGCATTGCTCCAATTGTTAGAGAACTCTTCCTTTTTATGGATTTTCTTTGTTGTTTTTTTTTTGGAACATCATTTTAGCAATTCTAGGTCTGTCTTCTGTAGAAGTAGAAGCTTTGACATCACAGAGATCTGGGTTGATATCCTCCTGACTGGAATACTGTTTATCCTTGCCCAGTTCGAGTTTGCCTCTTACTAAGATGAACAAGAGCATCTCTAATACTATAGGGTCAAAGTAAGAATTAAAGGAAAGGCTCACAACTCTAGTACAAATTCCCAAGGGAATCCAAGTGATTTGGTTAGACGCTATTACTTTAGGGGTAAAACTTTTGAAGCAAGTGACCTCATAGGCCACTCACTGGATTGGAGATAGTTTGCCTGTCTTTGTATCAGGTGCCCTGTTGTGCTCAAGGACCAAGTGTCACATGACAGAACGTCCCATTTTAAGAGTATGCCATGGGTGTACCTCATCAGAGACTGCACGTCTTTCAGTTACCTTCTGTAGAGGGCCTCAGACGTGGTAACAGAGCGTAGAGTCCAGTCTGGTACCCACACTTAGTTTGGTATATAAGTGCTCAATAAGTGTTAGTTCATTTGACTCTTTCTTATTCCACTAGCCAGGCTTTCAAGTTCTTAGAGACGGCGCTCACTCAATTCAATTCATCAAATACTCACTGAATGTACTGTGTTTGTATTAGTTTCCTAACTCTGCTGCAATTCCCCCGATTCAGGGATGCATCTTCCAATTCTTTAGTCTTATTCTGTAGCCCTTAGATAATGACAGATTCCAAACGGGACAAGGCTTCAACATTTGACAATCACCCCAGTTGATTCCAATATACCATTACACTGAAATTTTCATTCTTCAATGAAGGAAGCAGAATTATGTCACCAAGTTATTTTTGGGCCTCCACAATTTCTAACAGCATTCCTTGGATGGTGAATGACTGAAACTTTTAAATCTAGTAGAGGTTGCACTGGGATACTCTGGAGGCTTTTGACTGGCTTTCTACTCTTCTACATTTTCTGTTGCCATAGTTGAGACTGTGTCCTAAGCTAGCTCAGCTTCTAGTCAAATTGTCAAAGTTTAGTGCACATAAGAATCTCTTGGGGACATTTTGCAGATCCCTAGACTTCATCCCCCAAGGATTCTGATTTATATGGAACCTCAGAGTTGACTTTTTAAAATAATAATCCCCAGGTTATATCATCATTTTTGAGAAGCATAGAGCTAGGGTAAATATAAGAACCCTTAGATTGTCAGCTCAGTGATTTTCCACGAAAGTAACCTTGCTATGGGTTCAGCAGTGATCATCTTCCTGGATTCAGATTCTGGGCTCTTATTTCTTCCTTGTGAAAAAATACTTGCTTTTCGCCCCAATGTTGACCCTTGTCTTGTAACTACTTCCCCCACAACACACACCTCTCAGAAACTGGGAACTTGGCACTGAATCCCAGTCCATTATGACTAGGTTCATATTCTCTGTACTCAAGATATGGAGTTCTGGACCCAGAATAAAGTAAGGGGCGGGTAATTGATTAGATGAAGATGCAAAGGCAGAATGTCTGATTTGGTGTGGCCTCTCCGGTGTGATAAAATTGAACCAGAAACAAAGTAATTGAACCACTGGCACCATCCCTGCAAGTTGTTTTCCTTGAATTTTTCTTCATTACTCAAATTGCTCTTTGGGTTGCTAGCTCATTTGACCCTTATTTTTGGTTTTATGGCTCTGGATTTTGAATGTGTAAACTCCCTGACTCTCTGGCCTGACCCTGTACCACATCAGACTATGTCCTAGTTTAATGTTCTGTCATGTATTCCTATTGAAAACTGATAGAATGATAATAATTATGGTGGTCCTGCTACTAATACTACTAAATATCTGTAGGGTACATATTATCAATATATGTTTTACATTCACAGCAAATATCTGAAGTAAGTCCTATTTTTATTCCAAGCTTTAAATAAAGAAACTGAGGTTAGAGTTATACAGCTGTTAAGTGGCTGAGCCAGAAAGGATATGCAGGCAGTCTCACTCCCGGAGCTGTGCTCTCATCAAGCACATTACGTTGTTCATTTCCATCACTACTATACCTGCCATTGCTCACTGAGTGACAAAGAAGTCTCCAAAAATCTTCCTTTTTCTTTAATGTATGTGGTAAATGGAGATAGGGGATGAAAGTTCCCAATAATTCCTTTTTGGAACTCCTTGAGCACCACTGAATTTCAACAAAATTTTTCCCCCAAAGAGCATTTTTGAAACCATGACATTCCCTGTTATCTCTCCTAACTAGTGAGATCATCCCAATGATTCTGGGGGGGCTTCATTGCATTTTATCAGTGGTGCCTTTGTTGTACAATTTCCACTTTTGCTCTTGAAGATACAATAAAAGATTTATGCCTGATGGACTATGATGTGGTTTGCATCTAAGAGAAAAACAATTCCTTCCAAAAAAATACCATATCCCCAAATGATTTCATAATTGCAAACAGTGTTGACGAGCTCTTTGGCTTAAATCAGTTTATAACATATTTGCTGTGTTTTTGTGTAGATATGTTTTGATGTGCTTGCTAAGGAAAAATAATTAAAACCCCTCTGCCATTTCTAATTGAGAAGAAAGAAATGTAACCCATTAGTTGATGTCTACCATAATAAGATTTTTTTCTCCCTCATTTCATTCCAGATTTGTTTCAAGGATTAACTTGCATTAAATGGTTTCAGGTCTGAACGTCAACCATGTTTCTCATTATTGGAGATCAAAATGGCTTAATTCCCTTTGTGTGTTGGTGCCACTAAAACACAAGGGAATCTTAAAACTACAAACCTCTGATAGAATCACCACATTTTCCTCGTCAATCTGCCCAACAGAGCTTGTGTTTTTCCTCCATTTACTGCTGGAAAAATGCTGTGTGCTGACAAGTTTTGGGGTTCTGGTGTCATGCACAGGCTAGGCAAGACTTCCTTTGAATCTAGTTACTGTTGTATTTTCAAATATGTTGATGTGAACTTTGCTTTCTAATGCTCCTTGAGTCAACTATTGTCTTTGATCTTTAAACAGAATGTGGCCATCCATCTAGTGGATTGGTAAAGGACTAGCATCGAGGTTAATCCAGGGGCCTCTGGATTTAAACAGACCTGACTTTAAATTCTCATTCCACCACTAGCTATATAACCTGGGTCAGTTTTGAAAACTTGCCTTGTCTGTAAAATGGAGCTAATGATAGTACCTATTTATTGGCTGTAGAGTGGCATACAAGAGCGCATGCAATGTTAAAACATTGCTGAGCAAAGGAGAACGTGTTAAGTGACCAGTTAGTTCTACTGTTATGTTACCCTATTGTAGAGACTATTACCCAGAGTGTTGTATTACCCAGGATGAGTTGGAGTCTCATTCCCCGTCTGGTATCTGGGTTGGCCTCAGTGACTTGATTAGCCAACAGAATGTGGCAAAAGGGACATTCTGGGACTTCTAAGGCTGAGTAATAAGAAGCCTGGCAGCTTTTGTCTGGGTGTCTTGGAATGCTTGCTCTGGGGAAAATCAGCTGCATGCTGTGAGAAGCTCAAGCCACATAGAAAGGCCATCGATAGGAGCTCAGGTTGACAGCCCCAGCTGAGCTCCTGGTTGTCAGGCCAGCCATGTGAGTGAGTCATCTTGGATGTGCAGCCTTGAAAAGGCAAGAGTTGACTTCAAGGCTTTTGGAGATTCTCTTTCAGTTGTAGCATTTCCTTGTGACCTTGCTAAACTTGGTTATCTGGTTGATTCAAGCTAAACAATTAGACACAAAGAGAGAATTTTGGGGGGCACAGGAGCATAAGGGCAATAAAGAGTACCCCTTTCCTCTGCTCAAGATCTGAACCGACAGAGAGAGAAGACCAAGGAGTAAGGGAGATGGAGACCGAAATATCGCTTTTATGAGCGTGAAGACCGGGCATGTGTCTATGGTTTCCTCATGGAGAACCCCAGAAGGAATTAGGTTTATCTTTTCAACTGGCCCGGGGCACTGGCCTCACTCTAGAGGAGCAAAGAACCTGACAGCCTGCTCTCAAGAGGAGATGTCTAGGGTCTTCATGCTCATCTCAGACTCACCAGTCAAGGGGAAGGGGCTGAGGTGTGGAGTGGAGCCCTCCACCTGGAAGGAAACATCGGGAATGGGAATGGGTGCTCCTCTGACAGGACTGTCTACCTCAGTATCTACTGAGTTCAAGAAATAAGTGATCCAAGTTTTACTTTGTGAAGACACAGTTTATGGTGACAGATTCAGAATGAGGCGTTTCACTTTACTTGTAGGTTAAATTGGTTTGTATCAATGATCCCATTCTTTTCTTCTAAGTCCAGAGAGTCCTGGCAACATCAAGTCCCATGTATTTACAAAGATGGAATTAAGTAAAGAACCTTCCTTCAATCATTCTCTCCTCCATCTTTCCCTAACTACTTTCAATTTATGACCCTAACAATGAATCGTAAATAAACTGCTTCAAAGTCTTCAGCCTAAAGGAACTGATGGGATGGTATTAGCAATCACACCGTTGATCGTGAAGTTAAGGATGAAGGTTCAATTTTAGCGTGCCTTAGCTTTAAATGGAGGTAAGTTGTTCTATTATTACAAGCCTTGGCGCCCTTGCCCTTGCCCGGCTATTTAACAAATGTGTGTCCTTGTTTACCAGTGGAACCCAACTAGGGGGTATAAATAGCTGAGTGTGAGCCTCAATGACTACACTTCAAACAACTCCAAGCACGTGTCCTATCGACGGGGTGTGGAGAACGCAGGCAGCACAATCAGGATGCAGATGTTCTGAGGTGTGTTTTCAAGTTGTGCTTTGCAGGAGGTCTGAGCCACGTGCACACACACACACACACACACACACACACTTTCAGAGTCTTGGAATCGCACATGTATTGATTCCTTCCTTTCTATGCCTTCACTTGGAGGATCTTCTCAGGATCAGGAGTTCTTGCCTCTGTGCTCACTCTTCTCTTACTACTTTTGTTAGAGCACTGATATCGTTGCTTTTTACTTTTTAAAAATCTGTTTCGAATGTTGTACGAGGGTCTGAAGTCTACGGGAGCAGGGTTGAGGCTATCTCATTCAGAGTTGTATATAGCACCTAGTACAGTGTCTGACCCCTGGAGGGGCTCAGCAAATATCTCCTTGGATTGAATTGAATGACAGCTTGCTTCCCAAGGCAGAGGAGTGCAGGCATCCTGGGTTGAGGTTCTGCTCCTAACCATAATCTGCAGACTCAAATACAGTTTTCAGTGGCTCCTAAGATCCCTGAGGAATTAATCACACTAAGCTTCTTGTTTGGAATAACTTCACTGCCAATACACAAGAGCTGCCTAGACTTGAGGCTCTCAATACCCCAATGTAAAGAGTCTCATTACATCATTCCTTGAAGTCTCTGTTATGTCAGTCTATGTGACCGGTGCCCAGTCCTTCAAGGAGGACTGTAACTGTGACTTGGGCACAAAATGCGAGTGGCACCCAACAAACTCAGTCATCAGGATGAATAATATCTTAATGCTATAGTTTGAAAACTCAAAATTAATGCAAACATTTCATAAAAAACAAAATATCAGAATTCTAAATCAAGACTGTTTCAGTATTCTTGATTTTCCTTTTGCCTCTGAAAGGCATTAATTTGTTGCCTCACTCCTCTTGTCTAATCTTGGCCCTGGAGCAGACAGAACCAAAGGGAAATCTCCTTGGACACGACTTTCCTGATTTTCACCCCTTGATTTTTTTTTTTAACTATACGGGGTGGGAGGAGATGGTATGGGTTTCAGGTAAGTACTAAAAGATAAATGCATAAACAAAGTCATAAATGTAAGAAGTCAAATCTGAACTGTGTGTAGGAGAAACGATTTAGCAGGACATGTTGCATAGTTAATAATTGAATAACAAAAGGCTGAAATAAATAAAATTTTTAACAACACTCAGCAATAAGGCTGCAATATTTATTTCTCAGATGGATTTGTATGGCTCCATTTTTATTTGGAATCGATTTTTAAAGGGCTTTTTCTTAAATTCTTCTCAATTCCCGTTAAGCAGTACATGAAAAGTTACTTTAAGTGAGAGCAAATGTGGATGAAATCAGCCAGGGCCCCAACTGCGCCTTCATCCCTACTGGAAGAGCTTTCTTCATTTACATAGGAGAACGTGGAGCCAGAAAAGGGGAAAATACAAACATGAAATCTCCAAGAGCCTTTTGGAAACGCAGCAGAAAAACACATTGCTTAAGTGGAGAAGCCAAGTGGTTTTCGAGTTTCCTGCAAAGCAACAGCTTTAGGGGGAGAGTGACCTTCTGGGGAACGCAGTGGCCCTGGCTGGAAGATTAGGGGCTGACGTTTTGCAGGCTGTGGACGGGGGTGGAGAGATTGTGTAACTGTAGTAAAGCGTCTTGAAACTTTTCAACAGGAAAACAAAGTGGGGAAGAAGCCTTGAAGAGAAGGGAAAGCCTCAGGCAGGATTTTTTGGTATTTTGGGTTTTGTCCCTGTGGAGGCACAGCTGCGGCTGTATCACAGTATTTCCCACGTGTTTCCTTTGGATCTCTTTACCTGGTGCCAACCCTGTGCAACGGAAGTAGAAGAGAGCTGATTGACAGCAATCGAATCCCAGTCAAAATGCTGAGTTTTCTCCCGGCTACTTTCTGGAGCACAGGGTGGGTCTGACTTGCGTAGAAACGCGAGGGACCTTCCCTGTCCGCCTCCCATCTTCCAGTTCTGGAGGGACAGGCTGCAGGCAAGCTTTCCTGCTGCACCAGTGGTGGGAAGGTGGAAAATATTGGCTTGCTGAGTCTGAAATGAGATGCAAGTGGACCCAGTACCACAGATCAAATTTTCTATTTTTGGCCTTTCAGCCACAGAAATGCAGTTATGCCAGAGTGACCTTTTCTCTGGAGGAATCATCTCATGCCTTGTTGCACATTAAAATCATCTAGGGAGCTTTAAAAATACTGATGCCAAGGCCCCACTTCAATCCTATTAAATTAGTTGCCCTAAGGGTGGGAATCATGCATCCAAATTTTTCTTTTGAGCTCCCCAGGTGACTGTAATTTGCAACCAGGGTTGAGAAATTGTGACCCAGAGCTCTTGAGCCCGTAGACAGCCCTTTTCTGTCCTCTGGGTCCACTCTCCACCCAAAGAGCTCTGTGATCTCCATCAGTGGAAGCTAAGACTCTTTTAGTTTAATTCAGTTCAATTACAAACAATTTAATTCAATAAATACTTATTCAACTGCTTTCTTACCCTTCATTTCTGATTGTGGCTCCCATGAGAGTGGTGAGAACCATGTTTCTCAAATAAGAGGTTGGAGATACTTGAGTTTATCTCATTTTTTGGAGCCATATTTTTTTTAAAAAACCTGTTAAACGCAGGTTACAAATTTTAAAAAATTATGCATTGGATTTGGACTTTTTTTCTGACATAACACTCTGAACAGCATATGTTTGTACGTATATAAAACATTATTTTTTAAAGCATTTCTTAATTTTTAAAAAAAATTATTTATATTATTTTACTTATTTTTGGCTGCATTGGGTCTTCATTGCTGGGTGTGGGCTTTCTCTAGTTGCGGTGAGCGTGCGCGGGCCTCTCATCGCGGTGGCTTCTTTTATTGCGGAGCACAGGCTCTAGGCGCATGGGCTCAGTAGTTGTGGCGCACTGGCTGAGTTGCTCTGCAGTATGTGGGCTCTTCCGGGGGCAGGGCTTGAACCCGTGTCCCCTAGCATTGGCAGGCGGATTCTTACCCACTGTGCCACCACGGAAACCCTAAAACATCTGTCTTTTAATGTGTTTCTGTATTCAGTGCACGTTCTAAAGCGTTGATGCGCTGAGATAAATAAGACAGAGTACTTAGCTTCTGAAGAGCTCCCAGGCCGGTGGGAGACCTGAGATGGGAACAAGAAATTAAAGGATTGTGAACTGCTGTAGCTAAAAGGGGTATGTATAAAAGGATGTTTCAGATGGATTCAGAAGGAGGAATTGTGCCTGGCAAGGCAGAAAGGCTCACAGAGGAAGTAGAGGGGAGTAGCCATTCTCCACGAAGGATTCAGGCAACGGGAGGAAGACGTGCACTTCTTGAAGGTGAGAATTAAATGTTTGGCTAAAGGCTACACAGGAAACATAGGAGGAGATAGGGAAGGAACTTGAGGGCTCCCAACTGTCTGTTGAGCTTTATCTGTTGGGAGTCTAGCATTTCTAAACCATTCTTGCCTCAGGGCTGACTTTTAGATTCATAAATTTGCAGCTACACTTGGGTGTGCTGTGGTGGACAGAACACGCTAGGTGGGTGAGACCGTAGCTGGTCTGCTTCTGGAAAGTGATGGACAAGCCTTTGAGGAGGCTCTAGAAATGGACTGACGTGGATTTCATACACTAACTGTGGAACCTTGGACAAATCCCCGAACCCCCTGTAAAGATTCTCCTGCTCACCTCATAGGGTTTTTTGTTTGTGTTTTCGTTTTGAATGAAGACTCAGTGTATTAGGTGTTGTGTAAAGTGCTTAACAAAGTGCCTGAACATAGGAAATGTCAACGAAATGTTGCTCTCCCTGTTGAGATATTGAATTTGTAGTTCCCTGTAATTTTTCTTTGTGTATATTCGGCCTTCCCATTACACCTTCTTCCCAGGTACATACTCAGAGAGACCATCACCCTGGCTGATGATGAGAAGGGCATGACTTTGGACAAACAATAGAAAATGTGTTTTAGGGAGTAGTTACTAAATCACCAGCAAGGAACACCACAGTTCTAGAAAGTTCTCTAGTAGGCTCATCAAGTCTCTTTTACTGATAAGTCCATTCTGCTGTCCATCGTGTCTCTGCTTCCAAAATTAAAACCACCACAAAAATGTCCAGGCTCAGTCCATCTGCAGCATCACATTTGATCTCTCCATGGCTTGCTCATCATTCTTCCTTACACTTTAAGACATGATGATGAGGATGATATTTGAGAAGGAACTTGAAGAATGCATGGAATGTCTTATGGTTGAGAATAGGCATTCCAGGTGGTCAGATTAAAATAAGTAATGGTATAGAAATATATGTAGGAACAAAAAGTAGTAAAGTAGTTGTTGTGTTGGAACCCAAGTTGTGTTTACAGGAAAAGTAGAGGAATAGACCTCAGAATTGAAGCGGAGGCTACAAGGATCCTCCTTAGAGCTTCTGCCTTGAGAACGAAAATTCAGAACCTTTATGTATGTGCTATAAAATAACTGACATCTCTTAAATAACTTGGCTCCAAATTTGTTTAAAATAGTTTACCTCACCTTTTATTCTGTTCTTTTTCTTTCTTTGTATTTATTTATTTCTTCCCTTGTGTCTTATCGAGGGCATTTGGGGTGAGGTCCCAATCCTGGCTTGCTGAGAGTTCATCTGCTTCCAATGCCTGTTCTTACTCCACGTAAAGTCACAATCTGTTCCTGGGAGAACATATTCATTTGCACAATAACCAATTGTAATGTGAAAAAGGAAGGATTATAACATCAGTTGGGCTATGAGTGGCTGGCATGGAAGAAGTCCAGCAAGGCGCAGATCCTGTTTCTGTACATATGTCCTTAATAATAATGAAGAAGTAGGGGGTAAATTATGCCAGAAGGGAGCAGAGTCATTTCTGAATAGCTGGTTTTCTGAGGGAGTACATATGATGTCAGCAATTAATTAAGGCCTCAATTCTGTTTTCCTATAAAAATCCTATTTTAGTTGCGGTATCTTTGATGCATCTGCTGGCATAAGCAGGATACAGGCCATAAATAAAAATTCAAAAATATCTCTTTCTTGTAGAACTTGGAAACAGACATTCTGAAATTGAAGGAAACCTACATAGTATCCAGAAGGATCCCGAGATCCTTTCTAAGATGAAGGGCAGTGAAGTCCATGCTAAATCCAGGCCCTGAGGGATTTGATTGGGAGGGAAGACAACTGTGACCAGAAGCAGGTCCAGGATTTATAACTGGACAATTTCAAATCCACGTTGGATGATACTTCAGTGGCAAAGGCATTTCTGGAAGAAATGTGAAGCAGTGCCCAAAGCGAAGAATTTACCCAATAATGACAGTAAAAACTTTAAAGTTTCAAGATACTGGTAACAGAGGATGGAAGGTTGACAGGACCAGGCATCACAAAGTCCCTTTCTGGCAACTTTACCTAAAATGAGGACCAATGGGTTGTAATTAGAACTCAGGTGTCCTCTTTAAAAAATAAGCAAAGATACATGCAGAACGATAGATTATTTGAGCTGAGAGGGACTTGGTTGCACGTTGAAGCCAACCTCCTGTTTTGTGAGGCAATTGATGTCCAGCGATCACTCAGCTAATTTCTATCATAACCAGGGGCAGAATTATGGTCTTGTAAGAACTTTGTCCATGTCATTTTAACGCCCAGCACTCTCTTTATACATGATCCCAAGAGCATCCTAAATTTTGCTGGGTGAGTCCCAAGGTAGGCGTAAGGAGGAATGGGTATGTTACATGACCACTGTGGAAAATCTGACATGTCAGTGTAAACTACTGGGAAGAGCGAGTAGCCAAAAATCACAAAGAGAGTCCAGACGGCACTGTGGCCAATTCAATCCAGTTTTTCTGGTCAGCTTCGTGATTTGGGGGAAACAAAATAGGGATTTTTGTTTGGAAATGTAGAATGGAGTCGCGAATTTCCTCAAAAGCGGAGGAGGGAGATCCTTCTAAGTCAAGGCAGTAGGAATGAAGGGGAGGGGACCCAGATACCCAGGAAGGGAGTCCAGGAAAAAAGATGGGGAAGCAGGTCCCAGGCCAGCCAGCTGCTCTGGAAGGCAGGTGGTGGCTGCAGTGATGGTGTTAGTGGTGAAAGAGCATTTGAGAAACTCTGGATACCTATGAATCTCAGGAAGAAGGGGGACAGACAGAGTCATCTGGGGGTGGGGTGGGGTGTGGAAGCAGGAGGCGTCCTCTGTTGCTGACAAAGCATCCCAGACTCCAGCCATCACTCATGTCACTGATGGGATATGAATGGGGATATGAACTTGCTTATGGGATACAAACCCAATGATGTCTTACTGATCCAGGGGAGGAAAAGAAAATCAAGTTGTTAGAGGTCAGAATTCTTTTTATTATAAAGTAACTCCTCAAAGGTCCATAAATGAATTCTATTCAGTGAGGGAGACACATCAAGGAAATATAGAGCTGGAAAGCTTCCTTTTTTCTCACTATTAATATTGATACACGCATACATTTTAAAAAATGTGTCTTCTAGTTCCAAGGCCAAACCTAAGGATCAAAAAGTGGGCGGTGGCCCAATTCCTGGAAATCCCCGCCCCTTCCTAAAATAGCTGGAATACTCCTCCCACTCATTAGCCTATGAAATTACCCACCCCTCTAAAAACTGACAACCCCATACCCTGGTGCCGCTGTCATCTTCTGAGATGGCCCACACCCTGTCTATGGAGTGTGTTTCTCTTGAAATAAATCCACTTCTTACCTAAAAAAAAAAAAGAAGTGTCTTCTGATATACTTGCTTCACCATAATAACAAACAATGTTAATATATAATAATAATAATCTGCAGGCATCCATGTATCAAAATTATTTTCAGAGAATATGCTGGTGGAGAGGCTCTCCACAAAAAGTATTAATAATGAAGAGCCTGAGTTCTAGAACTGTGGTTTTTATGAAGATCCTGTTTACTTAAGTTCTAACCTCTGCATAGCTACAGAAAGACTGAGAATTCTCAGCAGTTAGTGTTCTTGGCAATGATCTGGGGAAGTACAAATGCAGTGTGGGTCAGCACAGAAGGTAGACAGGAAGGAGGTAGTGTGGCCAGTAGGCAGCATCCATGAAGGATATAAAGAGAAATATGACCTGGACTCAAAGAGTTGCCACCACCTTATGCTAAGGGCTGATAGTGAAGGCCAATTTTAAGATAAACACATACCTATACTGTATGGTTTCTCTGAAGGATTTGTTAGTATTATTAAACACACATATATAAACAGTTAATTGACTAATAAATAATATTTATTTCTTAAATAGTTTCTTTTTATCTCCTCAGTGAACACTTTTGGTTGTTGACATCAAACTCTGAGTTATAAGAACACCTGTCAAAGGCCTGTTGGAAAGTTCCTTGAAACCAGGTGGATCGGACTGGTCCTTTAGTCCAGTTGTAAATGCCCACTCTGGGCAGACTGAGGAAGCGACCCTCTTACCAGGGTGTGCTTGAACAAGGCCCAGGACATTAAAACAAAAAAAAATCTTGCAATTACACTTTTCTACCACTAGATGATATGCACGTATAAGCAAGATGAAAACCCTCCTACCTTTCCTTTCTGCATCAGTGGCCACAGTGATGATAGGTAAGTTAAGGTATCCAGAATTCAATTCCAGATGTTACTAAGAAAGAGAAACGCAATATGAACATGAAGAACTGCCAGCATTGATTAGGTAATAAGTGTGATCATACCAAATTTATCAAACACTTATCCTTTCATCTAGGGGCCATCAAAGTTTACCACCTGCCTATGGGCCAAATCCAGTTTACCACCTCTCTTTGTAAATAAAGTTTTATTTGAACACAGCCATGCTCATTTGTCTGGGACTGATTTTGCTCCACAATGACAGAGGTGAGTATTGAGACAGAGACTGCCTGACTTGTAAAACTTAAAAATATTTCTATAGGGTCCTTTACAGAGAAGCTTTCCAATGCCTGGTCTAAGCACACATAGGTCATACTAACTCATTTAATCTTTACAAATCTATGGTTGTGGGTATGTGTTATTACAATTTTGTTTTAATTTAAAATTTTTATTGGAGTATAGTTGATTTACAGTGTTGTGTTAGTTTCAGGTGTATAGCGAAGTGAATCAGTTATACATATACATATATCCACTCTTTTTTAGATTCTTTCCCCATATAGGTCATTACAGAGTATTGAATAGAGTTCCCTGTGCTGTACAGTAGGTCCTTATTAGTTCTCTATTTTATACATAGTAGTGTGTATATGTCAATCCCAGTCTCCGAATTTGTCCCTCCCCACCTTACCCCCTGGTAACCATAAGTGTGTTGTCTACATCTGTAACTCTATTTCTGTTTTGTAGATAAGTTCAATTGTACCCTTTTTAGATTCCACATATGAGTGATATTGTATGATATTTGTCTTTCTCTGTCTGACTTACTTCACTCAGTATGACAATCTCTAGGTCCGTCCATGTTGCTGCAAACTATTTGTTTTACAGATAAAGAAAGTGATTAAGGACACAATGAATCTTGGCACATACGTTACATGACTGTAGCAGACATACATGACAAAGGCTGTAAGTATTGATGTACACCATGCTTGATACTCTTGGGTTTGTGTAAACAAGATGAATAGCAGTTGGCTTCAAAGCTGTGGGGAACCTAGAAAGAAGAAATTAAAATTATTGCAAGGTCAGGCCAGCCTTCTGTGTGATCCACAGGTAGAAATGTAGCTGGAATTGAGTAGCTGCCCATGAGCACTTTTTCCCGACATGACACTTACTCGGAACATATTGTAAGAAACTCTTTTGACACAGTAATTCATAAGACTGGAGATGACTCATCAAATGAAAACAGTGCTTAACATGTGATTGAAACATCCGTGGTCAAGTGGAGAGACACAGAAAGAAGGCAGTCAAAGGAAGTCTTCTTCTTAATGTCCTAGTTTTTCCCCAATCAAAGGGGGTCTTTGCTCCTTCAGTGCTGGGTATACTTGGGCCCTCAGGATATCTGCTGGGGATGGTGGAAGCTGGGAGTCGGGCTGGGGAGCAGGGTGGTATCAGCTTTATGATTTCCTAGATTCCTAGTCATCCTCAGGAATGTCTTTCCCAATAGTTTATAATATGCAGTGAAGTATTGGGATAACCCCTGATGGTTCGTTCCACATTTGTGATTACTGAGCTTTCTTTCTTTTTTTCTTTTTCCTCCTGAAGAGTTTAGGTAACTAACTGCCTCAGAGTCATACATCATGAGGCGGAGAGGGGAGAATCAGGAACTGGGTGAACCAACTTAATCCTTTGTCCCACATGAAGAGATGGGACCATATTGCCTAGATTCCAAGGGTTTTCCACATGGACATGCCCCAAGCTCCTTCTCTCCCCTTCCTTTGCTCCAAGAAGACCTCTTCTATTATTCGTCCACATTTTGGTGTCCTCTTTTCTTAGGATAGATACCCCATCATCCCTACAGAAAAGGAAGGTGCACTGGACTGTTCCTTCCACTCAATCTTTGTTGACTCTAAGAAAGGGTTTGGTGTCTCCTTGGGGTGAGCTGGGGGTGTGAGTGGTGGGAGGGTCAGGGAGGGGAGCAGGAAGGAGAAACTCTGAAGCCTGGCAGAGGGAAGTGGGGAAAGAGCAAAGCCTTCTGTATCAGGGAGCTACTGTTTCAGACTCCTAAAGAGTCTGAAATAAACAAAGCTTCTTGTAATAATAATTAATTTTCTTCTAAAGAGCATCTGAGTTACACGAGAAATTTATATTCCTCCTAATAACATAGCTTGGAACCCCTCCCCCTGCCTGTTTTTGTAAAATGATAATCCCAACCTTATTATGCCAATGGAGCATTTGCCCCAGTTTTCCTTACAGAATGAATGTCCCAAGTCCAGCTCTCTTTTCTTTAATGTACAGGTATGTATATATGTAGGTTCAAATGTATGTATGTATTTACGTATTTACAGTTGAATTTTGGTCAGGACAGGGTATGTGGGATAGTGTTAAGCTGAAAATTGATAAAGATAATCTGGGCTTTTGGAATTTAGGAAAAGGGCAAAGGCTGAATGATCAGACACGGTCTTGTGACAGGTAAGTGAGTTAGGTTCTGAGGGAATTTGGATATGTAAAGGAAGGGGCATTTTAGATCATGTGGTGGAGAGACAGGGGTATGGGCTTGAGTGTGGGCACTTTGGGAGAAGATCATTCTGGTAAGGCCTAAACTTAGGAGTTCAGAACTATCAGGTTAAAGTTTGAACTGGATCTCACAGTCCCGGAAAGAACTAGGACTTTTGACTAGAGAATTATCACTGACTATGAACATTTCAAGGGTAAAACCATCATGTTTACCTTTTCTTGTCAATTTTTAGCTAAGTGACCACTGACATGTGGTCAGGTTTCAACCAATTTCAAGTGAATAAATGCACAGCAGTGATATTTTAGGAAAAGTAATCTGGGGACTAGGTATGGGATGGATTGGAGAGGAAAGACAGAAAATAGAGAAAGAACAGGAGTGAGTGCAAAGACATACACATATTACTTTCCTTCACCAAACAGTCCATGTAAAATGATCAAATTTTAAATCTCATTGCTAGTACCACAACTGTAGTTGGAAATGGCTGAACATGAATCAATCATCACAACAGTAACTGTAACCAGAAATAGGAAATGTTTCATAAAAAGTCTATCTGTTTCGCTTTTGACTACGTGGCCATGCCTTACTGTGCCCAGTTTAGGATATTTCACAAATGCATCATGATGAGAAAAATTAATCGGGAAAGTAGATTTTGTGTTTGCCTCAATCACAATCATTTTCTAATTAGTGTGGGGAGTAGCTTATTTAATAAATATTATTTCTTTTTGTTCTTACCATCTTCAGATCTATATCTGAGACAGAAATTTTTTTTTAATTTACTTTTTTATTCAATGAAAGCCAGATAAGAAGAAGGGGTTAAGTCTGAGTTATCAAAATAGGTTTTCTTCAATTCTTAATTCCTTATTCTGCCCCTGGTACTAGTTTGATGTGTTTAACTAGAAGGACTCACTTTCAAAATCTCTGTGTTATTGGGTGGAGAAATAAGGGCCCAAGTCCATCCCCGGTTACGTCAAGTGGTGTCAAATTTGGCTTGCAATTCTCACTTCCTGTTGACTCCAAGAGAAAGGCTGCAGTTGGAGTCTAAAAGTGAAAAACATGAAACTCTGAGACCAGTCTGAATTACTAATCACTACATGTCCTGTTCAGTCTAACCACTTTCCAAGTGATTAAATGAACCGGCCAGGTCAGTGACTCAGCTTCTGAGGGGGTGGCCAGCAGTCCGAGCTGATCTGCACATCCCTGGTTTCACTTCCCAAGGTCTGATCCAGAGCTGCCTCGGAAGGGTGATTTCCCCTTGGAGCTTGTCTCTCTGGGGACAGAAGGACGGACACAGATGATGAAGTGTATAGTCTGCTGGAGAAGGGCCATCTCACCATGAGTCTTTGGCGGGGAAGAGTTGTAAGAATGTCGTCTTTCATCAGCTGGTGTCACTCTTTGGAACCAGTCACAAGTAGCTGGGTGTGGTAGGGCGAAGTTGTCTGAAGTCTGAACGAAGAAAAATATATTGAGTAGGAAACATGAACTTTTTTTCTTTTTTGGCATAAGTGTCAGTAGATACAGTATTCCCTTGTTTGTTTCAGTAACTACCAAAGGTTCTTGAAGACGTCACCCTTTTAGAGTAGTGTATTCATTTGCCTGGTTTTCTAAGTGATTAGCTGAACTTTACTGCTTTTATGAAGTTTAATGTCCAGTTGCCATAAAAAAAGCAGCACATGGTCAGTGGTGGAAATAGGGGTGGGATTGTAAGGGCCACATGGGAGTGCAATTCCAGGAACTCCCGGCCTCCTATGCAAATTAGATTAAGCTGCTCTGCGGCCTGGGCTCCCAGAGCAGAGAATTCCCATTCCCACCTCTTTTTTTTTTTTTAGCATTTTCTCTTGTGGGAATTAATAAATCACTTTCAATTTATTTCAGCTACTGCCTGTTTTAAAAAAGGACATCACAGGCCTCAGTTTGTCCACCTTACTTAAGAAAACTCCTTACCACGTAACCTCTTAAATATTTAAAAAGAAAGAAAAAGATTTTGAGACCCTTAGGAGAAAATACTGTAAGTAAATCAAAGTCCTATTTTCTCAGAAAGAAAGTTGAGTCTTTTGACTGGCTGTTGCCACCATCTTCTTCAGGCAGTTTCCATACTTGGCATAAAACTTTTAGTCGTTTCTCATATTACCTTTGTTTTGATTAGTTAAAGCATGATAACTTGACAACACTCAAATGTGAGAGCTTGAGAGAGGGAGGGTGGCAGGGAGGAAAGAAGCCCTCCAGCCAGCAAAGCTTTCTTTAAAACTTTTTTTTTTAAACATGAATATTTCTCAAATACAGGGACTGAAGGTGAACTTGAAGAATACATGCAAAACCACAACCTAGATTCTCTGAAAGTGGCCATTTCAGAGCTCTCTGGAAGGAATGTGTGAGCCTGTGCACGCCAGAGAGCAAACATGCAAATCAGTTCTTTCCCAGGACACCCCAGCGCTGCTGCTTTATCTGCACAGATGTGCTGTGAGCCTTGCAGATAGCATCTGTTTGTTCTATTTATGGGGGGAAAAAAAGCATGTATTTGTGAGCTCGGCAGGAGCACAACTTTCTTTTTGGATCTTTGATTCCATTAGAATTTTTGAAATTTCACATTTTGGAACAAAAGAATTTGAGTCGTTGGTGATTCTAGGTGCTGTGTAATTCCCTCTCCCGTTTATTTCTTACCTGCTTCTCCTGCCTCCCAATTTCATAGAGTTAAAATCAGGGCAGGGGAGATGAAGAGACTTGCACAAGCACATAGAACAGTTATTCTTAGTTTCATTCATCATTATTGATTTGTTCAGTTATTAACCAGATATTTATTGAGGATCTGTTATATCCCAGGCACTGTGCAACATCCTAGGACCCAGTGGTGAGCAAAAATGTCACTGTACTTGTCCTCATGTATTTTATAGTTTACTGGGGGAAATGTACAGAAATAAGAATAATCACACACCAATATACCTCTTCTTCTGTGACAAGTGCTAATTATTGCCCTAAGAGCCTAAAATAGGCACGTTTGAGATGGTCCAAGAGGTAACAGAAGGTTTCCTTGAAGAAATGATGATGCTTCTTAAGCGACCCCTAAGAAGGATGAGTAGGACCTAAGGAGGCATATAAAGGAAGGGTCTTCCTGGCAGAGGGAAGGTTGAGAAAAGACCCTGCGATGGATGGCAACATGAGAGTATGAGAACCAGAAAGAGGGTCAACGTGGCTGAAGTGAAGAGGGAGGGAGAGCAGGAAGGAGATGGGCTGAGCTCCGAGTCAGAGCCAGACGTCACAGCACACTGTGGCTCATTTTGAGCTTTGATTTAGGAGTATTGGGAAGCCCAAGTAGTGAGCAATGGGAGGAGGGTAAGACTGGATGAGGAAGACCACGGGGGGCTACTGCAGTAGTCCAGGCAACAGGTAACAGAAGTTTGGTCTAAAGTAGTGAGTGGTGGAAGAGAGGGGAAAGGAGTAGATGCATTCAAGAGGTATTTAGAATGTAAAAATGATAAGATATGGGGAGGGAGGGAGTAAGCGGGGGCACGGATGACCCTAGGCTTCTGAGTGGGACAAATGGATGGATGGTGGTATCATTCATCAAGACAAGAAAAGCTAGAAGGTGGGGGTAAAGGCAACATGATGAGTTTATTTTAGGAAGTATTGAAGTTAGATGGTAAGGTATAGGTTGACCATATGGGTCTGGCCCTCAAAGACAAGGTCTGGGCTGGAGATAAAATATTTGTGAATGAGTTGTTTAAAGTTTTGACACTGATGTGATCTATTCCTCTTGAGCATCTTTCCAGAACAACACGTCTGTAAGTAGGGATAAATCAAATGGTTTTGGACACCAGGCTAAGTGAATTGTTGAACAACTTATTTCATATGACAGGGATTTGAAGGACTGTTGGGAGGTAGGTCTAGTGTGGATGAATTAGGAGATGTATGGTTTCAAGTATATCAAAAGCTACCCCCGAGCCCAAATACCCATCATTTTCCCCTTGATCTGTCAGAGGGCCTAATATCGCTAGCGATCATGTTACTCTTTAAGGAATTCTCATCTTATTTGGCTTAGAGTGATAAAACTTTAGTAAAAGTTGTCTACACCAAACTTCTCACTCAGAATGAGGCTGCTTTACAAAATCTCTGGACGTAGGGCCTCAGCTTGAACATGTATGTCTGTGGTAGGGAATCCAGTATTTGGCAAGACAGTGCAGATTTTTAGTTCTGTTCCAAAAATTCTTCCCTGTATTGATCTTCTCATCTGGCACGACACAGAACAGTTCTCCTTCTTTTCCACAGAGCAGACCATCAACTGGTGTTAGCCCATCAGTCATCACTATTCTCAGCTCAGCTGCCAGGAGATGAATGAATTAGATTCAACTGTCACTGAAGCCCTTCGATAGACATCACCTCACTCAGAGGTCACAGCAACCCTTCGAGGTATGTATTATTCCTCTAGAAAGAGAGGAGGAAACTGATTCTCAGAGTTAAATGACTTACCCAGTGATGTCACACGGGTTAAGAGCGGAGCCAGGTTTCAAATCCAAATATTCTGACTCCCAGTCCAGAGCCCTGTGCAAGCTGCCTCGATAATTTGGGTTTGGGCTCTGTGCTGACTTCTAAAGGTGACATATCAGGAAGGACCAGTGACTGATCAGCTGATAGTGCTGAGGGGGTGCTCACCCACCTGACCCTTGTGGACTGAATGATGCCTGCCCGGCACTTGACCTTATAACCTTGTATCTCTCTAAGAACTGGATAGA
The DNA here is from genome assembly GCF_039906515.1 of Pseudorca crassidens. Classification (NCBI taxonomy): domain Eukaryota; kingdom Metazoa; phylum Chordata; class Mammalia; order Artiodactyla; family Delphinidae; genus Pseudorca; species Pseudorca crassidens. Next base: position 22,585,927 of record NC_090312.1, read on the forward strand.
ACACTCATCTTCACATTTTTTTTTTCAGATTTCACTCCCTATTAGTTAAAAACAATGAGCATGTATCCCAAATATATTTATATGTGTATCTTTGGATTCAGTACAAATGTGAATATAATTTTGTGTGTGTGTGTGTGGTACGCGGGCCTCTCACTGGTGTGGCCTCTCCCGTCGCGGAGCACAGGCTCCGGACGTGCAGGCCCAGCGGCCATGGCTCATGGGCCCAGCCGCTCCGCGGCATGTGGGATCCTCCCGGACCGGGGCACAAACCCACGTCCCCTGCATCGGCAGGTGGACGCCCAACCACTGCACCACCAGGGAAGCCCTATAACTATTTTTTAAAATTAATTTTTATTGGAGTGTAGTTGCTTTACAGTGTTGCATTAGTTTCTAGTGCACAGCAAAATAAATCAGCCATACATATACATATATCCCCTCCCTTTTGGATTTCCCTCCTATTTAGGAAACCACAGTGCATTAAGTAGAGTTCCCTGTGCTATACAGTATGTTCCCCTCAGTTGTCTATTTTATACATAGTATCAAATATAAGTTTAAAAAAACATAAAAATATAAATGGAAGTCATAATATTTTCTTTTTTCACCCCAGTGAATCATCTTCATGGATCATCTCTGTCTGCTCCCCCTGGAGGGACCACTGAAATGGAGTCGGGGGACAGGACAGGAGAAGAGCCCAGTGTGACAGGCCATGGCTAGTTGGAGTACACCACCTGGGGAATGTCTGGAAACATTTCAGGTGTGCTGACGGTGAGCTTTCCTCTCTGTGCTGCCCAGCTTCAGCTCGGTTTCTGCTAAGATCTCTCTGGAGGTTCACAGGGGGTGAAGGGCTCATTGCCCCGGTCTGAGTTGTTTGTCCTTGGCTTTAATTGCCACTTGTGTCCTGAGCTATGCGGTAATAGCACTAACATTAGCATTTGTTGACCGCTTACTAGGTGCCACTGTGTGAAGAGATTTACGCACATTACCTCATTGATCTTGTTACAACCCTGTGAAGTTTTGCTATCCTCGTTTCACAAATGGGAAAACTGAGGTGTGGAAAGCTGTGACTTACCCACAGGGGTATGTCTAATCAGTGACCCAGCTGGGATTTGAACCCAAGTCTGTTCTCCACCAAATCATTCATTCTTATCTGCCGTTCTGTACTGCCAGTAGGATTAGGGTTGAGATTCCTGATGGTGACCTGGAAGGATTTCCAGCACTAAAAATGACTCAAATGGGAAGACTCATCGGTTGCACAGACCAAAAGGTTGGGCTCCCATCAGGTGTGGATAAATGAGAGGAAGCCGTCAGCTTTACGGAAGTGCAAATGTGCCAGTGCAGTTACAAATGAACGTCTCCAGTCAAATCTCAGTCCTTTGTTTCGAGATAATCTGGCTCTCATTGTAACCCCCAGCTTCAGGTAGCAAATATATGCTGAATACTTTTCTGGATGAGACCGCTGGAGGCTGTAGTTGTTGTTTAAGGCACCTGAGTTCCATTACAGACTATACATGGTTTAACCTTACATTTCAGTGTTTGAATGTGTGTGAGAGAGGTGTCAAGGGGTCCAGGAGTTTTCTTCATTATCTACCAGAAGGCTTCAGCCTAGTCGAGTCAGGTAGACATGGGTTCGAATCCTCACTCTGGTATATATAAGCCGCGAGAACTTTGGCAAATTATCATTCTTCCAGTCTTAATTTCTTCACCTTTAAAGAGGAGATGATAGTACCTGCTTCAACGTGGTGCTGTGAGGATTAAATCCTATACATACGCAGTGCTTGGAGCACCGTAAGTGCTCAAAAATTGGTAGCAGGTATTGTTCTCGGTGACCCTGCTTTGTCTAAGAAGAAGCACTGATGGATTGTTGGTGGCGTGAAGTCCATGTCCTCTGCTGTGTTGGTGATGTCCTAATTGAAAATGAAAAGGAATTTTTTTCTGAATCTCCTCAGCATCTTGCTGCCACAGAAAAAGAAATCTGTTTCCACAAAGAGAAGCAAGAGCTGGAGACACTGGAAGTTTATGGACTGGAGAAGGCGGCTCCGAGAAGAAGAGCATTCTGGCGCTCAGCGACGCTCTCCTGAGCCGCCCAGATGTGGGCCAGATGCTGCAAATCTGTAGAGACACGTCGGGCTCAGTGACTTGTGCCATGACTTTCATCCACGTGGGCATGGAGGATATTGACTGATCTCACTCCGATTATTAAGAGTGACTTCAGGGCTCTGGAAACATGGGTGTAGGAGGCTGGGACTTGAGGGGTAGTCTTGACAATCCTCCCAGTTGAGCAGAAGGGTTTCTGGAGCTGACAGCCCTGCTCTGGGGATACATGTCTACTTCACATGCCTCACCCCACACCACCCATAGAAGAGGGCTCAGCAGGAAACACTGAGGGTACTTCAATGGGAAGTGATTTGCAATTTCTACCTTTGCAGAAATCATCTCTAGTGACTTTTATTTGGTGTTATTAAAGATGATTTTGATGTGATATTAACTATAGTGATTCTTCCTATAATCACTTTCTCTTTAATCAGCCTGTATGGCCCCTTTTCTAGCTGGAATTTCACTACACTGCTCAGCCTTCCATTCCATGCTTTTTAAAAAATATGAATACTTTATTTATTTGTGTAATTCAACTATAGTTGATTTACGATATTATGTTAGTTTCAAGTATATAGCATAGTGATTCAGTGTTTGGCAGATTATACTCCATTATAGGTTATTACAAAATAATGGCTATAATTCTCTGTACTATATAGTATACCCTTGTTGTTTATCTATTTTATATATAGTAGTTTGTATCTGTTTATCCCATACTCCTAATTTGCCCCTCCCCCTTCCTTCTCCCCTTTGGTAAACACAAGTTTTTTTTCTATATCTGTAATTCTGTTTCTGTTTTGCATATATATTCATTTGTATTACTCTTTAGATTCCACATATAAGTGATAATATCCAGTATTTGTCTTTGTCTAACATTTCACTAAGCATAATATTTTCTAGGTCCATCCACGTTGCTGCAAATGGCATTATTTCATTCTTTTTAATGGCTGAGTAATATTCCATTGTATATATATACTAAATTTTTGTTTTGATAAGCGTATTTTGTTCTTCTAAATGGATAAGGATGGTGAAATTTTCTCTTTTTATGTTTGGCTTTAGTAGAGGCACATTAATATACCTCTTTTTAACTAAGGGCTAAATGCAAGAGCTGAAACCTGGACACAAAACAAAGAGTTGATCGTAACTGCTTCCCTGCCTTCAGTTTTGCCCTCTCTGTTCCCTGGCCAGTTCTCTCTACTGCAGCCATAGTGACATTTCTACTTTCATCCCTACTGTGTTCATTAATTATTGCTGCTGTAACAAATTACCACAGACTCAGTGGTTTAAGAGAGCACACATTTATTCTCTCACAGGTTTGTAGGTCAGAAGTCTGACATGAGTCTCAGTGGGCTAAAATCACGGTGTTTGCTGGGCTATGTTCCTTTCTGGAAGCTCTAGGGGAGAATCCTTTTCTTTGCCATTTGCAGCTTCTAGTGCTTATTCTTTGGCTCATAACCCCTTCTTGCATCTTCAAAGCCGGCAATGTTGCATCTCTCTGGCCATGCTTTCATGTTCCCATCTCCCTCTGCCCAGAGCTGGGAAAGGATCTCTGTTTTTAAGGTTCTATATGATCAGATTGACCCATCCAGTTAATCCAGGATAACCTTCCACCTCAAGGTCTTTAACTTAATAACATCTGGAAAGATAACTTTGCCATGTAAGGTGACATATTCACAGGTTCCTGGGATTAGGATGTGATACATTTGGGTGTTATTCTACCTATGATACCTACCAGTCTACTCCAAGCACATCATCTCTCTCCTGGACAACTGCAACTGCTTCTTAAATGGTTTTGCTCTGTACAACCTGTTTTGCACCTTCACCTTTTGTTATTTCTCTTCCCATTCACTCTGATATAAAACCATACTGGCCTCCTTGCTGTTCCTTGAACACAGCAAGCACAATTCTGCCCCAGGGCCTTTGCACTTGCTTTTCTCTCTGTCACAAAGACATTTTCATGACTGCCTCCCTCAGGATTCTGTTCAAATGTCACCTCTTTGGGCGGGGGGGGGGGGGGGGTCTTTTCCTGGACAACTTATATAAGTGAGCATCCTTTCCCCCCACTTTCATCAGACTATTCTTTGTCTCATGTTCTAACCTATTGACTCATGACAGATGATATATTTATTTTTTTCTCTTTTCCTTCAAGTCTTTATTTCACTTTTATATTGAAAGATAGTTTCACTGATTATGGAGTTCTAGGTTGACAGTTTTTTTTCCAATATTTTATAGATATAAGTACACTGTTTTCTGGATCGTATTATTTCCGATGAGAAGTCTGTTATTTTTAATTTTCTTCCTCCCAATATAATTTTATGCTTCTGTGATTTTCTCTTTGGTATTAATTTTCAGAGATTTAATTATCATTTGCCTTGATGTGGCTTTATGTTTCTTTTGCTTGAAGTCACTCAGTTGCTTGGGTCTGTGGGTTTATAGTTTTCATCAAAGTCTGCCATTATTTCTTCAAATATTTTTACTGCCTCCCCCTTCTGAGATTCCAATTATACATATGTTAGTTCACTTAATATTATATCACAGTTCCCTGTTCAAGGAAAGTTCCCTGTTCCTTTCCCCCATAGTATCTTTTCTCTTTTATTTCATGTTGTATAGTTTTATGGCTCTATTTTATATCCTCTACTTCTGCCATATCTAATCTGCTGTTAATCCCACCTGGGGTATTTCTCAACTCAGATATTGCTATTTTTATTTCTATAAGTTTCATTTGTATCTTTTCATATTTTCCACACCATCCTGATCATACTTAGATTTTCTCTACTTTTTTAAACATAAGGAGTCCATTTATTATAGTTGATTAGCCTCCTTGATTTTTACTAAGTCTATCATTTGTCATTTCTGGGTCTGTTTATATTGATTGATATACCTCCTCATTATGAGTCATATTTTTTTGTTTCTTTGCATGCCTAGTAATTTTTTGATTAGTAGATTTTGTGAATTTTATGTTGTTAGCTGCTGGATTTTTTTATCCCTTTAAATAATTTGAGACTTCTTTCTAGGACACAGTTATTTGTTGACAGTTTTGTTATGGGAAACCTAGAGCAGCCTTTAGTCTAGGGTTAATTTGGCCCTACTCCTGAGAAAATATTCTCTAAGGACTCTATTTAATGCCATGTGTGTTAGGAGTTCTTTCTATTCTGACTGGTGAAAGTAGTAACTCTTTTTCACACTGTATTTTCCCTGAAGATTATTTTAAATGCTCCCTTTCTTTCTTTGGCCTTTATAGTTTTCTCACACATATGTACTAATCAGTAGCTAGCCAAAGACTCCAGGGTCACTCTCTGCCACTGTCCAGAGCTTTTTGAGTGAAGCTCTCCCCTCCCTAGTACTCTGTATCCAGAATACACCATTTCTCTCCACCTTGGGCTCTCTGAATCCCAAACTCTATCTATTCAACTCAGGGAGACTGCTCAGCTCTGTCTGGGTGCCCAGTCCCTATGCTGTGGCCAGTATGTGCTCCCCAGGTATTAAGATGGGTCACCTGTAGGGCTTATCTTATTTGTTTCACTTCTCTCAGACATGACTATCCTATAATACCAGTTGTCCAGTTTCTGAAAACTGTTGATTCTCCTATTTTATCTGATTTTTTAGTTGTTTAAGCTGTTTAATTTTTTTTGTCTATTTATTTATTTAATTTTATTTTTTTATACAGCAGGTTCTTATTAGTTATCTATTTTATACATATTAGTGTATACATGTCAATCCCAATCTCCCAGTTCATCTCACCCGACCCCCCCCAACTTTCCCCCCTTGGTGTCCATACATTTGTTCTCTACGTCTGTGTCTCTATTTCTGCCTTGCAAACTGGTTCATTTGTACCATTATTATAGATTCAACATATATGCATTAACGTACGGTATTGGTTTTTATCTTTCTGACATACTTCACTCTGTATGGCAGTCTCTAGGCCCATCCACGTCTCTACAAAAGACCCAACTTCATTCCTTTTATGGCTGAGTAATATTCCATTGTATATATGTATCACGTCTTCTTTATCCATTTGTCTGTTGATGGGCATTTACGTTGCTTCCATGACCTGACTATTGTAAATAGTGCTGCAATGAACATTGGGGTGCATGTGTCTTTTTGAATTATGGTTTTATCTGGGGGTATGCCCAGTAGTGGGATTGCTGGGTCATATGGTAATTCTACTTTCAGCTGTTTAAGAAACCTCCATACTGCTCTCCATAGTGTCTGTATCAATTTACATTCCCACCAACAGTGCAAGAGGGTTCCCTTTTCTCCACATCCTCTCCAGCATCTGTTGTTTGTAGATTTTCTGATGATACCCATTCTAACTGGTGTGAGGTGATACCTTATTGTAGTTTTGATTTGCATTTCTCTAATAATTAGTGATGTGGAGCAGCTTTTCATGTGCCTCTTGGCCATCTGTATGTCTTCTTTGGAGAAATGTCTATTTAGGTCTTCTACCCATTTTTTGATTGCGTTGTTTGCTTTTTTAATACTGAGCTGCATGAGCTATTTATATATTTTGGAGATTAATCCTTTGCCCATTGATTCATTTGCAAATATTTCTCTCACTTTGATGGTTGTCTTTTAATCTTGTTTACAGTTTTCTTTGCTGTGCAAAACCTTTTAGATTTCATTAGGTCACATTTTTTTTTTTTTAATTTCCATTTCTCTAGGAGGTGGGTCAAAAAAGCTCTTGCTGTGATTTATGTCAAAGAGTGTTCTTCCTATGTTTTCCTCTAAGAGTTTTATAGTGTCTGGTCTTACATTTAGGTCTTTAATCTTTTATCAGTTTATTTCTGTGTATGGTGTTAGGGAGTGTTCTAATTTCATTCTTTTTTTTTTTTTTAAACATCTTTACTGGAATGTAGTTGCTTTACAATGGTGTGTTACTTTCTGCTTTATAACAAAGTGAATCAGTTATACATATACATATATCCCCATATCTCCTCCCTCTTGCGTCTCCCTTCCTCTCTCCCTATCCCACCTCTCTAGGCGGTCACAAAGCACTGAGCTGATCTCCCTGTGCTATGCAGCTGCTTCCCACTGGCTATCGATTTTACATTTGGCAATATATGTAAAATATATTGTCACTCTCTCACTTCGTCCCAGCTTACCCTTGCCCCTCCTCATGTCCTTAAGTCCATTCTCTACATCTGCATCTTTATTCCTGTCCTGCCCTTAGGTTCTGCAGAACCATTTTTTTTTAGATTCCATATATATGTGTTAGCATATGGTATTTGTTTTTCTCTTTCTGACTTACTTCACTCTGTATGACAGATTCTAGGTCCATCCATCTCGCTACAAATAACTCAATTTCATTTCTTTTTATGGCTGAGTAATATTCCATTGTATATATGTGCCATATCTTCTTTATCCATTCATCTGTCGATGGACACTTAGGTTGCTTCCATGTCCTGGCTGTTGTAAACAGAGCTGCAGTGAACACTGTGGTACATGACTCTTTTTGAGTTATGGTTTTCTCAGGGTATATGCCCAGTAGTGGCATTGCTGGGTCATATGGTAGTTGTATTTTTAGTTTTTTAAGGGACTTCCATACTATTCTCCATAGTGGCTGTATCAATTTATATTTCCACCAACAGTGTAGGAGGTTCCCTTTTCTCCACACCCTCTCCAGCATTTGTTGTTTGTAGATTTTTTGAGATGGCCATTTTGATTGGTGTGAGGTGATATCTCACTGTAGTTTTGATTTGCATTTCTCTAATGATTAGTGATGTTGAGCATCCTTTCATGTGTTTTTTGGTAATCTGTATATCTTCTTTGGAGAAATGTCTGTTTAGGTCTTCTGCCCATTTTTGGATTGGGTTGTTTGTTTTTTTTTGATACTGAGCTGCATGAGCTGCTTGTATATTTTGGAGATTAATCCCTTGTCAGTTGCTTCATTTGCAAATATTTTCTCCCATTCTGAGGGTTGTCTTTTCCTCTTATTTATGGTTTCCTTTGCTGTGCAAAAGCTTTTAAGTTTCATTAGGTCCCATTTGTTTATTTTTGTTTTTGTTTCCATTTCTCTAGGAGGTGGGTCAAAAAGGCTCTTGCTGTGATTATGTCATAGAGTGTTCTGCCTATGTTTTCCTCTAAGAGTTTGATAGTGTCTGGCCTTACATTTAGGTCTTTAATCCACTTTGAGTTTATTTTTGTGTATGGTGTTAGGGAGTGTTCTAATTTCATTCTTTTACATGTAGTTGTCCAGTTTTCCCAGCACCACTTTTCTCCATTGTATATCTTTGCTTCCTTGTCATAGATTAGTTGACCATAGGTGTGTGAGCTTATCTCTGGGCTTTCTATCCTGTTCCATTGATCTATATTTGTTTTTCTGCCACTACCATATTGTCTTGATTACTGTAGCTTTTAGTATCGTCTGAAGTCAGGGAGTCTGATTCCTCCAGTTCTGTTTTTTTTCCCTCAAGATTGCTTTGGCTATTCGGAGTCTGTTGTCTCTCCATACAAATTTTAAGAATTTTTGTTCTAGTTTTATAAAGAATACCATTGGTAATTTGATAGGGATTGCATTGAATTTGTAGGCTGCTTTGGGTAGTGTAGTCATTTTCACAGTATTGATTCTACCAATCCAAGAACATGGTATATCTCTCCATCTGTCTGTATCATCTTTGATTACTTTCATCAGTGTCTTATAGTTTTCTGAGTAGAGGTCTTTTACCTCCTTAGGTAGGTTTATTCCTAGGTATTTTATTCTTTTAGTTGCAATGGTGAATGGTATTGTTTCCTTAATTTCTCTTTCTGATCTTTCGTTGCTGGTGTATAGGAGTGCCAGAGATTTCTGTGCATTAATTTTGTATCCCACTACTTTACCAAATTCATTGATTAGCTCTAGTAGTTTTCTGGTAGCATCTTTAGGATTCTCTATGTATAGTATCATGTCATCTGCAAACAGTGACTCTTTTACTTCTTTTCCAATTTGTATTCCTTTTATTTCCTTTTCTTCTCTGATTTCTGTGGCTAGGACTTCCAAAAGTATGTTGAATAATAGTGGTAGTGTGGATATCATTGTCTCCTTCCTGATCTTAGAGGAAATGCTTTCAGTTTTTCACCACTGGGAATGATGTTTGCTTTGGGTTTGTCATATATGGCCTTTATTATATTGAGGTAGGTTCCCTCTATGTCCACTTTCTGGAGAGTTTTTTATCATAAATGTGTGTTGAATTTTGTTAGAAAAATTGTCTCCATCTATTGAAATGATCATATGGCTTTTATTCTTCAGTTTGTAATATGGTGTATCACAGCTTGATTGATTTGTGTATATTGAAGAGTCCTTGCATCCCTGGGATAAATCCCACTTGATCATAGTGTATGATACTTTTAATGTGCTGTTGGATTCCGTTTGCTAGTATTTTATTGAGGATTTTTGCATCTATATTCATCAGTGGTATTGATCTATAATTTTCATTTTTTGCAGTATCTTTGGGTTTTTCTTTTTATGGTTTCAGGGTGATGGTGGCCTCGTAGAATGAGTTTGGGAGTGTTCCTTCCTCTGTAATATTTTGGAAGATTTTGAGAAGAATGGGTGTTGGCTCTTCTCTAAATGTTTGATAAAATTGACCCGTGAAGCCATCTGGTCCTGGACTTTTGTTTGTTGGAAGATTTTTAATTACACTTTCAATTTCATTACTTGTGATTGGTCTGTTCATATTTTCTATTTCTTCCTGATTCAGTCTTGGAAGTTTATACCTTTCTAAGAATTTGTCCATTTCTTCCAGGTTGTGCATTTTATTGGCATAGAGTTCCTTGTAGTAGTCTCTTAGAATGCTTTGTATTTCTGCGGTGTCTGTTGTAACTTCTCCTTTTCCATTTGTAATTTTGTTGATTTGAGTCCACGCCCTCTTTTTCTTGATGAGTCTGGCTAAAGATTTACCAATTTTGTTTATCTTCTCAAAGAACCAGCTTTTAGTTTTATTGATCTTTGCTATTGTGTTCTTTGTTTCTATTTCATTTATTTCTGCTCTGATCTTTATGATTTCTTTCCTTCTACTAACTTTGGGTTTTGTTTGTTCTTCTTTCTCTAGTTCCTTTAGGTGTATGGTTAAGTTGTTTATTTGAGATTTTTCTTGTTTCTTGAGGTAGGATTGTACTGCTATAAACTTCCTCTTAAAACTGTTTTTACTGTATCCCATAGGTTTTGAATCATCATGTTTCTGTTGTCAATTGTCTCTAGGTATTTTTTGATTTCCTCTTTGACTTCTTCAGTGATCTCTTGGTTATTTAGTAACATATTGTTTAGCCTCCATATGTTTGAGTTTTTTACTTTTTCTTTCCCTTAATTTATTTCTAATCTCATAGCGTTGTGGTTGGAAACGTTGCTTGATATGTTTTCAATTTTCTTAAGTTTATCGAGGCTTGATTTGTGGCTCAAGATGTGATTCAGGAGAACGTTTCATGTGCACTTGAGAAGAAAGTGTAATCTGCTGTTTTTGGATGGACTGTCCTATAAATATCAATTAAATCTATCTGGTCTATTGTGTTATTTAAAGCTTGTGTTTCCTTATTGGTTTTCTGTCTGGATGATCTGTCCATTGGTGTAAGTGAGGTGTTAAAGTCCCCCACTATTATTGTGTTACTGTCAGTTTCCTCTTTTATAGCTGTTAGCATTTGCCTTATGAATCGAAGTGCTCCTTTTTTAGGTGCATATATATTTATAATTGTTAAATCTTCTTGGGTTGATCCCTTGATCATTATGTAGTGTCCCTCTTTGTCTCTTGTAACATTCTTTATTTTAAAGTCTATTTTATCTGATATGAATATTGCTACTCCAGCTTTCTTTTGATTTCCATTTGCATGGAATATCTTTTTCCATCTCCTCACTTTCAGTCTGTATGTGTCCCTAGGTCTGAAGTGGGTCTCTTGTAGACAGCATATATGTGGGTCTTGGTTTTGTATCCATTCAGCAAGCCTGTTTCTTTTGGTTGGAGCATTTAATCCATTGACGTTTAAGGTAATTATCGATATGTATGTTCCTGTGACCATTCTCTTAATTGTTTTAGGTTTGTTCTTGTAGGTCCTTTTCTTCTCTTGTGTTTCCGACTTAGAGAAGTTCCTTTATCATTTGTTGTAGAGCTGGTTTGGTGGTGCTGAATTCTCTTAGCTTTTGCTTGTCTGTAAAGCTTTTGATTTCTCCATCAAATCTGAATGAGATCCTTGCCGGGTAGAGTAATCTTGGTTGTAGGTTCTTCCATTTCATCACTTTAAATATATCATGCCACTCCCTTCTGGCTTGTAGTTTATGCTGAGAAATCAGCTGTTATCCTTATGGGAGTTCCCTTGTATGTTATTTGTTGTTTTTCCCTTGTTGCTTTTAATAATTTTTCTTTGTCTTTAATTTTTGTCAATTTAATTACTATGTGTCTCGGTGTGTTTCTCCTTCAGTTTATCCTGCTTGGGACTCTCTGCACTTCTGGACTTAGGTGGCCATTTCCTTTCCCTTGTTAGGGAAGTTTTTGACTGTAAGCTCTTCAAATATTTTCTCGGGTCCTTTCTCTCTGTCTCTTCTCCTTCTGGGACCCCTATAATGTGATTATTGGTGCTTTGATGTTGTCCCAGAGGTCTGTTAGGCTGTCTTCATTTCTTTTCATTCTGTTTTCTTTATTCTGTTCTGTGGCAGTGAATTCCACCATTCTGTCTTCCAGGTCACTTATCCATTCTTCTGCCTCAGTCGTTCTGCTATTGATTCCTTCTAGTGTATTTTTCATTTCAGTTATTGTATTGTTCACCTCTGTTTGTTTGTTCTTTCACTCTTCTAGGTGTTTGTTCTTTAATTCTTCTATGTCTTTGTTAAACATTTCTTGCATCTTCTCAACCTTTGCCTCCATTCTTTTTCCGAGGTCCTGGATCATCTTCCCTATCATTATTCTGAATTCTTTTTCTGGAAGGCTGCCTATCTCCACTTCATTTAGTTGTTTTTCTGGGGTTTTATCTTGTTCCTTCATCTGGTACATAGTCCTCTGCCTTTTCATTTTGTCTATCTTTCTGTGAATGCGGTTTTCGTTCCACAGGCTGCAGGATTGTAGTTCTTCTTGCTTGTGCTGGCTGCCCTCTGGTGGAAGAGGCTATCTAAGAGGCTTGTGCAAGCTTCCTGATGGAAGGGACTGGTGGTGGGTAGAGCTGGGTGTTGCTCTAGTGGGCGGAGCTCAGTAAAACTTTAATCCACTTGTGTGCTGATGGGTGGGGCTGACTTCCCTCACTGTTGGTTGTTTGGCCTGAGGTGACCCAGCACTGGAGCCTACAGGCCCTTTGCTGGGGCCAATGTGGGACTCTGGGAGGGCTCACGCCAAGGAGTACTTCCCAGAACCTCTGCAGCCACTGTTTTTGTCTACACGGTGAGCCACAGCCACCCCCCGCCTCTGCAGGAGATCCTCCAACACTAGCAGGTAGGTCTGGTTCAGTCTCCTATGGGGTCACCGCTCCTTCTCCCTGGGTCCTGATGCACACATACTTTGTGTGTGCCCTCCAAGAGTGCCCCGTTTCCTCCAGACCTGTTGAAGTCCTGCAGTCAAATCCTGCTAGCCTTCAAAGTCTGATTCTCTAGGAATTCCTCCTCCCGTTGCCAGACCCCCAGGTTGGGAAGCCTGTCATGGGGCTTAGAACCTTCACTCCAGTGGGTGGACTTTTGTGGTATAAGTGTTCTCCAGTTTGTGAGTCACCCACCCAGTGGTTATGGGATTTGATTTTATTGTGATTGTGCCCCTCCTACTGTCTCACTGCGGCTTCTCCTTTGTCTTTGGATGTGGGGTATCATTTCTGGTGAGTTCCAGTGTCTTCCTGTCAATGGTTTTTCAGCAGTTTGTTGTGATTTTAGTGCTCTCACAAGAGGGAGTGAGTGTATATCCTTCTACTCGCCACCTTCAATCTGTTTAATTCTTAATTAGAAAGCCCTGGATCATTTGCTGTGGGCAGAATTTGGGCAATTGTTCATTAAAAAAAATCTGAAAAGGAAATTTTGGTTTGATTTTTATTTCTCTGACTACTAGTGAGGCTGAATTTTCCCCAAACGTGTATTGTTTATATTTCTTCTTTCCTGTGTAGACACTACCCATTCTCTACTTTCTATTGCTTTTTCTCTGTCCCAGAGGCCTCCACAGTGAAAACTTTTGTTCCTCCTGTAGTTTGGATAGATTTATGGGACAGTTTTTCATGCTTAATTTCCAGTGCTCTCTCTGTCTAGCAAGTGGGGATCTCCTTTCAGATGAAGGACTTTTATGCCTTGAAGTCTTTTTAGAGAGGTTTTTGTTTTAGTTTGAAATACTTATGGGTAGAAAAAATACATCAGTTATTGGTTTTTCTTCCCATCAATTTACCACTCAAGATCAAATGCCAGGAACAATGCCTAATCACTGAACTTGATTTCTTTTAATTAATTTTGGTTCTGAAAGTATTTTGGCAACTAAGTCTAAATGAAAGGGAGATGAAAATATATCATATAAGGCATCCAACATGTTAGAGAGTGATTAATGAATGCTCTGCTATTGAAGCCTTTTGGGAAGAACTGATGGATGAACTGAGGACAACTGGGAACTTTACTAACTGTAGTTTCACAATTTAAGCACTGGCCTAAGTCTTATCTGAGGGATGTTAGTGGATTTATTGATGTAGAACAAGTCATTGAATTACCATTACTCAGAAGTGCCCTTGATTTTGCTGTATATGAAATTATCATCATTATAATGACTTTTAAATTTACTATCATATTAGGGTCAGTCACTAAATTTTTGTTACACAATGATTTGAACTCCTGATAGATTTTGATCATATCTGTAACACACAATTTAACTGTCTCTTCCATAAGTCCAGAAATTGTATTTTCCCTTTCTAATGTCTCTGCAAAATGAAATTTTATTCTAAGAGAAAAGTTAGGGTAATGCAATTTTCCCAGCTTGTATGTTGGTTTCATATTAACGTCAAGATTGGACAACTTGTAATTTTCTTCATCTATGTAACAAAGAACAGTTCCTTAGTGATGCCTTATTTTCACTGATACTTTATATGTTGTTTATTTATGTTTTTTTTTTTGAGGGGGAGAGCAAGGTGTCAGGATATAACACACTTTTCTTATCTTTCCAGTTGGAAAGTTAGATCTGGTAGCAAGATAGATGGAGATCAGTGGATTGTGTCAGCTCTTTTACTGATAAAGTAAGTTGGAGTAGTGACTGTATGCTTTGGCCAAGGGAGTTTGCTAATAGATCAACCCTGAATAGACAAACTACATCCACTTCCCCTTCAGTCTCTGGCACAGCAGGAAAAATTCAGGTCTTCCCCGAATTGTAGCTTCTTGCATTTGGTAGGAAGATAATTAGGAAGAGAGGAGATAGGAAAGGGCTAAGAGAAGCATGCCCTAGTTTTCATCCCAGAGCTACTAATTACCATTGGTTTCTTAACCTCCATAGCCTGTTTCCTTATCTGTGAAGCAGGATAATACTACCTGCTCATCTTACCTGATTGATATGAAAATTCAGTATGATAACACATATGAATGTGCTTTTTTTTTTTTTTTTTTTTGCGGTATGCGGGCCTCTCACTGTTGGGGCCTCTCCCGCTGCGGAGCACAGGCTCCGGACGTGCAGGCTCAGCGGCCATGGCTCACAGGCCCAGCCGCTCTGCGGCATGTGGGATCTTCCCAGACCGGGGCTCGAACCCGCGTTCCCTGCATCAGTAGGCGGACTCCCAACCACTGCACCACCAGGGAAGCCCGAATGTGCTTTTTAAAAAGTAAGTTATTCCTAAATGTGTTTCCGGTGGCCAGTTGTTGCTAAATGACAAAAATCTGCTTGAAGAATATAATAGCAATGTAAATAATATAGCTACCCTTTATATATGCCTTTTCATATCAAGCCACTGTGCTAGGGGCTTGACATGCATTCTCTCCACATTCTCTTTAAATGTTTTTTCTATTTTCTGTATCAATTCACCATAAAAATTATAACTGCAAGTTATTCTTATTCTCAGTTTACAACTTGAGAGGACTGCTTCTTCTCAAATAAATGTTAAGTTTTTGTTTTAACTCCTTGCAAAGCTTTCCAAGAGTTTGTTGCTTTTACTTCTTGGAAAAGGAAATCTTAACACCTCAGACCTCCTCCACAAGAGAAAACGGGGGCAGAATCTTGCCTTAAGTCTTCTCATCACTAAGGTTTCCACTGAAGACAAAAGTGCCTGTAAGGGGTATAAGAAGTGGACTTCGGGTGTGAGATGACTGAAGGAGAGAAGTCATGTCCTGTGTGTCAGCATATGCTCAGTGAAAGCAAAGAAATCTCTCCCCACCCATCTAGCTCCTTTGCTGTTTCTTTGCCCTCTCTCCCTCTCCTCCACCAGGTTTGCATGGGCACTGGTCCTGGCTCTAGGCCCCTGAAGGTGGAAGGACGTGCTGAGCCTTGGCTATACCCAGCTTCTGGCTGGTCTCACTGTGCATCTTCTTTGCTCCCCTCCCTGCTCTCTCCCCAGATTTGAGCCCCAAGTTACACTGCCCATAAGGGCAGGACGACCTCTTCCTTCTCCATTGTGCTTGGAGGAATTAACTACAGTAGATGCACTCCGTTCTGGCTTTGCCTCATTAAGAGGTCTCTATGGATTAATTCCCGAGAGATCAAGCCTCATTACTTTACTGTGGCAAAGTGAGATTAGTGCAAAGTAACAAGGAGCCAGATTAATGTGGCCCCAGGAAGTAATCCATAAAAATCTTATGAGTCTTTTAGCAGGCTGTAAATTGGATTTCAGACAGGGTCAGGGGAGGGGGAAGAAACATGTTAAAACACAATCAGTTTTAATGAATAGAGCTAATATTTTAGCACTTCCAAATAGAAGAAAACACCAGAGTAAATAACTCTGAGAACCCAATGGCAATATTTCCTAACATGTGTAAATCATTGAAATTGTGATTATAATCCTAACTGAATTTTTCTTGCTTTATGGCTGCTAGGAAGTGTATTGTTTATTAAGCATCACAGAACTCTGAATCAAAAGAACAAAAGAGAAGTGGAAGGCAAAAGAAAGAAATGAAAAAGAAAAATATCTTGTCTGGATGATCAGTTGTCTGGCTTAGTCTATAGGCAGGCGAATATGCGGTCTTCAGCTTTTTGCAACAAAGCAGTCAGGCTGTTGCAGAGATATATCCCTTCACAGGTCATAGCAGTTGTAGCAGAGCGTGAAAAGCAAATAAACAACTCATTAGTTGTCCATATAGTGTTTTTCTGAGATAAAGAAACAGACTTTGAAAGAGGGGGAAAATTGTTTGGCGACTGATAGGATACAAATTTCTTCCTTTCCTTTCCTTTCCATTATTTTCTTTCCTTTTTAGCACTAACAGGAATGGTGAAGTGACAGGCACTTTGTAGTGGTACCCAGAAATCCTGTGTCATCAGGTGGTTAAGAAAGGATGTCTTGGATATTTTACAGAAATAGTAAACATAATTCTAAAATTCATTTGGAACTGCAAAAGACCCCAAGCTGCCAAAGTAATATTTAGCAAGAAGACCAAAGCTGAAGGCACCACACTTCTGAATTTCAAAGTATATTACAAAGCTATAGTACTCAAAATAGTATGGTACTGGCATAAGAATAGAGATATAGAGCAATGAAACAGAATAGAGAGTCCAGAAATAAATCCATGCATATATTTTCAATTAATCTTCAACAAAAGCAGCAAGAATGCACAATGAGAAAAGAACAATATCTTTAAAAATGATGTTGAGAAAACAAAATACCTACATGCAAAAGAATGAAATTGGATTCTTCACACCATAAACAAAAATCAACTCAAAATGGATTAAAGACTTGAATTTAAGACCTGAAACTGTAAAACTCTGGGAAAAAGCTGCTTGACATTGGTCTTGGCAATGATGTCTCAGATATGACACCAAAACCACAGGCAACAAAAGCAAAAGTAAACAAATAGGATTACATTAAACTAAAAAGTTTCTGTACAACAAACAAAGGAAACAATTAACAAAATGGAAAGGCAACCTATGGAATGGAAAAAAAATTGTAAACCATACATCTGGTAAGGGGTTAATATCTAAAATATATAAGGAATACAGCTCAATAGCAAACAAACAAATAACCTGATTAAAAAGCAAGCAAAGGATCTGAATACACATTTCTCCAAAGAAGATATCCAAATGCATGAAAAGGTGCTTAATATTACTAATTATCAAGGAAATTAAAATCAAATCCACAGTGAGCTATCACCTCTTACCTGTTAGGATGACTATTATTAAGAAAACAAAGATAGCTAGTGTTGATAAGGATGTGGAGGAAAGGGAACCCTTGCACACCATTCGTGGGGATGTAGATTGGTACAGCTATGATGGAAAGCGGTATGGAGGTTTCTCACAAAATTAAAAAAAGACCTACCATATGATCCAGCTATCCCATTTCTGGATATTTATCCAAAGGAATTGAAATCAGGATCTTGAAGAGATAGATGCACTTCCATGTTCACTGCAGCATTATTTACAATAGGCAAGATATGGAAACAACTTAAATGTCCATTGATGGATGATTAGATAAAGAAAATGTGATATACAGATGCAATGCAATATTGTTCAACCTTTTAAAAAAGGAAATCTTGCCATTTGTGACAACATGGATGGACCTGAGTAGCATTGCTAAGTGAAATAAGCCAGACACAGAAAAATGTACTGTATGATTTCACTTATGTATAGAATCTAAAATAGTCAAACTCATAGAAATGGAGGATAGAATGATGGTTGCCAGGGTCTAGAGGGAAGAGGAAATGGGGAAATGATGGTTAAAGGATATAATTTCAGTTATGTGAGTTAAATGAGTTCTGGAGATGTACTCTATAGCATGAGCCTATAGCCAACAATACTGTACTGTATACTTAACACCTGCTAAGAGAGAAGATCTCAAGGGGGGACAGCGGGAGGGAAATTTGTGAGGGGATGGATGCACTTATAACCTTGATGATGATGATGGTTTCGTAGGTGTGTACTTATCCCCAAATATCCCCTATTTTCTTTACTTATAAATAAAGCAATATGGTAGACAGAAAAATAGATTACAATGGAATGTTTGAATCCAAATTACAGAATATTTGAAGACTTAATATGTGGTAAAGCAGAAAACCCAAATTATAGGGAAGGGAATCATTTAATTAAAATATTGTTGGGAGGAAATTGCTTTGTCATTTAGAAAAAAAAGTTAGTTGAGATTCTCAGCCCTTATACAGAGCAGTTTCTGAGAAAGCATATGAGTGTGTGTACATATATATGTTATGGATTGACTTGTGTCCTCCCAAAAGACATAACTTTGTTTATAGCAGCCCTAGGAAGCTAACACTATGTATTTAAATATATGTATGTATATAATTATAATATTTTAACGGTTGATTTGCATATTGAAGTGCTAAAACTAGCTAATATAATTTGATGAGGAAGCTTGAGTGGTACTTTGCCTTAACAGGTTTTTTTTTTTTTAATAAATCATTTGTTTAATTTTTGGCTGCATTGGGTCTTCATTGCTATATGCGGGTTTTCTCTAGTTGCGGCAAGCAGGGGCTACTCTTCCTGCAGTGCATGGGCTTCTCGTTGTGGTGGCTTCTCTTGTTGTAGGACACGGGCTCTAGATGCGTGGGCTTCAGTAGTTGTGGCTCGAGGACTCTAGAGTGCAGGCTCAGTAGTTGCGGTGCACGGGCTTAGTTGCACCGCCGCATATGGGATCTTCCCGGACCAGGGCTCGAACCCGTGTCCCCTGCATTGGCAGGCAGATTCTTAACCACTACGTCACCAGGGAAGCCCCCATCTTAACAGCTTTTAAAACATTTTCTAAAGCAGTGATGATTAAAGCAAAAAGACTAAGATCATTAGATCATTAGATCATTAGAATAGAATGGGAATTTAATGTATAAAAATATAGGAGGAGAGTAAGGATGTGGGCAAGCAACTCAGTCCTCTTCCACGTGGACTTACCCAGGCTTCTTCAGAATGTGGTGTCTGGGTTCTGTGAGCATCCTGAGAGAATAAGGCGGAAGTGTGTGACATTTTTTGACTTAGCCTCAGAAGTCATACAGTACCTTTTCTGACACACTCCATTGGTTACTGTAGTCACAAAGACCTGCCCAGGCTCAAAGCAACAGAACATAGACTCACCTCCTTTATTTTTAAACCTATTTTACTGAAGTATAGTTGATTTACAATGTTGTATAAATTTCTGTTGTACAGAAAGTGATTCAGTTATACATATATATGTATATATATACATTCTTTTTCATATTCTTTTCCATTATGGTTTATTACAGAATACTGAATATAGTTCCCTGTGCTATACAGTAGGCCCTTGTTGTTTATGCATTCTATATATAATAGTTTGTGTCTGCTAACCCCAAACTTCCAATCCAATCCTGCCCCACCCTCACCTCCTCCTTGGCAACCACAAGTCTGTTCTCTATGTCTGTGACAGACTTCACCTCTTGATGGGAGAATGGCAAAGTTCTAGGAAAGCACGTGCAATGGGAAATATTGTCGCTACTGTCATAGGAAAAGAGTCGGCCACGATTTGGGACTGGGAAATCCTTGCCCTCTCCATATGTAAACTGTATTGACTATAATTGACTTTGCTCTCTGGGTTTCTTGGATTGGTTCTCACATTTGCTTCCCTGAACTCTCACTGTACCCTCACCTTTGCTTCCCTATCATTATCTTGGGGCAAAATTCCTGGACACTGGTGATAATTTTATTTTGTGAGGCATTTTGGGAAAAGATTTGAACTTGATTTCCAACAGGGTTAAAGTGGTTGTAGAATTAGACCCAAGTATAACAGCACAAAAACGCAAATGTAAGGCACTGAGTTTTTGGTAGTTTCAGATGATACAAATGTGAGGAATTGTCGAAGAAATTGTGAGCATATACACAGCTGTACATGCAACCTTCCAGGTATTCCTAGGTGTGGAACGGCCACAAGAATCTTGATCTCTCACCACATTATTTTGGGGGTTCAAGTCAAGCTCGGCTTCACAAAACCTATTGCAGGGCCATGTTAAACCTGTGAACTAGAAATTGACAGCTCTATGACTTTAGCATTGAGAAATTCCTTCTGTTCTTTGTTCTGGGACTCCCTCTTCCTCCCCCACTCCAATCCCTACATCCTGTCACCTATAGCCTCTCTAGGGTCCTCAGATAATGCAGAAGAAAAAAAGATAAGTCTGTCTTATAGAATCTGGAGAAGTTGCTGACTTCAAAAATCAGCCCTGTATCATGAGAATCAGTTCGATCACGTACAGTCTCAAGTTAAGTTCAAAGAAGCAAACTTTGACAAAAGTTTATGTAAAGAATTTTCATTGTTCCTACATCACCATAGCAACCATCTCCTATAACAAGTAGCTGATGTTGTCTGAAATGAACCTGCAAAATAACCTTAACTTCTAAGTGGGGTTCTGATAATCTCATATAAGTGATTTCATGGCCCATGATACCCATGGGCTAATTAGCACTTGATAACTGTTATTTGGATGGAGGTCAGCAAATCTTTGATACCAGAGATATTGCTCAGTCCTTTCTATGCCTTAATACCAATAAATACAGTCAACTCAGCCAATGTGGAGATGGCATAGAATTTCAGTTTTATTTATCTTAGGCTTCAATAAAAAATAAATGAAAATAGAGGTACTACAACATTTTAGATAATGGAAAACCACTATCCAAAGGGGAAAGGTGTGTGTGGCTAGGTGGGTGCTAGCATGGTCTCAGGACTCAGTGCCTGCACCTATAGAGGATCAATATAGATTCGTTGAATAATGAAATGAAGGAAGGAAGGAATTGGGATTATGTTAATAATTAACTAGATTATGTTAAATAACGAACTAGAAGAATAGAATGCAATAATGCATTATTGCATTCTATTCTTCACTTGGTATTTTGAAGAAAGGGTCAGTTTGAAATCCTTTCCTCCTTAAGTTCACTATATTGGATAGATCAATTTGTTCTAAAAAGACTGCAAATTCTGTTTGTGGTTTAACTTTGAAAAATTCTCCTTTTTGGTTTAGAAGCACCTGGGTGACATTTTGGAGTTTGTTCTTTTTTTGCATCTGATGCCTCCATGACTGATTCCAGGTAGGCTCAGCAAAAACATTTCAGAATTGAGTGAAGGAAGTTGTTAAGATTATATTTCAACTCATATCTAAACAGAGGGTGAGGAAATGCAATTGCAGGAATAATAAAAATGATGAAAAATGATGAAAAAGTCCTTACACAGGACTTTCCCAAGGCACTTGGGACACTGAAGATAATAATTAATGCTTATTAAAGTCCTATGGGGTTTGGAAGGGGGCAAAGAGTATTAACTTGTTTTATAGGGGAAATGAAGCAAGAGAGCTTTAATAAACTCCCTCATATCAAGCAGTAATTATGTAAAAAAAAATAAAGTGTAAAGCACCAAACCCCTTTTTCTCAAGCCCTTGCTCACCAAAGCATAAGATTGCTCCTGAATTGCGGTCTCCAGTAAATTTCAGCAAGACTTATCTCTTTTCTTTTTTTTTTTAAACATCTTTATTGGAGTATAATTGCTTTACAATGGTGTGTTAGTTTCTGCCATATAACAAAGTGAATCAGTTATACATATACGTATGTCCCCATATCCCCTCCCTCTTGCGTCTCCCTCCCTCCCACCCTCCCTATCCCACCCCTCTAGGTGGTCACAAAGCACCGAGCTGATCTCCCAGTGCTATGCGACTGCTTCCCACTATCTATTTTACGTTTGGTACTGTATATATGTCCATGCCACTCTCTCACTTTGTCCCAGCTTACCCTTCCCCCTCCCCATATCCTCAAGTCCATTCTCTAGTAGGCCTGCGTCTTTATTCCTGTCCTACCCCTAGGTTCTTCATGACTTATCTCTTTTACCTTCATACCTTGTGCCTCAGATCAGGTGTTCTAAGCCCTTTTTCCACTGTGCAAACCCCAGCCCTCTACTTCCATCTCTCTCAACAGAAGAAGTTACTTCCTACTTCACAGAGATCCTTCGGTGAACTCTCAACCTACTTCCTCTCTGACTAAAAATTTGTTTTTATCTTCACCCATTTTCTGCTCATTCCTCTTCCTTGTTTCAGTCTCATCACCTTTCACAGTCAAGTGCATCCATTCCTCTCTGGATTCCATGCATTACAGCCATCTGGCGGGGGGTGGAAGGCAGCAGGGGCTTTTCTGCCACCTGCCACCCCACCCCTACTTCTTGCCTCCTGTCTTAATCACTCCTCCTCCCTTAGCTCTTTCCTGTTAAGCTGAAATCAGGCTCAAAACTCTCCTTCCCTGAAAATACTTTTCCTTGGCCCTGCTTTTCTTTCACATGACTTTCCCATCTCTCTTTCTTCCTGGGATTGCTAAATTTCTGAAAAGAGCAGCCTGTTCTTATGGGTTTCTTTGCACTGATCATTTGGGCTGCTCTTGTTTTCCCAGGGGCAGGGGGCAGCAGGAGCTTTGGAATCAGACTGCCTGGGTTCAATCCCAATGAGAGGAAGACTGGCCTTATCACTACTCTGCTGTTGACTGGGAAAAAGTGATCATTCCTTTAACACTGCCTTTTCAAGCACCAATTTATACTGCTCTGCAGTTTACAGGAGCTCTACTTGGAGAGATAAATTGTTTGATTTTATTTTTAAATTTGAGCTCCTGTCTGATAAAAAGACTTGTCTTTCCTATAAAATCAAGCATGTATATTGTTAAGGAGAAACACATTTTTTAAATTTAGATTTTTATTTTAATTGGAAATGAGGAAAGGAAGAAGAACAAACTACCATGCATAGTGAAAAATATCTGTGCATAATGGTTGGTTACCATTCACAGCTCTTCAGCCTTTTCTATTAAAAATTTCTGTACAAACAGAATGGGATGGTCACTTCAGTCTGTGGGAAAGCAATTTTCTGTAGACTTTATGGTAAGGATAAGGCAATCTTACTTCACTAGTTACCTGCAGGTCTTACAAGCATTTCTTTCCTACACATGGTTTAAAATCACTGATTTGATAGGTAAGAGAGGTCTAAATGTATCAGGGAGATTGTTGTAGAAAAAAAATGTGCTCTAAGTGAGGGGAGAGGGAAGAAAGAGCAAAGGGCTAAGAAGAGTTACTGGTAGTAGTTCTTTGGGTAAATAAAGCACTGTGATGCTAAAAATGAAATTTGATATCACTTATAACAAGAGACTCAATCTAAAGATACCAAAAAACTGAAGAGGACTTCAACTGCTGCCTCCAGCTGGGGGCCACCAGACAGACATCCATTTCATTCATTCAACAAACATTTATGCAGCACTTTCTAAAGTAAACACTTGGAAGGCAGGAGTGAACAACACAGTTCTTGTGCTGAATGAGTGCATGATGTAGGGCATGAGACAGATAAATATCAATAGTTTACGGTGATAAATGCAGTGATCCAGGTTTCCCTGCAGGTGTGATGAAGTGATACAGACACAAGAAACAGGGCAAGTATCCTGATGGAGGTGCTGACTGGGCTGTACTTGGAGGAGTAACCCTATCATGGAGGGGTGGGAGTGGAAAGGCATTGGGGAGAGATAGAATGGAGAAAATGGGAAGCAAAGAGTCAGAAGAGTGGAGGGTGCAAGATAGGGATCAAAATTTAAATGATGTTGAAATAACACCAGTGGCAATAAAAATGAGGGTAAAAAATACAAATAAAGAATTAAACTTTGCAAATAAAAGATTTGCAAATAAAAGATTATAGCTGGGAATGTAAACCATGACTTAAAAACCCCTGGGAAGAGGATTGTAAATCAGACTGTGTGTGGGTCTGAGTGACCTTGACCAAGCACAGTAATTCTAAGAGCCCAAAACTCTTTAAACGGTCTCTCAGGCTGCAGATCTCAACTATGCCATGTTCTTGTGTTTCACGGGAAACCACTTTCTACCTATGTTTATTTTCATCTTTGTTCCTCGTGCCCTACTGCAGGGCAACAAAGACTAGATATGCCTAGTGAAGAGTGAGTTTGGTTTGGTCTCTAGATATTCCTTCTAGTCACAAGGATAGATGTGGAATGCTCTAGGCTGTGTCTGCTTTGTAGGTAGAAGTCTGGAGTGGCTCTGTTTCCACCATACCCCTTGAATTTTTCCTGCAGAAGTTATGACTCGTGGAAATGATACCTGATGCTTTCATGATCTCAATTGGCTCAACTTTGTAAAAGAATTCTCATAGTGAAACTGGCAGTTTTCTAAAGAAATAGGCAGTGTGGATAAAGAAACAAAGAACTACTTTTTTTACCCATTTTACAGGATGTGGAGGAACTTATACAATGCTTGGCAAATATTTTTAAACATGGCACTGAAAATGAAAAAAATGAAGCTTCTGAGAGGGTTATTTCTTTTCTTTTTTTTTCTGCTGTGTATTTGCTCTGTTGAAAGAAAGACTTAAGAGCAAAACTGAGAGAAGAAGCTGTATTTCCTCAGCCCTTGTTATGTTCTACTTGTTCTCACATGTCATTTCACATATGTAACATATCCAGTGAGGCAGCAAGTAGTAGTATTCCCATTTTCTAGAGGAGGAGCCCCCAAACCAAAAAGATCAAATAATTTGTAGAAGAGCAGAGAATCAGTAAAAGAGCTGGGATTGTAGGTCTTGCCTACCTGAGCCTAAAGCTTCAACTTTCCCTACTGTACCAAGTTACAGCAGTTTGGGGCCTCCTTTTATGCTCATAGGACCCTATCCTTCCTCCTTCATCAATAAAAACGTTGTACTTTTCATTGACGTAAGATATACCCCCAGAAAAGTGCACATGTACCTTAGGGGTATAGTTTAATGGATTTTTCACAGACTGACACATCCGTGCATTAGCTCCCAGATCAAGACACAACGGATCACCAGCATCCCCCAAAGTCCCCTCACATCCCAGCCCGGTTGGGAACCCCCATATCCAGAGTAATCACTATCCTGACTTCACCATAGAGAGATTTCGCCTCTTTCTACTTTATACACATGGACTCATGTAGTCTTCTGATTCTGGCTTCTTTCGTTCAACATTGTGAGATTCACACACAAGATTACAAGTCATTGACAATTGTTTATTCTCATTGCTGTGTAGTATTCCATCGTGCAGTCACACCACTATTACCCACTCCTTTGTTGCTGGGAAATTGAGAACTTTCCTGTGTGGCGTTTGTAGTACACAGAGTAATGATTCCCCCAAAGATGTCCACAGCCTAATCCCTGAGGGTATGCTACTTGTGGCAAAAGGGACTTCGCAGAGGTGATTAAGTTAGAGAACTTGAGAGGGGGACGTTTCTTGGGTTATCCAGGTGGGCCCAACGTAACCACAAAGGTCCTTTATAAGCGGGAGGCAGGGGCGGCATATCAGAGAGGAGATGCAATGATGGAAGCGAAGGTTGGAGTGGGACGCATTTCTTTCTTTTTAACAGAGCCGGAGCCGAGGCTTTGCCTGTGCCCCGCCCACCCGCTGCAGCCGCTGCTGCCTCCGCCCCGGCTTCCGGCCTTGTCCCCTCCCCGCCGCCCCCCTCCGCCCCCCTCCGCCCCTCTCCGCCGGGCGCAGGTGAAAGGTCAGTCAGAGCGGCGCCCCGCGCGACCCTACGCTGTGGCACCTCCCAGCAGCCACCGCGGTGACTGGGCGGCAGGTTACGCGCTCCTGGAGCTTCATAGTCTCAGCTCGCTCCGGCCCGCCAGCCCTCCGTGGTCACGCCTGGGATACATTTTGAAGATGTGTTTTGAAGGTGCGATCTGAGGATGGCAGTTGGCCTCCGGAAGCTGGAAAAGGCAAGGCAACAAACTTACCCTTAACTCCTCCAGAGCTTGACGCCTTGAGTTTTTCAGGCCATAAGACCCCTTAGACTTCTGCCCTAGAGAACTATACGATAGTACATAGGTGGTGGTTTAACCCATGAAATTCATGGTAATTTGTTACGGAAGTAATAGGAAATGAATACAGGGCTATTATGGGTCGAATCACTATGAACATTCTAGTACATGTATTTTGGTGAACATACGAACACATTACTGTTGAGTGTATATCCCCAGGAAGGAGATTGCCAAGTCACAGGATATGCGTGGTTCAGCTTTAGTCGATAATGTCAAATGTGTTTCCAAAGTGATTATACCAATGTATACTCCCCACTAGAGGTGAGGAGAGTTCTGGTTACTTTCCACCTTTGCCAACAGTTGGAGTTTGCGTTTTTCATTTTGGAAAATTTGGGAGTGTGCAGTGGTATCTCTTTGCGGTTTTAATCTGCATTTCCCTGATGACTGATGCGGTTTAGTACTCTTTCATGTATTTCTTGGACATTTGCATTTTTTTTGTGAAGCGTTTGTTAAGTTTTCTGCGCATGTTTTCTTCCTACTGTCTGATTATTTTGGCTGCAGAATTCTACTCATCTCTGCTTTCCTGAAACCATACTCAATGCTTCATAATTATCTTTCCCTGGTCTTTCCCATTTTTCTAACTCTCATTTATTTAGTTGCCCCAGGAGAAATGCATCATAAACTGATTCAGACCTAGTCATGATTCACTGTTAAAAGTTTGTGAATATCTCTTTTAGAGCTTTATGATTTCAAAAGAGGCGTTTGCGTCTTGACTGTGCCAGCATCTATGCAGCCTCTTAACCTAGGCCTGCATGGTAAGGCCTAGCAACTCAGCATTTAGACCGCCTGGGGCTTTCCACCAAAAAGCAAAGTCTGACACACAGCCTCTCTTCTCTGTAGCCAAATTTGACTGTTAGCAAGAAAAAAGCTCAATGGTTTGTGGAATTCAGGTTTTGTGGGTGACACTAACATAATTGTTGTCTTTCAGTTGCTTGTGTTGCATTTCAAGAAGGAAAGTTTAAGACATTCCGTATTTGGCATTTAATATATACGTTGCCATTCATAGGTGCGTGCTTTTAAATTAATTTTAAATTGACAAAGAACATTGACTCTTTTTGGTGTACAGTTCTTTGATTCTTAACACATGTATAGATTCATGTAAGCATTGCCACAGTTAGGACAGGGTGGAGATCCATTACCCCAGACAACTTGCTTGTGTTATCCCTTAAAATGACATCCTCCTCCCACCTGTAACCTGGCAACCATTGATTTGTTATCCATCTCTATAGTTTTTGTCTTTTTGAAAATGTCATAAAATGGAATTTTACAGTATGTAATCTTTTAAAACTGGTTTCTTTAATGTAACATACTCCCTTTGCAATTCATCCAAGTTATTGCATGCCTCTTTTTATTGATCCTTTTATTATTCCTTTTTGTTTTTGTTTTTCATTGTACAGATGTACCAACAGTTTATCTGTTTACCAGTTGATGGACACTTGTGTTCTTTCCAGTTTTTGGTAGTTATACTGCTCTCAACTTTTCTGCACAGGTTGTTGTGTGAATGTAGCTCTCGTTTCTCTAGGGTAAATGCCCAGGATGAGTGTACTAACTTTATAAGAAACGGTCAAACTGCACAATTTGCACTTCCGCCAGTAACATATGAGTGTTCTAGTTATTCTGTATCCTAATCAGTGCTTGATACTGTCAGTATTTTTTATTTTAACCATTCTAATAAGTGCGTTTTAATTTGAATTAAATTATGATTTTAATTTGAATTTTCCTAATGGCTAATGATGTTGAGCATCTTTTTTGTATGGTCATTTGCCATTTTTATATCTTCTGTTCATTTTGGTGAAATGTCTGTTCATTTTGCCTATTTTAAAAAAATGAATTGTCTGTTTTCTTAGTAAGTTTTGAGAATTCTTTATGTATTCAGGATACAAGTCCCTTGCCAGATATATATGACTTATAAATATTTTCTTCCAATCTGTTATTTGTCTTTTAATCCTCTTAAAAGTGTCTTTCACAAAGAAAATACTTTAATTTTGATGAAAACAAATTTATCATTAAAAAAAATGGATAGTGCTTTTGGTGTCATACTTTAGGGCTCTTTGCCTATATCCAGGCCATAAAGAGTTTCTCCTGGAAGTTTTATAGATTTACATTTTATTTATATCTATAATCCATTTTGAGTTAATTTTTGGATAACATGTGAATAAACTTGTGTTTTTAAATTTTTTGCTCATAGATGCTCAATTGTTCCAAGATCATTTGTTGAAAAGACTTTTTTTTTCATTGAAATGTTTCTGCACCTTTGTTAGAACAGACCATATTTGTGTGAGTCTATTTCTGAACTCTCCATTTTTTCCCATTGATATAATCCTTTAATCCTTTCACCAATACCACACTCTCTTGCTTATCGTGGCTTTATAGTGAATCATAAAATCTGTGTAACATATTCCTCTTTCTTTGTTCTTCTTTTTCAAAATTATTTTAGCAATTCTAATTCCTTTGCCTTACTGTATAGATTTTGAAGTCAACTTGTCTATATGTAAAAAAAAACCCTGCTGAGATTTTGATTAGAATTGACTTAAATCTATAATTTAATCTGAGGAGAATTGACATCTTTCTGTGTTGAGTCTTCCAATCCATGAACATGGTATGAATATTTATTTTGGTCTTCTCTGATTTGTCTTATCATCATTTTGTAGTTTCTAGTATAAAGACATTTTATGTGTTTTGTTAAATTTATTCCTAAGTATTTTATTTTTTGGAGTTGTTATAAATGGTATTTAAATTTTTTTGTTTTCCAATTTTACATTGGTAGTATACAGAAATAGGGTCAGGTTTGAGTATTAATCTTGCAGCC
The DNA here is from genome assembly GCF_039906515.1 of Pseudorca crassidens. NCBI lineage: Eukaryota > Metazoa > Chordata > Mammalia > Artiodactyla > Delphinidae > Pseudorca > Pseudorca crassidens. The sequence goes on from NC_090312.1 coordinate 22,614,660, forward strand.
TGTGACCTTGATAAATTCACTTATTAATTTTAGGAGTTTCTGTTGAATCCTTGAGGTTTTCTATTTGGATAATTATGTATTTCATCTGTGACTAGAAAGAGTTTTATTTCTCTCTTTCCAATCTGTATGCCCTTTATTTCTTTTTTTTGCATTACTGCACTGGCTGGGACTTCAGAATAGTGTTGAATAGGAATGATAAGAGTGCAAATCCTTCTCTTGTTCTTGTTCCTGATCTAAGAAGAAAAGTACTCAATCTTTCATCATTAAGTATAATGTTAGCTCTCAGTTTCTTATACATCCTGTTATCAGGTTAAGGAAGTTCCCTTTTGTTCCTAGTTTGTCAATAGATTTTATCATTAAGGGATGTAAAAACACCCAAAGTGTTTTCTATCTTGGTGAAGTTCCCTGCGAACTTGGGGAAAAAAAGTCTATTTTTGAAGACATTTTTGGATAGATTATCAGCTGCTATTGGGTGGAGTTCTACACACAACTAGATCCAGTTGGCTGATGGTGTAGTTCAGTTCTATATCCTTGCTCATCTTCTACCTGCTAGTTCTGTCTACAAAAAGAAGAGTGTCAAAGTCTCCAGGTATAATTGTGGATTTTCCTATTTCTCCTTTTTGTTCTGCCAGTTTTTGCTTCTTGTATTTTGAAGTTCTGTTGCTAGAGACATACACATTTTAAAATTGTTATGTCTTCTTGATGAACTAACACATTTATCATTATGTAATGTCTCTGTAGGTGCATGGTTTAACTTAATATTTTCATCTGTATATGGAATCTGAGAAGAATGTCTAGGGCATCATGGATTCTTGAATGTAAACTTAGTCCTGATTATGTTATGCTCTTTCTGTAAAGCTAATTTGTAAAGGCCTTGACTCTTTTTTTTTTTTTTTGCGGTACGCGGGACTCTCACTGTTGTGGCCTCTCCCGTTGCGGAGCACGGGCTCTGGACGTGCAGGCTCAGCGGCCATGGCTCACGGGCCCAGCCGCTCCGCGGCATGTGGGATCTTCCCAGACCGGGGCACGAACCCGTGTCCCCTGCATCGGCAGGTGGACCCTCAACCACTGCGCCACCAGGGAAGCCCAGGTCTTGACTCTTTTAATGTTAGTTGAGCCAATGGCACCTGCTTGGCTATGTCTTAAATATAGAAAAGTTAGAAGAGCTTGTCATTGAGAATCTTTTAGTACAGTGAAGTCACAGACATTTGTTAGGACAAATAGGTTACTGCTTTTTCTCAAAAACTGTAGGGTAGGAATTATCTGCTTCTGAAAGACTTAAGTTTCATTTTACAGATTCTGAGTGGATGAAGACTACTCCCAGGATCCTTGGCCAAGGGTTTTCTCCTTCGGTTTTCCTGCATCTCTGCCTGAGAAGACAGGCAGAGTTTCTAGGAAAGAGAAAATACCTATCTGTGAAGTGAGGGAAACCAAACTTAAGAAAGATTTTTTTTTTCTTTCCGTGGCAGCCTTAAGTTCTGGTCACTCACTTCCACTGCACTTCTGATAGACTGATGATCTAATGGTATGTGGCAAATACAACAGTCTCCAGCCCGTTCCACTTAACTCGTGGCTCAGCAGTGGAAGTGACATGGTGCCAGTTTTTTCTGAAGCAACCTTTCCTTGTTCCCAGTCTGCCTCTCGAGCAGGAAATGACCATCCTGGAGAGCAACATGGAGATGCAGTGAGAGGTTAGGAAGGGAGGAAAAAGGAGAAAAGTCTCTGAAAACATTTCTCTTGCTTCTTCTTATATTTGTCAGGTTAATTATGCTTAAACTAAAATAATAGATGGTCACCAAATTGAATACAAGTCTGAAACCTATTTTCAGAATTAAACTACTGGGGATTAACTGCCTAAATAGTGAACTTTAGTTTATAGCATCAGCATAGCCCTCGAATGAGTTATGGACTTGTACTCACTCCAGAACAATCTGTTACCCTCCACATAACAGAAAATGCCATTTATTGCAATTTGTGCAAACTATAAATCAGTACATTATTACTTAGAGGCATGTAAGCTGTGGCTATACTGCATACTCCTGCGTTTGGTAATGGTGTGTGTGTTGGGGGTTGGGGGAGGAATATGGATTTTCTAAGTCTGCATTTGAGTACTTGCAAAGATTCTCAGGAGAACTAATGGTGGCTGCTGTCTTCTTATATTGCAAAGTGGCCTCTCTGTTCAAGCATTCCTCTGGGTCTCAAACAGGTACTGTCTCAAATAATCAGCCTTTGTGGAGGAATTGATTCTATACACTCTGGAAGGAGGTAGAGTCTTTTTGCAGAGATTCCAACCCTGGCTGTACATTAGAACCACCTGGGAGGTGGGGCAGACTTTTGGAAAAACATTGATGCTTATGCCAAACCCCAAACCTTACAATCAAAATCTGGGGGGACACCCGGACACCAGACATTTTAAAAAGCCATCCGGATAATTTTAATGTGCAGCCAGGGTTAAGAACCTTTGCTCTACAGAATAGGAAGAGGAAGAAAACAGAAGATGTAGAGGGAGGATAGCAGCGAGCTGTAATTTTCTCAAATCAAGGTGGAAATGCATCTTGGAGATTTCAGATACAAGCAAATCCACAGGATGCTGCTTGGAGTATTTCTGTGCACACCCTGAGGAGTGAAAAAAGATAAAATTAAGTGTGCCTGACAAGAAGTGAGTAATAAATCCTTATGTTCTCCCTTAAAAATGCAGGTAACTAATAGAGACCTAACGTGCAAATAAGCATGTACCAGCCTTGCATAAAACTTCTTCCCCTTGGGTTGGTCCTTTACACAGTGCCTGCTGACACTCTTTATATCATGGTACCCCGAGAAAATGATATTTGATTTGCATGCTGAACTGAACAACTGAGGCTGCAGCCCAGCTGCCCCAGGAGCTGAGGAGTCAATATCTGGTGGGAAACGGGTGCGGCATTTTGTCCCTGGAAGACTGGAGTGTTTGCAGGAGTTTCGAGATATTCCTTTATATTTCCGCTTTTCTTTTTGTTTTTCCTTTTGTGGTTTGATGATTTTCCTTTGTATTATGCTTATGTTCTCTTCTTTTTGGTTTTTGTGAACCTATTGTATGTTTTTGATTTGTGGTTACCCTGTTTATCAAGTATGTTAACCCCTTCTTATATCTGCTTGCTTTAGACTGGTAGTCATATAGCCTCAAACACTTTCTAGAAAAAAAACTACATTTTATTACTCTCCTCCCCCTCATTTTGTGAGTTTGATGTCCTCTTTTACATCTTCATGTTCATCCTCTTGCTATTCATTGTGGCTATCATAACTTTCACAGAAATTTTTTGATTTTTTTTTTTAATCTGTGTACTGGCTTATTTAGGTGATTTACTTTTTTTCCCCCTTTCATTCTACCTGGTTATGTGGAGATCCTTCTTGTCCTTTCAGGTGTTTGAGGTTTGCTGCTAGTGTTCAGCAGGTGTTCTGTGAGAATTGTTCCATTTGTAGTTGTAGTTTTGATGTATTTGTGGGAGGGGGTGAATTCCATGTCCTTCAACTCTGCCATCTTGATTGGCGCCCTTAGGTATTTCTTGACTAGAGTGTACCCCTCAAGACTATTTTCATTTTACCTACAGCGCCAATGAGACACTGGAAACCAATGAGATGGCTGGCAGGATGGAGTCTGTTAAAGTGAGTTATCTTTATGTACTTCTGTTTTATGCCATGTTGGGGAAGGAGTGTTGGTGAGACTGGCAAGGAGCTGGTGGCAGAGCTGGTGGTGAGAACCATTGAGTAGAGGCTGCAGGGAGTCTTACTAGGTGAGGTCTGCTCAGTCCCCAGAACCCATCCTCGGTAGTCAGTTGGATGAAGCATAATAGCCAGAGCACTGGACAGGGAGTCAAGACAGCTAGATTTACGCCCTGGCTCTGTCGCAAACCAGCTGTGTGACTGTGGACAACAGCCAAATCCAAGTATCAAATTGGGCCCAGCCAGTTCAGGAAGCTCTTTCCTCTGAAGTCTCATTAAAGATGCTTTTCTCCTTTGTTCTCAAAGACAAAACTGTAAAGACTCATTGAGAATGACGGACTCATTCCCCTCCATGAAACAACACTTATGCAAGATTTAGTAGAGAATTAACCTAAGCAAGTGCTTATTTAATTATCATCCAAGTATCCAAACAGAGGCGCTTTTGAGAGTGAAAGGCAGTGCTACTAACAATTAAATTGGAACAACAGATATTGACTGGGATTTTCATAGACCAACCGGGATGTGTGGCCACCCTGCCTCTGACACTATTACAGTTCTGTAGTCACCTGTCTAACTTTCCCATCAGAATGTGCTCTCTCCAGGGCAGGACCATGTCTTTTTTATCTCTGGATCCCCAGAATTCTGTACAGGGTCTAGGACACATTAGGTACTCAATAGATACTTGGTGGATGAAAGAACATATGAATGAACTAGTTGGGGACACATTGGGTGACCTTGAGCAAATCACTTGAGCTCTTGGTGCCTCTGGAAAATGAGCAGTAGACCAGCGATCTTTAAGTTCCTTCCAGTCTCCCACCCTATGTGTCTTCCTGTCTTGGGCAGTTTCTGCTTCTATCCCCCATCCTCCCCCTCATCTTGGATGACGGAGATGTGCTCTGTGAGCACCAAAGCAAAGCCCTGGTCCTGAGTTGGAGCTGATGCTGAGATGCCTGCCCTTCTCTGAGCCCAGGGAAAGGTCTCTTCACGTCTGTGGGAGTATGTATGGCAGAAAGGAGAAAGAAATAAAGGAAACCATGCCCGTGCCTTTCTAATTTATGGTTAGGTAAAAAAAAAGGCATGGAGAGGAGGCTCAACAGTGCCAAGGTCATAGAATAGATTGGTGACTGGGATAGGAAGAGCCTCAGATGGCTACTTACTTAGGGAGCTCTTTCAACCTGAGCTGGGGAGATCTGAGCCCAAGGAGCTCCTCAGCATAAGCACAGGGCAGCCTTCTTGTCAGCAGCAGCCCTTTCAGGGAACCAGAACTGCAGTCAGATTGAATCATGAACTAGATTAGCCACATTAGAGGTTTAGCTACAATATATTTCAAAGTTAAAACACAGGCTGTGGCAGTGGTATCAAAACCTGTAATTTCTGTTGCAAATGAACAGCATGAAAAATGGCCCCTGGCTACTGGGATAGACAGAGGAATATGTGAGTGAAATAACATGGCAGTTATGTCAGAATTGGAAGAATAACTGTATTCCAGACTAGTAAATTATTATTACGGCCCAACTGGTAGAATACCCCATAAGGTAAGAGAATGTGTTTGTATTTTTTTTTTGTACCTGGATAAAATTACATTGTCAATTTTGTTTAGTCCCTATTTAAAACCTGAACATTCATTTTTGAAAATATGTGTGGAACATAAGGTGACATTTGGAAAAAAAAGCATAATTTTCAAAGAATACTGATCCCATTAGTTCTTATATTACAGATGCCGATGAATTTAACTTTTATAGTGTTGCTAACACATGGAAAGCATAAAATGGACTTTCAGCTACCTAGGGTTTTCAACAATGTCTCAGGGAAGTACCTGAGCTTTATAAAATGTTTTTTGGGGGCATACTGTGGTATCGGGTTGCATGAGCACAAGTCCATGGAATCAGAAATTTCTAGCTTCAAGTCTGAGGGCCATTTCTAATTGATTAAGTGATCTTATGCTACCAACATAATTGTACTGAGCCCAACTTTTCTTATCTTCAGAATGGGTTAGTAATACTTTTATTACAGGGCCTCATAAAGATTAGAAATCACAATATGAGTGAAGTATTTAGCATAGTACCCTTCATATAACAAGATGCTCTGTAAAGAAAGACTGATATTATTATCATCATTATTATTATTTAATCTTATACATGATATGAATCTTGTGAAATTAATTAATCTTTTGAAATTAATTATTAATTAACAGAGGTTAAGGCAAATATAGTGAGTTTACTATGCTGGGTTTTTTTTTTTTTTTACATCTTTATTGGAGTATAATTGCTTTACAATGGTGGGTTAGTTTCTGCTTTATAACAAAGTGAATCAGTTATACGTATACATATGTTCCATATCTCTTCCCTCTTGCGTCTCCCTCCCTCCCACCCTCCCTATCCCACCCCTTACTATGCTGTTTTACATATTTAACTTTTGTGCATGTGTGATTTAACTCTGACAGTGGGTTATTTGTGTGTATGGTGAGTTAACTCATCTTTCCAAAGGTAGCACTTTTAAAAATTTTTAACAAAGTAAGCTGTAAAATTCTCCCAATCCGATGGAAAATGCAAGTATATTTCACCTTTATTTATTAAAATATTATTTACTAAATATCAGATATTAAAATATTTAAATGTCGTTTTATATCCAGTGTTAGCTTTAAATAGTCATACATGCACACACACAAAAAATAAATTTATTTATTTATTTATTTTTAATTTTATTATTATTTTTTTAACATCTTTATTGGAGTATAATTGCTTTACATTGTTGTGTTAGTTGCTATTGTATAACAAAGTGAATCAGCTATATGTATACTTATATTCCCATATACCCTCCCTCTTGCGTCTACCTCCCACGCTCCCTGTCCCACCCTTCTAGGTGGTCACAAAGCACCGAGCTGATCTCCCTGTGCTATGCGGCTGCTTCCCACTAGCTATCTGTTTTACATTTGGTAGTTTATATATGTCCATGCCACTCTTTCACTTCGTCCCAGCTTAGCCTTCCACCTCCCCATGTCCTTAAGTCCATTCTCTATATCTGCGTCTTTATTCCTGTCCTGCCTCTAGCTTCTTCAGAACAATTTTTTTTTTTTAGATTCCATAAATATGTGTTAGTATATGGTTTTCTCTTTCTGACATACTTCACTCTGCATGACAGATTGTAGGTCCATCCACCTCACTACAAATAACTCAATGTCGTTTCTTTTTGTGGCTGAGTAATATTCCACTGTATGTATGTGCCACATCTTCTTTATCCATTCATCTGCTGATGGACACTTAGGTTTCTTCCATTTCCTGGCTATTGTAAATAGTGCTGCACTGAACATTGTGGTACGTGACTCTTTTTGAATTATGGTTTTCTCAGGGTATATGCCCAGTAGTGGGATTGCTGGGTCATATGGTAGTTCTATTTTTAGTTTTTTTAAGGAACCTCCATACTGTTCTGCATAGTGGCTGTATCAATTTACATTCCCACCAACAGTGCAAGAGGGTTCCCTTTTCTCCACACCCTCTCCAGCATTTATTCTTTGCAGATTTTTTGATGATGGCCATTCTGACCAGTGTGAGGTGATACCTCATTGTAGTTTTGAATTGCATTTCTCTAATGATTAGTGATGTTGAGCATCCTTTTCTGTGTTTGTTGGTAATCTGTATATCTTCTTTGGAGAAATGTCTATTTAGGTCTTCTGCCCATTTTTGGATTGGGTTGTTTGTTTTTTTGATATTGAGCCGCACGACCTGCTTGTATATTTTGGAGATTAATCCCTTGTCAGTTGCTTCGTTTGCAAATTTTTTCTCCCATTCTGAGGGTTGTCTTTTCGTCTTATTTATGGTTTCCTTTGCTGTGCAAAAACTTTGAAATTTATTTAAGTCCCATTTGTTTGTTTTTGTTTTTATTTCCATTACTCTAGGAGGTGGGTCAAAAAAGATCTTCCTGTGATTTATGTCATAGGGTGTTCTGCCTATGTTTTCCTCTAAGAGTTTGATAGTGTCTGGCCTTACATTTAGGTCTTTAATCCATTTTGAGTTTATTTTTGTGTATGGTGTTAGGGAGTGTTCTAATTTCATTCTTTTACATGTAGCTGTCCAGTTTTCCCAGCACCACTTATTGAAGAGGCTGTCTTTTCTCCATTGTATATTCTCGCCTCCTTTCTCAAAGATAAGGTGACCATATGTATGTGGGTTTACCTCTGGGCTTTCTATCCTGTTCCATTGATCTCTATTTCTGTTTTTGTGCTAGCACCATACTGTCTTGATTACTGTAGCTTTGTAGTATAGTCTGAAGTCTGAGAGTCTGATTCCTCCAGCTCTGTTTTTTCTTTCTCAAGATTGCTTTGGCTATTCAGGGTCTTTTGTGTTTCCATAAAAATTGTGAAAATTTCTGTGCTAGTTCTGTGAAAATTACCATTGGTAGTTTGATAGGGATTCCACTGAATCTGTAGATTGCTTTGGGTAGTAGAGTCATTTTCACAATGTTGATCCTTCCAATCCAAGAACATGGTATATCTCTCCATCTGTTTGTATCATCTTTAATTTCTTTCATCAGTAGCTTATAGTTTTCTGCATAGAGTTCTTTTCTCTCCTTAGGTATGTTTATTCCTAGGTATTTTATTCTTTTTGTTGCAATGGTAAATGGGAGTGTTTCCTTAATTTCTCTTTCAGATTTTTCATCATTTGTGTATAGGAATGCCAGAGATTTCTGTGCATTAATTTTGTGTCCTTCTACTTTACCAAATTCATTGATTAGTTCTAGTAGTTTTCTGGTAGCATCTTTAGGATTCTCTATGTATAGTATCATGTCATCCTCCAACAGTGACAGTTTTACTTCTTTTCTGATTTGGATTCCTTTCATTTCTTTTTCTTCTCTGATTGCTATGGCTATAACTTGCAAAACTATGTTGAAAAATAGTGGTGAGAGTGGGGAACCTTGTCTTGTTCCTGATCTTAGTGGAAATGGTTTCAGTTTTTCACCATTGAGAATGATGTTGGCTGTGGGTTTGTCATATATAGCCTTTATTATGTTGAGGTAAGTTCCCTCTATGCCTACTTTCTGGAGAGTTTTTATCATAAATGGGTGTTGAATTCTGTTGAAAGCTTTTTCAGAATCTATTGAGATGATAATATGATTTTTATCCTTCAATTTGTTAATATGGTGTATCACATTGATTGATTTGCGTATATTGAAGAATCCTTTCATTCCTGGGATAAAACCCACTTGATCATGGTGTATGATCCTTTTAATGTGCTGTTGGATTCTGTTTGCTAGTATTTTGTTGAGGATTTTTGCATCTATGTTCATCAGTGATACTGGCCTGTAGTTGTCTTTTTTTGTGACATGCTTGTCTGGTTTTGGTATCAAGGTGATGGTGGCCTTGTAGAATGAGTTTGGGAGTGTTCCTCCCTCTGCTATATTTTGGAATAGTTTGAGAAGGATGGGTGTTAGCTCTTTTCTAAATGTTTGATAGAATTCACCTGTGAAGCCATCTGGTCCTGGGCTTTTGTTTGTTGGAAGATTTTTAATCACAGTTTCAATTTCAGTGCTTGTGATTGGTCTGTTTCTATTTTCTATTTCTTTCTGGTTCAGTCTCGGAAGGTTGTGCTTTTCTAAGAATTTGTCCATTTCTTCCAGGTTGTCCATTTTATTGGCGTATAGTTGCTTGTAGTAATCTCTCATGAGCCTTTGTATTTTTGCAGTGTCAGTTGTTATTTCTCCTTTTTCATTTCTAATTCTGTTGATCTGAGTCTCCTCCCTTTTTTTCTTGATGAGCTTGTAATAATTTATCAATTTTGTTTATCTCCTCAAAGAACCAGGTTTTAGTTTTATTGATCTTTGCTATCTTTCCTTCATTTCTTTTTCATTTATTTGTGATCTGATCTTTATGATTTCTTTCCTTCTGCTCACTTTGGGGTTTTTTGGTTCTTCTTTTTCTGATTGCTTTAGGTATAAGGTTAGGTGTTTATTTGAGATTTTTCTTGTTTCTTGAGGTAGGATTGTATTGCTATAAACGTCCCTCTTAGAACTGCTTTTGCTGCATCCCATAGGTTTTGGGTCATTGTGTTTTCATTGTCAGTTGTTTCTAAGTATTTTTTGATTTCATCTTTGATTTCTTCCGTGATCTCTTGGTTATTTAGTAGTGTATTGTTTAGCCTCCATTTGTTTGTATTTTGTATAGATTTTTTCCTGTAGTTGATATCTAGTCTCATAGCATTGTGGTCAGAGAAGATACTTGATACGATTTTAGTTTTCTTATATTTACCAAGGCGTGATTTGTGACCCAAGATATAATCTATCCTTGAGAATGTTCCATGAGCAGTTGAGAAGAAAGTGTATTCTCTTGGTTTTGGATGGACTGTCCTATAAATATCAATTAAATCCATCTTGTTTAATGTGTCATTTAAAGCTTGTTTTTCCTTATTTATTTTCATTTTGGTTGATCTGTCCATTGGTGAAAGTGGGGTGCTGAAGTCCCCTATTATTATTGTGTTACTGTCGATTTCCCCTTTTATGGCTCTTAGCATTTGCCTTATGTATTGAGGTGCTCTTATGTTGGGTGCATAAATATTTACAATTCTTATGTCTTCTTCTTGGATTGATCCCTTGATCATTATGTAGTGTCCTTTTTTGTCTCTTGTAATAGTCTTTTTTTTCAAGTCTATTTTGTCTGATATGAGAATTGCTACTCCAGCTTTCTTTTGATTTCCATTTGCATGGAATATCTTTTTCCATCTCATCACTTTCAGTCTGTATGTGTCCCTAGGTCTGAAATGGGTCTCTTGTAGACAGCATATATATGGGTCTTGTTTTTGTATCCATTCAGCCAGTGTATGTCTTTTGGTTGGACGACATTTAATCTATTTACATTTAAGGTAGTTATTGATATGTATGTTCCTATTACCATTTTCTCAATTGTTTTGGTCTTTTGGTTGTTGTAGGTCTTTTCCTTCTCTTGTGTTTCCTGACTAGAAAAGTTCCTTTAGCCTTTGTTTTAGAGCTGGTTTGGTGATGCTGAAATCTCTTAGCTTTTGCTTCTCTGTAAAGCTTTTAATTTCTCCGTCGAAGCTGAATGAGATCCTTGCTGGGTGGGGTAATCTTGGTTGTAGGTTTTTCCCTTTCATCACTGTAAATATGTCCTGCCACTCCCTTCTGGCTTACAGAGTTTCTGCTGAAAGATCAGCTGTTAACTTTACAGGGATTCCCTTGTTATTTGTTGCTTTTCCTTTGCTGCTTTCAATATTTTTTCTTTGTATTTAATTTTTGATAGTTTGATTAATATGTGTCTTGGCATGTTTCTTCTTGGGTTTATCCTGTATGGGACTCTCTGCACTTCCTGGACTTGACTGACTATTTCTTTTCCCATATTATGGAAGTTTTCAACTGTAATCTCTTCAAATATTTTCTCAGTCCCTTTCTTTTTCTCTTATTTTCTGGGACCCCTATAGTTTGAATGTTGGTGTGTTTATTTTTGTCCCAGAGATCTCTGAGACTGTCCTCAATTCTTTTCATTCTTTTTTCTTTATTCTGCTTTGTGATAGTTACTTCTATTATTTTATCTTCCAGGTCACTTATCCATTCTTCCTGCCTCAGTTATTCTGCTATTGATTCCTTCTAGAGAATTTTTAGTTTCATTTATTGTGTTGTTCATCATTGCTTGTTTGCTCTTTTTTTGCTCTCTGGGTCCTTATTAAATGTTTCTTGTATTGTCTCCATTCTATTTCCAAGATTTGGGGTCATCTTTACTATCATTACTCTTAAATCTTTTTCAGGTAGACTGTGTATTTCCTCTTCATTTGTTTGGTCTGATGGGTTTTTACCTTACTCCTTCATCTGCTGTGTATTTGTCTTTCTTCTCATTTTGTTTAACTTACTGTGGTTTGGATCTCCTTTTCATAGGCTGCAGGTTTGTAGTTCCCATTGTTTTTGGTGTCTGCCCTCAGTGGGCAAGGTTAGTTCAGTGGGTTGTGTAGGCTTCCTGGTGGAGGGGACTGGTGCCTGTGTTCTGGTGGATGAGGCTGGATCTTTTCTTTCTGGTGGGCAGGACCACATCCGGTGGTGTGTTTTGGGGTGTCTGTGACCTTATTTTGATTTTAGGCAGCTTCTCTGCTAACGGATGGGGTTGTGTTCCTGTCTTGCTAGTTGTTTGGCATGGGGTGTCTGGCACTGGAGCTTGCTGGTCATTAGTGGAGCTGGGTCTTAGCGTTGAGATGTGATCTCTGGTGGAGCTCCTGCCAATTAATATTACGTGGGGCTGGGAGGTCTCTGGTGGTCCAGTGTCCTGAAGTCGGCTGTCCCACCTCAGAGGCTCAAGCCTGACAGCCGGCCAGCCACCAAGACCCTGTCAACCACATGGCTCAGAAGAAAACGGAGAGAAAAAAAAATAAAATAAAGTTATTAAAATAAAAAATACATTATTAAAATAAAAAAATAAAAAAGTAATTTAGAAAAAAGAAAAAAAAAGAGAGGAACCAAACCAGTAAACAAATCCACCAATGATAACAACCACTAAAAACGAAGGTAAACATAAATATCAGAAACTGGTCAGTCGCATACAGCAAACCCCAAGTCTACAGTTGCTCCCAAAGTCCACAGTCTCAATTTTGGGATGATTCGTTGTCTGTTCATATATTCCACAGATGCATGTACATCAAGTTGATTGTGGAGATTTAATCTGCTGCTCCTGAGGCTGCTGGGAGAGATTTCTCTTTCTCTTCTTTATTCACACAGCTCCTGTGTTTCAGGTTTGGTTTTGGCCCTGCCTCTGCATGTAGGTCACCCTCTGGCATCTGTTCTTCACCCAGACAGGAGGGGGTTAAAGGAGCGGCTGATTAGGGGGCTCTGGCTCACTCAGGCCAGGGGAGGGAGGGGTATAGAATGCGGGGTGAGCCTGCAGCCTCAGAGGCCGGCGTGATGTTGCACCAGCCTGAGGTGTGCTGTTTGTGTTCTCTCAGGGAAGTTGTCTCTGGGTCCCAGGACCCTGGCAGTGGTGGGCTGCACAGGCTCCCGGGAGGGGAGCTGTGGACAGTGACCTGGGCTCGCACACAGGATTCTTGGTGGCGGCAGCAGCAGCCTTAGCATTTCATGCCCATCTCTGGTGTCTGCACTGGTAGCCGCGGCTTTCACCCATCTCTGGAGCTGCTTTAGGCAGTGCTCTGAATCCCCTCTGCTTGTGCACCCAGAAACAATGGTCTCTTGCCTCGTAGTCAGTTTCAGACTTTTTCCCAGACTCCCTCCTGGCTAGCTGTGGCGCACTAGCCCCTTCAGGCTGTTTTCACGCCTCCAACCCCAGTCCTCTCCCTGGGATCCGATCTCTGAAGCCTGAGCCTCAGCTCCCAGCCCCCACCCACTCCGGCGGGTGAGCAGACAAGCCTCTCGGGCTGGTGAGTGCTGGTCAGCAGCGATCCTCTGTGCGGGAAACTCTCTGCTTTGCCCTCTCCACCCCTGTTGCCGTGCTCTCCTCTGTGGCTCCGAAGCTTCCCCTCTCCCACCCTTTGTCTCCACCAGTGAAGGGGCTTCTAGTGTGTGGAAACTTTTCCTCCTTCACTGCTCTCTCCCCACGGTGCAGGTCTCATCCCTATTCTTTTGCCTCTTTCTCTTCTTTTTTCTTTTGCCCTACCCAGGTACATGGGGAGTTACTTGCCTTTTGGGAGGTCTGAGGTCTTGGTCTTCTGCCAGCATTCAGTAGGTGTTCTGTAGGAGTTGTTCCACTTGTAGATGTATTTTTGATGTATTTGTGGGCAGGAAGGTGATCTCCACATCTTACTCCTCTGCCATCTTGAAGGTCCTCCTAAATTTATTTGTTTTGAGAATTTCGTGTTTATCCTCATGAGCAACAAGTCAAGGCGGGCAATAATGTGATTGAGATCAGGGCCCTGGAGTTACACAAAGCTGGGCTTCATTCGTGGCTTTTTTTCTTCCAGCTGTGTGACCTTAGACTAAGCCTCTGTGAGCCTCAGCATTCCTCATCTAGGAAATAAAAGCAATATCTACTACAGAATTTTTTAAGGATTAAATAAGATACTACCTATAATTGCTTGGCATAGTGCAGCCTACATAATAGTGTTTGTTATTAAAAAAGTTATATGGGGCCTGGAACTATAATTTGATCAGAGGGAAGAAATATTTATAGGGTTATTTCATATAAGGAAATCATGTAAATATCCAAACAGTTCTTACAAGGTGGTTTGAAGAATGGATATAATTTCTGTGTAGGCAATGGGATCTTTCGGGTCATTTTCATGACTGGATGGGATTATTCACTTAGTGTTACAATACATTTCATAGCTCCCAAAACCAAGACAGAAAGAAAAGCAAAAGTGAACATTATACATGGTTAACTGAGTAATGTATATATTAAGGAGAGGTGAGACCAGATAGGTTTTTTTTTTTAGAGAAAACTTACTGTTTTCATTACCAGCAAGTAAGTGTGGTCTTGGGTTAATGTTATAGGTAAACTTAGTTTGATTCAGTGTAGTATAGTGTCAAAGCATTTTTCACAACCGCTATTCCAGTAGGAAAATGTGGGTATGATAAAGAAGTGCGGCTGGGATTGGTAAATGTGAGGAAAGCTAGTAAAAATGGTATGGTTTGAGTGGACATTTTTATAGACCAGCATATGTATAGAGATATGCTTTCTATCTGAGGATTTGAAAAATGGTCTACTTTGTCATCCAGTAATTTTGGTTGTGGGTCTCTTATTTTTGTTAAAACCCCTCAAATTCAGCAGTTTGCACTGGGTGTCCCCCTTGGCAAATATAACGCATTGCCGTAATTCAAGTCGTATTCAGTCAACTCTGTGGTTTCAGGGAGCCCATACATTTCAAATTTATTTCCAAGGTCACGAAGCCATCCCCTATGGCAAGTGCAAACCGCCTTTGATGTGGTGGGCACAACATCTGTGCAGACAGACACACTTAACTCATGCAGCGCTTTGATTTCACATTTTGGTTGAGAGGTAAGGTTTTTGAACTCAAATACGTTTAATGTTAAGTCACATCAAACAATTAGGCAAATGGGCCTTGGAAGTGGAGATGGCACTCTGGCTACAAAGTCCGTCCTGGGACACCTGACAAGGAGAAAGAAGGACTCCTGGCCTGTTGTTACCACCATCATCTTGGGTTATGTGCTGGCAGTAACTCAGAATCAGCTCCTGAAACACATGTTTAACACTGAACTTCAGAGCTCCCAATCTGTTTCTCCTCTTGGTTTCCGAGTTCAGTGAGTGGCGCCAGCGTCCACTCAGGTGGCAGTGCCAGAGCTCTGGTGTCATTCTTAAATCATTTCTCTCCTTCATTTCCGTCTCCATCTCCATCTCCATCTCCATTGGAGCCCCAAGACTGGTTAAATCTTTTTTTTTTTTTTTTTTTTTTTTTTTTTTTTGTGGTATGCAGGCCTGTCACTGCTGTGGCCTCTCCCGTTGCGGAGCACAGGCTCTGGACGCGCAGGTTCAGCGGCCATGGCTCACAGGCCCAGCTGCTCCACGGCATGTGGGATCCTCCCCGACCGGGGCACGAACCCGTGTCCCCTGCATCGGCAGGTGGACCCTCAACCACTGCGCCACCAGGGAAGCCCAAGACTGGTTAATCTTAAAGTTGCTCACATCTGTCTAGCACTGCTTTGTTCTCATCTCTTGCTTGGATAATCACTACAAGTCTCCTGATTTCCTTCCTGACTTATAAGCTACCTCACTCTTATCCTTTTCTGTTCTGTAGCCATGATGAAATCTTTAAACTACTCCCTTTCTTAAAGAGTTTTTATGAGTTTCTGCTGCCTCCTGGATAAGTAAGGTCCAAATTCTTTTATCTGACCTTTAAGATTCTTCTCAGATCTCAGAGAGTCTCCTAGGTGGGGGTCCCCAACCCCTGGGCCAAGGACTGGTACTGGTCCATGGCCTGTTAGGAACCAGGCCACACAGCAGGAGGTGAGCGGCGGGTAAGCGAGCGAAGCTTCATCTGTATTTACAGCCGCTCCCCACTGCTCCCCATCGCTCGCATTCCCGCCTGCACCATCTCCCCCCACCATCCATGGAAAAATTGTCTTCCACGAAACTGGTCCCTTGTGCCAAAAAGGTTGGGGACCACTGTCCTAGTATATCCCTTACCACCTTGCATCCTGGGTCTATGCTGTTCCTTTTGGATAGAACATACTCTTCAGCTTTCTGTCTTGGCTAAAACCCATTCCTGTTTTGGGGCTCAGCTAGGATATAATTTCCTCTGCAAATTATAACTTCCTACCCTGACTGGCACCCCAGACTCCAAGCCAGGACTGAGTTAGTGAGTCTGCCCCTGCACCTTGCACTCAATTTCTGCACAGGACTTCTTAGGTGTTTCCTAATGCCTGTTCCCTGGTCCACATCACCTGCTGACTGTAAACTCCTCCAAGCAGGGAATTGTTCCAGGACCCAGCAGAGTAGTACATATTCAGTTTTCAGAAAAATATCTGTTAAGTAAATGATTTTAACTCTTCCGCTCTGTCTCCCTACAACTAAACTCCAGACCTTGATATAGGTTTACCTATACATCTGCATCTGTGTTGGGCATAGGAAAGCTTCCTTTATAAAAATGCCACTGGCAAGTTAGGTTATTTTGATTGAATGAAATATTATTAAAAGATATTGGAGCATGAAGTTCCTTCTCTAGTCTGCAGGTAGTGGAAGTGGAGCAGCCCTGATATATAGCTTCTTACAGGGAATAAGCAGGTGGAGGAAGTGCTGGGAAAGCAGACCCAGTGGAAAGGATGCTTTATGCACACATTCCTTTCCTCTTCCCAGTTTACAGAGCTTTTCTGAACTGTGGTATTTCTCTGGGTGATAAGGGAATTCATTTGTCATGTATACTAGTAGTTTTCAAGTGCTGTCATTTATGAAAGCCTGGATAGGCACCAATGGGACTATAAAAGAGCATGGTTCCTGCCCCAAAAGATTTTGGAAGGTTGAAAAGATGAGATTTTAATAGAAGTGTCAATTAGAAAGAGTCAAAATGGCATTTATTAAATGGTTGTGACAATTGAGGTGGGAAATGCTGAATAGAAGAGATGCTACTTGGTAACAGGGCAAAAGAATTGTAAATTCCTCAATTACTGCTCCTCCATTGTCCCCCATAAAATGAGAGCAGTTTGGGCACTGGAAAAAGTGCGAACTTGGAGCCACGTGAATTTGTGACTTTGTCCCTTTTTGGAACAAAACTGGAGGACCTTTCCAGTGGGAAAGGCTGCTTGATCATGCTGATCCTAAATTTTCTTATTAAAAAATGGGTATAGGACATACTTTATTAGGTTATCATAATATAAGACCACATGTGAATTAAAATAGCTCATGTAAACGTCTCTAACATTATGATCATTTACTTAAATGTCAGGGTTCACGGTATACTGGAATTGCTAACTGCCTAAGAGTTAGAGGAAAAACTTAGAGGAAAGTCAAGTTTTAAAGTAAGATTCAAGTATCAGTTGTCCAGGATCCAGGAGGCAACACTGTGTGCAAAGAAGGTAAGCAGGATGGAGCCATCACATAAGGGGACTAGGAAGGCTATGTGCGGGCAACCAGGCATATGATGATTAGGGCAGACGCCAAGTCAGGCACTACCAAGCCTGGCCAGGAATCCAGGAAGAGAATGATCTTCTGTATTATGTATTGGGTTGGCCAAAATGTGTCTTCGGTTTTTAAGTAAAAATAAAAGACACAATTTTCAGTTTTACCGAGAACTTTATTGAACAACGTATTCACCCTTTTGTTCCACTGCCTTCTGCCATTTTTCAGGCATCTTCATAATTCCATCTTCCCAAAACTTTTTATCTTTTTGAGCAAAGAACTGTTCCAGGTGCCTTTTACAGTCTTCCAGGGAATTGGAATTTTTTCTATTAAGAGAATTTTGTAAAGACCTAAGTAAATGGAAATTTGAAGCTGCAATGTCTGGTGAATATGGTGGATGAGTCAGAACTTTCCAGCCAAGCTTTAACAGTTTTTGCCTGGTCATCAGAGAAACATGTGGTCTTGCGTTATCCTGATGGAAGATTATGTGTTTTCTGTTGACTTATTCGGGACGCTTTTCATCAAGTGCTGCTTTCTTTTGGTCTGACTGGGAGCAGTACTTGTTGGAATTAATCGTTTGGTTTTCCAGAAGGAGCTCATAATAGAGGACTCCCTTCCAATCCCACCGTATACACAACATCACTCTTCTTTGGATGAAAACCGGCCTTTGGTGTGGTTGGTGGTGGGTCATTTCACTTGCCTCACGATCTCTTCCATTCCACATTATTGGACAATATCCACTTTTCATCGCCAGTCACAATTTGTTTTAAAAATGGAATGTTTTCATTATGTTTCAGTAGAGAATCACATGTGGAAATACGGTCAAGAAGGTTTTTTTCACTTAACTTACGTGGAACCCAAACATCAAAGCAATGACCATAACCAAGCTGGTGCAAATGATTTTCAATGCTTGATTTGGATATTTTGAGTATGTCTGCTATCTCGTGCGTGGTGTAACTTTGATTGTTCTCAATGTCTTGATTTGATCACTATCAACTTCAGCTGGTCTGCCTGACCGTGGGGTAGAAATCTCCAGCACGAAACTCCGCAAACCACTTCTGACACGTTCGATCAGCCACAGCACCTTCTCCATACACTGCACAAGTCTTTTTTTGCGTTTCAGTTGTGTTTTTACCTTTCTTGAAATAATAAAGCATAATATGCCACAAATGTTGCTTTTCTTCTTCCATCTTCAATATTAAATGACTACACAAAAATTCAACAATTTTGATCTTTTTTTTTTAAATGCATGCTGATATGACAGCTGTCACATACAATCTAACAAAATTGTCTTGAATGAAGTTGAAGACATCTGAGTGCTACTAGGGCTAGCTTATGGAAAAAACCAAACGAACCATTTGGCCAACCCAATATTACTTACTATGTAGGCAGAATTCTAAGATAATCCTCCATTGACACATGCCCTTGTATAATTCCCACCTCTTGAGTTTGGGTGTGATTTGCAAATACGATGAGATTTCTTTTCTATAATTGTACTGTATGGCAAAAGGGATTTTTGCAGACATAATTAAGGTCAGCTGAGCAGTTGACTTTGAATTGATCAAAAGGGAGAATATCCTGGGTGGGTGCAACCTAACCAGGTATGCTCCCAAAAGCAGCAGCAGAATCCTGCTGGCCTTGAAGAAGTAGGGCGTCATCTTTTGAGATGAGCGAGCCACATGTCAAGAACCTGTGCATGGCCTCTAGGAACCTGAGCAGTCTCTGGCCAACAGCCAGCAAGAAAATGGGGACCTTGGTCATACAGCTACAAGGAAATGAATTCTGCTAACAACCAGTAAGCTTCAAAGAGAATCCTGACTCTCAGATTAAATCACAGCCCTGGGAAATACCTGGATTTCACCCTGGTGAGACCTTCCGGACCAGGCTAAACCTGTACCCAGACGCCTGACCCAAGCAATCTGTGAGATAGTAAGTTTGTGTTATTTTTAGCTACTAAGTTTGTTCTGCAGCAATAGAAAACTAACGTGCTTACTTTTCCTTGTCTATTCCACACAGAACTAACTGATAGATCCTTTTAGCTCCCGTAGCCTTCTGGTCACTCCTTAGATAGAGCACCAATCACCTTATTTTGTAATGTTGGGTTATGGCTCTGTTTTTCCGTGAGCTCTTTATGAGGATATATCTCTTTACAGAAGCTAAGAATAGTGGAAAAACTTCAATTCCTTAGGAATCAAGGAGACCTATACTCTATTCCTGGCTCCACCGATTAATTGTATGAATTTTGAACCTCTCCAAACATTGGATTTCATTTACAAAATGGCAATAACATCACTAGACCAGTGGTTCTCAAAGGAAAACAATTTTTGCAATCCCCAGGGGACATTTGGTAATGCCTGGAGACATTTTTGATTATCCCAACACAGAGTGGGGGATGCCACTGGCCATCTAGTATGTAGAGGCCATGGATGCTATTAAATGTCACATAATGCACAGGACAACCCCTGATTACAGAGGATTATCTGGCCCAAAGTGTCAACAGGGTTGAGGTTGAGAAATCCTTTATTACCCTAATAATATTATCATAAAGAATGTAAAATTGCTTGCACAGTATCTGTTTTCTGTGGGGAGGCTAAAATTCTCTTTTGAGAGGACTCTCTAAATTATTGGAAGTACTTTCATAAACTATACATGTGCTTTCACTTTCCCTACATGGTCCTAAATTTGTCTTCTTACCTCTTTCTCACTCTCCCAAATCATCACATGCATGAAGAGATGTTACAAATAGGAGTTTCTTGTGCAAAAAATAGCATGCAGCCAGAAAATAGTTTGAGAACCATTGGCTCTAAAACATAGTACTAAATAATCCTCTTTTCTCTTTCCGAGGTCTGTGATTTTGTCTGATCTTTAACACATACCTAGGAATATCATCAAATGCTCACTAAATGCCCAAATAGACGAATGCCCTTTTCTTAAAAAAATATTTTGAAATTTTAGCATTTTGCTCTTACTATGTTGTATTTTGAAAATTAAACCTATGGTAAAAATGGGGAGAGAATGAAATTGCAGTTGGAAACCAACTGTTACATTGAGCCATTTATTTAACATTTCTGAACCTCCTCTAAAGGAGATATTATAATAACATTTTTCTCATAAAATTGCAAGAATTAAAGGAAAGCTGGTAAACTGCTCCCATCTTTCAAGATTCAGCTCAAGTCTCAGAACCTTTGGGAGAACTTCAGTAGCTCCCACTGTGACCATACTGTTCTGCTAAAGGAATTCCATCCCCATGTCAATTATTGCACATATTTATAGCACATTTATTTCTTTGCACTTCTGTTTCCTCCACTTAAAGATGTATGGGTCATTTTTTAATTGAACTTGAAAACTTTGAGATAATTATAAATTCAAATGTTGTTGTAAGAAATAATACAGAAAGATCCCATGTGCCCTTTACCTTTTTTCTCAAAGGTAGTATCTTAGGATAGTACCAAATTACAACCATGATATTGAGGACAGCCAAGATACAGAATATTTCCACTACCACAAGGATCCCTCATGTTGCCTTTTTACAGCAATAACGACAGCACTTCCACCCTAGCCCCTTCTTCACTTCCTGGTGACCATGGTTCTGTTCTCCATTTCTATAATGTTGTCATTTCAAGAATGATGTATAAATGGAAGCATGAAGTATATAACCTTTTGGCACTGGGACTTTTTTTAACTCAGTACCATTTTCTGGAGAGTCGTCCAGGTTGCTGTGTGTATAACTGCTTTTTATTTTTTATTGCTGAGTAGTATGTCATGACATGAATGTCCTGGAGTTCATTTATTCACCTACAGAAGGACATCTGGGTTGTTTCCAGCTTTGGGCTATTGTGAATAGAATTGATGTAAACATTCATGTGCAGGATTTTGAGTTAACTGGAGTATAACTCAAGTATAACTTGAGTATAACTCTTCATTTCTGTGGGATAAATGCTCAAGACTATTGCTGGGTATTATGGTAGTTGCATGTTTATTATTTTAAGGAACTGCCAAACTATTTTTGAGAGTGGGTATAGCATGTTACATTCTTGCCAGCAATATATAAATGATCCATTTTCTCCTCATCCTTGCCAGCATTTGGTATTCTCACTGTTTTTTATTTTAACTATTCTGGTAAGTGTGTAGTGATATATCATTATTGTTTTAATTTTCTTTTCCCCAATGTGTCATGATGTTGAATGTCATTTCATGTGCTGTTTGTCATCTGTGTATTTTTTTAGTAAAATGTCTGTTCATGTCTTTTGCCCATTTTCTATTCAGATTATTTATTTAATGTTGAGCTTTGAGAGTTCTTTACATAGTTTAGATACTAGTCTTTTCTCAGACTTCAGCTTGTCTTTTCATCTTCTTCACAGTGTGTTTCAAATAGTAAAAGTTTTACATTTTGATGAAGTCTAATTTACCAATTTTTTCTTTCATGATTTGTGCTTTTTTTTTGGTCAAGTATAAGAACATTTTTCCTAGCCCTATATCCTGAAGATTTTCTCCTATATTTTAAAAAATGTTTTATAATTTTACACTTTACAGTTAAGTCTGTTATGCATTCTCAATCAGTTTACAAAGTGTGAGACTTAGTTTGAGGTTAAGTTTTTGCCTATGGATATTCAGCTGCTCCAACAAATGTCTTTTCATTTGTTGAAAATATTTTCTCTCATTCAGTTGCTTTTGCACCTTTGTCAGAAATCACTTGGGCATATTTGTGTGGGTCTATTTCTGGGTTCTGTGTTCTCTATACTAGGCATATTTGTGTGAGGTTATTTCTAACTTTTCTGTTTTATTGATCTGTGTGTCTAATCTTCTGACAATACCACAGAATCTTGATTATTGTAGCCATATGATAGGTCTTGACATTGGGTAGATTGTTTCACTTCACTTTATTCTTATTTTTCAAAAATGTTAACAATTCTAATTTATTTGCCTTTCCAAGTAAATTTTAGAATAATCTTGTCCATATCTACACAGTATCTTGCTGGGATATTAACAGGAATTGTGTCAAACCTGTGTATCTTTTAGGGAGAACTATATTTTTGGTACATTGAGTCTTCCAGTACAGGAATATAGTTGTATCTCCTATTATTTAGATCTTCCTTGGTTTATTTCATTAGCATATTATAGTTTTTAGCATATAAATCCTCTAAATGTTATGTTAGATTTACACCTGAGAATTTCATTTTTTGAGTGACTGTAAGTATTATTATTTTTTAATTTCAGTCTCCATGTCTTTGTTGCTAGTATATAGAAATAAAATTAATGTTTTTGTGTTTATCTTGTATCTTCCTATCTTGCTGAAATTACTTATTAGTTTATATGAGGTTTTTGGGGTAGATTTCTTGGAATTTTCTATGTAGACAATTATACAATCTGCAGGTAAGGGCAGGTTTACCTTTTCTGATTTCTATGCATTCTATTTCCTTTTCTTGTCTTATTGTATTGGCTAGAACTTAACAGCAGCATATTGAATAAAGGCAGTGAGAATAGACATCATTGCCTTGTTCTTTATCTTAGGGGGAAAGCATTCAGAATGTTACTATTAAATATGATGTTAACTGTAGGTTTTTTATAGATGCATTTTATCAAGTTGAGAAGATTTTTCCTCTACTTCTATGTTTCTGAGAGTTTTGTCATGATCTAATGTTGAATTTTATCAAATACTTTTTCTGCATCAATTGATATGACCATGTAATTTTTCCTCTTTAGCTGGTTAACAGGGTGGATGTCATTGACAGATTTTCAAATATCGAAATAGTCTTGTATCTTGGAATAAACTCCATTTGATTGTGGTGTATAAGTCTTTTTATATATTGCTGAATCTGCTTGCTAACATGTTTTTAAAGAATTTTTGCATCTATATTCATTAGGAATATTTTTACTATTTTTGACTGGTTTTGATATCAGGATAATATTAGCTTCATAAAATGAATTGGGAAGTATTCCCTCCTCTTCTGTTTTCTAGAAGCAATTTTGTTGAACTTGGTTAAATCTTTTTTAATGTTTGGAGTATTTTCCAGTGAAAACGTCTGGGCTTGGGGATTTCTTTTTTGGAGACTTTAAATTATGAATTTGATTTCCTTAGTAGTTACAGAGCTATTCAAAATATTTTATGTGAGTGTATTGTGGTAGTTTGTATTTTTCAAGGAATTGGTTCATTTTATATAAGTTGTCAAGTTTATGTGTTTAGAATTTATAGTATTTCCTCATTATCCTTTTGATGTCTGCAGATTCTGCAATTAGGACCTTTTTTTTTTTTTTCCATACTTGAGATTGCTAAATTTTGTTTTCTTTCTCTGTCATGACTCCCTGGCGGGGGGGATGGAAGTCCAAGCTCCCCACTTGGTTTCCATTGACACTTTGGCAGAGATCTAATGGGGATGAAATTCCTGGCCCTCTACTCTGCCGTCCTTCGTACTACCTTGGTGAGAGGGTTATTTGTGAGGCGTGGGGTGCCTTGTTACAGCCAGGTAAGGGTAGAAGTCTAGGTTTCCTGTATTGAACTTTGTTGCCGTGGGTGGAGGTGGGACCACTTTTATTTTTTTGCCCATGTTTGGCTGGAGTAGACTGGTTATTGTCTAACAATTTTCTGTTTTGTTAGGATGCCTTTTGACTAGACAGGGAAGGTTTTTGATGTTTTCATTTTTTTCTGAGCCTGCTGGTACTCCCAGATTGCTGGCTTCTTCAGTTTTAAGTCTGGGGTATATGAGGGAAAATGAAAACCCAAGTAACTCACCACTGTGTCCTTCCTTGTGTTCTGAGGTCCCTAGTTGGTCTGCTTTATTCTTCCTGTATTTCAGTCTTTTATGCTCGTTTTGTATATAAAGTCTAGGGCTTTTAACTGTGCTTAGTGGGAAATTGAGAAAAGTATATTAACTCCATCTTCCTGAAAATGGGCGTTAAATAGTACTTTTTATTACTTTTAACTGTCAGTACCTAGTGGGGAGGTATTTAATGAAGTTTAAAAGAGACAGTGGTAGATAAATTATTTTAAAACTGTAAAGCAGAAAATATTATTATTTTTCCATTATTTTTTGATATTAGAGAAATTATGAAAGCTTCTACTGGTTACTAATGATAGTGGGTTTTAAGATTGTTTTTGTTTGTTTCCTCATTTGATTTTATTGGAGTTAACTCTAGTGAAGTGGAATAGTCATGGTGGGACAGCACAAAAGGAAACAAATATCATTAACATAGATGAGCTGATGCCAGAAAGACTGATAACCATTTTAAATTGCCTGGTAAACAGGAAGTCCAGGAAAAATATGCTTAATGAACACTGTTCCTTTTGAATTAAGGCAAAATTATTGCTTTTGTATTAATCTAGATCTGCTCTCTATTTCATCAGTAAATCTTTCAGAGACTGAATTATTGTGAAGAAAGGATGTCACCGAGGGGTGGGCAGTCACGTGACCTGGGGGACGCTTTAATAGGTCAACATGTGACATAGCTGAGACAACTACTGAGAATTGCTATTCTGTTGAGAAAAGAAACACAGCAAGTTTGACTTTGTGGAATAATTAATACTTACCTGAATGGTTGTCTGTAAAGAAAATTTTGGTAAGTTGGATTCCATTTTTCCGTTTGGTTCCATTACATATTTAGAGATAAATCCTCAGCATGTATAGTAGTCACATCACAGTCTAAACCTTTGCTTGCCAAAGAGCCTTCCCTGAGCACACATGGCCCATACCTCTCGTATAACATTCATCCCGTGAAATCTGGAATAATACCTTGTTCTTATTTCAACTTAAATATTTTCTTTGAAAATCTGAGCATTAATTTCATGAAACCAGTTTTCTTTTTGTAGTGCTTTCTCTTGACAGAAGCACGTCCTTAAATTGAAGTATTTGAAGCGTCATAAAATGATTATATGCTGTCAAATATTTTGGTTCAGTATTAAGAGTCTCTTTTTTTTCTGCTTTTCTATATAGTTCACAGAACCACTCAAGGCAAACATCTTCCTTCAGTTCTTTCTTGCCTTTCATTGTCCATGTCTTCTTTCTACCTCCTACCTCCTTGGTGAGTTAGTGGGCTTTTATTTTTTTCTGGGAAATTCATAACTCTGTTTCTTTGGATATACTTCGCATTTCACCATTAACAAACGGACCTTCACGATAAGGAAAGTGTCACAGCTATATTGATTGTCACCCTTTCCTGAAGATGTACTCTTGGGTTCTCTTCTTAGCCTCAGTGAAACTAGCTACCTGGTCGTGATTCAGAGCATTGGGCAGTCATATAGATCAGCAGCATGAAGTAAGTGCAGCCACGTTCTGAAGTTAATACTTCAGCTCATGTGACTTATATTGACTAACAGGCCAATTACCATTATTCTCCTTGCCTAGCATTTTCTTTCACACCTTGTTCATCTAGCTTAAATGTTGCCTTCATGGGGAAGTCATTGCCTCTGTTAGGTCATTTTTCTTCTATGTGTTCATAGCATTTATTATTTCATTCATTCAATCAAAAATATTCATGGTGTACCTATTATATGATAGGAGTGATTCTAGCTTTGTATACTCCAGCACTCTGCCTGTCTCTTTGTGAATAATTATTCAGATTCATAGTCACCTAACATCTATTGAGCACCTACTGTTTGGCAGACTTTGTGCTATGTAGATTCCCTTGCATTGTGGGCATTTTTGCTTTTAGTTGCTTCTTTGTACAGATTGTGTAATTCTTAATAGACTTTGAACTCCTAGGGGGAAGAAACAGTGTTTTATACACTTATGGTGATGTTGATAGTGCCTGGTATGTAGTAGGTACTTGGAATGTATTTGACGGATGAATGAATGGATTAAAAAAATAAGCAGGGCTGACTTCGGGGGTGGAGAAAGGTATGTGTGTCATTGCATGTGAAAGGGTAAGGTTGTCTCTGCCTCTGGCATCTGTGACACGTCGATTCCGTCACAAGCAGATCCAGCCAAATTGACTGTCCTCGGGCATAGAGATGTTTTCCCTCAATCAGATTCTGTGCCATTTACTGTATACAACTTGCGGCCCAAGTATGCTCCCCTGATGAGCATGACATTTTATTTGCATGCACATAAGCAAGTCAGAGGGCTTAATTTGGAAGTGCAACCCCACTAAGAATGCATTTGTTTGTATTTATTTAGAAGCTTTGTTTGATGGGCACATGGGGGTGATCTATGACATGGAAGCTTGGAAAAACTGATGAAAGCTAGATCTCCTTTGAAGACTGCATTTTGAATGAAAACATGTAACCTTTAATCACCCTCTGACCTCTTTTTGTTCTTGTTCCAGAACATTCTCCCAGGCCTCTTCAGTTCTTTTGTCTTGATTTTTATGGACTGGTTATATAGGCCTTTGGTGTTTCAGGAAAGTTTTCTGGTGGTTAGGTAGAGTATGTTTGAAGGGAGTTTACTGATGGTTGGTGGGATATGTTTGAGGGGCGTTTGCAAGGGCTGACATGCTCAGATTACTAACAAGGAATAGCTGTCACACTCCTTCAGGTGAAATTTAGCTATTACCAATCCATCAAGGTAAATTTATGCTGCCTCAAAAACACTGGGCTGATTTTTTTTCTGATTTTCTAAAAAAATGTCATGAATGTGGCGGGTAGAAGGAGAGGTTCCGTTTTGCTTCGTTGCAAAGTTGCCTCCATCCAAGAGTGAGGCAGCTTGCTCTTAGTTTGTTAGGTTACAGGTATTTCCTTTGTTGGTGGAAGAGTTGAAAAATAAAATGAAAAGAACAAGAAGAAGTCAATTTCTGTTTCTCACATCCAGCAACATTGCATGGTATCTTTATTTAATGGATGAGTATATACCTCACAGACTTCTTATGTGGAGAGATTTGACATGGGTAATGAAATAGGAAACCCAAAGCAAACACCGAGGGAAGGAAACGGTTAGTTTAGCGCAGTCCCAAACGCCACCCAACTATTGCCTTCATTTCAGGCAGTCAACAGAGAAGGTGGCCTCTTTCTCCTTCAGGATATCTGTTCATTTTATAATTAACCAGGAAGAAGAAAATTTTTCTGAAGCTTTTTTGATTGAGGGCTTGTAATTTAAATGGAAGCTACTGCTTTCAGGATTAAGCACCTTGCAAAGAAATGTCTCACAGGTTTTAGTTTTATAAAATTTGTGATGACTTATACTTACACAAAAGATTAACCCTGTTGGTTTGTGCTGTTTCCTTTTTAATGCCAACTTCATCACACACAGAAACACCTGAATTTAACTGCAATGTAGGGGGTAAAAACAGATATAAATTCACATATACCCAAGGACCCTTGAAAATGTTTTTCTTGTTTTATACCTATGAAAAGTGATTTATAACCAAACCAAGGAAAACCTCAAGTTACCAGTGCAGTGAGATTTATTATTATTACCCAGAGTCAAGTAGGTTGGAAAGATTATATTTTATTCCAAGATTCATCCAAATCACACTGGTTTGGAAATCACCTTAAACTTTAATTTTTTTTTCCATTTAAACCAGCACTTTGTATTCACTCTTATCTGCAGAAGTTAAGGTAATTTCAATAGTGCTTTTGTTTTGTAATTTTATAGCTTACTTCAGTGTTGTGAGATTGGCTTACAGAACTTGCTGTGCAATGCTTCCACAGTTTTCTGACTTTCCCCACATTGCTATTGAGATGTGTATATTTTACATTCAGTGTACGTCCCTCAGGAAATATGAATGAAGTTGGTTAATTGCATTTACTATTTAGAAGACAATAATTATTATATACGTTTATATAGTACTCTAGTTTACAAGGCATTTTCACATAATTATATCATTTGATCCTTAAAATAGTCCTTTGATGTTAGCAAGGAGGATATTATTATCTTTATATTAGAGAGGAATCGGGTTCAGAGGGGTTAAATGGCTTGTCTGAGGTCACATGATTAGTAAGAGGAAGAACTAGGATTAGAGAGTGTGAAGTCAGAGTCCACAGCTGCCCAATTACCACAGTGCTCCTCCACTCTGCTTTGGACCAGAACCCAAGGAATAAGGTGATTTTCTCTAAAAAGGGTTCTTATTGCATGGTGCCAAAGACAAAGTATATACTCTTGAAACTGCCTCAAAAATACTTACAAAGCAGTAGAACAGCAACTATGAATAGGGTCCTTAAAATTTTCAGGGTGCACCTTTAGGGAGTATTCATGAGGGAGAGCTTACTGTAGAAGACAGGTTTGGAGATTACTGCTTGAGCATATTGTGTTTGAGTCCTCTGAGGAGCAGACACCAAGACAGATAGGGTTAGACGTATAAGAATTTGTTAGGGAAATGCCTGGGCGGGCAGAAGTGCAGGCAGCGAGCTGGAGGAGGTGGGGAGAGCCTTCAGATCATGATGGAGGTGTGATGCCTGGGAAGGAGAGAAGGAAGGTGCATTGATGGGTAGATAGGAAGAGTCTCAGACTGCAGCCCAGTTGTAAGGAAGTTTGCATTCAGGCTGACTGGGAGGCCTCAAGCCAGAATCTCCCATAGAGGGGTCCTCTATCTCCCAGGATAGGGTCTGTGTTTGCAACCCTGCTGGGCTCAGCCACTGGCTGGGAGTGGCCTGCGGGAAGCCCCAGCATGAATGTAGTGAGGGATTCAGAGCACAGCAGCTGCAACCAGTCAGCCAATTAGATTCCCCACGGCAGGAGGTCTGAGGGTGCACATTCACAGTCACCATGGATTTGTACAACATTCATTTCCCACTTCTTCAAGAGGAAGGAGTAAGCAAAAATAACAGCAAATATTCTTGGCAAAATGCAGGCACATTACGAGTAAAATTAGATGCTCCATTATCACCATTAACAAACTGGCCTCTTAATATAAGGGAAGGTTAGAAGAATTCTGGAAGACTTAGATTTTGGTTTTTCAAAGGTTCTATTTGTAATCCTTCTTGACAACCAAAGTGCATGCTCTGTGAAGGCAAGAATGGTGAGCTATTTTTTTTTTTTTTTTTTTTTTTTGGCTAACGCAGGCACAGTGCCTGATCTGTAGTAAATGCTCAGTCAATTATTGTTGAACGAATGGATAATTACAATTGAAGGGAAGGGGCATATTGTCATTTCTGAATGTTTTTCACTTCTACAGTATTTGAATGACATCTGAAAGTGTTTCTTTATTAAGCTTGTTAACAATGTTGATAAGCTAAATTCCTGGAGTGGAGGTGGCTTTGGTCTAAGAAATCATTAAGGTCAGCCTTCTCTGATTTGACCTTGGATTTGAGGACTTGTGTAGCTGACTTGACCTGGTATAGCCCCTCCCTCTGCACACTAGTCTGCAGATGGCCACGTGTATTTGTCTAAAATGGCTTGCACTTTCTCAGCATCCTTGTTTAGGCAGAGGCACTAGGGATGGCAAAGAGGAGATGAAAACTCTGGATACATAGGTGAGGCCATTCCACATTTGCAACATCAGTAGTAATTCAGTACTTAAAAATAATTTGTTCATGAGTTTCAGGTTATGTCAAGGTTTATTTGTGTGGCATCCCAGTGCATGTTTCTGTCAATAAGACTCCTGATTCCCCAGGCCCTTTGGACACCTTTGATTCTTCCTTTCTCTCGTATCCAACTAGTCAAGGAGTACAGCCAGTTCTTTTCTCATTTATCTGTTAAGAGCTTTCCTTCTGTTTTAGGAAACATTAATTAAGTGCCCTGACTACTATGAATAACCCTGATGGGTTTCCTTACCTCAGAGGGCTTTCATCCACGTGTACAGATGGTTCTCCTTATCCTTGGGTTCTGCATCCCCAGATTCAACTGATCTTTTTTTTTTTTGCTTGTAATTAAAAAAAAATTTTTTTTTATTGGGGTATAGTTGTTTTACAATGTTGTGTTAGTTTCTACTGTACAGCAAAGTGGAGTTTCCTGTGCTATACAGCAGGTTCTCATTAGTTATCTATTTTATACATATTAGTGTATATATGTCAATCCCAATCTCCCAATTCATCTTTTTTTTTTTTTTTTTTTTTTTGCGGTACGCGGGCCTCTCACTGTTGTGGCTTCTCCCGTTGCGGAGCACGGGCTCTGGACGTGCAGGCTCAGCGGCCATGGCTCACGGGCCCAGCCGCTCCGCGGCATGTGGGATCTTCCCAGACCGGGGCACGAACCCGTGTCCCCTCCATCGGCAGGCGGACTCTCAAGCACTGCGCCACCAGGGAAGCCCCCAATTCATCTTTGATCAAAAATATTTGGAAAAAAATTTCAGAAAGTTTCAAAAAGCAAAACTTGAATTTGCTGTGCATGGGCAACTATTTACATAGCATTTATATTGTATTTACAGCTATTTACTTAACATTTACATTATATTAGGTATTATCAGTAATCTAGAGCTAATATAGAGTATACAGGAGGACACATGTAAGTTATATGCAGATACTATGCCATTTTATATGAGGGACTTGCGTATATTTGGATTTTGGTATCCTGGAGCCAATGCCCTGTGCATACTGAGGGATAACTGTACATAAGTGTCACGTGTACTTGGACTTCAGTCTCAGATCTGCCTCGAGCTGGCAGTTGACTTTAATGCAGATCATTTACCCTTTTTCAGCTTCAATCATCTCATTCATAAAATGAGGATAATAATTGAAGTGGACTTGAAGTGAGATAATACACAGAACGCAGCTACTATAGCACCTACAGATGATGGTTTCTTCCTGCAGCCAGGAAACCCAAGAAGAATCCCTGACACCACTGTCTGGTTAATCTTCTAAAAGGATCATTTCACCTGTCTCTTTAAGTCAACTCTGTTGCCTTTTTTGCAAACATCTCCTAAGGTGTGAGGTCAAGGAACCACAGAACAAATTTCAAGTTTATCAGACTGCCATTCAGTGTCCTCTACAAGCTGCTCTTTTCCTAACTTGTTAATGATATCCTCTATTATTTTCTTAGAGAAAATCTCCTGTTCCAGTTGAGAAATAAGTTTGCTCATTTTCCCTTTTATGCCACATGTGGGCACACCTCTGTACCTTAGTCACACCTCTGTAGAGCTGAAGTTCCCTTTTCTTCAAACATCCCAACCCACAGCCCACAGTGATCCTAATTCCATTGCTTGGCATGTGATCCAAGGGACTGACCTCTCTGGGCCTCCGTTTCATTATCTGCAAAATAATGGTGAATAATCATCACATCCTAACATTGTAGAGATTAAATGAGATAAGATATGTGAAGCACATGGGCAGTGCCAGGCATATAGCAGGGACTTACTAAATATTAACCACTGTTATTGTACCTGCTTTGTTTCTGAACTCCTCTTCACTTACTGTCTAGGCATCTGTGGCCTCAAACCAAACTCTGATGGGCCACCCAATATGTACATATATATTTTCTCTATTTAATTTTACTGAAAGTACAACTTTTTAACTTGAGTCCTAAGTGATGTTAAAATTAAGTCTGCTATCTGTTTGGGAATTAGCATAGCTTGCAAAACATCTTGGTTCATCTTTTTAGAAAAATTCTCAGTCTTCTTAAATGAATTTCCCATGTTTGAGGACAGAGATAATGTTTTTTGTTGGTGTCAAAGACAGAGCTTTTTGTTTTAACGGTATAGTTTACATAGAGTAAAATTTACCCGTTTTAGCATGCAATTTTGTGAGTTTGGGCAGCTGTATGTCATGTAATCACCATCGCATCAAGGAATAGAATGCTTCCATCATCTCCCTCCCCACCAAATTTCTTTGTCATCCTTTCTAGTGAACCCCTCCTGACACCCAGCCTCTGACAACACTGATCTGTTCTCTGTTCTATAGTCTTGCCTTTTCCAGAATGTCATATAAATACAATCATAAAGCACATAGCCTTTTGAGACTGGCTTCTTTCACTTAGCATAATGCATTTGAGGTTCAGCTATGTTGTTGCATGTATCACTAGTTTGTTCCTTTTGTTTGGTGAGTAGTATTCCATTGTGTGGGTATAGCACAGTTTGTTTACCCACTTACCAGTTGAAGAGTATTTGGGTTGTTTCTAGGTTTTGGAAATTATGAGTAAAGCTGCTTATAAGCATTTATGTACAGGTCTGTGTCTGATCATAAGATTTAATTTCACTTGTATAAATAACTAGTATTTATACTAGTTGTATTTTGGGCTCATATGCTACGTGTATGTTTAACTGTATAAGGAACTGTTTTCTCGAGGGGCTGAACCATTTTCCCTCCCATCAGTAGGATATCAGAGTTTAGTTGCTCCACGTCTTCACCAGCACTTTTTATGAAGAGAGTACTTTTCACATAATAAGCACTGAATGTATTAAAAGAAATTTTAATCTATGTTGCTTACAGGTGATTCCAGTGCTCTTGCTATGACCACTATCTCAACAACCTCTCTTCTGAGTTAACTAACTCCTGAGTATGACTCAATTTCTTTCTGGAAGCCAGAGCACCTTTTCATTAAAAACACAATATTGGGTTTGGCAGTTGAAGAGACCACATAGGTTTTATGCTTCATTAGAATAAAACTCAAAAACCAAACACAATAGGCAGGGGGATGAGGATTAATAATCTTCCATTTCTGGAGAGTAAAAGAATCCTCTATACTAGTTCAGTTGAAATGGGATCCTGCTCTAGCTCACGGTCAGTCCCTGCCCCCAGGCAACCACACATTCTCTGGTTGCCTGATTGGACCATTCACAGTATTTCCTGTGAGCAGATTCTTTCTGAGGCCAAGTAACTGCAGTTGGAGGGGGGAGGTGGGCAGAGGGAAGTAATGAAGCACTAACTAGGTGCTAACAAAGGCTACAGCTAAGAGGAAGGGAGTGTGGAAATGTGATAATGAAGAACTTCTAATTATGTTTCAGGGGAAACAGAATCTTTAAGAAGCCCTACATTGAAAAGGTCATTAAAAGAAACAGAGGTTCATGTATATGAGAGTTAACACCAGTCTGCTGGAGTGGGTCGGAAAGGCAAGTGAGGGAAGGCTCTGGTGATTTACCTGTATTCATAGTCATGAGTGAAACACAAAGGAATTCATGGAAACCAGCAACCACTTCATTTAGAAGGGGTGATTGCTTGGCCCAAGACATAGGCAGAAAATTAAAAACAAAGCAAAACTAAACACAAACACAAACAAAACCATATTTCTGTAAACTTCTTGAGCAATCTTGAACAATTTTCACCAGGTTTTTCTTGTGCCAATCATTCCTCTGTGAAAAGAGATGGGAAGTATTTACTGATTGCTTTATTCTAAAAGCAAAAGAAGCTTAAGAAAAGAAAGATTTAACACTATAACCATGGTAAATAGAACTAGAATGGAAGAGGTCGAATGGTGTAGCAGATAGAACTTCTGAATGGGCATTAGAGAACCCGAGCCCAAGCCCTGAGTTTGCTGCCAACCAGCACTGTGATCTTGGGAGACACTTATTAATCTTCTTGCATCTCTGTTTCCTTGTCAATAAAATCAAGGTATAAGATCCTTTCTAGCTTCAAGACCCCATCATTCTAAATAGTAAACAAAATGCAAATGATTGCCTTTCTTTTTGGAAATATTTTTCTACGGTTTTTGGCCAGAGACTTAGGAGGTAGTCCTAGCTCCCATCGTTTACGGTGTTGGGAATCCACTTACAAGAATTGTCCCTTTAAATTGTCTTAAAATTCCGATGCATGTTTCATGGACATTCGGAGTTGTGAATCTTGTAAGTATTTCCTAAAGAAGTTTCAGGTCTCTATTGTTGTCTGTGGGCAGATCAGCCGACAAACACCACAAAGCAACCATCCTGAGACTTAACTGGAATGCTATGCTAAGACTATTTTCCATTTTCATTACAACTGCCGTAAGAATAGAGGTACATCACAGCAATTTTAGCTTTTCCTATTCCTTATTGCCTCATATGTTCTGTGAATTACAGGGGTGTGTGTTATTTCCCATATGCTCTGATTTGATTTACTGCTCCTTCCAGTTGGGTTTTTACTAACCTATGAACGAGGAGGGTGTAACAAGAAACTGAAACTCATGATGTGGGAAAGGTCAAAACAGTACTGAATCTGGGATAAAGAAGGAGTGTCAGAAAGCATCGATGACAGAGTTGCATTAATTGCCACTGCTCTCTGAGCCTTCTCTTCCCCTGTGTTTGGATAAAAGCTGCAGAGGCAAGAGTATGGGGATCAGGATCCCAAGAGCAGTGGCTGAATCTCCCTCATTGAGCCTTCGTGATGGGACTTGGATGACACAGTGGGGAGTCTCCCCATTGTTAGGAAAAGTGCCTTAATGCAGAGGGTCAGAGTCTGTCATATTGACATCACAGCCAGAGGTGTATCAAGATGGAAAGGGAGACAGAGAGTTAATTCATTCCCATTTAGGGAGTGCTTTAGGCTTAATGACCACATCATGATGTATATATTCACTGAGTTGCAGACATCAAATACATTTTTGCTTACAACACTTTAGATGCCATTTTGTTATAGATAAACTGATCAAATCAATAGTTAATTAAGTGATATATCCTTTTACTGAACGACATTGGCAAAACCAAATGAGTCAGATTACATAAGAATGTTACAAATTTTCTTTTTCACCTTGAGGCATTTATTTTTAGGTACAGTAATAGACAAATTATTATAATAAAAGTATTGATTGGGATTATAGCAGGATGCAGTACTAGCCACAGGCTAGGCATTTATGAAATACTTATTAAATAGAACGTTTTCTAATACTATCCACCACCTTTCAAAAGATCTTGTACATTTTGTCTTTTCTGATCTATTAGCAATGTAGTGGAAAGAATCCTGGTCTCATAGCTATTACCTGGTTGATGATTTGGATTAGTCATTTTAACTTATTCAGAACTTATTTTTATCATTTACAACAAGAGTCAATGAACTGTGGCTCCCAGGCCAGATCCAGCCTGCCACCTGTTTTGTAAATAAAGTTTTACTGGAACACAGCTGATCTCATTCATTTACATAACACTTGTGTCTGCTTTCACCTACAATGGCCAAGGTGAGTAGTTGTGACAGAGACGATAGGGCAAAGCCAAAAGTATTTACTCTCTGGCTTTTTATGGAAAAAGTTTGCTGATCCCTGATCTACAATGCGAGAGAGATGGGTCAGTAGCTTTAACCTGTTTTAAATTTGTGAGACCCATTTTTCACTCTAATATATAAAATAGGCAAACCAAAGTTTTTGTGGTTGAGGAAGTGGTTAGGGTTGAAGGGATCCACCCAATCTGGCTCTCCCTGCCTCCTAAGTTATTGCCAAAGACCCCCAGGGGTCCAGTGTAAAAAACCCTCTGAAGAAGTCATCTCCAAGGTATTTTACAGCTTTGGAACTATACATATAGTTTCTTATTTTTTCAGCATATGTGGAAAAGTAGACCTCAGTGATAGATTTACCTCTTGTTTCTGATCTTCCATTCTAAGGCGGTGGCAAGGCTTCATTTGTCTTCAAGTCAATTTCAGTTGGTAGGACTGTGGGGATTCAGCAGGTCTTAAAGTTTCCATGTTTCTTAGAAAACTTTGGTATACTGATAAAAGAGAAACTAAAGCTACACTTCAAAAACAGACCCCAAGGGTAGAATCTATCAAAGTGCAATGTCTCAACTGCGACATGCAAGTTTTCCTTTCAAAGCATGGACCAATGGGTAAATTGTTTATTTGCATATACTGTAAGCCAGCTTTTCTGATGATGGAGGCAGCAAAGGAATTGGATGTGGTCTAACAGTATAATGAAGTCCAATTCAGTTAGTGTTTATGGAGTGCCCACAGGGTGTGGGCTATTGTATTTAACAAGATAAAAACCTCTGTGATGCTCATTTTTTCATTAGTGCATTTCTAAGGCCTATTTTGCCTTTCCAGATAACCTGGAAACATTCAGTTCTTTGGAGAAAGTCCCCAGTGAAAGATATATCCTTATCCCTTGACTTTTTAGTGTGTGAAGGAACGGAAATGGTAGTGAGGTAGGATGGGGTAGAGGAAAGGAATTCATAGCTGTGGACTATCTGATTACATGTCTTGTGCTGTACTGTCGTAAAAATTTTCTCTTTTCTTTCTCACAACTATTTAGAGAGTGGGAATTAAATGATGTAAATGTGAAAACAGCAACTTCCCAAAGTCACGCAACAAATAAGTAATAGAACAAGGATTCTGTGTCTGGATGCTTAAATGTATCCAATTGTAGTATCCATTAGCTCTGGTTTAAATACTTAAAACACATGTATGCATGTAAATATCCATATGATTAAATATATCAACAACCACATTAAAGTTGGAATTGTCATTCTCAGCGCATGAGACAGTGTTAACTTTGCATCCTTAAGTTGTCTGTATGACTTGGGAAATGATCTCAGTCTTCAGTCCAAATAGATAATAGGGGGTCGTCTCAGTGAGAGATCAAGGAGAATATATCCTTCTCAAGACCAGGAATGGGCAACATTTTCTGTAAAAGGAACAGACAGTAGGTCTTTTATGCTTTGTGGGCTACATGGTCTCTGTTGCCTGTTCATTTCTGCTGTTGTAGCACCATAGTAGCCGTGGCCAAATCTGAACTAATGAACATGGCTGTGTTCAAATAACACTTTATTTGTGGACAGAATTTCATATAATTTTCAGATCATCACATTCTTTAGATTTCTGTTAACCATTTAAAAATGTAAAAAATGTTATTAGCTCACAGGCTTTACCGAAACAGAGGGCAGGTTGGATTTGGCCTGTGGGCCTCGTTTGTCAACCCCTGCTTTAGACTAGTGCTGCACAATCACTGAGTAAAAATCAATGAGACATCTTGTTGAAAATGGTTTTTCAGGCTTCATTCACCTCTAAAGGTTCTGATTTAGTAAGTCTGGGTTGAGGTCCGTTATATGTATTTTTTGAAAATCCTATACAGGCATACCTCAGAGACATTGTGGGTTTGGTTCCAGATCACTGCAATAAAGCGAATCACACAAAGTTTTTGATTTCCCGGTGCATGTGAAAGTTATGTCTACACTATACTGTAGTCTATTAAGTGTGCATATATTTTAAAATGTACATACCTTAATTAAGAAACACTTTATTGCTAAAAAATGCTAACCATCATCTAAGCCTTCGGTGAGCAGTAGTAGTAACATTAAAGGGCACTGAACACAGATCACTGTAACAAATATAATGAAAAAGTTTGAAATATTGCTCGAATTACCAAACTGTGACACAGAGACATGAAGTGAGCAAATGCTGTTGGAAAAATGCTAGAACTGCTCGACGCAGGGTTACCAAAACCTTCAATTTGTAGAAAACACAGTATCTGTGAAGCACAGTAAAGTAAAATGCAATAGAATGACGTATGCCTGTAGTTGAGTTTTTGGCAATGTAAGTCAAGTTTCCAATGGAGATAAGAAGCACAGTAAAATTAGAACAACTCACAGAGTTTTATTTGTGGGAGCACTAAATTGTAGAAAAATGTGGGTGGGGTGTAGGTGAGCCTTAAGGAATAATGCAGGAACCCAGGACTAGCAGCAGAAGATCTGCTGTCACTAGGCCTGAAAGGGTAAGGGGAGAAAAGGGGCACTAGAATCCAGAAGGAGGGAGTTGGTGGAGAAATCCCCCTGGAGTTCTGTGGTGTTGAGAGAACCATCCCTCTGAAGCAAGTTTGTAGGAAGGGAGCCGGGGTAATAATACACTGACTTTACTCTTTCCCTCTCTTAATCTTCTGGCAGGAGCCCCATTGATCAAACCCAATCAGAAACCAGGGAGCACTGAAGCCCTATTGAAGTGGTCCATACTGGTTAGCCTCCTGACTGGAGAAAAATGAAGAGTAAATCGGAAGGGACAAACAAAAGATACCTTGAAGAGTGGTACAGGCATAAGAACTTTGGCCCTCATCTCTCCTCTTATTCCGCAATGATACTTTTAATCCTAACTCCTTGTTACTGCCCAGGGCCCCAGGTAGTCATGGCAGACAATAGCTGACTCTACCAACCCCCTTGACTGCCTGCCAAACGTCTGGAGGGACAGTTTTGTCACATGCGCTGATGAATGAGGGTTCAGGGGTATTTGGGGTATCTCTTAGTCCACAAAAGGTGTAAAATTGATCCACACAAGAAGTTGGTTGAACGGTTGGGGTCTGGGACCACAGATCCAAATGTCAGCAGCAAGTCTTAGTCTCTGATTTCCCTTCTGTTGATATACTTGGGAGAAGAGAGGCAAAACTTGTAAATCCTGGGCAGAGGGGAGAGGAGTGGGAGAACAAAGTGGGAGAACAAAGGAGGCTCTGCCGGGGGCGAGGTGGGGGGGTGTCTCCTGAACCTGAGGTTAAGACTCACTTTCATCCTAGGTGTAGAGGGTTATAACAAGTACCCACTGATTAAAAGAGTAAATCAGGGCTTCCCTGGTGGCGCAGTGGTTGAGAGTCCGCCTGCCGATGCGGGGGACGCAGGTTCGTGCCCCGGTCTGGGAAGATCCCACATGCCGCGGAGCAGCTGGGCCCGTGAGCCATGGCCGCTGAGCCTGCGCCTCCGGAGCCTGTGCTCTGCAACAGGAGAGGCCACAACAGTGAGAGGCCCGCGTACCGCAAAAAAAAAAAGAGTAAATCATTTCTTGTGTAAACAACAAGTGGATGAGACTGGAAAAAAATTAATCTAATGGTCAGGGAGGGGAAATGTCAAATATTAATATATGCTGTAATATGTATATTATAATATATATTGATATATTGAAACCTCAGATATTACCAGAGGGGCTGGAAGGTAGGGGAGACCAGTGATTTGGAGCAGAGACACTTGATATAGGATCATGATGACTGGGAAAGCCTTCTGGATTTGGTTATTAAAAGTTTGATAGTGACCATCAGTGTAGTACAATTTCAATGGACTCGAAGGAAAAAAGCTAGGCTTACACGGTTTAAAGAGAGATGGGAGGAAATGCAGGCTCCTGGGCCCACAGACCTAGGAGCGCTTTCATTGGATTGCACGCACCAGAATCCTGAGCAAAGTCCACCTGACAGGATGGCCCAGGAGAGGAGAGGGCAGTTTAGTTTACAATTTAAGAAGGGTAATGAGAGTTTTAGAAAACTTTCGAGTTTCTAGAATTTAAACTTAGTGGTTGCCAGCCCTGAAGGATATAATTCCTGTAAAATATGTCCATTGAAAAGTATTGCTCCAACTTACTTGTCAAGACCTCTCAATTTCCAAGATGATTCCATAGCTGAAAAGTACTTTGCATGCTAGGAGGTGCTGAGTGTAAACGTCATCTGAAGGTACAAGGGACTTTTCTACCAGTGGTTTTATCCATGTTCGGTAGACTTTATAGCAAAATCCTATTTCTTAATTCTTTTATGTTCCCTATAGCTGCCTGTATATAGTGGGACTGTCCAATCTAGTTTAGACAAAGAAGAAACAGACATAAATATAAGCTAAAGGCTGAAAGCTAGATCTCTTGAGTTGATTTTGGTTCTTAAGGGTTGTGGAGCTCAAAGGCAAGAGCAAAGAGAACATTTCTTTGAGAAGGCGCCACTGTGGTCTACGATATTTTACAGATCCATTTGGCTTTTGCTTTTTGCATAATAACCGTCCATTTATTTTCCCATTTGTCTAAATTTACACATTCATATGGTTTACTTTATACATAAGAAGACACCACTCCCCCTTACCCCCCATCAGTATGAAGCAATGAAGAAAATCTGTTTGCCAAATGAAGAATTTAAGAGATTTTCAAAAGGGGCATTAATGAATTGGTAGTAGCTCTGGAAAAAAAAAAAAAGAATGGCAATTTTCAAATTAGTAAGTTTCCTCTTTGCTCTTCTCCAGAAGATTTTAAATGGATTGTCCTAACCTCAAGCCAGAAAATCCACTTTTCTCTTTAATATCCTGATTATCTAATAAGTCCTTGCTTCATTACTTATTCTGCTGTTCTATCCTTACATTTTCGGACAGAGCCACTTCCATAGGAATGTCAGGATAGAACTCCAATATTTCAAAGGAGCTCACACATAAGGTGTGGAAAACCTGTTCTGCAAAGATAGAGCTCTTCTCCTATTACCCTTTTCATTGACACTTAAGCAGAGCTTGAGAAATTATTAGACATTTTTCACTTGGAGATTCTTAGATAATAAGATAAAATATATAGCTGGAATTGGCAGTGACGAGACAAAATAAAGAAGTAACTAACTGATCAATCACCAGAGTAGCTAATTGCCCTAAAATAAGTTTCCATTTTCTTTGATGAATTCTCTCTGGCTCTGGATATCTGATTAATTACAGTGTGTAAGTCGAAACTAGCTCCTCAGAGGTGAGAAGCCACTAGAAATGCTCGTATAAAATGTTCAATGAATTCTTTTCCCTAAATCATGAATTGCTGCTTAATCACAGGTTACTTTTATTCAGCAGTATAGAAAGGAATGATAATAATCCTTTGGAAATTGCTGAGACTGCTTATTTTAGAATATATGTATAAAATAAAATATCCTTCCTAAAGACATCTTTGAAACCAAAGATCTCAACTCTGTTGCTTGATTTAGTTTTTTTTTTTAGTAAAAAGTTTTTTTATTTTATACTGGTGCATAGTTGATTAACAGTGTTGCGTTAGTTTCAGGTGTATGGCTAAGGGATTCAGTTATACATATACATGTATCTATTCTTTTTCAAATCCTTTTCCCATTTAGGTTATCACAGAATATTGAGCAGAGTGCCCTGTGCTGTACAGTAGGTCCTTATTGGTTATCTATTTTAAATATAGTAATGTGTAATTTAGTTTTAAGAATAACCCCTTCCTCAATCCCCAGTGTTCTGCTTGGTTACCAGTTTTTGTTTTTGTTTTGGTTACTTTTCATGTCTATAATCTGTATCTTCCTCAAACTATTGTGTCACTTTCTTCTAGTTTGTTCTGTAAGTTACTATTAAAATATCAAACTTTTCTAAATATGACTATAAGATTTGATCACCTCATAACTATAATTGTCTCCCAAATTGAGGATTGGGGGTGAGGGCAGCAGAGGTGGGAGTTGTGGGAAAAAGAATTAAAAAAAAAATTTAAAGAAGATCACATTTACGATTGCACCCAAACATTAAATGACCTTATTTTATTATTTTTTTTATCAAAGCATAGTTGATTTACAATGCTGTATTAGTTTCTGGTGTACAGCAATGTGATTCAGTTATACACACACACACACACACACACATGCACACACACACATATACTCTTGGGAAAAAGAAATTTAAATGGTTCTCTTCTCTCTTTAGTTTTTGTTATTTAAAAAAAAGCTTGTATTTTAGGAGTAGTAGATGAAATGGAAAAGGGAGCAGGAGGTGTGGAAGGAACTTTGAGGCACTTCTCTTCTTCACAGAAGAGCATTTCAAAGAATAATTTCAAACACACACACAAACAAAACAAAAAACATAGAATGATGTTCTGATTTCCTATTTCTGTTCTTCCCATGTTCTTTGTTGTACTTTGCCCCTCCACAAATGCTTTCCAAAACTCACCTTTAAATCCTCAGGATGTAGAATGACATGCCTACAAGACGAGACAGAAGCCATTAGTGAGGACAGGCCAAGAGTGGTGAGTTCCAGAGCCGACCCCCCTCTAGAGGAAGCAACAGTGATTTGGGAGGAATGTGAGCCTGGTGTTCCCAGATCTCTGTGTTTTCCAAGAAAATCTGGAAATCTGGATTTTTTATGTGAAATTTCTTGAGTTTTGAATGCTGGAGACTAATTCAATGAAAGGAAAAACATTGCATGGGCCAATGGCACACATGTGCAGGCCAGATTGAGTCTTCAGGCCACCACTTTGCAACCTCTGACAAACATAGTATTATAGGCTTTGGTTAGATCTCTGCTCTCGGGACTTCATTGCCACCAAGAAGGAGAAATTGCTGTTCATATGCTTTGATTTTAGTATGAAAACAGAATGAAACTGACAAACTCAGAAGTACATTTATTTGCATGAGAGATCAAACTCTTGTTCATTGTCTTAGTGAGGAGAGAAATGAGGAATTATATATCTATTTAGTTTTTTTTTTCTCCCAGAAGCTATTTTTAAAAAGTCTTCATTAGCTCACAGAAATACTTTCTAATTTCACAGAGACCTACAATTTATACATTTTTAGTTTTATATCAAGGAACTAGGATCAGTCAAATACACTTTCATCTTTTTTAACATATATATTTAAGTAAGTCGTCAATCTTTAATTATACACTTTTAAATTTGCACATTGTAAAAGTCCTGGCTAATGTCATCATTAAACAGAGCTAGACTCTTTTGTGTGTGTGTGTAAAATTTATACTTGTTTTGGTTCATAAGACAGCCAGCCAGAGTGATTAAGAGTACCAGCTTTTGGGTGAAAACGATTTGAGTAAACAGTGGTTAAGAGGGTAACTTTGGAGTGAGAAAAACTTGAGTTTGAATCCCACTTTTTTCACAGCATGTCCTTGATTAAGGAGCCTAACATCTTTAAGCTTCTGTACTTACCATTCACAGGGTTAGCAGTGTGACTTGAGTGCTTCGTAGCTACTGGATAGACAGAGACTTGGTGAGCGGTTAGGATGAAGGCTTTGTTTCAGGAGCAACTAACAATGTGGGGCTGGTAGGTGGAACCAGATAGTGGAAGATCTTGAATACCTGTGAGAAGTTTGTCGTCTAGGGTCCAATTTTAGAGTCCAAGTTGGAATCTAAGTTTGTAGATGAGGGTGAAGGATAAAAGCATTTGAGTAGGGGGCAACCTTGAGAGAGAGGGTGCTTT
Source organism: Pseudorca crassidens (assembly GCF_039906515.1). Classification (NCBI taxonomy): domain Eukaryota; kingdom Metazoa; phylum Chordata; class Mammalia; order Artiodactyla; family Delphinidae; genus Pseudorca; species Pseudorca crassidens. The sequence continues at coordinate 22,657,455 of NC_090312.1, forward strand.
AAGCAGAGTGACTTAGCAGCAGTGTCTGGGACCGATCAGACTTGTGGTAATCCATAGGAAAGATGCTATCCGTCTGGATTAGATCATGATTGTGGAAACAGAAAAGGAGAAATGGGTTTAAAAGATATTACTAGATGTGACTTTCATATGAATAGACTCGATATGACATTCTTGTGTTTTTGGAAAAGCTACACTGCAGCAAATATAAGAATTTCAGGGTTATTTTAAAGGTAATTTATGGTTGGTGAAAGAGAAAGGAGAGCTAAGGCCTGAGGACTGAATAATGTCTGAGGTTAGGAATCAAGATGAGAAAATATACTAGAGGAAATGGAGAAGAAATAAGGAGTTTGAAGAAGAAACAGAGTATTCTAATGATAATAGTTATTTTTGTTTAAAGATTTCAAGGTGCTCTTATATCCCTTATATTTTTAATGTTCTTGACATGATAATCCATCTCTCACTTACCTTCTAGGAATACAGCAGCTTTCCTCTCCTTGTGTGCATATGCCAGTTTTATATGCCATAGGAGCTGTCTCTCCTAAGAGGTTTTCATCACTTGGCTTCATATTATATGCCTGTCTTTGAGTTGATGTGGGGTTATATAGAGGGACGGGATCAAGAAAAGTCACAATCTGATGTAAAATATGATACTTCATTTCCTTGTCCATTTTGTTTGTATCTAATATCAGCAAGGAGTCACAGCCTATTTCATTTTTCTCCTTAATGAGTTGTATGATTTTTTTTTTCCTTAGTTAGTTGTATGAGTTTCATTTTGTTAAAAATATGGCTGTCAGCTCTTGCAGAGCTGGGGCCTTCTTCTGTTGTTGCTTCTACCCAGTAAAATTTTATATTATGCCTTTTGATCTTGTCTCATGAAATATGAAATTGAGCTGTGAATAGGTTTTTGCTAAATTTTAAATGGTACTTTTAATTTATTTTCCAAACTGAAGCATGTCCTTATCACTCACTCTATTATGTCTTGTCATACTTAGTACAAACTATAATAAGAGATGAGGTAAAAATTTGAAAATGATTGATTAGTGTTTTCTGGATGTTTAAATTTTTATTTAACATTAATTAATTAACATATTTGTTAATTTACTCTTGTCTCTGTCCATTTTAAATATGGCTAGATTAGGCCACAGTTTTCTCGGGCTTTTTTTCACATTAGCTTGACATCACTCATCTGATAGTTTGAGAAACGAGTCTTTACAGCACTCCCTTCCCTTCTTTATCTATTTAGCTCTAATTTTATGTTTTTCCCATTTTCATGTATTTGTTTCATTTTCAAATATCTCATTTTAAAAAAATTGTTATATTTTTATTTTTTTTTTCTATTTTTAGTTTTTTAAGGAACCTCCATACTGTTCTCCATAGTGGCTGTATCAATTTACATTCCCACCAACAGCGCAAGAGGGTTCCCTTTTCTCCACACCCTCTCCAGCATTTATTGTTTGTAGAATTTTTGATGATGGCCATTGTGACTGGTGTGAGGTGATACCTCATTGTAGTTTTTTTTTTTTTTTTTTTTGCGGTCTCACTGTTGTGGCCTCTCCGTTGCGGAGCATAGGCTCCGGACGCGCAGGCTTAGCGGCCATGGCTCACGGGCCCAGCTGCTCCGCGGCATGTGGGATCTTCCTGGACCCGGGCATGAACCCGTGTCCCCTGCATCGGCAGGCGGACTCTCAACCACTGCGCCACCAGGGAAGCCCCCTCATTGTAGTTTTGATTTGCATTTCTCTAATGATTAGTGATGTTGAGCATCCTTTCATGTGTTTGTTGGAAATCTGTATATCTTCTTTGGAGAAATGTCTATTTAGGTCTTCTGCCCATTTTTGGATTGGGTTGTTTGTTTTTTTGATATTGAGCTGCATGAGCTGCTTGTATATCCCACTACTGAGCATATACCCTGAGAAAACCATAACGCAAAAAGAGTCATGTACCACAATATTCATTGCAGCACTATTTACAATAGCCAGGACATGGAAGCAACCTGTGTCCATCGACGGATGAATGGATAAAGAAGATGTGGCACATACATACAATGGAATATTACTCAGCCATAAAAAGAAACGAAATTGAGTTATTTGTAGTGAGGTGGATGGACCTAGAATCTGTTATACAGAGTGAAGTAAGTCAGAAAGAGAAAAACAAATACCGTATCTAACACATATATATGGAATCTAAAAAAAAAAATAGTTCTGAAGAACCTAGGAGCAGGACAGGAATAAAGACTCAGATGTAGAGAATGGACTTAAGGACACAGGGAGGGGGAAAGGTAAGCTGGGATGAAGTAACAGAGTGGCATGGACATATATACTACCAAACGTAAAATAGATAGCTAGTGGGAACCAGCTGCATAGCACAGGGAGATCAGCTCGGTGCTTTGTGACCACCTAGAAGGGTGGGATAGGGAGGGTGGGATAGGGAGACGCTAGAGGGAGGGGATATGGGGATATATGTATATGTATGGCTGATTCACTTTGTTAGACAGCAGAAGCTAACACAACAATGTAAAGCAAGTATACTCCGATAAAGATGTTAAAAAAAATTGTTTGGTACCATTTTGATTTCCTTTTTGGTGTCTTGAGGCTTGCTTTCCTTTCCTTCTTCCCTTTGATGTGACTGAATTTAGTTAAGGTCCTGGAGGATGGAGACTGTTTGTGGCCCCAAAGCTCAAGTTTGCACAAGTGGACAATAAATGGATTCAGCACACAAATATTCAGGATTGTTTTGAGTGTGAAGCACCAAGTTAGATGCTGGGATACAAATTCAAATAAGATGTTGCTCGGGGTCTCTGCAAACCTAAACTCCAGTAGAGAGATGGGCAAGTAAATCAGCAGTTGTATAAGGGATGGCAAGAGCTCTTCTAGAGAGCTGCAGAGGTTGGGAGTTAGGGAAGGCTTCTTGGAGGAGGCCGCCCTTTTTGAATTTTGAAGGATAAGTAGGTGTAATTAGAAATGATACAACCTGATCTTAGGTTGTATTAGTGGATGAAGAGATGAAGGGAGGAGGATAAGAGAAATATTAGGAAGATAGGCTCTGTAAGATTTATGATTGTTGGGTGACGGAGAAAGAGGAGGTGAAGGATGCCTCTGAAATTTCTACCTTGGACTACTGGGCGAGAGGTGGTACCTGTTTGGCAAATAAAGATTAATGGAAAAGGAATAAGTTTAGAAAAAAAGAGAGGTGATGATTCCAGGAATGGTCATTGCTCCTTTATCTCTACTCCTTCATAGTCATTCTTCTTCCTACTGGCAGAGTATTTAACTAGAAGGGATACAGCCTTGAACTCTGATAAAAACATGTGGCCACCTAGTGATACATTCCTTCCTCTTGAGCCTTACACGTTGGGGGAAGGAAGCCAGGCTTGGGAGGGGGAGCATGGGGATGAGGGACCCAGATCTCCTCCAAGGAAGGACTTGCTGCCTCAGTCCTCAGTCATCTGGAATGACTGAGCATGATGCGGATACAAAAATCGAGGCATTCTGCACCACGGGAGGTACTCTCGTGGAAAAATTCTTGCTCTAGCGTGCTCTGCTAGGTTGACCAAGGCTTTGTGGGATCTATCATGCAATTTGATTTCCTCCTCTGCCCCATCCTGTTTTCTTCTTTTTCCCTTCCTAAGTGTGATTTCTAAGAAAAATCTTAGAAACTCCTTCTTAGTGTATGCTTTTGGAGAAGCCAACGTGTAACACGTTTCCCTGGAGAGTTTTCAGAACTCTCAGCATTTCTGGGATTGCTCAAGCTCTCTTTCCCCCTGGAGTTCTAGAAGGAGAAGGGGGTCAGGGAATGTATCCTAGAATATAGTGGAGTAAGGAGTTGCAATTATGTCCCAATTGTTACTGGCCTGATAGGATGAGGTGAGGTTGCCTTAGCTTGGGAAGAAATGAATCTGAGAAAACAAGTGAGCAGTGAATTTTATGATTGGGTTAAAGGTACTTCCGATCTCCAAGAGGGCTTTAGTTTAAAACCAACAGATTGCAGCAGTTGTCCTAAATGGGAACTTCCTTCAAATAAAGAATATCAAAGAAACCATGGGAAAGTTTGAAGCAAGTTTAGTTGCTGTGAACTGGAATACTTTAATCTCTTATTAAATGAATGCAGAGTGATGATAATATAATGATACCTTGCGTTTAGATTATGTATTTATTTTCCCCAAGACGTTCCTAAAGCACTATAATGCAGTCTTTTTTCCCTTTACTTCTGACTTTTCCTCAAGTGGGGGAAGGAAGAATAGAGGTAATTGAATCTTTAATAGCTAATGTCCCATTTTTTGATTCAACTTCTTCCTTAATTCACTTGTATTAGAGCTATGAAATACTAATAGAAATGATTTTCCTTCCTGTCCCTTTGACAGTCTAGGGAAGGCTGTCAGAATAAGGAATGAGATGGTTTGTATGAATAGAGCAATGCGGGGTTGTATGAATAAGGAATCTGCCTACTGAATAATCTACAAACAGAAAAATCTGTGCCGTGATTGTCAGACATTGATACCGAGTCCTAAAGTCTTATCGTAATCATTAAGAAGCTATCATTATTGATCTTTGTGTATCTTAGCAGTGTGCTCAGCAGGTATTCTGCTAACATTTTATATATACTAATTTATTCCTTATGATATTTCTGGGTGGTATTTTTTCCCTTATTTCAGAGAGTGAAAAACTCAGACTGTGTTTGAGTGGTTGAGTAAGAGGTCCAAGTTCTCAGCTGGTAAGAGACAGTGCTGGGATTTGAGTCCAGGGGATGTTTCATTCCAGAGATGGACCTTCTAACTACATTGCTTACTGCCTCCCTAACGTGGAACTCCCTGATCTGCAACTGCTATACTGACTCTACAGTTGGAACGATGGAGTGTGTGTGTGTGTGTGCGCACACGTGCGTGTGTGTATGTGTGGCAGGTTGGGGGTTGGAGGGGAGTCTACTGAAATAGCCCCTGAGAGTACAGCCTGCTGAATATGCTTAAAATAAAACAGCTTCACCAGCAGAACCCCAGGCTTCTACTGAATATTCCATGTTCCCAAACTCCCCCTTCATGGAAATCTTTGGCTTTTCCAGTGCAACTCAGGGAAGAAGATTTGACATCTTCAAGGATGCAATCAAAAAATAAAGGAATAACAAACAATAAACATTGCACAACTATGCTAATTCATGCCCCAAAGGGAAGGCAACAGGAAAAACCTAGAGTTTGCCAAATGGATAAACAACTGAACTGTTAGAGACAGAATTAAGACTTCAAGATGATAAAAGACTTGTTATAAACAATGGGAATTGGAAAAAAGAAAGTTGTACTCAGCCAAATCTCTCAGATATGTGTAAGCAACTAACTCCCACTGATAGATGGATGCATCGGTTTCTTCATTTTAATGAAGACTATTTGACTTTGCATGTTCGCATGGCTCTCTGTATTAAAGTCCTTTTCTGGTTGGTACTGATGAAGCAACTCATAAAAGAGTCAAATGCTTACACTGCAAGCAGGGCAAGAAGTGGGCTCAAAATGGAAAGCGCATGGCTCGGTTTGTCTTGGGTTCAATACTTCCTCCCCTCATCCCTCATGGGAGGGAGGGAAGCATGAGTAGAATGGCTGACCCTATTTTTGGATTCCTGCTGGGCCATTGTTATTACATGTTTGTTCAATATTGTTATCCTAGGAGCAATCTTCCCTAAATTGCTACCTTCTACATCTGATATTATTTAGAACAATGTACAATTAGCCACATTTCTGCATGAAGAACTTTTCTTCAAAGCAAACATGATAAACTTTGGTAGCATGGTACCCCTACAAATAATGCTTGATTGAGGCTGCTTAATTTAGTAATTTATTTATCAGCTTAAATGATCCCAGTCATCTTTGCATATGTCAACATCCATTTGTTTTGTGAATATATTGGGGTCAAAATCAGCTTCTCATTCATAGGAATATTTATCTGTACCCACAGATGCATCTGAGTGTGCAGTTGATATCGCCTCATGCTAATCCATAAAGAAAAATGTTCTCTCTAATTAAATTGCTTTTATATTCTTACTGGGAGATATGTTAATTTGTATTGTTCTGATGTAATTACTTTTGTTTATTTTTGTCTCTCCAACCAGATTTTGAACACTTAAGGGTAGAGAACAAAATTTCTATTTTTTTATAACCTTGTCTCTTTTCCCTATCCCAGTCATCAGTAAATGCTTTTAAAATTTTGCACCCTGCAGAAATAGGTGCTAAATAAATGTTTGTTAGGTGACTTGGTAGATTTGTATATTCAGACAAGTAGGTAAATAGCCTTAGAGGTATAGCCTAGTTCCTAGTAGGTTGAGTTTTAGAAACCAATAAAAGTGAACCTTTGAAGGATTTTGGTGGCCAAGCAAGGTTCCTCTGGTGTTCCCCAGGATTGATGACTGTTTCTAGCAGAGGTGTAGTCATCAGAGGAATCAAGTTTAGCAGCATGAGTGGAGGAGGTGGGACCTACACTGGTGAGTCCATAGAATAGGTGTTCTCCCAAGACTCTTTCTCCTAAGCATCTGATGGTTTTACTTCTGACATTTCAATTATGCATTTTTCAGTTATGCATTGCAGCCTCCGTTGGCTTTTCATCACTATCTTTTCTACTGTCACATTCTCATATTACTTTAAATCTGTGGAAAGGGCGCCATTTTTGTAGAGTGTGCCTTGGTGAGAAAGCGTTTTCCTCCAGCCCCGTCTCAGAGGTCTCCCTATGGTTTTGTCTTTCCCCTGGAATTATGAAAAGTGCACTCTGAAGGTGAAGTTGTATAGTTTAGAATGCATAGGCCACACATCTTCCATTCCTTGTTAGAGTAACCCACGCCATCCCCCCACCCCCTTCCCATTCTAAGTGACTTCTGGTCAGGTCCATTTTTTCCCCAATATTTTATTTTTTCAAATATTTATTTATTTAATTAATTTATTTTTGGCTGCGTTGGGTCTTAGTTGCGAGACGCAGGATCTTCATTGAACCATGCGGGATCTTTCATTGTGGTGCGTGGGCTCTTCGTTGTGGTGTGCAGGCTTCTCTCTAGTTGTGGCCTGCAGGCTCCAGGGCGCATGGGCTCAGTAGTTGTGGCATGCGGGCTTAGTTTCCCGACCAGGGATCGAACCTGTGTCCCCTGAATTGGAAGGGCCAGGGTGGGCAGGTCCATTTGAAACTAGTAGAGAAAAAAAAATCATGGGTGCAGCCAGCCTTTGCTGATTGATTATTTCATACTTGTGAAACAATTTTCTATACCAATTATGTCTTTGCAGATGACAGAAGCCATTTAGTCTAATGACCATAATAATTAATTTTCATCATGAAACAGATTGGTTAATGATGCTGAAGCCTAGATTTCATTATGGAACTAAAACATAAAACTTGCCCACACTCCCGGAACATAATTTTCAAGTTTGTAAAATCAGGGAGTAAATGCAATCATTACTTTTCTGATAAAATCAACTGAGGCAAAGTTAGGGTGAAAGTGTGAAGGGCTATACCAGAGTTTTTTGTTTTTTGCGTCAGCTGCGATTCTCCAAAAGGAGCTCCTGGGCAGCAGCATCAGCATTAGTTGGGAACTTGTTAGAAATGCAAATTCGTGGACCTCACCCTAGAGCTGCTGAGCCAGAAACTCTGCAAGTGGGGACCCAACCATCTGCATTTCCACCAGGTGGTCCTGATACGGCTCAAGTTGGAGACCTACTGGTTTAGAGAACAAAGGAAAGATTTCAACACTGGCTTTCTTGTATTTTTAGAGTCTCTTACTTAAGGTATTGGGGGCTATAGGCCTTTCCATATTTGGAAGGACCTCCACCAAAAAACCCAAAAGCAATATTTGTTATGCTAGAGTGAATTGTCTACCATTTGGGATGTTAGACAGACAAGCCAGAATTCTGGCAGAGATTCGTAATTTGGGTTCAAGGGACTCCCCTAAGCACCAAGACATCCAATAGGTAGAATTCAATAGATCTATGATCCCAGTAACAGTGTAGGCAATTGTTAGTGTATTTATTCACTTTTTGAACAAATACCAATATTTATAGAGCAGCATTTTGTGTCAAGACCTGTTCTAGATGCTGGGGTTTTAGCAGTGACTGGAAAGACAAAATCTTTGCTAACCTTCTAGAGTGGAGAGGCAAGCAGAAGCAGACAAAAACACAAGTCTATATCAGCATGTGAGATTTCGTGCTGCGAAGATAAATGAAAGGTGATAAGGGGATAGAGGATGAGTGGGACGTGAGGGGCTGCTGGTTTATATAGTTGATCAAGGAAGTTCTCTAAGATGAGCAGGCATGTCAACAGTGTAGGAGAAAGGCAAACAGATATTTGGGGAAAGAGATTTCAGGCAGAGTAAACAGAAAATGGCATGCAATTGGTGTGTTTAAAGGAAAATAAGAGATTTGGCTAAACTCATAAAGCTAATGATGAAGCCTAAGTATGCTTGGCTCGTTCCACTGCGCTGTACTCTCTCTTACTGATGTCTCTGGAGGATTGTTATCTGAAAAGACCTGTGTCCATATACGCTTGATGACAAGACTTGTGGTTTATGTGATGGCAAAGCTACTATATTATACCCCAGGCTGGGCCTTTTGTTTGAACTGATTGGCTGAGGTTGTTCTTTTGGGTGTACGACTGACTCGGTCACTTAAATGAAAGTCATGTTTATATAACTCTTGATGCTCTTCGGAGAGAGAAGAGGAAAGAAACAGAGCTTCCCTGTCATCCATGGTGACATAATTTTTTAAACTGCCATTGATTGAGCACTTGCTATGTTCCAACACCTAGCTAAGTAAATGACCCAGATTTTCTTCTTTTAAAACTCATTTTTGTTTTTGGTAGTGATCGGAATATACTAGTCTGTGAGCTCCACAAGGGCAGCAGTTTTATCTCTTTTCACCCTTGAATTTTCCTGGAGCAATGCTTGGTCACAGTAGATACACAATAAATATTTGTCCAGTGAAGGAATGGAGTAATTTTTGTAAATCATACAGCTAACAAGTGACAAAACTGGTATTTGAATCCAGTCTGTGTGATTGCAAAGCTTTAACTACTGTCCTGCACCATGAGTTAACCTGGATGGAATGAGGGGAAAAGATGGAATATGAAGGTTGAACATAAGAGCAGTGTGGAAGAAGCAACTCATCTGAAGCTATTAATAAAGAAAGCAGAAGTAGCAGGTCTTCTCTCCTCATGGCTGAACTTGTCTTAGACTTTCTGGGGCTAAACAGAAAACTGTAACAATGCCAATTCTCTGCCCTCTAAAAGAGCAGACTGGCAGGACTAACTCTCATGGAATAATTAGTCAGCAATACAATAAATTAAGTGGGATGGCATCTCATTTCATCCTGTCTACTCTAGAGCTTGCCGTCTTTGGAATCGCAAGCATGAAACCTGAAAATAACAAATTTCCATGTTGGAAACTGAAATTATATCAATATGAGAATGACCCTCGTGCTAGTTTTAATTAGTTTCATTTAATCCAAATTGCCACCATTTCTAATTTGCTGAAGCATGCTCTTCAGATACAGTGCTGGATGGATGTGTGGAGAGGTCTCTCCCCTCCCTCCTTTCCCTCTCTTTTTCTTTCCCTTACCTACCCTCCTCTTTTCTTTTTTTCCCTTTCCTTCTCTTTCCCTCTCCCCCATCCTTCTTTCTCTCTTACTTTTAAAATTTATTTTTCTATTTCCAAGTTTGTGATTGTAACCTTATAACATTGATGTGGATAACACAGACGTAATTGTACCCACTTAACACGTGAGAAAAACTAAGTCATTGCACACATTATGTAATTTGTGAATTTTGTGGTGAGGATGGAAAGAAACCCATATTTCATAACTTCAGATACCTTGTGCTTTTTGATAAAAGTCCCAAAGTAAAGTCTCAGGTTCGACCATGGGTATCGATTTACAGTGTATGATGAATAATGATGCATTTATTAAAGTGAAAGTGAAAGAAAATGAAGGCTAGCTTGGAAGTCCTAGGGTTTTAGGAGCCTTTCATAAAGATAGGATTATATTAAAAAACATATTTTTGTGGGATTAGATGAACCATGCATCGAGGGTGCCTATCTTTAGGTATCATTTCCTGCCTACTCTTGAGTAAGAATCATTAGGTTGGTTCATTGTTTTGTTTTGTTTCGTTTGTTTGTTTTTGCCAGTAGGTGATACTAGCAATGTTTATAGTGTTTGTGAACCTGTCTTGATAGGAGGAAAAAAGGCATGCTTGGGTTTTTTGGGGGTTAAGTAAACTCTTCAGACTCTGTGGTCAAGCAGGAGCCTTCAGCTAGAAGCGTTTCCTTGGGTTCTGTGGTCTGCCTGCCAAGAACACAATCTCTAAATGGTTAAACGTTACTGTTTAAAGAGTTTTGGTTTTACAAAAGAAGAAGGAAAAAAAGGAGGGCACTCTTGTAATATTTTTTTTTCCAGAGCAATTAGATTACCAAACACTTCTGATAATATGATAGAGCCAGCACCAACTCATTTTCTGGGGAACATGCTTTTAGATCAGAAGATAACTTTTCTCAAAAGACGTTCTGGTAATGAAGCTGTGTTTGGGTGAAGAGCAGCAAAACAAGTTCATGGCTTGTCATGTCATTGTCCTGATCCTTACAAGGCTAAGATTTCTATAAGCAGGTAAGTCTTGTTGGAGACAATGTCCCAGTATAGCTTGGGGAGAAACAAACAAGCAAACAGACCTGTCAGATAGCTGAGATACTTGAAGTGGACCATAGAAGGTGCAGAAGGGTTATGTTTCCAACGTGTTTTAATATGAAGCATCTGAGTTGTAAGAGAACTTCGTTGATTTACAGGCAGGTGGTTGCAACACTAACTCTAATTAAATGATACCATTAATATGAAGGGGAGTGAACATGACCACCATCTCCGGTTTCCCTCATCGCCTTCCACAAAGCAGAATGAGAAATGAGACATGACCACAGTCTCACCGTTGCCTAGTTTGGAGGCAGGGTTAGGCAAAGTGGTGAAATTCTGAGCTGAGGACTTCACTGCAGACCCCAATTCTTGCATCCCAAGGGGCTGAGTTGGAAAGGAGCCCTTGGCCGTGAAGACTGTCACTCAAGCTGCTGGAGTTTTCATTAGTTACTCTTTAAACCCCACCATGTTATGTCTTTTTCTTCTTCATGCATTAATAGAGTTAAGGATTATTTGCTGAGTGCTAAAATTTTTAGTTTTGGTCCAAACTGGAATAATACTCCTTTTTCGGTATCCTTCTGCTGGTGGGTGGGCAGGCAGGGGGCATCCTTATTTGCCTATCTGGCAGCACTATTGTGAGTTATATTTATCGACTGGAAACTTGGCAAGGCTAATATTTTTTCTTGATAACAAGACATTACCCTCAATTTTTTACGTACAAGACTCCACAGCAACCAGGTGGAACATACATCATTAGCTCACTGAATAATGAATATATTTTAAACCAGGACTTAAAGCTGTTCATTTATAGTATATTAAACCCCTCCAAAAAAGTTTAATGTAAGCCAGCTTTCTGCAGTAGAATTAACTACATCAAAATGAGACTTTTTAAATTTGGGGGTTTTTTTGGTCAGCTTTATTGAAACTCATTCTACTTTCCAAGAACTAAAAATTAGCATCCTGTCTTGACTGTTTGGAATTACTTACTGTCATCTGTTTCAGACGTTAAAGGATGTGATTTAATATCAGCAATAAGGCCCTTCTTCTTCATTTGGCAGGTGTTAATTATTTAAACACTACTCATTTTAATTTGTTTCCATCACTCTTTTGAGTGATTTGCTTTACAGGTTTCATTATGTGCATTTCTTGAAAAATAAAATCAAAAGGAAGGCGAGCTGTAGCCTTGAACGGCACCGTGCAATCTTGATAGGTGGGGTGAGGCAAGGCTGTATTTCCTGTATTATGATCTCCATGATCTCTGCTGGTGGAATGTAGTATACAATACATCATCTTTATCTTCTTTATAATAAACAGTTGCTCTAGGCACAAAGCCTCAGGTTCCTGCATGCTAATGACCCTGGCTGACTGGAGAAAGCCTTTGCATTTCCTGATCTGTTAATTAGGAACGAGCCACAGACAACCAGAGTGATTGAAAATATAGGAGGGACATTTCTCCCCATGTAATCACTCCTTTCCTGCATTTTGGGTATCATCCTCCTTGTCAATTCCTGCTGCTTTGTTCCCTCCAGCTAAACTGGCTGCTCCTCCATGATGACTTATGTTGTAGAAAGCCGTGTGCTTGTGTTTCCCCCAGTAAGGTGCTTGTCAGAGCTTCCTCTGCTCAGATGGCATGGCCCTGTGTGTGCTCGTATGGAAAATCATCTCTGCACGGGGCAGAAATGCTGGTGTCAGTTAAGTCAGGTACTAGTCTAAGTGCTTGATAGAAAACTTTTTCAGGAGACTAACATCTAAATTTGAAAAGCAGAGGGATAAGGAGAAAGAGAAAACGCTTTCACAAGCCCTCTGGGAAAGGAGAAGCTGACAACCCAAGGTTTTTTTCACTTGTACACAGCGAAGTAATTTCATCTCAGTGTGAAATGGAAAAGGTGGGTGTTTGTTTAGATTGAGCTCATTCGGTAATGATTTTAACACTCACTGGAATCTCTTAGCCAAAAAGTATTCCAGGGACAGAGTCTGTAATGAACACTTATCCTCCCAATTAAAGTTTCAGTCCCAATGAAAATGTTACCTGATGCTCTCCGCTTATTTTCAGTTTTTCAGTCTTTGCTCTGTTTTTACCTTCGTGATTGGTGGCCTCATTCATCATTTTCCCAGTGAAAATTTTTCTTCCTTTGGCAGCCAGGAACAAAACCAAACAGGGTGATCTTCTTGCTTTAAAAATCAGGTTCATCAAACTCACTGACACTTCAGATTTGAAGTCTAGAAGGTCGGATTAATTTCTGGATGAAATAGCTTCATTTTCTTGACTGAATGGAAGAGAAAGTCATATGTCTTTGTAAATAAAATGTTAATAAACAAAAGCCTTAAATGTTTCAGACATGACTCAGTTATCTAAGTTAACTGTTATTCCGGGAGCTGTTTTCCAAATCTCTGAGATCGCTTTAATTTCGGTGATAGAGGGATACCTGTGGTTGAAGTGGTGGCAAAAGTATGTAATGTGAAGTGCACTTTGTAATGAAAAGCACGATAGCCTCTCTTGTCATTCTTCTCCATGTGTCCACAGAGCCTGTGAAGACAATGTGTGTGGCTTCACTGGAAATCATCACAAGATTTGGGAGGGGGATGGAAGCCCATGTAGATGAGGAACAGGATGAGAGCTAAGGTCTTTGAAAACATTTCAACGATTATTCTTTCGCTTATTCATTTATTCAACAAACGTTAACTGAAGGCATATTCTGTGCTACGGCGGGAGTGGGGATGGGATACGTGCTTAAATGAGAGAGGTCACAACCCAGTGGGTCAGACAGACCTGTGAACAAAGAAGATTAATTGGCGTGTCACATGAACCATATACGCAGTGTTCCAGATGAGCCGAGAAAAGAGAGATGCTCATATTCTGGGGAGTTTGGGAAGGCTTTCCAGGGCAGGTAGTATTTGAGTTGGGTATTGAGATATGAGTAGGCATTCATCGTGTAGAAATGGTGATAGGTTGGGGAGACTGGTGGTGGAGGGCATTCCAGGTGGAGAGGAGGAGGGAGCTTGGGAGAGCACTGATGAAGATTTCAGAGAGGGCTCAGGTGGTACAAGGCCGTGCTAAGAAGTTTATTTATTATTTTTTCTCCCAAAGTGAGTGATCCTCCAAAAGGGAGGGAAGCAGGGAAGAGTCAGCATTAGGAGGAGAGTTTTAGAAGATCACTCTGATGACTGAAAGGAGGACATATTCAACAGAGGAGAGCAGATGAAGATGGGAGACCAATGAGGAGAATTAGAGGAAATCAGGAAAGGAGACAGTGACCTAAGCTAAGGCATGGCAATAGGTGTTAAGTCAAAAAATGTGAAGGATCTGAATTGTATTTCATTTGCAAGTTAACAAGTTCGTCTGCCACAGTTTTACATACAAATACGGACAGAACAGAGAAAACCCAGGATTAGTGAAAAATGCTTTATTACAGCCAAAACAGCAGCCAGAGCAGCCTGCATGAGTTCCCCACGCCCCAGTCCCCACTGGGTGACTAGACCAGGAGGTGTTACTCTATGTCATATAATGGGGTGCACCACAGGAGAGGACCCCACCTTTGAGTACACTCTGAACTTTTATAAGGTCCCTAGCAAATCTCATCTCCCCTCCAGAGAGAGAGATTATTCATTATCAGGAGAGAGAGGAAAGGCATCTCTAGGTTTACACCCTGGGGTGTAAATAAATGCCTCTGGAGAGATGCATCTCTAAGTCTCTCCAGAGGGATGCACAATCTCTAGCTTCCTAGGCTGTCAGCTGTTTAAACATGTCCTTTGCTCAGAAGACCTACAGTGTACAAACGTGGGAAATCCATGCAGGATTGTTTCTCCACACGGAAATGGAGAGGAAGGGCTGAATCAACGAAATTTATGGAGAATTGTCAATAACAGAACAAAACCAAACCCTGGAAGCTGATTAGATGGGGCAGACAGAGGTTGGGGAGTGAGGCTGAGGGAGGCTTAGGTGTGACTGAGGTTCCTGATTGGATAGATCTAGTGGTAGGTGGGGGGTAAGAGAGGAGGAATTTTTTTTTTTTTGATGGCGGTGGTGGATCAGGGGTGCCGACACAAGGTTGGTTTGTATAAATTGACTATACCTGAAGATAATAGGGTTCTCTGAGAAGTGACTACTTTTTTGCATCATCTGCATTGCACAGATAGTAAGACAGGAGAATACAAATAGTAGAGGCAAAAGGGGCCAAAGTTCCAAATGTCATGTGGGCTCATTAATGTTTTGGAGGGGAAGGTGGCTGTGGTGTCCTGGCATGCAGGAAGAACTAAGAGCTATATATTACTTACTCTTATTTTGGGAAATGGGCTTCAAGGGGAACTTGAGCTTGCCTAGGGTAGAGCTCCACAGAGCAATAACTCCTGCAGAGCGGACCCTTGACAGGCTCTGGACAGGTGAGAAGTAAAATGACATAGGGTGGGAATTGCCCAGTTCTGTAAAAGCTTCTTGTGAGCTGCTGTAATGGCAGAGACTGGGAATCCTGGAATGCGTCTTTCATTTTTATGGAGAGGGTACAGCAAAGTGTGGTGGAGAGAGCACTGGACCAGGAGTTAGGAGGTCAGGATGACAATCTCAGCTGCATCATTGACTATTCACGGAGGCCTGAGGAATTGCTAGGCTACCTGAGCCTTTTAATCATCTTTAAAATGGGGAAAAGATTGCCTTCTGTGTTTTGCTGATCAGGTGGGAATATTTCATAAACTGTGACCATCTTGCAGTTGTAAATTATTACCACCATTATAACCGTTGCCACTGCATTTGAATCTGAATTCTACAGACATTCAGTGAAGGTGCTTCATACGTATTAGGTATTTGAGTAAAAGATGTTGATGATAATTTTTTCTTCTCTTCTCTCTCTGTATGAGAGACCATTTTCTTTCCCTTTTCCAAAGCTTCTGGGATGGGTAATCATGGCTTTTTATGTGTGTATGTGCCTTCCTCTGTTATATATGGAAAATTCTAGAAAGCTTGTACCTAAACCAATATAAGGCAAATAGAAAATTGCATTGTAATTAGATAAGAAAGTGTCTTATCATCCCTTCACTGGGTTTAAAATATGAGAGCCTCTTATGGAAAAAATTAGAGGTTCTTTTACCCTGGTTGAGGTTTACTTTTAAGGAGAGCCTTCTTTTTCTTTGGCGTCTATGGTATTTTAAATACAATTTTATTACCCGTGGTATCAAATAACTGTATATTATCCAACGTGCAGAAGGTATTCTGTCTGGATTGTTATTAAAATGTCAATTATTATTGCATCACTCTAGGGCTGGATATTTAATCTGAGAAAATAAACTAAGTATGTACCCTCCTCCTTCGTTACAGGGCTTTGGGTTCTAACTTCCTTTCTGGTATATAACTACTGGCTGCTAAATACATGAGACTCTACTTGATCCTAATGTAGTATATCAAATCCTTGTTATAACTTGTCTTCAGAAGTTCACACGTATTTCCTCTTTAGTCAGTTTAAAACATTACACACTACCCTTTATCTTTAATTATTGCTCTTTTATATACTAATTGCACTGGGTGAGTTTATAATTTTGGTACTAGCTTGACCTTTTGAATCCGTGCATTTTATTTCAGCCTTGAGCACCTAGTGAAGGTGGGAGATTGAGAAAAGTTCGGTTTGGCTTCCCAGGTGCCATAGATGATATCTAAGATAGTTCCATTCTGATGTCTGGAGATTACAAGAAGAATGGGGAGAAGGTTGATGAGAGGAGATAGCATGCTTTTCAGAGAAGTATGGAGACACATAATGTTAGCATCGCAAAGATTCTAAGGGATCCTTTCATCCAGAGTGACAAAGAAATCACTCAACCGGACTTGTGAAAGCAGCTTTTTCTGAGGAGCAAAGCTGGGCGAAATCCTCTTCCTCGTTGAATCTTGTATCATCTTTGCTCCCCAGGTTGTGTTCTTCCTACCGGAAGTTTGAGAAAGAGCTCCAAAGAGGAGAGGGCCAAGGGGCAGAGAAATGTCGACTTAGGGAACAGGTGTTAACGGAATTTAGCTCAGATTTCATTTCATGGAAAAGAAATCAGTGAGTGTTATGATCTCCTACATGTGACTAGATTGCTTAAGAACTAGTGAAGATTTACAAACTCCTTGAGTTGTTTCCTCTGAACTTCAGTAGATTTTTGTACAGTTCTTCTAGTTTAGGGCATGCTGGGTTGAATAATAAATTGGTGATTTTGCACTGCTCTGTTTCACACCTGTTAAGAGTTAACAAATTGCAGCTATTTTCTTTGAAAAACACTTTTCAAATAATTTAAATACTGCCCTGCCTTGGACATTACAAATTCTTTACACTTGACTAGTTGTTAGAGTTGTGAGAATAATCACCCGAGTTCAAAACACCTGGAATTCTCATCAGTTCTTGGGAAACACTGCCACCATTGTCCTTTGGGTGGTTTGAGCTAATGGTAGAGTTACTGTGCAATACCCCTTTATTTGAGACTAATAAATTCATAACATCTTTAGAAAGTATGATGCTTACCCATTGGACTCTTGCATGTACTCAGTAATGTCTGCATTTAAAAAGGAGAGAAATGGGACTTCCCTGGTGGCACAGTGGTTAAGAATCGCCTGCCAATGCAGGGGACATGGGTTCAAGCCCTGGTCCGGCAAGATCCAACGTGCCGCGGAGCAACTAAGCCCGTGCGCCACAACTACTGAGCCTGCGTTCTAGAGCCCGCGAGCCACAACTGCTTAGCCTGCGTGCCACAACTACTGAAGCCCACGCACCTAGAGCCCGTGCTCTGCAACAAGAGAAGCCACCACAATGAGAAGCCCGTGCACTGCAACGGAGAGTAGCCCCTGCTCGCCGCAACTAGAGAAAGCCCGCGGGCAGCTATGAAGACCCAACGCAGCCAAAAATAAACAAACAAACAAAAAAATAAATCAATAAAAAAGAAATAGAAGGTGTCACACACAAAAGAAGAGAAATGGAAACTTTCTTCTGTTGCTAATAGAAGAAAGCATCTATTTACGCGTAAGGGCTGTAGCTTCAGTATCTCCTGAGCAAGATTACGCAGTGTGTGTTCTCGCGTGTATGTGTGTGCGCACACGTGTATGGATGTGAATGAGCATGTAGTTCATGTAGTTCCAGCATGGAAGGTCTGGAACCTGGAGGTGCAGATGTGCATGGGGGTGTATTTGGTTGTAGGTGAGGACAGCTTGTCTCCAGCTCATTTCAACATAATTGGCGGGAGACAGCACAGCTGAGTTTCCCCAAATGGCTATTCCTGTAGCCTATCTTTTTCAATGTCACTGGATTGATCGATCATTAAGATGCCTCTCTTTTTAAAAAGAGACAGCCTACTGACAAGCAGAATGGGTATTTTTTTTTAAAAATCGAAACAGGGAAAGAAGCCAGACAGACTGAAAAAAAACGATTTAAAATATTATTTTGGAGAACATCACTATCTTTTGCTAATCTTTTAATTCTGATAAGTAGCAATGATTTCATTGGTGGGCAAATCTCACTTCCTTGATAAAGCCCCCCCTGTCTGCTTGATGGGATCTCTTCTCTTGCTGATGTCCAGGGGCCTCTATTGTCTGTATCTCCCACTTGTCAGTGAATCTCATCTTGTTTTGATTTGATTTTTGCTCATCGTTTAAATTTTTTGTCACAGTTGGACTTTGTCTTTGCTGGTAAGTAGCTCACAAACTAGTTGGGGATAGGACTCTCATGCATCTGTGTTTGCTTAGCATAGTAACTTAAACAGGGTAGGTGCTAAAAAAATGTTTGTTGACTTCACTGCTGGTGAATAACTTCAGTAGTTAAAGAAGCAGTTTTGCTCCTTTCCACAGCAGTAAACAGCCATTAGTTTGTAATCGTAAGGTTGCCTAAGGCCGTTTTCAGCCTAAAAGTGAGTGTGAGCCATCTATCAAGGAAACAGAAGTATTGAGCACAATAAACATTTGGGTGTTCATTTGGCCTGGAGGAAATTTTTTGTCTATTTGTATGGCCCAAATTCTTCAAATAATGACTTATTCTCTGTGTTTCTGTTCCTGGTTATCAAGGAACTCTAAATCTAATCTAAAAAGGCAGAAAAATGCACTCTAAATGTAGACTAATGGTGAGTAAAATGCAAGGATAATTTTGAGAGTGTCTCTTAGAAAAATATCAATAAACATTCCAATGTGAATCCAGGGCTCCAGGACTTAGATCTTGGGGTGAAAGCTTGCACTCAGCTCTATAAATGATTAAGATTACAGGTTGTTCTAAGCATTAATGTCCTGTGTGCAGAAATACTTCTGCTCACTAGTCTGCCTGCAGCGAAGCGACTGCTAGGATCCAGTGTGCCTCCCGACCCTAGGAAGTTTCAAGAATTCTTAATCAGTCGATTTCATGTTTTTAGGCTAATTCCATTTCCTATTCTGAAGACCGAAAGAAAAACATCAGTGCTTAAAAAAAAACAGCTTAGGATTCTTGCTTTTATCTTAGAGAATGTGATTATTAATGGCTATTTTAGAAGTGCTTTTATATTTGGAGGCATTTTTCCACTCTTTTCTTATTCATGTATCCTGAAACTGCACCCAGTAAATCTCCCCTTTCTTCCAGACTCTTCCCTCTTGCTATTTCAGACCCTCAGGCAAGCCTTTCATCCTCTTTCTGTATGCCGCAAAATAGACAAGCTAGTTGGAGGCCTGCAGCTTTTTGTGTGTCAAAGGAAGGGATCCAGACTCCTTTAACATGGCAGCACCCATTGGTCAATCCACTTCACTCCTTTCAGTAACCACTGACCACCCCCCAAAGTCCCTTGGCACCTCTTTCCTTGAAACCAAGGCCCAAGGAGGTCAGACAGCCTCTTTTGCTTTGCCAAGCATCACTCAGCCTCAGCTGAAGTAATGTTTACATATATGATCATTCCATGCCATTTAAAATATGTAATGGATACTGTGAAAACAATAGGCATATTCAAGCTGCAACGCTGTGCACGAATGGGAGAAATATTCCAATACTCATATCAGAGCCTAATAGGTATAATTTTGCTCAAGATAGAGTAATACGCAGCAGCTTTCCCCAGACTGCTGGGTACAACAAAGAAGTGGTTGTCAACCTTTTCAGAATCAGATGTTAATGATATTTTGTGTCTTTGTTGAGTCTGTGGAAAGCAGCTACTGCACCTAGAAGGGAAATGACTTCCATACCGACCGCCCTCAGCCAAAGTCATCGGGACTGGGAGAGCTGGACCGAGGCCATATTTACATTTCAGGGAGAGGTGTGAAAGAAGATTTCAAGACAGAATCGACTGAGCTGCCTCCCACTTGCCTTCCCCTATGTTCAATCTTATCAATGCTATGAGGGGTCTTATTATTTCCAACATATAGAAGGGGAAAATGTAATGTAAACAAAGGGCTGATGTGTTTTGGCAAAGGAGGGAAGTTTTTCTGCATTTCGTGTATTTTTGGAAACCCCTGAAATCCCAAAGTCATACATCTTCCAAGGTTTGGAGGAGCATTCATCCAAGCATCGTCTGTACTCAGAAACTTGGAGAGCAGTAACTTTGCTGCATCTTTTGTAGTAAGCAGATAACTATTCGGTCTCTTTCTCTGAGCTGGTTGTAAAGAGCTGCAGCCATCAAATAGTTTGCTTTTCACATCTTCCTAAACCCCCCTTTTGTACCATCGCAGTCTGTCTTCAACAAAATTCTATTTTCATGTGCTTTACGAAAAAGTCTTAGTTCTCATTTCAAGTCCGCCCAAAAAGTAGGGCCTCTCAGTACTCTGTTCCAGCTGCTGGGAATCTGGCCACTCTTTTTGACGAGATACATATAATTTTAATTTAAATCTTTAGACACTGTATAGCTAACTATTGAGATTCTGACAGACTCAGCTCTGAGGGTCAGATTCACTCCGTTCATAGGAATAACACAAGCCCTACTAATAATCTTAAAAGCAGAAATTATACCACAGCCTCTTTTTAACACCATGCTTATATTGAAATCCCACTTTCACAGTAATTGTGATGTCTTTCAATAAAGACCTTCTGACAGTTATCCAAATTAATATTGGTATACTTCCCCCTGTCATGTGTGCCCACTTATGAAGACTATGTCAGCTCATCTCTGTAACTGTGAAAATTTTATTATAAAAATTAAATCACAAGCAACATGTCTGCCAATATGGAACCTCTTATGTTTATATATGTACTCCTGTCAGAGTTCCATGTAAGTTCTGAGATACTTTATAAACATGGTTGTGATTGTACAATGTGTCGAGTAAGACATTTTCCAGATTTGGTCAATTAACGGGACTTTGGCGAACCTAATTCAATCACTTCAGTCATTTTGAAGTCTGTTTCTGATTGCCACAGCTTAGTGTCTTGCTACTCCAAGTATTGTTTGTGGACCAGCGGCACCGGCAGCACTTGAAGCTTGTACAAATGCAGAATCCTAAGCCCCAAATACGACCGACTGCATCAGCTGCAATGCTGCTGGCCTGCCGACTACGCATGAATAGCAAGGACCTAGTGGATCCTAAATTAGGTGTTCAGGTCATTTTGAGGTTAGACAGCTTTGGAAGTATGTATGCATTTTTTTTTTTTTTTGTGGTTAGGAGGGAATTATTTTAAATATGATTAAATAATATAGTAACACCCTCTAAGTTATGTGGTTTCCAAAAAAACCTGTTTTATTTTTTAAGAGTGTGCTTTTGGCAGAATCTGACTCGTTAATGTATTAAGTTATGAATTCCTAATGGTGACTGTTGGAAAGAATATGCAAACAGTTTGTACATTTACAATCAAGTATTTCAATGCTTTAAATGTAATAATTAAATATCATTGGTAATCTATAATAAAAAACTATTACAATAGCAATAGGTAATATTTATATAACAATTAGTATGAGCTAGGTGCTCTTCTAAGCACTTTACGTATATGAACACATTGAATCTTTCTGACAGTCCTATGAGATGTCTTATTATTGTGCCCACTTTAGAGATGAGAAAACTGAGGCATTGAGAGATAGTGACTTACCCAAGTTCACATAGCTGGAAATTAGAGGAGTGGGGATTGTTTTGATTGCCCTTTATAAATACTAGATGGTGATTAAGCAGTGACTTCTAGCTGAGATTGTCTTTTAGAGCCCAGTACGCTCTCTTGTTTTACATATGAGGGAAATGGGATTCAGAAAAGCTATGGGACTTGCTTAACATTACAGATAAATTTGTGCCAATTGGACATATATCTCAGCCCTTGTATAGATTATACCCTTGAACTTCATAACCTCCCAAGGAAATAGGCAGGTGCCCTGATGTCATACCAGTGACAGCCCCATTTTGTCTCGTTGCTTCAAAGAAAGAGATTGGCCTAAGTACAGGTGATAACGCTCATACATTGGATGTTCCTTGTGTGGCAGAATCGCTCCCTCTCTTTTTCATGCTTCTGGTCAACCCTGTCCATATGTGTAAGGTTGTACTAATCACTCTGATTTGCATTATTTGTTGACATGTCTACTTTATACCAGGGCTTGAGAGCTAAGGCCGTATTTCATGCTTCTTTATAACCCTAATAATTACCATGGAATATGACACATGGTAAGCCCTGAGTAAATCTTTGTTGTGTGGACAAATGACTACCCCTTACTGCTGCTTCAGGTATGCAATCCAGATAGGTGTGAGGCCCAGGTGGCTTGGGCAGGAATGGAAGCAACTAAGCCCAACATAAACGTGAAGAGATGGGGGGTATAGTTTCACGGGCTACTGGTGGCGTTGGTAGTGCTGTGTGCATGTAAGAGCATAGTTCAGTGTTTAGGTGGTTGACTGTTTCTTTCCTGTGTCTTTTCAATTTTTCATTGTAATTCTCAAAGGCTCTAACTCCCTTTCTTTACTTCCTTTGTATAACGCCTGGCTTTATACCACATGCGGAGAAGAACTGGTGAATGCTTATGGGGATCATAATGAAATTGCTAATCTGTACCTTGGAGAATTTACAATATTAGCCTTCTCTGGGAAATGTTCTCCTTGAAGTATTTTATTTATTTAACTAGAAAAATGAAATAAGCACTAGATGAATCTGCTGGTCAAGGTCAGGGAGAATTGTTAAAACATAAATGTTTCAATTTTTACTAGCCTATGGTTTTAAAACAAAGTCACAATTACTTTTAATGATCAAGTGAGTCCTTACTAGTCCAAAGAGTCTGTGGTCAGAGTGTTTCCCAGTTATTTTTAGGGGTCCCCATAGGGTTGGCCCATATGTC
Organism: Pseudorca crassidens; assembly: GCF_039906515.1. Classification (NCBI taxonomy): domain Eukaryota; kingdom Metazoa; phylum Chordata; class Mammalia; order Artiodactyla; family Delphinidae; genus Pseudorca; species Pseudorca crassidens. The sequence continues at coordinate 22,680,268 of NC_090312.1, forward strand.
CTCGTAAACCGGTCTGTCAGCTGTAGTTACCACTTGGTTCCTGCTTATTTTTTATTTTCCCTCCGGTTCTAACTTGTATTTATCTACAACCACTGTCTGCCAAGCCCTTTTGTGAAGTGTCATGGACTTGGTGACAGTAAAATGTATTAGGAAAAGCCAGGAAAAGTCATCTGAAGAAGAATGAGAGTCTTACCCTATCAGATTTATTTTTTTTAATTAAACTATTTTAATATGATTCACATGTATTTCTAAGAAATAATTCAGTGAGGTCTTGTGTACCCTTCACCTAGTTCCCCTCAGTGGTAACATCTTGCAAAACTATAGTACATTATCACAACCAAGATATTGATAGTGATACAGTCAAAACAGAGAACATTTCTGTCACCACCGATATCTCCACATTCACTCCCTCCTGTCCCCACCAGCTTCTGAACTCCTAGCAACCATTAATTTGCTGTCCATTTCTGTAATTTTTTTTCATATCATGAATGACATATAAATGGAAACATTTAGTACATAACCTTTTGAGACTGGCCTTTTTCACTCAGTACACTTCTCAGGAGATACATCCAGGTTTTTGTATATGTCAATATTTTGTTCCTTTTTATTGCTGTATAGTATTCCATGGCATGAATATACTATGGTTTAACTATTCACCATTGAAGAATATCTGGGTTGTTTCTAAATCTAGGCTAGTACAAATAAGGCTGCTGTGAAATTTGTGTATAGGTTTTTGTGTGTACATAGTTTTCATTGTTTTGGGATAAGTGCTAAGGAGCACAACAGCTGGGTTATATTACAGTTACATGTTTTATTCTTTAAGAAACTATTTTCCAGAGTAGATTTTTCACTGAGTATAGGATTCTGGGACGATAGTTCTTTTAATTCATCAGTTGAAAACTTTTTGGTGACTTCCTTTTGGTCTCCAGGACTTCTGATGAGAAATTTCCTGTTATTAGATTCCTCTCCCCCTCCAATTATTGGTGAGGTATTTATTTCTCATTGCTTTTAAGATTTATTCTTTGTTTTTAGTTTTCATAAATTTGACTATGATGTGTCTTGATGTGAATTTATTGGGATTTATCCTGTTTAAGATTCACTTAGCTTCTTGAATTTGTAGATTTGTGTCTTTTTGCCATATTTGGGAGTTTTCAGCCATTATTTCTTTGAGTTCTTTTTAGCCCTGCCCTCTTTCTCATTTTCTTCTGGGTCTCTGATGACATAAATATTACATCTTTTGTTATAGTCCCACAGTTCCTTCAGACTCTGTTAATTTTTTCAGTCTATCTTCTCTGTTTTTCAGATTGGTAATTTCTGTCTTCTAATTCGGTGATTATTATCTTTATCTCTTCCATTCTGCTCTTGAGTTCATCTATTCAGTTTTTGATTTTGGTTCTTATAATTTTCAGTACTTAAACTTCCATTTGGTTTTATTTATATCAACTTTTTGTTTGCTGAGATCTTCCAGTTTGTATCTGTTTCAAGTTTATGAGTATAACTCGTTTTAATGTGCTTTGCTTTAGTGTGCTTTTCAGATACTGTGTTTTTTACAAATTGAAGGTTTGTGGCAACCCTGGGTTAAGCAAGTCTATCAGTGCCATTTTTTCCAACAACATTTACTCACTTTGTGTCTCTGTGTCGCATTCTTGTGATCTTCACAATGTTTCAAACATTTTTATTATTATTATGTTTGTTATGGTGATCTGTGGTCAGTAATTTTTGATGTTACTACTACGACTTGCTGAAGGCTTGGATGAGCGTTAGCATTTTCTAGCAAGAAAATTTTTTAAATTAAGGGATATACATTTTTTAGACACAACACTATTGCACACTTAATAGATTACAGTATAGTGTGAGTAGAACTTTTATATGCACTGGGAAACCAAAAAATTCATATGACTCACTTCGTTGCAGTTGTCTGAAGATTAACACACAATATCTTTGAGGTATGCCTGTATTCATAATTGTCCATTGAAGCCTTTTTATGATGGCTCCTTTAAAAATCTTTTTCAGATGATTCTAACATCCTTGTTATCTCAGTGTTGGCATCTATTGATTGTCTTTTTTCGTTCCATTTGAGATATTCCTGATTATTGATATGATGTGTGATCCTTGGTTGAAAACTGGACGTTTTGGGTATTATACAACTCTGAATCTTATTTAAACCTTCTGTTTTAACTGGCTTAGTTTGACTCTGCTCAGCAGGGGAAGAGGGAGGAGGTGCCACCTCTTTCTTGCAATGTGAGGGTAGAAGTCCAGGTTCTCCATTGGCCTCCATTGACACTTGAGCAAGGATGGGGTATCTCCTGGGTACTACTGAAAGGGATTGGGAGTTCCTGCTGCACACTAGACCTCCATGATAACTCCCTGGCTGGCAGAAGTCAGAGTGCTTCATGATTGCTTGCCACATGGTTTCCACTAACACCACTGGGCAGGGAGCAGGCAGTGCCCTCGTTACCACTGGGTGGTGGTGAAAGTCCTAATTCTACTACTTGTCCTGTGACATCACTCCAGTGTGGAAGGGGCAGGGTGCCTCCTTACTCTCAAGTGGGGGTGGAAGCTGAGACTCTCTGCTAGGCCTTTGCTGGCCTGGGTGGGGATGTGGGCACAGGTTTTTTTTTTTTTTTTAACCCCCTGTGGTGTTTGGCAGAAGTAGAGAGACTATTGTCTAAAAGTTACGTGTTTTTTCTAGGCAGCCCCTTTCTGGTCCTTTGGCTAGAGAGACAACTGGCTTTGTTGAGGCTTGCTTTCTTTTTTAAAAAAAAAAATTATCTGCACTTGTTGGTATCTCAGGATTGTTAGCTTCTTCAGTTCCAAATCTGGATATATGAGGCAAAAAGAAAGCATAGGGAGCTCACCACTATGTAATTCCAAAGCCCCTAGCTACTCTGCCTACTTCTGTCTTTCACTGTCTTATTAAGTTATTTTTATGTATAATGTTCTATGGTTGTTATTCATATTCATGGGAGGATTAGGGGAAAAAATGCCTACGCTAGATAAAAAATTCAGCAAATTGTTCATTCAACCCATTGATTTTTGGTGAATGGGCTTTTGGCTGATTGATGTTTGCTGAGTTGCCCTAGAACTGTTATATCAATATATATGAAGCTCTGCCAGGGAAAACTGGGTGGAAAAGTCTGTAAGCATACTGGAGCTGTGCTCTGATATCTTTTGGATAATTCTTCTTGAGTGGCCATAGGAAACTGTGAAATCATAGTTGCACTCCCTTTTGCGAGAGCACTGGAATCACAGCTAACTGCTGAACAGTCATCAACAGGAAGACACTGGAACTCACCAAAAAAGATACCCCACATCCAAAGACAAAGGAGAAGCCGCAGTGAGACGGTAGGAGGGGTGCAATCACAGTAGAATCAAATCCCATAACTGCTAGGTGGGTGACTCACAAACTGGAGACAGATTATACCACACAAGTCCACCTACTGGAGTGAAGGTTCTGAGCCCCACATCAGGCTTCCCAAGCTGGGGGTTTGGCAACGGGAGGAGGAATTCCCAGAGAATCAGACTTTGAAGGCTAGCAGGATTTGACTGCAGGACTTCAACAGGTCTGGGGGAAACGGGGCACTCTTGGAGGGCACACACAAAGTATGTGTGCATCAGGACCCAGGGAGAAGGAGCAGTGACCCCATAGGAGACTGAACCAGACCTACCTGCTAGTGTTGGAGGATCTCCTGCAGAGGTGCGGGGGGCGGGTGGTGGTGGTGGTGGCTGTGGCTCACCGTGGGGAAAAGGACACTGACAGCAGAAGTTCTGGGAAGTACTCCTTGGCGTGAGCCCTCCCAGAGTCCGCCGTTAGCCCCAGCAAAGGGCATGTAGGCTCTAGTGCTGGGTCCACTCAGGCCAAACAACCAACAGTGAGGGAAGTCACGCATCAGCACACAAGTGGATTAAAGTTTTACTGAGCTCCGCCCACTAGAGCAACACCCAGCTCTACCCACCACCAGTCCCTTCCATCAGGAAGCTTGCACAAGCCTCTTAGATAGCCTCTTCCACCAGAGGGCAGCCAGCACAAGCAAGAAGAACTACAATTCTGCAGCCTGTGGAACGAAAACCGCATTCACAGAAAGATAGACAAAATGAAAAGGCAGAGGACTATGTACCAGATGAAGGAACAAGATAAAACCCCAGAAAAACAACTAAATGAAGTGGAGATAGGCAGCCTTCCAGAAAAAGAATTCAGAATAATGATAGGGAAGATAATCCAGGACCTCGGAAAAAGAATGGAGGCAAAGATTGAGAAGATGTAAGAAGTGTTTAACAAAGACCTAGAAGAATTAAAGAACAAACACCTAGAAGAATGAAAGAACAAACAAACAGAGATGAACAATACAATAACTGATATGAAAAATACACTAGAAGGAATCAATAGTGGAATAAGTGAGGCAGAAGAACGGATAAATGACCCGGAAGAAAGAATGGTGGAATTCACTGCCGCAGAAATAAAAAAGCATGAAAAGATATGAAGACAATCTCACAGACCTCTGGGACAACATTAAACGAATCAACATTCGCATTATAGGGGTCCAAGAAGGAGAAGAGAAAGAGAAAGGACCTGAGAAAATATTTGAAGAGATTGTAGTCAAAAACTTCCCTAACGTGGGAAAGGAAATAGCCACCTAAGTCCAAGAAGTGCACAGAGTCCCAAGCAGGATAAACCCAAGGAGAAACACACCGAGGCACACAGTAATCAAATTGACAAAAATTAAAGACAACGAAAAATTATTAAAAGCAGCAAGGGAAAAATGACAACACACAAGGGAACTTCCATAAGGTTAACTGCTGATTTCTCAGCAGAAACTTTACAAGCCAGAAGGGAGTGGCATGATATATTTAAAGTGATGAAAGGAAAGAACCTACAACCAAGATTACTCTACCGAGCAAGGATCTCATTCAGATTCAAAGGAGAAATCAAAAGCTTTACAGACAAGCCAAAGCTAAGAGAATTCAGCACCACCAAACCAGCTCTACACAAATGCTAAAGGAACTTCTCTAAGTGGGAAACACAAGAGAAGAAAAGGACCTACAAAAACAAACACAAAACAATTAAGAAAATGGTAATAGGAACATACATATCAATAACTACCTTAAATGTGAATGGAATAAATGCTCCAACCAAAAGACATAGGCTTGCTGAATGGATACAAAAAGAAGACCCATCTATATACTGTCTACAAGAGACCCACTTCAGACCTAGGGACACATACGGACTGAAAGTGAGGGGGTGGAAAAAGATATTCCATGCAAATGGAAATCAAAAGAAAGCTGGAGTAGCAATAATCATATCATATAAATTAGACTTTAAAATAAAGAATATTACAAGAGACAAGGAGGGACACTACATAATGATCAAGGGATCAATCCAAGAAGAAGATATAACAATTATAAATATATATGCACCCAACATAGGAGCACTTCAGTACATAAGGCAAATGCTAACAGCTATAAAGGATGAAATCGACAGTAACACAGTAATAGTGAGAGACTTTTAACACCTCAGTTACACCAATGGACAGATCCGACAGAAAATTAATAAGGAAACACAAGCTTTAAATGACACAATGGACCAGATAGATTTAATTGATATTTATAGGACATTCCATCCCAAAACAGCAGATTACACTTTCTTCTCAAGTGCACGTGGACCATTCTCCAGGATAGATCACATCCTGGGTCACAAATCAAGCCTCAGTAAATTTAAGAAAATTGAAATCATATCAAGCATCTTTTCCAATCACAGCACTATGAGATTAGAATTAAATTGCAGGGGAAAAAATGTAAAAAACACAAACACATGGAGGCTGAACAATACGTTACTAAATAACCAAGAGATCACTGAAGAAATCAAAGAGGAAATCAAAAAATACCTAGAGACAAATGACAATGAAAACACGACCATGCAAAACCTATGGGATACAGCAAAAGCAGTTCTAAGAGGAACATCTATAGCAATACAATCCTACCTCAAGAAACAAACATCTCACATAAACAATCTAACTGTACACCTAAAGGAACTAGAGAAAGAAGAACAAAGAAAACCGAAAGTTGGTAGAAGGAAAGAAATCATAAAAATCAGAGTGGAAATAAATGAAATAGAAACAATGAAAATAATAGCAAAGATCAAAAACTAAAAGCTGGTTCTTTGAGAAGATAAACAAAATTGATAAACCTTTAGCCAGACTCATTAAGAAAAAGAGGGAGAGGACTCAAATCAATAAAAAGAAGTTACAGTGGACACTGCAGAAATACAAAGCATCATAAAAGAATACTACAAGCATATCTATGCCCATAAAATGGACAACCTGGAAGAAATGGAAAATTCTTAGAAACGTATAACCTTCCAAGACTGAACCAGAAAGAAACAGAAAATCTGAACAGACCAATCTCAAGTAATGAAATTGAAACTGTGATTAAAAATCTTCCACCAAACCAAGGTCCAGGACCAGGTGGCTTCACAGGTGAATTCTATCAAACATTTAGCGAAGAGCTAACACCCATCCTTCTCAAACTCTTCCAAAAAATTGCAGAGGAAGCAGCACTCCCAAACTCATTCTATGAGGCCACCATTACCCTGATACCAAAACCAGACAAATATACTACAAAAAAAGAAAATTAAAGACCAATATCACTGATGAATATGCATGCAAAAATCCTCAACAAGGGACTTCCCTGGTGGCCCAGTGGTTTAGAATCCACCTGCCAATACAGGGAACATGGGTTCAATTCCTGCTCCGGGAAGATCCCACATGCCGCAGAGCAGCTAAGCCCGTGCACCCCAACTACTGAGCCTGCGCTCTTGCACTCACAAACCACAACTGCTAGGCCTACATGCCACAACTACAGAAGCCGACATGCCTAGAATTTGTGCTCCACAACAAAAGAAGCCACCGCAGTGAGAAGCCTGCACAGTGCAACAAAGAGTAGCCCCCGCTCACCACAACTAGAGAAAGCCCGCATGCAGCAACGAAGACCCAACATGGCCAAAAATAAATGAATGAATGAATGAATGAATGAATAAATAAATAAATAAATTTATTAAACAAACATCCTCAACAAAATACTAGAAGACAATCAACAACACATTAAAAGCATCATACACCATGATCAAGTGGGATTTATCTCAGGGATGCAAGGATTCTTCAATATATGCAGATCAATCATTGTGATACACCATATTAACAAACTGAAGAATAAAAACCATATGATCATCTCAATAGATGCAGAAAAACTTTTGACAAAATTCACTCATTTATGATAAAAACACTCCAGAAAGTGGACATAGAGGGAACCTACCTCAACATAATAGAGGCCATATACGACAAACCCACAGCAAACATCATTCTCAATGGTGAAAAACTGAAGGCATTTCCTCTAAGATCAGGAAGAAGGCACGGATATCCACTCTCACCACTCATATTCAACATAGTTTTGGAAGTCCTAGCCATGGCAATCAGAGAAGAAAAGGAAATAAAACGAATACAAATTGGAAAAGAAGTAAAAGTCACTGTTTGCAGATGACATGATATTATGCATAGAGAATCCTAAAGATGCCACCAGAAAACTACTAGAGCTAATCATTGAATTCGGTAAAGTTGCAGGATACAAAATTAACGCACAGAAATCTCTGGCATTCCTATACACTGACAACAAAAGATCGGAAGGAAAAATTAAGGAAACAATCCCATTCACCACTGCAGCAAAAAGAATAAAATACCTAGGAATAAACCTACCTAAGGAGGGAAAAGACCTGTACTCAGAAAACTATAAGACACTGATGAAAGAAATCAAAGCTGACACTAACAGAAGGAGAGATGTACCATGTTCTTGGATTGGTAGAATCAATATTGTGAAAATAACTATACTACCCAAAGCAATTTACAGGTTCAATGCAATCCCTATCAAATTACCAATGTCATTTTTTACAGAACTAGAACAAAAAACCTTAAAGTTTGTATGGAGACACAAAAGACCCCGAATAGCAAAAGCTATCTTGAGGGAAAAAAACAGAACTGGAGGTATCAGGCTCCCTGACTTCAGACTATACTACAAAGCTACAGTAATCAAGACAATATGGTACTGGCACAAAAACAGAAATATAGATCAATGGAACAGGATAGAAAGCCCGGAGATAAACCCACGCACCTATGGTCAACTAATCTATGACAAAGGAGGCAAGGATATACAATGGAGAAAAGACAGTCTCTTCAATAAGTGATGCTGGGAAAACTGGACAGCTACATGTAAAAGGATGAAATTAGAACACTCCCTAACACCATACACAAAAATAAACTCAAAATGGATTAAAGACCTAACTATAAGACCAGACACTATTAAACTCTTAGAGGAAAACATAGGAAGAACACTCTTTGACATAAATCACAGCAAGATTTTTTTGACCCACCTCCTAGAGAAATGGAAATAAAAACAAAAATAAACAAATGGGATCTAATGAAACTTAAAAGCTTTTACACAGCAAAGGAAACCATAAACAAGATGAAAAGACAACCCTCAGAATGGGAGAAGATATCTGCAAACAAATCAACAAAGGATTAATCTCCAAAATATATAAACAACTCATGCAGCTCAATATAAAAAAAACAAATAACCCAATCCAAAATTGCGTAGTAGACCTAAATAGACATTTCTCCAAAAAGACATACAGATGGCCAAGAGGCACATGAAAAGCTGCTCCACATCACTAATTATTAGAGAAATGCAAATCAAAACTACAATGAGGTATCACCTCACTCTGGTTAGGATGGGCATCATCAAAAAAATCTACAAACAACAAATGCTGGAGAGGGTGTGTAGAAAAGGGAACCGTCTTGCACTATTGGTGGGAATGTAAATTGGTAAAGCCACTATGGAGGACCGTCTGGAGGTTCCTTAAAAAACTAAAAATAGAATTATCATATGACCCAGCAATCCCACTACTGGGCATATACCCAGAGAAAACCATAATTCAAAAAGACTCATGCACCCCAGTGTTCATTGCAGCACTATTTATAATAGGCTGGTCATGCAAGCAACCTAAATGCCCATCGAGAGACGAATGGATAAAGAAAATATGGTACATATATACAGTGGAATATTAGACCTAAAAAGGAACGAAATTGGGTCATTTGTAGAGACGTGGATGGACCTAGAGACTGTCATACAGAGTGAAGTAAGCCAGAAAGAGAAAAACAAATATCATATATTAACGCATATATGTGGAATCTAGAAAATGGTACAGATGAACTGGTTTGCAAGGCAGAAATAGAGACACAGATGTAGAGAACAAATGTATAGACACCAAGCGGGGAAAGCATGGTGTGGGGTTGTTGGTGGTGGGATGAACTGGGAGATTGGGATTGACATATATACATTAATATGTATAAAATAGATAACTAATAAGAACCTCTGTATAAAAACATAAAATAAAATTCAAAAAAAATAAAATGGTAAGAATACTTAATATTTTTATAGCAATTTCTTGTTTAAAAATACTTTCTTAAATATCCCATATGAATATATGATTCATATTAAAATACACCAAGTATCTCTTTGTGAGCAATAACTACAGTTTAATAATTTAACAGTTTTAAGTGTAACTGATTAAGACAAACCATAGGTTCTTAGGTGGATCCTTGAGAATAAGAAGGGTTTACATAATTAACTAATGCTGAGTTACTAAAGGAAACTAAGTTACTGAGATTTCCTTTCAAGAGTAACCAAACCATTTGTGACCTTTCATTTTCAAAGGTTGCTACTACTTCATGTCCTGTGTATAGTAATGATTCAGAATCTTAGATTTTCCCTGTGACAGCCGACAACTTCCTTGAATCGTATTACATCGTCGATTTCAAAGCAGTGACCTATCAGCTACATTCAGGGCTCTGTTAGGAGTATTTCATACCATGCAATGTTAAAAATCTTTGAGAATACATTTAAATCAGTGGATTTTACATATGATTTTTGTCTTATTCTGAAAAAATTGAGTAATCTAGAAATGATTGATCCACATTCCCTTGGCCAAATGTAGTTTTGAATTGACATCTGACTAATTCGAACTAGTCTCATTTGTGTTACCTGTCAGTTCTAAACGAATGAATTAATCTGAATACTTTTTTAAAAATAAATTTATTTATTCATTTTTGGCTGCATTGAGTCTTCGTTGCTGTGCGTGGGCTTTCTCTAGTTGCGGTGAGCGGGGGCTACTCTTCGTTGTGGTGTGCGGGCTTCTCATTGAGGTGGCTTCTCTTGTTGTGGAGCACAGGCTCTAGGCACGCAGGCTTCACTAGTTGTGTCTTGTGGGCTCTAGAGCGCAGGCTCAGTAGTTGTGGTGCACGGGCTTAGTTCCTCCGTGGCATGAGGTATCTTCCTGCACCAGGGCTCGAACCGTTGTCCCTTGCATTGGCAGGTAGATTCTTAACCACTGTGCCACCAGGGAAGTCCAGTTTGATTACTTTTCACAGATTACTTTTGAGGTAGGCACATTCCTATACCTACAGTAATGTAAGAAAAGAATATGCTGAGATATCCAGAATTGTATCCAAAAATGTTTTCTCATTTAAAATAAGTATATTATAATGTTTCAAGTCTTTCAATGTAAGAACAAGAACCTGGAGTTAATTTATAATCTATTTAGTGGACCTCATAATTATTCAAATATTGTCTCACCTTTGTTAGTGCATTTTAAATTTCAGCTACTTGCTTCAATGGACAATGTGTATAAGATAAGCTATGTTTCGTTAAATGAGATTATAGACTAGACTCACATCATTGGAGAAATTAACATCTGTTGGCCACTATATGGTAAGCATTGTGCTAAGTGATTGTCAAAATTACCTCCTATCGTCTGCCCAAATAACCTAATTTTCACATTAGGTAGAAGGAGACTAATGAAAATAAAGTGATTTGTCCAAAATCCATGCACAGAAAACAGAGCAAATCTATTTTGGAAACCCATAAACTTCCTTTCAGCCTTGTCTTCTTTATTTCTCTTAATTTCCCCCTCCATTTAGCTTACTTGTTTACAGTTTTTGCTTTATCGGTACTGCATGCCAGTTATTCTTTTCCATGAAACCATCTTTCATGAGTCAAGACTGTTTTTCTTAGAAGGCAAATTGTATAGTAAGAGTTGAGGATATTTTCTGACAGATCTTATATTACTTTTTTTCTACTATTGTTCTCCCCAAAACTCCCTATACATTTCATTCCTTAAAATCCTGTGAGTTTCAACATTTCTCCCTGTCATCACTGCAGCATCTCAGAAAAGAATCTCATTCCATATGCTTTCAGGCGCTCAAGGAACCAAAACATGAAAACCTGGAATTTGTCATTACCCATTTGGCCTCTGGTCCCTCAAATCCAGTAGCTTGCCTCCAGGAGAGATCAGTCCTTGACTCTTTAAAAGAATCTCTTCTCTATATTATGTATTTGGTTAATTGGAAAAGACTGTTTTTTAGGTAAAAGATCCTGCTTCATTTGGATAGCAACCAAGTCAGCCATATGGGAAGGAAAATAATCTAGTGAGTTGCAAAATAAGAAATCATGGTCCATGTGTTCCCTCGGATGGCTTTCTATGGGATATGAGGCTCTATCTCTTTGAGTTTCAGTTTATAGCTGTTTAAATGGGGATATCCTTGGCTCTATTACTAAGATTTGAGAGTATAATAAATATGCATATGATAACTAAATCTCTCTACCAGGAGAAGGAGCTCTTTTGGAGTTTTCCCCTTTCCTGACTACCAAGGAGTATTAAATCAACTGATCCAACACTGTTCACAAAGTTAGGGATTTTGCCTCTTTTCATTTCATGCACTGGTCTATTTATGAACATGTGTTGAGGACGTTAGAAGTCTTGGATGATGGCCTTGCTGCAGAAACAAATTGGCCAACAAAAGTCAGTGTTTCCTGTATCTTCTATTCCTATGGACTTATCTTAGACTAAACTCACTTGACCACAAAACACGCTACTAAGAAAGGCAGAGCCAATGACAGGGTAAGAATGAAGGTATCAGTCAAATTGGGAGTAAGAATTCCATTTATTTATGCATTTCTATGTAACTCTTTCTCTAGAGAACAAAACACCAGAGAAGAGCTATATATTCTCTGCCTAACACTGAGGCCTATGAAAGAGAATTGGGTCTGGAAAAACCTCTGCTATCAGACCAGTTGACCAAGTGAACTATCCAATAGGTATTATGTGTTGTCAAGAAATCTTCTCCTTCCAAAAACTAAAAAAAAAAAGCCTTAGTCTTTCATGAGAAGTGGAGCAATGCTTGGTTGAGATTGCCAAGCAACGTATTGGCTAAATTGAGGACTCTGACATGTGTAAACAAATCAAGAGATTAATGAGGTGCAAAAAATGTTACTTCTCTCTGGAAACTACAGGAATCATAAACTATTGTAGTTGTCATTCAAATACTGAAAATTGTGTAGGTGCTTCAAAGGGGGTAATGCCAATGAATTCATTCAAATTGTTTCCCTAGAATGATTCAACTTTAAGAAATGTCAGGGATTTCATACTCTCCAAAGTGGCCTGTGTCAGTTCATCTTGTTACTTATATGAGGGTAATATTCTTCTAAGTACGGTGTGAAATTCATTCCCCTGGAGAATGGGATAACCCTTTCTAGAATGATTTAAGTAGGATCATGTCTAGAAGAAAGAGAGTTAATAGACTTTTAGCTTTCTTGGGCCTTTGTATTTCTGTGAAACCCAGAGGAAAAACACCAGAGATGATGAGTGGACATGGGACACTGTGGTTTTGTGACAATTTTTTTTTTTTTTTTGTCTCCACACATCTTCAGAGAATCTCCATCACTGTACTTAGGAATAGGACCAGAAAATAGACAAGGTTGAAAATGTCATCTGGAGAAATTGCCACACAGGAGGTATAGCTGAACCTCTACAAGAAGTATGGCTTCTTGTACCTGATTGGCAAAGGACCCATAAGTCTATGTGCATTTATTTCATGACCATGTTTCATAGTTGTTCTGGAGCTAATTACTTAGAAGTCTATCTTTGTTTATCATGCATAGGTTTGTTATTTTGCCAAAGTTCAAAATTTGGCCATAATAGACCAATTAGTGAAAATGCATTAAAAGCTTGAATAAATTTGTTGGTTATGTAGTAGTAGCAAAAAGTATAATATTAGCCACAAAAAGAAAAAATATCTCTGAAAAACTGAAAAGATTTTGTAGACTCTCTTGCACAGAACAGGGGTTGTGTATTCCTTGGGTCCTCTTTCTTGTGTGGAGGCAGCCTTTGACCTATAGTCAAATTTTGTCAATTATTTGTACCTTTCATAATTCAGACAAATCGTTACTCTTTGCTGAGCCAGTAAACATCATCAGCTTGTTCTCAATAATTTGTCAACATTGCAAGCAAAAGAGAACTTTGACTTCTCCCCTGAAGCATCTTTGACACAATCCAAGGAAATTCAACAGATTTGTTAGTGCACATGATAAAATTGCATAACATCTCAGTCACTTTTAAGGAAACCTCATTAATATACTTCTATTAAGTCACTTGTCCACATTTCCCCTTTTTCAAGAGGGGAGGATGCATAAGGAGATACAGAAAATGAGTTTCTGTACATTGATTCAGATATTGCTGTGAGATTACAGATACAACATGAATGCCATCGAGGCCTGGTTCCTTCTAATACTGGCTATTTTGCTGGCATGTGAGTGGCCACTGGAGTGGTTAATGAATAGCTACAATTTGAAATATCACATTTATGTGATTTAATTACCTTTAAGTACCTGAAGAACAATTAAGAGATCTGGTCCATCTCTTGAGGTGTTTCATGTAATAAAACATTATGATAGACTTAGGGGTATTGGATTTTATAGTGTCTTTATACTAAACGTACCACATCTGTCATCTCTAACTGATAAAGCTAATTACTCAGGTTATTTAAATGTGAAATAATGACCTAATGGAGCTTTACGCCTGATAATAGCCAGGTAGAAGAGAAAAATATGAGTAACAAGTTCCCTGTTCTATAGACAGATGATAAGCAAGACCACATCTTTAAGTTGTTAAAATTTTTAATAAAGCAACAACACTTTACCTGACTTTATCTCTTTTCTCTGGCATCATTTCTTGGTTAGGGCAACATTCTGAACATGAGTTTGTAAGGTGAAGAAATTAACATGGAAAAATTTTGAAATTGCATCAGATTGATAAATTTAGCTCAAACAACTATGGAGTACAATATGAATATATTAGACCATCATTAGACATTAATTCATTCTATGCTCATGTGGATATAACAAAACTAGTATCCTCACATAATGGTAGCAAGATGGTATGACTTTTGGAAGGTAACTTGGAAATATGTGTTTGCACCCAACTAATTCCACTGCTGGGATATTATCTTAAGAAAATAGTTCAAAATATGCGAGAAAAAGCTGTACCTACTAATATATGCATAGCGTCATTATTATATACTAGTAAGTAATTGGAAATAAATTAAATGTCCAACAATAAGGTAGCTGATATTATGGCATGTTACCTAGCTATTAAAGTCATAATTATGGAGTCTATTTAGCAGCATGAAAAATGCTTATGTTATTTTCTCAAAAAAGACATAGAGATGGCCAACAGGCACATGAAAAGATGCACAGCATCGCTAATTATCAGAGAAATGCAAATCAAAACCACGAGGTCACCTCACACTGGTCAGAATGGCCATCATCAAAAAGTCTGCAAATAGTAAATGCTGGAGAGGGTGTGGAGAAAAGGGAACTCTACTACACTGTTGGCAGAAGTGTAAATTGGTACAGCCACTATGGAAAACAGTATGGAAGTTCCTTAAAAACTAAAAATAGAGCTACCATATGATTCAGCAACCCTACTCCCGGGCATATATCTGGAAAAGATGAAAACTCTAATTTGAAAAGATACATGCACCTCAATGTTCATGGCAGCGCTATTTACAATAGGCAAGACATGGAAACAACCTATGTGTCCATCAACAGATGAACAGATAAAGATGTGGTGTATATATATATGTGTGTGTGTGTGTGTGTGTGTGTGTGTATGATGGGATATTAGCCATAAAAAGAATGAAATAATGCCATTTGCAACAACATGGATGCACCTAGAGATGATCATACTAAGTGAAGTTAAGACAGAGAAAGACAAATATTATATGATATCACTTATATGTGGAATCTAAAAAATAATACAAATGAAGCTATTTACAAAACAGAAACAGACTCACAGACATAGAAGACAAACTTATGGTTACCAAAGCGGAAAGGGAGGTAGGGAGGGGATAAATGAGGAGTATGGGATTAGCAGATATACCCTACGATATATAAAATAGGTTAGCAACAAGGACTTACTGTATAGCACAGGGACCAATGTTTAATATATTGTAATAACCTATAATGGAAAATAATATGAAAAAATATAACTGAATCACTTTGCTATATACGTGAAACTAACACAATATTATAAATCAACTATACTTCAATTAAAAATGCTTATGTCGTAATGTTAAGTGAAAAAATTTATAGAAAACTACATACATACTATTATTATAAATTTTATATGCTTATTATTTACGTTGTTTAAAATATTTGAAGCAGAGTTACAACTAAGTTAAATTTATGCACAAGAAAACAAATATGAAGGAAACACGTAATTGTGTGTTTGGGGGTGATTGTCCAATTTTTATCATTTGTGATGTGTTTTAATTACCTTTATAATACAAATTATAATTAAAAAATAAATCCTATTGCATATAAGAACTTCACTCCCAATCCATAGGGAGAAATTTAGATAGAGGAAATTATGGAGCTATGAGAAGAAGAAAATTAAAGAAGGTCAAGTTGAAAGTTAATGACAAAGTGGTGGATGAAGAAATACATAAGGATGAGGAGAGCGTTCTGGTGGGATGTTAGGCAAATATGGACAGGTACCTAGATGGCTTTGAAATTCACTGCAGATAACTGAAATCTGGTGATCAGTTAAATGGGGAAATTAAAAAAAAAAAAACAGCTAAAATATATAGTGGAAGCATGATGTGAAAAAAACAAATCAGCAACATGGCAAATGGAGAGATGAGGGACAACAAATGACCTGAGTTGCATTCAGCTTCCTGAACAACCTCACAGCATCATCTATGAATTCTGGTGAGTGCTGAGTAGCGAGGAGGGTTATCAACACTAAGGACTTGGATTAAAGCCAGAAATTGTCCCAAGGGAACTTGGCTGAGCAGGATCCCGTTCAAAGAATTGCAGGTAGAAGGCTATTGAGGCAAGCTGTAAAATGTTGAGCTGAATTGGTGGCCACTTGTGAAAGGAGCATTCATATTACACCGTTCTAACTTTGGGAGAGGAATAGAATCCAAAACATTGCAAGATAACTTTGAGTTGACCTTGGCGGGAAACAGAACAATGATTGCAATAAAACATGTGGTTTTTGAGAATTCATATCATGTTTTAGTTGGTCTGGGGTTTTAAGCTTTCATTTATCTGTCACATGTATCCACATATTATTAATAAGTAATACACATGTATTTACATATGCATATAGAGGGGCATGTCTGTTGAAAAGGTCAGTTGATATAGAAAAGGTCAGTTGATATAAGAATAAATGTTGCATTCTGAAGGGGAATCATTTGGTCATCTGATGAACTCTACGCCCAGATAGTGTTTTATTGTATTATACTAGCTTTTTATGTCTCTGTACTGGCAAACTCAAAAGTAGTCTTATCCTTGCCTCCATTTTCTTACCCTACACTTACTGTTAACTGCTCTTTAATTCCCTGGAATTTGGATTCCATTTTCCCTGCTTCATCAGTGTTTTTAAAAATATCCATTACTTACAAATAGCCATTGGCCTTTCCTTTGTTCCTTTACTTTTTCCCCCCTACATTCACAGCCTTTGGTTTTGTTTAGTACCAGTTGACTTTTTCTTCCAATTGGATAAAAATAGCTAACAGCTAGTGACCATTTACTCTGTGCCAGAGACTGCACTAAAAGCATCATTAGATGCTACTTTTGAGTTCTCTCCCCGCTGAAGTTAGAGCAAGGGGTCCTCCAGTGCTGGGCGGGGGGAGTTAACCTAGATTCACTTCCTTCTTGAAATCAATTGCAGGTATAGTTCCCTAAGGTGAAAAAAGAACAGAGGAGCTTGTTTTCAAAATGAAAATCGTTTCAATTAAGCACAGTGGATATACTCTTTACTGTAGAACCACATTTGGAAATTATATGAGGAAGGAGCATCTTTACAAAGGAGATGCTTTTGACCATTTGTAGCATTTGTCTGTTTCTTTCCCAGCTCAGTGTCAAGTGAACTTTTGGTCATCTGACAAAGGAAGGTTTTGGCCCAAGTTATCCAGTTATCTGTCCACGCTGGTAATATTAAACAAGTAGTTATCCTTGTGTTGTGTTGACCTGAGTAAAAAAATATTTTCAAAAATGCCGCAAAGAGTCCTTGCTATTCCATTGATTTAGGGAAATTTGTTATAAATGTAAATATCATAAATATGGAAGGTTTGAAAGTTATAACAAAAAGAGGTTTCTTTGTAACCACTTCAGTGAGTTCAAAGTTTGAATTGAAGAAAATAAAGGCAGAAAAGATGAAATGATATTCCAACCAAAGGCACATTCCAGGATGATTTTATTTATTTATTGTTTTGGCCGCACCATGCAGCTTGTGTAATCTTAGTTCTCTGACCAGTGATCGAAGCCCGGCTCCCTGCAGTGGAAACGTGCAGTCCTAACCACTGGACTGCCAGGGAAGTCCCGTCCAGGGTGATTTTAACTCAGCCTCTCAGGCCTCCCAGCTTTTGCATTCTCTCTCTTCTTTTTTCCTTTTTTCTTTCCCCCTCCTTCCTTCCTTTTCCTTGTATTTAGAAACCCCTGTTGAAGTCAGGACATAGCTAGGGTGCTGTGACAATGGCCTGAAAGAGAACAGAGGTGCTGTTTCTATTCAGACCTTCTCTATCTTTTCTCATCCTCCCTTCCTGCAAGCATCACCTGTTAACTATGGAGAAGATACACACATACACACACACACACAGCCTTATTCTGTGCCAGAGCAGACCTCCTGAAAGTTGCTGCCAAGTGGCCACCGCCACCACGGGACTACAGAATTTCTGGCATGAGGCAGAATCGATGACTGAGCCAAGTGATTGTTGCTGAACTCACCTGTGTTGAAAGGTCAGCTTTGTGGTGTGAAGGCTGGGCACAGTCACTGAGGCAAATTGGATTGTGAATGGAGGCCCTGAGGCATGTTCTGCACTTTGCAACTGGTCTGGCAGGCTCCTCCCCTTCCCGAGTCCGCCAAGGGCATGGGAAACACCTGGGCAGCGACAGAGGCACGTCAGACAGCTCCGCCAAGGTACAGTCTCATCTGCCTTTGTTTTGTACACAAAACCTACATAATGGCCACATTCTTAGCAGGTGATTTTCCAGTACCCTGTGTCCTGATGAGAGAGCCCTACATCTTTGCAGGAGACATTTACTTCAACACTTCAACTCGAAGATCACGTATTATTTGAGTGTATCCTGTACCGATTTGTAACTTAAGTATAAATGTTATCAATTTGAGAACATACTGATGAGTCACAGGACAGCTTAGACCTTGTTTTGTGTTCAAATTGGGGTGTGTGTGTGTGTGTGAGATGGTGGGTTCATGGATTTAAAAAAAGAACCATGGATTATCAAAAGAATACACCAATAATATTATGTAACCGTTGACCATCTTAAATAATTAACTATTGACCATTCTTGTCCCTCTATTCTTGCAAATGAAAAATGGATAAAAGAAAAAATACTATCTAATTTATAAGAATCAGAGGCATGGGTGATGTAGCAACTTCTTTTATTTATTAAAATGGAAGGCATCAGATGGGAACTTTTTCAACTTCCTGTGACTGACTCAGTGCCCAAGGAGCCACCCTTTCCCCCTTCCCACTTGCTGCTATGAAAGATGAATCTACTCTCTTCCTTCTATCATCTAAGCCTAATCCCTCCACCTTTCTTCAAGATCACGTACGCTTTTGCCTTTTCAGGAACCATGTTCTACTGCACGATTCCTCTTCTTGAAATTTCAACGAACTTCTTCCCTTCAGTATTTAAATGTGATTGAGCCTTTCTCAACTTTTAGGAGAACCTCTCTCAATTCCACTGTGCCCTTCAACTTCCTTTTATCTTTCACTGTCAAACTCATTGGAATGCTTATACCTGCCATTTTGACTACTTCACTTCCCATTCTGTCTTCAGCGCACTGGAGTCTGGTGTCCACCATGACCATCAGACTGAAATTGCCCTTCCTAATGAGTTTGGTGACCCCCAATCCAGCCAGGCACTTTAAATTCTTATTTGATCATTCAGCACCACTTAATCTTATTGACTGTTTGCTCCATCTGAGGTAATTTTTCCCTTGGTGTCTGTGACACCACACTTTTGCTGGTGTTTCTGACTCTCTCAAGAAACCCATCCTTCACGGTCTTTGTTGCATTTAGAAAGGTAATTCAGGCTGATTCTCAAAGATCCAGTGTAATTGTTTTAATTTTGTTTTCATAATAAAAGGTTGAAATATTATTAGTGCATATCTGTGGGATGCTAGTAGACTTTTGATTATCAATTTTTTTTTTTTTTTTTGCGGTGCATGAGCTTTTCACTGTTGTGGCTTCTCCTGGTGCGGAGCACAGGCTCCGGACGCGCAGGCTCAGCGGCCATGGCTCACGGGCCCAGCTGCTTCACAGCATGTGGGATCTTCCCGGACCGGGGCACGAACCCGTGTCACCTGCATCAGCAGGCAGACTCTCAACCACTGCACCACCAGGGAAGCCCTTGATTGTCAATTTTAAAGCTATCTTATTACTACCATTACTTTATAGTGGTGGATCTAGGAGGGTCCATCACTTAACTCCAAGTCTACTCTTGTCCCTCTTTTTTCCTAGGAAATTCTGACTGTATCCTCAGCACTGTTATTTTTGTCTTAATGAGATTCTTCATGTAACCATCACAGTATCTCCCTAATTTCATCTAAAGCTATTGTAACAGCATCAGTATGAAGTATTCATGTTATTATCAGCTTACATTTATTGAGCACCTGCTATGTGCCATGTATTTCACATTTCTTATTATCTCAACTTCCTTCTGGTAAAAGATATACTATAGAAATAACAATTAACAACTAATCATTCTAGTCCTTATGACACATCTGCTGAGTTAAATATTCTTATCCCCCAACATCAGATTATCAAAGGCAGGACTCACACCAGGTCCCCCTAACACCCCCAACCCATGTTCTTTCCACTGTACATACTTACATTCTTTGCTATAACCCAGTGTCCTTGTTCACAACACTGCAGTTCAAGATTGTCTAAATAGTTAAATGATGGCTTCTTATTGGGTCTTTCCTATTCTAAAATAATCCTATGACTTAGACTGTGAGAGATGAAATCAGCATTGAAGCCCTCAGACTCCAACCTTTTTTGGAGTCACCAGAACTATTTCTCAGATTTCTTTTCTTTAGATTTTCTTTCCCCCCGGGATTGGTTGTTGGTTGTTGAGTTTGACATGTCTTGGGACACCATCCAGTACATCTCAAAAAATTACTGTTAAAAGGCAGCACACATTCTGATTGTCACGTGAGGGCTTGAAATGGAAGTGAGATAGAAAGAAATAATGCAAGGAACCTGCAAGAGAAGAATAGGTAGAACAGATTGGCTGTGTCAACTATAATTGGCTGGGGGAGGGCGAGTGATTTTGCCTCTCTCCTCTCAGAGGATATTTGGTAAAGTCTGGAGACACTTTTGGTTTTTACAGACTGGGGAGTGGGCACTGCCTACTGGCAACTAGTAGGAAGAGGCTGGGGATACTGCCAAACATTGTAAAATGCACAGAACAATTCTAACCTACCTCTCTGGACAAAGAATTTTCATGCTCAAAATGCCAACAGTGCAGAGGTTGAAGAAACCCTGCTGTAAAGAAAGAAGGGAAAAGGGAGACAAAAGTGACTTGGCGATTCTGAGTCTCTGTGACTGCAGACATGGAGATGTCATCGAGAGCAATTAGAAGCCCAGAAGGTTTGCTGAATTATTGGATAAGGGGATGAATCATTTCAACCAGCTTGAGCTTGAGGTTCCTGTGAGAGTCACAGCTGGCGGAACCAGCAAGCAGAAACGTCGTTAAACTGAAGTGAGTGGGAGAGGAAATGTGGAAATAGAAGTAATTCACCTTGGAGTGATGGTTCAGACCGCAAAAGTAGTTGAAATGTTCAAAGACATGTGGGAAAAGAAGAGTAAAGACATTTTACTGGCACTTTAGGAACATGAATCCTTCACATAAATAGTGAATTTTAAAGTGATACACAGTAAGGATTATTCCTGCTCTGCCCATCTGTTTCAACATGAGGAATCAAACTTTGAATACCAACCTTTCTAAAATAAAGGTTCCTGGAGAGATTTAATTTTACTTACAACAGTTGGCTTTTTTTTAAACCTTAATACCACTCTTTTCTATTTGAAATAGAGGTTATCAAATTTAGTCTTCATTTTTGCTTAGGGTTTACAAGTTAAGATTATAACATGTCAGTGGTGAGAGGGATTGAAGTTATTTTTGCTGTAACACAAGATCAGAAAAAAGGATGTCCATAAAGAGAGGTGTAGTCAGGACTTTTCAGTGTGCCTGCTTTCTGGCTAGTTTTCAAAACGCTTAATAGTTTCAGCTTATAATTGGTAAACGTGGAAACTTCGAGACACCACACCCTTGTGTTAACTTATAATGAATGGTGGCTTCAGCACGAACATATTTTTGTCAAGGCACCTAGAGACAACCAGCCCCACCTGTCATGTTATTGATCAGCCACCATCTCCGGCTGCCTAGTCTTCCTTTGGAGAAGCTGCTGGGGAGCAGGCTCGTAAGCAACCTGCAGCTGACTTATTTTAATGAGCAGCCTAAGGATCACTCTGCTGCGTCCCTTCCTCCCTCCAAAGCAAGACCCGTAATCATATTAAGAAGTTCTTATTTATGCATTCTTCATTTATCTGATCCTAGAAAACTCCTAGGTTGTTTGGAAATGTTGCTAATGAAGAATCAAATGTTGGCAGCTGGGATGCCCAGGGATTCTGCAGAAGGATGTGTTGGCAATAAATGGGCCCTGCAAGGCCTTCAGGTGCAATGAGATTTGGAGTTTCGCAGATGGGAGGAACCAGTTTGGTTCTTCTTAGATCCCTTATAAAAATTTCTTGACTTTATTGCTTGTGCCTTGTGAGTGTTCATGGCTTCATCTGCTCTGTCTTTTGAATAATATTTACAGTTTTGCTAGCTGTGGCCTTAAAAATAATCTTCACCTTATTATTCAGAGATGTCTCATCATGCTGAATAACGCGTGACCCACACATGCTAAGAATAAACTGAATGGTGCCGTGGAATCTTCTACCCACGTAACTGGAAATTCATGGCGTGCAAAACTGGAACCCAGCTGCAATGCTGTCTGCAGAGATGGCTCTTCATGTAGGTGGAGGAAGCCACCTACTCATCATTCATTAGAGGGGTCTGGAAGTATCTGTGTGGAAATTTCTCCCTCAGGCCTGCCATTATATCTGAAATTCTCACCATTAGAGTGAATTCTTTGTCTAAGAGATCATTTCAGTAAGAGCACCTTTAAAATGCATGGAAACATCCTGCGAGGGTAGGAACACTGAATTCAGTTGAAGCCTATTTTTAGTTTAACATAGATAGGCTTTTCTTATTTTCTAATTTTGCCACTTTTTCTTAGAACGTAGGGCCGTGACAAAATAGAAGTAAGGACAATAGTTGATCCAGGTAAGAAATCAGCAATGTTTAGGCCTAATGGGCATTGGTAGGGGAGCCCATTGTAGTGGTGGGGGTGGGCAAAAGTGGAAAAAGTTGCCTTTGGGGCAGGAGAGCTGTCTCTTTGCCACACTGTCTTTAGAGACATGTCCCTGGAGACATGACTACAGGTCACTTCTAATAATAACGACATAAATAATGAATCAACAACAATAGTTCCAAATATTCCTCACTGGGTTCTGGGACCTCAACAATAGTCTTCACATTCGTTATGTCATTTAATTCTCACAACAACCGCAGATAAATAAACAGGCTCAGAAAGGGTAAAACCTACCCAGGTGTAAAGTTAATAAGTGGGGGATTTGGGACTTGAAATGAGGTGGTCTGATTCCAAATTCATGATATTAACCACTATTCATTTAGCCTCTTTACTAACTTTTCCCCTTGATTTTCCCCCTCTTGTCATCTCTTCAAATCTATGCTGCAGCCATATGCCATTCTCCTTGTCTAGAATGTCTTAACTCTCTTTTATTCCTGTTGGGAGTTTTTTCTTTTTAAGGATCAGGTGAAATGATGAAATACCTTCTAAATTTTTTTTTAATGTATGAAAAAGTTATTTTACTGTATTCATATTACAAATAACTAGGGAGGTATAGCTCTATTCCCTGCCAGATTGTGAGACAGTTGAGGCAGGGATGCTTTTTAATGTTGGTAGCACAGAGTCTAACTTTGTCATTGAACACAAGAGACAATCAATAGACATTTATTGAATAAGGAAATTTGGTCATAGGTGTCCTATAAAATCGAGGAGTAAGCAATCTTCATCCTAAAGTTACCAACAAAAGATTAAGTTATGTCTATTGGAATCAGTTTTAGAGGGCAGGAAATAACATAGTACTTCTAGAAATAATTTTTTTTTATTAACTAAAATGTTCATTACTTGTCCAGGTAATTTTTATCAAGGTCGCTAATTTTCTTGTGATTGGATAACAAAATCATTTTACTGTATGTCCTCAAGTGACATAAGGATGGAAAAAACTATGTATACATATATATATGTATTTATATATAAATATACATTTGTTTTTATACATGTATATGATATATATTTTATAAATATATCATTTTTTTTGTTTATATCTTTGAGGGCCTGTAATTGTGAAACTTCTGCCAAAGGGGAACATGCCATAATGCAAGCACCATATGAATGAGAAAAACAAAATACTTGCCGATTTATCATTCAAGATATGTATGAATAAATGATATAAATGGATGTGAGAAGATGACATGTATCCTACAGGTAGAAAAACCTTACGAATAACTTTAAGAGAGGTGCTGTAAGTGTGGGAAACATATCACATATGTCCCTGGAGACAGTGTTGAAACATCAGAGAAGCACGTGGTCACTTTTTGTGGTTCTGGAAACCCAGAGATGTGTGTGCATTTCTCCATTTTTAACTTGTGTGTGTTTGTGTGTGTGTGTGTGTGTGTGTGTGTGTGTGTGTGTATACATACTTCAATTATCCCAAGCTCCTTAAAAAGTTTATACAAGATGACTATGTCCCTCCACCTATTTCTACATTTTTAAACAAGAAATTATGCTGTTTTGAATTTCTCAAAATTAAATATAAATTGGAAATGTAAAATACTTCTGATATGGTGAAAAATTTACTGGGAGGGGAGGGGACATCCTGTCCTTGAAAATTTCCCCTACCTTTTAGCCTGGGAGTGCGTTTTAGTAACTTTGTTAAACCAAGTCAGTCAAACTGTGAGTGTGTGTGTGTGTGTGTGTGTGTGTGTGTGTGTATGTGTAAGTGTATCTCACTTTGCCCTTTCTTACTTAAGAATCAAAAGCAGTTTGTATCTCCACGGAAGGCTTGGGATCTGAACACCGACATTCTGCATTCCTATAGACTATCTTCTGGATTTAGACGGAACACCACCCATCCACCACTCATTCACCCCACGCACAAAAAATTGAGAACCAACTACTTGTCGTGCATATTGCCAGGCTGTGGGTGCAGATGCGAATGTGCCCTAGACTTGGTCTTGGAGACTTCATAGTCTGGTGGGATAGGCATATTGTAAAAGAAAAAAAAATCACAAACAAATATTCAAAGAAGTATTCTGTTCGCAGATCTGGTGCTATTTTAACCTTAGATTCTAGATGAAGGGTTTACCTGAAGCATTTGCCCAAGATCAGTACTTAGTACTGATCACTGTGTATCATGCGATTCTTGGTTGAGTGTGTGAGGACTCTTTTTGTGTTAAAAGCAGGTAGCACCAGCCATGGGGCTTTATGGCTCATACCTCAGTTTTGGCCACTCTTCATGAAGCAATCAAGAGTCATGCCATGGGGGTCTCTTGTCCCAAGTGACATCTGTGTCAGTTGAAGAGCCTTTTATTTCTGATCAGATATTAGACTGGAAGTAGCACCAGGTAGCGTTAGAAGTGCTTAGAAACTATGTCACGTGGTATCTAAAGATAAAGCATTTAGAAGTCCTAGTTTTGCATCACTGTATGCACAGAGGGGAGACAAATTGCTTTGTCCCTTTCATTCCATTTATCTGCTCTAATTTACAGAGCATCATTGCTTAAGGATTATGCAGACAGCCTTGAAGCTAGGTGTTCCATGTTCAGCACTTAGCTCCATCACTTACTAGCTGTGTGACTTCAGGCAAGTTATTAAACCAATGTCCATTTCCTTAGCTGTAAATATGAAATAACAACACCTGATAATAAGATTATTGGGTGGATTTAATTAATTAACACATGCAAAGCAATTAGAACAGTGCCTGGCACACAGGCAGTGCCATTATTACATTACCAGGTTTTTATGGCTTTTACTTCTGCTGGGGCCCCAAAAGGCATCAGATTCCTTCTCGATACAGCACTCGACAACCCCTATCACCAGATGATTGGGGCAGCATGTGAGGTGAAATTAATTTGTCATCTTTATTCTATCAATATATAGTCATAAAATATATTTCTTTCTACTGTCATGAGAGAAGTCCTTTGAAAACCAGCTTTAAGAAGCCTTGTAGGACATTGCTCTATTAATCTTTCAACTGGTCCTTTTTTTGAAAGGCACCTCATAACTCAAAGGTATTGTCCACCACAGAAGTATTTGCATTTTAACAAACTTACTAAAAATATAAATGTCTTCAGAATCCTTAGGTATAACTTTCTGATGGTGAATTTCCAGGCATCATGTTCTGTAGTGAGAGAGCTTGGATCTCCTATGATGAGCTGAAATGCTCAGGGGACCTGAAGTGAACCCAGTTTAGTTGCATCCCCTGTCTATCTGCAGGAGCAAATCTTCTCTCCAGATAAGTTTCCCCAATTCTCAATTAAGGACTATAGAACTCCTGCAATTAAGATCAAGAAATAATCTCACAAAGATTCTTAAATGTATGAGGAACTAGCCACTCTGACTTAGAATTCTAGGACCAACAGATGATAGAGTTAGAACCTTGAGATATTTGCACTTTTCATATATAGAATATACATATAGAATATTATATAAAGTGTTACATGTGGCAACTCTACCTGTAATGATTAAAGATATAAAGGATACAAAAAGTTTACCAATTAAAACATGTATTAGGAAAGAACAAGTAAAAATGAAAAAGGAAAAATTCTAAATATGAAAAACATTGTTGAGATGAGGATGAAATGAAACTCAGAAGACTGTTAGGTAGCATATTAGAACCAAGGCTAGAAAGTAAAGGTGTAACACAGAGAATGGAAGAGGGGTACTATTTAAAGAGATAATGGGGCTTCCTTGGTGGCGCAGCAGTTAAGAATCTGCCTGCCAATGCAGCAGACACGTGTTTGAGCCCTGGTCTGGAAAGATCCCACATGCTGCAGAGCAACGAAACCCATGTGCCACAACTACTGAGCCTGAGCTCTAGAGCCCACGTGCCACAACTACTGAAGCCCATGCACCTAGAGCCCATGCTCCGCAACAAGAGAGGCCACCACAGTGAGAAGCCCGCTCACTGCAACGAATAGTAGCCCCCGCTCACTGCAACTAGAGAAAGCCCTCACGCAGCAACGAAGACCCAACACAGCCAAAAATCAATAAGTAAAATAAGTAAATTAAAAAAAAAAAGAAATGGAAAGTTAAAAAAAAGAGGTAGTGAATGTGAATTTTCCAGAACTGATGATAAACCATGGATCCTAGGATTTGGGAATCACCATGTACCCTAAGCAGGATAAATAAAAAGAATTTCATGCTTTGACACATTGGGAAATTGTAGAACGTCAAAGCCAAAAAAGATTTTTAAATCAACCAGAGAGAAAGAACAGTTAAACTGAAATAGTAATGACATTGTTTTACATTTTTGCAACTTTCTTTAATGTCTGGCTTAATAGTAGACAGTTGGAGTCTCATATCTTCTTTTATTTATTTATTTATTTGTTTATTTATTTATGTTTGGTTGCGTTGCTCTTGCTGCGTGCGGGCTTTCTCTAGTTGCAGCGAGCGGCGGTTACTCTTTGTTGTGGTGCACAGGTTTCTCATTGAGGTGGCTTCCCTTGTTACAGAGCATGGGCTCTAGGTGCACAGGCTTCAGTAGTTGTGGCTCACGGGCTCCAGAGCGCAGGCTCAGTAGTTGTGGTACACGGGCTTAGTTGCTCCGCGGCATGTGGGATCTTCCCAGAGCAGGGCTCGAACCCATGTCCCCTGCATTGGCAGGTGGATTCTCAACCACTGTGCCACCAGGGAAGTCCCGTCATGTCTTCTTCTCAGTCTCTTTTGATATTCTATGCCGTGGAGCTTCTGGAAGACTTCACTAAGAGAGTGAGAATAAAAAAAGCAAAATTTGTAGTGTTCTTATGAAAATAATTTTGAGCTCACAGATCCCTTGATACAGTCTGGGCAAGACATAGAGGTCTCCATCCCACACTTTTTTGAGAGCTGTTACATCTAAAATATGTCCCCAGAGATTGGTTCAAGATGGCAGAGTAGAAGGACAAGCGCTCACTCCCTCTTGTGAGAGCACCGGAATCACAGCTAACTGCTGAACAGTCATCAACAGGAAGACACTGGAACTCACCAAAAAAGATACCCCACATCCAAAGACAAAGGAGAAGCCATAAGGAGATGGTAGGAGGGGCGCAATCACAATAAAATCAAAACCCATAACCACTGGGTGGGTGACTCACAAACTGGAGACAAATTATACCACAGAAGTCCACCCACTGGAGTGAAGGTTCTGAGCTCCATGTCAGTCTTCCCAAGCTGGGGGTCTGGCAATGGGAGGAGGAATTCCCAGAGAATCAGACCTTGAAGGTTAGCAGGATTTGATTGCAGGACTTCAACAGGATTGAGGGAAACAAGAGACTCCACTCTTGGAGGGCACACACAAAGTAGTGTGTACATCAGGACCCGGGGGAAGGAGCAGTGACTTCATAGGACACTGAACCAGACCTACCTGCTAGTGTTAGAGGGTCTCCTGCAGAGGCGCAGTGAGGGGGGAGGCTGTGGCTCACCACGAGGACAAGGACACTGGCAGCAGAAGTTCTGGGAAGTACTCCTTGGCGTGAGCCCTCCCAGAGTCTGACATTAGCCCCAGCAAAGGGCCTGTAGGCTCCAGTGCTGGGTCACCTCAGGCCAAACAACCAACAGGGAGGGAAGTCAGCCCCACCCATCAGCACACAAGTGGATTAAAGTTTTACTGAGCTCCGCCCACCAGAGCAACACCCAGCTCTACCCACCACCAGTCCCTTCCATCAGGAAGCTTGCACAAGCCTCTTAGATAGCCTCATCCACCAGAGGGTAGACAGCAGAAGCAAGAAGAAGTAGAATCCTGCAGCCTGTGGAACGAAAACCACATTCACAGAAGGACAAAATGAAAAGGCAGAGGACTATGTACCAGATGAAGGAACAAGATAAAACCCCAGGAAAACAACTAAATGAAGTGGAGATAGGCAATCTTCCAGAAAAAGAATTCAGAATAATGATAGTGAAGATGATCCAGGACCTTGGAAAGAGAATGGAGGCAAAGATTGAAAAGATGCAAGAAGTGTTTAACAAAGACCTAGAAGAATTAAAGAACAAACACCTAGAAGAATGAAAGAACAAACAAACAGAGATGAACAATACAATAACTGAAATGAAAAATACACTAGAAGGAATCAATAGCAGAATAACTGAGGAAGAAGAATGGAGAAGTGACCTGGAAGACAGAATGGTGGAATTCACTGCCATGGAACAGAGTAAGGAAAAACTCTTAGAGGAAAACATAGGAAGAACACTCCGTGACATAAATCACAGCAAGATCTCTTTTGACCCACCTCCTAGAGTAATGGAAATAAAAACAAAAACAAATGGGGGCTTCCCTTGTGGCACAGTGGTTGAGAGTCCACCTGCCGATGCAGGGTACACGGGTTCGTGCCCCGGTCCGGGAAGATCCCACATGCCATGGAGCGGCTGGGCCTGTGAGCCATGGCTACTGAGCCTGCACGTCTGGAGCCTGTGCTCCACAATGGGAGAGGCCACAACAGTGAGAGGCCAGTGTACTGCAAAAAAAACCAAAATAAAAACAAATGGGACCTAATGAAACTTAAAAGCTTTTGCACAGCAAAGGAAGCTATAAACAAGGTGAAAAGACAACCCTCAGAATGAGAGAAAATATTTGCAAAGGAATCAACGGACAAAGGATTAATCTCCAAAATATATAAACAGCTCATGCAGCTCAATATTAAAAGAACAAACAACGCAATCAAAAAATGAGCAGAAGACCTAAGTAGACATTTCTCCAAAGAAGACATACAGATGGCCAAGAGGCACGTGAAAAGCTGCTCAGCATCACTAACTATTAGAGAAATGCAAATCAAAACTACATTGAGGTATCACCTCACACCAGTCAGAATGGGCATCATCAGAAAATCTACAAACAACAAATGCTGGAGAGGGTGTGGAGAAAAGGGAACCCTCTTGCACCATTGGTGGGAATGTAAATTGATACAGCCACTATGGAGAGCAGTATGGAGGTTCCTTAAAAAACTAAAAATAGAACTACCATATGACCCAGCAATCCCACTACTGGGCATATATCCAGAGAAAACCATAATTCAAAAAGATACATGCTTTCCAATGTTCATTGCAGTACTATTTACAATAGGCAGGTCACGGAAGCAACCTAAATGCCCATCACCAGACGAATGGATAAAGATGTGGTACATATATACAATGGAGTATTGCTCAGCCATAAAAAGGAACGAAATTGGGACATTTGTAGAGACGTGGATGGACCTAGAGACTGTCATACAGAGTAAAATAAGCCAGAAAGAGAAAAACAAATATCGTATATTAATGCATATATGTGGAATCTATAAAAATGGTACAGATGAACCGGTTTGCAAGGCAGAAATAGAGACACAGATGTAGAGAACAAACGTATGGACATCAAAGGGGGAAAGCAGTGTGGGGGTGGTGGTGAGATGAATTGGAAGATTGGGATTGACATGTATACACTAATATGTATAAAATGGATAACTAATAAGAACCTGCTGTAAAAAAAAAAAGTAAATAAATAAAATTAAATTAAGAAAAAAAAATGTCCTGCCAGAAGGAACATGATACTAGAGGGAGATATGAGAAAAAGAAGTCATGTTAGTAAGAATAAAGTAATAAAATACATACATTCAAATAAATCTTGCATTAATATAATTATAACAGTGATGTTTAATTGGTGGAGTATATATGAGCCTGGATTTCATGAGGAGCAGGTAGTAATAATAATTAATAATACATGCTGTTTATTGAAAACTACAGTGTGTCAAGTACTGTGCTAACCATTATCATTTAATTATTGCTAAACTTGTAACATAACTACTCAGCATCATTTTTTTAAATTAGTTAATTAATTTATTTTTGGCTACGTTGGGTCTTTGTTGCTGCGCACGGGCTTTCTCTAGTTGTGGCGAGCAGGGCCTACTCTTCTTTGCGGTGCATGGGCTTCTCATTGCAGTGGCTTCTCTTGTTGTGGAGCGTGGGCTCTAGGTGCACGGGCTTCAGTAGTTGTGGCACGTGGGCTCAGTAGTTGTGGCTCACAGACTCTAGAGCGCAGGCTCTGTAGTTGTGGCACACGGGCTTAGTTGCTCCATGGCATGTGGGATCTTCCTGGACTAGGGCTCAAACCTGTGTCCCCTGCCTCGGCAGGCGGATTCTTAACCACTGTGCCACCAGGGAAGTCCTCATTCTTTTTGTAGTTAAGAAAATTGAAGTGCACAAAAGTAAAGTATCATTGTCTAAAGTAACAAAGTTAGGGAATGATGGAGCTATGATTTTAAACCTTGCAATCTGACACCAGAGACTGCAGTGGAATAAAATGGTGTCTAAAATTAGAAAATAAAAATGTAGGGGTGGAGGGTAACTTTTCTAAGGGGATAAATACACTAATATCTAATGGGTCCCTAGTATATGCTTAGCTCAAGACTTGATAGAATTTTATTTTATTTTTTGACATATATATATTCTTTTTTAAAATAATCTTTTCCATTATGGTTTATCCCATGAGATTGGATATAGTTCCCTGTAATATACAGTAGTAGCACCTTGTTATTTATCCATTCTAAATGTAATAGTTTGCATCTACTTACCCCAAACTCCCAGTCTCTCCCTCTCCCTGCCCCCTTGGCAACCACGTCTGTTTTCTATGTCTGTGTGTCTGTTTCTGTTTTGTAGATAGGTTCATTTGTGCTGTATTTTAGATTCCACATAAAAGTGATATCATATTGTATTTGTCTTTCTCATTCTGACTTACTTAGTATGATAATCTCTGGTTGCATCCATGTTGCTGCAAATGGCATTATTTCATTCTTTTTATGGCTGAGTAGTATTCCATTGCATATATCTACTACATCTTCTTTATCTATTCATCTGTCAATGGACACTTAGGTTGTTTCCGTGTTTTGGCTATTGTGAATAGTGCTGCTGTGAACACAGGGGTACATTATCTTTTTGAATTATAGTTTTGTCTGGGTATATGCCCCGGAGTGGGACTGCTGGATCATATGGTGATGACAGAGAGAATTTTAAAAGGCTCCATTCTTATGGTATTTACAGTCTTGTGGGAATAAAAAGTCTTAGGCACTTGAGAAGTGTATATATTATAGAGCAAAATTATGCTTCAGAGATTTAGGAATTTCTAGGCAGTGACATTGTGGAGCAAGCTGTTTGGGACAGCCCGTGGAGGAAAAGGATATGGGCTCATCTTGGAAGAAGAGTGGATTTTGAATTAACAGAGAGGTAGTAGAAGGGTGTTTCGGTGGACATTTGAGCAATCGGCAAAAGGATAATCATGGCCTATAAAGGGAGCCATAATGAAACTTACTTGACTTATACGTGTATGTAGGGGAAGTGTGAGTCAGGCAGCACCTAAGTTTGGATGAGATGATGGAAGTCCTTGAATATAAATATGAGATGAGCCTCAATATTGAGAGAGAGAAACCAGAACTTGTGCAAAATCCGGTGCTGTACAAATGGTGAATCATCTAAAGAAATAATCATCAGACAATGCAAAGCAGTTTAATGTTGTAGACACATTTGAAAGGTGATAAGCCTGTCACGTATGATATATGAAATGACAGATGTTACAGATGTTTTCAAACTTCATGTTGGTTGTATCCTGTGAACCCCATAGCCTTCATCTTTAGGCAGATAACCGAACAGTTATAATGATCTCCTGCCTGTATGGTCTTCTGCAATGTTTTTTTTTTCTCTTATTTTTATCAATTCTCTTTATATTCATCTGGTCACCAAATTTTCATGTGTGTCTTTGAGTTGTTTTATGTTGCTGAAAAGTGCTTAATGTTGCTGTACCCAGGAAATAAATCCGGTGTGGTGAGGGAACAAACACTCTCAAGACCTGGAATAACAAGACCTTTATTTCTTTGACTGCTCTATTGATTACACATGACCTGAATCAGCTCTTTATTCCTCAGTCTTTTCATCTCTGACCTGAGGAGAGCAGCCACATTACTGCTAGATAATGTTAAAAAAACAGTGACTCTTTCTGATAAAGGAGGATTGTTAGAAATCATTGACTAAAATCTTAAAACTTTCCATTGCCATTGTAATTTAAGCAACACTGTGCCATAAGTTGTATTTTAATTACTAGCTAGGTTTCTAAATGTAGACAGTAATTTGATAAAATATCTGTAATGTAGGCAAGCTAGTATAGCTAAATACTCTTGCCATTTGCTTATACATATTGTATGTATACGTGTGTACCATATGCACACATATGGTGACTCGCTATGTGGCTGTAAAACTTGGATCTGTATTTGTAGCAGTTCCATTTGTGGAGGTTCAGAACAGTGTTTATAGGAGTAAGAAAGAGAAGAGCAGGAATGGCTTTGGCAAGAATCAGAATCTGCAAATTTTCTTCCTCAACCATCCTAATCACATGCCTTCTACCCCTGACTCTGCTAATAGTTATAGTTAACATGGATATGGTGCTTTGAGTTTATGAAACACTGTTGCATAATTTCCACTGGGATCGTGGGGCAGCTCACTGTGGGAACAAGGCCAGGGTAACAACAGCGTGTGAGTAATGGTCGGAGGAGGTATGAGTTGAGTCTGTGAGCTGAACAGCATGTAGATCATAGGGCCAGTATTTGGTGATAAGGAGTTTGGCCTTTATCATACATGCAAAGGGAAACCTCTGAATGGTTTTAAACAAGAGAGTGACATGAATTCATTTACATTTTTTAAAGTTTCTTAGGCTGTCACATGGAAATGGATTCTAGGAGGATAGGGTGAATGCACAAAGACCAGTCAGAAAGTTACTAAAGTTGCTTGGCTAATAGGTGGTGGTGGCCTGGGGTGGAATCACCTTGAAGCTAATGAAGCTTAAGCTACAGTAGCCCCTTTTGCAGCTGGGAAAGAGCCTGTGCAATGTATTCGTGATGTCATATGTCTTTGTGATATTTGCAAAAATAAGGTATTTTAACTGTTAACTGTTACGACAGCTGTTTCTTTCCACTCTGACCTTCCTTCCATCATATTTCCACTTGGATGGAGTGATATATTGGACTGGCTCTGGGCATTTTTAGGATCTGTTGGGGGAAACTGATGTGGGTGTATGTCATTTAAACTACAGTTTGCAATGGTTCCATTACACAAATGAAGCATACTACTTTCACAATCTTTAACACTTATTGGAGAACTAAAGAAATACAGATTAAAAACTAATG
Organism: Pseudorca crassidens; assembly: GCF_039906515.1. NCBI lineage: Eukaryota > Metazoa > Chordata > Mammalia > Artiodactyla > Delphinidae > Pseudorca > Pseudorca crassidens. The sequence goes on from NC_090312.1 coordinate 22,714,267, forward strand.
AGATATGAGACAAAAGTGATAAAGGTTAACAATAAATTGACTGACATCCAGAAGTGAATTGTATAACCCTCACATTTTCAAATTTCATTAATTCATTAAGAAGAAGAGACAAATTTTGAGTAGAATTGAGAGTTTGTTGATTGTTTGATAACCCAATTAATGAAGAGGAATGAGTCATATGAACATATTAGTAAAAGATTTAAGTTTCTTGCTGTTTTGACAAGGTGAAGATAACATAAAACTCATACTACACCATTCTCAATTAGAACATCAACAACAAACTGCTTAGTGAGTTTTGCTAATTCAAAGAGTGTTGAAGATTAGTCACCACGTATAAAAACTTGAAATGCTCTGAAATCTTATAGCTCACCTACAGAAGAAAGCAGAAAGTAGTCTTTCCAAGTTTGGCGAAAGTCTTAAACATTTACGTAGCACTACAATAAAGTGTAGTGATGTTGAAATAAAAGTTTTAAGCTCTCAGTAACAATCCTCAACTTGATGGAAGAAAGATTGAATTATCTATTTTCTTTATCAAAAAGTATTTTACAAAACTGTTGTCATATGAAGAGGTGATCAAAGAGCATGCAGCTAAAAACATGTAGGAAAATTATAGAGGTGTGTGAACATACCAATGAATAAAAATAATATGTTATTTTCTGGGTTTTTATAAAGTTTGTAGTATTTTTCAGCATTAAAATTTTTTCATATGAGATTTATTTGCTCATTCTAAATATGTTTGTTTTTCCCCTAATTTTGTATTAATAGCTCTGTATTCATTTTCTTTAAATATGGCTTGCCAAATTGGATAAGCCTCGAGCCCCATGAAACCTGAGTTTGTCTCTTTGACTTAGATGGTGGCTGTGAAGATGGAGAAAAGTGGAGATATTTAGGTTTTGGAGGCAGAATGAATGCTTATAAGATTGTCCTGTTGAGGGGTGAATGAGAAATAAGGTAACTCCTCTAAACAACTTGCATCTGGCTAACTAGGGTTTGAATCTAGGTGTTAGGCTCAAATGCTTGTGTTCATTATCATATTTGAATCTTCAGTTTCCTTATGGGTTTTGAGGATTCAATTAGATGATGCTAACAAAATGCTTCCCATGGTATCTGGCATATTGTTGGGTGTGCTTATGTGTTGCTATTATTAAGATGATATAAGGTTTATTTTTTAGACATGCAGTTTTTAAAATTAGGAGGCATTTGCTTTTCTGTCCACTTGCCAATCTCTGTGAATGAGTCAGCCCATTTTGCATGTAGGTTTCTGATTTTTTCAGGGGATAAGGGAATTCCTCTTCATTGCTCCCTACTGGTCACTTGTCAGCCAGCCAGCACCCAGTGCTAGGAGTGGATACTCACAAACACCGGGGTCCTTTGTCTGACTGGTCTATGGAACATCAGTGGCATAAGTGCTTGGGGAAACCTGGATGTGAGACAGAAACTGTACATGCTTCAGTGGGGGGTGTTGGTGGAAGCTTCAAATTTTTCAGAGGTGGGAGAAGAGAATCACACGTTTCCTAAAGATGCAAGAACAGAGTAAACGTAAACCCTTAGGACTCCAGAGTGATTCTGATCTAGCTAGTTTAGATTAATTTAGGCAGATTTAAGCTAACAAATGAGGTGGGATGGGTCTAGTTTTCAAAGATTCTACACAGCAGGAGCATTCTTGAAATGATGTTTTATTGAAACTTGTCTCAATGCCTGACCGCTCTTTTAAGATCCCTCTGGACTTCTCAGTTACTTCTGTAAAACTTATCTTATCACAGTTAACTGGGAATAATGACTTTTATCTCTTTGGGAACTAAGATTGCATTAATGTTTTTATTTTCTAAGTGTTAATCATAATTAGTTCCTGCTTTATCCTAGCCCCCCCCTTTATAAAGAAATTTTTATTTCTAATTCTGAGATGAGTGGTTGGAAGGCTTTTGGATATTCAGGTACATGCTTAGATGCATGCACAAGCTGTTTTGTCTGGGGGCAAATAAGAGCTCTAAACATGAGGTGTTTTGTTATGTTCCCTTCCACGTCCGTGTAGCAAAGACTACAGCTTCTGTTCTCCCAGGCCACCACACCCTTAATTGCTCATAATAAATCCTGTGAGCTCTCAGTAGTTTGCCAGAAGAGATAGCAGTTACTCTTGTTTTGTTCTTTAATTTGCTGGTGTACTGCTTATTTGGACTTCTGAATTAGCACGTACCTGATGGAGATTTTAGTTTTACTTTGAATTCTGCACCTTCATTACTCCTTCTCCACCTCCTCCTCAATGAGTGGGACAACTTTTTTTCTTTAGCAGATCCATATTCCACTACCAGAGCTTCAGTTCATCTCTGGGTAGTAATGTAAACCAACTGTGACTTCTTCTTTCTGGGTCTTCTGAGTGTGGCAGTTGAAATTGTATAAGAGATGGGTCAGAGGAAGAGAGAGGAAGGCTGAAAGAAAAGAGAGATGATTCAAAACTAAAGAAGGATTCAGTCAGGATTAAGATTTTTTTGGCAAAATCAGGTTCTACTTTTTGTATAATTCTGTTTAAAATATATGATGATGATGCCCTCCAAGCCCATGCATGTTGCTACAAATGGCAAAATTTTGTTCTTTTTTATGGCTGAGTAGTATTCCATTGTGTGTGTGTGTGTGTGTGTGTGTGTGTGTGTACCACATCTTCTTTATCCAGTCATCTGTTGATGGACACTTAGGTTGCTTCCATATCTTGACGATTGTAAATAATGCTGCTATGAACATTGAGGTGCATGTATCTTTTTGAATTACTGGGGGGTTTTGGGGGTTTTTTTTCGGATGTATACCCAAGAGTGGAATTGCTGGGTTATGGTAGTTCTATTTTTAGTTTTTCGGGAAACCTCCATACTGTTTTCTATTTGGAATCTAAAAAAATACAGCAAACTAAAGAGTATAACAAAAAAGAAGCAGACTCCCAGATGTAGAGAACAAATGGGGTTACCAGTAGGGTGGGGGAGGGGCAGTACAGGGGTCGGGGGGTGGGAGGCACAAACTATTGGGTATAAAATAGGCTCAAGGATGTATTGTACAACACAGGGAATATAGCCAATATTTTGTAATGACTGTAAGTGGAAAGTAACCTTTAAAAATTATATAAAAGTAAAATAAAATAAAAATAAATAGAATCAATAACAGATTTGAAGGCAAAAACATATGTGATGTGATCAAATGACATGATTTTATAGCCTTAAGAATTAAATATTTCTCATCCAAATTTTATTGTAAGCAAGCAAGTTATCTTAGGAATTAAATGGTTAACTGCTGTCTTTAGTAAAGGCTGAAGTACCATTTAGTTTGTGAACCAATCTTTGTATGAGCCTTTTATTTTTTATAAGTGAAAAGAATAATTCTTACTTCAGATTTCTCATGAGATTAGTTTTTCCTTCCCATGCCCCCTCTAAAAATGTATGCACACACATCTCTATGTAAACGTCATTTATACATGCCTTTACAAATATGCTTATATTTACATGAAATACGTGACTTTCCCTTTGGTGTGATGTCAGTATTTTGTAGCTACAACTGAATGAAAACCCTGACAGGGTCAGGGAATGATGTCTTTCTCTATACAGAATGAGCAGGCCCTCTGCCTGCTCTGCCTGCAGCCTCCGTTCTGGTCCATAAGGACATTAGGGAGGTCAGAGGTCTATCTAGATCCCAATGACAAATGGCTTCCCTTTTATTCTGATAGTCTTGGTTCAGGGTGATCACTTTAGGTGAGTGTGGAAGCAACAGTAGGGAATCCGGGAGTCAGTTTCTCAAACTTTGCATCACTTCCTCCACAGAAAACAGTGGAAGTTTCCTTTCTCACTGCTTCTCATCTGATAAAATGCCTAGTGCGAGATTAGTATTTTAATCTCGTAACTCCAATAGGAAGAGGAAGGAATGGCTTGATTATTGCATAACCTCATCACTTATTTGTGCTTTTGGCTCTGTCTCCCTCTTCCCCCTCCTAGCAACCTCCTCAGGACTAGCTTCTCCTTCCAAACAGTTTTGAGTCTGACCTATTTATTGAAGAACATGCCCAGAAATTTGATGCTGTAATTACTCCAAGAATTATCAAACTTGTTTATCCTATACCCTCTTACAGCAGCTGTTCAAGGTAGAAGCAGTGAGTGGCCTTTGATTAAGCATTAAGCTTTTTTTTTGTTTAAATGAACAAATAAATAAATATTTCCTTGCCACATCATCAGTAGCTTGATTTGGTTTCAAAGTAAATGCAGCTACATGACTCCTGTGACTGCTTTTAAACAATTAAGTGCCGTCTCCACCTTAACATTTTATTCATTAGTCACTGTTGAACCTTTGTCCTTACTTGTCAGTATCTGAGAAAATACGCACTTCAGCTCATGATGTCTCCTCATTCTCTCCATCACTGTGATAAGAGTCCTTATTCACGGCCAACCTGGCAGAATGGAAACATTGGGAGTGGGAAATCTCACTGAAGTTGCTTCCCTGTGACTCCAGTGAAGATGCAGATGGAAAGTGAAAATCTGGATGATTATAAATGATGAGATTTTTCCCCAAATATCTGGATATTGACATCTCTTAGATTAGTAGTCCCCCAATTCTCAAATTCATGGTCCCGTAAAAATAAATGAGTAAAAAATGTGGGTGGCTTCTGCAGGACTGCCTACTTTTACTTTTGTCAGTTAAAAAAAAGGAACAAACTCTGCTTACTTTTGCAGCCATTTTATAAATGAAAGGATGTGTATATACCAAAAAAGGATCATCTCTCAGATTAAAAGAGAGTTCTTTTAAATGTATCCATTCAGCTTTGTTGAAAACACACTGCCTGTTTTACTCATTTCACACCAGACCTATGAGAACACTGTGTTCTAGCTGAACCTGTCTGAGACCTGACTTTGGGATGTAGCTCAGCTTTTGTCTGGATGCCTGATACTTTGACAATACAGATCACAGATGCGTGTCAGTGTAGGAGTTTAGATTATGTGTTTTTCCCTTTTTATCAGCACGTAGGGATGGTTGCTTTCTATCTCAAGAGTTCTGCCTAATGGGTACGGACTCCTGTAGGTGGCTTTTAGCTTCATGTTGTTTCCCTGGGAAGATAACTCAGCTGTGCCTGTGGGCTTAGTGAAGATTACTCATTATGAAACAGGATCAGCCTTACACTTATATGGAGTAGGCAGCGGCTTATGTGGCATGATTTGTGGGATGCTGAGAAAGCTTGGAAATAATTCTTCCACTCAGTTGCTACACAGCCTGAAACCCAAAAGCATGTATGTTTATTCTTTTGGACTCCCTGGGGGTCCCGCTTGTCTCCTGTTCTCCATCTACACTCTCCCCTTAAGACATCTCCATCATTTTGAAGGCTTTAAATACCATAGTTATGCTGACAACCTGTTTTAAAATGTACCCAGTATTTTGTTTTTATTACATATATGGTCAGGCAAATAGATCAGGAGATGATGGCCATCAAAAAATAAATAGAATCAATAAATAAAATCAATAACAGATTTGAAGGCAAAAAAATATGTGATGAGATCAAATGACATGATTTTGGAAAATAGCTTGTCACTCATAGTTCCCAGGAGAAGTGGCATGTCATGTTCCACAGGAAGGACCAGGTCCACAGGAGGCAGAAGGAGCAAGGGAAAGCATGGGCAGTGGGCTTTACTGTGGTTTTCATAGGAAGGACTGGACAAGGCAGGGTAGGCAAGTTGAGCAGGCTTAAGATTGGATAGTTTGAATAATTTAGGTGGGCTCTGGGCTGTAGGAGTGGTCCCTAGTTGTCTGGTACCTGACTGTGGGAGATTAGAGCAGAGGATAGTGGTTTGATGCATGAGAGCCTGATAAAGGAGGTAGTTGGGAGTGTGAGCTCAGGATTAGTTGGTTTGCGTATGAAAGGTGTGCTCACAGGGGAGACATTTGCTGTCTGTAGGAATTACCTAGCCCTGGGAGGGCAGTCTTTCCCTGGTCACTGAGGCCTCAGATGGCAGAGCGTCAAGATACAGAAAACAAGAAAACATAGTTAATGTACACAATCTCCCACATTGGGATCTGCTGCCCAGGCCTCCCTTTCATGCATATTCATCTATCCAGCTGCTACTTGGCATCATCACCTAGATGCCTTAGGGCATTTCAGAATTAACCTGCCTAAAATGAAGTACCAATCTATCTCTAAACCTGGCCCTACCAGTCTTCACCATCTCAGTAAACACTACTCACAAAAATAAAGCTAGAAACTTGGACAGCACCTTTTTTTCCCCTTGATTCCCATGTTCAATCCACCTGCCACTTCTTTCAGTTCTAGCTCTACAATATGTCTTATGTTTATACACCTCTCCTCATAGCCACTGCTACCATGCTAGTCTAAATCAATACTTACCTGATCTCAATATGGAGAAGACACAACAGACAACCAAAAAATCCCCACAATTAATTAAAGAACCAAAAAAATCAACAAGTAAATGTAAAAGCTGTAAACTATACATACTGTACTCTACTTTTCTATTTTTCCATTTGTCTCAATCCCCCACCATCACTGTCCTGCAGCATAGGAATAATCTATTACCCAGTCACATGCCAGAGTAAACTTGTAAAAACATTAAGCAGAGCATATCACTCCCTTGCTTAAAAGCCTTTGGAGTTGTGAGATTTCAGACATGCTCAGAATGAAGCCTACTTCCTGACCATGGGCTGGAATTCCTGCAGGATATGACCACACTCTAGCTTTCTGACTTCATTGCATGCTATCTTCACCCTCACCCACTATGCTTCACAGCTTTTTTGAGTTTCTAGAACACTCTAAACTCAGTTCCTCAGGAACTCGGCAGTTGCTGGTAACTTCTATGTGAAAGTTTTTTTCTAGATTTTGTGTACATCTGAATTTCTTCTTGTCCCTTAGGTGTGGGCTGAACAATCATCTCTTTAAAGAGGACTTCCCTGTCACCCTCTCTAGCCAAAGGCTCCCTCTCGCCCCTCCACACCATATGTGACATCAAATTATTTATAATATTTTATATATATATATATATATATATATTTTGTGGTACATGGCCCTCTCACTATTGTGGCTTCTCCCATTGTGCAGCACAGGCTCCAGACGCGCAGGCTCAGCGGCCGTGGCTCACGGGCCCAGCTGCTCCGCGGCATGTGGGATCTTCCCGGACCGGGGCACGAACCCATGTCCCATGCATCGGCAGGTGGACTCTCAACCACTGCACCACCAGGGAAGCCCCCATGATTCTTCTTTTAAACATCAAGGCACAACTCTTAACACATGACAGCCTGCTAAAAATTAATTTATCAATCTGTTTTCTCCTGGTTTTATGAGAATAATACGCAGGGAGTAGGAGGCAGAGAAAAGAATGATGGCTAGATTTATATAAACGATATGAGAAGAAATTGGTGTCAAAAGTGGATGATTTGTGTGTTTTAGGCTTTAATTTGTTTTATTTCTTTAAAATTATCTTCTGTTAAGAACTTACTATGTGCCATTTTCTGATAGTTATTTTAAAAAATTATTTACTCATCACAATAATCCTATAAATTAGGTATTAATATTCTGATAAGGTTTATGAGGGGAATTTGTAAGTTGGCAATTTTTATTTGGTTTCCACTTCATAAAAATAAGAGAGAGAGGGTGTGGGCTCTGGAGCCATGCAGGACTGGGTTCTCATTTCTCCTGGCACCATCAGTCACTAGCTGTGTGACCGTGACATAACCTCCTTAAAAATTGTTTCCGTCATGTAAATAATGGGAAAAAAATCAGTGCTTACCCAGAGAGTTGTGGTGATTACTAATTTACATTAAATAATGGGTAGAAATCATTGTAACACAGTGTCTGGCACATAGAAAATGCTCCAAAAATATTAGCTATAATTATTATCCTCAATTTTGTAACATTTAGGAGCACTGCATAAAAAACAAAGTGTTCTGTCCTTGGTTTAAGGGAACAAGATGTCCCAGTTTAGGAACCTCATAAAACTATAGCAGAAATTTCTATACTTAAACGTCTTTGAAGCAGCGTTTCGTACTGTAACGACTATATTTATATTAAAGTAAAATGAATGGAAAAGCTGACAAGGTATCACATAAAGCATATGCAGCGTGTGACTCAGGATGTGATTTCTGAGTGTATAATGAATACATTAATAAGACCTAATGGATCAACCTCAGTTGTAATGACATTTAAAGGGAAAGATTCTTCCCAATTTCTGTTTTTCTCTGAAATTTTAATAATATCATTTTGGTATTAGAGTCGAAAAATCTTTTAGTTATTCTGTCTCTTCCCTTCAACTGTCCCCACCGCCTGCCACAGTCCAGGTCATACAGAATTGCTCTTCTGTTTCCTCTTTGTCCAAACTTGTTTTATGGGAACTCAAATGATGTGGCTGCTACCCCTCCTTTGGGAGCCAGCTCCATGGCCCAGGAGCTTGCTCAGTCAGCAAGGATTACCAGATACTGTGCCTTCATGTTCTCTTTCATAATAGCATCCTATTACCTTTAGCTAACACCCTCTGCGTTATCCAAAGTAATTCACTTCTTTCCTTGATGTTTGCACCCTTCAGGTATTAGTTAACTGTTATCATGACTCCCCTTTAATAGTCACTTAGCCAGGTTTTACATATTTAGTTCTTTTCATCTTTCCCCATAAGTCCAAACCCCCAGGCCTGTAATCATTTTGTTACTCTGCTTTGAAACCTTTCCAGTTAATCTGCCTCTCTCTGGAACTGAGGCTCCCAAAAAGACTGCATCACTACAAATGTATTCTCTGCAGAGCCCTCTGGAGTCCCAGAGCTGCTTGGTTGGAGAAACGATAGAGCGTTGAGCCAACCTCAAAATGAGATGGTATGTTTAAAGCATGTGTTGTTGAATTCTGCTTTCTATTTGCTTGTCTACATGACTAATCTCCTTACCTAGATTTCAAGTTCCTTGAGAGAAAAACACATGCACAATTGACTTTTCTTGGATGGATAAGTGTCTTCAACCTTGGCTGCACATTGCAGTTACCCAATGATCTTTAGAAAGTCCTAAGCCTGGCCCCCACCCCCAGGCACTCTGAGTTAATTGGTATGGGATGTGAGCGGGCCATCAGAATTTTTTAAAACTCCCCAGGCGATTCTAATGTGCAGCAAAGTTTGAGGACCACAGCCCTAAACAACGGGTGCTTAGTAAACATTTGGCAGGTGAATGAAAAAATAAATACTGTATTACTTATCTTTTCCCCAACTTATATCTCAAGTCTCTCCAGGGATAATCATCTCCCAACTTCCTGCTACTATTATTTATGTGTGCTTTATACCTGATACTTCAAACTTTTCCAGGTCACCACTCATTGAATGATTTTTTGGCCAGAATTTCTAGAAACCTTAAAGGAATTGTATCATGTGTCTGACCTTTCTGTTTCCTGACAGCCTTCTCAGTTTAATAGTGCTCTCATGTATAAGAGTGCTTTCTTCCTCGTTGCATATGCTTGGGAATGAAATAAATCAGAATTTCCCTTCCCCTTTTGTTTCCATTCATGTATTTCTATAGCACTTGTCAACCAGTAATGACCTACTTTATTTAAATGGCTGCCAGCTTTTGCAAATAATTTTTCCTGGCAAATTTTGATTCAAGAGCAGCATGTCTATACACATAACATTAAGCAATTCATATTAGATAAAATTTCAAGATACAGTTTAGGATATTCATAAATACTATGTCAATCTAATGGTAGATTTAAAAAAATGTAACAGACTTTAATTTTTAGAGCAGTTTTAGGTTTACAAAAAAATTGAACAGAAAGTACAGAGAATTGCCATAGATTTTTTTTAATACATCTTTATTGGAGTATAATTGCTTCACAATACTGTGTTAGTTTCTGTTGCACAACACAGTGAATCAGCCTTATGCACACACATCCCCATATCCCCTCCCTTTTGAGCCTCCCTCCCATCCTCCCAATCCCACCCCACTAGGTCATCGCAAAGCAAAGAGCCGATCTCCCTGTGCTATGCTGCTGCTTCCCACCAGCCAGCGACTTTACATTCAGTAGTGTATATATGTCGATGCTACTCTCATTTCGCCCAGGTTCGCCCTCCCACCCCATGTCCTCAAGTCCATTCTCTATGCCTACCTCTTTATTCCTGTCCTGCAACTAGTTTCATCAGTGTCATTTTTTTTTGATTCCATATATATGCGTTAGCATGTGGTATTTGTTTTTCTCTTTCTGACTTACTTCACTCTGTATGACAGACTCTAGGTCCATCCACCTCAAAACAAATAACTCAATTTCGTTTCTTCTTATGGCTGAGTAATATTCCATTGTATATATTTGCCACATCATCTTTATCCATTCATCTGTCAGAGGACATTTAGGTTGGTTCTATGTCCTGGCTATTGTAAATAGTGCTGCAGTGAACATTGAGGTACATGTCTCTTTTTGAATTATGGTTTTCTCGGGGTATATGCCCAGTAGTGGGGTTGCTGGGTCATATGGTAGTTCTATTTTTAGTTTTTTAAGGGACCTCCATACTGTTCTCCATAGTGGTTGTATCAATTTACATTCCTACCAACGGTGCAGGAGGGTTCCCTTTTCACCACACCCTCTCCAGCATTTGTTGTTTGTAGATTTTCTGATGATGCCCATTCTAACTGGTGTGAGCTGATACCTCATTGTAGTTTTGATTTGCATTTCTCTAATAATTAGTGATGTAGAGCATCTTTTCATGTCCCTCTTGGCCATCTGTATGTCTTCCTTGGTGAAATGTCTGTTTAGGTCTTCCACCCATTTTTTAACTGGATTGTTTATTTTTTTGATATTGAGCTCCATGAGCTGTTTGTATATTTTAGAGATTAATCCTTTGTTGTTTCATTTGCAAATATTTTCTCCCATTCTAAGGGTTGTCTTTTTGTCTTGTTTATGGTTTCCTTTGCTGTGCAAAGGCTTTTAAGTTTCATTAGGTCCCATTTGTTTTTGTTTTTTTAAAAATTTTCATTTCTCTAGTAGGTTGGTCAAAAAAGATCTTGCTGTGGCTTATGTCAAAGAGTGTTTTTGCTAGGTTTTCTCTAACAGTTTTATAATGTCTGGTCTTACATTTAAGTCTTTAATCAATTTGGAGTTTATTTTTATGTATGGTATTAGGGAGTGTTCTAATTTCATTCTTTTACATGTAGCTGTCCAGTTTTCCCAGCACCACTATTGAAGAGGCTGTCTTTTCTCCATTGTATGTTCTTGCCTCCTTTGTCATAAATTAGGTGCCCATGTGTGCATGGGTTTATCTCTGGGCTTTCTATCCTGTACCATTGATCTGTATTTCTGTTTTGGTGCCAGTGCCATACTGTCTTGATTACTGTAGCTTTGTGGTATAGTTTGAAGTCAGGGAGCCTCATTCCTCCAACTCTGTTTTTCTTTCTCAAGATTGCTTTGGCTCTTTGGGGTCTTTTGTGCTTCCGTATGAATTGTAAAATTTTTTGTTCTAATTCTGTGAAGAATGACATTGCTAGTTTAATAGGGATTGCACTGAATCTGTAGATTGCTTTGGGTAATATAGTCATTTTCACAATATTGGTTCTTCCAATCCAAGAACACCGTATATTTCTCCATCTTTTTATGTCATCTTTGATTACTTTCATCAGTGTTTTATAGTTTTCTGAGTACAGGTCTTTCACCCCCTTAGGGAGGTGTATTCCTAGGTATTTTATTCTTTTTGTTGCAATGGTAAATGGGAGTGTTTCCTTAATTTCTCTTTCTGATTTTTCATTATTGATGTATAGGAATGCCAGAGATTTCTGTGCATTAATTTTGTATCCTGCAACCTTAGCAAATTCATTGATTAGTTCTTGTAGTTTTCTGGTGGCATCTTTAGGGTTTTCTATGTGTAGTATCATGTCATCGGCAAACAGTGACAGTTTTACTTCTTCTTTTCCAATTTGTATTCCTTTTATTTCTTTTTCTTCTCTGCTGTGACTAGGACTTCCAAAACTATGTTGAATAAGAGGGGCGAGAATGGACATCCTTGTCTTGTTCTTGATCTTAGTGGAAATGCTTTTAGTTTTTCACCATTGAGTATGACGCTTGCTGTGGGTTTGTCATATATGGCCTTTATTTGTTGAGGTAGGTTCCCTGTATACCCATTTTCTGGAGAGTTTTTATCATAAATGGGTGTTGAATCTTGTCAAAAGCCTTTTCTGCATCTGCTGAGATGATAATATGGTTTTTATTCCTTAATTTTTGTTAATGTGGTGTATCACATTGATTGTTTTGCATATATTGAAGAATCCTTTCATCCCTAGGATAAATCCCAATTGATCACGGTGTATGATCCTTTTAATGTGCTGTTGGATTCTGTTTGCTAGGATTTTGTTCAGGATTTTTGCATCTATGTTCATCAGTGATATTGGTCTATAATTTTCTTTTCTTGTGATATCTTTTTCTGGTTTTGGTATCAGGGTGATGGTGGCTTGATAGAATGAATTTAGGAGTGTTTCTCCCTCTGCAATTTTTTGGAAGAGTTTAGAAAGGATCGGTGTTAGCTCTTCTCTAAATATTTGATAGAATTCACCTGTGAAGCCATCTGGTCCTGGACTTTTGTTTGCTGGAAGATTTTAAATTATGGTTTCAATTTCATTACTTGTGATAGGTCTGTTTATATTTTCTTATTTTCCTGGTTCAGTCCTGGAAAATTGTACCTTTCCAAGAATGTGTCCATTTCTTCATGGCTGTCTATTTTATTGGCGTATAGTTGTTTGTAGTAGTCTCTCTTTTTGTTTTTTGTTTTTTTTCGGTACATGGGCCTCTCATTGTTGTGACCTATCCCATTGCGGAGCACAGGCTCCGGACGTGCAGGCTCAGCGGCCACGGCTCACGGGCCCAGCCGCTCTGCAGTATGTGAGATTTTCCCAGACCGGGTCACGACCCCGTGTCCCCCGCATCGGCCGGCGGACTCTCAACCACTGCGCCACCAGGGAAGCCCCTGTAGTAGTCTCTTATCCTTTGTATTTCTGCAGTGTCAGTTGTGATTTCTCCTTTTTCATTTCTAAATTTATTGATTTGTGTACTCTCCCTTTTTTTCTTGATGAGTCTGGCTAAGGGTTTATCAATTTTGTTTATCTTCTCAAAGAACCAGCTTTTAGTTTTATTGATCTTTGCTATTGTTTTCTTCATTTCTATTTCATTTATTTCTGCTCTGATCTGTATGATTTCTTTCCTTCTACTGACTTTGGGTTTTCTTTGTTCTTCTTTCTCTAGTTGTTTTAAGTGTAGGGTTAGATTGTTTATTTGAGATTTTTCTTGTTTCTTGAGGTGAGATTGAATTGCTATAAACTTCCCTCTTAGAACTGCTTTTGCTACGTCCCATAGGTTTTGGGTCATCATGTTTTCATTGTCATTTGTTTCTATGTATTTTTTTATTTCTTCTTTGATTTCTTGGGTGATTGCTTGGTTATTTAGTAGTGCACTGTTTAGCCTCCATTTATTTGTGTTTCTTAACAGTTTTTTTTTCCTGTAATTGATTTCCAATCTCATAGTGTTGTGGTCAGAAAAGATGCTTGATACGATTTCAGTTTTCTTAAATTTTCCAAGGTTTGATTTGTGACCCAAGATGTGATCTATCCTGAAGAATGTTCTGTGTACACTTGAGAAGAAAGTGTATTCTGCCACTTTTGGGTGGAATGTTCTATAAATATCATTTAGATCTATCTGGTCTATTGTGTCATTTAAAGCTTGTGTTTCCTTATTTATTTTCTGTTTGGATGATCTTTCCATTGGTGTAAGTGGGGTGTTAAAGTTCCCTATTATTGTGTTACTGTTGATTTCTCCTTTCATGGTTGTTATCATTTGCCTTGTGTATTGAGGTGCTCCTATGTTGGGGGCATAAACATTTGTAATTGTTATATCTTCTTGGATTGATCCTTTGATCATTATGTAGTGTACCTCCTTATCTCTTGTAACAGTCTTTATTTTAAAATCTATTTTATCTGATATGAGTATTGCTACTCTAGGTTTCTTTTGATTTCCATTTGCATGGAATATCTTTTTCCATCCCTTCACTTTCAATCTGTATGTGTCCCTAGGTCTGAAGTGGGTCTCTTGTAGACAGCATATATATGGGTCTTGATTTTGTATCCATTCAGCCAGTCTGTGTCTTTTGTTTGGGGCATTTAATCCATTCACATTTAAGGTTATTATTGATATGTATGTTCCTATTACTATTTTCTTAATTGTTTTGGGTTTGTTTTCGTGGATCTTTTTCTTCTCTTGTGTTTCCTGCTTAGAGAAGTTTCTTTAGCATTTTTTATAAAGCTGGTTTGGTGGTGCTGAATTCTCTTAGCTTTTGCTTGTCTGAAAAGCTTGCGACTTCTCCGTTGAATCTGAATGAGATCCTTGCTGGGTAGAGTAATCTTGGTTGTAGGTTTTTCTCTTTCATCACTTTAAGTATATCCTGGCACTCCCTTCTGGCCTGCAGAGTCTGCTGAAAAATCAGCTGATAACCTTATGGGGATTCCTTTGTATGTTATTTTTCTTTTTGCCCCTGCTGCTTTTAATATTTTTTCTTTGAATTTAATTTTTATTAGTTTGATTAACATGGGTCTTGGTGTGTTTTTCCTAGGGTTTGTCCTTTATGGGACTCTGTGCTTCGTGGACTTGGATGACTATTTCCTTTCCCATGTTAGGGAAGTTTTCAACTATAATCTCTTCAAATATTTTCTCAGACTCTTTGTTTTTTTCTTCTTCTGGGACCCCTCTAATTCGAATATTGGTGCATTTAGTGTTGTCCCAGAGGTCTCTGAGATTGTCTTCAATTCTTTTCATTCTTTTTTCTTTATTCTGCTCCTCGGCAGTTATTTCCACCATTTTGTCTTCCAGCTCACTTATTTGTTCTTCTGCCTCAGTTATTCTGTTACTGATTCCTTCTAGTGTATTTTTCATTTCAGTCATTGTGTTGTTCATCTCTGTTTGTTTGTTCTTTAGTTCTTCTAGATCTTTGTTAAACATTTCTTGTATTTTCTCAATCCATGCCTCCATTCTGTTTCCAAGATCTTGGATCATCTTTACTATCATTACTCTGAATTCTTTTTCAGGTAGATTGATGATTTCCTCTTCATTTATTTGGTCTTGTAGGTTTTTACCTTGCTGCTTCATCTGTGATATTTTTTTTTTTGCCATATTTTGTTTTTTTCTTTATGAGTGGGGTTGTGTTCCTGTCTTACTGGTGGTTTGGCCTGAGGCTTTCAACACTGGAGTTTGTAGGCTATTGGGTAGAGCTGGGTATTGGTGCTGAGATGAGGAACTTCATGAGACCTCACTCCGATGAATATTCCCTGGGGTCTGAGGTTCTCCCTTAGTCCAGTGGTTTGGACTCGAAGCTCCTACTGAGGGGCCCTCCCGCCTGCCTCTCCTGATCTCCTCTGCCTCCCTCCTATGCCCCTCAGGACCCATGTAACCTGGAGGGGGCTTTGGAGGCAGGGGTCAGGCTGGGAGCTCAGCAGGCTCCCTGTGCCTGAGTGGGGCGGGCATTCTCCCTCCGCTCCTCCTGGGTGGCTCCTCCCACCTGCCTCTCCTGATCTCCCTGGCCTCCCTCCTGTGCCCTCAAGGACCTATGTAACCTGGAGGGGGCTTTGGAGGGCAGGGGATCAGCCTGGGAGCTCAGCAGGCTCCCCATGCCCGAGTGGGTGGGGCAATCACCCTCCGCTTCTCTCCCTCTCCTCCCAGAGGACCCCTCCCGCCTGCCTCTCCTCATCTCCCCAGCCTCCCTCTTATGCTTCCAGGACCCACGTGGCCTGGAGGGGCCTTTGAACAGGGGGTACTGGCCTGGGAGCTCAGCAGGCTCCCCAGCCCAAGTGGGCCAAGCGATCGCCATCTGCTCCTCTCCTACTCCTCCCGGAGAGTCCCTCCTGCCTGCCTCTCCTGATCTCCCTGGCCTCAGAGGCACTGATCCTGTCTGGCCTCCACTTCTCCTCCCCTCTCAGTCCCCCTGTGTCCTACAGGTTCACTTTGGGGTTCCTCCCATCTTCTTGGGCATCAGAGTCCCCCACCAGCGGCCAGCAGGTAACCTAGTTGTGGGAAGATGCTAACTCAGCGTCTTCCCACACCGCTGTCTTGACTCTCCCCATAGATTTTTTTGTGGGTGTTTTATCTGGGACTGAAGCTCAAAGCATCATACACAGTGAAATGTCTTTTTGGCCTTTGGTGAATACTTTAAATGGTGAGTATTACATAGCGAATTTTAAAACTAGGTGACAAGAATGTGAAACTGCATTGTGCTGGAGTTTTAATTATAATGATGGAAAGAATGGCACTTATCTGGCATGGTTTGGGGCTTATTCTTCTTTCATAGACCTTCAAATATTTTTACTTTTAGCACAATCAAAAGGTAGACAGCCAATATGCAGCTCCCACAACAAGACCACACCAACCCAGCATTCTTATCCAGAGAAACCTCCCTTTTAGATACAGCCAAGAGGCTGAAAGACGTGTTTCTAGAATATGAGGCAGAGAGAGCGTCACCAAAGGGGCAGCTTGTTGGAACAAGCACTTGACCTTCAGTAACTTGCCTTTCTTTAACACTGTAGAAATTCTTTAGTTGAGCCTTGCGCAAGATGAATAGACCCGCAAGTAGCTCTTATTCATGATGTCTTTGTCTTCTGCATCTTGCTCTTACCAAACACTGACAGCCTGAATAATCAAAGAAAACTTCATGCCTATCAGTTTTCTCAGCCAGTTATGTTTGAGGTTGGAGGTAGTTCTGGGATTTGATTAACCCCAGTAATAAACAGAAAAGAGAGAAGCAAGTCCAAAGAGATTCTCACTCAGCTTCTCAGATAATACCAGAAAAATTATTTTCAGAGGTTAAGTCTCCAAGTAATCGTCCAATTTCCTTTATTTTGTAAAAGAAGAATAATATGTGAATGACATCTTTATAAAAACTTATGAAGCCATATACAGTAACTTTCCTGTGGCTAAAATTCAGTTTTCCTACCATTTCCATTAGTCTGTCAGGTATATATCTACATGCTTTCATCAAACCACAAAAGAAATGTCCTATGTATATCTCTAGACTTAGAATAATTGTTGAATTCTGCTGCTGTTATGGTAAAGTACAGACAATGATAAACTTTTCAAAGATATTTGCAAAGGAAAACATCATAGTCATCATAGTCTCAGTTAGAGGTCTTTAACTAATATAGCATTTGTTAATAATCAGAGACTGGCCTAAAATATTTTTCTTCAAAAAGCAAGAGCATGTAGCACAGCAAAATCTCAGGTTTTGGTAATTTGGATATGATAGTTGTGTGAATAGAAAGCCAAGAATTACTAGGAAAGGACTTTGGGGTTGCATTTATCTAGGAAGTTATTTTCCAGACAAAAGCCAGGGGAATTAATTAAACTGCTTACCAACACATTGTAAGTAGAAGTTTATATTCAGTATCTTTTAAAAGGTGGCCCAGGGACTGTCTGCATGGGCTGGGAAGCTCCTACGAAGGTTTAAGTCCCTGGGCTTAACTCTAAACCCATTATAGCAGGGTCTATGAGCATGGGACCAGAAAGCTGCATTTTTAACATGGATCCCTAGCTGATTTTTCTGTGTACTCGTATTTGGTCTACTTGCAGAATATAGAATAGAATGGGTCAGAAGGTTTGAGCCCTATATGGTCTTCTCATTTTACTTTGCTAATTATACACTGAAACAAATGTAAGCTAGAACTATAGAGACTATAGGTGGTGAATCCTCCCATGCTAACAACTCAGCTTTAAATAACTGCATACAGAAAGACCCCAAATTCTTTGCCTTAATATTTTAGCTCTTGAACTACCATAAATCCCACCCAGTGAAAAAAACAGCAGAGGAAAATAATCCAGATATAATGGAAACATAGAATGAGATTAAGATCAGATGAACATTGTAGTAAAAGTTGCTTAGTAATTGTGGTTTATTTATATATACTTAGGATAACCGTCCAGTTCTGTCATTTGAGTTCAGTCCTTCTTAGTTAATCTCCCCCACTCTCTTTTTTAAAGGTCTGATTAAAAAGTTTCAAGTATTGTTAAGAAGAGATATTTTAATCAGTTGGACCTGATTGACTAATTTTTGTTTTTTCAAAGTTCCAGTTCCTAGAGTGGTAAGAACAAGAAAGTGACACTCTGCTCCAGTAGCATTTGCCTGAACAAGATCCATTCCTGCCTGAGTGTGTCATACATTACGTTTGAAAAACAGTACAAATAATGCAGGCAAAATTACAGGGGGTTATTTATTCTCATTTAAGAGCCTAAAAGGTTCTAAGCAACTGACACGTACCCATTATAAAACTCTGTATGTCCATTTCAAACATGCTGCATTGATTAAAACAGTTCTGGAATTTCAGTTTTCAAATTTTTTTTCTAAGACCAAGTTATAGTCTTTTAAACATCCTCTGGTGTGAAAAAATCTTCATAATTTGAGAGTGGCTTTGATTTGGGGGCATAACCTAATAATGTGGTCATTCATCTGGGTACTTTTTAAAAAAAACTGATTAATAACTAAGCTGCAACTCTAAAATAATGAAGTCTATTTTTCCTGTGATCCATAAATGGACTCCAAAGACGAGTCTAAAAGCAAAATCCTACTAATCTTTTGAGCATTACCAATACTACTATAATGGACAAGGAATTTGCTGTGATACAGGTGAAATAATTCTAGTTTTGGAGTGTAAGAACATTTTTAAAGTCACGGCTCTGCAGCTACTGCCTGTGAAACCTTAAGCAACTTGCTTGCTCGAAGTTTCCTTTTCTTCATCTTTAAAATGAAGATTATTATAACCGACCCCACAAGATTACAGTAAGATTTAAATAAGAGGATATGCAAGAATGTGCTTTATAAAATGAAAACACAAATATGTTACTATTGATAAGCATACCTATTTGAGCTATTTGTTTTGAAGAATAACTGCATTTGGATGAAGGAGTTCTTTTTTAAAAAAAAGTTTTATATTTTGGTTATCACTACTCACTTATTAGTAATAATATTTATTTAAACAAATATTATTCTTTAATGCAGACTTTTGAAAATTTCCATTTATCAGGACGTTGGTCTCGCCTAGAAGACATTGGAAAGGAATGAAAATGTATTTTAAAATATAGAATCCTCACTCTCCCACAATTTTTTTTATACAAGTAAATTGGAATCATTGACATTTCCCTACTCAAGACCTTGAAAAACTGAGGTTTATAATATAAGAACTGATAAGTTATTTAAATGAGAAATATAAGTATTTATGATGAAAACACTGGCCATATTTATCCCTTTATTCTAAATTAAAAGTTAATGACCTTAACTTTTATTATCATTTATTTCCGAAAAATGCCTTCCGTGTGATAAAGGAAAAGTGACAGTATGAGTAATCATAATCCAAAGAAAATCTTTAACACATTTCAGACAATTTTTTCCCCATTACACTTTATTTTTATATGTGTGATAAAGCAGAATTGACTAATTTAATATGGATCTTTGTTCCCTGTTTCTTTCTCCATAACATTAAAGTTTTCAAATCCAGTGAATGGGAAGACGGAGGCCAAAAGAAATGTTTGTTTCCTCCCCAAGTAAAAGGTTTAGCCTAGAATAATTTTGGCAGGCTCTTAATGATATCGAAAAGATTTTGACAGTGTTAAATATAATTCTGAAAGCCTTAGTGCATTCTTTTAATTCTTCCCTGTTTCATCTTGACATTAAATGTCTAGTTAGGGCCAAACTGGGTGAGAGGTCAAGTGACACGGTTAATCTCTTAACCCCCTCGATAAGGGCTTTTCAAGAAAGATCCTTTGGCACTATGGCGACAAGCCCTGTACACTTGAATTAGGTTATGACAAAAACACAAAGATAGAGTGTGGGAAGAGAATCAGGCCGCAGGTGAGGAAAATGTCAGATGGATAACAGCACAATGTTTTTCAAATGCTCATGAACACTTACTTTCTGAAGATTAATTCTTTATTAAATCTGTTTTTCAGCCTTGGCCATAAAGCATCTCATTTTCCAGAATTCATTTTCCCAGTTTTGCAGTCTCCTGTACTTATTTCACAAGAACCAAAGCAGAGACTCCATGTGGAATCTGTGCTTGTATTCCAAGTCAACACAAAGTGTATCCAAAATATTATTACTTATCTTTAAAGGAAGGAAATAATCATTTTTTACCGGACATTTAAAGAGAGAGAATTTTTTCTATACAGTCTAAAACCAAGAATGAGAAAATAGAATTTTCTTGTTTAAGAAATCACTTCAAAAATAAGAAAATGGGCCAAAAAAAAAGAGGCCTGCTATATTAAACTTTAAGTCTTAAATTCCAAAATACTTTTTGGTTCTCTTCCAAATAGAAATTTGCTACCTATTTTATACTCCTATTAATTTGTGTTTTCTTTTTTTTTTTGCGGCACGCGGGCCTCTCACTGTTTTGGCCTCTCCCGTTGTGGAGCACAGGCTCTGGACGCGCAGGCCCAGTGGCCATGGCTCACGGGCCCAGCCACTCCGTGGCATGTGGGATCCTCCCAGACCGGGGCACAAACCCGTGTCCCCTGCATCGGCAGGCGGGCTCTCAACCACTGCGCCACCAGGGAAGCCCCTGTGTTTTCTTTTAAAGATGTTTTTAAGAGCAGGAATCATATTTTATTATATTATACATATATATATTTTTTCCCTTGATGGCTAACACAGCGCCTGGCCCAGTAGACACACATTACATGCTTGTTCTATATTTGAACACAACTATGTGTTAAACTTTGAGAGGGCACGAGGGAAATTTCCTGCCCCCAAAACTCATCTAACATCTTATCAAAGGGCACTTCCTCTACTCTGGGGTAGAGATTATTCCACAGGTCCTTGTCAATCTACATTTTAGCTATCAGTTAAGAATTGTCTTGATAATAGTAGCAAATGAATACTCACTGAGTACTTAGTGTGTTCCACTACTATGCTAAGTTCCTCACCAGTATTACCTTACTAATCCTCATTAACCCAAATATGAAGTGCAATTACTATCCCCATTACTCAGAAGGGAAAGTGGGGAAAGTGTAGATTTGAATATCATATTCAAGGCTACTCAGCTAGGCAGTTGCAGGTCCTGGAGTTATCTGTCTCCAGACTTCCTTCCAACTAAGCTTTGGCAGACATAGGTTATAAGTGAGAGCCCAGGATGCTAATGAAGTTAAAAAGTGCCAAAGATGTTTATCTTCACAGTTTTGTTTAAGTCACCCCCAAACCTCCCCGCCAACCCCAACTCATCACCATGATGAGAACTACTGGGGTAAATAGAGACTCATCCTTGCCTGACATTTTCTTCTCTTACCTCTGAAAGCCCCACCCTGTATCTTCTCTCCTTCCTTGCTTACCCTGGGCTTCTGCTCTGGGATCTTTGCTCAGCTACTTCATGAAGGCAGCTCCACAACGGCAGTGATGGCAGAGCCTCACGCAGTTAATGCTAGTCTGTGTCATTGTAGGATTCCAGAATACTTGTATATATCAGACTGGGTGACTTTGATGTCTGTGTAGGTCTAGTAAGTGGACTCTCCCGCTGGTTTCTTTCTTTGCTGTAACTCTCCCTGGCATTTTAAAGCACTTTTTTACCTTAGCTCCGTCCTCTTCTCTCTATAGACACTTCTCTTCCCTCTTTCTACTTACATTCAAGCTTGACGCCAGCTTCCTCTCTGAACATGTTCCCTATCAAGAACACATAGCTTCTCTCTCCCCCTCTCCCCACGGGCAGTTTAACCGGGCATCGATGTTCAGGCCTGGGACAGTTTAGATGGTACCTAGCAGGGAGGTGGTAGCACCCACGTACAGTGCTGGTCTGCATCTCATGGCTAAATTACCCACCGTACAGTAACCGCTTTGTTTAAGGAACAGCAGGTATTATCTTCTCTTTCCTAGCAGCCTCCATTTGCCAGGACTTTCCCCACTATCTCGGAAGTACAAGTCCCCACTAGACTGAACCCTTGGAAGGAACCCAGATTTTCAAACCTAATTTTTAAATGATTCTGTTGGACTGCTGGCCCTGTACATTTAAAACACAGGGCTTTCAAGAAAATAAACTTCATGAATATTCGCTTCCCTTTTGCACATTCAGATGCCTCATTGAGCTGCCATGCACTTCACTTTTAGAAAAACAAATGGAAATAGGTTGATGTATTTTGTCAAGTTAGACACATTCTTTTTCTTTTTTGGGGGTTTAACATCTTGTCCTCCAAAGTCTCTAGCTCTCTTTATTTCTTGTTCTCTTTGGCAATCTTCCTGGAATCAGAGGCAATTTTGAAGTGATTCTAAATTTAGGTTTTCATACTCAGCAATTCCAGATACTGTATTTTCACATATATGAGGTAGAACCAAAGTAAGTCACCTGTGGAGGAAGCACTATGCCATTTCAAACCTGAGCATCAGGTTCACATCAGCTGTGTCTGTGATTGTCACATTGCCCACAGAGGCTCTAATGGGTTTTCTGAATGGTCCCCAGCCTAGCTCCAGGTGGGGCAATCCCTGCCTGGGGACTGAGGTAAGATGGTAGTCTCACGGTTCTCTGCCTTGTGTTCCATTACTTGAGTAATTCCTCATGCTCCCACCTTCTCCAGCATTTCAGCCTGGAAGGAATAAGGTTAAACAGAGCACCACAAACAGGTTTGAAGGAATCAGGAGATGCTTGGAAGGTGGGCATGGAAAATTCTCCCTTTCTGTTGATGGTAGGAAGGCGGGTCAGGGGATTTATGAGTCACCATGTGGTTGGAAGCCTCAGAACCTTTCCAGCACTCGTTCCCCTGAGGACTGCCTCACGGGGACGCTTTTGTTCACTGCGCAGTGTGCCCACTCTACGTTCCCCTCCTTGCCCTACAGTTCCTCTTACCATTCAGTCACCCGTGTGGCAGAAGTCCAAGTGCTAAGGGATTGATCTTGGCAAAGATTCCCAAATCCAGTTTTAGGGAATGCTTATGACTGCCAGCACCTCCAACACTTTGGTCTTGTAGTTTGTACTCTTGTCCGTTTTGGTCAACACTCCAGTGGACCTGGGTGATTCCATTTATAACTTTAATCAGATCATGTCTCTGCCCACATTGGAATTTAAAGCTGTTTCCATATCCTCAAAGGCCTTCAAGCTTTGATTCCTGGCTTCCTCTGTCATCCATTTCCCCCCAGTCTTCTTCTTGCTTGCTCAGTTCCAGCCTCTTGGGTCTTCTGGCTGACTCTCCAACCTGTGAGCATACTTCCACCACAGTGCCTCTGCATGTGCAATTAGCTCAGTCTGGAACACTGCCCTCCCATTTCACGCAGGTCTCTACTCAAATGGCATCTTCTCTAAACAGCTTTCCTTGGCCACTGCTTCTAAAATAAGACCCACCTGTCACTGTATATCCTCTTACCCCAGTGGCTTTCACACTCACTTGCTGTCACCCACAGTGAGTAAAACATCTTGTATCATGACCCCATATGACATACACAGAAAATCACAGCAAAAATTTCATAAACAATACCTATGTTTACTATGGGAGATGCCCTCTAATACCTCCTATTCCATTCCATTCTATTTCATTTCATCCCATTCCATCCTGATTATTTCATTAAAAATCATGCTGGCAGCATCCCTTCAAATTGATTTCACCACCAACTGAATGGTTATAATCTATCGTGTGATAAATACTGCCTTACCCTGTTTTAGTTTTTCTTCATAGCAGTTGTGTTCTGTATACTTTTGTTTATCATCTAGCTTTCCTGCTAGGAAGAACATGATGGACAATAAAAAATGCAGATTTTCTATGTTTTATTACTGTTGTATCCACAGTCCTGAGGAGCATACATAAAGCAGGCCCTCAATAAGTATTTCTTTTTTTTTTTTTTTTTTTGCGGTATGCAGACCTCTCACTGTTGTGGCCTCTCCCGTTGTGGAGCACAGGCTCCGGAGGCGCAGGCTCAGCGGCCATGGCTCACGGGCCCAGCCGCTCCGCGGCATGTGGGATCTTCCCGGACCGGGGCACGAACCCATGTCCCCTGCATCGGCAGGCGGACTCTCAACCACTGCGCCACCAGGGAAGCCCTCAGTAAGTATTTCTTGAATGACTGACTCAGTGAATGTGTTCAGTGTTTATGGAAAAAAAATTTTGTTTTCAAATAATTTGGGGGTAATCCTGTATATTCTGTGTCCCTCCTGCAGATTCATAGTTCCCATTAGAATATTTAAAACTCCAAGATATTCTGTAGTAAAGAAACCTGCTTGGTTTTGTTAACTCCAGGATTCAGAAATTAATGGGCTCTCTCAGAACCATTCCTAAGAACATACCTATTAAGGCATCACGGGGCATTGGTGATACTCAGATCACAGTTCAGAAAAAACATCTAGGCAAATGCAGCAGTCGTGGGTACTGAGCACAGGCTATAGTGGGGTCCTGGAGCCATCACTTTCTCCCCCAAAGGGAGGCATTAACCCATCAGCTACTGGATAGCGAGAATGTCCAGGGATCCTGAGGGAGGGGTTGAGTGGTCTGAGCAGCAGGAATGGAGGCACTCGGATGAACTAGGATAGCGGTGGCTATATTCCAAGGTAGAGGAGATACTTAAATATTTTTGCAACTGGAATGGCTGTTTTTGTCAATACCCTTGAATTTAAAGCCTGAGCAAAGAATTACTCTGCTTTATTTCTCTAATCCTTTAGTTGGGGGTCATGACCCCCAGTGAGGTGGCCAAGGGATCAGGCAGAGGGAGCAGAAGCCCTACACCACTTCTCCCTTCTCTTGGTCTGGAGGGAGAACAACAGAGGGAACCTCCTTGAGAAGCAGGAGGAAGAGGCAGGGAGGCCCTGGGGGATGTTTGGGATGCTGTTGTTCATAGTGTTTGTTTTTTTAAGACGGGATATTTAGAAGGGTCAAATCTTTGAGTGATGAGAGATTAGGCCCTAAATAAATGTTAGCTGCTATTATTATTATTATTGTTAGTTCTTTTAGTCAATTTAACCACAGGCTTGGAGACTATATTCAGTACCTAAATTCAGTACTTTAATTCTGGAAGTAGCATCTGAGCTTTTATGACTGAATTTTTTTTCTTTCCTAATCAACCCTTGGTCCTACTTCCTTCCTTCTTTTCTTTCCTCAAAGATGTAAATTAAATGTAAATTAAACAGCAGAGTTGTTTGCCCACTGTTTCTATTTGCCCAGTTCTCTGGGTCCTGAGGTGGTGCTACACTTACTTCTGATGGGACAGCTATTTTATTTGCTGTGTTTCTGCAACTGCATGTTATTATAAAAGTATGATTTCCCAGATTATGCTCACTTCCAGGAGGGAGATCTGAGCAGCATTATATCACAGTAGATATTATTTTTAAATCAGAAAAATGTTTCAACACTCCTGTTCAACAGTTCATCAGCTACAAAGAAAGATGATTCTGTAAATGTTCGAAAGCAATGGCTTACTGGCTTCATTCACTTCATCCAATGTGAAATGAAAGGCACAAAGAGTGACAGTTCTAGGCAGAACATTCCTTCAAAGGTGACACACTTCATCCTAGTATGTGGGATGCACATTGTCTTTGTGGGTGAACATATTAGCTCTGTGGTGACCCTAGAGAAGGGAGGTGTCTGAGGATGTCCAAAGGAGTGTTGGAAGATGAAGGCTTCAAGCAAACCCGAAGAAACAGAACAGTGCTCCAGAACGGCTGCAAACACTCAGCGCCTTTCTCAGTGGGACAGTGTTGTGTGAGTCTCTAATGGAAAGTGCCCCAAAGGTGTCCAGGGACCATCAGGAATTCCCTCTTTCATAAACCCCAAAGGTAACAGCATGTATGACACAGTAAGACTGAGAACCAGAGTGGAAATGCAGTCTTGCCTGTCTTGCATCCTCTGGTGATTATCTCTGTGGTTTTCTCTTCGCTGAGATGGCCCTTGAGTTAAAAGGCACAGAGACCCTTGCTTCCTCAGTGCCTGGTGTAACTGGCCTTTGATACGGAACAAATCTGAGTTCATTTTCACTTTGCCGATTGGCTGTACGGCTTTGTAGAGTTACTGAACCTCTTTGTGCTATGTTTCCACATCCATAAAGTGAGAATAATGATTTCTATGTACCAGCCTTGCTGTGGTCATGAAGTCACAAGAATGCAAGCTCTCGAGCTCGACATTCTGGGTTTAAATCCCAGTTCAGCCGCTTGTCAATTGCGTATGATGTTGGCAGTTGGTTTCCAATGCTCCGTCTCGTGTGCAAAAGAGGAATAATGACCATATGTACATCATGGGGCTGTCTCGAGGATAAAAGGTAATCATAATGCATGGTCAGTTCTTAGCCCTGGAACTTATTCAGAGGGAGCCCTCCATAAACATCAGCCATTATCAACACAAACAGTATTAAGTGTGAGGTTCACGGGAGGTGCTTGGTAAATCTCAGTTCTCCCGTTTCCAGAATATTCCCACTCAGGGGTTTATTTATTTATTTACTGCCCGCTAATGAAAACTTTCCTGACTGGGGAAGTTCTTATGGCTGTTAATTTTGCAATCTTCCCCTTGAAACCTCCTCCTGTGAGAGCCTCATAGGTCAGAATCATTTTGGAATAAGGGACCCTTTGTCTCTGATATTCTTGCACAAAAGAGAGGATGGGCCATGACTGATTTTACCAGCAGTTAAAAGATAATTGTCACAAAGATTTGGGAGGTGCGACAGGAAGGAGCGCAGACTGTGGGGTCAGAAGAGGGTTGGACCCAGTCCAGCCTCCTTGTAGCTGTGGCCTTAGGCTAGTATTTTTGTTTTGTTTTGGTTTTTTACCATTCTGGGCTTCCAGCTCTTCATCTGGAGAACTATAATGAAAATAATGCCTGTGTGAAAGGCTGATGAAATGAGATCACTGATGTGAAAAGTGCCTGTTTTGCAAACTATAAAGCACCACAGACATTTGAAGACATAGTATTACTTTAAGTCTCCAGAAGAGAATGATTTTGGAAATAAAAGAGGAAATCAACAGCATTGTTTGTAATGAGTTGTGGTAGCACGACACATGTTTTGTTTGCTTAAAAGTTTTCTCCAGAAAATAAGGGCAAGGATCAGAAGGAATCAGGATTCAAATTTGGTTGCCTCTAAAACTGCTTCTATATTGAAACCTTATACTATAATATATTGCATTTTAAAGACAGATTATGGGCAGGTATCTGGAATTTAGTACAATTCCAACATTCCAATTAGGTCATAACATAAAACTTGAGGTACACAGAACTAGACGGTGAGGAATGACATTTGTCCTAGCTTATTCCCTGCTCTATGATTACATCAAGATTATGGAAAAACAAATACACCTCTCTGCTTAACATTTCATTTCTTAGGTTGAAGGTATATAGAATTCATTGGTAATACCTGGGCTTCGGGAGTGCAATAGACATTTTGATGCCTGTCTGATATTTTTGGGATTCTATCTTCTAGGCGAGAAGTAAGATTGCAATTCCTGTTTCCCTTGGGTTTGCCCGTGTGACTCATTCTGGCCAGCGGGGTATGAGCAGAAGAGATATACGTTACTTCTGGGCTACAGCATTTGAATTGCTGCTTTGAGACCCTAAGACCTCCATTTTCTTTCATATAAAATGACTGGCAGTGTTGCTCTGTTAGCTGGGACCCTAAGTGACCAAGAAGAACAGAGCTCCCCTGATGTGTGATGCACATGTAGTGTCAGGAGGAAATACATCTAACTTTAAGCTGCTGGGGTTTGGGAAGTCCTAACTTTGCCTATCCTGACAGAGAGACAGTCAAATCCATGTTTGAGTTTTAACCTCTGCTACATACTATAGGACCCTGGATACGTTATTTAACCTTTCTAGGTCTGAATTCCCTCATCTGTATTGTTATTTCATTGGGAGAGTATAATAACGCTGAATTTGTAGTGTTGTTGTGAGAATTAAATAAAGCAGTGTAGACAAAGTACTTAGTATAGAACCTGGCATGTGGTAGGCATTAAGAAATTAATTTCTTCTTGTTATTACTATTTTATTAGAATCATAGGCTCTTAGTATTTGAATGCAATTTAGATCCCATCTACTCGAACATGCTTTATTTTTTAATTAATTAATTTATTTATTTATTTTTGGCTGTGTGTGTTGGGTTTTCGTTTCTGTGCGAGGGCTTTCTCCAGTTGCGGTGAGCGAGGGCCACTCTTCATCGCAGTGCGCGGGCCTCTCACTATCGCGGCCTCTTTTGTTGCGGAGCACAGGCTCCAGACGCGCAGGCTCAGTAGTTGTGGCTCATGGGCCCAGTTGCGCCACGGCATGTGGGATCCTCCCAGACCAGGGCTCGAACCCGTGTCCCCTGCATCGGCAGGCAGACTCTCAACCACTGCGCCACCAGGGAAGCCCCATGCTTTATTTTATCACCGATAGAAAATAGCTGTTAGGTTTGTTGATCCGTTAAAAAAAAAATTTTGTTATGTAGTACATGATTCCCTCTGAAATTACATGATTAACTTGTACAAGTAGGGTTCCTGGCTTCCATCTGATTCTCAGTAGAGTTCATCTCCAAATGTTGAGCATCACTTCTGTAAGGTTTTATCATTCTAAATGCCTTGCTTAAAAGTTATATCCATGTGATCCTTCTGATATCCCTAATTAGAAAGGGGAAAAAAACCTTACTTGGCCTGGCCTATTGCATATTGCCATTCCTAACCCTAATGGCCCTAGGTGTAATGTTTCTGGATCAGGAGGCATCTCTCCCTTGGAGAGCAGCTGTACGGCATTGCCTCACGGGCATCTTCAGCCTGGACTGTCATGGGGCAGTCAGACTTACAGCATGCTGGGAAAACTGGGGCAACAGGATCTGGAATAAACAGGAAGCAGGGGCTTCCCTGGTGGCGCAGTGGTTAAGAGTCTGCCTGCCGATGCAGGGGCACGAACAGGACACGGGTTTGTGCCCCGGTCCGGGAAGATCCCACATGCTGCGGAGCGGCTAGGCCCATGAGCCATGGCCGCTGGGCCTGCGCATCTGGAGCCTGTGCTCCAGGGAGAGGCCACAACGGTGAGAGGCCGGCGTACCGCAAAAAAAAAAACAAAAAAAAAAAAACAGGAAGCAGAAACTGAGACACTCTTAGAAGAGGTGATGTTAGAGAAGGGTAGACCATCATGCAGGATATCCCACTGCAGACCAGATAAGTGTGGTTCAGTTCTGGACTGGCCTACAGATGGCTATGGAGAGGTATGCTCAGCAGGGATGCAGAAGCACAGATGTAGACAAGCCTGGAAAGACCAACCAATGGTCCACTCACTTCTGGGAAATGTGGGTGGAAGGAAAAAAGGTGCAGCCAGCTAGATAAGGTATATGTTAGATGCCCCCCGGGATGACAAACAGACATAAAGACTTAGCCTTATTGGTTTTGAACAGAAAGTGGAATGGCCTTCAAGTTGCTACATGAAGAATACATATATCTGGAGAGAGCTAGGGCTGGAGCAGAGATGGAGACCCTCACATGCCAGCTTTAGGCTTATCCCCTTTTTATTCCACAAATATTTGCTAAACATGAATTAGACACCAAGCATTGTGCTGGTTGCTGTGGTTCCAAAGGCATAAACAAAGAACAGAGATTACCCTCTGTCCTCAAGGAACTCATAATCTAGTTGAGGAATATAAACAAATTCATAGTGCCGGGCAGATAATGGGATTACAAAATTCTGTTTTCTGAGTGTTATCAGATAACGTTGTCTGATTTGCTTTGGGATAGGAATCTTCTCCTTTCCCTTGTTCTCTGGACTCCCAGGATAGATGTGAAAGCTCTGTCTTATTTCCATGAGCGTATTTCTGCTGGCTTGACTCCCTCTATCCTTCCCAGTCTGAGCCATTCTTTCGGACCTGTGTCTGTTGATGGCTCCTGTTCCCATTGCTCCTATCATTAAAAAAAAAAGAATTCCTGGGCTTCCCTGGTGGCGCAGTGGTTGAGAATCCGCCTGCCGATGCAGGGGACACGGGGCCCGTGAGCCATGGCCGCTGAGCCTGCGCGTCCGGAGCCTGTGCTCCGCAACGGGAGAGGCCACAGCAGTGAGAGGCTCGTGTACCGCAAATAAAAACAAGAAAAAAAAAAAAAAAGAATTCCTGAGCTCATTAAAGAGAACTAGAAAAATCACTGTTTCTTTAGGTGTCTGTACCTTCACTTCCACTTGAAAAGTTAAGTGCCGGAATTTTCTCTTTTTAGAGTCTCTTATTTATCCCCTTTGGGCCTCCTTTCCTTTGAGAGCATATAACCCAGGAAAAGATACTCAAGTTTTGTCGGTTATTTTAAAATCAACTCTCCTTAATGCTAAAGCCCACACCAGTTGTCGCTCACACTGAAACACTCCATCAAAGTACTCTTATTTCTCCTTGTCCTTGCAGAGTGCTTTCTTGTTTTCTTGAGTTTTATCATTCTTATGACGTCTTAGGTAGGCCATTCTACAAAGGAAGAACTTGTGACGTAGGACACCATGCTGTGATCTAAGATACTTTATTTCACTGGCAACAGTGTCATGGATTGCAAGGAGATAGCAGTTATACAGTCCCCAATTTCTGGTCATCTGTGTTTCTAAATAGCCACTTCTCATTGACACTGTGGAGCATAATGTTTTTCAGAAATGCATACGTATGAGTTCTGCAGTAGATAAGAGAAAAGAAGAAGGAAGAACCTATTGCAATAAGCATAAGTAGCACCAACCTTGGCGGTAGAAGTGAGGCAGGCAAGTTGGCAGGGTCCATAGCAGCAACTGTTACTGCTCAAGTAAACAGGCACATCTAAGTAATTAGTAACGCGTTCTCGTAACTGCTTCCCAAATGGCTGAGGCATTTGGTTTTCTACAACAGGATTCTGAAAGCTCTGGTAGATGTGCTCTGCGACATCTATTTGCACACACTCTCCTCTCATCCTACCTCATTGTTGAACTCCTGTACACAGAAAATTGATCCATTTACTCTCTTTGTCTTTCTGTTTGGGGTGTTTGATTTGTAGCTTCCTCTTACCTCTTCCCCAATCTTGACATGTCGCCTCTCCCATTTTGGAGTTTTTAATTATCTTCATCTTGCAGTTTTTGCTCATCAGACCTGCACTTTGCAGCTCCTCCACAAAAACCCTCAGATTCCTACAGAGATGGCAATCACGTCAGGTCCAGTGAAGAGCCCTTGGAACCTCGTGGCCTTGAGGTTGGAGGTGACTTCGAACCTTTTAGGGATCAATTTTTTTGTGTGTGACTTGCCTAAAGATTTCTATTTCTAAGGGGAGAAAGCATTTCTTCACAAAAGCTCAAAAGACTGGGACATCAAATAACTCTTACAAAACAACATTTTGATGAGTTAAGTGTAAATGAATCAGAAGCATATGGACTGAATTTCCCTTAAAATACACATGGGTTTAAAAATTAAGGGGAAAAGTGTTTGGCAAAATTCTCTTTGGGTTTGGCCAAGTCTGATTCCTTTGAAAACTAGTTCAAGACATGATGCCAATCTCGAAATGCTTCTGGGTTCACACATCTCTGGTTCAAAGTGCTCTCTTCCTCCGAATCCTCTATTTCCCCTCTTTGTTCACGGGTGTCAGGACTGTGTCCTCTCAGTAATCTTAATCAGTATGACATCTAAGAACAGAAAGTTATGTGAAAATCCTCTACTATGCAGGAACTGCTAATGACCAGATCTTTGTAGAGTACATTGAATAGGCACCCTGGGATTCACTTACGTCCCAGGCATTTATTGAACAGCTCCATCTACACAGTAGAAACCTAGATAACAAAGATAAATCAAGTATGGTCTCCCTAATCAAAAAACCCATAATCTCTGGATAAAGAAAGCAGATTTACATTATGATAGAAGGCAATGAGATGAATGTTGCATGGGCTGGAGTCCTGTTGGGCCACAGAATTCACTCCAGATGGTTCATCTAGCTCTCTTTCCTTCTTATTGGCATTTTGATAGTTGCTTTCTAGTTCGCATGCTCTTGAATTTAAGGATGAGTCTACTTATAGATTTGCAGATAGGGTTAAGTTAGAAAGAAAGGAAAAGGCTGTAGCAACAGTGGGTAGCCATTGTCACTGTAGGGCTGAAAGAACAGGGGGAAAAGGGAGTTAGCAGGGCCCAAGGAGAGTTGGAACCAGGAAGGGAGGTGATCTGTGGCCATGGCTAGGTGCAACTACTATCAGAGACACAGCATTAGAGCAAGAAGGGACAGGAAAGAAGTACAAGGGAAACTGGGATGTAGTCAGTGGTACTGAGTAGGGCAGAGAAAGGCAGAAAATTGTCCAGGAGGTGCAGTGGGTACATAGAGCTTGGAGCAGGATTTTGATAAGTAAATTTGAAGGGGTGGAGGTGGGGACATTTTTAGGTGCAAATATGACATAAGGAGAACACAAAGCAAAAAACATCTTGGGGAAAGATAACTTCCATATTTATAAAAGACTGGTTTATATAGGAAGTTTGCATGGCATGCTAAGGAAGTTATATTAGTCAGAGTTCTTCAGATTTATGATAAGGAATTGGCTTGTGTGATTATGGAGGCTGAGAAGTCTCCTGATCTGCTGTCTGCAAGCTGGAGACCCAGTAAAATCATTGCGGGCGTTCAATCTGAGCCCGAAGGCCTGAGAATCAGGAGAACGGATGGTGTAAGTTCCAGTCTGAGTCTAAAGGCCTGAGAACCAGAGGGACAGTGGTATAAGAAGCAGTCCAAGGGCAGGAAAATACGGATATCCCAGCTCAAGAGCCAGAAATTTTCTTCTTCTGCCTTTTTGTTCTAATTAGTCCCTCATCAGATCAGATGGTGCCCACCCACACTGGGGAGGGCGATCTGCTTTATTCAGTCTATTGATTCAGATTCTAATATCTTCTGCAAACACTCTGATAGCCTCACCTAGAAATGATGTTTACCCAGATATCTGGCCACCCTTGGCCTAGTCAAGGTGGATGATAAACTTAGCCATAACAGAATTTGAGCTTTGTTCACTAGACACAATAGAGCCACTGAAGATTTTTGAGTGGGGTATAATAAAATCAAAGTAGTGTTTTAGGAAAGTTGCTCTGGCTTTGTGTAAAATGGATCAGAAAAGGGAGAGTTGGGGGATCAGGTACCTAGAAGGTACTAGAAGGCTTGATTTATGTAGTTTGATGTCTTGATTTATCTTTTTTGCACAATATTTATTGACTTCCTGATGATACATGACATTTTATTTGGGTACCCTCCCCCCCCGACCACTCCAATGCAGTTAACATCTATGTTTTTAGTTAAATCACAATTGGTTGATTATATCATCATGATTTGTAAATATTGTTTATTGCTAAGCCAAATAGTATATCAGGATTTCATATTTTTCTTGTAAAACATTGTTTTTCCTGGAGTTTCTGATTGGGTCATTATTTTACTTAATATAATTTACTAGCTACAAATTTTAATTATTTTCAAATGTTCATCCTATCAATTGTTCTATCAAATTTCCCTTTTTTCTAGAGTCTTCCCTTCTAGAGTCCTAAGTCCTCCTTTTCCAATTTGAACTCTTTGTGTTTTATAGCTTCATCCTTGAGGTGGTTTTGATTCCTCTGTGATGAACTTTTGCTTTCTCTTTCTTGGATTCACCATCCTTTCCTCTTCCCCTTTATTTCATTGCTAGAGTACATTCCTAATGGGCTTACCAAAAAAGAGAATTTGTTAGGTTAATTTTCTTCTTACTTGCATCTATTCATTCTAATCTACATTGGGCTGATAGTGATTGGTTTTAGAATGCATGGTTAATGAGTTCCCTTTTCTTCTGGATTTTGAAGGCAGCAGTGCTGATGAGAAGTCCAATGTCCTTTTTATTCTTGGCCCTCTGTATTAAATCTGATACTTTTTCCTCTGGAAGCTTCTCAGATGCTGTCTTTTTTGGCCCCAGATTTCTGAAATGTCACAGTGATGTATACTGGTGTAGTGGCTTTTATTCATCGTGCTGAGCATTCAAATGTGTCTTTTTCAGTATAGACATTTTGTGTCCTTCAATTTCATGGTGTTTTCTTGTAATTTCCTGTGATAATTTTCTTCTCTTTGTTTTTTCCATCCTCTCCTTTTGGAATTCATACTAATTGGATATTAGACCTCTTTGGATGATCCTTTCTTAAAAAAATGAAGTGTAGTTGATTTACAATATTACATTAGTTTCAGGTATACAGCATAGTGATTCAGTATTTTTACAGATTATATTAAAAGTTATTACAAGATAATAGCTTTAATTCCTTGTATTTTTTTTAACATCTTTATTGGAGTATAATTGCTTTACAATGGTGTGTTAGTTTCTGCTGTATAACAGAGTGAATCAGCTATATGTGTACTTATATCCCCATATCTCCTCCCTCTTGCATCTCCCTCCTACCCTCCCTGTCCCACCCCTCTAACTGGACACAAAGCACTGAGCTGATCTCCCTGTGCTATGTGGCTACTTCTCCACTAGCTGTCTATTTTACATTTGGTAGTGTATATATGTCCATGCCACTCTCTCACTTTGTCCCAGCTTACCCTTCCCCCTCTCCGTGTCCCCCAGTCGATTCTCTACGGCTGGGTCTTTATTCCTGTCCTGCCCCTAGGTCCTTCAGAACCTTTTTTTTTTTTTTAGATTCCATATATATGTGTTAGCATATGGTATTTGTTTTTCTTTCTGACTTACTTCACTCTGTATGACAGTCTCTAGGTCCATCCACCTCACTTCAAGTAACTCAATTTAGTTTCTTTTTATGGCTGAGTTATATTGCATTGTATAGATGTGCCACATCATCTTTTTCCATTCATCTGTCGATGGACACTTAGGTTGCTTCCATGTCCTGGCTATTGTAAATAGAGCTGCAATGAACATTGTTATACATGACCCTTTTTGAATTATGGTTTTCCAGGGTATATGCCCAGTAGTGGGATTGCTGGGTTGTATGGTAGTTCTACTTTTAGTTTCTTAAGGAACCTCCATACTGTGCTCCATAGTGGCTGTATCAATTTACATTCCCACCAACAGTGCAAGAGGGTTCCCTTTTCTCCACACCCTCTCCAGCATTTATTGTTTGTAGATTTTTTGATGATGGCGATTCTGACTGGTGTGAGGTGATACCTCATTGTAGTTTTGATTTGTATTTCTCTAATGATTGGCAATGTTGAGCATCCTTTCATGCATTTATTGGCAATCTGTGTATCTTCTTTGGAGAAATGTCTATTTAGGTCTTCTGCCCATTTTTTGAGTGCTTTGTTTTTTTAATATTGAGCTGCATAAGCTGTTTATATATTTTGGACATTAATCCTTTGTCCGTTGATTCATTTGAAAATATTTTCACTCATTCTGAGGGTTGTCTTTTCATCTTGTTTATAGTTTCCTTTGCTGTGCAAAAGCTTTATAGTTTCATTAGGTCCCATTTGTTTATTTTTGTTTTTATTTCCATTTCTCTAGAGGTGGGTCAAAAAGGATCCTGCTGTGATTTATGTCATAGAGTATTCTGCCTATGTTTTCCTCTAAGAGTTTTATAGTGTCTGGCCTTACATTTAGGTCTTTAATCCATTTTGAGTTTTTTTTGTGTGTACGGTGTTAAGGAGTGTCCTAATTTCACTCTTTTACATGTAGCTGTCCAGTTCTCCCAGCACCACTTATTGAAGAGGCTGTCTTTTCCCCATTGTATATTCTTGCCTCCTTTATCAAAGATAAGGTGACCATATGTGTGTGGGTTTACCTCTGGGCTTTCTCTCCTGTTCCATTGATCTCTAATTCTGTTTTTGTGCCAGTACCATACTGTCTTGATTTCTGTAACTTTGTAGAATAGTCTGAAGTCAGGAGCCTGATTCCTCCAGCTCCACTTTTCTTTCTCAAGATTGCTTTAGCTATTCGGGGTCTGTTGTGTTTCCATACAAATTGTGTAATTTTGTGTTCTAGTTCTGTGAAAAATGCCATTGGTAGTTTGATAGGGATTGCATTGAATCTGTAGATTGCTTTGGGTAGTATGGTCATTTTCACAGTGTTGATTCTTCCAATCCAAGAACATGGTATATCTCCCCATTTGTTTGTATCATCTTTAATTTCTTTCATCAGTGTCCTATAGTTTTCTACATACAGGTCCTTTGTCTCCTTAGGTAGATTTATTGCTAGGTATTTTATTGTTTTTGTTGCAATGGTAAATGGCAGTGTTTCCATAATTTCTCTTTCAGATTTTTCATCATTAGTGTATAGGAATGCAAGAGATTTCTATGCATTAATTTTGTATCCTGTTACTTTACCACAGTCATTGATTAACTCTAGTAGTTTTCTTTAGGATCTCTAGATTCTAAAGAAAGATCTTTAGAATCTTTAGGATTCTCTATGTATAGTATCATGTTATATGCAAACAGTGACAGTTTTACTTCTTCTTTCCCAATTTGGATTCCTTTTATTTCTTTTTCTTCTCTGATTGCTGTGGCTAAAACTTCCAAGACTATGTTGAATAATAGTAGTGAGAGTGGGCAACGTTGTCTTGTTCCTGAACTTAGTGGAAATGGTTTCAGCTTTTCACCATTGAGAATGATGTTGGCTGTAGGTTTGTCATATATGGGCTTTATTATATTGAGGTAAGTTCCCTCTATGCCTACTTTCTGGAGTGTTTTTATCATAAATGGGTGTTGAATTTTGTCAAAAGCTTTTTCTGCATCTATTGAGATGACCATATGGTTTTTCTCCTTCAGTTTGTTAATATGGTTTATCATATTGATTGATTTGCATATATTGAAGAATCCTTGTATTCCTGGGATAAACCCTGCTTGATCATAGTATATGATCCTTTTAATGTGCTGTTGGATTCTTTTTCTAGTATTTTGTTGAGGATTTTTGCATCTATGTTCATCAGTGATATTGGCCTGTAGTTTTCTTTTTTTGTGACATCTTTTTCTAGTTTTGATATCAGGGTTGTGGGCCTCACTGGATGAGTTTGGGAGTGTTCCTCCCTCTGCTATATTTTGGAAGAGTTTGAGAAGGATAGGTGTTAGCTCTTCTCTAAATGTTTGGTAGAATTTGCCTGTGAAGCCATCTGATCCTGGGTTTTGTTTGTTGGAAGATTTTTAATCACAGTCTCAATTTCAGTGCTTGTGCTTGGTCTGTTTATATTTTCTGTTTCTTCCTGGTTCAGTATCAGAAGGTTGTGCTTTTCTAAGAATTTGTCCATTTCTTCCAGGTTGTCCATTTTATTGGCATATAGTTGCTTGTAGTAATCTCTCATGATCCTTTGTATTTCTGCAGTGGCAATTGTTACATCTCCTTTTTCATTTCTAATTCTGTTGATATGGGTCTTCTGCCCTTTTTTCTTGATGAGTCTGGCTAATGGTTTATCAATTTAATTTATCTTCTCAAAGAACCAGCTTTTAGTTTTATTGATCTTTGCTATTATTTCCTTCATTTCTTTTTCATTTATTTCTGCTCTCATCTTTATGATTTCTTTCCTTCTGCTAACTTTGGGGATTTTTTGTTCTTCTTTCTCTAATTGCTTTAGGTGTAAGGTTAGGTTATTTATTTGAGATGTTTCTTGTTTCTTGAGGTAGGATTGTATTGCTATAGACTTCCCTCTTAGAACTGCTTTTGCTGTATCCCATAGGTTTTGGGTCATCATGTTTTCATTGTCATTTGTTTTTAGGTATTTTTTAATTTCCTCTTTGATTTCTTCCATGATCTCTTGGTTATTTAGTAGTGTATTGTTTAGCCTCCATGTGTTTGTATTTTTTACAGGTTTTTTCCTGTAATTGATATCTAGTCTCATAGCCTTGTGGTCAGAAAAGATACTTGATACAATTTCAATTTTCTTAAATTTAGCAAGGCTTGATTTGTGACCCAAGATATGATCTATGTTGGAGAACTTTCCATGAGCACTTGAGAAGAAAATGTAGTCTGCTGTTTTTGGATGGAATGTCTGATAAATACCAATTCAGTCCATCTTCTTTAATGTATCATTTAAAGCTTGTGTTTCCTTATTTATTTTCATTTTGGATGATCTGTCCATTGGTGAAAGTGGGGTGTTAAGGTCTCCTACTATGATTGTGTTACTGTCGATTTCCCCTTTTTTGGCTGTAAGCATTTGCCTTTTGTATTGAGGTGCTCCTATGTTGCGTGCATAAATATTTACAATTGTTATATCTTCTTTGTGGATTGATCCCTTGATCATTATGTAGTGTGCTTCTTTGTCTCTTGTAATAGTCTTTATTTTAAAGTCTATTTTGTCTGATATGAGAATTGCTACTCCAGCTTTCTTTTGATTTCCTTTTGCATGGAATATCTTTTTCCATCCCCTCACTTTCAGTCTGTATGTTTCCCTAGGTCTGAAGCGGGTCTCTTGTAGACAGCATATATACGGGTCTTGTGTTTGTATCCATTCAGCCAGTCTATGTCTTTTGGTTGGAGCATTTAATCCATTTATATTTAAGGTAATTATCTATATGTATGTTCCTATTACCATTTTCTTAATTGTTTTGGGTTTGTTGTTGTAGGTCTTTTCCTTCCCTTGTGGTCCTGCCTAGAGAAGTTCCTTTAGCTTTTGTCGTAAAGCTGGTTTGGTGGTGCTGAATTCTCTTAGCTTTTGCTTGTCTGTGAAGCTTTTAATTTCTCCATCCAATCTAAATGAGATCCTTGCTGGGTAGAGTAATCTTGGTTGTAGGTTTTTCCCTTTCATCACTTTAAATATGTCCTGCCACACCCTTCTGGTTTGCAGAATTTCTGCTGAAAGATCAGCTGATAACCTTCTGGGGATTCCCTTGTATGTTACTTGTTGCTTTTCCCTTGCTGCTTTTAATATTTTTTCTTTGTATTTAATTTTTGATAGTTTGATTCATACGTGTCTTGGCATGTTTCTCCTTGGATTTATCCTGTATGGGAGTCTCTGCACTTCCTGGACTTGATTGACTCTTTCCTTTCCCACATTTGTGTAGTTTTCAACTATAATCTCTTCAAATATTTTTTCAGTCCCTTTCTTTTTCTCTTCTTTTTCTGGAACCCCTGTAGTTTGAATGTTGGTGCGTTTAACGTTGTCCCAGAAGTCTCTGAGACTGTCCTCAATTCTTTTCATTGTTTTTTCTTTATTCTGCTCTGTGGTAGTTATTTCCACTATTTGATCTTCCAGGTCACTTATCTGTTGTTCTTCTGGGTCCTTGTTAAATGTTTCTGGTATTTACTCCATTCTATTTCCAAGATTTTGGATCATGTTTACTATCATTACTCTGCATTCTTCTTCAGGTAGACTGCCTATTTCCTCTTCATTTGTTTGGTCTAGTGGGGTTTTACCTTGCTCCTTCATCTGCTATTTATTTCTCTTTCTTCTCGTTTTGCTTAACTTACTGTGTTTGGGGTCTCCTTTTTGCAGGCTGCAGGTTCGTAGTTCCTGTTTTTTTTGGTGTCTGCCCCCAGTGAGTAACGTTGGTTCAGTGGGTTATGTAGGCTTCCTGGTGGAGGGGACTGGTGCCTGTGTTCTGGTGGATGAGACTGGATCTTGTCCTTCTGGTGGGCAGGACCTGTCAGCTGGTCTATTTTGGGGTGTCTGTGAACCTATTCTGATTTTATGCAGCCTCTCTGATAATGGGTGGGGTTTTGTTCCTGTCTTGCTAGTTGCTTGGTATGGGGTGTCTAGCACTTTGGCTTGCTGGTCATTGAGTGGAGCTCAGTGTTAGTGTTGAGATGGAGATTTCTGGGAGAGCTTTCGCCATTTGATATTACTTGGGGCTGGGAGGTCTCTGATGGACCAATGTACTGAACTCAGCTCTCTCCCCTCAGAGGCTCAGGTCTGACACCCATCCAGAACACCAAGACCCTGTCAGCCACACGGCTCAGAAGAAAAGGGAGGAAAGAAAGAAAGGAAGAGAGAGAGAGAGAGAGAGGGAGGGAGGGAGGGAGGGAGGGAGGAAGGAAGGAAAGAAAGAAAGGGAAATAAAGTTATTAAAGAAAAAATACATATTATTAAAATTTTTTAAGAAGTAATAAAAAATTTAAAAAAATAAAGAAAGAAGAGAGCAACCAAACTAATAAACAAATCTACCAATGATAACAAGCACTAAAAACCATACTGAAAAAAAAAAAAACAGACAGAACCCTGGGACAAATGGTAAAAGCAAAGCTATACAGACAAAATCACACAAAGAAGCATACACATACACACTCACAAAAAGAGAAAAAGGAAGAAAAAAATATATATATATGTATATACATATATACATATATTAAAAAAAAAAGGAAGAGAGCAACCAAATCCGTAAACAAATCTACCAATCTTAATAAGCTGTAAATACTAAACTAAGAGAAACATAAAATCAGAAACAAATTAGATGCAGAAGGCAAACCTGAAGTCTACAGTTGGTCCCAAAGTCCACCATCTCAATTTTGGGATGATTCGTTGTCTATTCAGATATTCCACAGATGCAGGGTACATCAAGTTGACTGTGGAGCTTTAATCCACTGCTCTTGAGGCTGTTGGGAGAAATTTTCCTTTCAATTCTTTGTTCGCACAGCTCCTGGGGTTCAGGTTTGGATTTGGCCCTGCCTCAGCTTTTAGATCACATGAGGGTATCTCTTCCCCACCCAGACAGGACGGGGTTAAAGTAGCAGCTGATTCGGGAGCTCTGGCTCACTCAGGCTGGGGGGAGGGAGGGGTATGGAATGTGGGGCGAGCCTGTGGTGGCAGAGGCCGGCGTGACATTGCAACAGCCTGAGGCACACCGTGTGTTCTCCCGGGGAAGTTGTCCCTGGATCACGGGACCCTGGCAGTGACGGGCTGCACAGGCTCCCAGGGACGTGTGGATAGTGACCTGTGCTTGCACACAGACTTCTTGGTGGCTGCAGCAACAGCCTTAGTGTTTCATGCCCTTCTCTGGTGTCCGTGCTTATAGTCACAGCTCTCGCCCATCTCTGGAGCTCATTTAGGCGGTGCTCTGAATCCCCTCTTCTCGCGCACCCCAAAACAGTGGTTTCTTGACTCTTAAGCAGGTCCAGACTTTTTCCTGGACTCCCTCCCGGCTAGCCGTGGCGCACTAGCCCCCTTCAGGCTGTGTTCACGCAGCCAACCCCAGTCCTCTCTCTGGGATCTGACCTCTGAACCCTGAGCCACAGCTCCCAGCCCCCACCCACCCCTGCGGGTGAGCAGACAAGCCTCTCAGGCTGGTGAGTTCTGGTCAGCACCCAGCCTCTGTGCGGGAATCTCTCCGCTTTGCCCTCTGCACTCCTGTTGCTGCGCTCTCCTCGGTGGCTCTGAAGCTTCTCCTCTGCCCACCTCCCGTCTCCACCAGTGAAGGGGCTTCCTAGTGTGTGGAAACTTTTCCTCCTTCACGGCTCCCTCCCAGAGGGGCCAGTCCCATCCCTATTCTTTTTTTATTTTTTAACATCTTTATTGGAGTATAATTGCTTTACAAGTGTGTGTTTGTTTCTGCTTTATAACAAAGTAAATCAGCTATACATATACATATATCCCCGTATCTTTTCTCTCTTGTGTCTCCCTCCCTCCCACTTGCCCTATCCCACCCCTCTAGGTGGTCACAAAGCACTGAGCTGATCTCCCTGTGCTATGCGGCTCCTTCCCACTAGCTGTCTATTTTACATTTGGTACTGTCCCTATTCTTTTGTCTGTGCTTTTCCTTTTTTCTTTTGCCCTACCCTGGTACAAGGAGAGTTTCTTGCCTTTTGGGAAGTCTGAGGTCTTCTGCCAGCATTCAGTAGGTGTTCTGGAGGAGCTGTTCCACAAGTAGATATATTTTTAATGTATTTGTGGGGAGGAAGGTGATCTGCACGTCTTCCACCTCTGCTATCTTGAAGGTCCTCTCAGTTCCTTGTATTATACAATATTTCCTTGTTGCTTATCTATTTTATACATAGTAGTTTGTATCTCTTAATCCCATACCCCTATCTTGCCTCTCTCTCCCCTTCCCTCTCCCCATTGGTAACCACTAGTTTGTTTTCTATATCTTTGAGTCTGTTTCTGTTTTGCTATATACATTTGTTTGTTTCATTTTTTAGATTCCTTATATAAGTGATATCATACACTATTTGTCTTTCTCTGTTTGACTTATTTCACTAAGCATGATATTCTCTAGGTCCATTTGTGTTGTTGCAAATGGCAGAATTCCATTCTTTTTTATGACTGAATAATATTCCATTGTGTATGTATACACCACATCTTCTTTATCCATTCACGACCTCTTTGGTCCTTTAAATCTCATTTTTCCCCTAGATTTTCATGTATTTTTATTTATTGGAAATTTTTTCACTTTATCTGACTTCTTAGCTTTCAGTTTTTTAAAATATGATATTTTTAAATTCAAGAGCTGTTTCTTGCTTTTTAATTGTTCCTTTCTCATAATATTCTCATAGTGTTAGAAAGGAAAATATTCTCATAACTCTCTGATACTTTTAATTAAAACATCCTTGAAGTCTTTTTTTCTGTTCCTTGAGTTACTTTTCTTTTATGCCCCTCCCCGCCTTTCATTCACTGTAGTCCCTTTTTTTATGTGGAAAGCTATTCATAAGTGTTAGCTGATCCATTCATATTTAAGATTAAGGCATTTTAAATTATGTTTAAGTTGTGTATCCATACAGTAGAATACTCCTCAGAAATGAAAAACATTAAACTACTGTTACATGGAACAACATCAATGAATATCAAATGCATTATGCTAAGTGAAAGAAAGGGAACACAACAACATACATACCTTATATTTATGGGAAATTTTTGAAAAAGCAAAACTCTAGTGACAAAAGCAGATCAGTAGTTACCAGGATCCAGAGACTGAATAAACAATTTGACTGCAAGACAGTATGAGGGAAATCTTTAGGTGATGGAAATGTTCTATACTTTATTATAGTAGTAGTTATATGACCATGTACATTGGTCAAAACTCATGAAATTTCACACATAAAATTGGTGAATTTTATTATATGCAAGGAATATTTCAATAAAGCTGATTGAACAGAAAGTAAATTGGAAATTCTCTGTGGGTGGGGCTTGTTGACTTGGAATTTTGAGCTGAGCTTTCCAAATGGGAAGCCATCCATTTCATTAGGGATGTCCTACGAATGGCAGTACGTGGAGGTCTTTACTGCTACTGAGAGTCCTTAAAGCAAGAAATAATTGGCAGGTATTCTGCATGTGAGCTGGGTGTCCTGCCACTCCAAATATAGAGTTTCAAATTATTCTACCTATTTTAATTATTACCACTTTTCATTGTATCTGTTGTCTCCAGGTCCCTAGATTTTACTTTTAAATGTCTCACAATATGCCACTTAGAAGAAACCTCATTTGAATATTGAGATATATATTTAAATTTATATGTAATATGGATTTTTCACATGGAAACAAAAAGAGAAAGAAATGAAAACTGAAGAAACTATGTATCTATGTATATTTCTTTTTATTTAGAATTTCCACAAGCTGTGAAATTGGGTTTTGAGATAATGTTTTTAGCTCTCAGGGATTTCGGAGACCTCTGCTGACATTTAAGAGCCATGCAATGCCTAAGAAGACGCACTGGGAATATTTAAGAAAACACTCTCCTATGTCAGTCCCACTCTCTCCTCCCACCTTGGGCTATTATTTCTTTAAAATATTTGTAAAAATTTTTAAATATTTCAAAAATACCAAAAGTGCAAAAAATTAGTATGTATCCCTCACCTAATTTTAAATGTTATCCGTTTGCCATGTTCTTTTTAGAATTTTCATAAGAACTAAAAATATTTCAGATGTTACTGAACTTCTCCCCACCTCATTAGTCACTTTGCCCCATTCTCCCATTTCCGTTATAGAACCAACCATCCTCCTGATGCTGGTGTGACATTTCTTTTCATGTTTTTGTACATGACAATAAACGATTAAAGACATATATAATATATCCATCTTTTTTTGTTTTAAAAATTTATATTAACACGATCATACTATGTCATCTTTTGTCACTTGATTTTTTTTCATTCAACTTTGTTTTTCAGTTTTATCCATATTGATAAATAGAACTAGTTCATTCATCTCAATAGCTGTAAAACAGTCAATGGAAAGAATAAACCAGAGTTTATGTATCCATTCCCCTCAGAGGACCATTGGGTAGTTTACATGTTTTTATAACTGCATTTAGTGCTTCAGTGAACCTTCTTGCACATGTCTTCAGAAGCACACCTATGGCGGGTTCTTTAGCACAGTAGCTCTCATATACTAGTGTGTATTAGAATCAGCTGGAGTGCTTGCACAACACAGATTTCTGGATCCTATCCCTAGAGTCCTTGATTCAAGAGCTGTAGGTGAGCCCAAGAATCTGAATTTTTACCAAATTCCCAGGTGATGCTGATGCTGGTGCAGGGATCAGTCTTTGAGAACCACTGCTTTAGGGTTGATAGGTATGGGTGTTGGTCATTGGATATCTTCCACTTTGCTAGGGATTTCCAAATTGCTAGGGATTTCTAAACATATAGAGTGTTTGCACCAATGTATACCTCTACTATCAATGTATGCATCCTTATTTCTTGCTATCTTGTTGAAAATTGGTATTGTGTCTTTAAAATTGTTGTTAATCCAAATGATACCTCTTGCTGTTTTATTTTATATTTTTCTGATTAATAGTGAGATTCAGCATAATATCTTACATTTAATGTCCAATGTTTTTTCTTTTCTGTGAATTCCATATCCTTTGCCTTTTTCCCCCCCAGTTAGATTGACTGGTTCATCTGTTTATTTCATTGTTTTATTGCTTCATAGAGTTTCTTTACATATTATGAACACTAATCCTTAATCTGATAATAGGCAGCAAATCTCTTAATCTCCTAGACTGTGATTTTTTTCTTTTTATCTATGGTATTTTTGAAGGAGAAACTTTTGAAATATTAACGGAATAATATTTTCCTTTGTTATATGTGCTTTTACATTATTTTGTTTAAGAAATATTTCCCTGTCCTGATGCCATAAAGATTTAGCACCTATTTATATACTTAAATTTTTCTCCTTTCATTTTATTCACAGTTTTTAATTTATTTGAAATTAATTATGAACATTGTATAACGTAGGAAGCTAATTTTTTTCCATATGGGAATTTGGTCACAAGTCTTTCATAACGAAGTTTCC
Organism: Pseudorca crassidens; assembly: GCF_039906515.1. Lineage (NCBI taxonomy): Eukaryota > Metazoa > Chordata > Mammalia > Artiodactyla > Delphinidae > Pseudorca > Pseudorca crassidens. Next base: position 22,759,224 of record NC_090312.1, read on the forward strand.
ATTCATTTTTGTATCTGTTTCCAGACTTTTCTGTGCATTCTATCAATCTTCTGTATATTCTAGAATAATACTAAACTTTTAAATTACTTGAAATTAGAAATGACTAGAAAATGTTGGTATCTGATAGAGAAATTCTTCTCACATTCCTCTTCTTCAAGATAATTTCATCTCTTCTTGGTCCTTTGGACAAATTTGTCTACTTGGGTGAAAACTTTGGTTTACATTTTTCAGTTGGCTCGATCTCTTTATTCAGTGTTAACATTTTTCTCTGTAATAACATGTATGCTTTTTTGGACTTCACTTCTTTTTTGCAAAAATTTGAGGTAGATTCCAAAGAAAAGACCACAACATAATAGAAATAAGTGTGTGTGTGTGCTTGAAGGTAAAAACAGGAGAAAAGTATGCCAACCATAAAAGTCATAAAATTATTGGACTAAACATAAACCCTTATTCAAACCTTTCCAGTGAGGATAAAGAGGGAATGTGTGATAAATATTTGACTCCTTTGATAGAAGGAAACACACAAGTTTATGGTGGAAAAAAATGTATTCTAATACCAAACACTGTCAGAAAGTCTTTATTTATTTTATTTAAAAAAATTTTTATTGGAGTAGAGTTGATTTACAATGTTGTGTTAGTTTCTGCTGTACAGCAAAGTGAATCAGTTATACATATACATATATCCACTCTTTTTTAGATTCTTTTCCCGTATAGGTCATTACAGAGTATTGAGTAGAGTTCCCTGTGCTATATAGTAGGTCCTTATTAGTGATCTATTTTATATATAGTAGTGTGTATATACCAATCCTAATCTCCCAGTTTATCCCTCCCCTCCCCCTTTTCTCCCCTGGTAACCATAAGTTTGTTTTCTACATCTGTGACTCCATTTCTGTTTTGTAAATAAGTTCATTTGTACCATTTTTTTTTTAGATTCCACATGTAAGTGATATCATATGATATTTCTTTCTCTGTCTGACTTACTTCACCTAGTATGACAATCTCTAGGTACATCCAGATAGCTGCAAATGGCATTATTTCGTTCTTTTTCATGGCTGAGTAATATTTCATTGTATATGTGCCGCATCTTCTTTATCCATTCCTCTGTCGATGGACATTTAGGTTGCTTCCATGTCCTGGCTATTGTAAATAGAGCTGCAATGAACATTGATGTGCATGTATCTTCTCAAATTATGGTTGTCTCTGGATATATGTCCAGGAATGGGACTTCTGGATCATATAGTAGCTCTATTTTTAGTTTTTTAAGGAAACTTCATGCTGTTCTTCGTAATGGTTGTACCAATTTACGTTCCCACCAGCAGTGCAAGAGGGTTCCCTTTTCTCCACAACACCTCCAGCGTTTATTGTTTGTAGATTTTTTTTTTTTTTTTTTTTGTAGATTTTTTGATGATGGCCATTCTGACTGGTGTGAGCTGAAACCTCATTGTAGTTTTGGTTTGCATTGTCAGAAAGTCTTACATGGAACATTTATTTCATAGGGAATATAGAAAAACAGAAACAACAATTGGTTAACAAGTACAGAAATGCATTTCTTATGGTGGCAGTGAACAACATTTTAATGTTATAAAAGTGGATAGCAAATAGCTAATATGACCCCCTCCCATGGTCCAACTTGGTTCAGAGATAGAAATGAGAATATCAAAGTCTTTAGGTAGGTACAATTTTCCTCTAACTTTGCGATTGGAAACCAGGGCTCTTGGGTCAAATCCACCCTACCACCTGTTTTTGTAAGTAAAGTTTTGTGGGAACACAGCCACGCCCATTTGTCTACATATTGTCTGTGGCTGCTTTCTTGCTACCAAGGGCAGATTTGAGTACTTGTGATAAGGACCACATGGGCTGCCAAGCTGAAAATATTTACTTTCTGGCCCTTTCCAGAAAAAGTTTGCCATCCCCTGCTCTAAATGATCATTCCTTAAATTATGAGCTTTATATTTGCCCTAGGAATAGTTTAAAATCCCCGCTCACCTGTTTTTCAGCATCTGAGAGTATAAGCCAAATGTGTAATTGGGCACGATGGCTGAGGTGAGGCACTTGGCCAAAATGATTCGTTAATGTCTTTATTCAGGAAGAGAATGTGCTCTCCCTGTGTATACTCTTCCTACCCAGGGATTTCATCACTCAAAGAAAAACCACCTGCATTCTAAATTAGGGAGATTCTCTGTTTGTCTCAGCAATATACTTGTTCCTTTTGCTCCGCTCGAGGTTCAGCCTCTTACCATCCACCCACCTCTTGGTCAGCTAGCCTTGGCGGTGCTTCCTGGACTCTCAGTAAGCAGTTCGTGGGAACCTTGAGATGGCATCTTTCTCCCCATCTGGACTCAAGTCCTGGTCTGCCCTGTGATTTTTGCAGCTTCTTTTCCCGGTAGACCTAGTGCTGAATTCCTCTCAGCTCCATGATGCTAAGTCATCTTTGTCAAAAGATTTTTGTTTTCTGAAGGACTGGTTAACTGAACGGTCATGACTCCAAACTGGCAATATGTTCCAGTGGAAAAAAGCACAGAATTTAGAGCCAGCTGTCCTGTTTTTGAGTTCCTAACCTTGATACTTACCAGATGAATGACCTTGGGCAGGTTGCTTTAACTCTGAGACTCACTCTTCTCATCTGCAAAATGAGGATACTAATGATGCTTCCCATACCTGTTAGGATTACTGTGAGAAACGAATGAGATACGGGAGAATAATTTGTAAACCACAAAGTAAAACACACATACTCATTATTACTACCCGTTTGCAAAAGTTCCTCCAACGGTTTTTCCTAATCTCCAAAGGCTTTTCATTTGTATTCAGGAACCAGCCCGTTAATTTTCCTTTGCAGCCTCCTTGCCAAAGGGTCTCGCCATTGTGTTGGCATCTGTCTTCTCTGGAAAGGAATGTGCTGCTCCTCCAGGCACAGCTCCCCTCTACCAATCACTGTTCTAGAACCTAAAAATCTCAAAGCTGAGCTGTGTGGTCTTTGACAGTTTGAGAGTAGAGGTCAGTGAAAGAATGTTCCTTTTGCCTCTCCCTAATTCTGTGTTATCTCCTGGCCCCAGACCCCAAAGCAGTCCTGACTGTGCTCAGCGTCTCACATACTCTTCAGTGAACACCACTCTTTAATTTCTTGCCTGACTCCTCTCTCTGTCTGAGCTCAGAACAAGGATAGAGGCAAAAGTGGGAATGGGGATGCAAGAATCCCCAAACAAACACTGTTCATTATCCTCATTGTTCCCATCTCTTCTCTTAGAACCCCAAAACAAATTCCTCTCTTCATGAGGCTCTCTATCCCCACCCCTATATCTCACCTGTTTTCTACATCCTCCCACCATCTAGGAGGAATAATTGCCATTGGATTCATCCCATTTCAGGATGTGGGTAGGGTCACTTAGGAGTGGGTAGCATCACTCTTTGTTAAAAGATATCATCATATGTGATAACCTTAATTCTTTATTTTCCTTCCTTGTATATATATCTTTTCAAGCATATGCACTGTTTTTTCTTCCATCTCCAGTATCATGGAACCAGCCCAAGAGTGGTAAGACTGCAAGATTTGGATTAAGCTCAGGGGAGGTAGAGACCCTGATGGCTGCTAGAGCAAGCTTATCTGTCTCAACCTAGCCTTACTAAAGCTCTGCATTGGATGTTGGACTAAACTTAAAATTAAAACAAAACAAAACAAAACAAATGAAACTCATTTGCTCTTATTTATTGCTTTTTCTGTGGATATTCCCCCAGGGCTCTCATAAAGGAGGGGTAACTCAGATGTCTATACCATCAATAGTCCACACAGTTTATATCTATGAACTCGTAAATAAATTCCTAAAATGGTCACTGGATCACTGTTTTCTGCAAATGGCTAGTCTTTGCATCCTGGGCTAATAAGCCCAAGTGGGATACCGTGTTACAAACTGTAATCTAAATTTTCTTCAGTTTGGCACTGACTGTTTTCTACAGAAAGGAAAAACAAGAATTACCAAAAAAAAAAAACCCAAACCAAAAAACCTGACCATTATATCTTTGCCAGAGAAAACATAATTTGCTTTATTTTTCCCCTTTGCACCATTAAGAGATTTATTGTCTCCTATTTATTTTCAGCACTTTTCTTCATTTCTGGGAAGTCTGACCTGCCTAAATCATTATTGCATCTGAACAGAGTTTTGCAGACAGATTTCCAGTAATGGGCTCAAATAATGGACTCTGTTTGGTGTTTCAGTGGCCCTTTAATGGCCCAGAGAAGGGCAGTGCTTCTTACATGTTGCCTGAGAAGCAAACATGAAAGCCCGCCTGTCACTAGGGGGCCTAGTGACATAATCCGAAACAGCCCACACCAAAATTTAAAAATTCTTTATAGTCACATACTGTGGAAAAAGTGCATTCTACATCACAATATATTTGTGTTTCCTTATATATAAACATGTCTAAGTGTTTTAATTGACATTTCAAGCAGGTGTACCTTTTTTATCCTGGCACAGTTGCACTGGTTACTGCTTATTCTTACCCACAGTCTGAAATACATATGATTTAGATGCAGGGAAACTGGATTTGAATTGAGTCTGTGACTTTGGGATGCCTAAATCTGGACAAATACTTATTCTCTTAGAGCAGTAGATCCTCATCTGTAAAATGGGCTGTAGTGATGATTGAATTTACAACTTGGGGATACCTTTTTGGTGAAGAATTGTTCAATGTTGAGAGGGAAGGACTGACTAGAACCAATGGGGAAGTCTGAATCTGAGACTGTTTTGATGATGATTAAGTGCAGGCTTTTTCATGATATTTAACTGCTCTCATTTTGCAATAGTTCCACTCTATCATATTAGTTCCTTGGGGATGTTTATAGAGTTTTTCCTCATAGGAGTGCCAATGTTAGGAGCAGTAATTCTCATAGGAAACTTTTGAGACAGCTGCCAGCCCCAGGCTCCCAGATTCACCCCTGGTGAACCTAACTTCAACAAATACTTATCAAGGAATGTTTCTGTGTCTTTCACTTGCTGGGTACGCTGGGCCGTATGGAAAAATTGTGAGCTATGGTCCACACTCTCAAAGACTTGAAATCTTATTAGAGGAAACCCACAAGGCTGTTCTAAGAATTCATCAATAATAATTTAGGAATATGTAAGAATATAATACATAAGAATAATACACACTTAACAAGGGCCTACTGAACAATACACTTGGCATGTTTCTTCTAATTCTCAAAATAACACTGAAAGATAAAACCTATTATTTCTGTTTAACTGACATGGAAATCAAGGCTGTAGCTCCAGACTGTATAATCAAATGCCAAAAAGGAAAAGTAGATTTAATAGTGTCATGTATCAGCCGCCATATCCTACTGCCCTGAGTTATTCTGTGTAAATGGATTTTTCCCACACTGATTGTTTTTAGGTCAAGTGGAGGTAAAAGTGATAACCTCTCTGCTTCCAGAAGCAAAGCTGATATGAGATTTATTTAGTCTTTGCTGCATTGGGCAAAGGGGCTCAGTACTGTAAAAAAATAAGCCTAAATTTCAGCACCATGGCTTAGATTCTTCTCTCCGTCCTTCCCACTTCTATCATTGTGCCTGACACAACCAGCCAGACAGAAACTTAGCACTCACTAGTATCCATGTGCTGTTTCACCTTCCGCAGTCGATGGAATGACTGAGGTGGTTAAGGATCTGAGTGCCTTTCCCATTGTCTCTTCTTCCTCTGTGTCAGCAAGATGGTGCCAGAATGACCCTGGAAACACAAGGGGCAGAGCCACAATATGGAAGACACCTGGGTCTCTGAGTCACTGCTGGGAGGAGAGCTTCCGGGAGAGCCATCCCAATAGGGACATCCACATGGGACTTTGTATGAGCAACAAATAGACTTTTATTATGTTAGGCCACTGAGATTTTCGGTTGTTTGTTGCAGCAGGTACCCTGTCTGACCAATTAGCAGGTGCTGAATAATACTTGCTATCCATGTGCTTCATATTAAAATTGCTTGGGAAATTTACAAAAAACCTCATGCCCAGGTTACACACCAATTTAATCAGAATCTCTAGGGGGTGGTATCCAGGCATCAATCTTTTTTTTTTTTAACTTCCTAGGTGATTCCACTGTATATTCGAGTTTGAGAACCAGTGTGTTGTATCGGTGGTATTCTAAAAACTGTGGTCTGTGGATTTTGTTAGAAATGCAAATTCTTACATCTCCCTATCTGTGGAATTGGATTCTCTTGGAATTTGTGTTTTAGCAAGCTCTCTGGGGGATTCTTCGGTATATTAAAGTTAAGAAGCACCGTTCTAGAACACTCTGCTTTAGTGATTCTCAAAGTATGGTTCTCTGGCTATAATCAGAGTCACCTGGAATACTTCCTAAAGGCAGGTTTCTGGACCCAGGCCCAGGCCTACTAAATCAGAATCTCATGATGGAAGTGCCTAGATGGCTATATCTCTCAAGATTTTTCTAGATAATTCTTGGCTCACCAGATTCACGCTTTTCAGTTACCAACACTGTTGCCCTTTCCCTAGAATCAAGGAGTTTCCCACCATTCCTCGTCACCAACCACCAAGTCCCTCTGAGTTCTGTCCATCCCCAGATGGGAAGGATGGCTACTTAACCTTACATGTAGCTTCCTGCTGTAGTTAGTTGTTTTAGATAGAGACCTCCTCCAGTGCTTTCGAGTGTTTGTTTACAGACCATTAATTATTAAACATGGACGTTTTGAAGCAGAGAAACTTTCAACTTAAATGATGAGAAATGATGCTGGTTGAAGAGAGACAGACTTGAAAATGAGGACTTCTTAAAACATGATTCCACTGATAGAGCTCTGATTTCTACTAATCTTTTCACGGAACCATATCTACTGCATGAGGAAAGCTGCCTGTGGGACTAATTTAGATGATAAATGGAAAGAATTTAAATGAGAAATGGAAAAGCCATATGCAGAAGCAAGAAGATGATTGGAAAAAGACTATAAGTTATGTCAGTTCATTGGGCAGGGCCTGGTTTGGGAGTGTACTTTAATCATGGCGAAAGTCCCTGCAAGTTTATAAAGACAGATTCTATAAAAGGCCTTTTTGATCCGAGAGAATCAAAATCTCATTCTTTCCCCATTTCTTTTTTCTCTCTCTTGCTCTCTCGTTACTTGAAGTTAAGTTTACGCTGGATTTTGGGAGGGCATGTTGGTAATTTATATGGCAGACAGAAGAAGTGGGTTCTAAAAGCTGCACATATGGCGGTCTTGGTGCCTGCCATTGTGGCCCCAATTTTGTGCTGCCCTTATTCCTTACTTTGTGTCTATCACAGGAGCTTGTATAATAACAAGTTTGAGTTGGAGAGCTAGAGGTGCAAGGTGTGAACAGGGAGGTGTCTGGTCTGGCCTTAAGGAAGGTTGCTGTTGAAAGAAATATATGTATGCTCAGGAGGAAGGGCTCTGTGCCGTGTGTTGAGCAGGAGGGGAGCCTGGGCTGAGCAGGGAGACGACCAGATTCACTCTTCATTGCTCTGTGAACTGTGGGGAACACAGCGCCAGCTCACTGCTCCCATCAGAACTCTCCCATTGTACCCCTTTGCACATGGGAACGGCGGGGTGAGGATGGAGGAGTCCTCTATATATTAGGAATGGCCTGGGTGCACCCAGACAAAATTGGATGGAGTAGAAGAAAGCATGTTTCATGTGTGGTGGGACAGATCCTCAGGGCCCCGTCTCACCTGCAGGTATTGAAGGAAGTCTTAATCTGCCACACAGAACACACGGCACCATGAGTAGGGGGACATCAACGGGTTAAAATCCTGCATGCACTTGTCCCCAGGTCTTTAAGTTCTAGGAGACAACCCCAAATATCAGAAAGTGACTGAAACACAGCAATCTGCAATCCTCAGGTAGTTAAGTAAAGAAGGCCCCAGTCATTCTGTTAGAATTTAGAATTTCTAGTCCCTGGGAGGAGACATGAGAAGAAGGCAATGTAGCATGGTAGCTGGAAGCTTGGAATTGGGGTCAGGGGGTCTTAAATTTGTACCCTCGTTCTATCATTTTATCAACTATCATTTTATCAATCATGGCCTTGAGTAAATTACTTGATCTGTTGGAGCCTCTGTTTCCTGCTTCCTGAAATAGTTACGATATACACATGCATATATACCTTATAAGGGGTCATGAAAAATAAACAAGACAGTGTCTCTACAAGACTCGGCAGAGTCCCTGGTGCGGGGTGAATAAACTGTAATCACTGTTCTTCTGCGTGATAGCTGTAAGTCTTGGGAGGGGTAAAAATGGAAGGCAGCAGTGCAGAGGAGAAATGTATGGGATACCCTAGATTATAAGAATGATGACCAAGGCAGAGGCCCAATTTTCCATAATGGATGGAACTACAACATACAAAAGAGGTAGAAATTCATTTACCCTAAACTGGCATCCAGCCAGGGGCAGGGTGGCAGCTAGGATAACATGTTGCTAACCCATGGCAACATGGTTGGGACCATCAATACGTCCTTTTTCAGGGAAGTGTTGAGCGCTAGTGAGCCATCATGGAAAGTCCATAGAGTTTGGACCTAGGTTTAAAGCCAGCCTCTACACTGTACTAGCTGTGTGACAGATTCAAGTTACTTAACTTACATTTGTGAAAATAGGGGTGAAGGGAGATGAAGATGCTTGCCTTTCAGATTTGGAGCAGAGAGCAGAGATGGGCCAAGAAAGTGCTGGGCACATGGTTGAAACTCACAGAATGGCAGTTACTGAGCAGGGGTGGAGCCCAGACTACACAAGGCCCCTACTTGGTGGAGTCATGGGCCAGAGTCATGGGCCGGGAGAGAAGAGATACCGAAGCCTGTGCAGCAAGGAGGGTTGGCTTAGGAGTAGCTAACTAAAAATGAGACATTGTTTTTGCACTTTCCATTGCCTTCCAGGGTGCTCCATACATGTAGCAAAAATTGACAGTTACTATGTACCTCTTCCTTGAATATGCAAACAGCTTAGATTCCGCACTGCGGTAAAGGCTACTTGCAGATCTGATTACGCCCCCCTGTGCGTTCCACTGTATAGCTAGCTTCAAAGCTATTCTTCATCCCAAGTTCACTTTCCAGTAGATCCTATTAAGGGCACTCTACTGCAGAGCAATTCTCCTTAAACTCCCCCCCGGCCCTGCAGCGCCGACACAGGGGCTAACTGATTAATGCACTGCACTGGTCCTTAATACCTTCTCCTTCTAAGGTCTGGTTCAAGTCAGCACCCTTTGATTAGCACTATCTTTTCCAGCACTCTTTTGCATCTCCCTTCTGCTGGCATTTATTCCTGAAAGGGAGGCAAAAAGATTGATGAAAAAAACTTGTCAAGTTTGCAAGATCACATTATCTAGTGATAAACCTCCTCAAATGTTCCAAATTTTTGGACTGATTTTTCTGATCATAGAAATGATCAATTTTCCGCCCAAGCAATTTATTTAAGAAGGGAAATGTATCTGTATGTATATAAACACCATTGCTGGTGGGTGCGCAAGAATATGGTTTATTTCAGCAGTAGGCCCTTGAAACTCAGTAGTTTCACAGAATTATTGATGCAATAAATCTCAGTGGTTTGTTACAGCATTAAGGGCCCACTGTTTACTTCAATCTTTTAATCAATACACCAGACGTTAGTTGCTGGCAACTTATGATATTTTTATATCATAAAAATACTTACATTTGTGAAAATAGGGGTGAAGTATTATTAAGTATTATTACTAATGTTTTTTGTTACAGTTTCTTTCTTTGTTCTTTTTTTGGCTGCATTTAGCAGGGAGGTAGGAATCTGTGGCTGATTGGATGTTCTCTCACATGCAAAACATCACTGGGATATAATAGGTGAGAGAAGATTTACTTAGAAAAAACATTTTTTTTTAATTCAACCAGCCGGAAAAATAATATCCTTCTTAATACTGAAGAAGGAAATGTGAAATGTGAGTGTTTTATATAGTGGCTCTGCTGCTACATGTCTTCTTCCTGGACACCTTGTTTGTAAATGGCATTGAGAATGGGAAACGGATGACAATAAAACCGGCCTTCCACGAATCTCTGATTCTCTGTAGTGCAATTTGAAGGCAGGCCATTTTGTAGGAAGTATTCCCCAAAGACGTGATCCTCTGAACCCTGGAAGTTTTTCTTGTGTTAATGTTTGCTTTTTTTATCTGTGAATATTTGGCTCTATTTCTTTCCATACACTTTGGCATGGTCTCTGTTAGAATAACATGTAGTTTATGCTTAGCTTTGGGGTCACTATGACTATCAAACTGCAAATCAACAGGGCAAGAAAAAGTGCTGTTCAGCCAGTGCTTTCTAGAGAAGAACCGAAGCTGGGATTTTGTGTCTGGGGACAGCGAGCGTGAGGGGCATTTCCAATTGTGGGGAAGTTTCCCCTGGAAGAAGCCTTCCGCTAGTACGCATGTGCTAATTTTGTGCTGTGGTGTTGTGTCTCTAAATCTAGGTGGGTAATTAAGTACTGTTCTAGCTGGAGTTTATCCTTCCCTCCTCTGTCTCTTTATTTCTGAGCTTAATTCACAGTCACTTACGTGGAGGAGGTGCCCAGGACAACTCATTTCTTGCTGTATTAGTAACTGAAGTGCTACCTCTATGAATAATAGTAACATTGGGCAGTTGGCTGGAAATGGTGCCCCTGATATTTCTTAGTATCAGTGGTCTCTACTTCTAGTAGAATTTAGGGAGCTACTGTAGTTTTCTTTAAAAAATTTCAAGGATAGCTCTATTATGCGTTTGTGTACCCCCAAATTAAAAATGAAGTCAGCAAAAATGATAATTCTTTTTGTTTCCTAAGTTAATCTCTACAAAGACTTTTTCTTCTTCATTCTTAGCTCAATGACCCAGGAATAGCTGTGTTTAAGTTCTTTTAGAGAAGAAATTTTCATTTTTCTCAGTTGGCCATTAAACTGAAAACATTAAATAAATATTATTAATAATAAATTCATGAGGAATAAGTCCTAAGAAGCAGAATTAAATTGCTGCTGAAGCATCTTCCTGGCTTTTAAATTTGCAGTTTATGTTACCAATAGGAGATAAGATGCATAATAAAGAATGGACACCAGGCACTTGAGAAACCCACATAAGCATGAAACTTAATGCTTATAAAAGTGCAGCGTATCCACAGATGGGAGGGCAGAAGAGTGCAGTGGAAGGAAGTGAAAATCAGTGTCTAATAACTTCAGTTAGAGTCTTGGTGTCAAAAACTCTATTTTGAAGCAAATACCTCAGTGTGCTTTTCATGGGATGAAATACTGACCTGATCCCAGAGGGAATGGCGGATTGTCAAGGAGTTGGTGAATGGTTCTCAAAGTCCAGGTTCTCCATGTTACCAGAGTCTGCTTTTTCAAGGGGTCACCGACTCAGTGCAAACATTTTGCACCACTCTCACATGCAATGTCTCAGTTTCTCCCTCTGTAGAATAGAGATATTTGCCATGACGGTGAATCTTCAGGGGTGCTGAGTATGTTAAGGCCATAGCCACATTCATTACATATCAGTTTCAAGAATTAATTAGCTGCTGCCTAGTATTTACATCACTCAGTCCTAAGCACTGAGACTGTTTTAGCCTTTCCATCCATTACCTGAGCCTATCATCATCCTTCAGCTCTCCTTTTAGTTTCTGCCTGGCATGTATTTTCTTTCTTTTTTTAAAAAGTTAATTTTTATTGGCGTATAGTTGATTTACAACGTTGTGTTAGTTTCTGCTGTATGGCAAAGTGAATCAATTATCCACATACATATATCCACTCTTTTTTAGATTCTTTTCCCATATAGGTCATTACATAGTATTGAGTAGAATTCCCTGTGATATACAGCAGTTTCTTATTAGTTATCTATTTTATATATAGTAGTATAGTAGTATGTATATGTCAGTCCCAGTCTCCCAATTTATCCCTCTGTCCTTGGTACCCATATGTTTGTTTTCTACATCGGTGACTCTATTTCTGTTTTGTAAATAAGTTCATTTGTACCATTTTTTAGATTTCACATATAAGCGATATCATATGATATATGTCTTTCTCTGTCTGACTTACTTCACTTAGTATGACAATCTCTAAGTCCATCCATGTCACTGCAAATGGCATTATTTCATTCTTTCTATGGCTGAGTAATATTCCATTGTATATATGTACCACATCTTCTTTTCTATTCATCTGTCGATGGACATTTCGGTTGTTTCCATGTCCTGGCTATTTTAATAGTGCTGCAACGAACATTGGGTGCCTGTATCTTTTTGAATTATGGTTTTCTCCAGATATATGCCCAGGAGTGGGATTTCTGGGTCATATGGTAGCTCTATGTATTTTCTTGAAATTGTGGCAGAACCCTTAACTGTCCCTTAGAATTCCGTTTGTGGTATGTCCATGAAGCATCTCCTTCATCTATTTCTGTTTTTTTTTTAATTGGTTAATCTAAACTCTATATTTATTGCACTCATTTTCTGGGACTCTGATAACCTGAGATAAACTTAGGAGCATCCTCTTTAAATCAACTAGAGATATGATTAGAGTTAGCTGGGATCTTCAGCCTTTCAAGATGGATTTGAATTATTTTTAAATGGATTTGAATAACTCTGCCAAAAAATGTGTTTTTAATTGTCTATTCTGAGCGCATGAGGTTTACTTTCTTATGCTAATTTTGACAATAAGCAGATAGGCAAAGTAGGCACATTGAAGAAATAGTTTTATTTAAAAGTCTTCTTTGATCATTGCTCATTAATAGTTAATAGTAAGGGAATTGGATAACTTAGGAGAAAGTTTGGAAATTAAAAAAAAAGTTTCTCCTTAACCACAAATACTACTGCCTGAGATGTTTGGGTATGCTGCAGCCTGCTTTATTGTTTGGATTCATCTATTTCACCTTTATTTCTTTATTTTTAATACCTAAGCCTGTCTTCTAACTTATTCAGTTTCAATCAAGAACAGTTTTTCTTGAAATAGTCTCCCAAACAGGAAAAATCCTTCAAGTTGATTAGCAAGAAATTAAAACAGTGAACTGAAATTAAACATCTACTCTCAAACTTGAGTTTAATTAAATTTTCTCACCTACTTACAGATTTAGTATATTTTAGATGCCTTAACGGAATTCTTATGAGTAAGAATAAATGTCCTTTTCTGCAGGGCCCGTGCTCTTACCTGTCCTGTGTATGTGAATGTGCTGTTGTTTCCTTTGCATCAATAGCACTTTATTTCCTTTGCTCGTGTTCTCCTGTAGCACCCTTCACTTTATTTCTCCTAGTACATAAATCAACTTTTTTTTAAAACTATATTTTCTATCAGCTACTCAAATATTCATCTCAATGAGGCTCCTTATCCAATTGGGACTCATACCAAATCTTTAAAAACAATTCATGATAGAAGTTATGAATATCTTAAGATACACTAATCCCCAAACCTACTTCTTTTGCAGTCTTATACATTTCAGCAAATGTCACCTTGGGTCTTGTAGTTGTTCTTACCAAAATTCTTGATGTAATCTTGGACTCCAGTCTTCCTTTTACACCCCATATTCTATCTATTAGCAAATCCTTTTTTCTCTATCATCAAACTATATCTAGAAACTTCTCATATTTCACAACTTTCCCCACTACTTGGGAATTGTAGTCCAAGCCATCATCATCTTTTCCTTGGATATTTGCAATAGCATTTTTATTACTGTCCCAGCTTCTATGCTTGCCTTCTTATTCTCAAACTAGAAATCAGAATAACGTGATTAAAAATAATCCAGATCACGTCTTTCCTCAGCTCAAATCCTTCCAACTGCTTCCCAGTTCACTTAGAGTAAAAGCCAAAGTCTTTGTAGGGCCAGCACGACTCTCACTGCCTCCTCCTTCACTGCGTCTGTGATCTGTTTCCTGTGAATTCACCCTCGTTCACTCCGCTCTATTCATTCTGGCTTCCTTGTTTCTTTAACATGCCCAGCATGCTCTGCTTCAGGACCTGTGCCATTGCTATTCTGCAAGTAATACATTGCCATGGTCAAAAAAAGAAAAAAAATCTCTATGCCTTAGGTTTTACATTGAGAAAAGGCTACAGATTCTATCAGTCAGCTCTTACAGTGTAACAAACTACCCCAAAACTAACTGACTTAAGATGTCAAACATTTATTACTACATCTCACAGCTCTGTGGTCACTGGGTCTCAACTGATCCAGGCTAATCTAGACTGGGCATGTTACTCATCCACAGATTGGGTGTGGTCTTTTCTCTAGCTGGGTCAGTTCTAGCCCTGGCCAGTCCTTCTCATGCTAATGGAAAACATGTGGGAAGGCAAGTAGGGATATTTTTGTAAGATTGTGGAAGTATTTGCCATTGACCACTGTCATCATCTTACAATAATGTCTTTTGGTTTGTTAGTAGAACTCGTTTGGAAGAATGGGTTTGAGCAAAATGGCAGTAGGCTGGGGTTAAGTGAACGGTGGCCACCAGTTTAGTTCAGCATTAAGACCTTCTGATCCAAGACTGAGTTTTTGTTCCTCCTGGGTTAGCTAGTTTTAGGGAATCACCCATGAGGCTATAGATTTAAATTAAAGGAGAGGCTTCAGTGCAATGCAGGGAGGTGATATGGGAGTCTTGGCCACTGGTTTCCACAGCTTACTTCTACTTTTTGGATCTGCTCTTGCCCTACCCCGTCATATAATGGGCTGCTGCTCTGCCCACTTACACTTAAAACTTACTAGATCTAATTATATCCAGGTCATGATGGCAGCTCCAGCTGAAAACTTAGCATCTAATCGTCACTCAGTCTCCACTAGGGTCTAGAAAGATACCATGAACTGCTTTTAAAATGGCAACAAATTCTCTACTGCTAATGGCATAGCCTTGTGGCAGAACCCCTGGTGTCTGTATGATGCATGCATTAGGGCTTGTCAGAGATTACAGACAGCATCCTAATCTACTGTATGTACTTCTAGTACCACCAGTTTACTGGGTCAAATATCTTCAATAGCATGACAGCTTCCATGATAGCCTGGACCAGTTGTACACACCTCTCTTGCTCTTGCTCTTACTCTTAGAAGCTTTTTGAGTCCCTTGATAAATAGGTTTCTTCTTGATTTTTTATATCATAATAGCTGTACTTCAGTGGTCAGAGAACTATCCTGAGAATTCTTTCAGGTGCTATGGCTATTCATTCACTTATGCACCCAAGGACCAGGCAGATAAATTTAGCTTTGATCCAATTATGACTTATACAATTCCAATGCCAGTGCTATTGCATAAGCCCAGTGTTTTAGCTTCTGTACCTCAACTTAAGTCACCACTGATGAACATCTCATAGTGTTGATGCTGTAGCGTGCAAGAGGTTATTATCAAAGGGATTGTATTGTTATCTAACCAGGGAGTAAAACCATTTCTGAATCCCAGCCTGATGGTCTGATTTTTCCAGAGCCACTCCTTATAACAATGATTTTATCCTAGGTTCTCCAAAAAGCAGAGCCTGAGGAAAGGCTTGTGTGTGATTGGATTCTCTTGGGAAGTGATATTTTAGAATAGAGTTGGAAAATGGGGTAAATGAAGTGGGGAAAGAGGGAAAACCAATCTAAGAGTGCTCTACCAGGCTGATCACCACTGTGGGGACCTGGGAGATTGTCTCATGAGGGATCTTCTGAGGAGCAGTTTGACACACTGAAGCACCATCTATCAGAAATGCTGATAAGCTATAGAGTGATTTCTGTTTTGGAGAAAACATTTTGTGAGCAATTTGGAGAGATATGGTTTGAATTACAGTTGTAATAATGTGCAATGTGTGTCAGGCCTTAAGACTTTGTGGTATCAAAATATTCCTTAATGATGTGCTTGAAATTGTAATATGTATATTTATCCAGATTGGTTGACAAATAGGATGAATGACTGAAACAAGAATTAGGATTAGAAAAGTCCAACCTTTCCAAATTCTTTTGTTGTTCTTTATTCATCTCATCTCTCTGCCCATTCTTACTTTTTAGAGCAATACTGTTCAGTAGAAATATAATAAGCTGCATAAGTGATTTTAAGTTTTCTAGTAGCCGTGTTATAAAGGTAAAAAAGAATCTGATGGAATTAGTTTTAGTAATGTACTTTAATCCAAATATGTCCAAAATATGATGATTTCAACATACAGCCAATATAAAAATTGTTAATGAGATATTTTACATTTGTTTGTTACTAAATCTTCAAAATCTGATGTATATTTTATACTTAAAGCACATCTCAACTGACATGGGCTGCATTTCAAGTGCTCAATATTTGCATGTGGCTGGTGGCTAACGTATTGGATAGCACAGTCTAGAATGCCTTATCTGTTCTTGGCCTGGTTAATTTCTTCTGCCCTTCAAGGTACACATCAAATATCACCTCTTCTGAGAGTTCTTCCTAGTCTTTCCTTTTTATTTGCCTCCCTTAAGATTTCAACAGCAACAACCGTAGCAAAAGTTTGTGCATTCCTTCTAAAGGTTATCAATTACTTTGTCTTTATATTAATCGTGGTGCATATCCTGATTTATGATTCTTTGTTAAATTATTGATCGTTACCACCAGACTCTGTTCCTGGAGAGCAAAAATTGTGTCTTTTATCTCTATAGCCCAGAATCTCACTAATTTTTTAAAAAATTAAACAATTAGCTGAAGTTAATAACAAGGTGACATTAATATATATAAATGTAAGGAAACTTTGTCCCTGAAACCAACCCCATAATTACAGTATGGGAGGAATGTGATTTAGAAGCAATCCACTTGAGTAAGATCTAAGGACCTTAGATTTAATGATTAGTTCCATAGGAACAAATATTAGTATTTTTGTGCCCCAAACATGGATGCCCACTAAGTTTGCATTAACAAATATAGTGGACAAAGGAAGAAAGAGACACTAGACTTTCCTTTCAACTGGTCAGATAACATACAGAGCAATAATTTTGGTGATACCATTTTGGAATGGAATCAAGCAAACTGGAGTGCAGAAGCAGACATAAAACCACGTCATAAGAACAGAGGATTCAGAACTGGAGATGTTTAGAACAGAGATAAGAATGACCAAGGAAGAGGACATTCCCTCCAAATACTTGAAGGACTACAAGTAAAGAATGGATTACACTTGTGAGCTTTGAAGAAGTAAAAAACAGATTTATTGATGTAGGCTGTAAGGACTCATATTTCAACCTTACACAAGCAAATAACAGAGTCTAAAACGATGCCTGAACATCCGAGAGGTACTTTAAAATGTTTGAATGGATGAATGAATGAAGTGAAGTGAGAATTGACCGCCTTGGTAGGTAGGGGATTTCTCTTTCTGCAGAGCATTCAAGCACAAGCTGGATAACAAGTAGGAAATGTTGTAATGGGGATAGATGGCAAGAATAGATGTACTCTATGCTTCCCTCCAAGCAATGAGTTCTTCTTTTCAATAATTCTATTCACTTTAAAGAAAAACAGCATTGCTTTTACTCAAGTCAGTGTTGACAGTGTACATAGCTAGTTATATATCAGTCCTATGAAACTCTCCAACCAAAACAATAATGTCATTTTCCCTTGAGTAATTCTCACCAGGTTTCTGCTTTTGGAAGACTCAGTTGGTTAAAGAAAGTTCATAATCAGTGTTTTCAGAATACATTTCAGGACATGAAGCAAACCTCACACCAACAATGCGTGATTGCTTATTTATTTTTAGCCATTAGTCATGGAACAGCACAGGTGCCCAGAATTCCCTGGGTACATAAGCATGAAACCTCTGCCTCGGAGAGCTTCCAGTCTAGATTGAGACAAATGCAAAACAGGAAACCTGAGCTTTACCACAAGAAGATGAATGGGCATCATTGATACCTGCATGTGTGACCTCTTCCAGGCAATAATGCTTTACTTATTCAGAAAGCTTCAAGTAAAAATCAGCTCAGGGCATATTTTGATCTTCGGGAAAATATAATAATCAGGATCGCTGTAGTTGCTTTGCATACATGGAATTTACTTTGAGAATTTTGAGTCGTCCTTTTGCCTTCATCTTCATTGTCCCCAGTCAAGAACTTTGTTCTGAGCTCTTCCTGTGTTGCAGGCACAGGGGATATGCAGATGGTTAAGACACGGTTCTTGCACTAAATAGTTCACATCTAGAAAAGGCAAGCTATACTAACATGAAAAGCTGATTTGACACCAGCCACAATGCTAGTGGAAAAAAGATAAACCTTCATTTCAGACAGACCTCAGCTGGAATTTCTGAGCCGGTTTCATTGGTAATATGGTAGCATCCAACTAGCATGTTTGTGGTGAGAAATGCGTGAGATCTGATAGAAAAAACAAAATACAAAAATTCAAAGAATTGTTTTAGTTGCTAAATGTACCTTCTAGATCAGAGGCTGGTGAACTTTTTCTATACAAGGCCAGAAAATAAATATTTTAGGCATCACAGGCTGTTTAGTCTCTCTCACAACTACTCACCTTTGCTGTTGTAATATGAAAGAAGCCATAGATAATGTCAATAAAAGAACGTGGCCGCATTCTAATAAATTTTATTTATGAAAACAGGTAGGCCGGTCTATAATTTACTGACCCCTGGACTAGACAGTTAAGTGCTCTAAGAGTTAAGAAGAGTTAATGAGTATTAATGAACTGGGAAAGTGTCTTCAAAGAGGAGAGGGAATGTATTATTTGTTTATTTTGGATTTTACTTTTTATCCAAGTTAAACATGCACAGAGTAAAAAGAGTCAACTTATTCTGTAAGATTTACTGTGAAAAATCATCACTCTCCCCCATTCCCTTGTCTGGGAGCCAGTCATTATCAGCTTCTTTTGCTGATGCTTCTAGTATTAACCTCTAAATCTCTAAATTACATAGATATGTATTGCTCCAAATTGATTTTCTAATTTCAGGTACTATCTATGGACTTTCTTCTGTGGGAGATGGAGGTTTCACACTGTTTCCTACACCCAGCTCCTGCCACATAAGCAACCTTGCAGTCACCCACCCTGCCTCCCAGCATATTGGATTGTAGTTTTGGTTAGATCAAGATTTAGTATTTACATGATTACGATGACTATGTGTGTGATTCAAATCTGAATTATATAGTAAACTATGGCTACTTAACCATTTTCGTATAATGTTTTGTTTTCCCTGGATTTAATAATTTCCTTTTCTTTTCCTTAGTTTCCTTTGTATGGCATTTACCTCTAACTTATCCTCAACCTCTCTAGCAGTTGTCTAATTATCTTCATAAATTATTCCCACGCATCAGACGCTCTAACAATTTTATCTCCCCAAAGAAGAACCACCTAGAGCAGTGGTTCTCAAGCTTGCACATTCATCAGAATTACTTGGAGGGCTCCCTACAACACAGATTCCTTGGCCCCAATCCCAGAGACTCAAGTGTTCTGAGGTAGGGCTGGAAAGTTTTCATTTGTAACTAGTTCCCGGTGACGCTAATGTTGAGAGCCCTGTACCTCACTATGAGAAGCCCTGGGCAAGGGCCTTCTGCCCTGCTATAGTTTGGACTGGATCCCTTCTTCATCGGACACAGCTACCAAGCCTGACACTGCCATTCACCATCATCTTGGGAATTTCCAAGGCTTCTCTCCTGTGTTGCTACTGAAAAATCCAAAGCTCTCTGAAGTCTGATCCCTGCGTGTCACCTTCAGATAATAGTGCCTCCTGTTGTCAAATCAGCTTAGCGTACGTTAGTGTATTTTACCTTCTCTATGTGTTAACGCATTTTAGGAAACAACAACGTCTTAATCGTCTTTGTATCTCCCATGCCTGGCACATGTGGAACACCCAGAACAGAGTGCTTGGCTGATGACTTTTTTCCTAGATCATTATAAAAATATTTCTTTGCTCTTAGTATTCTGAGGGGAGGGGCTATTAACAAGTAACTCCATATAGAGAAAACAGATTTACTTAATTTTTGTATCTTCCTTCAAATTTACCCGTGAGCATTTTTCTTGTTAAACCCTCCTTCTGTGTGTACTTAATTGTTGAGCATATATGCCGTTGATACGTATTTATTGACTGTTTTGTTAGATCTGTATTCTTTGAGAAACCTGGCACCACACCTCCTATCCTAGAAGAGATTCCTATAAGGAGTTCATTTTCTCCTAAGAGATGGGTTCAAGTTTGTATGAAACTGATGTAGAAAATCAAGTCTTTAGCCTTATTAATCACATGCACTGTTTCCCATGATAAAACAGTTGTCTGCTGGAAACTGTACAGCGAGGGATTGCACATAATTTGCATGTAAGGCAAAAAAAAATCTTATTAAATAATTTATTTTTCCTATAATATAATTGATGGCAAGACCCACAGGTACCACATGGATCACTGTGAGTCTCATCAAGGAATTCTATCTTTCATCCATTCACGTCAATATCAAAGTGTGCTGTCACATCCAAATCCATAATAATAATTTAAAAAACACCAGAAGGAGACATTGTGTACAACATCAACTTTAAGATTTCATCCAGGGAACAAGTTACTATATTTGCTTTCCTTTTCATGTACAGCTGATGGAGCATGTCAAACCCACTTTGCATTTAGGAGGATGGCACTGTGTATACCTAGGAGTGAGGGAGTGGACCTGTACAATAGGGCATGATATACATGGTGATAGAACTGTGATTACCTTCCTCAAATGGAAGATACATTTATGAGTACAAATGCTGTGTGTTGAATCGATGGAATGTCATTCTGTCACCTATAACTGCCAATTCCTTCCGTTTCATCTAGACTGTACTGCAGCTGAATACATCTTATGAGTTATATAGCAGTTTCTTAAAGTTGAAATTGTGCGTTTCAACAGGCCAAATGTGTTTGCTGTAGGCCCATCTGTCTCAGTAGCTCTCGTTCACACGCTAGCTATTTTCTCATACTTAAGGCTATTTATTGCATATAAGTACCCCAAAGCACAAATAACAGGCAGGAATATTTTAGACAAACCCATGACATATATCAAAGTAT
Organism: Pseudorca crassidens; assembly: GCF_039906515.1. Classification (NCBI taxonomy): domain Eukaryota; kingdom Metazoa; phylum Chordata; class Mammalia; order Artiodactyla; family Delphinidae; genus Pseudorca; species Pseudorca crassidens. Next base: position 22,780,113 of record NC_090312.1, read on the forward strand.
TCAAAGAGAAGCAAACAAGGGGGCAAAACTCTCTGTTGAGGGTCAATAACTTGTATCACTTACCCAAAATTTAGTGGATGGCAATCCAGAGTTTTCAGTTCTCTTAAATCCAGGTGTTGGTGTGATGGATTGGGTATAAACCTGAATATGATATTCTTTCCGATGGGGCAAGCTACTTTGCCTTAGAAAGTGTGAAATCCCAAACCTATCCAAATTTCTTCCAGATAAGAACTGAAAACATAAAATCATAGAATACCAGGATTGGAAGGGACCTCAGAATTCATTAGATATAAGCCTCCTATTGATGTTTGAGATCCTTTTAAAGTATTGAGACTTAGGATTTTTCCAGCATTTGGTTGACTATTTCTTGTGATGGAGGAACCTTCCTGAGACTATTCTATGCTATGTTCATGCTCTGTTTGGACCGTTTGCTCATTCACGTATTTATGCTACATTTGAATGATTTGATCACTTACTACGCCATTTGTATTGATTAAGTGCTTTTTGTGTTCCAGGGATTGTTCTAGGAACTGAGATGTTTCCTGTACCATTCAGTATTCTTTTATTTACGAGTACCAAACTCAGCCCAACCAAACTCAGCCCAATCAACCCAAATGCATTATTTAAGTAAAAAGAGGATTTAAATAAAAAGCTCATATTAGTGAAAAATCCATGAGTGGATCTGATTTTGATGTGATTGGATTCAGGAGCTCAAATGACTTCATCAGAAGGAGGTTGTCATTTCTTTGCTCTCTTTTCCTCTATGCTGACTCCATTCACATGCAGGCTTTCTACCTTGTGATGGTAAAATTGCAGACGTAGGTCAGGATCATATGTTCTCAATCTTCCTGTAACTACTCTTTAGCCTGCCATCCAAAACCAGAGTAAGGATAATTCTGCCTTTATATGACAGACTTCAACTATGATGTCTCTCCTTGAGACTTTTCCTTTTCAGAGTGATCCCTCCGTTCTTTACACCTGTCCATAGGGATTATAGAGTCCTTTATGTCTAGTGCTTACTAAACATTTCTTGAGTGGGCAAATGAATGAATGAGTGAATGAAGAAATTTTTCCAAGCTGATGTATGAATCATCTGGGGGTCAAATTTAGTTTTGCGTAACTCAAAGGTTCATGCTCTTTTCACTCTCTTGTCACTACTCTGTATACGGTTACATAGCAGGCAAGTAAAAGCAGCAGCAAAAAGTCACAACGCGGTGCATCAGGAGCTGTAATAAAGGGCACGACAAAGCTTGTGGATACCTTCACTTGAAGGCCTCAGTTAAATACTTGAGAAATTTCGTGACCAGAGTATGTCATTTACTATAGACTAGTAACAGATGGCGTTGGGTAAATTTATAGGTAAATTGGGAAAAAAAAGTGTTTACAAAGTTACATTTTCATCAGGTTTTTATGCTTTTAAATTTATTTCCCCAATGAAATGAGCGGTACTCAAACTATAGTACAGTGAATAGTGCCTTCTATTAATGTTTTTGTTCATTTCCTCTGATTTCCTTTTTTTTTTTAAAGATAAAACTGTACTGAAATTATAGCTAGTTCTGGAGCTGTGGTAAGAGCCTCAAAGAAGAGAGTCCATCGTGTTACAGTGCTGTGAATGAGGAAGCACAAGCTACTACGGGGACCCCTTACAGAGTCTGTGGGGAAAGTGGGGTTAGAGAAGATGTTTTAGAGGAGCTGGTAGCTGATTGCTGAAGAATTTACAGACATTAGGCAGGTAAAGAAAGGGACCTACTCACCATTATGACTGATTTATAGTCCTAGTATGGAATTAAGAAAAATGACCCTGGGATTTTACTTCATGTCCTTCCTGACATATCTTGGAATAAACCATGCTCTGCTTGGTTTCATTGGTGTAAATGATACCTGGTTGACTGGCCAGCATGCTTTCCTCTGGTAACAGCACAGATGTAGAAAACAGCCTATATCACCTGGGGACCCCAAAAACCTGCCTGTGCCCAGGCTCCACCATAGACCAACGAAATGAGAATCCCTGGGGCTGGGGCTAGAACAATGGTGTGTGTACCTTTTACAGAGTAACCCTTTTATTTTGAGATGATTGTAAATTGACAAGCAGTCAAAAATAATCCAGAAAGTAGGTGGGTGACCCAATCTAGACCTACGAGACTCAGTCTTAGGACTTTTTATGGTACCACTGTGAGGACCATAATTTCTTCTATTAGGGGTGCTAAGCTGGCTGGTTGGAAGGCTGGTGTGGGTGGCCATCTTTGCACCATTTGACGGATGTTTGACTGAGATGAATGCTGATGTAGACGAATGCAGATAGGAACAATAGAGAGAGAGGCAGAATAATGATTGCATAATTGAAGGACCTGTATCCAGCTGTGCCTGCTGAAGCAAGCTCAGTGTTTGGAAGTTTTACATATGCAAGCCCGTACATTCCTCATTATACTTAAGCCAGTCGAATCGGGTTCTGGTCATATGTAGCCAACATGTCCTGCTCAATACATTTGATTACTTTGGATGTGGTCTCTACCCAGTTTAGTACTCAGGAATGCAATAATAATTAACACATTTTTATTCTGCTAATTGAGAGAATACAGGTCTCAAAGAAATGGGACACTTCCTGGAAGCCTGGACTGGACGGAACAGTGGAAAGAGCTTGGTCTTCAGGGTCATAGCAGGGGCATTTGAACTTCAGCTCCATCACTTATTTTAGGGTGACTTTGGGCAAATCATTTAGTATCTGCAGATTTGTTTTTGAAAAAAGGTGGCTCAATGCATCATATTTATGATCTGAGTTTCCGTGAATAATCTGTGAATATCGTAAGATCAATTAATAGCATATTAATAGCACTGCCTTTAGCATTCATTCACTTATCAAGGAGTTTCAGTACCCAGAAAGAAGCCCTCAAGAACTGTTGGAAGATCTCCTGGGGTATAGTACACCAGCTTACAGAGAGGTCCTTTTGTGGATACTGAAACACCCCAAATGGACCAAAGGTAAGAAGTAACAGGTGGTGGGATAAGCAAGAACTGTATACTGTCCCGAACAGTACAGCTTAAGCTGAAATATTTTACAGAAATTTTAGTACACCAGATAATTTAATCTTTATTATACCTCGCTCTTCTAAACAACAATAATTAACTGGGCTTTACTGAGTACTTATCCCAGGCCAAGCACTGTAAATTAGTCCTTTACATCAATTAATTCATTTAATCTTTGTGACAATTTACATCATATTATTATATGTTATTAGTCAGATTTCACAGACGGAGTCTCAGAAAGGTTAAGCAACTTGTCCAAAGTTATATAGCTAATGGGTGGCAGGGCTGGAATATCAATCCAGGCACCTGATTCCCAAGGTCGTGCTCTCAAGCTCTGTACCATATTCCTCGCCTAGGATTCTCGTATGGTTTCATGGAGTTCGTTTTGCTTGGATTGATAGCAAGGTATCGTGGACATTAACATGCACCATTTTTCTTCAGTGGCTGAAGCTTTTTTTCTGGGTCAAAATGGTCAAGTCTGGCTCCTTTAAGAATCTTCTTCAAGGACACTCCTTAGGCACACACACAGAAAGATTTCTAGGGAAGGTGAGTGTTGTGATCAGTCCTACCTGTTGATTACACATGATCTGTCATGTCTGAATCTCAAGCCTGGGTCCAGTTGGAGTCCTTGCTAAGCAATTTATGGGTATTGGGTGGAGAAGAAACATGTATCAGTATCTACACTGAGCCCAGATAAGCCTCTTTTCAACTGATAAATGAAAAGTGTAGGGGAAATATCTTATTTATTGGGTATATAGAGGTGTCACCCATTCACTTGTAATGCTAGTAATTTCTGGTCTTGACTGCTGTTTTCCTAAGTATGAACACAGGCCAAACCTTTCAAACCAAAACTAACTCAGTGATTAACTAGTTGATCCTGGTCTTTTTCTGTGTGGAAATGTGTTATGTGTGGATATTCACTAGTACCTAGAAACACAGCTGAAAGTTGATGGAGGCTTTGCTTCACCCCTCGGCATGCCGTTCCACATCTGTTTAAACCATACTACCTTACACGATCTTACCTTGTCAACAAAGTCTGCTGTAACCTTTCTAGCTGCCAGGTGTTTCTCTCTCTCCCCTTAGAAACGACTGTAGCCTAATCAGGGTTTGTAGCTTAATCAGGGTTTCTCAAGCTCAGCACTGTAGATATTTGGGCTGGATAAGTCTGTGTTGTTGGGGGCTGTGCAGTGCTTCCAAGGATGTTGAGCTGTGCCTCTGGCTTCTATCCACTAGATGCCAGTAGCACACCCCTTGCCCTACCCCCTCCCCACCCTCTACTCCCATCACTGACTGCCTCCAGTTGTGACCATCAGAAATGCCTCCAGATGTTGCCAAATGTCCTGGGGGAGCAAAATGGCCACTGGTTGGGACCACTGGCCTATGCCAAAAAAATGTAGTTTAAAAGGCTCTGTCATGTACCTGTAATTCTCTAGTTGTCCTCATTCACGTCTCCTCAGCAAGATGGCAGATCTTTGAGTCAGAAATCATGCATTATTCTATGCCTCTGTTCTTCCAGATGTGAAGACAAAGAGAAAAGGAAGGCCAACTATCTCAGTATCTGTTGAGTGCCAACCTGTGGCTGAACTTTTCTAAGTGCTTTGCATATGCCATTTCATCAGTTCATTCTAGAAGTATTTATTGAATGCCTACTTACTGTATGATTCTTGAGAGGTGACATTCAAATTCTGGCTCATCTGCTTAGCGTGACCTTTGGTAACACTTCATCTCTCAGTGTCTCAGTTTCTCTGCCTGTGAAATGGGGCAATAATATCACCCATCCCATGAGGTTATGAGGATTACATGGATTGAAATGTGCAAAACATTTAGAACAGGATCTGGCCCATGTAAATGTCTGCTGAGCATTAACTATCTCTGTTACTACGTGTCCAGCCTGCATTTGGTGAGAACAAGAGGTCTTGTTCTCATGGAGCTGATACTCTAATGTGGTCTTACACAACCCTCATAAAAACTATCTACAGTATAACTGGGCTCCATTTCACAGGTAGGGAAAGTGCAGCTCGGTGAGAGGAAGTAAATTGCTCAAGGTCACACAGCTACGAGGTCTCAGGGCAAGACGTGAACTCAGCTGTCTCTGGCAACAAAGCTATACTGAGTATTTAATAGGTTCTCAGTGTACTTGCCGATATCTAGACTGAAAAGGAAATTATTTTCCCCTTTCCTTTATTCTTTCCTCTTTTTGTTTTTGTTTTCTCTTTCTTTTCTAAAGACTCTTGAAACCATTCTCCTAAGTTTTTATAAGTATCTCTCTCTTCCCATTTCACATTTGGGTATTTGTTTCGCTTGTGACCACCCTGCTATCTCTGCTGTTGAATCAGTCCCCGTCTTTAGATATATGAAATTTCATTGCAAATGAAATGTCCACAGTGATTCATCTTTGCAGCAAATGGGTAATGTGTACTTTGGGTTTTAAAAATAGAGATGAGTCAAGAAAATCATATGTTTCCTGTTTTAAAAAAAACTTTTCAAAGATTTGGGTGCCCCTCCACCTCTTACCATCAGATTAAACATGGTGACCATAATTGGGCTACACATCCAAAGAGAGCCTAAAATAGTTCATTCCTTTCCAGTTTTAACATTTAGAAAGACTATTTATCAAAATAATAATTTCAGCTGTTTCTAACTACAATTCGCGTCAGCTCAGGGACTCTCCTGTGTGTCAATATTCGCCATCCGGGGTTTATCACCACATGGAATGTGGTGCGTGGTTGGAGGATCCAATACTCTTCCTTGCTCTGTCTCTGGACCTGGGTAGCTGAGACACTCGGATCGTGGACAAGGGCTGCCCTCTTGCTAAATGACTCTTGTGTTATTATTTCCCCTGGGACTGCGCCAGGGAATACACAGGACTGTGTATTTACGTGTGTGCCACTTCATAGTGGGTGTGACAGAAGAGCAGCCGGCAGGCTGGTTAGGCTGCAATCTGGAAGGTTGGAGAAAAAAACCCCTGTGTTTTGCACCTCTCCAGTCAGTGCTTCAGTGGGAAGAACAGCCTGTTCGCTGTTACAGGCTGCTTGTCCTTGTCTCACACGGATGGCAATGAGACGACGTTGATTTTCAGGTTAATTGGAAATAGTTTTGCCTATTTGAATGAAATCTTATCAAAATGCATCCTGAAAGAACACACTGGGCAAAACCTTTGCTCTTTTGAGGGGGAGGAAAAAGAGATGAAGTTTTCAGAAATTTCCTTGAGTTAAAAACTAGGCTATATATTTGCAATTTCAGTTTTGTTTGGAAAAAAGACTTGGTGTGCAGGTCTTGCAGGTCTATCTTTGTGAACAAAAAGCATATCCAGAAGAGAAGAGAAGGAAGGAAAGAAAGAAGAAAGAAAGGGCGAGAGGAAGAGTGACTGAATGACACTAAAGACCAATCTTGGCAGCAGCATTATTTCTAGAAGACTTCTGTCTCCTCTCAGGACTGGTCGCCACTCATACTCAGGACTCTGAAATATCCTCTTGGTTCTCTGTGTGTCCCTGTCTGCTTCATTCCTCGTGCTGACTGTCAGGTTTGGAAAGTCACACCTTAATTCCAAGTCACGCTTCTAAGTCCGGGTCCCCCAGATCAGCCCTCCCTTCCATCCCAGGATGGATGGTGTCTTCAAGCAGGCGTGTCCCAGTGCAATATGGCCGCTACTGTGTGACACGGTGGTTCAGTTATGCCTTTATTCACATCCCATGATATAAATTCTTTAAGGTGGTCTGTCAGCTGCCAAAACTGTTGAGAGAAGAGACAGGCAGTATTGTCCCTACCCCACCTCACATGGAGAAAACATAATCCTGTCTCTGTCTTTACCCTGCCAAGTCTCAGCATGTTATTTGGCACGTTTAATATGTTTACTATCAGTTGACAACATGAATGATTCTGAATTCCCTACTTCACACTCATACACACACACACACACACACACACACAGAACACAGTTAAGTACACCAAGAAAATACCAAATTTCCAATTGTGAGCAGTCAGTTCTATGAGAAAGACACTAATATTTAAGATTCAGAAACTTCAGGAGGCTGATTTCGAGACAATACCAACTTGCTCTGCTTCAGGAGAAATAGGACGCTGCTAGAAGGAGTTGCTAGAGATTGGCAATAGCAAGACATTCACGGGGGTGGATGGCTCACCAGTGACAAGCATCTTGCACTGACTCTGAATCTGCACTTTATTTCCCATCCCTGTGTCTTTGATGCATCTGTCTTCTCTTTAACTGCCCTTTACATATCCAGGTGAAATTCAGTTTCCCCCCAAGACGTTTTCCCAATAGTTGTGTCTTTCCCTTCACAGAACCACCACTGCATTTTGAGTTGCTTCTGCATTGACTGCAATGCCCCTCTCCAGACTTTTGTGTATTTGACACATTAGCCTTGAGTTGAGAGGCTGGGTCTCATTTGCCTTTCACGGAATCACATTGCCTAGGACAATGACGAGAAGAGTCATGGCTGCTCCATAAATATTTAAGAGATAAATGGAACGAGTGTCTTGACGTTATATTTTAAGTGTGAGGGATCAGGATGTAGGTAAAGAACCTGAACACTGACACTCAGAAGATCTGGGTTCAAGTTCATGTTCTACCTTGTACCAGCTCTGTGATTTAGGGGTGGAGGGAGGTCATTTAAGTCTTTCCCCAGAAAAACTGAGGGAACTCATGCTTAGCTGTGACCTCCCTAGGATTATGTGAACTGTATAAATTGATGGAGGTATTGCAGTTTTTGAATTGAACGTTGTCAAGAGATTTTTGTTAATACTTGAGTTAATACTTAATACTCAGTAGGCCTCCCTGCCTCCCATTTTTCTCTTCTTCCTCATTATTCTAATGCTAACACGAATTTGGTCTTTGGTATAAGAAAGTGCTACGAGTCTGACAGCAAGTGCATGATGGATTCGTGAATAGCTGGATTAGTTCCCGTTTTCTCCCTGACTCTCAATTCCACCGTGGCCACTGAGACGTGGGTGTGAGGGAGCAGGTTCGGGCTATGGGTGCATGCAGTGCCTGTGAAAGAGGAACACAAACACGATATGTACGTACAGGGGTAGAACTTACAATATCGGGCTTCCAGTGCGCTACCCCTTGCGTAAACAGTTTAACCAGTCATCCAGCTCCGTAATTCTGCTGGTCCTCAGTGGTCTTGAGTTAATCAATTGTTAAACTCATGGAATAATTCCTTTTTGTGATTGCCAAAGTATTGATTTTTTTTTTTTCTGGTTTGGAGAAGACTAGGTATAGCTTCTCCACAGGGTATTTTTGAGAAACAAAAGGAATAATAAAGTGCTAAAAATAATTGTTGAATGAATGAACCCCCAGTTAACCACCGCATCAGGGGCCCTTTACCACTGGAGAGAATATTCTGTGACATTCCTTTTCAAGAGTAATACCGGTAACCTCTAAGTTGGAACAGAAAGGGAGGAAAACTCAGAAATAAACATCTTCACAGAATCCACATACCTAGGATTTTTCAGTGTACATTAGGCCTTATCAGTACTGTTATGTTTTATGATGTTTGCAGCAGTGATTTTTTAAAAATCTAGTTTTAAAAATAGAAATCCAAAGACAGAGGGCAGAGGAAGAACTCTCCATTGCATCAGTATGAACATTTTTATGGGATTTTTTTTTTTTTCTTTTGGCTTCCTGATCTCTTTGAAAACGCTCTTCTCTCTATTTATGGGAAAAAAATACACCTACTAACAGCCTGGAGGAATTATGCAATGTGCTTTGCACAACTCCCTATGGCCTCAGGTAACAATGTAAATGAACCTTATTAGACAATTTTCTTTTTCACTGTGCATATGAGAAAATTATTTTTAAATGTTTTTTTTTCTTTTGGATTCAGTAAACCTGCTCTCCTTGAATGAAGAGGAGCCACGTGAGAAGGAATTAGGGCATGTTACGATTCAGCTGTTTAAGTCAGATGTAAAAAGAAAAAAACATTTGGCATTTCTGAGGCGGAAAAAGCTAGGTCTTCCTTCTCAGGGATCACAAAAATAACTGCTGAAAACCCTCACACTTTCCAAGAGAAACTTCTTTAAAAGTGATGTGTAACTAAAAATAGGGAGATTATAATGGAAGTCAGTGTGCATGTGTGTAAAATCCCAGAGCAGCACAGGAGGCGTGGGCTGGAAACTCAGGGTCTGTGACTTTAAATTTGTTGGTAGATTTAAATCTGTTGGCTGGAAGAGCATTTAACCCTGAGTCAACTGTGTTCGTTACCTGTAGAATGGAGATCTCAAAGAAGTCTCAGTGAAATGTACTTTAGGTTTATCATTTGGCTTTGAAGAAAAGCCCACTAGCTGCACAAAGGAGTGACGATAATCTTCTTAAAGAACTGCTGAAAGCTTGGCTCCTGGCAGCGGTAGCTTAGAACAATGTCATGCATTCCTGAAGTGCCAGAGACCTCATCTTTGGGAGCACTTGTTTCAAGACCCGAGATCTTTTTTTTTTTTTTTTTAATTTTTTTTTTTAACATCTTTATTGGAGTATAATTGCTTTACAATGGTATGTTAGTTTCAGCTTCACAACAAAATGAATCAGTTATATATATACATATATTCCCATATCTCTTCCCGCTTGGTCTCCCTCCCTCCCACCCTCCCTATCCCACCCCTCCAAGCGGTCACAAAGCACCGAGCTGATCTCCCTGTGCTATGCGGCTGCTTCCCACTAGCTATCTACCTTACGTTTGGTCGTGTATATATGTCCATGCCTCTTTATCGCTTTGTCACCGTTTACCCTTCCCCCTCCCCATAGCCTCAAGTCCATTCTCTAGTAAGTCTGTGTCTTTATTCCTGTTTTGTGGTTGAACCTTGAGAAAGCCGCCAACCCAACATGACTGGTCTTCTAATGGGAACAGTAATGCGTACTCCATCACAACAAAGAATGTATGAAAAAACACTGTTTCAAAATAACTTGGTGCCAGGGACCGGGAGAAGGGGGGGTGGAGCAGCAGAGCAGTTTCATGCATACAGGGCTTCCTTTGCGGGCGATTAAAACATTCTGGAACTAGATAGAGGTGGTGGTAGCACAACATTGTGAATGTCCTAAATGCCGAGGAACTGTTCACTTTAAAGTGGTTAATTTTATGTTATGTGAATTTCACCTCTGTAAAAGAAAAATACGTTTGTAATTCAAGACAGAAGGAGCTCACTCAGTGCAAGCATGGTTGCATCACCGTTGGCAGATAGGTGCAAGGGTCTCTTAATGATCTTAGATGGAATGGCTGCTGTTTTATAATTCTGTTTGTTCAAAAAGAAGGCATTAGTAGTGTTCATTGGACAAGATGCATGGCTGAGCTACAAGTGACATCTAGACATTTGGAAGAGGAGTTATGATTTTGAAAAAATGTTTCTTTTACAAACCAATGTAATAATTGTTTTCTGACTGATTTTAGTTGGCAGAAATGGGACTTAACAGAGAGAGGGAACAAATGGGTGAGTTATAGCACGACTGCATGGGGCTTGAAACTTGACCTTCCTTGTATTGATGACACACAGCCCTTCCGAAGCATCTTGACTCATCCACATTTCAAAAAGTGCCCAGTTGAAAGGAATGTGGACTCAGGAAGAATTTAGTGCGACTGAAAATTGATAAAAGAGAGCTCAAGCAGCTTGCCCTACCTGCGGGAGCATATTCACCTTGCTGTAAACCGCCCTTTTCCTAGGACGCCATCAGCCTTTTGTATTTTCCAGTTCCCCTCCTTTCTCGTGTCTACCCCCAAGCCCTTAAGTAAAATGGTTAATTTCCTCTTGAGTCTCTTCCTTGTTTCTTGCTTCCGTTGTCCTTGCATGTTTAGGTGAAAACATTCTGGATGAGAAATGTCATATCAGGTCAGGACCAGTCAAGGACCCAATTCCTGCAAATGCATCATTTGTTTCTAATCTAATGATGAGGCTCACACCCAGAATACCCTCTGTTGCTGTATTTCTCTCCAGGTGGAGCTCCATACTCTTGGGTGCCAGATGATTAAGCCTCTCTTCTAGCAGGGGTTGGAAGCAGCTGCTTCCATATCAAACCTCTTTTTCTCTCAGCCAGTTGCGGGAGAGTCTACACCCAGCTGTGATGCGAGGTGCCCACTGGCAGCTCTCATCTCTACCGACAGCCTTTCATCTCGATTCTCTATAAACCTTTCTTAATATCTGCTTGTTAAGCCTGACAGAATGGCATTAGAACAAAGCTAACCTGGCTGCTGAAATGCTGGCAGCATCATCTGTCAGGGCTTTTTGCTTCTTCCTTTGATAAAGTTTTGCCCAGCTATTATTGTGGAGGCCTTGTTGGAGGGTGCTGAGACCAGAAAGCTCAAAGGGTAATGTGGTCCTGGGGTGTATCCTGAGTTGAGTCATCTATTTCTTCTCTCAAATTATTCCTCGTGAATACCAAATCCACCCTCCCCATCTTATGTAAGTACTTCAGAAACCTTTCGAAATAAAACCTTCAGAAATGCTTGTTCTACTTAAAAATTCCAGAAGCAAGATTTTAGGCAGTTTCATAAAATGATCACAAGGATCCTTTGCTTTCTATGGGTCTCAGAGTAAATTAGCATCAGAGGATGTAAAGTTAGATCTTCTTATATAAAGAAGAAAACAACCTTATTTGCGGTATAATAGGAAGTTTCCATCCCTCCCTGAAACTCAGCTGGTGCTCGAATTGACATGATCAGAGATTACAGTGCTGTCTGAACAGTGGAGGGGCAAGCTTTGCAAATTCATATTGCTCTGAAGAGCCTCCTGTCTTCAGACCGGTTAAGAACCATTTCTAAGAACAGGGCATGCCCACGGCAGCTGAGGCCAGCTCCAAGCCTTTCTCTTCAAGAATGGCTTTCCACCTGCTGTCTTCAGACAGACCTGGTGAAGGTTGGAGAAGAGCCATGGACCCTGCCCTCTAACACTTAACTAGCACAGTCCTTGCCAGAAGAGTGGGTGGCCCACCAGTGCTATTTGCCATTCGACTTAGAAGTACAGCTGACAAGTTAAATTAGAGGGGGTGGTAGATCAAAAGTGTTCTTCCTTGCGAAGGGCATCCATAATTTAGTCTGCTGGATTTAGCCTTTAAACTTCTGGAGCAGCTTCCGCCCCGCCCACCCCCATCCCCACCACTGGCCAAGGACAGATTACATGGTAGTGTTTATAGACTTCATTAGCATAGTCCTCTCACTTTTCTTTACAGCTGAGTTTTCCATATTCACTTGTTTTAACCTATGGGAAAGGCAAGTACTAGATTTGAAATATCCGTTGTGATCATTCCTGCCTTCTTCCATAGAACATAACTGTTCTAGCTCACAGTGAAACCTCCTTGAATGGCATCAGCATTACACATCTGGCTGAGGGCATCATTTGAAGCTGAGAAATCGGAGCCCTCTTTTTATCTCAGGTGCTTCTTTTGTGTGGTATACATTCACAAGAAGGAAAAAGACATCCTCTCAAGAACTGTGGGCCATCACTTTGGGGACAATGCTATGGCATAATATTAGTTAAACTCAGTTCACGTCAGTTTCAAGTTCCAGAACAAACAGATGAGATGCCTGGTTCTTCACTCCCCCATACCGATACTCTCCTCCTCGTAAGCCACGCCAAGGAGAGTTCCCGGCTCCAGACTTTTCTCCTTATGAGGTGTGGTTTCTGCCATTAAGAAGTCTGCTTGGACATGGAAGACTTCAAGCACTAAATTATGTCTCCTGTTCCCTGCTCACTGGTAGCAACTCTGCCAAGGTCCAAAAGGAGAACTGGGTAGGTATGTCCTAATAGGAGGCAGTGTTCCTCATCTAGCTGCCTTAAAAGCTTTTGAAGCCACTGTCTGGTGGATCTAAGAAGACTGATCCTGAAGGTGTGAGCTCAGAGCTGCAAGTCGGGAGCTCAGAGTTGTAATTCTTGGGATGGCAATGACTCATTGCAGGGCCTGAGGCAAACTCACTCATCTTCTCTGTGCACCAATGTGCTCCTCTGCAAAAACTAGGGAAATCATCACACAATTTCCTGATAGGGATATTGTATGGTTTAGGCATTAATAATCGTGGCAATAAGTTTGATGGAAAGCACCCCCAGAGGTTTTACCCTTTGAAGCCTCTACAAAGTTTCAGGAGGCTTTGTTAGTCTTGTTTCCAAGTCTGGACTTCCCTCTTCGGAGGTCTTTCCAACCACAGTGAAGAAATTCAAGTTCCCTTGAAGTTTTGTTCTGATCCTGGTGAGCACAGATGATTTCCCTTAGGACTGTGTCACATGGTGGTTTTGCAAAAGAGATCTTCTCACCTACCACAAAGAACCCCCTGCTCCCTTTTCGGACCAGATGCCATGCAGGATGGGAACCGACTTCTGTGACGAGACCACGGTGTTTCCGAGCCCATCTGGGTAAAAGCCTCCTCGTGGTCTTGGCAGAGCTGCTGTTGCATCAGCCAGGAAGCATCATACAGACCTCCTTGATGGTCGTCTTCCATGTCTGGCGACACAGCCGTTTTGGGCATAAAAAAGTCAAAATAAAAAGCGATGTGTCAATAAGTGGAAATTAAATGAATGTGTTAGTATTAAGTTGTTACATTCTACATGTGTTCCTCTGAAGAAATGGTGTTTATATTCAGAGCCAGCTACAGGCTTCCAAGGTGGTAAAGTCAGAAAGGACCCAAGAGAAATTGACCCAGCAGCCCTCACGTGGCTTCCATCTCAGCCGGATCCTCCTGCGTTTTGTTCACTTCTCTCCTTGGAAAAGAGTACAATTCCTAAGTGTTCCAGTTTCTGGGTGGACTGGCCTCTGCTCTCTGTCTTCCATATTTCAGGTCTCTTGGGTCCTGAAGCGTATTTCTGTCTCATCTGCTTAACTCTGCTGTTAAATCTCTACCACCATGCCTGTCTCTTCAGCTCACCAGATTTCACACTCATTTGCCAGTGGCTGTGAAAGGAAATGACAGCAGAATTTCTCATGGACTTGGCTCCCAGCCAGCATGGAAAACGTACTGAGTTGATGTCTCCCAGAGCCCCATCTTTAGCTCAGGTGTCCCCATTTCACTGGGCTCAGCAGAGTCCCTACATCTGTGGTGTGCGACATTGTAGAGTTCAACCTGGAGACTTCGTTTCCCCTTCTGCGTCCCCGTTCCATGTTTAGGCCAAGGAGCCTCCCCATAGGTGGAAGGCTGAAAAAGTGCAGATTGTATCAGTCCTGCTTTTAGCAGTGCCCTGTGGAGTAAGACATCTCCTGCTCAGTGTTCCCTCTACTGCTTTTAAGGTGTGAACAGACGAGCAGAATCCATGAGCTGACAGCCAGGCTGTATGAGTACCAGAGATGGTGAGGAGAACTCCGTTTGTGGCCTAGGGGCCCTGGAAGAAGACAACGGGATGCAGGCATTCCATTTTCCTTCATTCATTTACTCAGTCTTTCACCCAGCAAATAGTTACTGAGCTCTTACAGTGCTGTGCCCCAGGTTGGCCGTTGAGATATGAGAGCTGACATTTATTGAAGGCCCTGTTGTAGAGCTAAGTGGGGCTCTTCCACAAGCTGAGAGACAGTACTGTGGTTATCTCCACTTTAAGAAGAGGCAATTGACACGTAGAGGTGTTAAGTAACATCACACAGCAGGCGAGTGATGGAACCAAAGTCTTGGCCTCTTAACAGCTACGTTGTGCTGCTTGAATGCAGGAATCTTTACTAGACATTGTGGGAAATACCAGGACGATTCCTGTTCTCCAGAAGTTAGTGATGAAGAGGGAACAAACACTCATTGTCCTGCCACTTACGCAGTATATAATCTTGGCCGTATTACTTCTCTGTGCCTCAGTTTCCTCATCCTTAAAATGGATGTGATAATAGTTCCTATTTCTTAGGTCTGCTTCGAGGGTTGAATGTGTTAAAATATGCAAAACAGTTAGGACTGTGCTTTGATTAACGGAGAGTTGTTAGCTATTTATTATTGTTTTTATTATTGACCATTAATATTCACCATGAATAAATTAAAGTATTCATTGTGCAATTATGGAATAGCAGTCACTATGTTAATCACTTGGGGATTTATAGCGAACAGGATGTGTAGTCTGTGTCCCCTTTATATCTTCATTGGCGTGAGGGTGACACAAAGAATAATTCTAACAGGAAGCAAGTAAAGCCCTGTAAGACAATACTCACTCCTACTTGAGACGGAGGAAAGAATGTTGAGGTAACCGTAACTCCACCCTAACTGCCCCAAGAAGAAGGGAGTCTCTTGGAGATTGACTCGCAGAGAAAGGAGCAGAGAAAATGCTGTAGTTGGGGTAGAGAAGGTGGTTGGGAGTTGCTAGGGCAGGAGGCGAGTAGCAGGCAGCTCAGGGGCTCCACAGGCCGTCCCGTCTTCCCCGTTTCTCTAGTAGGTCACCCCAGAGCTGTCCTGAAAGCTCACAGATAGGTTTGTCCGTCCTCTGTGGTTGGGAATGAGGGAACGATAGAGTCATTGGGACTCTTCAGGAAGCTGCCTCCATTTTGCCTTGTGAATCAACTCCATCAATTAAGGGGCAGACATCAATTTTCTCTGGCCTTTCAACACAGAGAGTGTGTGTGAACAAGGTGGAAGCCACAGGACCTGTTAAGGAGGAAATGGGGGTCTGCAAACTTATTTGCTTTGCTCCAGGGACGTACTAGGTACAGGGATGAAAATGCAAGAAGGAACAGTCTCTATCCTCAGTGAACTTGAATCCTTTCCTTCTCCACTTTGTTCACCCCGGAGATGTACTAACTCCATTCGTTGGTCTTACAGATAATATTGCCTTGGACACTATCTGGTTCCCTTCATCCTCCCCCCGCCCCCCAGTTCAATTATTTAGAGACTGAGACTTATGTAAGTGCTTTGATTCAGAAAGAAAAATTGTTTTCAAGCAGGAGATAGAGGTGGGATTTGAAAACTCATTGGAAGATCTTGAAACTGATTTTTCTTTGTTTCGCTTGTGGTAAAAATCCTGGAGTATGACTGAGTTGCCCAGAAGTGATGAGATGACCACTTATTCTTATTACATCCCCACAGCGACATGTCCCTTTAGTTTCTGCAGAGAGCAAATGGAGACCCAGGGCCACCTGAGTCTGAGACAATGCCGCTACCACCAGCACCTCCTGCCTCTTCCCCTCAAATTCCTTTTCACCCTGAAAATGGGCTTCCTTTTAAGACTGCGAAATAATAGGGTCTACCCCACCTTTTTCAAGTCAGGGCGCCATTTTCCGCCTCCCACAGCTTTCTTTGTTTGGAACTGTTCATTCTTGACCGTGATATTCTTAAACCAGGGAAGAATGAGGAAGTTTCACTGTCTTGGTGAAATTACCTCATTTAGGAATAATTGGTATTCACAGAAGAGATGCACATTTTCATCCACCTAGTAATGAACAAATTAACAAGACACCTACTGAGTTGTGTTAACAAAATTAGCAAATGTAAAAGGAACTAATTACCATCCACTTCATCCAGACAAACTCAGAACTGCATTCATAATGGGCTTTGTGGCTGACTTGCTGTAGACTGTGGAGCAAGGAAATAAACAGGTGCCTAGTGATCAAAGACTCTGTCCTTGGTGATTGTTTTGGGAGGGGTGCCTGCTCCTCAAGAAGGCTGAGAATTGCTTCTAGAAGTCTTTCTTCCTTGCTGGTGCACATGCTTGTAACGTGCACGCTTTCTTTTCATAGATAACTGATTGTTATCCATAAAATAGTAACCGAAGCACACAGAGATGAATTTCACAAATAGTCATCTTTTGTGAAGAGATGTAGGCAGCAAACTGCCTCTCTGATTATGGGGTCAGGGGACCCCTGGCCCAGTGCCTGAAAGAAGTTAGGCTTGGGGAAGATTTCTGATAAAAATGAAAGTAGGCTTCTCCCATGTATACTGGAGTTTTGGTGTTTACTCACATTGAACACTTCTTTTTTTGAGGATGTTTGGAAGAGGCTGGTGGCAGTGTTTCAGACAAGACAATTGTTTGGCCCTACTTTCATGAATTAAATCTAATTGCATGTGATAAATATGTTTTTGTTAGAATTTATAGTAAAGCTCCAGAGGAATTTGAAGTAACTTTTTGGACTGTTTAGTTTCAACTAAATAGCTGAGCAATTCAGATGAAAAGAAAGGTTAGGTTATTACACAAGAAAACAGGTCATTACACAGGTTAAGATGAGATAGGACATTAAAAGAGGTTTTTAGCCACTTCACGCATTCATTCATGCATGCATCCATTCAACAAGTATTGTTGGTTGGTTGATATGTGTCAATAAAGTTCTAAACTCTGGGAATAAAACAAGAAACAAGTAAAAAAAATCTCCACACTCAACGTAAATTCTGGAAAGTACGAGACAAAAAAGAAAAAAAAAATAGAAAAAGAAAAAAAGATGGCTTCCGAGAGTGATGAATAGTATGAAGTAAAGAAAACAGGTGCTGTGATGGAGTAATGGGATGGGGAACAGGGCAACATCATGAAGTAGGGTGGTCAGGGGAGGGCTGGAGATGTGTTCTTCCAGTCAATCTAGTTTTCGCTAACCTAGATTTCACAAAGGAACCCGTCTGAAGAACCGATTTCCAAAGTCTTTACCAGCATGGATCCTTTGATTAGATTTTCTGCCCTTTATCGTATTGTCATTGCTCAGCTCCATTTACTAAGGAGCTGACTATCCTCCTTCGTTTCTGCACCTTGTAGTAAATTTCCCTCCACCCCGTGAGGGGAGACACTCTTTGTTTGCCTCTGGAATGCCTCTGGAAAGCCAGTGAGGTAGCTTTACAGAGAGCATCCCTGTTTTGCTAAATGGTGACATATTGAGTGGATCTCAGCATTAAAGCAAACGTACTCTGAGCAGTTAGCTCAGAGCAAGTGTGGGTGGAAACAGAATCTGTAGTTCTAGGGAGAAATTTCTCAATCAGAGTTCTCACCACATAAACACACATCCTCATGGTAGGAACATGGTGGGGCTGCAGGCTGGGGTCAAGCCCAATGCTTTGAGAGGCAGGGCTCAATGAATGTTGGTTGGTTGTATTAGTAAATGAATGAATGGTTGAATGAATAAATGGAATCAACCTATAGCTCTTGGAAGTGATATCAGACATTAGGGGGTGGAATCAAGATGTGCCAGTAGAAATGCCAACACCACACACACCTGCACATAACACGCACACACACCTTATGCGAATAATTTTTCCAAAGCAAGGCTCTGAAAGGACACTGAGGGCCTTCCCTGGGTTGGCCTGATGTGGGAGTTTTATATTAACATTTTTCTTCAGGGGGAGTTGCATTTGAGACTTGAGTCCCAGAGTGTTACATCCTACTTCTGAGAATATGTAACGTATCTTCTCTTTTCTTTTATAGCTGGGGCCATCCCAAAATAAGCAAACATGGGAATATTAGATTTTCTTTTTGATAAAGCATAGAGATGAAAACAGAAGGTGGTATCATCAAAATTAGAGGACCATTTAGCAGTTTGGTGACTATTGTGTGGTAGTGGAAAGAGCAATAGAACAGGATCAAAAGAGCCGACCGGTGGCTTTGGATGAGTTAATTAACCTCCCTGAACTGCAGTTTTAAAATGCAGAGGATGCTTTTTATCAATTTTCAAAGTATAGTCTGTTGAGAGTGGAATGCACGACATCTTTATGCCTCTCTATGAGAAGTTCATAATGACATTGGCATTTAAAGATTCCGAAAGTCTCATAATAAAGATATCTGCTATACTTTGTTTGAAAGAACATTTCCAAAACTTTTTTCCTTTTGATAAATGGAACCATTTCTCCAATAAATGTGATCTTAGGATGATTTCAAGACTCTCTAGCTGATATCTGTGTACACACACCCGCCCCCCTCATGCACACTGATTATCCACATCTCCTTCTTTCCAAGCAGAATAGGTCATTTTCTTCTCATCCCTCCTACTTTACTGAACCACTGTAACTGAAGCTCACTCTAAGTTCAGTTCGTCTCACTTTAAAGTGCTTGCTGTGAGAGAAATCTGCTCCTATTAAAACTCTTGGCAGGAATCACAGCTTCTTAAATATTCTAAAGACCAGTCCTTCCCAACCCCAAATCAGGATTTCAGGTAAGACACAGGCATAGGGGCTCTTATTGCTTGTAGGTCTTTTGCTAATTTTCCTGAAATGGAGTTACCCTGTCTCTAATTACTCTTTTGCACATATATAAAGGGATGTAGGTCCAAGGAGTTTGTGTAAGTAGGTGCCGTGGCTAATGTGCAGAACCTAGCTGAGGATGGCACAGGTTTTTGAGGTTCTCCCTGATTCTGTTGGCTTTGTGATCTGTACGGCAGTCCCCTTTCCCTTCTCCTTCATCATTTTCTGACTTGGTCACCACCGAATTTTCAATTCCAAACACAGTTTCTGTCATGGAGATGATGAGTATTCAATAAAAAATTGTGGAATACATGAGTGAGTCTGAGGAGGAGGAAAGGAAGGAAGAAAGGAAAGAAGGGAGGGTGGAAGGGAGGGAGGAAAGAAGGAAAAAAGAAAGACATGGTCACTTATATTCCCTATTATTATAATCTGAGTGGCTCCTGCCAATTTTCAGAAGCAGCATTCCCATTTTACACTGTGTTATGCTATATCCTTGAGGGCTTCTGCTCCCACCCTTGTGAATTCTTGTTTTACTCCCAATTATCCTAAAGCATCTGCTTTTTAAGCTGGTGGTGGACTTGTTACTGGAGACACTTTGGAAGTAGCTAAAGGCCAATCAATAATATGCTGATACTTTTAGAGAGATTCTGCTCCCAACACATAATTGTTGGAAATTTTATTCCATTATTTGGCTTGAAGCACAGCATGTAGTTGTCACAAGGGGACATTTGCTCCGGGGGTGAGTGTGACATTGATAGGATCTAATTTCACACCCAATGCGACAGGTTGAAGAGCATCACTACTTTGCAAACCCTGGGTTTGTCTGCTGCTTCGTGCTTTTTGTTGCCAGGCTCTGTTTCCTAGTTTGCGCTGCCAAAACTGGCAGGCTAGCAGCTTTTCAAAAAACTTAGGCAGAAGATAAAATTTCTGTAGCATATGATGAAAGATGGAAAAAATGAAAGTACTAAAATGTCTTTGTACAAATGCAAGGACTATAGGAGGCTGGCAAGAAGATAACTGTGCATCTGAGTGAAGGAGGTTATGACTACATTTAGATAAACAAAATCTGCTGAGATCATGTTCGTTGCTAAGATGCCATCCTTAAAAGATAAATACCGTACAGGGACTGGAGAAAGAAAGAGAGGAAGAGGCGCCATCCACACCAGAGTGTTTTTACACATGTTTCTGGGGCTCATACTTGGTGCTTAGCTTCGAGGTGACCACTAAGCTGAGGTGTGCCTTTGAGACAACAGTGTATGAAAGCTGTACAACACGCTGCCTGCCTCCAGAGTGCTTCCAGTTTTGTGGTAGATGCTACATTCTTCAACAAATGCCTAACACCAGGCTTTATTTCTCATATTTAAAATCATTGGGATTTATTTATGTATCAAATATATCAGCTGAGGGTACACATAAGGAAAGAATAGATGTAGTTTCAGTCCTAAGAGATTCTGTAAACTATCAGAAAATTCACAGACCAATCTCAGACAAGGCAGAACGTGGTGCTCACCAAATGAACTGTACCTAAATTTACTAGGAGTTCGGAGGAGGGAAGTACCGCCTCTTTCTTATATAGTCAAGGCAAGTCCTTTTGGGGAAGGTAGCATTTGTACTGGGCCTTGAACAGTTGGTAGGATTCCAGGAAGAGGAGATATGTCTAGGGAACTAATTGCAAAAGGAAGTGAGTAAGCAAAGGTGAGAGGGCAGAAGAGACTGCCTTCTCTATAGCGAGTGTACTTCTCTGTTCTTTTCTCTATTTCCGCTGCTGGCATTGTCATCTCTACCTGGACACGCAAGTTGGGAATCTGTGAGTCCTTCATGACTCCTCATTTTCTCTCACTCTCCAAATCTAACGAGTCACTAAGTTCTACTGAATTCACTCCTAATACAGCCAACAATTTGACCCTCTTCCTCCATTATCACTGAATCTGCCTTCGTGAAAGGGTTATCACCTTCTTACTTAGATAAGAGCAGAAGCCTTGTTTCTAGATTGTACCATCATCATCAACCCTTTATAGGGCTTCCTACCAGGAAGATGGTTCTATAACTCGAATTTCATGATGTCACCCCTGCTTAGGGGTGACAGTCTTTTCATGACTCTCTGTTGTCTACAGGATGAAGTCCAAACTCCTTAGCATGACATGGCTGTCCTCCATGAGTTGGCCTCTGCCTATACTTCCAGGTTCATCTGCTATCTCTCCCTTCATTATGGTCTTTTCTTGGTAGGTAATGGGAGATGATCATAATTCCTCTTACAGGAAAATAACATGACAAAATAGAAAGATTAAGTTGGTCTCCTTTTGCAGGAAAGATTGAAGAGTGAAATGATTATGTACCTGATTTAAAGTCAATAGACATGGATTTGAATTCTAGATTTGCAGCCTAATAGTTGTGTGACTCTGGGCAATTTACATAACTGCTCTAAGTCTCACAAGTTCCTAGAGTAGATTAAACTCAATGATGCAGGCAAAGTGATTAACAAAATTGCTGGGATGTAGTACACCTGTAACATGCTTAGTAAATGGTAGCCAGCTTGTTCTCTTCTTCCCTTCTCTTCTCTCCCTTCCCTTCTCTTCCTTTCTTCCCTTCCTCCCTCCCTCCCTCCCTCCCTCTCTCTCTCTCCCTTCCTCCCTTCCTTCCTCCCTTTCTCTCTTTCTTTCTTTTCTTTCCTTCCTTCCTTCCTCCCCCCCTCCCTTCTTCCTTCCTTCCTGACTTTGTTCCTTTCTTTCTTTCTTTTCTTCCTTCCTTCCTCCCTCCCTTCTTTCTTCCTTCCTTCCTGACTTACTTTCTTCCTTCCTCCCTCCCTCCCTCCCTTCTTCCTTCCTTCCTTCCTGACTTACTTTCTTCCTTCCTCCCTCCCTCCCTCCCTCCCTCTTCCTTCCTTCCTTCCTGACTTTCTTTCTTCCTCCCTCCCTCCCTTCCTCCTTCCTTCCTTCCTTCCTGACTTCCTTCCTCCCTCCCTCCCTCTCTCTCCCTTCCTTCCTTCCTTTCTCTCTTCCTTTTCTTTCTCTTTCTTTCCTTCCTTCCTTCCTCCCTCCCTCCCTTCTTCCTTCCTTCCTACCTGACTTCCTTCCTTCCTTCCTCCCTCCCTCCCTTCTTCCTTCCTGACTTCCTTCCTTCCTTTCTTTCTTCCTTCCTTCCCTCCTTCCTCCCTCCCTCCCTCCCTTCTTCCTTCCTTCCTTCCTGACTGACTTTCTTTCTTCCTTCCTTCCTCCCTCCCTCCCTCTCTCTCTCTCTCTCTCTTTCTTTTTTCTTTCCTTTCTTTCTTTCCAGAAAGTCTACTTAGAGGACATAGGAGCCAGAATCAATGTGTAAAAACAGATTTCTGCAATAGATTCCAAATCTATGTTGAGTGAGATGCATTGCAAAACCTCAGAATATAATGGAAAAACAAAATCAAAAGTAAGATTTCACGAATGACCCATAACATGAATATAAAAAGAATGGAAACACCTTTCTATCAGATATCTGTCTATTACCACCCTATATTTAATGTATAATTAAAATATTCTTTACTATGAGTGTTGGAGATTGTTTCTGTTAAAATTAACACACCAACAGTACATTTATTAAGATTCTAATTTACCCAACACAGAGCTAATGGGCCATTATGATTATTGGACACAATATCTATAATGCCTAGGACCTATGCATTTTCCAAGTACCTGAAAAAAAGGGAGTTTTCAATTTCAGAAGCTCATATACTCATACAAGAAATAATTAAACTGTCAGTAGAACCCAGTGCCTGAAAAATTAGTGTAACTGAAGTTCTGTGGAGAGCTGGCATAGGAATCGTGAGATTATGATCTCACTATGGTGTTTTAGACATTTCAACCAGTACCTAGACAACTTGTAAGAATCCAAAGAAATAAGCTTAAGAGATAGGTAATGATTGAATGATTGAGTATGTCAGGAATAATGTGTTTTGGGGAATACGTATAGACCCATATTTATTTTGTGGGGCAGGTAAGTGTTCATGCGTAAATTAACCTTCATAAGAGCGCTGTGAGGCATATACCCTTTTGTTTGACCTAACTTGTGGAGATAATTGTTCCATCATCCCTTTTATTGTGTATATCTTTTAAAAACTTTTCTTAACTTATGTTCATCATAGTTGATTTGTTGCAACAGGCATTTTTAAAAGGGAGATTTTAGATTAAGTAATATGAGTCATGCAACAGGAGAAAAAACTTAATCTCTTAAGTATTAGAAGGAGATATGTACTGTTATTAAAGACAATAGTTGTAACTCCTCTTGAAATCAGTGAAGGAAGAGGTAAAATGTGTTAGATGAAGAACTCAGATTATCTTTAGCTTAAAAATGATCTGAGTAGGATAAAAAGTAGAGGTGGATTAAAAACAGGGTACATATTTAAAATAAGTGGTGGAAAGATGCAAGGACTTAAATGAGTTAATTTTAGTGAATGTGATCAAGGGTTATTAAGGAGGAAAAAATACATTCTGAAAGTTAAACAACAAAAGCCACGGCAATATGATGAATATAAAATGGCAAAATTCCTGAACATTTATATTTCTAATTTTATTTAAACAAGAAAAATGCAGATAAGAAAGTCTACAATTAGAAATTAATGAAGACCTTTCAGGAAATGAAAAAAGTAATTGGCAAAAAGCAATCAAGCAAGGCTTGAAATATGGAAAGTTAAGAAACTGTATGCATGCAAAGGTGAAAGGGGATTGGTATCACTAATGGAGCTGCTTATAATTACTTGTGAAACGTGCCAGTGGATTAAAAGCTTTCTAAGATGAGTGCGGAATGCAAAAATCGCTCTATTAATACTGGTCTTGTCCAGTAGGTGTGACATCAATGCTTGGTAATGGAGAGATGATGATGTACATGTTCAAATAGGTCTAAATACTTTATAAGTCGGTGTGATGGAAATTACTCTCTAGAAGTAAATTAGGCACTTGTTGAGGACTATATTGAGTAGCCTTTGCGGGCCTTTAGGAACTTACGGTAAATAATAAAAATAAAAATAATCATGACCAGCACTGTGTACCAGGCACTGTTTTCTAAGCACTACTCATTTATTTAATCCTCAAATGGTCCTATGAGGCATATACAACTATTATCTCTAGTTTATACAGATGAAGAAACTGAGGCAAAGAGGTAGGGAAATGCGTTCAAGGTTAATAGCAGTGGTGACACAAGTACTTGCTGAGTGTCATTAAATGGTGCAAAAGAGTTCACTCACTTATTTATCAACTATTTAGCTCCTACCTTGTTTGTGCCTGGCACTATGCTTAGTAAAGGAGGTATCCCTATATGAACAAAGAAGATAAAACTTCTGCCTTTGTCAGCTTGGAATCTACTTTCAAATATTAAGGTTAGAGCCACCAGGGCCAAATGTAATGGCCACTGCACATCGTTTAGACTGCACCCCTGACATACCACAGGCATCTCTCGGGCTTCTGGTTAGGTTATTAAGTTCTATTATCCAGTGGAAGGCCATTGCTGATCTCTGGGTTTAAACATTTTCCAGTGGACCTCAAGAATCTTAAAGCCAGAAAGTTAACATGAGATTCAAGACTCGGATGTGACTGTCTAATTTCTTTTTGGATCTAGGAAGACACCCCAGGAGGAACTCCTTCAAGGGTATAGTGTACTGGAATGGCCACCTTTGGAGGAGGGCTCTCTAGGTTTGAATCCCAGCTCTGGTACCTACTATCTAGATGACTTTGAACAAGTTACTTAACCTCTCTATAAAAGAGGGAGAGTAATGGACACCATCTCGGAGTGTTGTGGTGAGAATTAAATGAGATACTATAGGTACAGAGCAAGTGTGGCATGAATGTTAGTGATAAGGTAATGGTGCTCTTCACGGTGATGGTAATGGTAATGACAGTGACAACCAAGTTGTATGGAGTGGAATAGTTTGTTGTTGGCTCATAGATTCTCTCTCTCCTTTCTTCCCCAAAGCCCACTGCTTGATATTCAGGGGCTCTATACTACACAATTTTCAACTTGTTTCGGTTCATTGTGTCTGTCATCTTTGGGCAAAGGTAATACCATGTTAAAAAGCAGTAAGAATCATTACTACCCATTGAATCCATTATAGCCCAGTCACTGCCCTGGGCCCAAATCATATATTAAATATATTTAATCCTTTCAACAACCCTACCAAGGAACTGAGACTCAGGCAATTAAAGAAGCAGCTAGAAACAGGTGAGAGCAAGAATTTGAAATCTTGTCTGTCTGACTCAGAGTCTGTGTATTTTCACCTTACTCTGCAAGAGAATGCTGAAAAGATGTAACTAACCACATAGTAATAATTTATTAAGTACACAGTGGGTGCTAGATGTGATAAATCAGAATAGGATAGACTCCACTGTCCCTCTCTGCAGGAACAGAGTGACACGACGCAAATACACCAATGAGTAGAAAGGGGAGATTTCTGTACATGCAAAATAACCTTTTCCTTTTTTTCTTTGGAACCCTAGAGAAGGATAGGAGAGGTCAAGATGTTTCCTCAGATGTTTCTACATTAAATGTGGATTACAAATACATATTCAGTTTATGAGAGCATCTGTTAGAGTCCTCAACTGTTGTTCCCATTTTTCACCACAGCCAGGAGAAAAGGATGTAAATAAAACTGAAAAATTGTCTGAGATAAGAAAATAAACAATTTATTTTAAGTAATTTCAAATTTATAAAAGAGTTACATTAAAAGTACAAAACTCTCCCTATCCCTTTTACCCAGATTCCCCAACTGTTATTTAAAGCATTTGCTCTATCACCTTTCTCTCTCTCTCTTTCTATCTCTCTCTGTCTCCTTCTGTCTCTATCCCTGTCTTCCCCCTGCACTCACACGTGTGCACACACGCATACACACACACAGGCCTATTGGTATCCCCATTAACATTGGTATTCTAAATCATTTGAGAGCAAATTGAAAACACAAAGCCCTGGGAATTCCATGGCGGTCCAGTAGTTAGGACCCCGTGCTTTCATTGCCAAGTGCCCGTGTTCGATCCCTAGTTGGAGAACTAAAATCCCACAAGCTGTGTGATGTGGCAAAAACAAAACAAAACAAAACATACACACACAAACAAACAAAGCCCTAACTATTCTAAAAACTCCAGTGTGTATTTCCCCAAATCAAGGACACTCACCTACATAAGCATCATGCAAACCACTAACCCAGGAGACCAACAGTGCAATGATACAGTCATTCAGTCAACAGACCCAATTCAAATTTTGGCAGTTGTTCCAATGAAGTTCTGCCTTTCAGGTCTAAGATCCCATCCAGGAACACTCATGGCATTTAGTTGTCACATCCCTTTGCTCTCCTCCAAACTGAAACAGTTCTATGGTCTTTCCCTTTTATGTCCTTGACCAATTCTTAAGCTATTTCTTCATGACCAGACTAGATTATGCTCTCTTGGCAGAAATACTGTAGGAAAGATGCTGTGTTTTTTTCAGCACATCACATCACCATCACCTCTGGTGATGTGAAACTTGATCATTTGGCCATATTGTTGTCTGGCAGATTTCCCCATCATAATGTCAACATTTTCCTTTGTAATTGCCTAGTGTTTTGCAGGAAAGTATTCTGAGAGTACACAATATTCTGGCTTCAATAATCTCCACCCCTTGCCTGAACTGTGATAGTTACCTAATGGTAATTTTCTATTTCCACCATTTCTTCTACATTTATTAGTTAGTGTTTTATTTTAAGGAAGAACTCTTGCTTCTCCCACTTATATTTATATCAGTGTGAACATAGGTTCCAACTTCATTTAACTGGTGTATTTCATTATTATCAGTACTTATTTTGATGCTCAAACTCTTCCTAATATGTCCAACAGTAGTCCCTTCCTATGTTCTTTTGACACCTTTCCATCATTGTTTGAGCATGTCTTCACCTTTTGGTCACAAGTTGTTTCAAGTTTACTTTGCACTTTTCCTGCCCTAGTTCTGAAATCATTCATTTCTCCAAGCAACTTAGATTCCTTTTTGTGGAGAAGGGTATTTAGAAACCAAGATCTGGGTGTTTAGTGTGATCATTGCTACTGGGGAATTGTTACTTTGTGGACCTCTTAGTGGATAGGGCTAGAAATAAATTAATTTTTATATGTACAAACATATATCTATATAAATCACATGCACACTTAAGCCTATAAGTATTTCTATATATATATGTGCAAATATAGGTACACATATGTTAAAAAACAAGGAAGCAAAAAAAATAGGAAGAGAAAAAGAAGCACAGGGAAAAGGGAGAAGGAAGAAAAATGTTAAATGGATTTTAAAAGTATAAATAATAACCAATTAGTGTATTTGGTTCACACACTTGTGACCAAATTTGAATTGTGCAGGGGGAAATACATTAAGAAAGTAACAGGGTCAAAAAACGTGCTCTCTTACATTAGGGCTATGTTAAGGCAAAGAAGTATCAGAAAGAGGACTTTTTGATATATATATAGAAAAAAAATCCTTTTGAATAAAACCTAAGGCTGAGTAGACATTTTAGGTCAAATTCTTAAAGGAATGATAGTTTTTTCTGTTAATTTAGATTTTCCAAGCCTTGAAAATAGTCACTTGTTCAGTTTGAGTAACTCTTTAGAAAGAATTTATCAATTTTCTTTATTGGATGATGTTTTCATGTAAATCTCATGCGAGATGTACACATATATATAATCTCCATGAACTGTGGTGGCAATGTCAATCCAGAGTAGAAGTCAGTGCTTCCTAGTGTCTTTACCTAGGTCACATAGGTCATGGCAAGTTAGGAAGGGCTATAAGATTCATTCTTAGGGCAGAAAGGTAAAGCCATGTGGAGGAAGCCATATGGACTGACAGGAAGAGGCCCCAAAACAAAAATATTAATAATAACACAGCAGCAACTGTGTTTTGTGTATGCATGTGTTTTAGAAAGATGTATGCAAATGTAAACAAAACATTAATTTATTTTCTCTAAAGCATAAACAAACATTGCCTCGTTTGGCAGAATCTGAAAAATGCATATTGCTCCCTTAGGCTTTTTTCTTTGCTACAATAGAAGTATGTTTTGTATTAAATTCATTGTTACTAGTAAATTAATCCCAAAATATGCCAGTGTGGCTTTCCATAGTATTGAGAAGCCCTACTTCTTATGAAAAAATGCAGTCTCAGCTAAACACATCAGCCCCTGGAAATAATTAAAAAAAAAAAAAAGATCATAGATAAAGTTTTCCCTGCAGCTGAATGCCATGGACCTACAAGAAGATGCTGGGAGGTGAGGATTGTTTGAGCACCGTAACTTGCTGGGGAGCTGTTGGTCAAGTAGGGGCTATCAAACCACATGTGTATCTAGGAGACATACAATGAGGCACCACACCAGGGGTAATTTGCTTGCGAAGTTGTAGGAGGAAGAAAAATGGGGACTCTGAGATCATTTACTAAAGTCTTTAAAAATAAATCCTCCCAGACACACCTATTTATTCTTTTTTTTTAAATAGAGTAACTAACTTAATAGATAAAGGTAGTACGGGTAGTACAATCAATCTTAACTTCAGCCAAACAGTTGATGAAGCATTTTAGGAACCAGAGTAATCATTAAGTATGGATGTGTCAAGGCAGTCACCTGCTGAACGGCCTCAGTGACAGAGGAGTGAATGTGCAGTGAACGAGCACAGGCCCTGAGGAAGGACACAGTAAACGACCGGGCCATTCGCCAAGCCAAATTCTAGGCTCTCTTAGTCCTTCAAGTGATGGGGCCACGACACGCTTTATATTAATTTCAAATCCAAAGGCTGTAAGAGCTTCTATCTTAAACAGTCCTTGGGCAGGGTTTAAACAGAAGCATTTCTGGATGCTTCTGTATTAGAACAGTGAGACTAAAACTAAAGTCAAAAAGAATTACAGCTATTGTCTGGGGAACAAGGGCTGAAATGCCAAAAATTTTACTATTGAGAAGTTGCAGTGTCTTTGGTCTGATTTGCTGAAACCGGCCAGTTGTGCTTTGAGCTTTGAGGATACTTTTGCATCTTTGCCCCACACAAGACTGTACATTCCACAAGGGCAGGGCTTTGTCTGTTTTTCTTACCACAGTATTTCCTGTTCTGAGAAAAGTATCTGGCACATAGTAGGGACTCAACAAGATTTGCTGACTGAATGATTCGTCATCACAAACATCAATTGAGTGCTTATTATGTATTTGGTGCTGACCTACATGCTACTTTCCTTTTCTGTATGACAAGAGCAGAAGGGGAAAAAAGTTTGAAAACTCATCTTAATGTGGTGGTGCCTTCTTGGGCAAGCACACAGGACTTCTGCCTGTTGCCCTACAGTGCATAGCAAGCAGAATAAAAACTCTTCTGCCATCAAATCCTCCACTCAGGGTGGGGAGGCAATGCTCCTTGTGTGGTGGGGTCTGGGAAGTAAGACTGCTGACACCTGCCCTGGGAAACTTAACTTGGTAAAATTACTGATGGTTGCAGCCTTAGCTTGCACAATGCCTCTCATGCCGAGCACATTCTTAGAATTCTGTGATGGGAAATAAGAGCTTCAGTGACTCAGGGCCAGAAATTGATGGACCTTAGAAATAATGCTGGGCTGGATAACAGAGCCAACATGGTTGGAAATGCTGCAACAAGGTAAATAATCCGAACAGACCTGAAGACTCCCAAGAAGGATTTCAGAGGTTGTGGTTGCAGACAACTTTCAAATGAAGGACAAGAGAAACTCATCTCTGACACTGATGATCTGGAAAATAGGAAGAGCAGTCAAAACTGAATATGAGCTGGTGTCCCTGTTAGAGCACAACAGGACAATAGATATTTTCTTACCTACTGGACTGCCGTGAGGTTCTTGGGTGGTTTGTTTGCTTTGAAAAAAAAAACGTTCCCCCAGGGCTTCCCTGGTGGTGCAGTGGTTGAGAGTCCGCCTGCCGATGCAGGGGACACGGGTTCGTACCGCGGTCTGGGAGGATCCCACATGCTGCGGAGTGGCTGGGCCCGTGGGCCATGGCCGCTGAGCCTGCGCGTCCGGAGCCTGTGCTCCGCAACGGGAGAGGCCACACCAGTGAGAGGCCCGCGTACCGCAAAAAAAAAAAAAAAAAAGTTCCCTCAAACGAAAAAAGCTATAAAGAAAATGCTGTAGTCCTGGGGTACTGTGTGCGTTATGGCCTAATAGGAATACCCTGCTAAGAGCAAGCCAGAAAGAAGCCTGATTGCAAACCTCAGAATTCCATCATCCAGGTATTTGCAGACAGTGTCTTGGCATTGGCCAACCACTGAGTTTTGGTTGAATTAAGAAAAAAAATATTACTAGAAGGAGGTCTCCTTTGGAGGCCCCTCTGTTACGATGCCAGATTTGATTCTTTCTTAGCAACTTTTATGTGAACATCTTGAAGGATCTTGCAAATGCTGCTTAATTAAGTCTCACAACAGTCTTGTGAGTTAGTAATATGGCTCTAGAAACCTCAAGTTGAATGAGCTGAAGAATTGAGTAGACACGCATCTTATTACCTGAGAGAGAAGCTTTTCTTTTACCAATTCCCTAAGAAAGTGTTTGCAATAAAACACCCAGGAAATCCCTAAAATTGAATAATAGTCAGGTGAATAATAGGTTGGGAGAAAAAGTTGCTATCACTGCTCGTTGAGTATAAACTTATAGGAGAATGAGCTGGGGACATAATTTTTAAGAACTATAGAGCTCTCCTTCTGTTCTTGATAAACTCATCTGTGAATCTCTTTGTTATATTAGCTTTACTTCTCCTGATCATTTATTTACATGTCTTTGACCAAAAAGAAAAAAAATTCTCTTAATTTAATACATTCTGCTGTGTGGCCACATCTGATGCCAGAGGGTTAAAACCCGGACTTAACTTCTTGGAGAAGGAAAAGTTGTGTTCACCAGGCTAGGCTCCAATCAGGATTTTTTTTCTTTCTGTGGCCATGTGTGCTTTGTCCATCTACAGGATTTTAGGCCCAAGTAAGTAAACATGGTTTGGAATAATTTATGTGCAGCGTGTTTGGTAAATGACTGAAATTCACTCCAGATTGGAGAGGTTTCTTGGGAAGACAGCAGCCACTCCCTGCCTGCAGTCACTCCACCGAACCCTGCGTTGGGGGAAAACCCTCCTGCCATCACATACTCCACTGATCTGGGGCCAGAGTCCAGATGGTGAGGGGTAATGAGGGCTGGTGAGGAAGATTGTGGTGAGGCTTGGTTAGGGAGTTTAACCTCAGTGATTTTCTTCTTCATAACAATTCTCAGGCCCTCACCCGGTGGGCATTTGCAAGTTCTTGACTAGGGAGGGATCACTGAATGGCCTATGCCTGACACTTGTCACATGAAGTGGTGGCGTTGGAAATGTAGAGAAATGCTCTCAGTAAGTTCCAGAAATAACTGTCATCATGCAGTCCTGAATACTAGGTCCTAAGACTTATTTTCTTGGGAAGAAATGATAATTCTTTTTTCTGTTCTCTCTCCCTCTCTCTCTCTCTCTCTCTCTCTCTCACGCACACACACACACACACATTCTGATTTGGTCCCAATCTTAAGAGGCTGTGAGATCCCATCCGAATGAATCTCTGTCTATTTGAGGGCAGACTATTTAATATTTGAGGATGAAAGCCAAGCAGATCTGCATTAGAAGCCAGCCTTTGGTTCTAGTTGCCTCCTTTCAGCCTCAGATATTCTTTCAAAAGCTCGAGATCCAGGCAGCTTCTCTGCCTCTCAGTCTCAAACTCCACCTTAAATAGAATCTCAAGGAAATCAGGCAAAAAACCTTAAGTCAGCCCAGAGGACTCTCCCAGAACCCGAAAACCTTGATTCTGGGACATCCAGTGAAGAATTTCATGACCTCAATTCTATGATTATCTAGCATATGTGTGCTTTTGTTAACACCTTGAAGGCTACTTTGTTCTTGTTCTCTGTACACGGAGAATTTATATTTTTCTGTCTGTGCTTAAATATTTCAACCCTAGACTGGAAAGATGAAAGAGTTAAATATACGATCACACTACAGATATTTTAATTTAAATTCACTAATATGAGTGGATAAGGTCTTTATATTTAGAATAATTTCTGTTAAGTTTTTCCGTACCACTAGGTAGCATGCTTAGGGTTTATCCACCAAAATCATATAATATCAGTTTTAAACCTAGGACTTTGGCAATTATTTTAAGAGATATGAGGAGTAAAACTCGTAAAGACAATTGTCTTAAATTCATTTCATTTGTTCTGTTTTGTTTGTTCTTTCTTATGAACTCTTTTATTTTCACTCTGATGTGTTCAATTAATTCCGTTGTGCAAATTCCTTTGAAGAAGACCAGCCAAATTGCATTATTATGCTATACAAAAGCATTTGTCATTGGCCGCAGAATATCTTGTTTTACAGCGAGACACATAGGTAGCAAACATGACTTTCCCTCAGTCAGCGGTGGTGCTTTAAAACACCCAAACTGAGGCTGCCCATGGGTCTGATGTGCTTTTGGAGGTGCAGAAGTCACCTCTGCTAAAGCTGGTGAAACAAGCAACGTCCCTAAAAACCCAATCAGCTCAGTTCTTCTCTTCTAACTCCAAAGGGTGAAACTAAGCACATTCTGAAACCAGGGAGGCAAGAACACTCTTATTCCACGGCTCTCCCAATGGGGAACACATGCATTCTGCCATCAAAACCCACAAAGGGAAGGCACAGATTGGAGACTAGAATACATTTCTACTTTCATTAGACTTGTGCTTAGAAAATAAAGGACTCCAGACCCTCCCACAAGAAGAGAAACTGCATGGTCAAGAGTATAGACTTTGACAGCAAACTTGCTTCGTTTAAATTGTAGTTCTGGCACTTCCTATCTGGCATCATGAATGAGTTATTTAATCTATTCATCACTCAGTTTCCCGATCTGAAAAGTGAGGATAATTATAGACCTGGCCCACAGGATGGTTCTGAGGATCAAATGAGCTAAGTGGGTACAGAACATAGAATGAGGCCTGGCACACAGCAAGTGCTGTGCATGTTTTCTTTAAAAATATAAAGCAACATAGACATATGAGTACCCAGTAGCATCTCTGCAAATAGTTTGAAATTTTGCCCAAGGTTTGATTTTGATAAAAATTCAGGTTGTATGTTGCTTCATGGGTCTGTTCAATCATCACCTTACTCAGTTTTGTAGCTCTATAGGGTTACCTTCCAGGAATATCCTTTACCTGCCTCACTTCTAATTCAGCTAGTTAGACACACATACTAATAGAATATGCTCATATTATAATAGAGTATTAAAGAATACCAGAACATTTTCAAATTGCTCCCTTTGAAGTCTGAGAAAAGATTTTACTGTAGTCACCAGCTGGAAATGTATCACGTTTTGCATTCTGTGGTGTCAGTGCAAAGCATAAAGCACAAACATGATCAATAAATAAGAATGTTCCCATTTCCTTTTACTTAAAAAAAAAATTCCCGGGCTTCCCCGGTGGCGCAGTGGTTGAGAGTCCGCCTACCGATGCAGGGGACGCGGGTTCGTGCCCCGGTCCGGAAGATCCCACATACCGTGGAGCGGCTGGGCCCGTGAGCCATGGCCACTGAGCCTGTGCGTCCGGAGCCTGTGCTCCGCAGCGGGAGAGGCCACAGCGGTGAGAGGCCCGCATACCGGAAAAAAAAAAAAAAAAATTCTCCAATACCCTTCCCAAGTTACCTTGACAGCTGCTACATATTATTATTTAAAATGCCTGATTCTGAATTTCTCAATTATGCAATTCACCGTGCAACTTCAAACAATTACTAACACAGAATAACTGGAAACGCAGGTTCACTTTGTGTTATCTGAACACAAGAATAGTTTCTGATTACTTTTCTTTTGCGGTTGGCTTTTCTTTTAGTCACCAACTGGAAATATATTGTGCTTTGCATTAATCTAAGGCTCAACGTAAACATAAAAGATACCAGAAATGTTCCCTCAAAGCTATATTTCTTAGCAACCAAGTCTCAATTTTAGAGTGTCTTCAGTAATTAGGAGCCAAGGTAGTGACAGTCACTTAACTTCTAAATCTGAAACTGGCCGCAGTTGAGAGGGCAGTAATAATAGTGGTTATTGGCCATGGAGAAAGGTTATAACCAGTATTCATAATCAAAAATGTTTCGGGAGGAAAGAAAAAAGTTCATTGGAATATATGAGTATAACAAATTTTGTTCTAGAAATGGCATCTTTTACTTTATCAATTATGACAAAACAAAACAAAAAAAGTCAATTTGCCCTGTGATCAGCATCGTATAAAGTCATGACATGCTTTAACTAATTGAAGATATCATGGGCAAGTACTACTACCCTTGCTTAAATAATCCAAAAATACTGGTGGTTTACTGATCCTATTTTAAATGAGCTTAATGAATAACAATTCAGGAACATGTCTATTAAAATGCCTAACACATTTTACGGCTTAAAAGCTCATTCTTTTTTATTGGGTTCTTTCTTACCAAATTTTAGGTTACTTTCTTTTATTCTATTATCTATGGAAAAATCAGTAACTGGTTAATTGAATAAATTATGGTGATGATATAATAATAATAGCATTAGATGCCACTGAGTGCTCATGGTATATTAAACATGGTGGTAAGTTGTTTGTTCTTTAATAAATTTGATTCTCAGATCAATCCTGTAATGAAGCATTGTTATTTGATTTTATAGACGTGAAGCTGAGGCTTAGTGGTATTAAGTGACTTAAAGATTAGATGATTAGGTATCTGATAATGTAGAGCTAGGATCTGACTGGCTCCAGTGACTCTCTTCATCTTAAACCCTCCCCGCCTTGTGAGGTAGTAAACTCATCCTCTTATTTTTTTCTTCAGTGACAATTTAATTATACTCAGACCATATTTTATCCGTATCTATGTTTCATAAGATATACTTTGAGAAGGAGCAAAAAATGGATTCTGGATACAAAAAGTTCATTCATCCATTATGGTCCGTTCTCCAAGTGGAGTTTAAAATGCCCATACAACTGGCCAGATCTCACATGTGTTGGAACTTGAAATTAATGGCTGATCATACCTCTGTCTCCTCCAGACGTTGAACCAACTGATAAATACACATGGAATTTGATAGGCATCAAGGTATTAGAATTATTTCAGATAGCTTGGAACCGAGGCTAACACCTGGTTTCCTACTCTTTGTCCTTGAATGGACCTACTCACCTCGTCACAGAGCAGCAGGGCAGCAACGAGCGTTCCAGGCAGAGTCAGAACATGCTGGGTAGGGGACCCTATGGAGGAGATAGGGCTGCATTATCAACAAGACTGGCCTACACCCTTACCCCTCAACCTCACTAACCAGATGATCTTCCTCCCTTGTGGAAGAGACAGTGACAGAGGGGGAAGCCAGAGCTAAAGCTTTCTCAAAGAAAGCGAGAACTTCTTGTAAAGGGGAAGACAGTACCCTTCAGGGGGCAAGGAGGAAAAACATCTTCCCTAACAGGAGACAAATTAAAAATTTGTATTCTTACTAGATTCAGAAGTTTGCAATTGTTCATTTCACCGGGAAATAGTTTGCATTATGACTAATTGCAAAAATTCTGGAGGCAGACAGTAAGGGCTCAAAGGCTGTCTATTCCACTTCCAGGCTTAGGCAAGTAAATACCATGAAGTCTCTGTTTCCTTATCTCTACTTCTCAGAGCTGCTGTTGGTCTGAAGATTAATGAGACTGTGTACGGAACATAGTATTTTTGATATTGATGCACAATCAAGATTCGATTCATATGCTATTATTATTAATAAATAAAAGATTTATTTATTAATAAATAAATTTATTATTTTATAAATAAATTAAAAGATTATTAATAAATAAAAGATTTTTTTGAAACATGTCTTGCTGAGTCGAATTCAACTTTGTCTAACCTGTTTTAAATTTCTACTTTGTGAAAGGCTTAATATTTTATTTAATCATCCTCAAACCCTGAGTGCCACATTTTGTTATTTCTAATCTCAGTGGACAAGTTGGAAGCTCAGAAAGACCAAATATCTCGTTCAAGTTCACCTGGCTAACAAGCAGAGCTGGAATTCAAGCTCATGACTTCTAACTTGATCAAGTTGGTAGTATCCAGTCCTGTTCAACTCTGATTATGTTTCAACTTCTCAGTCCCTGGATCAATCTTGTAAAAGGAATATGAATTATTGTAAATAAGTGCTGATAAAAATCCTTGTGACTTAGGAACATATTCTCCCAAATAAGAAGCACGATCTTAAAGCCTTTGTTCCAGTCAGGATATCTTTATGATCCTGTCCTAACAACTTGATTGCTTCCAGGGTACACAGATAACTAAGATAGTCTTTACACTTGAGGACCTTTATGTTTAATAGATTAAATGTACAATAATAAACCTTCTAACATTGCCACAGAACCCATCATAAATGCCACTTCTCTCTCTAAGATTCTTCTAATTCTGCAAAGTAAATATATTCAAGGGAAACCTTATCTTTCTTAAGATCTCACTTATTTATAATTCTGTAATCTCTCTCTAGATCCTGAATCTTTAGGGTCAAGGAATAGGTGATATTATCTTCAGCTTTGCTATAACAGCATCTCATAGAGCATTTCCATGCTCTCTATATAATATGATCCTCCAAAATACTTGCTGAATTAAATTCAATATGAGACGTCATTTGTAAGATAATTTTAGAACCAAGAAAGCAAATTACAAAACCCCCAGTAATTCAGCTCAAATTGGGCTAATACAGTTTAAATTAACTTATCAAACTAAGAAGAAAGTGACTACAACAAATAAAATGATTCATCTGAGATAAAATATTCAACAAATAAAAATTATTACAGTTTGGGGAATTAACTCTGACTTTCTTTTCTTCTAAGGTCTTAGTCTGAAGTCATCTCAATTTTGTATTTGGTGCAGGGAGTGCATTTATCACGAAACTGTTGATAGGTTTAACTATGGGGAATGGGAGGGTGATCTCAGTCACTCCCATTGGGAATGAGATTGCTTCATGAGAGCTAAAGTGAAAATGAGATGATGCTGGACTGTGGAGGAGAGGAGCCAATACAGAAAGTCACGAGTATTGTTCCCCAGGTTCTGTGAGGTCCAGCTGTTTTGATAAAACCAGAGGAAAGCTGTAACCTTCAGACATGATGGGGAATTCAGGTGGAAGCAGCAGCTCTTGGGATCATGCATAAGTTTTGAAATGGGAAAAGTTATTTATGTTCTAATGATTCATGCTTCCTGAGTGGTGAAAATATATATTATAGCATTCATTTTCATCATAGCTATCTGAGGGATGCTCACATATGGAGTAGTTATGTCATAAATCATCATGTGTACCTCTTTACTACAGGAGAATCATAAGGCACATCCTAAAAACTCATTCTAAAATGATAGATGGGATTATCCTTTAAGTGGGTGAGTAATTATCTCTCAAGTATCCTCGTAGCCATGGTGACTAGTCCTCATACATAAGCATTACGTAAATGTTTGTTCATGATATTTATATTAATTAATTAATTTAATTTGTTCATGTATTCACACAATTACTACAATACCACCCTAAATTTATCAGTTTTTGAACAAAGTTGTATCGTAAGTGGTTTAAAGAATACATGTAAAATAACAAAATAAAACCTGACATTAAAAAAATTATTGTGTTAAAATAGATATAACATAAAATTTGCTGTTTTAACTGTTTTTAAGTGTAACAGTGTGTGGCACTAGTTATATTCACAGTGTTATGCAACCATCATCGCTTTCTATTTCCAATTTTGTTTTTAATCACACCAGAGCTACAGCAACCATTAAGCAATAACTCCCCATTCCCTCCTCCCTCCAGACCCTAGTTACCTCTAATGTACTCTCTGTCTCTATAAATTTGCCTATTCTAGGTATTTTATGAGTGGAGTCATACAATATTTGTCCTTTTGTGTCTGGCTTATTTCACTTAGCATAATGTTTTCAAGGTTAATCCATATTGTAGCGTCCTCGTACTTCACTTTGACATTATTTTTATAACATTTTATTATAAGGCATGTTATGATATATTTTCATTGTGATAACAGCCATTAGGGGTGAATCTTATAATGAACACATTTCAAGGGTTAAAAAAGTGAGGGCCAGAGAGATTAAATGGCTCCTTCAGTTTACCTAATCGCTAGGAGGTATGGACACATGAGCTCAGGTCTTTAAACTCCAAATCTGGTCCTTCATCTACTCCGCCATCCTCATTTCCTTCCTTCCTCCCCCCGCCCCGCCCCCGAATACTCTGTGTGTGTACTTATCTCCTCTTTTGGCACTTATTTCCTCTTTGTACACTTACCACTTTGTACATTTATTTCCTCCTAGATATTTAGTCTGCTGTTACAATTTGAGGCTGCCAAGTGACTAGTGGTTTCCTTGGTTATAGTCTGGACATGTAACCAATGTTTTTTTAGGGGAATGAAAGAAAGAGACCAGTATATATTTTTGCTCAATTATCTTTAGAAAATCTGATACAGATTGCCTGTACAAAGACTTTGAAGTAGAGTCTTTTTAACTGGTACCAGAATTTAACTATTAAAATATATTTAACATGACATGAGAAACATTTAAAAACCACTCTATAAAACTATACATTTTAAGTAAAGTGGGATTCTAAATTTGCAGGAAGAAACACAAAAAGTACATGATGATGATGATGATGATGAAGATGATATTATAATATACAGAAAAAAAATAAATGAAATGTGTACACATGCGCAGGACTCAGTCATTTACTTTGAATTTCTCAGGGAAGGGTGACGCCAGTTATGTGTTTTGAAATCTTGAAAGATATTTCTAATTTTAAAATGCTACTCTATTGAAATGTCTCCAAATTTGCCAATAGTATAATTGTTATAATTCAGAAAAGTACCAAACATAAAAAATAAAAGGAAACTTAAAACTAGGACTGACAGCAAATCTATTGCCAAAATTTTGTAGAGAAGTTATCATGAATTATATATGGTCAGTTGAATGAATTGAAAAATATAATTGATGGACCTATTTGAACTAGGACCAGTGAGAAATAGAGAATTTCTGTTCTCTATTATGTTGCACCCACACCATCGTCTGCTCCCTGCTGTAGATACGCAGTATTTTGTATCTAACTGGAAGTTATGGCGTATATTTATATTTGTGTTTATATAATTATACAATACTTGTCCTTTTGCGTTTGGCTTATTTGTCTTAGCATAATGCCTCCTAAATTGGCAGCTCCATTTGTACATCCATTTGGTGATTTCACCTCCTTAGAAACAACTAGGCATAAACTGTGGATGTATGTCTGTTGGGTGGGGCTCCTGTGGGGTGGATAGGTGTCAGTGGTGTGACTAATTGCATCATGGAATGCAAAGGGAAAGAAGGAAGAGTCAGGAAAAAGAATGTTAGCACTAATCTATGATTCTCGTTTGTATATACTCTGCCTGTTTAGAAAGTTAAAGAGGGAGTGGAGTCTCTAAGCAACTATAGATGAAGCGCACTAGGCACCAATAATTGCACATATTAACCTCTTAATAGGATTTCAGAGGACAGAATTTTTCTGTGAAAAGCGCAAAGAAGTCTGTAAAGGAAAACAAGTGGGAATGAAGACATGATAAGCCAAGAGGGAAAGGGATATAATTATGTAAGGAAGTTTACCAAGAAAAATTAAAATGTGGTGATAATATTGATGCAGTAAAGAGCAGAATTGACACAGTGGAAAATAAATCTGTGGTGCAGAGAAAAAACTTAAGACTGTTTCCCAAAGAGCAGAGGAGAGACTAAAGTGATAAAAAGTAGTGAGTTAGAAGAGCATAGACTGGCAGACAAAATGGAGATTCAATTTAAAGATTCAATTTCCCTGAGGAAGAAAGTAGAACAATTGAAGTAGTAACCATAAGAAAAGTCATCACTAAATAAAACTTTCAGGAACTGGGATAATTCCTAATTATGCAGTTTGACATATCTCACTTTATTTTGGATGAAATTTTTAAAACACATTAAGGTATATTCAGATAAAACTTTTTTGAAATATCTTGATAAGGGGAAATTGCTTTAACAACGAAAGCAGAAAGGAAGAAATTCAGGCCGATTTTGGACATTTCCTCCATAACACTAAGTGCTAAGACACAAAGCAAAGGCTGTATAAATTTGAGGGAAAATAGCTGTGCTTTAAAATGGAAAACACAAAATGAGATAATTTATTTGTAATGCAAACAAAAGGAGTTTTTCAGCTATCTAAGGCTGAGAATATATGTATTATTTAAGTACTGTAATCTAACATGTTATTTGATATTGTAGTTCAGATGACTGAGAAAGAACCCAAATAAAGCACTCAAGAAAGAGGAAGTTGAGGTATAAAGGAACTAGCGAATGTTAAATTAGTGAAAATATAGATTTCTGAATAATTTTATACACTTAACTCATACATGAATAAAAATAATTACATTATCAAGAGAAACTTCATTATATAAATGTTAATTTAAAAACTTGGGGTCTAAAATACTAGGTTATATTAAAAAAGTTGAGATACAGGGTAGTGTATAGGATGGGCATAGAAGAAATGTGGGCGGAAGTTGCTCAGAAGTACTTGTATATCTGATTTTGCTCATTTAGGAAATACATATTAAAGAATGTTTCCAAAAATTTCAAAAGTAATTATTAGTAGAACTGAAAAATAATTATCTTCTAACCCCCTAGAAAACATTAAAACAAACACAAGGGACTTCCCTGGTGGTCCAGTGGTTAAGAATCCGCCTTCCAGTGCAAGGGGCGCGGGTTCAATCCCTGGTCAGGGAACTAAGATCCCACATGCCACAAGGCAACTAAGACTGTATGCCACAACTACTGAGCCTGCATGCCACAACTAGAGAGAAGGCTGAATGCCACGACGAAGAGCCCACGTGCTGCAACTAAGACCCAATGCAGCCAAATAAATAAATATTAAAAAACAAACAAACACAAGATGATCACAATTTGTATTAAGAAATAAGTTCACAAGGAGAAAGAAACACCTCAAATACTGAGTAGTGTCTCCGGATTGTGAGCCTATTATCTTCCCTTTTCTTTAAACTTGTCAGTATTTTCTAAATTTTATTCAAGAGCATTCATTACACTTACAACTAGAAAACTCAATAACATTACTTAAAATATTTTTCAAAGGCAACTTCAGAGAGAAAGGAAAAACATTCTAGGCAGAGGGCATGAGTTGAGAAGAGCTTGGCCTCCCCTGTTCGGGGACCTGCACAAAAGCTGGTATGTGTGGAGTGAAGGAAGCTGGGAGGGCAGCTGCAGAAGAGGCCGTGGGGCTGCAGCCCGATCACGTGAGACCTTGCAATCACATTGAAGATTTTGCTTTTGATGTTAAAAAAAAAAAAAAAAGTAATTGAAAATGGACAATGAGATTTGTGTTTTCAAAAGATCATTAGTCCATTGTGTGTGCTGGGTTCAGAAACACCAGGGTTGTGTCAATCAGGATGCTGAACATTTCTCCCTTGACCTTGTAGATACGTCTTTACAAAGCAGCCAATGGAGTGGTATGGTGACTGCGATCCCGGGGAAATAGATGGGCCTTAGTGGTATCTGTGTGTCTGTGTGTGTTTGTGCACATGTGTGGTGAAGCATGTGAGAGGGATGTGGTGTCAGACTTTTAAAAGACAAGACTTCAAGAGTGTTTATAAAATATTATATAGCAGATTTTCTCTTTTTCTACAGAACGTCCATTCTCCCTAACTACAAATTCCAATGGTATTATTTCACCTCCTTATTCCTATCATTTTTTAAAAAGTGACTGTTTTCATCAGAGAGACATAGACTACATTTGTATGGCCCGACCCTTTGGACTAATTTATTTCTGTAATGACAATTTTGTGTGGGCTCTGCATTTTCAGAGCCATCATGGGATGACTTGGATAAGCAAACCAAAATGGAACAGGAAAAGCAACAGAAAAGCCCTGATCTCTCATGCCTTCTAGGTACCTTGTTTTCACTCTGCTGTATTTGGGGTGCTGGGATCTTATTCTCAGAGGTGAAGAATCTTCTAAGATCAAAATGGATTACTTTCTATGTCTTATTCTCCTGGGTTTCCTTTACTCTTCTATGTCTTATTCTCCTGGGTTTCCTTTACTCTTCTATTCCGAAAATGGTTTGTAGGTAAATCATCATTTCCATGGCTAAATAATAGCAAATTGCCACCAGAGCCCGTTCCTAACACTGCCCGTGTAGCCCCAGGGTTTCACAGCTCAATCAGTTATCTCTCAATCAACAAAACTTAGCTCCAGAGGAGAGCGATCTGAGAAGCTTTTCTTTTCAATCCTCTCATATGTTTTGTTTTAGCTTAATGTGTTTGTCTGGAGACTTAGACACCATGGTGATAGGCGTCAGAGAAATAAATAGAAATAGACATAGAAAAGAGCAAAAAAATAAAATGAAAGCTTGGGAAGACTAGGAATGACACTTGTATCTGAGCACTCCTTTTTCTTTTTCAGAACTCAGTGAGGGGGAAATTAAAAAGGGACTTTGTGTCAGACAGATAAGTTAGTGAATAATTTTTCTAACAAACAGTGTTATTTTGCTGACACTACACTAAGGGATCTCATTAGCATGCTGAGACTATGTAAAAAAATAGTGCTTTCGCTTTTGCTTTGCTGGATATTCCTTACATCTCAGCTCAGCTCAGCATTCAAAGAGTGGTAAGCCAGTGAAAGCTGGGCAGTGTGGCATGGTGGAAGCAGAAGCGCTTTTGGAGTTAGAGAGTAGGGTTTTGGCACCAACCTTTATTACCTATGTCTTTAATCCTCCATGAGGTTTAACTTTCTCATCTCTAAAGTGTCCATATGAATACCTCCCTGAAGCATTTGTGGCAGGTCAAAACACCAAACTAAAGCTCCTATCATTGTTCCTGCTATACAGAAACTCCTTCATAAATGTTCACTCTACCTCCCACTTCATCCATCCTTGGAAATTGTTTGGTTTCACTTAGTAAGATGAATGCCCAAGAAGGAATGAGACACTCAGCCTACTTTGCATCTACTGATGATGGTCATCCTACAGACATAAGAATCACTGTTGGCTGTTGCCCTGTCTACTCTCTCTCTAAGACCAAAACCATGGCCAAGACCAGTTTCCAAGATAAGAAGTCCAGGCTGTGAATATTCCACCCGACTTCCACAGATGCAGCCTGGTGTGTCTGTATGAAAACATAGAATTAGAACTGATACATCAGATCAGTTAGCTTGGGGGAGAGCAGCATGCCAGGGCTGAGAAATGAAAGAGCCACACTATGCTCTCCAATGAAACAAAAGCAAATAGACCTTAAGTGCCTGCAGAGGATTCAGTCGAAGGTTTTGAACTGACATTTAAGGCGGAGGTTGGATGTGTGTTTTGCCTTCACGAAGTCCCGAATGGTATGTATTACCTGCTTTTGTGGTTGTAGAGAAAACCAATAAAATATTAAATTGTTTTCATTTTTCTAGCTTTGAGTGACATTGAATCCCTGCACACTGGTGAGTAAGATACTCATTTCTTCTTTGTTATTAGTCTACTGATGCTCTCACTGACTATCCTGAGGGAGGAGGGCTGGGAAAAGTTCTAAAGAAGGTTGAGAAAGTCACAGTAAGACAATTCTGTTTCTCTTCCTGGATGGTACATCAGAAAGAAGCCTTTCATTTCATGTCAGTCACTTCTGCCTGCTGTGATTTACCCAGAGACATGGAGGAGTAAGTTTTTTATATTATCACAAATAATTTAAATTAATAAAACTATAGATTTCTTGGGGGAAATGATAAATGAAAATTGGGTATAGCCGTTTCTTGAACTCTCTTGTAAATGCTAAGCTTGTTCCCAAGATGCTAAAATTCATTCAAAATCCAGCATTGTATACAGTAGTTTTCATTGTTTTTTTTCCTTCATACTTCTTCTTGCCTCTCCTGAACATCTTATATCACTGCATTTCCTACTATTTTTGTTGAGAAAGAAAACAAATTTAGATGTTCTGTTTTAACTTTGCACATAAACTCAAACCTAAATCCTCAAATATCATGTCTTCTCATTCCTAATCAAAATAAAGCTCCAGGAGTAATTGGTGGGAGCAACATGCAAGCAAAAGGAATGTCAGAGAAGTCTGTTCTGTAAGCT
The DNA here is from genome assembly GCF_039906515.1 of Pseudorca crassidens. Classification (NCBI taxonomy): domain Eukaryota; kingdom Metazoa; phylum Chordata; class Mammalia; order Artiodactyla; family Delphinidae; genus Pseudorca; species Pseudorca crassidens. The sequence goes on from NC_090312.1 coordinate 22,824,249, forward strand.
TGGGTGGGTGCCGTTAGCCCCAGGGTAGGAGTAGCCTATTCCAGAATGAGAAGGCATGTGGCCATACAGATTCCTGGTACTGATGTCCAAAACCAAACTGAATGCATAACAACAACAGTTTGCATCTTTGGATGAGCTAAAGCTGCTTTCTAAACACTGGGCAAATTCTCTTGGTTGAGAAGGAAGAATCCAACTTGGGAGAACTCCATCAGTCAACCACTATGTGTTGACTGCCTACAATGTGATTTTTCTGCTGTTCTCGGGAATGTGGAGGTCGTCAAAGAATAGTTTGGTCCTGCCCAAAGCAACTTACAAACTAGTTAGTTAAACAACGGATATCCATGAAAAATTAGAGAATAATCAAATGCTCATGTATGTGCTGCTGACTTTAAGTGTAATAAGAATTCCTAGAAGGGGAGGATCAGTGTATGCAGAAAGAATTGGGACAGGTTTCTCAGAAGAGATTGGAGATGAGGTTTTAAGAAGGAATACGAAGGAGAAAACACATTACAGGCCATAGAAATGGTGTTACTCCCATTGGGCCATATAGTGCATGTGGCAGAGAGGAGCCAGTGGAATGGATGGTAGGAAGGAGTTGAAATAAAGATGGAAATGTCGGGTGGGATCATACTATTTGGATTTGATATGGCAAGAGGGAGAAAGCTACTGAGAGATTTTGAGCTGAGGAGTGGTCTGATAAAAGCTGTACTTTGCAAAAATATTCTAGCAATGGTGCATAAAAGGAAGTTAACTTGACGTTGATCTTTAAAGACCTTTAATAAAGATGAGGAAACTAATCATTTTCTAAAAGTAAGTGAACTGGTGTGAAGGGGTAAAGGTTCATATATTCCACCTTGATCATCAAAGCCCTGCTTCTTTTGAGGTCAGAAATACATCACAGGATGACCTAGAGGGGTGGGGTGGGGGGTGGTGGGAGAGAGGCTCTAGAGGGAGGGGATATATGTACACATATAGCTGATTCACTTTGTTGTACAGCAGAAACTAACACAACATTGTAAAGCAATTGTACTCCAATAAAAAAATTTTTTTAATTAAAAAAAGAAATATATCACAGGGATTAGTGTCAAAAGCTTTGAGTAGTATGGGTTCAGTTTTTGGTCCTTGGCTCTGCACTTCCTATATGTTTGGTCTTGGCCAAGTAACGTAACTTCTCTAATTAGCAGCTTCCCCATTAGTTGTGGCAGGCAGAATCACACAAAGACCTGCAGTGACTTTCTCCCTTTTCTGATTCCTTCCTGTTAAGTATGGGCAAAACCTGTGAAGAGGATGAGGAATCGCACCCATGATTATGTTATATGACATGGCAAAGGAGAGTTTACAGATGTAATTGAGGTTATTGGTCAGTTGACCTTGAGTTAATCAAAAGGGAAATTATGCATATGGGCTTGACCTAATCACTTTAACTCTGTAAAGGTCAGCTCTAGAGGTCAGTAACAGAGAAATCAGAGAGATTCAAAGTATGGGGGGGTTCTCCCACCAGCTTCCATGAATTCTACAGTTTCAAGTTTAAAAGAGGACCTTGAACCTCTCTGACTTACAGAATATGTGTTGTTTCAAGCCACTGAGTTTGTGGCGATTTTTCATATGACAACAGAGCACCAATACACTGGTGAATACAGGTAATGAGAATGCACAGTCATGTTGAGAGGATTGAGTGAAACAATATGAATGCTGAATGTGAAGTGTTCAGCACTGTGCCTGGCATCTAGTAGGTGTACAGTAAGTATTAGCTATTATTATCCTTACTGTTTTTATCATTATGTTATGAGTTAGCAATGGGATTAGTAGAAATATATTCTAAAATTAACAGAGCTGTCTTAGAGGAATGGGTGATGGTCAGTGTGTAGATGGTGATAACGGGGTTTCTAGGCCCCCTTAGTGCATCTGCTTGTGAGATTAATCAGCCACTTCTCTTCTTCATGTTAGCAAAGTATTCATTATTCCAGTTAGCAAGTTCCAGCTGATTGTGTCGTTGGAACAGAAGAGCACAATCCTGACTGCATTAAATCACACATTCACAACAGTAATGTGTTTGGCAAAGTCAAGAATCAATCACTAAAACTAGCTACTGATACCAGCTATAAATATATGGTATCAGCAATCCTACATGTCAAGTGACATGTACAGGGATAAGATCCATGCATAAGGATGATATTCACATGTTTAGCAACTGGTATAACACAGGCATTGTAGACAACCAGCATGGCTATGCTGCAAAGCTAAATATCAACTCTGAATGCACTGGTAAAATGTGATTTGTTCATTCAGCATTCACTGTCAGTGAGTCTCCATTATGGGTCGGCCACCATGCTGGATGATGGGTGCTCAACATGGACTCGTACCATTAACGACCTCACAGATTATTAGAAAAGAGAGGAGGAAAAGAAAGTGGCTGATGGTAATACAGTGATGTAAGTACTATGATAGAAACACATGTTGGAAGCTACAGGCTTAGATGGCAAAGGTACAGAAAAGAAGCCCCTTAGCTCAGCCTCAGCTGGAATCAGAAAATGCAGTGCTGTTTTAAGCTTGAATTCAGTCTTGAGTCTAAAGAAGTGGGAATTACTCAGACTTTGTTGTAGTGGAAGGTATTTCTTAAAGAGGAGACAGCCTGAGCCAAGTCATCATGAGTGAGAATTGTATGTTTGAAAAACTTTTATAAGGAGTGGTCGGAGTGAAAAAGGTGTAGAAACTAGATCATAAAGGGCCGCATTAAGGAGAATGTTGTTATCTGATGGCACAGGGAGTCTTTTAAGTATGGTTCAGACAGGTTTAGGTTTTTATTTTCCAAAACAAATCTAGTAGTAATGTGGATAATAGTTTAGAGACAGCGAGATTGAAAGCAGAAATGCCAGTTAGGGTGACGTTGTGGTAGCACAGGAGAGGAGCAACGATGACGTGAATCAGGAACATCCCAGTGGAAATGTAATAAAAAGAGGGTAATTCTAAGAAGTACTTAGAAATAGAACCAAATGGAGTTAGTCATTTATTAGACGTAGGGATAGGAGGCGCGCAGAAATTAGGATGACTTGCGTATTTGGGGGTTGGCTGATTGAGCGGATAACCCTGCTATTTACCAGGACAGACAATTCAGAAAAAAGAAGAGAATGAGGAGAGGCATATTGAGTTTCAGGTGCCTATAGGAGAGCCAGCTAGAGATGTCCATGGAGCAATTGAAAGTATTGGTTTGGATGCAAGTGTAGTCAGGGGTACAGGTTCAGGCTTGCAAAGGACATTTGATAATTGCCTACCCAGCATTAGTTGCCCCTTCTTCCCTTTGTAACAGTAATCAGTTTTTATTTCAGTGGCCACTCCTTCCCTATCCAGTCCATGTCTATTAGAGGAAGTTGACACGACTTCAAGATCTAGGAGTGAGACCTGATTAGCCTAAACCAATCTAGCATATTCTCGAAAGGCTGTCTTACCTCCTACGCCCGCCCCTCTTTCGTTCCTTCCTCCCGTCCTTCCACTTTCTTTCTCAAAAGAATACATATTCTTTTGGTCTTTTCATTCCTTCTTTCTTTCCTTTCTCCTATTTGTAATCTATGGTGTTCTAACTGGTACAGGAAATTGTTGAGAATTGTGAAGGGCCTGATATTTTAACCTACTTTCAAATTAACAACTTAACTTGCCATAATTCCATGGATCATGGATGTTGATGGGAGATGTGAAACTCCTAGATCAAAATGAAGGGCAGCGTATTATTCACAGCAATGGCAGTAGCCAGAGTGTCATGATGGCTATACAGCTGCCCATAGCCCCAGTTCCCACAGGGTGATTCACAAGCACCCAGATGGCACCTATGCACTCAGGGAGTTACATTACAGGAGTGGAAGTCTGAGTTTAGGGAATCCAAGCCGTTTATAATGGGCAGTAAGCATGATTGACTTTCTTCAGGAGGGGGCATCATGTGATCTAAACCTGAAAGTGAACTTTCTCCTTTTAACCAGGAGGAGATACTATTTCTATGTTCCAAGACTGTCCTTTATTAAAATGATAGTTTCAGGTAAAGAGTAGTCAGTACCTGACTTCACAAGACATGAAAGAATATAAGAGAACCATGGAGAATATTCTCCCAGAAAAATCACCAGCATTTAGATGATATCACTCAAGTTGAGTAAATAGAGTAATCATACCTGGTCTAGGAACTGAACTCAGGAGGCAGGAGCATTTTAGGAGTAGATGCAGAAGAGGAGCCAGGAGGGAAGACTGAGAAGGGGCAGCCGGAGAGGAAGGAGGAACTCCAGAAACCCTTCCTGAGGAAGGAACGGTCATCAGTGCCAAACGCTTTAAAGAGGCCACGTAAGATGCACCAGTTGCTCTTGGCACTAGAAAATAACTTCAGCAAGTGGGGATGGAGCCCAGACTTCAGTGAATTGAGAATAAGGATGAGGAGGCAGTGAGAAAAAAAAAATCTACTTTCAGGAAGGTTGGCCCGGGGAGAGGCAGACCCTCGACTGGGCCAGGTGCACCAGAGGAAGTGTGGCAGAGTAGGGTAAACATAAAATCCTTCTCAGCATTCAGGTACAGAATAATATGAAGCAGAACACAGAGATCATTCCTTATCACTCGGCTGCAGTATAGCTTGTGGAAAGGGCATGGGCTGTGGAATCAAGTTGGCTTGTGTTCAAATATAGATTCCATAACTTATTAGCTGTGGGATGGTTAACCTGAATCTAAATGTCTTCAGCTTTAAAATAGAGCTAATAATAAATAAATTGGGGCGTTGTTAAGATCATGGAAAGCACCTAGCAGTGGGCCTGCCATATTAGTAGTAATTATTTTTAAAAAGTAGAGCCCCTTAGATGAATTTGAGGGCAAGAACCAATACCTCCGGAGAATTAGCTCTATTTGCTATAGTAGAGGCAGTAGTGACAGTTTGGGACTTGAGATTTAACTCTTGTGCTGTCATTTTCCCCAGGGCAGTACATAAGGGAAGCAGAAAATGTCCTCACCACTGGCCTTTATTTGTCATTACCACCCTCGGGCAAGCTTGTGAGCCAGTGCTGCAAGGCTTGAGTGTCAGTTATTTTAGCTTTCGCTTTCACAGTAAACCTATTTCATGTTTTAAACTCATTAGACAAACGGTATATTCTTTATTCACCTTAGACAACTTATCCTTCATTCAGAGAAGATGTTTGTAGCTGTGTTACCAAATCAGGGTAATGCTTGCTATGCTTGTTTTATGCGTTCCTGTAATATGTGTGTTTTCTCCGAGAGGCTAGAGGAAGGACTGGGAAACAAATTGACAATTTAGAGGCCTATGAAGGCACTGGATTTGTTTTTTACTATTTACCATATAAAAGTGATTATATTAAATTGAAATTAAATGCATTGTTATGGGGCATTTATGACATCTCATTTAAAGAATTGCTGTGAATCCTTTAGAGAGTACTGATTTGCAACCATCAGCCTTGTGTCATGAATGCAACCTCCAGTATGGTACTTAGCAACTAATTAAACTAAAAAGACAAATACGAGGCTTTTACATTTTTAATTTAAAAGCTTCTAAATATAATTGTTGCTATAGTGCTACCAAAGCATGGTACAGCAGTCTGCATTTTAAACCTCTTAATCTCATTGTCATAATTAATTTTATAAATAAGAAGATCTGTGCTGGGGTTAGGAGATACGCTGTGTTTGTTTTTCTTAACTTGAGAATGGTGCTGGTTGTCTTTGCAATTAAATGATACTTTAGTGTGATTTTTCTCTCAGCTGAGTTATTAATTTACTTATGTCAGTAATTTTGTCCAAATATGATTTAGACTTCAAAAAGTTCCGTTGGAAACACACTTGCCAGCTGTAATTTAAAATCCCTTTTTATTTCTGCCCTATAATTTTTAAAGATGATAAAATTAGAAGTCGAGTGGTCTTGGATCTTACTGAGTTATTTGTGGACGCTCTGTTACTCATACATCTGAATGCGGCACTTCTTTCAGGCAGCTATTTCATTGGAGAGGAAACATGAGTTAGACATTAGCAGTCATAATGTCTTCAAAGCCTGGCTGCTTCCTCAGATTATATATGACCTTGAGCTAGTCCTTCAGACTTTGAGCTTTGAAAGGGGGATCATGGTTCCATCCCTACCTAATAGAAGTGCTGTGGGTAATACTCGGAGCCAAGGAATGTTGGAGCAGAAAGGAAGCAGGATGAGCACCTAATCCAGCACCTTCATCCTGCAGATGAACAAACTGGCATCCAGAGGTAATGAATCACCCATGCCCTCACTTAGGGCAGAAAAACAGATTTACCGATGGATTTGGGCTCCAAATCCAGTGCAGATGTCACTACACCAAAGATATCTATGCAACATCTAAGATTATATTGAAATTATGGGAGACCAACTGTTTGGAAAAAAAAAAGTGGGAGAATAATTTACATCATCTAGAATTTTTGTCAACCTCTTTGCTTCAACATCGGATGCTTAGAAACACAGGGTTTTTAATCTATTCTTCATTTGGATGCTCGCTGTCACTTAGAATCAGTGTGTGGTGTATAAATGGGCAGATAACAAAGTGTTTAATAAACTAATAGCCTCTACAATTAAATCAGGATGATGTCTTTATTGGGTTTTTAAAAATCCCGTTAACATGATCGAAGTTTTAAATAACCTTCTTAAAACTTAGTTCATTTCTTAATCCTAAGACTGTTTTTGAAGAAAATGAGGTGCCCTCAGGCTCCCCACAACAGATACTGCAAAGTTCTTTGAAGGCCAAGCGAGAGTTGATGAAGTAACATGTCCCAGATTCTAGGACGATTTTTTTCAATGACTGAGGTTCATATAAGTTTTCTGAGAGACCCCAAATGTCAACATGACTGCATTTACAGTACATGCGATGTCTGTGCTATTTAGGCATCACTTATTTTAACCCAGTGAATGGGCAATAGCAAGTTAAATATTAAACAGTATTTAAATGAGGACATAAATATAACTATGCATTATTCAGCACCAAGATAAGCTGATATTCAGATCAGACAGAAGGTCACTGCCCCTTGGTAATCATCCTCTCAGAATCAGGCAGTACCAGTTCTTTATATAACGAAGTCAGCTCTTTGTAGAAACAGTTTGCCTCCGGCTAGGGAGAAGGGACACATCATCTGTTTTCAGCAAAAGCACTTGGTGCTGGTTTGATCCCTTTCAATGTGCAACATGATGATTAACCCTGCTGCCTCCACATATACATATTCAGAGTTGGCTTTTTCTGGGAATTTCCCTCACCAAGGAGACCACAAAGGTATCTCCCGCTTGGCTCCAAAATCATGACCCCTCCACTGTGCCAGTGCAAACAGATCACAAATTTGCTTTCTCTTATCTGACCTTTCACACTCTGCTTTGCCCTCACCTGACTGGGGGTAGGAGCCCTGAGCAAAATTAAGAGCCCGTCCTGAAGTTAGGCATGTTGACTGTTGAGCAGAGGTGGGAACCCGGGAGGTACAATCTTCATGGCTTACTGCTCACACAGTTTTCAGTCAGTTTCCAAACACACCCCCAGTGTACAATCGTTCCTCCAAGCTCTGATTGATTGAGTGCCATGCGTTTGTTTGCGGTTCTCCATGCCCTACTTTTTAACAATGCTAGCTGGAATGATTAAGGTGATTATTGCCAGTGTTCGTGACTTTCCTGGTTAGATTAACTTTAAGACATGGCATTAAGTTATTTAGAACTCAAGAGTGCTTAGATAGATGGCTTTAAAAAATAAATTATAGGCTACAGAATTTTCCTCTATAGCATGCCGTCTTCAGTGAATTTGAATATTATAACCCATGAGCGCCACCTGTAAAAATAGCAGTAGTGGCAGGAATCCCCCAAAGATCCTGATATTGTAGGACCAGTCTCATGTCTTCGGAATTGTTTTCTTCTTTCTCTCTTCCCTCCTACAGGGGCAATTATGTGAATTGCTTGTCCCTTGGGGGTGATATGAGAGATGAATCACTTCTCTCTCCCCTCCCCCGCAGAGATGATGAAGCATTTGCCAACTGCCAGCTTTAAGCCCAGAAACTTTGGGGTCTAGCCAGTCTGACGGTATATGTAGTATCGCTTCCTCTTACTTTGAATATTGACTGAAAAGACAATAGATCCAGAAGAGCTTACACTTATAGAGCATTTTTTCCTAAGTTTACAAAGGACTTTCACATTAACATTTTTTTTTTCACTCACAATAACCTTGTGGAGTATATGTAAAAAATTTATTTATCAACGAACATTTACTTATTGAACCACTGAGCAAGAAGGTGCTAGGGATACAGTCAATACCCTTATGCATTTAGAGTCTAGTAGGGGAGAATGGTATTAGTCAAAGAATTATGCTTAAAAAGTAGCATTATAAACTATGATTGGAACTGTGAAAGAAAATTGCACATCATATAGTAAGGGAAATCACATATAACCCAGGGAAGAGGATATCAGGGAAGAGAGAGAAAAGAATATCCAAAGAGATTAAACATTAGGTAGAATGTAATCCTTGGACTCCCCTCATTGATATGTAAACAGACTTTCCAAACATGAAAGGCAAATAGATAACATGATATTATGATGGAGTTTCTTTCTTTTATGGCAGTATTTTTAATTGGTGCAAATTAGTGAAGTTTAAAAGGTAATACCAATTCACCAAATAATCTATAATGATGAATTTGTTGTACTGAAGTTGCAGCTTTGAGTTTTCCTTAAAAACTCAGAGTGATATCCTTGATCTGTTTCAGAGAGGGACTTTCGTTTGGATTGTGATATAAGTGGAATTCTTAAGGTATAGTGAGGTATCTCGAGGTATAGTGATATAATGTGCAATTATATTTAGTGATAATGCCATTGTAGAACATTTTCTGATAGTACTTTTTGTGTATTTGGACCAGTTCCAAAATGTACACTGCAAATTACAGTGTACACAACCATTTCATACAGGATTTGCAAGTAAAATTTGAGAATTTAAAATTTTCTCACAGTGGAAGGCCCATAGACTATGCAGTTCCATGATTTGCTCCCCTGATACTGTCAGCCAAGGGGTGTGCGTGTGTGTGTGTGTGTGTGCGTGTGTGTGTGTGTGTGTATGTTGAAATATTTGTTTAGTCTGAAGCAGAAAGAAAAAATCTAATGAGCAAGGGTATATAGGAAACTGACAGAGTGTATCTAAATTCTGGTCTCAGTACTACTACTGACTGTGAATCTGGACAAGTTTGTCCCTTTGGTTCCACATCTGTAAAAATATTAATTATTGGTTATTATAATGATTAAATGATAGATGAATAACAACACTTAGTTTTTTCTCTCTCTCAATGACTTAAAGATCAAAGGAGAAGACATTTCCCCCATAACATATTGGCTTTATAGTAATCCATTATGAATTTAGCATTCACTAATCTATCTCAACTATTTTTCACCAAGCCATTGGCTGACCTACCCTGGGACTAATGAGCTGCACAGAATCCTTACCAGGTGTGGCTTGCTTCTGCTTGGCAAGATTATTTTTTTAATTGAAGTATAGTTGGTTTACAATACTGTGTTATTTTCAGATGTACAGCATAGTGATTCGGTTTTTTTGCAGATTATATTCCATTATATGTTATAAATCCCTGTGATATACAGTAAATCCTTGTTGTTTATCTATTTTATATATATTAGTTTGTATCTGTTAATCCCATACTCCTAATTTGTCCCTCTCCCCCTCCCTCTCCCCTTTGGTAACCATAAGTTTGTTTTCTATGTCTGTGAGTCTGTTTCTGTTTTGTATATAAATTCATTTGTATTACTTTTTAGATTCTACATATAAGTAATATTATACAGTATTTGTCTTTCTCTGTCTGACTTATTTCACTAAGCATAATATTATCTAGGTCCATCCACATTGCTGCAAATGTCAATATTTCATTCTTTTTTATGGCTGAGTAATATTCCATTGTGTGTGTGTGTGTGTGTGTGTGTGTGTGTGTATATATATACATACCATATCTTCCTAAGCCAGTTGTCTGTCAATGAGCATTTGGGTTGCTTCCGTGTATTGGCTATTTAAATAATGCTGCTATGAACATTGAGGTGCATGTATCTTTTTGGATTATTGTTTTTGTTTTCTTTGGATTTATACCCAGGAATGAAATTGCTGGATCATATGGTAGTTCTATTTTTGGTTTTTGTAGGAACCTCCATACTGTTTTCCATAGTGGATGCACCAATTTACATTCCCACCAATAGGCAAGATTTTAAGAATAAAATTGAGTGTAAAGATGGATGAGAAGACAGTTGAGGAGAGCTGGTTGAGGAAGACATGTGACCTTGATCAAGGTTTTTGCTCCACCTTCAAAAGTCCTCCGGGCATGAGAAAGCAGTTGTGATTAGTCCAATCCTTTGCCTCTCTCCTCAAAAGAGAACAGTAGTCTATAGAATAGAAGATTGAAGACCATGAAGAGCTAGGTTTTAAGGGTCATCCATGATTTCATCCTATTTTCTCCCACCAGATCTCCTGTTCACCTAGAGTAAGCCCTATCTCTATGATTGGATCTGCCTCATTTTGTCTAAGCTGACTGATTGTACCTTTCACTGAAACCAAAGTCACATGTCCACCAGCCTTTCCTGTCCAAGGAACTGAATCCTGAGACATTCCTTATCTTGAATTCTAATCCGTTAGGATTCTAATGTTCCCTGTTTTCCCCTTATTGCTGATGCTTAGCACAATGGCCTTTCTAGCCACAGAGTTGAAATGCTGTCATGGGAGGGGCATTGGGCATAGAGTCAAAAGACAATTTTGCCAGAATGTGACTATGAGAAAATTATTTTACCTCTCTGAGTCTTGCTTTTTTTTTTCCTTCTAGTTCTAATGTGGAGATAACATCATGTATCTTCTAAGATTATCTTGAGGATTGAATGAGTTAGAGTTTGTGTCTGTGTAGTAGACACTCTGGAACATTTAACTAAATCTGAATCTTAAGTAGCCTCCCAGCGTACAATCAGACTTTCCCAGGCTGACTACTCTGTATTCTATCATTTTCTCAGATTTTGTGTTACTTCTCCTTAAAATCATTATATTAAAATAAGCTTTCTTAAATAATATTTTCAAATAACATAAGTAAAAATGTTAAAAAAATCAATCCAGAGGTACTTTTGCTGAAATTCTTCCTCATCTTCTTACAACTCTAATTTTTTTTTTTTTTTTTTTAACCAATCAAATGTCCTTTTTTTTTTTTTTCAATACGCGGGCCTCTCACTGTTGTGGCCTCTCCCGTTGCGGAGCACTGTCTCCGGACGCGCAGGCTCAGCGGCCATGGCTCACGGGCCCAGCCGCTCCACGGCATGTGGGATCCTCCCACACCGGGGAACGAACCCGTGTCCCTTGCATCGGCAGGCGGACTCTCAACCACTGCGCCACCAGGGAAGCCCTGTCCTTTTTTTAAATAGGAAATTTTCAAGGCCATAAATGTTCCATGCAGAAACAATCCAATTAGTTTTTATGTAACCTTTTATAATAAAGAAGGAACTGGTAGAATTTCCCTTGGTCTGTAATGGGAAACCTGAGCTTTCAAGATGTGTAGTGGTAGATTGTTTCTATATTTAAAAATGCTTATTTAAAAGTCAGACTATTCAGCAAGAATTTATACATTCACAAAAAAAGTTACCGTCAAAAAGTTGCTTTATAAAATTCTATCCTTATTCCAAGCTAAATTGCTTTTAGATCTCCTCTGGATTTATTTCTTCTCAAAAAAAAGTTTTTAACCCACACAAAAAAATCTTAGTGCTTTAAGGTCACATGGCAGGTTTATTAAAACAAATGAATAAGTAAGCCGTGTTACTCTGACAAACCATTTACTTCCATCAACAGCCCTTGTTATGAATGATTTTGATTATTCCAAAAGATCAAATTCAGTTTCATATGACAAAGTTTTGCCAATATTGACAGAATCCAGAAGAACATGTAAGGGACAATAATAAAACAGACATTCCAAAACTATTTTGAGCAATGCCATCATTTGTGAAGTAAGTGCCTAGTTTCCAAATTGGACTACCCTGAAGTGGACAGTACTCATGGGACTGTATGAATCATGGTATTCTTGCTGTTTTTTTTTTTCTTTTTAAATTAATCACTCTAAAGTTACAGCTCATGTAATAGTTGATTTCCAGTTTCAAGAAAAAATTCAGTAAATCATGTAATTGATCATATTAGAGGACTGAGTCCCGGGAGTCCTGAGGAATCCGTCAAGCCTTATTCTTGAGAGCAGTCAGAGGTAGGAAGGGGAAGCTAGTATTGAGGAGAGCCGCCAGCACCTTCCCAATCAGATTTCACCAAAGCAGTTACACTTTTATCTGTTTTACTTATTGTGTCTCAGTAAGAAAATTTAATTATAATATAGAGTTTCATGCTTAAAAATTTTGAAAATGAATATGTTTTATTGCTACCCCTTTAAGGAGGTTCAAATGTCGTTGAGTGCCTGAATTGAAAATCTTTACAGAGATCACTTTAAATTGTTTTTTTTAATCTTTCACATGGAAGGTAAACAAGAATTATTCCATACCTCAAAATAAACACAACGTAATAATGACACAGATGAATCTTTCCATTTATTATTAACGTCTCAGTGGGTTAGAAGAGGATTGGCAGTCCTACCCGATTTTCAGTTCGACTGCTAAGCGCTGTTGACAGTTTGGTTAACCAAGTGGCAAACGACCACTGACTAAATACAAATAGTAATCATGGCTTTACATTGGGCACATAATAGAAGATCTTTTAGATGAGATTCACTCCCCATTGTAGTTATGACGTTGGCATATCTTCTAGCTTTTCACACTGTGTCTTGGTGGCTTTTTGTCTTTGTTTTTGGTCGTCTTTGTCAGAAAATGGAGAAACATCATCCTCCAGCCATTGCTCGTCAACAGCAAAAGCCACAGTTTCTAGGGCTGCCATGTGTAAAATGCTGACCCCGCTCTGACCCTGGTCTTTGCTCAATCCACTTATAAGAAAACCCAACATAATAGCAACATGTCTTTGGTGTCTACAGTAAAGAGAAAGCCAGGGTTTGTTGTTCACTGTTGACTTTGTTGCCCCAGAATTGAAATAGTTATCATCAGAATCCATCTTACACAAATAGGCACAGTACAGTCTTCTCTCCCTCTCCTGCCCACACCTCCCTTCCTGGGTGAGTGAGTCTTATTCACTCTAACATGAAAGGTATGGGGACAATAAGGCATATGTATTCTTATCCAGTTGGCAGTGGCTTAGACATGATTGTAGCTTAGTGAAAATAACGAAGTATTTGGAGGAAGAAAGATCTGGGTTCAAATCCCAACCATCTAGCTTGTAGAGTCAGCGTGAGGATTAAGTACCACGAAGTACAGATGAAAATAAATAACTGCTGATATTACTACTTTGTTAGTAAAAACCCTGTAAAACACTCAGGAGGAGGATAAACTATATATGAACTAGCTAAGTACATGTGGTAGTATTTACATGCATCGGCTTTATTTATTTATTTACGGCTGCATTGGGTCTTCATTATTGGGTCTTCTTTGCTGCGCGCGGGCTTTCTCTAGTTGCGGTGAGCGGGGGCTACTCTCTGTTGCGGTGCGCAGGCTTCTCATTGCGGTGGCTTCTCTTCTTGCAGATCTCGGGCTCTAGGTGCGTGGGCTTCAGTAGTTGTGGCACACAGGCTTAGTTGCTCCGTGGCCATGTGGGATCTTCCTGGACCAGGGCTCGAACCCGTGTCCCCTGCACTGGCAGGCGGATTCTCAACCACTGCGCCATCAGGGAAGTCCCTATGCATCTGCTTTTAAACAAGCTATTTTAATGTCATTCTGACAAAAGCTATAATCCCCAGTAGTTGTTATAGTTAGTAGAAACGTTTTTCTTTTTTTAGTACTATTTTTTCTTTCTTCTTTTTAAGTGTCTCTTTTCCTACTTCGGACTTGTACAGAATTTCCCTTTAGAGGAAGGAGGAGGGTAGAATGGAGATTATGAAGAGCCAGAATAATTTCTGTCTCACAGTATTTTGAAGTTCCTTTTTGCCTAAGCCAACAGATTACTTAAAGTTCTTTCTGAAAACTCAATTGATAGACACATTCTCCTTAGTTTGACAATTTAAAAAGTTTTTTCCTTCTATATTTACCAACCACTGTATGTTCATCAACAAAAGCAAATAGGTTTGAATGCACGACGTCATCTTACTGGGTTTATTTAATGCAAATATAAATCCACTTGAAAGTAGATCATATCTAAACCTGTAACCGGTATCAATCTGGTCTTATAAAAAATCACCAATATGAGACGTATTTCTAATACGCTGTGTTTATCTGACGCTCTGAAGGTACAAACTCAGTGCTGAAATAGGAAAGCATTTCATCACCTTAAGTTGGCAGTTTCTTTTCCCTACTCTCTGATGCTTCAATTTTAAGGCTCATTTTATAAGTTCTTCTTGGACACTACGTTAACCTTCAGGCCACAGAGTATTGGCAAAGAGTTGATTTCGTTTTTCCCATTGGCATAACTGCCTTCACAGCAGCACCCCCGCCCTTTCTTTTGTTTAATTTGGCTGCAGTGTTTCTTGCTTAAGGGATTTACCAGAATGTGGCCATACCTGGGATTGAGTTAAAATCAGGATAAAGAACTGGGAATGGGAAGGCTATAAACTGACCACTGGGTGGATAACATCATTCTTTCAACTATTCAGAAAAACACACGCACACCATGAACCCTGACTTTCAGAGTTGGAAAATGAACTGAACATATGGTAAAGTTAAAAATTAATATTAATAAGTGGAAAAGCTGTTTCTCCAAGAGACATTTCATTTTAAGATTGTCCTCTACTGGAATGATTTATTTGACTCTCTCATCTACATGAAATGGGCTACAGGCTGAAAATTGTAAAGAATGCTCCAAGCAGAAGCACAATAGCAATGGCTTTTGTATCTAAGAGGTATAGAGATTCCTTGTTTGAAGGATATTTATACAGTTTGTTAAAGAAAACTTTATTTCCTTCTATGCTGAGTGTCAGATTAAATAACATATAAGAAAAATACTTAGCAATTTGAGGTCTCATTACCATTTATTTATGCCTTTATTTGCACATTTATTACATTGAAATGAACTGAAGATGGAAAGGGAAATGAACCTGACCTATGGAAAAACTAGGTAAACCAAGGCAATTCTGCAGGTATCTAAGGGTGTTTTATAAGAGATTGTGTCAAATCTAGTGCTTGTAAGCTTAACAACAAATACTGTAACTAGGCCAATTTAGGCTCTTTTCTCTATCTAGATGACATGTCATAATGGTATGAATCTGAAAGCAGTGATGGAATCATTGATTTAGTGGTTGTTCAGATAGGTAATTTCAGCCTTCTCTGAATCCATCAAACATGTCCCTCCCTCCCCTACTTTCCACCTGACTCCTTTTACATCATTATAAACAAAGATTTCAAACAAGGTAGATAATTGTCCTTTCATAACACTTATTTTCTTGTTGTCCCAAGTATTTTCTATTTCATAGTCTATTGGCTAGTAACCAAAACTGATTGATTGATTGATATGGCAATAAAAGTGCAAAAACAAGCAGACTCTGATCATTATTCATTAAAGACAGTTGGGTAAATGTAACATTGGTAGTAAATATTGGCCATGAATTTAACCTATCACTACTTAATTTATTCAACAAACTTGTTTGTTTGAACCTAAAGAACTAGGTTCAGCAGTATTCAAAGTATGGTCCAGGGACCCCTGGTAGTCCCCAAGATCCCTTTAAGGGATCTTCAAGGTCAAGTCTTTCTTCATAATAATACCAAGAATGATGTTCATTTTTCACTCTCATTCTCCCACAACTATGCAGTAGAGTTTTCCAGAGGCTACGTAATATCTAATGGCATCATCTTTCTGATGCTAATGATATGTGTGCTTGTGGATTCTTGTGTTTAAAATTTTCTGTTTTAATTTGAGTACAGTAAATAATTACTCATAAATATAACCCACATACACAAAATCTCTTTGTGGGTCTTCAATAATTTAAAACATGTAAAAGTGTTCTGAAACCAAATACTTTGTGAACTTCTGTGCTAGGGCAACATATTAGTAAAAAAAAAATACAAATGGGTAAGATGTAGATGTTTTTCAATATAGTAGCTAAGACAGGAGGAAATCTTCCTAAATTTATCATTTCCAACCATCCATTCAATCCATTTCTCATCATTTGGGTTTGACTGCTGTGTTTTTAGAGCTACATTCTATCTGAATTCAGTGCTTTAGAATCAGCAGTTCTGTATAAACCCAAGTCCTGGCCTTGTGATGGAGCCAAATTTGTATCTCTCAAGAGCTGTGTGTCAAAAGGAAGTCTCCATGTTTGCATTTATGAGAATATACTACTTGGTAGTGGTGACAGTTGGTCAGCTGCAGGCTGCAAGATAAATACTCTCACTCCCCTAGCATGTACTCTGATAGAAAATTGGCAAAGAAATCAAGAAAACATATAGATTACCATGTAGATATATATGAGCATTTTGTACAATTTGAAAATGAAACCTAAGTCTTTCATTTAAGGGCTCACTTATATCTTGCTTTCAACAAGTGTTTATCAGAGATCTAGTGCATGCTAGGCATTTTGAATACACAGATAAATAAGATATGGTCCCTCAGAGAGCTCACAATTTACAACCCCAAATGCAAAGTGATATAGAAGCGAGATGAGAATTTAACTCTGCCCAGCATCACTAGGGAAAGTTTCGGAGAGAATATACAGTAGATGTGAAAGACAAGAATGGTATTCTAGGTGTAGGGAATATCATTCATGGAGACATAAATGTATTAAAATTCTTGGTATGTGCAGGGACCAGCAAGAACCCCTTTGATTAGCTTATACGGGTAGTGAAAGGAAATAGGTTAGAAATTTAGGTTGGGGTCAGATTGTGAAGAGATTTGTAAGCCATTCAAAGTAGTTTGAATTTTATTTGATCACTCATAAGAATTACACACCCAAGGGTCTGCACAGGCCAGGAAAATAGAGTGAGAATAGGGTAGGATGTAAGCCCCTTCTTTCTGTTTTGTCTTCTAATTTTGAAACACGCACCTTCCCTTGGATTTTTTACATGATGTGCTGGAGCTGGTGAGGGTGGATTGTTAGCATCTGCTCTCAACTTCGAATTCAGCGATTCCACGTTGGTAGCTTAAAATCTGGCATGGTGGAAGTATCAGTATTTGCAGCATGGAAATGGGCAAATGTGACAATTGAGAGTAATTTTTTCTCCCTTTTGTTATTTTTGGTAGTTTGTTTTTTTGCTGTTTTCCAGCCCAACTTTGTTTGCCCGCTTGATGAATGTGCAGAAGAATATTTCTCTACCTTTCTAAAATTAAACAGGCAGCCCAGTAAGTGGCAACTGACAAGCATGAATTTGGGAAGACCCATGAACCGTGGAGAGCAGCAGTGTGAGTGCCCTACCTTGTAGAGGATAGTGGCAACTCAGCTCCCTTCTAGGCAAGGATAGGGCCACAGGATTTCCAGACATCTCAGTCTAACAAGAAAAGACAGAAATCCATATATCTATTAAGGTAAAATCTCTTGATTTTTCAGTATTAGAAACTAATTCCATAACCATAGTAATAATTCCCCACAAGCTAGATTGCAATCTGCTTGTGCTGGAGGCCATGAGAAGTCGTTGAGGGTTTTTAAGCAGAGTGACACAATAGTGTTTCATTTTAGTAAAAACAAGTCCAGAAGATGCGTAGAGGATAGATTGAAAAGAACAGAGGCTAACAACAGGCACATAACAACTTCAGTTATGAGGTGAAGACTGATCCTACGGCCATCAGTAAGAACGATTTCAAAGGCAAAGTCAAGGATTTCATCCCTACAAAAACCAGTTACAGTGCTGTTTTCCAGCCACAGCCTACCCATTTCATCTAGCACACTCTTCTCATGGGCACACTGGGGTTTAGTCAACAGAGTGAGTAAGGACCAGTTTTTCTCATCTTCAAGAGAACTCTCAAAGCAGTCACCCCAGTGGTGGTGGGTCAGTAGATCTGTCTTTATAAGGACAGCATTAATATTGATTCCATTGCTGACGTACCTTTGGAAACAGCAGAGCAGATGCTAGCGTGAAAGATGTTACCTTGATCAAGTTCATTGATGTATTTATTTTTCAGATTTAATCTCGGATATTGGCAGATGAGTCTGTGCTGCATACCTGATGGCTGTATTCCAACAGAATGAAAGGTTTAAAACAAAACAAAAGTCCTTTTGAATGCTGGGCAGAGTCGATGCAAATGGGGCCTTGGCAAGGGTTTCCTCAGAAAGCTGCCCAAATTCCCCCTCATTTCTTCCTTCCTTACTGGTTTGGGTAAATAAAATATTTATGATTTGGTAATAAAACCTCCCAAATACTAAGCCCTTTCATATGTCCACAAGGTGTGGGAATCTTCAGAAGGACTGAAAATACCAGGACTTAGCCAAGGCCCTTCACTGGATTGTGCCGCTCCTGAATTCTCTCCTCATGTTGTTCTCGGTCTCCAAGAAACCTAGATTATTATTTGATTGGAATGATACAGTCAAGGACATATGCGGTCTTTTGTTAAATTTTCCTTTTGGGAAAGTATCCAGACAGTGTCCTTGCAAAGAAAATCTTCATATTGAAAATCATTTGATGTTTTGTTTTTAAATTCATACTGACTGGAATCTGTTGATTACAGGGTCAGTTTGATGAGCCATATTGGTTTTTATTTTTTTTTAATTGTAAAAACCAAATAGCTGCATTTGCCACTGCTATCCTCTTTTTTTTTTTTCACCATTCCCTGACCTCCTTCTAACTCTTTCTCAGCTGAACACAAGGGTCATCCCACCAACTGCAGGACACCTTACGCTTCTCTGGACCCAAGTCTCCTCCAGCATTTCAGCCTCTCGGGCACTGATTTCCAGGCCTCAGTTTTCTCCTATGTATTGAATAAAATGGGGACAACATAGTAGCTACTTGATGCTGCTGTCGTAAGAATTAACTGAGAAAATACACGTAAAATGCTCTGGAGTGTCCAGCACATAGAAAATATTCTATAGATATTTATCATTATTATTACCATCATTAATATTTGGATGTTATTTTCACTCTAGACTTTAATGTTCAATAGCAAATGTTAGCTAATTTAGACACACAGTCACTATCTTTTGCCCCAATCTCTGGCTCCCTACTGTCTGGGTCTCTTGGTGCTTGCAGTTCTCTATCCGGTTGAGAGATTGGGGGAACTTGATGGTAAGCCATTCCCTTAGGCTGCATTCTCAATCTGGAACCTTCAAGCCTAGGAGATTTTACTTCTAATGCCTCTCATCTGATACTAGAACTGCTCACTACTTGATAACAGCATGGCCTGCACCTAAATGTGAAGCTCTTTTTTTTTTTTTTTTACCACATCCTACCCCCATTTCCTGATATTTTACTCAGGGTCATCTCTTTTGTCTCACCTTTATTTAAACATTGTCTGTTGTGGCATTTGTAAATCTCTGATGGCTTCAGCCCTGGTGTTTCCCCTGCACTCCTGCTATGCCCTCTCCAACAAGTGCCTGGTTGCTCTTCCTTCAAGGCCAGCACCAGGGTTAGATGTATTTGCACATCCTGGGGGATGGCATTGACTTCCACTTCTGATTTCACTAAGATGGGAGAGAGAGCCTGGCTCTCTGGATGTGTATTACTGTTGTGTCTCAAGGAACATGGACTAAATCTCTAGGTTAGAGATGCTCTGTTTTTACCCCAGGTGGATGTACTTCAGTACAATTCTGGCCCAAACTACCCAAAGTTAGTGTCAGACTTCACAGGTATTAGGGCTTAGTCCCCCACAAAACTGCCCTCATTTCAGGTGCCAGCTATAAGTCTCAGGGGCCATCTGCACTTCTGGTTGGCTGGCTATACATTTGGGGGTTCTTGCAACCCCATCAGGGTTGACATTCTAGAAAGAGTCACAGGACTCCCTGAAAGCACCATAATATGATTACAATTTTGTTATAAAGGGTACACATAGGACAGGGTCCGGAAGGATCAGATTCAGAGCTTCCATGCCTAACCCCTGTGGGGTCAGAACTTGTCATCCTCTCAGCATATCAGTGTGTTCACCAACCAGGAAAGTTCTCCTGAGCCTCTGTACAGAGTTTTTATTGAGCTTTTATTACATAGGCATGATTGATTAAATCGTTGGCCACATGATTGAACTTAGTCTCCAGTCCCTCCTACCTCTTCGGAGATCAGGGGTCATCAGGTGGGCCCAGAGTTCCAACCATCTGATCACACGGTTGGTCTTTCCGGTGACCAGTCCCTGTGCTGAATCTATTTAGGGACTCACCATGAGTGAGCAAACAAAGACACTCCTGTCACTCAGTAAACCCCAATGGTTTTTGAACATCTGGGCCAGGAACCAGGGACAAAAACCAGATGTATTCTTTATCATATCAGAGAGAACATTTAAATTTTACTAATGATTGTGACTTCTGCTTAAATAAAAATATAGTTTCCCACTATAAAACCCAAGCCATACCTTCATTCTCTTTTAACTTCGTGTTTTCAGCTTCCAAATATTTCTCTTTATCTCCTCTACTGAAGATTATTTGGCTCAGTTTTCCAGGAGACTGACCATCAGTCCTTAAATTCTTCTTCACTCGTCCTTCTATGGGGATTATTAAATTTTCTTGTGAATAAGAAACATGACAGACTGTTTAGGGAGCTCCTGGTTCCCCAGACGCAGGCAGGTCGGGCTCCCTCTGGGGGCCTTGTTGTTATAGCAACAGAACTGCTCTTTGCAGCAGGCACTTCAGCTCCCCTCATGCCAAGCCATTGGGCAGAGCTTCTAAGTAAGACACTGTTTGTAGGTGCAGATAGGCCACTAGCAATGTCACAGTGCCTGCCAGGGAAACCTGACTCAAATCTCAGAGGCTTAGGTGGAGCCCTATACACCAGTGTGTTCATCCAGTTACACTATTACAGGATACATAGACTTTCCTTGATCACCCTTCAAAATGTATATTGTCTTATTTCTCCCATGGAGCTAGAAAAAATAAATCCATTTGCAATTTCTAACATCACGTGCTTATTTCACTAATCCAGGAAAAATTGGTCACATTTTTGGAAAATTAGCATCCAAAAGAAATGTTGATTTCTTTGGAATTTGGGATCTAGTTATGGGTTTTTAAAATTCGTTTGTGCCAGTTCATATCTAGTGACATGTCTGAATTTTCCAAGGACATTAGATGCAATTTGCTAAATAAATTCTCTTCTCTAACTCCAGAAGAATCAGTAGCCTCATGTGTTCGAGCATTGAACTTTGGAAGCACTTTATTTGCTTTGATCTTCTATAAGATCAGGTTGACATATGGATGTGCTTAATCAAATATTTAAAGCAAGCATCAGTAGCGGAGACTTTACATATCCATACACTCCCAGACTTGTTTTTCGAGTTTCTTATACTAGGACATCTAATAAAGGTTAAAGGTCATTTAGGACATACTTTAAATTTTAACGCTTCAGCCTTAGTTCTCAAGATGGTTCTTGAAAATCATACAGAAGGCATTGTGTAACTCGGTGGTGATATAAGCAGATGTTTTATATATTTGTGTAATTATATTATGTATTTGTATAACTCTAGAGTTAAGTGGAATTACCCTGTAAAATTTCAGTAACATTTGTGCAGTTCTTTCTTTGTTCTTATTTCTTCTTCTTGCTTTTTGAAATACAAAAAAATTGAGTGGGGAAAAAACTCTGGATTTTCAACACTGAGGTCATAGTTGTATAGCACCAAACAAAAATGGGGACATAAAAAATATTAGGAATGAACACTTAAAAAATTTCCTGGAGTAGCTAAATCACAGAACTATAAAATCTTAGAGTTGGAAGAGTCTCCTGGGCTCTTCACTAAATACAGAGATTTCTTCTATAACAAGATTAAACCAATCTCAAACTTCTATTTGCCTCTTATAAGAAGGATGCCTACAGAATAAATTGGAATATATATATGTCTATATAGCTTTTTTTTTTTTGCGGTACGCGGGCCTCTCACTGTCGTGGCCTCTCCCGTTGCGGAGCACAGGCTCCGGACGCGCAGGCTCAGCGGCCACGGCTCACGGGCCCAGCCGCTCCGCGGCATGTGGGATCCTTCCGGACCGGGGCACGAACCCGCGTCCCCTGAATCGGCAGGCGGACTCTCAACCGCTGCACCACCAGGGAAGCCCCTATATATCTCTTTTAAGTTAGAAAAGTATTTTTTAGTTTTGCCTAGTTGATGAGCCTCTTGTTCAAAGGCTAGAATATTTTCATTAATGCATTTTTACAATAACTATTTTTGTTTGGAAGAAGAGTGTGTGTTTGATTTATTTTCTTGCATTTAGAGTGGCTGCCCGTATCAAATCTAGCTCTAGTGACTTTTGAAACTAAAGGTTTTTTTTTTTATATAAGTTTATTTATTTATTTATTTATTTTTGGCTGTGTTGGGTCTTCGTTTCTGTGCGAGGGCTTTCTCTAGCTGTGGCAAGAGGGGGCCTCTCTTCATCGCGGTGCGCGGGCCTTGCACTGTCGTGGCCTCTCTTGTTGCGGGGCACAGGCTCCAGACGCGCAGGCTCAGTAGTTGTGGCTCATGGGCCTAGTTGCTCCGTGGCATGTGGGATCTTCCCAGACCAGGGCTCAAACCTGTGTCCCCTGCATTGACAGGCAGATTCTCAACCACTGCGCCACCAGGGAAGCCCCTGAAACTAAAGTTTTAAAGAAAAATGATACGTGTACCTCCATCACTATTTATTCCTAGGTATATAGAATCAAGTTTACAGAAAATTTTGAAACCTGACATTTTTAGGACATAACATGAATTCAAAATAAAGGCAATAGATGAATCCAATGTTAAGAATAAAATAGTATTTTTATCAAGACTGCCGTTTATATATACTTTTTCAGAAACACTACGAAATGTTGTGTATGTGGGGCAGACTTATCTAATAATAAAACATGAACATAGCGATTTGGAAAACTCTATATAGTGATGTGTTTCAGTGTAGCTTAGAACTATAAAAAAGAAAAGTGCCCTGCATCAGTTTAATTTCATTCTATTTCATTTCACAGACAATGATTTTATTTTATTATGTGCTTAGCATGTTGTTAGGTACTGTGGAGGTTAAACTATAACTCCAAGGATAGACACTAGCAATTATTGACCATCTACTAGGCACCAAGCACTGTTAGGTGCATCACATAAATGTCATATTATTCCATGTTAAGCATTTGAGAGGAAATCATGTGATTGGGGAACATGGTTGTGACAGATACGTTTCTAACCCTGGTCTGTGGGATTGTGAAGCCCTATTTGCACATTATTATGTAAGAGACACTGTCCCTGTTCAAAAGAGACTCAAAGTCCTATCGGTGACAATCACACGTGAAGCCGTCAGAGTTGCATTCAGATCAGGTAACAGTTTGAACGGTACTGAGGAGAAAGCTAGTTGAAGGGAGGACTCCTTAATGAAGACCTCTTGCAGTTAACTTCCATTTATTTCTCCAATTCTCTTTTAAAAATCACGTTTTCTATTTTATATATAGTAGTGTATATATATCAGTCCCAACCAATCTCCCAATTTATCCCTCCCCTGCCATCCCCTGGTAACTATGAGTTTGTTTTCTACACCCGTGTCTCTACTTCTGTTTTGTAAATAAGTTCATCTGTACCCTTTTTTTTTAAGATTCCACATATAAGCGGTATCATATGATATTTGTCTTTCTGTGTCTGACTTACTTCACTCAGTATTACAATCTCTAGGCCCATCCATGTTGCTGCAGATGGCATTATTTTATTCTTTTTTATTGCTGAGTAATATTTTAGGTTGCTTTCTGTCCTGGATATTGTAAATAGTGCTGCAGTGAACATTAGGGTGCATGGATCTTTTTGAATTATGGTTTTCTCCTGGTACATGCCCAGGAGTGGAATTGCTGGGTAATATGGTAGTTCTATTTTTAGTTTTTTAAAGAACCTCCTGTATAGCATAGGGAACTCCACTCAATAATCTGTAATGGGCTATATGGAAATAGAATCTAAAAAAAAAAAGAGTGGATATATGTATATATATAACTGATTCACTTTGCTGTACACCTGAAACTAACATAGCATTGTAAATCAATTATATTCCAATAAAAATTAAAAAAAAAACTACTCAGAAAAAAAAAAACAAAACACATGTTCTTTATGACTTCTTTTGAATTAAAATTCTCAGTGTGGAATACTTGACACTACAGAGCGGCACAAACTCATTTGTGGTTATCTTATATTCTTCTGATTTTACTTCCATATGAGTATGTATATGGGACAACATGGAACATTTTATCCACCAGAAGTTTTGCAGGAGAAAAGAAATCAAAACAATAGAAGAATTGTGTTTATCAAAGCAACCAGGAGTTCTAGAGTTACAGGCCCTTCTTAGGGTGACATGGAAAGCTTGGAGGATGTGAGAGGCAATTATGGAAGTTACTTCTACCAGAAGGTCAAGTGGCAAGGTTATGATGAGGAGAAGAAAATGAACAGAGAATAAAGGTGGGGCAGAGAGTTTGGGGGTTTGGAAAAGAGAGAGTTAGGCTCAGCTCTTACCCTGACTGGAGTGTTCTAGGCAAAGGGAGAAATAGCTAAAGAGGAATGCTGGTAAATTTCACTGGGCTGTGAGTGTCAACACATCTGTGTTAGTCAGCATTCTCCAGAGAAGCAGAACCAGTGGGGTGTGTATGTGTGTGTGTGTATAAGCAAGAGAGTTATTTTAAGAAATTGGCTCGTGCAGTTGTGGGGGCTGATGAGTTCCAAAATCTGCCGAGCAGGCTGGCAGGTTGGAGACTCAGGAAAGACTTAATGTTGCAGTCTCAAGTCCAGACTCAGTCTGGAGGCAGAATCCTTTCTCCTTAGCAGGCCTCAGTCTTTTTCTCTTAAGGTCTTCAACTGATTAGAAGAGGCCCACCCACAAAATGGAGGGTAATCTGCTTTACTCAGAGTCTACATATTTAAATATTAATCACATCTAAAAAAATACCTTCACTGCAACATCTAGACTGATGTTTGACCAAATATCTGGGTGACGTGACCCAGTCAAATTGACACATAAAGTTAACAATGACAAGATTTTTCAGATATTCTTTGAACAAAAGTTCCTTTAGAACTTGATCTGTATCAGGTGCTGTTCTAGGTGCTGGCAATAAGGAAATGTATAAAAGAGATGAAGCCCTGCTTTTAAGGTGCTTACATTCTCAAAAAATAAGTTAACACAGAAATAAGCCAGATTTCAGATTGTGAGAAGGGCAATGAAGGAAGCAAACAAGGAAGGCAATGTAATAATTTATGGGCAGGTATGTAGGGGGCTGTAACCAGCAAGACATGTATTTGTTATTTCAATGCAGTAGTACACTGATAGTTCACTGAAGCAAGAGTACATTGAACTCTCTATTTCTCTTCCCTGTTGTGTGTGTGTGTGTGTGTGTGTGTGCGTGTTTGTGTAGGTATATGTACATGTGTGTGTTTAACTCATTCTGGTTATGACCCTTACTGATTTGAATCCCACACATGGGTCTTCACACTCAGTGCTTCATCTGGAGTGATGAGAGGTCTTTCTGAACAGGTGACACCAGAGGTGAGATCTAAGCCTAAGGAGGCAAGTTGAGCAGGGCAGCCGGGGTTGCTGGAGTTCATAGACAGGGGAACAGCCAGTGAGCTGAGGTTGGGGCTTGGCTGGAGTGGATCATAAAGTTTCACTTTTATAAGTACAATGAGAAACAATGATATGCCATGCTGTTGAAAGGTTTTAAGTGACATCATTTGTCTTACCTTTGTAAGTGGTTGTTCTGGGGTTGTGTGGAGAAGAGATTATAACAGGACAAAATTGGAAGCTAAGAGGCAGGGTCCAGGTGAGAGGGTTATAGTAGGGGTGATGATGGGAAATGAACAGATGCAAATATTGTAGTAAATGCAGTGGTACCAAATGAGAGACTTTGGGAAGAGGGAAAGAAAACAGATTTAAGATACTGGAGTGTATCTAGTTAATTCAATTATCTCATTGTCACAAGTGACAAGGAAGGTTAATGAGCTACTCTTCAAAAACTCCTTTTCACCTCTTAAACCCCAAGCCCCAAATCATAAAAGATCCAAAGACCTTTTTATAAAAAATGAAGTAAACTAACGCTTTTAAGTCTCATTTAAACTAACAAGGGAGGGGAGATATTTCGATGAGCAGATATTTTGAGACCTGTTAATTGTCAAATCAATGACTCTGCATACTCAATATATATACTGCTGGTATGACTGATGACGATGTTTCATTGAAGCAATGCGGAAAAGAAACTATTTTATGTAAATGACTTTGACCATTTTGCATTTGGGAGGTCTTAATTTTCTCTTTTTCTCTTGAAAAGTCATTACAGTAGATCAGTTTCTCAATATCAATGGAGAAAGACAAAGCCCAGTGTAAAATCACTCTTGAATTGAAACGGTTATCCAGAAAGGAGCATTTCTGCTTGCATGATCATTAAGCTAGTGTTTATTACAGATGACTGCATATGTGTGTCTACGAGTGCATAGACATTACATTGGGAAATGAGAGAGAAATTTGAGTTTTCAGCAAATACTGCAAAATGAGCTTTTTTGTTTAAAAGGCCAAGTGATTCAAAATTATTTAGAAAATGTGAAATGTAAGTTTCTCTCTAATTAATTCTTTTCCCCAGCCCACTGCCTTCCATCCATCACTAGGTTATTGAAACAGCCTCCTAGCTGGCTTGCCTCTTAGGTGTCTCTGAATTCATTCTTTGCACTGCTGTCCAAAGTTCTCTTCCAAGAAAATAAAACCCCTGGTCCTTGTCTTCAGGACAAATTCCAAACCTTATTGAAGAAGAAAACCAATGTCTATTAAGCCTGTGGGACAGGTTTAGTCCTAAGTGGTTTATGTGTATCATTGGTTCTTCAGAATGAACCCTGATCCCCATCTCCCAGTACTATTCTACACACCCTAACTTCCAGTCTCTAATTAAGGACATAGTCACACTGCATTGACAAGCACTTCTTTCCAGACCACTAAACTCAGAGCTCTTTAAGTAAAAGGATGATGTTTTGCTTGTTTTTGTTTTTCAGTGTGCTTAGGACAGTGGCTGGGAGATAGTAGAAACTCAATAAACAAAAGAAGTTTATACTACGTTTCACGGATTCCTCCTCCTGTTTTTAACAGGGGCCCTTCTGGAAGCTACACAAATAGTAATTGCTAATCCCTAGTTGTCTGTTCTTCTGCTTGCTGGTTGTGTGAATTTGAACAAGTTTCCTTAAATCAAGTAGCTTGGCCAAATTTTGTGCCTTAGTTTCTGCATCTGTGAAATGGGTAGCAATCGTGAGAAAGTTGTGGTTGTTACAAATATTAAATTAGGATGTGTGTATAAAGCATCCGGTACAGTGCCCAGCCCATATCAATGTGCTAAATACAAGGTAGATAATATTGTGATTGTTACTGTTTCAAGAACAAATCAATATTCTAATGTTTCATAAATATATTGAGGACCTAAGTGATTTGAGCCCAAAGACATTCAAAACTTGCTTTAAAAATATTATAGGATAGTCACAATAAACATCCATGAATGTATTCAAAGTCTGAAAGAAAGTAGAAAAATCCGGGGGTTAAAAAAACAAATAATATTTTCAACTTACTCTGCAAACAGAGTAGAATCCAGCCACTACTATTCATGGCTGCTGCATTGGAAAAGGTGGAACATTTTTTTCTCAACCGATAGATTTCTCTAAATTTATATGTAAGGCTGCCACAGAGGTCACACTATTTTAATGGTTATCATTATTATTATCTATTTAAATACAGAGGAATTTAGTTTGAAGAGAAACTATAACCTTTCTTTATTTTAATTCACATTCTGTACAGGAAAACCATGACTTGCAGGTTCAAAGGAGAAAGCCTTTAAAAGGGCTTGTAAAAGGCCTCATAGGCTTCTTGGACATCAAATAGCTCAGCAAAACAGCATTATGATGATTTAAATGCAAATGAATTAGAAACATATGGATCACATTCCCTTGGAAATACACATGGGTTTGGAAATTAAGGGGAAACTGCCTGACAAAATGCACTGCACTTCGCTTAGCTCAAAATGTTTGAATAATGGGTTGAATTTGTTTGCCAGATCTTGAAGGCCATGGGTTTGTCCTATGGGTATTTTCAGAAATCTTCTGAGCCTTGAGCTTGCTTGGCTTTGAGGACTGTGTGACCTGTCAGGGCCAGCTCCTGCCATCATTGCTCTTGTTCCCGTCTCCTCACCATGCACACAAGTGTGTAGTTATCAAAGAGAAACCGATCTTGAAAGAATGGAAGAAATGGGGGCAGGGAGAGGAGGTGGTTGGATTTTTCTCTCCTCCTCTTTTGCTTTTCAGTTTTTCTCTTTTTTCTTCAGTGCTTTCCCTTTACTCTTTTCATCCTTCACTTCTTCCTTATTTTGCTGTCTCTTTTTCCTCCTCCCTACCTTCTTTCTTAACTCTCTTAGAACAGAAGAATGGATAAAAACAGGATGCTTATAAGGGAAAGCTTGTAGGAGGGTGAAGGGATGAATTATCTGTGGTCTAATGTCTTTTCTTGAGAGTTACCCACTGTAAGTTCCATCAGAGAATATCTGAAAGTCTTTTTCAGTGGATCGTCTAGCTGTTTCCTGTGGCATAAGGGGAGATGTTTGGACTTAGTATGGTGTGTTATAAGCGTGTTAGAGTCTCATGCAAGTAGTGTTGTCCCGATTCAGTTTGTTTTAAAAAGCAATTTATTATTATTATTACTGATTCCAGGGATAATTAATTCGTTTCCTTAAAGTGAGTTGACACGTGGACTATCAGGAGACCTAAGGCTAATTCATTGCTGCCTGGTCTGGGTGAAAGCAGGTGTCACAGTAAGGGGATCCAGCTTTTGTGTGTGCATTACAAAATATACTGCCTCGTGATAAGCAGCTACAGAATTGATAGTTAAATCTATCCGCATGGATTTGCTTTCCATATGGAACTAATTGCCTCTGGAATAGCTAAAGCCAAAAGATCTCTACGATTTCAAAAGCTTCTCTTATCTTTCCTCTCGGATGGCTGTTGACAGGAGTGAAACGCATCTATCCTCATTTATTATATTGGCTTCATCAAGTGAGGACGTGTTGATGGGAGACTGTTACAGAACCAGATGGTCCAAGTTGGTCTTTTATGTTTTCAGCATTTTCCCTCCTCGGTTTTAAAAGTCCAAACAAAGGCTGTCTGCGCTTGGGCTGGTCCCCTAGAATTTCTCCCCTTACAGGACCCAGTCCAGCCTCTCACTGGTACCTGAACAGGTCCACCTGAGGCCCAGAGCATCGGGTTTCTATGTCCTTTAACCCCTCGTCTCATAGCGTCTCATCCCCTTTATCTCTTGTGGTGCTCCTGAAGGCTAACTGAGGGATACCGAGCTTCTCTGTCTGGACTGGACCCTGACATGGGGCCTTTCTCTTGCTTCTCAATTTGCCACCACAGTTTCGATTACCCTTACTTCCCAAAATGCATAGGCCAGAGACCTCTGCGTTCTAAATCTTGACAACTGGTGGTAATTTACTCTCTCTTTCTCTCTGTGGTTTAGAAGGGCAGGGCTTGACCTGGTGTTTCGTCTGTAAACCATTGAGCAGAATAGTGTAGAGATAAACAGGTAGCCATCCTCACTGTCACGCTCCTTGTCTAGAATGTCACCATCTTAGTTCACATTTCTGGAACATGTACCTGAGCCAAGAATAAGCACTGTAGATGTAGGAACCTATTTAATCCTCTCAACCATCTTAGGAAGCAAGTATCGTTATCCTTCTATACCATAGAGAAGGAAAATGAGGCAGGGAAGATGAGCTGTCCTGCAGAATCTTCAAGTCGAGAACAAGTGTACTAAATTTTATAAAGGTCAAAGGAGCAGGAATTTCACAACACAGCAGGCCCTCACCTATATCTCCATCCACAGCATCTCTCTCTTCTCCTAGTTCCCAGAATAGTTAGAAAAACTTTCAGAATAGGAATTTTAGCCACAGAAGCCTGAAATCATGGATATGGGAAATGCTGCTTGGAGACTGAAGAATTTCCCTCTGGAACTCCTTGGGCTGTGCTGCACTGGAAAAATGACTTACACTCTCTGTGCTGCAGAGAGAATGTTGTAAAGGTTAATACATGATTGTTAGAAGCGTCTGTCACCAAGTCAGCCTTATAAAGATATGCCAGCTATAGTATTATTATCCCACCAAGGAACGTCCCCAAATGCTAGGCAATGAATTGTCCTCACACAGGGAAGAAATAGTGCAATGGATCACTCTAGAACTGTATATTCAGTTGCGTAGTGGACATCTTCCCCTTAGTAGCCCCCTTATACTCACACCACCGAAACCAGTTATTTTTTCCCATAAAATCTACCAGTTCTTCTCCTTTTCCTATCTTGGTGGGTGGCCCCAGCATATTCCAGCATAGTGGGCAATGTGAGAAATTTTGGAGTTGGCTTTTATTTCTCTCCCCAGACCATATTTCGCTTACCAGATCAGGGATTTCGTCTTCTTGATTCTCCTCTAGAATATCTTTCAGATGCACCCCCCTTAGTCAGTGGCCACCACCCTGACTGAGATCATTTCAGTAGCCACCGAGCAGTCTTTCCTTGTACTCTTCTCCCCTCCATTCCATTCAGAGTGCCAGCAGAGCATGTAAATATATATAGAAAACTCCAATTATGTTATTCTCATGAGTGTCTCCCCATTTCTAGAGAATGAATTTCAAGCCCCTTGATATTTATGATATTTTCATTTGCCTTCTCTAAACACACCGCACGTGTATTTCTGTGCCACTGAGCCAACAGCCATACTTAGCCTTCTATCTGAAACATTTTTCTGAGAGGAGACTAAACCTCTCTAAGCTTCAGGTCCTTAACCCTCTCAACCCTCCACCCTGAAATAACCGTACGTAGCTCAGAGCAAAGGCTGTTGTGAGAACCAGTCTAAGGCACTTAGCGCCGTGACCACTTACAGTGAGCACTGACAGTGTAAGAGCACCTACAGTGTGACCTTAGGCAATTTACTTAACTTCTCTGTGTCTTATTTCCACTATTCTAAAGTAAGGATAATACCTAGAGCACAGAAATATCATAAGGATTGAATTAACCAGTATGTGTAAAATGCTTAGGACAGTGTTTATTATTCCTGTCTTATTTTTCTTATTACTCCTTTAACAAAGTTACATAATACCATCAGTGCTGATGTGTGTTACAGAATGAGAAGGGTTTGGCGAGGGGGGGGTGGATTTCTTATGGTTTGTAATGTACATTTTATACATTCTGAAAAAAATATTGCATTCGAGCAACATATTTTAAGGCAGAGCCCAAATGTCATCACTTCTTGAAGACGCTCCTCATGCTCTCTGCTTTCTTGCAGCCTGACCTGTTCTCACCTCCTGCTTCCTTTACCCACATTTCTATTATAACACTTTGCTGCATGATACAAGGATCTTCTGTGTGTGTGTCTTCCACCAGAACGTGAGCCAAGAGTTTGTGCCTTGTTCATTTTTTATTTCTTTTCAACCCTTGTTCTCCTCTCTGCCACCCCCAGATGCCACCTCTGTGCCTGGCAACCAGTAGGCATTCAATGAGCGTTGACTGAATGCATTCTGAATGGGGTAATGAGCCATTGTCCCACCTCTGTGGCCACTTTCTCAAATACCTCGGGTTTAATTTGGGTCCGTGGCTGTGTTGATTGAGCTTCAGACACCAGAGTGTTGTCACAGCAGTGGGGACTCCACACATTTGGCTCCTAGAACATTTTGACAAGAAGCATGACTGCGTTTCGAGATACCTGAGGGCTCCTTCCTGTTTTTCTCAAACACAGTTGGGCTTTCATGTGGTATTCCACTTGCTTATTGATACCCAGTATTTTTCTCGTTGGGCCAAATGTGGCAACACGTTATTTATTTGACACTGTGGTAATCCATTCACTTGGATGGAAAAGAACATATTAGTCAAATGAAACTGATGTCTGGTAGCCATGCACACTCACCCAAATAATCTGCCCCTGGACCCTGTTCACGGACCGGTTCTCCAGCTGCTTGACGCCGAGCCATATCCTTGCTCGGGGATTTATTTTCCCTGGCCCTGCTGGGACGCTAAAACCAACTTTCCGATTCAGCTTCAGCCTCGGCCTCCAGCCCCTGGACAATAGCAATACTGTGTGATGACTACTGAGGACAGATGAAGAGAGATGACTGTTTTAATAGCACTTTATGACTCCTCAAGCTGTACTGGAAACATCACCACAAGGAGAAAAAGGTATTCGCCAGGGAGAGGGGATGTCTCTGTACTCAGAGTCTGAGCCAGAATCAAAACCACAGACAGAAATAGGGCTGAGGTCCTACGGCATAAATTCCAGGAACTGGGGAGGAAGCTTGAGGACATGGCCATCGGGGCTTTCAGAAATGTGCTAATTGTGCAATATTCACAACTAACAAGGGCCAACGATAAAATAACAAAAATGAATGACTAAATCTGTGAGCTAATGATTTGGGGAACAGTTTTCAAAAACTGTAGAAAGAAAGGAAAGAAGCATTCAGCAACGTCAGTCCCATTATTGTCTTTCCTCTTTTCCACGTTCTCCCTTCTTAGTTCTCTCTCTCTCTCTCTCTCTCCTTCCTTCTAGAATAGCGAAGCACAAGTCTGCAGAGTGTCTAGGGGAGTCATATGTGCTTTGTGATATCCCTGTCTCTCATTAAAATGCAGAAGATTGGCATATACTACCTAGAACTTCATTGATCAAATGTAGCTTTTAAATTGGGTAGTCAGAAAGTTTCTGAACCTGCTTCTGAACTGCAAGTAGCATCTGAAATTCATTTCTAAAATGGCCAGTGAATGGAGCAGGATCCTGCTAGAAAGAAATTCTCACTTCTTAAGAGCCAACAAGGAATATCTAGTCATTAGCCAAGGATCAGCAAGGGACTTTTTCAACCTGTGTTTGGCAGGATTTTTAATATTTAGGACTTCTTGGTTAGTCAGGTCAAGTCCAAGAGGACGTCCTAACTAATTTGTGTGTGAAGCTGTGCCATGCCAGAGAAGACTGCCAAAAGTTGTGTATTCATACACACCCAAAGGGCCACCTGGAAGAAGCACTGTCATACTTACCACATTTCCCAGAACCTAGACTCTTGAACAATGAGGACAAAGGTCACCTCAAGCCTTGGAGTTTATAACCTTACACGGGAAGGAACTCATTCTGGAGTAAAAAAGGAAATATGCCACTGAAAGTAAATATATCTCATGTCACATATAAAAAACAATCAATGGGTTGTGTTAAGGAGGATTCAGAGGCTCTATGAAAACTCAGTGGGAAAGAGTGCCACAGTCAGTAAGCAGCGTCTGCCATTTCTGGTGTGGGAGCCTGGGTTTCATCTTGCTTCAGTGGGGGAAAGAAAAAGACTTTGGGATGTGACACAGTGTGGTGCCACTCATCTAGGTCTGCTCAGTCTGGGAAACTCCAACTTCCGTGACAGAGTGGGTTGTAAGAAACAGCAAATGTAATCATGAGGCATAGTAGTATAGCAATATATAGGATAGCATATATTAGCATAATAATGTATTGGTATACTTATATATTAATATGTATATTATAGTAATGTAGAAAAACTGAAAGAAGAATGCGTTTTTGGGAGCCTACTAAGAAAGTGTAAGACTGGTAGGGAGAGAGCTCTGCCCATTTTTATAGATACACTGTCCTAAGAAACCTAGGCAAGTCATTTCTTGGCTTAAATAGGAGGGAACCGAGCCACAAATTAGAATTAGACATAACAGCAGAGTCAGAAATGTCACCAAAGAGTTGGAGCAGAGGCCACCATTGAGAGCTTCAACTTAAAAATAATAAGTCAGCCCAGGAGACTGAGCTACCCAAGTTTGCCTGGTCACCATAGTATATATCCTGTGTCTAACGTTTTTCCCTTTTTTCCTGACTTCTAGACCCGCACTGTCTAATGCAATGGCTTCTAGCTATATGTGGATTTTTAAATTTAAACTTCTTAAAGTTAAATAAAACTAGAACTTCAGTTCCTTAGTCACACGAGCCACACTGCAAGGGCTCAGGTGACATGCGTGGCTAACGGCTGCCATATTGGACTGCAGAGATACCGAACGTTTCCGTCATCTCGGAAAGTCCTACTGGACAGCGCTAATCTAGACCATAGGGAAGAAGGGGAGTCCTGGTTTATGGAACTACCTTTATAGGACCAAGAAAAGAATAGTTTGCCCTGGTTATTCAGAGCTGCTCCTCCTTTCTGCTATTGCTTTGTTGCCCATTTCTTGCCCTGTCTCAATGCTGCACACATGGAATTATACTGAGTTGATATGGACCTGCTGCTGCAATGTTAGGTGTTTGGTGAAGTAAGTGCTTAAGTATGCCTTGGAAAACTGACTTAAAAGGATTGCCTGTGGTTTTCTTGGAAGTCAGATAGCATTAAATCTGGCAAAAATCTTGTGACCCAGATATGATTCTAGTTGTTGATCTCTCTTATCTCTAATCTTCACAAACCCCCTTCAAGGTGGGCATTTTCATTCATTGTAAACAAATGGGCACATTAAAATGTTAAAAAAAAACTTAACAAAGACACATAGCTAGGAAGTGGCAAGGCAGTGATGTGAACACAAATATGTCCAGCTGTAATCCTGGACGTTTTCTCTTATATAGCACATTGCCTACTAGGGAGATAAAGCATGTCTGTATAGAGATCCTTATAATAAAAGATAGAAATAAATGTCACAAGGACAGATTAATTGCTGAGTGTTCCAAATTTCTTTCCTGGTGACACCTCTGTCTGACTTATTACATGGGACAAATGTTCTGCTTACTAGTTTAAAATGTGCCATTTTGCCACCCAGTTGGTAAGTAACCTTCCAAAGTGTTCTATGTATTGATGAGCATCTCATCCTATATTAATAATGATACTGGTGGCAAGGAACCTTCTGATTAGGCAGGCTCTGAATTGCATAAAAACTGTTCATGGCAATTGTCATGAAGTTTGCGGATTTAAAGCAATTTCCAATGATCCAGCATCAGCCCCAGGACATTGAAAAACCAGTGAACCTACCCAATGTTGTTAAACATGAAGTCGGAAGCCCTTTTTTCTGTTCCAAAGAAAGAGTTGGATTTCCTATGGTTCTTTGAGATTTTCTAGCCTCTTTTATTTCTTCCTTTGCCCAGCAAGACCTTCTGATTTTCCTGAGGCATCACCCCAAGCTCCTTTGACAGCAGAGCTGTTTGCTGATCAAAGGAGAATGGGTTAGTTGCCATGAGAAGCTCCTTTTTCCATCCAGCCTTCTGTGTCGCTTCCCAGGTGTGTGAGAGCTTGTGTATGAGAACATTGGCAATCTCATAGAGAAATTCCTTTTGTGCCTGATACATGAAATCCTGAACAAACTCTGCATTTGCTATGATTTTTCAATGGTCAACGTCTCCCAGTTAGCTAGGAGGAGAGGTGTAGAGAAGGGGAGAAAATTCACGCACTTGAATTTACACTGAGACTTACTGAGAATTTCAAAATTGATTCATCAGCTCAATCTCTTCCAATCCACCTCGGTTTGAGAGTTTCTGTCCTGAAAGCTGCTGAAGTCACATTGTGCTCTGTCACTTCGAAACATTAATGACCTCAAAGTCATTGTATTGTGAGATTACACACGACTAGCTTTCAATTTATTGATTTGTTTACTTTGGTTGGTTTTAATTTAAAAAGTCTTCCAAACTGTATTACCATGCTGGCAAATATGCTTGAAAAGTTTCCTTCACCTTAAAACATTGTACGAGCAAAACAAGACTTGTTTCATTTTCAAAAACGTGTTTTGCCTTACTTTGTTTACAGTTCCCCCTTTTATTTTCTGCCATCTTTGGAAATTTGATGAAGTATCAGGGTAATACTAGAATCCTAATGGTGTGACCAGGAACTTTGCATTTATAGTAGTACTGTCCAAGAAGCAGAAGCAGGAGGAAAAGAGTGATTGAGGCTGCCTATTATGGGCTAATTGAAATCCAGCAGTGTTTTACCACTAAGGTAATATAAATTATTGCCTCTCCTGTAGTTTTACTCTGAACGTATTCATCGTTTCCCATCTGTCAGCAGAGACCAAACTTCAAGTATTAAAAAAATAGTAATTGTTGAAATAGTGGTAACTTTTCAACTTTGCCTACATAAGTAATAATTTTTCGCATAGTTTAATACATCACTAATGAAACTTTTGTTTAAAGTTCCACAGTGCATCTGCCTTTTAAAGGAGAGGCTAGCAAGCACTGTTTAAAAACATCTTTCTTTTTGCAAACCCTTCATATGTTATCAATCAGACCAAGCATAAAATTTAAAAATATTAGAATACAATCTCTTCCGCATAGCATATTTTCAAGGAAGATTTTATATGTTTTTTTCTTGATTCATAGATGTTAAACTTTGATCCATTAGAGAAAGAATATAACTCTTTTAACTTCAACAATAGATGGATAATAATATTCATAAATAACACTTTGACTGTTTCCTATTTTGTTCTGTAAATTCTCAAAGTAATGATTTTAACAAAATAACTTACTCTTAGATATTAATGTCCCTGTTAAATTATTCTCTATTATTTTTTTTAAAATTCCACATTTACCATGCACTACATACATCCTCAGTGTTTGGGACATTTTCAAAAACTTCTGTTTTTATTTATAAAACATTTGTTCATAATATTGTAATTAGAAACATATACACTAGAGCCTTTCTTTTAAAACTCTTTCCTTTCTTTTTTAATCTTCCAGAACAGAGAAAACTTTCCGTCACCTCTTTCTCTTTAAACTGGACAATTTAAAGGACTCGTTTTGATGTGATCTGTATTAATTATCCCACAGAAATGTTTGTGAGTTTCTTTTATTCACAAACTAGATGGAGTGGGCTTTTTCATGGAGTTTTTCACATCTCACAGTCAGTAACCTTGCAGAGAAACACCCAGGCCTGTGCAGCTGTCACTGAGGTAGTTTCATTTTTAATCTGCAGCTCGCCTCTTCCACAGTGTGTCCCAGTGCTTCCACTTAGATCAAAACAATAATGCATATTAGTGTGTAAAAAAAGAGTCCGTGTGATCAACAGGTTCTCCAGTTTCACCGAATTCTAAGGCAAATATGGGCAAAAAAATCTATGTGTTCCTACAGGTCATTTCTATATGTGCATTTTGATGTCACCTCTAACTTTATAGATATAAAACTGAAATCTCCATTTTCCTTCCCAATCTGGCTCTCATCCTAACTTCATGGTTTTCACTGCTAGTGGCAATGTTCTCAATTTTCAAGCTATCAATTGGGCCATCAGCTTCGATTCAGAAGTCTGATTCTTCCCATGTCTGGATAGTGCCTGTATACCTTTTGATTATGTTTTTGCTTTGCTTTCCAACTCCACCACCCACTACTATCCAGGCACTTATAGTATAAGATATGTACCTTGTGAGTATCTTCCTATCCACTTGCTCTGCCTTTAATTCATTTCTCACCCCCACTCCAGTCCATTCCACCAATCAAATGCATGCAAAGCTATCTAATGCCTCTTTCTAAAATATCACTGTCCTGCTTCTCCCCTCTTGCTCAATGCCCTTTAGTAATAGTTTCAACCTCAAACCTGTTGACCAGGTCCCTCTTCAGACTTTATTTCATATTCTACTTTCTTGAGTAATATTAATATTAACACACATTGCCTTAATCTGTTTGGGCTGCTATAATAAAAATACCATAAACCAGTAGTTTATGAATGACAAACATATACTTCTGGAGCTGGGAAGTCCAAAATCATGGCACCAGCAGATTGGGTTTCTGGTGAGGACCTGCTTCCTTAGATGGCCCTCTTTTTGCTGTAACCTTGCATGGCAGAAGGGACAACGGGGCTTGGTTGGGCCTTTTTTATAAGGGCACTGATCCCATTCATGGCCTAATCACCTCCCAAAGGCTCCATACCTTAATATAATCACCTTGGGAGGACAGGATTTCCACATGTGAATTTTGGTGGTACATAAACATTCAGACTGTAGCACTAATTATTTACAGAAGACTTTTGAGTCTTTTCAGTCTGCCAGGTACTGTGCTAAATGCTTTAGCTACATAATCTAAGTTAATCCTCGCAACAACCAGGAAGTAGATATTATTATGTCCATTTTTCACACAAGGAAAGAGACACTCAGGTAGATATGAATAGCTCACACAAAGTTACATGGTCATAGAGATAGAATTTATACCCAGGGCTTAACCTAAAGCTATGTTCTTAACCACCGTTTTATAATGCCTCCCACAAATGTTTGCCTTCAACCAAACTATTCTGTTTTCTTGAGTATGCCTTAAAGTTTTCTGCCATTGTCCCCTTTTTTTTCCCTCACACCACTGTACCTGGAATGCCATTCCTTCTGCCCAGTGAAATGTCATCTATTTTTCAAATCCCATAAAATACCTCATTTCCTTTTTAAAATCTAATCTAACCATCCCATTCTAAAGATGATTCTATTCTATGAAATTCCTGGATACACAAAGTAAATAATTTGCTAATTATTTTTCTACTGGCCTGTGGCAGATTTATCGTTGTCCCATGCTAGCATTAATACTTTTGGCTTAAATTTATTTTTTGTGTGCTCTTATGTTGTTGTATTTATCCAGCCATATCATCAGTAACTTGGTCTCCGTACAGTTTCTTACATGTAGGAAGAGATAAATAAATACTTGATGCTTTGATTGTTTAAGAAATTCGGTCAAATTGTTTACCCAGACTGGTCGCTCTGACTGTATTGATCAACTCAGCCATGGCGATGAAGTGAGTTATTTATGCAAACAATGCAATGACCTTGATATATTGTGATTTCAGGTATAATTTAAACACTCCTCCAACAGAAAAATTATACTGGGTAATAAAATTTGGGGCACAAACATGAATTCTAAAATTCGTAGTTTTATGGTAATACCAGGTTCATTACAAGTCAATGGGACTAAAAGTATATTTAGAAAAAAGGTTGCAGGGCTTCCCTGGTGGCGCAGCGGTTGGGGGTCCGCCTGCCGATGCAGGGGGCTCGGGTTCGTGCCCCGGTCCGGGAGGATCCCACATGCCGCGGAGCGGCGGAGCGGCTGGGCCCGTGAGCCATGGCCGCTGAGCCTGCGCGTCCGGAGCCTGTGCTCCAAAACCGGAGCGGCCACAACAGTGAGAGGCCCGCGTACCACAAAAAAAACACACACAAAAAAACAAAAAAACAAACAAACAAAAAGGTTGCAGAAAATCTGCGCAGAGGAAGTCAACAATTCTTAAACGATACTTAGTAGATCAAAGGTTAACTTTCTGTGTATTGTTCTCAGACTGCCTCTAATATGTAATATACACTAAATGTAAATTGCAAAAGGAATGATGATACCCACCCCACACTTCACCCCAACACACTCAGTTATTTTCAGACTACCTCACTCTCAGATTCCCCATAGATTCTGAGTCCAACCTCTTCTCCACTGGAGAAAACTTCTTGCCATGTTGTGATCCTGTCACACTATCATTCAGCTTGCATTTGACCACCTCCAGTAACAGGAAACTCAGTGCTTTTGAGTTGGCCCAACCCATCGTTAGGCATTTATAATTTTCAAACAGTTCTTTCTGATAATAAGCCTCAATCTTTCTCCCTATAGCACTGCCCCATTCTCCCTTATTCTGAACAATGCTGTTTTTATATTAGATTAGATAAAACAAAATAAACAATCTTGAATTGTTTTCCTCAATGCAACTTCTCTAATTATTTGAGAAAAGCTGCTCTGTCTCTTCCTAATTTCCGTCTCATATCTCCCCTCCCCTCAGGGCAAAAATCTCTAGTTCTTTCAGCCAATAGTCATTTGACTTAGTTTCCAGATGTCTCACCATGCTGGCTTTTCTCCTCTGGTTATTCTCCTCCATCCTGAGAATACAATAAACCAGATGTGGCCTGAGAAGGGCAGAAAACCCTGAAACTATAATTTCTCTTGCTTTAGAAATGGTGTTTCTGTCATTGCAGCCTAAGTTTGCATTAGCTTTTAAAACAGTAGCGTTACACTCATGGCTTTTATTGAACTTGTGGTCTAAAGCCCCAGGCCTTTTATTTTCCCCTAGGAAGTGTAGTCAAGCCATGTATTTCTCATCCTGTCCTTATGTAATTGATTTTTTAAAAACTACATGTAAAGGATTTTCCTTTATGCTTTTTTGTCTTTTATCATGTAGGTCCCCAGAAGTGCATGATGGGACAACTGAGAGAAAACCACAAGATTCTTGGCTGCTCTAGATGCTGAGAATCTGGAATGGCTCTAATGAATTACAATAGGAGTTCCACTCGACAAACACAAAACCCTATGGATATTAAAGACCTGAAAACAAGCAAACCAGAAAGAAATCCCCCAAAGCCTCTTGTTGGTGGGAACTGCATTTTACCTTCAGTAATACTAAAATGGGAAGATGAGGAGGGAAAATACATTTAAATCCCCAGAAACTGAGGCCTCCTACGATGACACTGCTTTTCAGTCCCTGAAACTTCCTGCCTTCATGCAGTTAGTAGGGGACCTAGTAGATGGGACATATTTTAAATATGCAGAGTTTCCTGTGTTTCCCCTTCTCTGAGCAGTTAGCACATGCTCAGCAGCTTTCCCCTTCCTCCATTAGCACAGGAATTACCTCTTGTCTCCATACACTCTGGAACTTCAACAACTTCTAACTGCTTGCACTATCAAAGCTCTTGTCTCCAAGAAGCAATTCTCTCTCCAGTGGAAAATGAGGGGGAAAAAAACACCTCTCTTTTCCAAATGTCCAGATTATCGATAAAAGTAATCTTTCTTCAGCAGTTATGTGAGTTTCCATATGCGCAACCCCTCATTCCTTCCCACACGTTTCCCTTTCTTCTGTTTGGTTTTTTGACTTGCTTTGCTCACTCCTGCGTCCTTTTCTGGATGCTTGCACTCAGTTGATGAGGCCTGTCTAGCATGGAAATGCCAGAAAGGTTGAGGACCTTCCCCCCCAAGTCAGCCATAATCAGGTTTATCTGATGGGAGGGGTTACAGGAGGTTGACATTCAAGCTCCCTTGAAGCCGGGTAAGATAACCTCTAGTACAATTCTTGCCCCAGAGCTCCCCATGTCATCAGGTGGCTAGATTTCTCATGTTACCACTCTGGCCTCTCCGACTTTTTCCTCCCTTCCTTACATGTTTCTCCTGAGAGCACTCCCACTTTAAATCATCTGCACAGTAGTTCCCACCTCAGGCTCTGCTTCTTGGTCAAACAAACTGAGGCAGGGACCTGCTTTGGAGTCATAGTCTTTACAATGAAAGACTGGGAAAGTCGTAGTCTTTAAAATTAAACACTGAGAAAGCAGATTCCATTTAATTCAACGAACATTTTTAGAAGGTGATCTAAAAGGCTGAATTTCTTCATTAGACTAGAAGCTTCTGGAGGCAGAGATGAGGACTAATTGACGTTTTCCCCCGTGGCTAGCATTACGTCAAGCTCCACGTATGCTGCGTTACGGAAGCACTGTGATAAACGTAATGCAGTCCCAACAAAAATTAAGTTTACAATTTTAGTGGGGAAAACCAACATGACCTAACTCCTTATAAAATAAGTTTGAATGGAGAAAGTGCATAAGAAGCTATATGCAAAGTGTTATGGGGGTCTGGAGGGTCAAAATCATTTCAGTTGGAGGTAAAGTCCAGACTGGAGAATATTCCATGAATCTGAATAAAGATGCATATGATTTATAGGAGAAGAGAAAATAATATTGCTAGCAGCTATTGATTACTATATGCTGTGCCCTGTGCTAAGTCTTTTACATGCATCATTTTTTTAATATTTACAGAATATCTATGGTGTAGACATTGTTATTAGATCTGTTTTACCAAGGAGGTTTTGAGACATGAAGTAATGTCTAAGCCCTCCCAGCTAAGAAGTAATGGAGCCCAGATTTAAACCCATTCCATTCGGAAAGGATATTGCAAGAAGAGGGAATGTGATAAACACAGATAAAGAGTCAGAAAAGAAGTCTACCACGTGTGCTTGAGTAGATATAATAGGAAAAAAGCCTGGAAAGAGATATTAGGACCAGATTATAGGATACTTGGAATACTATGCTAAGAAATTGGAATTTATTCTATAAATCATGGGGAGCATTGGAAGGAGTTTAATAGAAAAGCTGAATGATAAAACTTTTATACCTAAAGAAAATTACTCCAAATGAAGGATAGAAGATGATCAAGTGCTTCAGCTTCTTCAGAGGAATGTGGATACATTACCAAGTTTAAATGTATGTGTTGTATTTCTTTTTCCTGGCTCTTTTCTATCAAGATTTTGCTGGATCTGATCCAGTGCTTCTAACATCTATAAATGATTTTGTTAGGAGACTTGATTTCCCACAACTTTGATATTGTGACACTCTCTTCTTTGACTTTATTATCTGTGCTACTTTCTCTTTGCCCTCTTCTAAAATTCCACATGGCATCTATTCATTTATTTTGGTAACCAGTATAAAGCTGTCTTGAAAAATGCCAAAGAAGTAATACATTGCATAACACTGAGTGAAACCTCTTACAGATTCTCTTTCCCTATCTCTGTGGAAGGCTCATTCCAAATAACCTAGCAATTGTCCCTGGTTTCTGACCTCACCTTTGTCAAACTCCCCCCAGTATCCCACAACTCTGGTTCTCTTTCTTCTTCCCCCTCCTTCCAACCTTTTTAATCTAGTGTTTTCTGAGCCAGTAGCTCACCAGGACTTCTAAAGCACAGAAAGGTAATCTTTCTTTTTGTTTTTATTTCTCCATGTATTATCTAGAACCTAGGAGAAAAACACTGAAATAAGAAAGTGAGGAAGGTTCAAAAGCTTACAAACTTTCTGTCTCCTCTCTCTTTGTCTCTGTCTCTGTCTCTCTCCCTCTTATTTATCTGTAGTCATTTTACAATAAGTATTGCAGTATTTATAACCCATCACTCCCTTTCCACTGGGTGGGCCCTGGCAATTGGAGCGATTTGCAGAAGGCACCGTTGCTATTGAACTTCACAGGACCAAGAGTTGAATTTTTGTCTTGGTCTTGCCATAGATGCAATCACTTTGGACACCCACATTCTTGAATTGCTTGACTTAGAAATTAAATGTTACTCTTAGTTCAAAGGGAACTAAAAACACCCCAAGTAAGACTTCCCGCCTACCACTGATACCTTGAAAAGAAGTACATGCTTCCTTTTTCCAAGCATAGGAATGACTCGTACTACATCTCAGTTGCTTGTCAGATT
The DNA here is from genome assembly GCF_039906515.1 of Pseudorca crassidens. Taxonomy (NCBI): domain Eukaryota; kingdom Metazoa; phylum Chordata; class Mammalia; order Artiodactyla; family Delphinidae; genus Pseudorca; species Pseudorca crassidens. The sequence continues at coordinate 22,867,514 of NC_090312.1, forward strand.
GTCAATAACCATGATAAGACTTTGTCTTCCCAGCTCAGAGGACATAAAAAATTGTGATGGGGTAGCAGCCCCTCCTATTTCTGTGATGAGCAGGCCTATGGTAGATTTTTATTAATTTTCTATGCCTTGCATTAAGTCAGTCACTGATGCTTCCGTCATGTAGTAAATCCATAAAATTACCATTTGCTGAAATTTTTCACTGCTTCAATTTATGCAGAGATATAAGACAGTTTTCTGAGCCTGGAGTATTTCTGATTACAAGAGAGAGAAGATGGCTAATGTTTGATTTCAAGTCCATTCGGTCACATTTCTAACCTGCTATGAGTTTTTCCAATTTTTTCACTAAATGTATTGACCCAATTTTATAAGTCAAGAAAATAAGGCAGCAATGATAAGTGACTTCTAATGTAGAGATACAGAGTCTGATGATCCAAATGGCCCCCTTAGGCTACAGAAGTAAGTAGAGACACATCTTGGAAGACAGTGCAAACACTCTTCATGCCTGGAATTGCATATGCTATTAGTTGTTGCCTCATGACCCTGAATCTTAATATTAACTTGCCTCATGGATTAGAAAAAAGTTGTACAGACTGATTTTCCTTATGTTTGTTGCTTTAGAGCTAAATCAACCTTAACAATAATTTTGTTGATTCAGACAACTGTCCTTTGTATTAACCTCACTCTAATCTACATTGCAGCCCATTTTATATCAGACCAAAATAAGCAAAGCTCTATACTTTGGGTTTTTTTTTTTTCTTTGTAATTCCCAGAGTCCATTCTTAATATTTTTGTTTCATTGTGACCACACAATCTAGGTTTACTGGTAGGGTTGCCAATAAAATTCAAGATGCCCAGTTGAATTTATATTTCAGATAAACCATGAATAAATTTTAGCATAAGTATGTCCTTAAAATTGCATGGGAGACACTTAGACTGAAAAATTAGTCACGTTTTATCTGAAATTCAAATTTAACTCAGTGTTCTGTATCTTTATTTGCTAAATATGGTAACCCTATTTACTGGGAGAGTTATAATTTCCTGTAATTTTGTTCTTTTCAATAAATCCATTTCAACAGATAGATACAGTTAGTTGTTATATAAGTTTTTGTACAAATACATTAATAAATTAGGGAAAATCTTATTTTAGACTATATATTCTAAATTGTGATTCTGATACTATGGCCAGGATAAAGCTCCTTTTCAAACACATTGCAGTCATCTGTCTACCTGTCTGTGTCCTCCATTATTCTGTGACATCAAAAAGGGAGGGAGCATACTTCACTCATTTTTGTATTACACAATTTTGGCACATAGGAGGAGCTCAATAAATATTTCTCGAATAGACTGCATAATTACAAAATGGTAGGCTGGCCCAGCAACAGAAGTGTGTGTGTGTGTGTGTGTGTGTGTGTGTGAGAGAGAGAGAGAGAGAGACAGAGACAGAGAGACAGAGAGACAGAGAGAGAGATTTTAAAATGCCTAACGTAATGAATGATAACTTGGGCCAGCACTCTGCTAGGAGCACAGTGCTAAAGCTTAGTTCTTACCTTCTTTTTACAGAGGACTCTTTCACTAGAGGGTGGGTCAAAGCCAATCAAAGGCTATATCTAAGAATACATCAATCAATATGTGTGTCACCTAGATACTGCATCCTCTTTTTAGAGGCTCTCTAACAAAAAAAGGATGAATTAGTAAAAAGTCTTCATATAGTTCATGTTGGTTTCCTCATACTTCTGTTACCAAATCTTCATTTCTAAAAGTCAGTTTGTAATATAGTTGGCCAGGTAACTGCAATAATAGCTCCTGTCCCCTACACTTTTTTAGAATCTTTTCACTCCCCCTTTGAGAAGCTGAATCCAGGTCCCCTCTCCTTGAATCTGTGCAAACCTCGATTAATAGAGTCTGAGGTGACAGTTTGCGATTTTCCATGAAAAAACTATGCACTTCTACCTTGCTCTCCTGGGATTCTTGCTCTGAGAACCGAGATTTACTTTACTGGGATAAATTTTCCAGTGGTTTCCCCAAGAAAGTTTACATAGGAGGAAATTTTTTTGACCTTTTGCACACTTGAAATTGTCATTTTTATACTCTTGCTTGATGAACTGGCTGGCTAGCGCATTTTAGATTGAACTTCATTTCACTAGGAGTTTTTTGTTTGTTTGTTTGTTTTTGCGATACGCAGGTCTCTCACTGTTGTGGCCTCTCCCGTTGCGGAGCACAGGCTCTGGACGCGCAGGCTCAGCGGCCATGGCTCACGGGCCCAGCCGCTCCGCGGCATGTGGGATCTTCCCGGACCGGGGCATGAACCCGTGTCCCCTGCATCGGCAGGCGGACTCTCAACCACTCTGCCACCAGGGAAGCCCACACTAGGAGTTTTTTGTACATTGTTCCACTATATTTTATTTTCTGATATTGCTCTTGGGAAGGCAGATATCAATCTGATTCCCTAGTTTGTGTAAGTGACCAGGTTTTTCATCTCTGGAAATGATTAGGATACTTTTTAAAATTTCTAATACTCTAAGACTTAATGATGATGTGACTTTTCTTCTCATTTATTAGGCTGGATGTTCAGTAAGAGTGTTATGTTTTTCAGTTCCAAGAACTGTTCTTACATGATTGCTTTGAAATTGTCCTCTGTCCCATCACCATCATTTTCTACTCTTATTTGAGCCCCTGTTTATTGGATATTGGATCACCTGGGTAGATCTTTTAATTAATTTTCTTTTCTGTTTTTCCACTTTCTGTTTTATTGGTCTGAGTGCCTGATTGAATGTTCTATTACACCTTCTACTGAATTACTAATTTCAGTGATCACACTTTTAAGTTTCAGCTGTTTCCTATCATTGTTTCTTGTGTATACCATGATACTTTTTTTCTCCTTGATGCAGCATTTCCTTTTTTCTCTTTTGAAGAACATTAATTATATATATATTTTGAGGTTTTCTTTGGGTCCCTGCATCATCTGTTTCCCTTGAGTGCCTAGTTTTTCTGCTTATTTGTTTTGGTGTTTGTAATAAACTTTCCTCAAATAGCTGATCAACCTTGACTATCCAATCAGTTCTAAGATTGGGCACTTAAACCTAATTGATTAGTGCTGTGGGCTTGTAGGGCCATCAAGTAGCCCACAGCTTTTGAAATGGTTAGTTTTCTCTGGGGTAGTTGGTTTCATCAGTAGGGGATCCCATGGTCTTCTGTCTGAAGGGCTGTGAGGCTACTGCTTTCCTGGAGCTGGAGTCTTTCAATAAATACTTTCACTTTATTCCTTTGTCTTCAGTATTGAATTTAAATGACAACCTGTGCCTGGGCTAAGGAGGCCAGAGCTTCTCTGGTTCAATTACCCTAGAGCAGTTGTTGTTAAGCATATATCAGAGTGACCTGGAAGGCTTGTTAAACCACTGATAATTGGGCCTCGCCTCCAGAGCTTCTGATTCAGTAGGACTGGGGTGAGGTTGGGAACTACACATTCCCAACAGGTTCCCAGATCTGGGGGCCTGAGGACCACAGTTTGAGAAGCACTATTCTGGAATGTAACCCTCTGGTTTCACATGGAGATGAATGAGAAGTCTGTAACTGCATGGCTTTTAGACAGTCCCATTGCTTCACCATCTCAAACTTGACTCCTGATCTCAGTGATACCTGCAGCCTCTAATTCCTGAGACTTTCTGGAATTTTTTAGGGGTAAGTAAGCAAAATTCTGCTTTGCCTCCCCTTGCTTTCCCCACCCTCCCTGCAGGAATGTTGGATGGACTTGCAAGCTCTCCATTATGTACTTTCTGTCTTTATATTCTTAGGGTAAGGATTACTAACAGCCTCATTTCCTTTGATGGTGGAGTCTATCTCTTTTCTTTCTTTTCTTGTTATTTAGGGTGTTACTTTGAGGGGAATAAACAGAAAACACTTCTTACATCATTTTGATGGAGTGTTATTTCAAGTAGAATAGTGAGAAGAAGGCTTCTTGTTCCCATCATTTTGAAACAGATGAGCCCACAAAGTCCTTGATCTTGTGATTCTTGCTAGTTTTACTGTTAGAGGGTATTTTTGTGAGAACTGTATTTTACTGGGGTAGCGTCATTTGGAAACTGGAAGCCCATGGTATCTAGTATCTTCCGGTTGATCAAAATAATGTAGACAATTGATCAGAACAAAATATTTACAGTTGCCTGAGGAATAGTTTGCACTTAAGAGCACTTACATTTTGCACTGAAAATAATAGCTGAAATGATTTTGCCCCTCTATTTCCTTATATCAATTTTTGTTTTGTTTTGCCAGAGTGTTGATTTGGTTAATTCTCATTAATCCCAAATTTCAGAATGTGAAATGCGCTCATCAATATCTAGAGCTACTCTATTTAATGCAGTCGCCACTAACAATATATGACTATTTAAATGAATTTAAGGTTCAGTTCTTCAGGCCCATTAGACATCTTTGTTAGTCACACATGGCTAGTGGCTACTGTAATGAAGAGCTCAGCTATGGAACATTTCCATCATTGCAGAAAGTTCTGCTGGACAGTACAAATAGAAAACCTCCTTTATTTACAGAAGAAAAAAAAAAGAGGAAAAGAAAGAATGGCTTTGATTTTGAATGAAAACACTCTTCTGTCTTATACCTTTTACTCAGGAACTTTTGTTTGAAAATATCAGTGTCTTCAATATATGTGCACAACGTCAAAAGACCACATTTTTGGCTTGATAGTGGTAGTGTGGGAGATGGAAGTGATTTACTCCAAAATGCTGGGTGGATTTGTGTGAAATCACTCCCATGCTGCTAAGGTGGAGATATACTCATGGGGCTGGAGGCTCACCTCCCACCCCAGCCCACCTCACCCATTTCCCTACCTGCTTAGTGTCAGAAGGAGATGTGTTGAAAGGCTGAGCCACTGCAGGTGTGCTTCGTCAACTGGGATTTGGGCTCAGACTTTCTCAGATCAACACAGTGTGTGGCTTATGTGCAAAGCGCCTGCTTTCAGCAGGGAAGTGTGTGCATCAAGGCTAGATGGCTGGTTCAGAGGCAGAGCAACACACTCATGGATTCTTGCCTGTACGTTTGTTGACCTTTGGATCCCAATTTCGTTGTTGATTGATCAAATAAACATTAGAGGCTATTTATTGGGTCCCAGTGAGGAGCTATTATCCCAGCCAAAGGATGATAAATATGTTTGTATTCCTGTGCCTAATTTCTAAAATGTCACAAAAAAAAAAGTTTACTAAAACTTGCCAGTGAAAATGAAACACTTCTAATAATCATTTGCTCAATAAAAAATGTGTACATGGACACAGAATGGCTTTATTTCAATATCACAAAAAATATTCTTTGGAAATCAGTTGGGGGAAAACACAGAAATGAGACTACAAAGATAATAGTTACAGAGAAGTGTTGATTTAGGTATTGGATACATAATTATATTAATTTTATTTTATTAATTACATTAATTAATGACATTTAGATGTCAGGTACTTAAATTTTCTCTTTTCAGTTGCTTGGAAAGATGATCTCAGAACGTTCTCTTTAAAATTGCTGCAGCTTTTTAATTTTAACCTATAGAAAACAGCCTGGCTGCCCAAATTATGTTCCATTCTGTTGTATTTGTTGCAAAACTGGTGATCTCTCCCTGGATTTGTGAAAACCTGGTCTTAACCCTAGGGCAAGGTTAGGTGTTACTGTTATGAGTCTTTGATGGGTAGAAACAACTTTCCTGCTGAGTGTCTCTAAGGAGATGTATCCTCCTCCCAGCCCCCATTTGCTGGTAGACACTCTTTTCAGTGAATGGGATGATCAGAACACTTAGATTTAGGGAAAAACAAACAAACTAGTAAGACTCATTCAAAATCAATTGGCATGTTATAATTGTAGGTACAAGTAAGCTACAAATCAGTGAGGTCAATATCGTGGCAGAATTAACTCTGTATCTTAGTCAGGATTTATGTCTTTTGTTTCTCAGGGCTATAGTAGTAGGCAAATAACAATGTAACAAATATAATAGCAGTAATGATCATTATTGAATACTTGATAGGGGTGATGTACATAAAACTTGCAATAATTTTATGGGATAAAGATTATTATTCGCATTTTACAGAAAATAAAATTAAAACTTATTTTTAGCACCTTGCCCAGTGTCCCAGCTAGTAGGTGATAGTGTCCAAAACCCAAATTTGTCTGACTCTACAATCCATTTTCTGAATCACCGTGTCAGGCATTCAGTGTAACGAGTGGGATAGAATTTAGGGTGTCAGGATTACAGAACCTGAAATACTGTGTATGTGAGGAGTTAAGTTTAAACAAGAACATTTTAAAAATTCTCAAGAAAAACAATTTTCTAGGAAATACAGTGAATCTCTGATGTATCCCAATCACCTGAATAATGTTTAGCACATAGTGAGTGTTCAAAGAGTACTTCCTGCATTAATAAATTAAATGATTTAGGGTCGCTATGTAACTGTTATAACTTGGGGTATACTGGGAGGTCTGTAAGCTGACAGATGCATATTTTTACTTGCATGAGACACATAGCCTGGTCTACGTAATTACTGTATAACTCAGAATCTCTTCATATATATATATATGTATATATCTTCCCCCATTATATTAGCCATGAATTGGTGACTTTAGCGGCTTTCTAGAAGACAGTGTGTACTGAATTAAAAGATACTCCTGTCTCTAACTGGTAGGAACTAAGTTTAGGGACTGATATTGTTCAGTGAAAGCAAGTTTACTGGCATGAACGTGCAGTAGATGCTTCAGATGTTCTCATTGCTTCAGGATGTCACTTTGCCTCAGTCTCCTAATATTCTGGAAGAAGTGAAGTACTCTCTAACATAAGGTGAATTTCTTTCCAAGAGAGACAATAAACATCCTAAAATTAACCTCCCTTCAGTTCAGTTATACCTTCAGAATCTTTTGGGATCAAACTCATGTACCTTTGCGATTAGTTAAGTCTTAAACCATTGGAATATTTAAAATATTAGTTTGGGTAGTGTATTAATTTCCTATTGCTGCTTTAACAGATTACCATGAATTTAGTTGCTTAAAACAACATCAATTTATTATGTTATAGCGCTGGCGATCGGAAGTCCAGAATGGGTCTCACTGGGCTAAAATTGAGGTGTGGCAGGGCTGTGTTGTCATCTGGAGGTTCCAGGGAAAAATCCATTTTCTTGCTTTTTCCAGCTTCTAGGGGCTGCCCTGATTCCTTGTCCCATGCCCCCCCTTCCATCTTTAAAGCCAGAAATGGCCAGTGGAGTCTTTCTCAGAATGCATCACTGTGACACTGACTCTTCTGTTTTCTTCTTCCACTATTTAAGGACCTTTGTGATTATATTGGGCCTGCCTGGATAATCCAGAATAAATTCCCTAATTTAAGGTCAGCTGATTAACAAACTTCATTTTATTTGCTACCTTAATTGCCCTTTACCATATAACATAACATATTTACATATCCTGGGAATTAGGGCACGGGCATTTTGAGGGGATCCAATATTCTGCCTACCACAGGTAGAAGCAAGAATATGGAGGTATTATGTAACAGACTTGCATTTACTTTCCAATTCTATATCACCTGTTTGATCTTGGGTAAGTTACTTAAGTGTCTTCAGTTGCTTGGATGGCAAAACTGAGTTAATAATCACTACTACCCAGGTTTGTCATGAAGATGTTATTAGCATCAGAGAATTCAGGAGCCTTTAACCTGTGAAAGAGAATTCTCTTGTTTAGTTTGTCATCCTATTAGATATGAAAAACTTCTCAAAAGCATATTGTAGTTTATAGCATTTTTAGATATCCTTTATTCTTTTTAAGCGAAGGAGGTAAAATTCATTCATTTAATACCTTCTTTATAGCTCGTTACCTAGTTCTGTCTAAAAAATGAGCATTGATTAAGAACTTCTTATCTGTCTTCTTATTCATCAGCTCACCATGAGGATACCATACTATGGCACAGTTCTTAAAGAGACAAGATTAATGAACTTTCAACAATTAGAGAAAAATTGATGGATAAATTGTGCTGACCAGGAATACAATTAAAGTTCAAGAAAGAAATAGAGCTATAAAGGATGATCTAATTGCTGGGAACCTTAAGGCAACATAGCATTGAAATGGACTTTCAGATAAAAGGAATAGAATTAGCAAAATGAAAAGAGTGAATGAGAGACAGAACATGGTATGTGAGGGAAGGCAAGCAGGGGAAGGAAGAGAGCTATCTGACAAAAGAGAGGCCATGTCTTTTAGAGTAATAGTCCAGTTTAACATGGAATATGGAACTGTATCCTAAAGGAACTTGAAAGCATCTTCCTTCTTTACAGGAAAAAGAAAACAGTGAAGGTTCTTAATTAGGAGGTGATGAAGATGAGTTTGGAAAGAGATGAGCTTGTAGAAATTGGGGGCAAGTATGGAGTTGAGTCATAATTCCCTTCCATTCAAATATAAACAAAAATTGATATTGACCAATGCATGACTCATCAGAGCTAAATCTCTCCCTCTCCCTCAAGGATTTCTGCTTATATCAGAACTTTTAGGGAAAGAAAATGTGACCCACTGACAGAATAAGAGGTGTCTTGAGAGATATTAACTTTGACAGAGTCATTATGAGGGAGTGTGGGGAGGACAGAAGGGAGACATTTATTAAACAAAACAAAGCAAAACTCTACACTTGAGATGAATGTTCTTTGAAATCTTATGGGGTCCATTTTTGTGAGTTTTAATTCTGTGATCATTTCTGGAAAGAGTATGTTTTCAGAATTCTGCTTTTACTAACTGGTGACCTTTACAAAAATAATAAACTTTGAAGAACCCTAAATTCCTTCATCTTTAATATTAGGCCCATACTCCTTACCTACGAGAGGTTTTGTGGGGATTAATGTAGCTAACCCACCTCCATCAGTGGGCATATTTTCTAAACAATTTCTGGACAGCAAAAAGGGAACACATTGGAAGATATGGGGTAACTCACATAATTGAAAGGAGAATGAATGAGGGTCAATCCAGAGATCTAGGGAGAAAGAACCAAAGGGTGTGTCTTCAAGTTGCTGTCATTAGGTTATCTCATTTCTACATGATTTATGTCCTTGTATTACTCTATTCAGGATCCAAATTCCCAGGAGAAACAAAGTATCTGATGAGCCTGTGACACAGTAAAAATTGCACAGTGCAAAACTAAACAGACAGGGAAGACTTTATTCAAGGCTATTGCAAGAGGGGAGAGAGGAGAGAACTCTGAACTCAACTCTGCTGAAACAAAGGGGAGTAGGGTCTTTAAGAGGGGTGGGGTGAGGAGTATATTGTAGGCTACCTGTGCTTACTAATTGGCTTTACACAAAAGGAAAGTAAACTTTCTCGTATCTTCATGACAGGAGGTAATTTTACAACTTGGGGCAAAGCTCCCACCAAAGTTAGGGTCCCATCCTTCCACAGAGACTGGAAGATGAAGATTCTATCTTTCTTGATGATTACATTTCAAAGGGATGGTTCCCAGATCCTTAAGAAAGACAGTCTTGTGTTGTAAAACTGGCAAGAGGCTTTAAGAAAGACTTCCATCTCAAAGCTGTACAAGCTTTATAAGGAAAATGCGCTAAGGGGAAGGAAATGCTAAGGCCATCTTGGTCACCAGGACAGGCCACGAGCCTGCCTTGGCTGTGATGGTGGGAAGAAACTGATGTGGCAAAAGGCATCTTGACTTATATTCCCACCAAGGCAACACTGAGTGGGGAAAAGAATCATTCTCAAAAGAAAAGTGAGATAAAGCCACCGAAAAAAAATGGGGAAAGAATGGTGGGTAAGGCATCATGGAAAACAAAAATGTTCCTGGCACAGTGTAAGAAGTTAGAAAAGAAGTGTAACACTTGAGTGATTTAAATTTATTTAGAAGAAATAAACAGAGCTGCTCAAAGTAATTAGCAAACAATTCACAGGCAATGTTGAAGCCAGGACAAATCCCATAAAATCGTGACACCCCATGAGCAATCCTCAGTACAGCGTTATTGGCGGAGGAAATAAAATCCTACCATTGCAAATAATTAAAATTTCTACTGTGGCCCCTTAAAGTTGCCAGATGGGGGATTATAATGCACAGCAACAGATCTTAAAAATTCTTTTTATTTATCTATCTCCCTCAGGGTGCCATGTTCTCCCAAAGTGTCCCCAAGCTGCTTTTGTTAATCAGTCAAATCAGTCAACTTCCCCCGCCCCCCACCCACCCCGCACCTGCCCTCCTTTCCAGCCTATTTGTTTCTCTTTAAAATACTCTGTGCTGTTTCACATGCAGGTATTATGCAGGTATCTAAGGCCGTCCTGCTTTTCCAGTTCTGTTTTCTACCCTGTATTCAAATGAACTAGCAATGCTGCTTCTTCCTTAGAAGTCGGAGCAGGGACATTGAGGCTCTTTGAATCCCAGAGTAAATCTGTCATTAGAGCTCAGAGATTTCAGCCTCTGATGCTGGAACGAGAACACACAAAAGCTCGTAACAACTACTGGGAGAGTGAACTAGTATCTCCCAACCACTGGGTGCCCACTGGGTACTCATCCCTTTCATGATTCCATCCTGCAAATCTGTGGGCCCATCATACAGATAGTATATATGTTTTCTGAGGAACATCAAGATGAGGAGATGTATCTGGTTCATCACATTTCTTCAGCACCTATTTAACACAGGGTGTATCTCTGAATTAGTATTTATTTTATTTTTACTAGTTTGACTTTAAAGTTTTTTTTTTTATTTTTTGGCCACACCGTGCGGCATGTGGGATCTTAGTTCCACAACCAGGAATGGAACCTGCGTCCCCTGCTTTGGAAGTGCAGAGTCTTAACCACTGGACCGCCAGGGAATTCCCACGAGTTTGACTTTTTAAATTGGATTATTGAGAAACAGAATTTCAAAGTCTGAAGGAATCACTGTTTCTTCAGCAGGTGCAAACAGAGAAACTGTTCTATGAATGTGTTGGGCAGCCGTGAAGCAGGGCTACGGCGTTGCAGAGAGCTTTCCACATCAGTGGTTGAGAATAATAGCAATTACTTGAGTACTTTTAGTAGTACCCTCACTATCTAGTTTCCCAGCCTGAGTGGAATGTTCAAGAATCTGGCAGGATAGGGGAAGAGAGAAGAATGAAAGGGAAGGGAAGGGAAGGAGAAGGAAGGGGGTTTGAACATGGCTGCCACCATTCTAAGCTTTCCTCATGTCTCAGACACCAGACCAGGTCGTTCGGTAAAACCAGATGTATGGTAGCATGTGCTAATGTGGCCCCTTTACCTTTGTGTATGTACCTATAAAAATACTATTATAAGAACAATATCATCTTGTTTCAAAAGAGTATGGAGTGGTTTAGCTAATGAAGTTTATATGGCAATCTAATTATAGTGTTTCTTTTCAGTAAAACTCTATTAATGTGTATTACAAGAGACCAGATACTAAAACCCTTTTAACAGTTTCAAAGAAAACTCCTATGATGGGAAACAGAAAAACACTTAAAGTGAACATAAAAGCTTTGTAAAAGAAAAAAAAAATTTGTCTTAAACAACAAAAACTTTATTTTCTCATAGTTCTGGTATTTGAGAAGTCCATTTCAAGGTGCTGACTAATCCAGTTCCTAGTAAGAAAACTCCTCTTGGCTTACAGATGGCTGCCTTCTTGCTGTGTCCTTACTTGGTGGACAGAGAGAGAGCCTTCGCATCTCTGTTCTTTTTTGTGTGTGATTTGACATTTTCACAGAGCATACTTCATCTAAAGTTATTAAAGAAAAAATTTTGAACAACCCCTTAAGATATGTGTGTGCTAAATAAATATAGAAGATTGTCCTCAGAGTACATGCATATAATATAAAATTCTGATAACTAAGAATTGGGGAGTAAGATGTTCTTTCTGGAACACTCCAAATACCCCTCAGAGCGTAAGAACTGAAAGATCAATGTGGAACACATTACCATGGCAGACATGCAAGAGAACCATGGCTGGGAGCCACTGTTTCACTTTTCCAGTAGTTGTTAGAAGCTTTTGTGTGTTCTCATCCCTGCACCAAAAGCCTGAAATCTATGAGCTCTAATGATACATTTACACTGGGATTCAAGGGACAGCCAAAACGCATCAATGTTCTCACGTTGCTAATCACGGTTGCTCATTTAATGCAGTGAGAGCCAAGATCAAGATGATAACTGTTTAAGGCCCTTAGCTGGAAGCCCTTAGGACCAGTTAATACAGTTGCAATTTTGTTCACATTCAGGCTCAGGAAATTATGTCTCATCCATTTGGAAACATACCTTGGAAACATTAAATAAAGGGCAGGAAACCACATACCAGCTGAAGAAAAGAACCAATTCCTAGGCAAGGTCTATGCGAAGGTGATGTCTGACTCAGGTCTACAAATTCACTCACCGTAGTAGGGATTGGATAACTTGCAAACTAACGTTAGAAACTCCGAAGGCTTACAAAGGGACTCAGTTTCCAGCCCGGGCTCTGAGTTGGTATGATTCTACTTTTGCATAAATTAATCACAGAACTATAATAATTTCCTACTAGGGTTCCAAATTTAGAACCCGGTTCCGCCTTCCAGTCTGTACTACAGATCTTTCTAATGCAAGTCAAGTATTTGAAGGAGCTGACAGCACTAACCTCAACCCAAAATGTTTGATCTGCTTCTTGTCTCTCATCTTGAAAGCATTGCGCTCCGATTTTTCTCTCTCTTGCCTGTTTAGGGGTAGACCTCCTAAAAGATGTGTAGTTTGGGTGGCTTTGGCAAAATGCTTTTATGTTTTCCCTCTTACAATAATAGCCTGAAATTGTTAGATCTGGATTTAGTTTAAAGGGCACAAACTACAAAAAAAAAAAAAAAAAAAAGCCAGAGGGAATGATTTTGATTCTCTCAAATTTCATCATACATATCAACAGACATCTAAGGAAGAAGAGCCTACTTTCTCGATCATTTTTCTAAATAAATGTTTTTAAATGCAAAAATCTGTCTTACACAAGGAACTTGCAGATTGCTAGCTATTTCTAAAGGCATTGAGCTGAAATTTTAAACAACGGTTTTTTATAATGCCTCATATATCTTTATGACAGGATCAGGGTTCATCAATTCATCCTCTCAAATACCTCTCAAATTGTTCTCCACATCCCTGCCATTACATTTCTAGTTTAGGGTTTTATTATTTCTTGCTGGGGCTATGGCAACAGCTTCCTTATGAATCATCTTACCTCTGGTTAGATTCTGATGGTAGCACCTTCTATACTACCTAGAAGAGGGCATTTTTTAATGCAAGAATCTAATCATGTCATACCCTGCTGGAAACCTTCCAGTAAATCCCCATCATCTTCAGTATGCCTTCCAAATACTTAACATGGCACATGTTAAATAGTTTTCTATGTGCTTTCCTTGTCAATTTTCCAGCCTCATCTCTACCACTGCCTACAAGCATGGCTACTATCATGTAGCCATCCTCTCCTGTCATGCCATGTCCTCTTGTGCCTGAAACACCTCTGACTGAAATGCCACTTTGTCAAGTTTCTGCTGTTACATATCTCTCAAGGTCTATCTCAGTATGTCACCTGATCACACTCAGTGAAAAAATTATGGTGAAGATTCGTGGGTAAGTATTTAGGTCAGTGAAAATTAGTATTAACATTAGCCCATTTCCTATATTGAGATGTACTTTAATTCTCCTTTTACACTAAGCTTCCTGTAAAAGCCTAATCTTTGTGTCATTCTGGACAGATAAATGGGGTGAAGTATCACAGAACCATGACAGAAACTGCAGCCACTGAGACAAAGGCCAAACCATAAAAAGAGTAAACGAAAGTAAAACTGCAGTCCCCTAAGAATTCTCGGGGAGATGGTGTAACCTTGGCATTTTTTACAGTATGTGGCATGGGAATGGATGTCTTGCTATTTGAAAAGTAAAGGAAAAGAGTGACCCTTAAACATAGAGGGTTTGGGATATACAGTTGCTGACATTTGGCTGACAAACCAATCTGTCTAACACCTCATCTGTCCCCTCTCCTTTAGCGATCATTGTCTTTATTTGATATTTGTTGGGAGGACACTAGTGGAAATTTTAATTTTTCTACTGCGAGTTAGTAGTTGTTGTTGAAAAGAGGACTTGTCCTCCGTGCTGAGGCCATTGTCTCTGGTGATGTCTAAACTCTCCATGTTGACCCCACGGAGTCTTTCCACTTCAGTCCGAACAGAGACCATGGATTCTCTCCCTGTCCTAGAGTCTACCCCGTCATGTTCCCCATTCCCCCAGCTTGGTGGACTACCCACTCTGAAATTTTCTTCTTAGTTAGCCAGAAGCAGACCAACCTAAAAATTTCCCATATGATTTTCTTCAAAGTGAAAGAGCTGGCTTAAGAGAATGTTTATTTTTGTTGTTGTTTAATTTTTAATACTATTAACCAGTGTTGGCAAAGGGATAGGGAAAGAGACACCCCTAAACACCACTGTTGGGAGGGTAAATTGGTACAGACTTTTTGGAAGAAAATTACAATATGCCAAAGCTCTTTTCATTCTGTTGAATTTGTCTTCATTAGTAATCAGGAATGTCCAGAACAGGTATCTCATCAAGTTGTTCATTGCACGTTGATTTTAATAGAGAAAACTGCAAAAAACCTAAATGTTAAAATAGGGGATTAGTGCAATAAATGTTGACACATCTATACAATGGAAAATTTGCAACTATTTTTTTTCTTTTTGGCTGCATTGGGTCTTCGTTGCTGTGCACAGGCTTTCTCTAGTTGCAGTAAGCGGGCGCTACTCTTCGTTGCGGTGAGAGGGCTTCTCATTGTGGTAGCTTCTCTGTTGCGGAGCACAGGATCTAGGCGCATGGGCTTCAGTAGTTGCAGCGTGTGGGCTCTAGGGCACATGGGCTTCAGTAGTTGTGGTGCACGGGCTTAGTTGCTCTGTGGCATGTGGGATCTTCCTGGACCAGGGATCGAACCCAGTCTCCTGCATTGGCAGGTGGGTTCTTAACCACTGCGCCACCAGGGAAGTCCACAACTATTTTTAAATGAAGTTAAATGACAGAAAAAAAGTCAGACATGGTTAAAGGCCTAATATATATGTTAAGGTTTTGAACTACAACAACAAATGAAACAATAACCCTATTCTTTCTATCTGAAATGATTATAACTACAGTCACAATAAGTTAGCTTCATAAGAAAAAGAAACCTAAGTTTTAATAACATGTTCTAAAAATGCTATTTTTTAAGCAGATTACTGTTTAAACCTTTAACTCTGACATTCGTTGTTGAAGAATGTTTTCCCAATGACCGTGGAAGTATCAATAATATTTTGAAAATTATGCTGGAAAAAAATTGAAATTGATACATGTCCAAAAAGAATATGAAATTATTTATTGCTTGTTGATGAAGTTCCTATTCTATTTATTTATTTACATATGTGTATGTAATTTTTAAATTTTTTCAAAAATTAAAAATGAATTATTTTTTCAAAAATGAATCTGTATTCGTTATCTAAAAATATCCTTAAAATTATTTACCTGAGCAGTCTAGAAGAAGTAAAATTCACAGCAGCACTGTGAAGCTGGAGCCAGATAGAAGTAGACCTCGGAAGAGGAAGAAGGGCTGGGTTTGATTTCCCTGTTAATTTTTCACTACATTCATATTCACAAGACATGATACCATCAGGCCAGATTTATACATCACAACGTGAAGTGGAAAGTAAGCAAGTAACTAATTAATCTGTTCTATAAAGACAGAGAAGAGTGGAAGTGGTTTACCCCAAGTCCCTTCGGTGCTGGTAACAGTATTCATGAGCAGAGTGCTAATCAATGATTCAGCCTTGGCTCAATTTTATGTTCCTTGTATACAGGTTTGTATACAACGAACTGAGTCACCAAATTGAGGATCTGCAATCTTCTGCCTATAAATGGCTTGTGGAAATTTTGTTCTGTCACAGTGTATTAAAGACGGATACCAAATATCTTGTCCAAATGTTGCATCGGTGTGAGCAGACAAATGATGCTTAAGATCTAGGGGTTTTATGAAGTTTTATTAAGGTTGAGTTTAAGCATTAATATGTGAAATATGTGAACATGATACATTGCAAACTAAACATTTGACCATCCTGTGCAAAGTTACTGTCTGCTCTCAAGTAAAAATGCCTAAGAGGCTATTAAAAATAATAATGCCCTAAAAGAATAGACTTCAGACATCCCATTGGATGAACCTGAGAGATAATACGGAATAGATTGTAGTGGTAAATAGTATGAAGGAAACATCGCTGAAGCTACTATTGGAATTATTTTTTTTAGCAACTATTAGAAGCTTTTGTGCTCTAGAAGTCACTTCATTAAAAAATCTTGAAGTTTTAAATGTTAATGATAGCTTTTGTCAAAGAGATTTAAAATTGAAACATTCTTTTAAGATGGCTAATCGCTGACAGTAGCTTGGGTTGTTTAGTGTTTATGAGTGAATCTTGGATTTGAGATTTGGTATATCAGATGAAATTCCCTGGATAATGGCAAGTATTCCATTCCACTTCAAATTGCATAAGCTTGATCCCAGAAAACTAGCAAATGAAACTATATATAGAAAATACACACACATACACACACACACACACATCTAAGCTCCACGTGTGATATTTTGACAGAGTACAATTATAGCATGTTTCAGTGTCAAGTCTGCACTTAACCTCAGTTTATTTATAGAAGCAAATATGGTAAAAGATCCAAGCATATAATGTCTTGGCAAAACTTAGAAGGGAATATCTGGGTCAAAACCTCATAAACACATTTCATCTGATTTCACACCCATGAAACACTGGTTCAGAAACCACACACAATTACCAGAGATCAACTATGCCTTTGAGATAACTTTTCAGCAGTTGCTAATAAAGGAACCTGTGACCTCCTGGCTTGCCACAGGTTTACTGGAAAAACTTTTAGAGCACAAAGAGAAAGGCTGGAAATACTTTTTGTATCGTCCACTTCTGTTTCTTTAGACCCCTGAGCACATTTCACTGTCTTATTGTGTGTGTGTGTGTGTGTGTGTGTGTGTGTGTGTGTGTGTGTGTGTGTATCATTCTTAGAGATTTACAGAAAAGTTTTCTTAGTTCTGGAGCCTTGTGTTTATTACCTTGGGTGACGGAGAGAGAGGGAGAGGGGGAGAAAGGGAGAGTAAGAGGGAGAGAAAGATAGAAAAAGAAAGAAAGAGAGAGAGAGAAAGGAAATGAAAGATAGGGAGGCCCATTCAAAAAAAATAATTCTTCTTTTGGGAGTGACTTGTCTGGAACTTTTACCATCAACTTGGGGTCAGTGATAAAGTGGTCAAAGAAACACTATAAAGTCAAAGATACCTTGCTATTCAAGAAGTTTTTTTGTTTGTTTGTTTGTTTTTTACTTTTCACTATTATCTAATCTTGAAATGAGCACCAAGTCCTGCAAAAGATAAAATAATATTAATAATTGTAATACTGCATTTGGATAAGCATTCATGAGTACTAAGGTCTCTAGTAAATAATTACCCAAGAATCTTACGCTGAAAAGAAGGCCAGGCCCATGTAAATGGTGCCATCTTAAACCTGGCAAAAAGTGACTCAAACATCCATTTAATATAAACTGTGTACTTCTCAACATCCCAATGATTGGCGGCATCTTTTCCTCAGCTTTACAAAATAATAGCGATCGATATATGCCAAAACCTATCCAAGTTTTACTTTTGTCTTTCTGTGTGCCTGTGCAACATTCTGATTCCTTTTCTTTTCTATCACTAATCAGGCAAACTTACATTTAGACCACAGAAAGGACTGTTTCTTTTCCTTTCCCACACTTGGAAAAAGGGAAGCATTTGTTGTTTATACCCACTCCCTCCTCCTTAATTTTGTTCTGTAGGATTTTATTTTTTGGGGGGGGTGAGGGTATGTGTGTGTTAAGTCAGGGGAATCTGTTAAAGTGAGGCATCTGGTTACTCTAAGATCAAAACCAAATCTTCTTTTGGTCTCACGTGAAGAACTGTGCAGTTTGGGACTCACTGTTCTTAATTCAATTACAGTCCCCTTTTTATTTATTTTTTTCTTAAATCTAAGGCAGAGTACAACACAAGACAGACAGAGGAAAAAAATAACAAAGGGAAGATCATGCTCTACAGGCTTTCAAGACATTTTTCCCTAGGCTTCAAATCAAGACCCACTCTAGCTGCATGCAGACAGCTGAAGTCAATTTTACCCTGTTACTGGGAATGGGATTCTTTGTTACCAGGGACCGCATCCCAAACTTCTAAATCTGATGCTTACAGGCTTGTTCCACCTACTTTAAATTTTCGAATGCCCTTGCAGCTCCCCAAACTAATTGTTCCTAGGCATCAGACCAGCAGAATCTAAAGGCTTGTTTACTTCAATTGTTTGATTTCTTTTTCCCCCTAAGTGCCTAATCCTTTATTTGCTCTCAACCACCTGACTCCATTTAAGTTGATAATAGGTACCTCCCCCTCCCTCCCTCCCTCCATAGCCTACCTTTGAAAACCTTCCTAACACCTTCCACAGAAGCACATGCTTAACTTGTACTTGTTGAATAGTTTTCATTTTATTTTTAAAGACAAAGCTGCAAAATCCTAATCATCCAGGCTAAACTCTTGGTATGTTTCCTGTCCTTTCTTTTGGAGCTGGGAACAGAACCCATTTAAAGGTATTTGTATACAGACACAAGAGATTTTATTCAAAAAGATCGATTAGATACTATTCTCTGGGCCTTGGGTCTCCAGACTTTCTTCATTGCCTATCCCATAAGTAAAAACATTTTGGCATCCTATAATGTATATTCATTTATTTTTATGTTATATACATGTACATCTATATAAAATACTGTAAAACATTTATTGAAATAGAAACTGGAAACTGATTTAAATTTATATATACATACCTATATGTGTGTGTGTGTGTGTGTATATATATATATATATATATACACACACACACACACACACATACACACACACACAAATTCTAGTCTTTTTTTGGTTTATTTGTTTGTTGGTACATATCCCTCAGGTAAGAACATGCCACTTTGGAAACCAGTACTTTAGTCCAGCAGTTTTTAAACTCCAACTCTTAGAAGACTGTTCAAACACAGATTCCTAAGCCTATCACAGAGCTTCTGAGTCAGGAGCTCTGAAGTAACACCCCTAAATTTCTATAAACCTTCCCATTTCTGGCCACACAGTGAACAATGCAGTTCTGATGTATAGAGCAATTTCTTGATTGGACCATACCAGGCCCAGGTTCATTTTTAACGTAATCCTATATAGAATCTCAAAATGTAGGGCTTGAATCTATCTATTTATATGCTCGGCGTGAGTGTTTTCCCTCCTGCTTTGAGAGTTATTCTCACGTACCTAAATAACTGTGTATTAAAACTTCCCTCAGACCAACTGAAGAAAAGGCCATCTGAATTCAGTGAAAGGCGCTTCTTGAAGTGCAGCTTTACTGCTCCTGACACCGTAAAATGACCAGGGGCAACTGCCATGGAAGGGTTGTCTGGAAATGACCTACAGATTTATGAATTAGATCAAAATGTGATGAATAGCATAGTATTTAAATTCAATTTGATGCCTTCCAGGTAACTTGAAAAGATTCTGACCTTTGTAAGTTGAACATTCTCTGAAATGTTGTTTACATTTCCTGGAAACTTGCTCACACAATCAGTTCGCTTAGTAAACTTTTAGGTCAAGGACAATATGAAGGAAAATGAAAGACTCATCAGCATGCCGAGATTCCACATATGTTCTGGGCTAGTGAAACTTTACACTACTTTCGATAAAGTGAACATGTGCAAATTTTGTATGTCTTACAATTTGGTAGAAGATCATTTCTGTACTAAAAATAATCTAGTTGATTATCCATGCATTCATTTATTGAACAAAGTATTATATACCCATAATGTTGCAGATACTGTGCTATACAATTATGATAGAGCTATAACTAAGTGACTATACAAATACATGTAAAATTTTAACTATTAAATGAGCTGACCCGGGGGCGGAAGGGGGTGGGGTGAACTGGGAGACTGGGATTGACATATATACACTACCATGTGTAAAGCAGATAGCTAGTGGGAACCTACTCTATAGCATAGGGAGCTCAGCTCAGTGTTCTGTGATGACCTAGGTGGGTGGGAGGGAGGCCCAAGAGGGAGGGGATATATGTATGCATACGGCTGATTCACTTCCTTATACAGCAGAAACTAACACAGCAATTGTAAAGCAACTATAACCCAATTAAAAAAAGTAATAAATGAGCTGAAAGGCGAAGTACATGATGCTATGAAAGTGCCGTAGGGGGAAATGACTTCATTGTCCCAAGGGAAAATGTGCAGTGATTTACTTTTCAGTATTTGCTTTATGCGTATTTTAAAGGTTATTACTACAGGACCAAAGAACAGGCCATCAGATTCAACAGACTTTCAATGGTTATCCAAGACCACTGGATACATGGGTTCCTAACTGGTTTCAGGAGGTTGGCAGGAATAAATAATATGGCAATGGGATAGGCTAAGGAGTCTATCTATGGGATAGGCTGGAAGTTTGGGACCAGCAAGTGACTGATTGTATTTAGTTTAATTATTAAATAAAACAGTTCGAGAATGGCATTGAATAACTTCCTTGCCAGACGGATCCTGAGTCTCATGGCTGTTATTGCCAGATCTGCCAAACTTTTTTCTGAGTGACTGTACCTTGCCAATTTCTCAAGTAAGCAAACTGTCCTCACCATTTCGAAAGGTCCACTGTTCTTAGCGTCCTTTTCCTTAGTTCTCAAACTGATGAAGTCCTCATCCTACACACCACGCCAGAAGCCTCTTATGGAGCCTTCAGGTTTTAGCCTAATACGTGCACAGAAGGCATTATTACTCTTAATTTAATAGCAGAGTAACATTTTCATACTAATCAGAGACTTGCTGGCTTAATTACTACACATTATTCCATGGGAAGGGAAAAAAAACCACTCAAATTTTAAAATAAGATGTTAACAGTAGCGTGAAAAGTTTCATTCTTAGCTGTTGGTCTGCTAGTAAAATAGGTTTGTTCTGGGTATTTTACCAATATTTTCATTTGTATTTTAAATCAGAGCTCAGTGTGGGACTTTTCCTCTTGAAATAGATATTTGTTGAAACGGATCCTCTTTTTCCATCTTCTTGCAAGAAGAAAAACATATTAATGTTGCTTTTCTGAAGGAAACTGCCTTTAAAAAAAATTATTTGCAGAGCGTGGTTTATCCTCTAAACCCTGTCTCTTTCTGATTCCTGAGCCGCGGTCACTTTGTTTTGATGACTCACCAGGTTTGGTAACGTCCATCACGATGGGGATTAGCAAGTTTACTCAAAACAAAGGAGATGTAATAAAGCCTGATTAATAAATGAGCAGACTTTGGTTTCCCCTGCCGTTCCTCCTTTCTTCCAGTCTAGTTTGGGAAAGTGAAAGGTGACATCTTCTTTCTGGAAGGCTTACTAGAAAAAATGTCTTACCTTTGAGGTGTATCTGCTAGATTGTTCCAGACAGATACTGTTCTGGTACCATATCACTTAGCTGTGTTTTCTGACTTAATTCCTTCTAAAAAGAATGAAACTTTCTAGTTGGTGGTTTTTCCCTAACTAATAATAGATTCTTAAGTTATTATAATCTATTAAAATTTTTGGTAGAAGTCTGAGTTACTACAGATTTTCATCAATAGAGCTATTCTTTACCCCCAAACCACATGGCAACTAGTACTGTGGCTCAGGGATCCAAAACTGTGTCAATCTGGGTGATGCCACTCTGCCGTACTTAAAAATGAGGCCTGTATGGTCATTATCACAGTAAGGTTGTAAAGAAAGAAGGAAAAGGGGCAATGCCTTATGTTTATTTGTTTGTCTCTTACCTTTGGACAATTGAGATACCATAATTGAGGACTGACCTACTGAAATACTGTAATTCCACACCTCACTATTTCCTTCATTTTCTTTAAAACTTGGAAATTCAACTTAAAAAAAAAAACAACTAACAGGGACTTAACTTTTTTCTTAGAAGTGTGCTGAAGTGTAGAAAAGGAAAAAAACAAAAACCAATGTCATCGATGAAACGAACCATTAACCCACCCCAAAAAGAGAGTGTTAAAAACCATCAGTAATTTGAGGAGCAAATATCAAGTGATGCCAGGATATGAATAATAACCATGATTAAAATCCACCTAATGCTTTAGGTACTATGAAAAATAGGTCATTAGCCTGGCTTTGTAGATTTGTAGGGCCTGTGTTAGATTCCATGTTTCCTTTGGATGTGAGGATGATCTTGAGAGGACGTCTGTCAGTCTTTTGATTGCCAGGATCAATCTGGCTGACCAGAATGACTAGGCAGACGCCCGCTCCCCCTCTTACTGTTCTAGGCTTGTTCCTCCTGAGACTGACTTTATGACAGACTTATCTGAGAAAGGAAAAATTATTTTTCAGTCAAGGGAAAAAGAATAAGTGTACTCTCCTAATAGGGCATAGGACTCTAAATTTTTTATTGAGACATGCTCCTGGAAAAATTTGGATTTAAAATTTAAATGGGGGCTTCCCTGGTGGCGCAGTGGTTGAGAGTCCGCCTGCCGATGCAGGGGACACGGGTTCGTGGGAGACAGACAAACTAGGAGCTGCATGAGGGGGACCATTTGTAATCTAAGTATGTTTATGAAAATATACATCCTTCAACAATAAATAATAACTCCATGGCTGTTTACTCTAGAGCTAGATTGGACTTTGATTTCTTACCGAAGTAGGCCTCAGTTTATGTCTCTGTGACAGTAACACTAACCATCCAGATGATCGACTTGATGGTTCTAGTTTTCATCCAGTTTTGACATCTCCTAGATATAAATTATGTTAACATGTGCTACAGAAGACCAATTATAGAACTATTTAGTGAAAGGTAATTTCCAGTCAGACCTTCTCCACGAATACAGATCCAGAGCCCCAAGACGAGGAGTCATTTAAATGTCTCTGTCCATTAAGGAAACAAATTCTTGGCAGTAGGCTCACCTGGAAGATTTTGTGAATATGATTTCATAAGCACATTTTGCCAAACGTATAAAAACAGACACAATCTAGATCTCCTGATTTTATCCATGTGTACAGAACACAGGCTCATCTGCTAATTTACAGCTGTGGATCATTTCACACTTGACCATGAGATTGGGCAACTCAGCTTTTTCGTCTCAATTTAAAAGTCCACTTACTCATCTCTCTCAACGTCTGGTCAGTCGTTCTTTCTGAAGTATGTCCATAACATTGAAGATATGGGAGCTATTTTAACTTTAGATTTAATTGTAAAATTCATTATATCATAGATTAAATATTTCAGTTTTCCCTTTCATGATTATGATTTTAGTTCTATATAAACAATAAGCTTATATATTGAATGCAAAGTAGACTTCAGCTCTTCAAGAACTGTTGCAGGATTGCTATTTAGGTTTGTGGCCTCAAAAATCAATCTCAATATTCATGATGAGTTTGATTGATTTTAGTTTAAATAAAAGATTCCATTTGAAAATGATCAAAAAAGCCAACTTTCATGGAACTAAATTATTCCTTATGGAGAACTCAAGTATAATTATTGCAAATGAATATCTTTCAAAAATTACTTTCATAGAGTTTTAGTTCAGAGATTCACTTATGAATAGAGGTCACCATCTCTACATTTTCAAGCTAACTCCTAGAATCTGCTATGTGAAAACATCTTACCATGAAAATAATTATTTGTATAACTCACATTGCTAGCCCAATAATGGTTTGGGGAAACTCCCATTTAATATTTACCAAAACAGTCTGAGCTATAGCTCTTAACTCCTGATTTTAATAATATCAAATTTAGTTTATTATAATTTAATTTTAAGGTCCGCACATATTTTACTACAAAATGACAATGAAGTGGGTAGCATTTATTGAAGTATCTACTCATTGGAGTGTAAATATGAAATGGCTTCATTTCTCTCCTGTATCCTTCTGGATAGTGAGCACGTAGGAAGCGTTGGCCCAATTTAAACTTGTCTCAGTCGTTTGGGTTACAGGACAATCTCATCTGATATTGAATACTAAATTATCTTTATTTAAAAACATTTCATTTGGGCTTCCCTGGTGGCGCAGTGGTTGAGAGTCCGCCTGCTGATGCAGGGGACACGGGTTCGTGCCCCGGTCCGGGAGGATCCCGCATGCCGTGGAGCGGCTGGGCCCGTGAGCCATGGCCGCTGAGCCTGCGCATCCGGAGCCTGTGCTCCGCAACGGGAGAGGCCACAACAGTGAGAGGCCCGTGTATGGCAAAAAAAAAAAAAAAAAAGCATTAAAAAAAATCTCATTTTTCTAAAACAAAACCCCTCAAGCTTCCTTCCATGCTCCTCTCCATAGCGTGGCTACCTGAAAGAGAGTAGGGAATGTGGTCTTACCTCTCATTCTTCTCCCTCTTAGAGGAAGCACTAGCTTTTCCAGTCCTGGTGGCAGGGCGAAAGGATAGCTCTGGCAAAGGTCTTTGCATGGGAATGTCTTCATATGGATGGTGGGGAAATGTCCTTTCTTCTGTTACCGGTGACCTCGATGTTGAGGTGGTCTATATAGAGTCTGCCTTTGGGTACTGTTTGTGGCTTTCTTGTTTCGCTCAATCCAGCCCCCTCCAACTTCTCCGTCAGAGGGACAGCCATGTGTGCTCTTAGCTGTTCCAGAGGTATAACCCAACGTTTCCTTCATGTTGGGCATCAGACTAAGCACTGAGCCTGGGTAGCTCCCCAGATCCTTCCCTTTCAAATATCTCTTTAGTTCCACTGAAACCAACATGGTTGTTTCTTGTTCCCTCTGATGGCCGCAGAGTGCAGAGATGGTGTGCAGTTGGCTTTGTTTTTATCTTAGGCTACACTAGAGTCCTTTCAAACTTAGGTGGAAGGGGCTAGTCAATAGGCCTAGGCAAGAAGTAGGTAGGAGTTTTTATTCAAGTGTGCCTCCCACCTTGAGAGGACATGGGAAGTAATCCCCTATTTTCCACTGTGGGGTGGAAAGTTCTGAGAACAATGATGTGCTCCTAATTTCTCATGCTCTTCCAAGAACTGTCTTTTCAACCTCCATTCTGGGGCTGCACAGAGCAAGCCATGCTATTCAGCCAGGGAACAGCATGCCGGGCCCTGCTTTGCAGGAACTGCTCCCCTTTCTGAGGGACTCTTTTGGAGCCTTTCTCACTTGGCTTCCATAAAGGTCACCCCTTTCCAGTGCTCCCAGGATTGATGTTATATCAAGTTGGGTAGGACAGAAAGGGTGTGTCCTCAGAAGTCAGTGGTCCTAGCGAGCTCTCTGACCTTAGAATGTGGAGCCTTTCCCTTAGCTTTGGTATTTAACTAAAATTGCTGCACAATGTAAAAAGTCCCAGTCAACATTCAGTTATACAAGTTTCTGGAAGTCAAGCATTAAAAGAAAAACTGATTACTTATTTTCAGAGAATAAAAGCAACTTTAGTGTACACAGATGTAAACTGATCAATTCTTAAAATTTTAGTGGGTTTTATTTTTTTGCTGTTTTTACTTTTTTTGTCCTCTGAAAGGAATTTTTGCTTACCTCCACTATTAGAGGTATGCTTTCCTATGTATTTTAGCACTTATTTTAGTTCTCTCGTTCATCTCAAATAGACAGAAATTGAGGTTTTTTTTTTTTTTTTTGTAGTTATGCAGTTGTTTCAACACAAACACCATTTGTTGAAAAGTTCATTCTTTCTCCATTGAATTGCCTTGGTGACTTTGTCAAATATCAATTGGTCATGTAAGTGTGGATCTATTTCTAAATTTCCTGATCTATTTTATTAATGTATTTGACTCTCGTTATGCCATTTACATTCTTACTATAATAATAAATTAGATATTTTCTGCATATATATTGGTTAATATGTGTCCCTTTTGAGATAGTAAGCAATAAGAGGACACCAATATCTGTTTTACTCATCCTGTGCATAGACCAGTGACTGACATAAATGATTCACTCAATAAATATTTATTGACTGAATGAATAGTTTAGTAGTCTTTCTGATTTATCAGACAATTTCTGTGTCAAATCTAAGGACTAGGGCCAAATTCTTAGCACACTTACATAATTAGTTGAAGATAAAAGTCAGGGTTTATGAATTTATTTTGCAGGCTACTTTAAGACCTCAATATATTAATTTTTATATCTAGAATATTTTGAAATGTTTCCTTTCTTTTTATCTTTTGGAGAGAGATAAAAAACTGAATTAGTCCTGAGAAAAGCAAAAGAAACCTATTTTTTAGATTTGTAAACTTGTCACTTAGACACTTGTAGGGCATAATAAAATTTAAAAATTGTTTATAATACACAAAAGCCAGCATTTAGTAGCAATTATTTTTCAAAAGTTAGAGCTTAAACTCAATGCAGTAATTAAGACTTTGATAAAGAACTCTCTTTATGTTAAAGAACTCCCTTTCATATAGAACTCCAAGAGACTGAAATGATTAAAAATTTTAAGTGCTATGAAAAGAATCTAATGTAGAGTTTTGCTGTGACAAAAATAACACAGGGCTCTGGAATCGAGAATGACTTTGGCAGGTTGGTATGTGTGTTGGTGATTGGGGAAGACTCCTCCAGACAAGGTGATCAGGAAAGAATCATTTGAGGACATTAATGTTTGAGTCAAACCCTGAATGATGAAAGCGACCAGCCTTGGGAAGCTCTTTAGGAAGCTCTTCCAAGTAGGAGAGGCTTAAGAATCTCTACTGGTGAAGAACCTTGGAGTGTTCAAGAGACAGAAAGGTCGATGTGCCTAGACCCTGAAGAACAGAAACAGTGGTATCTGATGAACACCAGGAAGTAGGCAGAATCTGGATCATTCAAGATCTTAAAGCATTGTCCATTATCAGGAGTTTGAATTTTATTCGAAAAGCAATGGCAGTAGAACGTGGCTACAAGTTTATTGCTAATCCAAAATAAAGGGGAGTGGGCACACTGCAGTTAGCAAAACTGGCTTTTGCATGGGCACAGCAGATAAACACCTTTTGGATTTTGTTGGTATCATTTGAGGGCTCCTGAGTTAAACATTTTCATGATCTTAGTTAAAACACTAACTAACTACCAATTACTTACGGACTTATAGTTCATGGAGCACTGAATTTATAGGTACACTCTCATTTATTCCTCAATTCTGATGAATCAATATTCATATTATCACCAATGTATAAGTGAGGAAAGCAAGAGAGAAGTTGGGTGACGTAGCTTATTACTAATTACTCAACATATGTTTATTGAACAACTACTATGTGACATTGGAATAATTGTAAACAAATTAATCAAATTCCTGTCCTCATGGAGCTTACCCTCTAGTAGTGAAGAGAGACAAAAAACAAATACATACATAATGAAACAGCATATAGTAGTCCATGCTCACAAGAAGAATAAGGTAGGGGAGAGAGAGGAGGAGGGTGGGCTATTTCAGACAGAGTGGTCTGGCAAAGCCTCTTTAAGGAGAACCTTAAATGAAGTAAGGTTGGAGGAGAGGAGGGAATTATACAAATAACCTGAAACCAAGTCATTAAGATCTAAATCCCCCCCTTCTGGCAAAACTCACCTACTGGTTACTGAGATCAAAAATCCCACCAAGAGGTTTGTAAAGCTTTAAAAATTATCATTACAATGTTAGTAGGTAAAAAGATAACATCTTGCTCATGAGCCTCTAATTCTAATCTGGGATAATTTAATCACTTGTGGTTTCATTCTGTCACTTTAAGGTTAACCCAGTCTTTTAGGGGCAAGTAGCTTTGCAGAGTTTTGCTCTCCTGCTTCTTCTCCTTCCCTCTGGTTCCAGATTGCGTTGGCTCTGGTTCTGTCAAGGCTAACATACAACATGGTACCAGGAGTCCACAGTGTCCTCCCTGTTCTCTGCTAGCCTGGCCTTTGAGAGTCTGCCTTTGTCTTTGCTGTGCTTGCTGCTGGTGGCACAAGTCTGTCCTCTTGGCATGAGCAGTGCAGGGGAATTTCTGCCTGCAGCCTGGCCTCTCTCCCTGCTGGCTGCACTGGGCAGGCAGCTAGTATGAAGTTAATTTATGACTCTCTTCCATCTCTGGAGTTTTCCACTCTGCAGCCCTCTGCTCCAGAGTGACTTGGCCTCCAGTGTCCTGGGGAGCTCCCAGCCAGCTCAGTCTCAATTCCCCACAGGGGCATGAAACACCTCTGGTCCCTTCCATGCCACAGTGCTGCTGAGGGAGTCTCTAGCCTAGAAAGGGGCTGCGCTGGGAATCTTTTTCTTAATTCCCAGCTCTCTTCCTTCCAACTGTACTAACTTGTCTCGTTTTAAGTGGGAAATTGTTGTTAACATTACACCAGGCTATGCTGATTTTTGTTTTGTTTCGTTTTTAAGTGCTCGGAAGAGACAAAACGAGTGTTATTCATTTATGAGGGCTGAACTTAAGAGACAGTTCTGCTTTAGCTCCCACAAAGACTTGGCTTAGAAGATGAACAGCAGAAGCCTGGAGGATGCAGATCGTTGAATGAACCATAGAGAAAGATGCTGCAGACCTGTTAAACAGGAATCTCTCTCAGAGTGCAGAGTGCCATTTGAGAGTCTCAAGGAAGAGATGTATGAGTGGGAAGTTTTCTTTAACGTAAGAGGAAGCCATTCATCTTGGGCACCCATCTCTGTTGATGGATGAGGAAACCAGCGCACTATAAATTAGAGTGGATAGAAGGATTAAACAGTGATGTGGAAATTCCTTAAGTAGGTAGCATTTTCTTTTTTGAATACAGCATGGTAGACACAGCTGTTTACATTGGCTTTCAATAAATCTGGCCTTTGTTTTTGTTTTCTGGGGCAGATTTTGGGAGGTTGCTTATCATGACTTGACAATAAGTAAAGTGTTAGGAAGAAAACAATTTAATGAAAGTGTTCGGGTTTTCCTTGTAGATTTAAATGAATGAAATATAACTCGCAGTTTTTTAGGTGAGGCATACATTTCGTAAAATATAAATGATAAATATTAGTGGAAACAGTAGCAAACTTCCTTTGTCAACAAATATCTTCTTTAAGTGTGCCAGCTTACTTTTAACCATTTGGTTAAACAGTCATTAACGGACTGTTGACAAGTAAAAACTTACTCCTCCAAAAAAAGTATCAACAGTAATATACAAGGACATAAGATAAGTGATGTTAGCAACTCGGTCCTTCCTGTTTTATGACTGATTTCTCAAGCAGAAACCCCAATGTAAAATCTTGAATTTCAAAGTACTTAGATATATATTTGATAAATAAACATTTAAATATTTTCCTTATAGAAAATGAACTCAATCCAGAGTAGTAATATGATGTGTTAGGAAAAAATATATATGTGAATATAAAGATTTTATACATATATCTTTATATATATAAATATATAAATATGTGTGTGTGTGTGTATATATATATATATATACAGAGAGAGAGAGAGATTACAATTGCTCCCTTCCCATTGGTTAAAAAGAAGGTGGGTTGAAAGAGATAGAAATTGGAAGGAGGAAGAGAAAGAGGGAAAAGAAAATCAGAACTGGTTTTCAGAAGGGACCTGATAAAGTCACACTGAGATGTTAACAACTAAATATATTCAGTGGGTCAACACTTAACTAGGAACAATAGCTTAAGCCAAAGTACGGTTTCTCCAATGAAGCTTCAGCCATTTTTATTCTCAGGGGAGCACCCCTTGAACCCCCAAATAATACCCCACAGAGAACCACTTTAAGTCCAATCCTTTTGTACATTTTATGAAAATTCAATCAATATATTTTCAATACTTTTTATTTCTAAGTGATTAAAGGTTCATAGGAAGTTACCCAAAAATCTATAGAGAGGTTCCGTGTATACCCTTCATTCAGTTTTCCCCAGTGGTAACGTGATGCACAATTATAGTATGATCTCAAAAC
Organism: Pseudorca crassidens; assembly: GCF_039906515.1. NCBI lineage: Eukaryota > Metazoa > Chordata > Mammalia > Artiodactyla > Delphinidae > Pseudorca > Pseudorca crassidens. The sequence goes on from NC_090312.1 coordinate 22,897,386, forward strand.
TAGGCAAATTGACATTGGTAGAGTCACAGAACTTTATCTGATTTCATCAGTTCCTCATGTGCCTGTGTGTATGTATAGTTCTATGTGACTATATCATGTGTGCAGATTCATATAACTACCACCACAATCAAGATACAAAACTGTAGCCACACTCATCACTTTCACGCCTTCACCCCTAATTCTTGGCAACCACTAATTTATAACTCTATTACTGTGTTATTTCAAATATGTTATATAAATCGGGCAGGATGTAACCTTTTGAGATCGACTTTTCTCACCCAGCATAATTCCCTGGTGATCTATCCAAGTGGTTGCATGTGTCACTAATTTTTTCCTGTATTCCATGAGTAGCATTCCATGGTATGAATGTACCACAGTTTAACTACTTACCCATTGAAGGGCATTTGTGTTGTTTCTTTTCCATATCAGTGTGTTTTGATCCTACTGCAGGATTCTCCTGCTCTTCCCCCTGTGTTAGGATAATGCTGGGTGTTGTAACAAATAAACATTCAAATCTCAATAATTTAACATAATACAGTTTATTATTAATAGAATATTCCAAAGTGGTTATTCTTGGTGGGGCAACTTTCCTTTAAGCAATGATTCCAAAACCGTGGATGTGTTTCTTCTTGTTGTTCTGCCATTTGAAACACATAACTCTTGACATGGCCCCAGGATTGTCTCCAGGTCACGCAGCTAGAAGAGAGCATGGTGAGGGAGCTGTGTCTCACTCGTCCTCATATTTCATTAAGATCTGCTAGTCACGTGTGCACAGAAAACTGTAGAGGAGGCATGTAATACAGATGTATGCTCAAGAGGGAGAAAAGATGGGCTTGATGAACAAATGTCTGGGCTGTACAACAGAGTCAAAGATCTTGAAGCTGCCACGCATGAAGCTCCTACGCATCTGTTCACTAATGCTCTCTGTTCCGTTATTGGTATAGCAGTTAGTACAAAACAGAGAGAAAGAGACGACATGAGACTGGGTGCATGCATTGTGGAAAATTCAGTAACCCCCTCATTTCCTCCATATAGTAAATCTGTTTGTTATTTGCACTCAGTAAACAAAAAGAGTAAACCACTTTGTTGAAGTCCCACATTGTTTTAGGCCAGCAGAATTCTGAGAGCACAGTTTCCCACATTCTGCATTTGTAAAATCTACTAGATCCACTCTGGAAGAAATTAGGAGCACACATTTAAGGTAATCTCAAGGGTAGGAGGTTATGGAAAAACTGCATGCCTTGAAAAATAGTTTATGATAGCTCAGGGATTTTGAAAATAGGGTAATTATGTAATACTTGATAACAATTTACCACGATTTCTCTTATGTTTTAGCTAAGAAATAAGGATAAACATATAGTATTTTATCCAACTTACAATTTATAGAAATAATCAACATGGAATGAAACTAACAGTAGTTAAAACTGCTCACTGTAAAATTTGCTAATGATGAAGAATTGACTGGCAAATCAACTCTTGTTGGCAAAATATAGGTTTGCAATATTTGGCCTGGAAAACAATTGGCTTCGTAAAAATAATGCCACAAAACAAATTTCAAATTAGCTAAATGTATGACCGTAATAGTTTGAATTAGATAAAATAAAAATTTTTAATTGACAACTTGAAACTCCTTTACAAAAGTAATGTAGTAAATTGTATTAGTCCCAGTGATGTTAATGTTAAATCAATAGTAAAAGACTTACATGTAATGTATCAAAAAATTCATCAGGAAATTAAATTGGTATAATATAGCCTGCTGCAGAAAATAGTTTCTTCATAAAAATTCATCCATGTTGTTATAATTTTGATTTTAAAGTCTGTATTAATAAATGTGGAGTCAGACTATCATGACGTCAAAATGCTGGGGTCACAATCTCCTGGACTCTTCTTATTTGTACAGGAAGGATAATGTAATTGTGTTTTTATCACAGAGATTTTATGAAGTGGTTCTCAAACTTTAATGTACATCAGAGTCACCCGGAGGGCTTGTCATTTGAGGTGGGGTCAGAGAATTTGCGTTTCCAGCAAGTTTCCAGGGGGTGCCAATCCTGCTGGTCTGGGAACTCCACTTTGGGTACCCCTTCCCTATGCTGTTTTTGTGAACACTGGTTCTTGCTAACAGCCAGTACCTGCATCTCTTCGTAGGAAAACTGGCCTCAGGTTTCAGCAACCTGCTTTCACAGAGAGCTGGGGATGCCTGGGAATTCATATTTCCCTGCCCTACCCTAGGCGGCCCTTAACCACTGCTGCAGGTGCCAGGGTATAAACGCTGCAGATCCCTGAGCAAGACCACACTGAACTATGCCTACACTGTCTCCAGGTGTGCCCAGGGGGTAGAATCAAAGTTATTTTTACCAGACCTTGGCAAGAGAAGTTTGAGTGGAGCGTTGGGGACAAAAGCTTGTGTGGAGTTTGACAGAAATTGGATGGTGAGACAATGAGAAGCAGTTTGGACAACTCACACAAGACATTTGTCTATAAAGGAGGGCAGAGAAATCAAGCAGTGCATGGGAAGGAAAGTAGAGTCGAAAAGAGCTTTTCCTTTTTTTTAAGATAAGAGCTATTATACCATGTTTTCCTGTTGGCAGGAATGATTCAGTAAAGAGGGATAGAGAGAGAGAGGATGTATACTCAGAGCAAGAAAGTCCTTGAATATGAGAGAGAAACGGATTTGCTACACAGGTGGAGGGGTGGCTTTACCATGTAGGGTCAATATTTCCTCCATTAATTAATTATGAAATGCCTCAAGAGAACCCAAGACTCTTTCTCCTCTCATCTTTCACATTTTATTAGCCTCTGAGTTCTGCCAATTCTCCCATTCTAACATTTCCCCAAACTGCCTGCCCTTTATCTCCATCCCCACTGTCACAGCCTTAGTTGGGGCACACAGACTCTGTCACCTCGATTTTTTGCAGTGGCTCCCCATGTGTTTTGCTTCCAGCCTTGACCCTCTCGATCCATTCTCCCATGCTGCCAACAGGCATCTCTGTCAGATGCAAATCTGAGTATCTCACTCCTCTGCTCAAAATCCTTCATCCACTCTCCTGCTGGATGAAATTCTGACTGCATTAGCTCCATACACAAAGCCTTTGATGATCTGTCCCCTGCCCGTGTATTCAGTTTCTTCTCCTGACACTCGTCCTGCAACCCTTGGCAATCACTTAATAACCAGCTTCCTGTAGCTCCTCGAAATGTCTCACACACTCATACACCACTGTCTTCGTATTTTTTGTTCCTTTTTGTCTAAACACTTTTCTCCCAGTTGCCTATCTGGCTAACTCCTGTTTCCCCTTCATATCTCAGTTCAAGTCTTACTCCTCCTTTTAGTTAAATGAATACCATTATGATTGAACGCATAATAGGTGTTCATTATAGCAACCAGTCCAAATGTGCAATTTTCTGTGGGCAAACCACATTTTCCAATTTGGGGTCTGAGAAATTTGTCCCAGAGGATGGTGGGTGATAACTTCATGCCAAGGTGTGAATCAGATTCAGCTTACAAGGGATCACTTACATTTTCTCAAAGGAGTTTGAAAAGGAAGCACAAAAGTTTATTGACGAGGACTCACCCTTTTTAACTTTCTGCCAAAGGGTATAATCCATGGGCTCGGCAAGTCTTGGAAAGACTTCCATTACTTTGCAAGTCTGCTCGTCCCCCAGTCCTTAGGGGAAGAGAGAATGATCACAGAGAATGGAGATGGCGTAAGATCCCAAAATATTTGAAATTGAGATTGCGGTGGGAGGCGGAGATTTTGGTACAATTTCTATTAGTGAGTTATTTTGGCGAGCATTGAACAGGGGAAGTTCTACCTGTTCACACCAGCGCCCTAGGAACTGTGTAAAGTGTGATTCGAAATAATAATCGCCATGACAAAAAGGAAGTTGTAGGCTTAAAGAGCAAAGTCCGAATGACTCTTGAGATCCCTTTAGTTCAAGTGATGCTTGGTTCGAGACTGCATTAAGGGTCTTGGGGTTGGGGGTGAGAGAGACACCTAAGACTCTTGTCCCGCGGATGGAATAATAATGGAGCTGCGAAGAGGGAGAACTGGAGTATAAACCTGGGAGTAACCGAGAATTTGAGATTGCACAAAGGGTGAAGAAAACAAAACAGAAGAGGAGGCATGTTGGGGAAGCACCCAGACCACTACAAAACTCACCAACTGCCACCAAAAGTGACAACTATAATATGGGAACTTGTAAATGTTACAGGGGGAAGCAGTTATGATTTATTTGAAAACCTTCACAGTAGTGCCTTTTGCCAAACAGTAACATTTTTATAAAGAGGTTATGAAGCAACCTCTGTAATGATTGTACTTTCCTGATTTTTTTTTCCTTTTGTTTTCTTTTGAAGTTTTCAAGGCTTTGGTTTTGCAGCTTCTTTGCCTTTTAATGGTTTGCCGTGACTGCCGCTTTAAGAAATGTTTTTGCTGTTCCTGCTCCATTTTAATCTTTCACTTTGTATTAACAAAATCAAAACCAGCACAATTAGATACCTCCTGATTCTGATTTGTTTTAATACCAAGAGAATGTTTGAAATGGCACAAGCAGTGGGGGAAATACTTCAAGCCGTGGTGGCTGCAACATTGGAGTTCTAGAGGCAAACATCAAAAGATAGCTTGAAAGAAAGACCAAAACCATCTCAACCAATAATTCTTTACATTTGTGTTTTTATTTTATTGTAGTCTTCACAATAAAAGCAAGAGGATTGGGTAGAGAGAAAAAGATGTTTGTAAGCTCATTTTAGTCGTGCAATGTCAAATGAAATCCAAAGGACTTTCTCCTTTGCTTTTCAAACAGACAATCAAGTGTTGTATCTGTAACTCAAAAAAAAAAATTAGTGACTAGAATACACGCAACAGTCGGTGCCTAACTGTCTCATTTGATTAGAATAAATGAAAAAGAAAATGGGTGAGACTCAGAAAGCAGGATTATAATGAAGCTACGTTGGTGCAAACAACCACCTTTTGTGTTTATATGTTGGATATCCTGAAAGAGGTGGAAACGCTAGAAACAAAAGCAAGGAGAGATCTGCAAGTGATAGGAATTTGGCCACCGAGGGAGACACATGAATAAATGAGCCTTTGCAACATCACAGTGGGCAGAATTAGCAAGAAATGGTTGCAATTGTGCACATGTGGATCGTAGTATAGACTTAGGAAACAGCTAATGACTTGATTACTTATTCCTTTTATTATTACTGTGACTATTTTTAAGTCTCCTAGCAATAACACTTTGGAGTTTCGAGCTGTTACCTTTGTTCTTATTCCAGTTTTAAGTCTGGCCGTTAAGTAGAGATTCTACTGCGTTACACAGCCAGAGTGCCTTCAAGCGGGAATTTTGGTTTTTTTTTTAATGTGAAATTGGGTGGCTGCCGTATATGAGCTTTTTCTCTCACCATTCATTTAGGTAGATTTTCAGTTCATGGCAGCACAGTGTTTGGTTTCCTGTAAAAGGCTCTTACGTTCGCTTTATGAAAGGAAAAAGAGAATATCCCTGGACATGATGAGAAGTTTTTGAATTCTGTTCTCTGGATGATAAAATAGTGAATTGAAATGACGTATGGAACATCAGAACCCTGCTTTCCTTGCCTCCACTGCCTCTCAGTTTATCAATCTATGTCCTCATCCTCAGGAATATGACGGGTGGTGGGACAGAGGGGGGAGAGAAAGAGACAGAGAGCGAGAAATTAAAAAAACAAAGTCCATTAGAAGACAGGTTGCCTTAGAATCACTGAATTTCACAATGGCCCTGGAAATTGTGATCTATCTGGAAGGACACTTTCATTTATACTGTGTATACTGTTGACAGATCCAAGAATTGCCCTACCAGAGTTCCCTCTCATTAGTCTGTTGAGGTGTCAGAGTCAACAGAGGTACCTGAATTTCCAGAGATCCCTCGGAACAAGCCCCAACATCTTCCCACTCCTTCCTTGCCCCCAGCCCCTGCCATCTGACCAATATCTGAACAAAGCAGCTAAAAATTTCTGGGTGAAGGGAATAATTTTTCTGTTTCATATTATTAAATCCAGAATCTTTTCATTTGAGTTTTATTAAAAGACTGGAATGAGCAATTCCTTTAAAAGGTTCCAGAATGGGCCAGTTTGAATGTCAAAACCTTTCTCTGCTTATCGAGAATTTAGCCATGATAAAGAAAGGATCAGCTTTTAAGTCCCTGGTCTGGCATACCTCCGTGACATGCAGGAACTTCAAATTGCAGGAAAATAATCTGGTTCTACGGAAACAGAGTTTCCAAAAGAGAGGATGGGATTAAAACCCACTGATAGCAGCTCTGGGTGAGCCTGAGAGAGAGCCTAACAATAGAAGCATAGGATGATTAAGGAGGCCAGTTGTTTCTACAGGAGAAAAGACTAGCCAGAGAGCATTTTGGCCCAGAATTTCCAAAAGTTAAATTACTGTGGCGCCTTTTCTCTCCTGCAGCTTTATGAATTTTGATATATTGTTCAAGAGATTTTTTTGTCATTAATCCTAGCCTGACCATACGGTTGAGGGGCGGGGCAGTGTCTACTTAGAAACACAGGGGGAGTTAAATCAATCAGCTTTTAAAGTGATTCCCTAAAAATACACATGTATTACTTTTCATACAGTGTGTTTGTAAAAACGATTATTGCCAAGGAAAGCATTTGATTTCCAACCAAGCAAAGCAAGATGTATAAAACTTAGCAGCTACTAAAATTAGATAGTGCTGGAGTTTCACAGGCTTGGAAATTTAAATACTGTGAAACATCGTATGGCTTTTTTTCTAAAATGTCATGTCTTCTCAATTGTAGAGTGAAATATAGTGAAAGCCTTAAAACTCAGCATTAAATTATAATCCTATGATATACTTTTGTTTAAATGTTGAATACTCTCGTTTACAAGGGCTAGAATAACAAAATCTGCAATCACTTACTAGTGCTTCCAATGTGCCCGGCACTGTGCTTTGCGATTTATATGTCTTAGTATACGGTTCCATTAGGTAGATATTATTATACCCATTTTACAGATAAGAAACTGAGATTTGTGAAGCTTGAGGCCTGTGCTCAGCCTCAGTGATTCAGAATCCAAACTCTGATCCATCTCTGCTGTTCTGCCAGAACTAAACTTCTTGCAAAAGAGTTTCACTCACATTATAACAAAGAGATTCACCTCCATGAATCCTTGAGAAAACTTTGTTTTCCCCCCATTTGTCTTGATTTACCTAACCATAAAGAGCTCAAACAGGAACGCCAGGAAAACAGTGTCTAGGTCATTTATTGGCAGTGATGGTTTTTGGTTTTCTGCTTCCTGCTCCTCACCCTTGAGCTTCTCCAAAGACAGCCAGCCAGTGGGTTCTGGCACTCTTCTTTCCCAGTTGCTCTGATGCTCTGTGATTGAAACTAGCAGCTCCATGGTGACCAGGAAAAACAAACGAGCCCATACCAGTTCTGTAAGCACTTACTGAACAGATTTTGAACAGGAATGAACTCAGTATAGCTCCAGAATTCCATCTGGAAATGAGCACTGATAGAAATCTTAGGCGAATGTCCTGCCTGCCTTTCACCCAAGGACTCTGCAGCACCAGGCCCTGTGCAGTCGCTCTGGACTTCCCTCAGAAATATGGGAGCATTTTGGTATTATGATGCTTATTTTACTCATGGAAGCTCCCGGGCTCACAGAGAGATTTAGAGGCACAAATACCCAGCTCAGGATCCGTCAGCTACAAAGTCGAATTACAAGGGCATTCTTGCTTTAAAAATCTGTCCAGTTAAAGAGAGTTTTTTATGGTTTTGAGAATCTAGATTGGGCTTAAGAGAATTTTAAAGCCTCACCTAGAAGAATAAGGAAATGTGAAAGCCTGTTTAGAATATTATATTAATTTGGATCCTTATTCAACCCAGAAAAGTGATGCCTCAATGAAAATACTAGTGTATCTTATTTTTATTGAACACTATCATTCCCACTAGCGTGAGGGCACATGGACGTGAAACACAAAGCATGCAAAGCCTATGAGCTTTCTTAAAGAGAGAATAAATAATTAAATTGTTCTGGAAGTAGATTTAAAGGGAGTAAGATAGGACCCTCTCTGTAGATACAGATAGAGATCACTCACTCAATCCATCAATCTATTGTTAGAGCTATATCTCTAAGAATAAACAAGGGGTTTTGAAGTATTAAGGGACCCACCAATCTACTGTCCTGGTGCACTTTTATGAAGATAACTTTTATTTTTCAGTGCTATTTCCTTAATTTTCTAGAAATAAATTCAGACTTTGTGATCTCGAATTCTCCTGGCTTCTGGAAAGCTTTCCAGTGGCCTGGCATAAGATGCACAGAAGGATTAAATGATCTTATGATGCCTTTGGGAGTTAGACTTAAAGAACTAAGTTCTAGGAGATGGTGGGGGGGATAACTAAATGTTACGCTTTTAGGGTGTTTACTGTGTTTAATAATGAAATCAAATAAAATATTAAATGATTCCTTTTCTTTTACCTGGGAATAAAATGTCCATATTTAAAAATTTTCCCAGCTTCAGCTAAAATTGTTTTCCTCTTCCTGCCATTAAGTTAAAAATCCTGGAAATACAAGAGTTTCATGCATTTAGTAGAGTGGTTTCCAAACATTTTTCATTAGGTGCTGCCATCCTAAAAAATGTTGAAGTACACACCCCTAACATTTGAATATTTATTTAGAAATAAAGTGTAGTCAGAACGATAGAAAAATTAAAGGAAGAGACGGCAAACATTTTACTTACTAATGGTGCATTGTTAATTATAGTGGATGTCAATTTCCAATGGATAGTTTTTTTTTTTGCCTCTGCCTTCTTATCAGCTGTTGTTCTAATGACAGTGTGGCAGACAAGGAGATCATGTAAAGAATGGGGGGTGTGCCAGTGCTGTCATTTTCTTGAAATTGTGCGTTTTTAATACCAAATTCACATCATAGTTTCTTTGCAGGAATTATCTCAAGCCACTCGTTTGTTCTGTGAGTCACTTGTTTGTTTTGTGAGTTGTTCTTGAAAATGAAACAGCTTAATTCATAAATAATGGCAATACATAGCTGGCAAACAAGAGAGGCGCCGTGTCAACCCTTCTGCACTGTGAGCCCCCCATTCTGTCCCAGGATACACAGGGTGATTTTTCCTATGTGGTGAGTGAACAGCAATGCAGAGATTAAGGAAGAACATGAGTGTCAGTCCATACTTTAAATATTATTAAAGCTTAATTTCTTCTCTTTTTAAAGGTTTTATATGTATATACACATTTATTAATGTAAGTTCATATATTTCCATCCCACCTCTCAACACACACACCCACTCTGAGTTTCAGATATCCCACTTTGGAGATCACTCACCAAATGTAACAGAAGTAATGACATCAGTAGTAGTGTAAATTAAAAATGATAACCACCGTTTAATGAGCACTTACTAACCGCCAAGCCCTGAGCTAGGCAATTACAGATATTCAATTCTTACAACATCCCCAAGCAGTGTATTTTTTTTTTTTACTACATTTTATAGAGTAAGAGAAACGGAGGCTTAAAAAGAGGAGAATTAGGCCTAGAGTAGTTGAGTGTTTTATCCAAGATCACATAGTATTTAGTGGCAAAGCAGAACCAAAATATTCTGTCCACCATGATACCGTGTTCTTTCTGTGCAAAGGAGAATTTAGCAGAGAATATGCCTCTTCCCTACGTAGAATTCTCTTCAGTGGAGGGTCAGCTTTACACAATGTCTGAATCAGGAATCCTGATCCTTCGAAGTCTGCCCAGTCACCTGTTGCTTTTGCAATTTTTTTTAACAGAGATTAAACTTTTCCTTTCACAATTAAAGAAATGGTAACATCCAGACTGACTCATTTGTATTTGCATGTAAATGAGAGATACCCGATCCCGTCTTCCATTGAGAAAAGGGGGAAAATAGGGGAGCAGAAGGCTATTGGGTACTGAAGTTTGGAGAAAGTGTCAGAGCCCAAGAGGGCACAAAATGGGAGATTTGGATGCTTGAATACAATCTATGTCTAATTTTCACTTTTGCCTCAAGCCGGGTCTACAAAGCAAATATGTCATAAATTTGATGTCCTTTTATATCCATTCTCTTGACCTGTGTTATTCGTCTTTCTGTGTAAACCTCTGATCGCCCTGGACATTTGACTCTTCTATTTCCTTTATCAAAAGGCCATCAGCCTGCTAGGTTTTGTGGTTCTGTGGTTTCTCCACTGTGTTTTCATCAGATTCCTCTTGTCCTTTTTGTCCCCTTGTCATCTGTCCATGGGAGGGAAGGGTTCTTCTAATTTTAGATTGAAATTAATTTACATCTCCCACAAATCCGATATTTGCCTCACTTCTCTTATAAATTATTTACACTGGAAAGGCTGAATCATGAAACTGAAGCTAAAAATAATGTCATTTTCATGTGCTGATTTTAAAATGGATGCATAGATCATATTCTACTCCCTACATTTTTTTTTTTTTTTTGGTCTCAGTTTGCCTTTGCGCATGTGGCTCCCTGGTCTTGGTATATGATAGGAGAGGGTATGACACTCTTCACATTCATTGACCAGTCATAGTTACTTTTTAAACTCAACAACTGGTCTTTAAATGGTCTATGGGCCAGTACCTAGTAGATTCAGTGGGGAATATATAAAAGAAAGGCAAAACTCCCTGCATTCTAGAACTTTTCTAGAGGTGATGATAGACAAGGCCATCACTATAACACAAAGCAAAGTTTCCTGAGGGCCGTAAAAGGGAACAGAGTTCTGGGTTTCTGGGAAGGGAACAATCACATTTGACTGGGAAGATTGGATGAATGCGCTAGAGGTACCTCTTGGCCTTCACGAGCTCTTCACAGCTCCCCCAAAACACAAAGGGCCACCTTCTTCTACATAGTAACCTTGGTCATTAGTCTGAGGAAGTCGATCCAAATGGGGACACCTGATCCAAGCTAGAGCCGTAAGCATCCCTTTTTCGAAATGTTGTAATTTTGAAGTGAGCCACAGAACCTGGGGGTTGTTTGAAGGGGAACCATGTGATCCTGTGGTTGCTTAAGTACTTGGGCTCTCATACCTGCTTGACTGAAGTCAGTGCCCTGTCCTACCACTGACCAGCACAGTCGTCTCGGGAAATCTATTTAGCCTCTTTGTCTTTAGTTTTGTTATTTGCAAAACAGGAAAAAGTAATGTGAGCTTTCTCATACAACTACAGTGAAATGTACGTAAGGGAATTTATTTAAAATGTAACATACTGCGTATTCAATAGTTATGGAGCTCTTAAGATGATTACGATTGCCATTGTTATTATTATCTCATGAATACCACTGGTAGGTCCCTGAAGCAACCCTGGGGCCTCCCCTCATCAGGGATTGGTTAATTATCAGCTCCTTTTAGGGTCTCTTAATATCCTTTTCCATGGACAGAAAAAACGAAACACTTTTTCAGAAAAAAAGTACTTTTTTTTTTTTTTTTGCTAAAGTTTATTCTGAGTTGTCTTGTTGTTTCAAACTAAAAAAAAAAATCTGATAAGGTAGTATAGCTTGAATTCTTTTTCTCCTTTCTTATTTTCTTTCTGTCATTATTGTTATTCCTTGTGGTCATTTTCATGACATTAAGATTTTTTTTTAATTCAACTTTCTCCACATTTTGGTTGTATATCCATATGCATTAACAAAATCTGTTAGCTCTGTAAATTTTCTAACACAGATGGCAAAATAAAATAAAAACCAAACCAAAACAAACAGATGGCTGCAGATGACCTAAATCTGTAATGGAAATTTTATATATATATATATATATATATATATATATATATATATATATATATATATAAATGACCACATTCTATATATCATTCAAAATTAGAAGCTTCCTTGTGCTACCCATCCATAGAAGCCTTACATTATTCAGAAAGGGAAATACACATAATGTTTGGCATCATCCACATATGACTGCCTTTGAAAAGGGGTGAGGAGGTACAGCGATATGATGAAAAGTATCAGATTACATACACAGGCACACGCATGGACACATGCACAAGTCATCGAATTAAATCAACCTCATGGCTATAACTGAGGCATTATTTTGAAATCAGTGGTTATTATGCTCCCACAGAATTTTTGCCCCAGGAAACCCACCCTTAAGAGTTACAATAGATACATAGAATCGTATACCCAGAAACCATACTCTGGTTGGATTTATATGAAATAACTGAATCAATCACATTTTATAATCTTCATTATGTATTACATAATCCTTCATGAGGGAATTACCTCCCTACTTTATGAAGTAATCCAGTTCTGGCTTTATCATACCCTGGCCTAAGTGTTTATCTTTTCCCTGTTTATTTGTCTAGAGCTGGCTTCAGTCTTTACCAAAGAACAAAATAACAAGGAAAACAAAATAAGAAACTAAAAGCATGGGATTTACATTTATCGATAGATAATTCTTATTAGATAAATACTCCAGAAGAGATACTGCATTTTAAGAATTCTGGCTGTTTGAAAAACAAACAATAAAAACCAAAACCAATATCAACAATTACAGTTGTGTTAGGACTTTTTCTGTGGTAAAGGAAAGAGACCCAACTTAGAGTAATATTTAAAATAAAAATGAGGGCTTCCCTGGTGGCGCAGTGGTTGAGAGTCCTCCTGCCGATGCAGGGGACACGGGTTCGTGCCCCGGTCTGGGAGGATCCCGCATGCCGTGGAGCGGCTGGGCCCGTGAGCCATGGCCGCTGAGCCTGCGCGTCCGGAGCCTGTGCTCCGCAACGGGAGAGGCCACAGCAGTGAGAGGCCCAAGTACCGCAAAAAAAAAAAAAAGAGATTTGCTGGTATTAGTGATTATAAAGTCCATATGGCAGCTGCCTTAACCTCCAACTGGATTCAGGTGGCGCACAAAGTCCCCGGCGCTACCTTACACCTCAGCTCTGTCTCCCCATCTCCAGAGTTACCTTGACTCCGGGTGGTTATTTCAGCTCCTTGGGTTCCTGCTGCATGGGACACAGTGAAATGTTGTCCAAGGGCAGGGAGAAAGTTAAGGGGGGGTGAAATGCCGTGACAGAGATAAATGGATGATACTTCACGTTTCCTTTTTTGTTGTTGTTGTTCCATAAATATGTGGATATCATGCAATGAAAATAGCTGCCATTTGTCAAAAGCTTACTCACCCCCAGCATGATGCTAGGTCTGTGGGGTGCATGTTGGAGTTCATGGAGATGACAAGAGGATCAGAGCCATTAGAGGAATTCGAGAGGAGAAGCCAGAGGCAGGGTCCTTCCTTTGGACCTGGAGCACTGGCTTTAGAAGGGCCGGTGAAGATTAGCCAGGTTTCAGCCTGTGGCCGTGTTTCCATCACACTGTCTCCACATCTCCCCATCTTTTCTCCAGACTTCTCCCCAGGAAACTCAAGCCATATTCTTCTTAATGTAGCCACAAGTTTCTATAGAAATACTGGATATAAAAACCAATTAACTAGGTATTGAGCAAAATAATAATAATAATAATTTACTAACAATTTAAATTCCCACCCGAAAAAGGGAATTTTTTTGATGTACTCTATTTAGATTGCACAGCTTTTTATTCCTTTACAATTTTTCCAAATTTCATGTTCTACTTTCAAACAAGTGAGAATATATATTTTAAAACTATAAATTTATTTTATATTGGCCGAACATGCAACTTGTTGCATTCAAACTTCCACAAGTTATGTGTAAATCTAAAAGGAAATATATCCGTCCATAATGCATTTTAAATAGAATGTTAAAACAATTTCAACAGATACGAAGTAGCATGTTTTTGCTAGAAAATAAAAGTATTTTCACTCTGTAAGTATGTGGTTACCCTGGAATACACAAAAGTCCCATCTTAGACAATAACTTAGTCATAAAGACAATTTAGAAAGAGATTTTTTATTCCATGAGAAAAATATCCAGATTTAAATTACTTCAACCAAAGGAAATTTCTTCAAGTTCGCCAAACTCAAGGCATTTACTTCACAAGGTGGTTAATTTTCTGAAGGAAACCACTTCTCTATATGGAATTTCTTTTGCATATACATTCAGGGCTTCAAAGGAACAATTCTGACTATATGAACTGATCAGAAGCATTTTCTCTGTCTGAAAATATTTTTATGCTGGAGAAAAAAACCTTATTTTTTCCCCTTTAAAGAATTTGGAACTACATTAAAATTTTAAATTCTTGATTCAGGACTGTCAGCCTTTTTTGATAAAGCTGTCAAGTATTTCTTACCTTAAAAGAACAATGAGATTTATGAGGAAGATGAAAGCCAGACCATGGGCAACCTTGCTATGCAGAAATTTAAATATTCACCACCATGACATGGTTGGAATCTATCTAGCGGGTACACTGTCCTATATGTTAGGGCCATTCCTTTCAGCCTCTTGTGATCAGCTGCACAGTTACATAGAGTGGAGCTTTGGTCGGCTGATATTCCTGCAAGGGAGTGTCAGCTCACTGAGGTATCAATATATTGTACAGTCAGAGAGACTGCAGGAAACTAGTTGAACGTAAGTCATGTTATAACCCGATAGTGATTTTTAAAATATTATATTAGAAGATACATATAATCATGAATTTCCTAAATTTACTTCTTGGTTATAAATTTCATGTGCTAGATTGTCAGAATAATTCCATTTGTAACTTATTCTGGCCTCATTCTGTACTCCTCCCTCCTGACCAAGCCCCCAAAACTCCCAACAAACTGACCATAATGGGGGCTTGGATTTGTTATAAATATAATACTGATCATAGTCAAATCCTTAAACTGCTTGTTGGTTATCCTTTGTTATCATGTTGTGTAATATTGAGTGTGCACTAACCATGTGTCAGATTAACATTTTTGTAGGTTATATTTGGGTACAAAATGAAAATTGTTCATGCATGCTCTGACCTGGAAGTTCCTCATTTGGATGGCTTTGGTAATGGGTGGCCACTTTAATGAATTAGAAGCGGCCAATATAACCTCAAATATCAATTGGTTCCGCTTTCTCAACTTCATGAGCATTAGAATGTAAGTTCCCACAGATGAGGAAATTTTTGTCTGCTTTGCTCTTGCCATGTTCTCAAAACTGAACAGTCAGTAAATGCAGGTTGAATGAATAAATGAATGAGTGAACTACATAAAAGAATCATTTTGTTTTAGCGAGATCTGTATGGAAAAGAATTATGAGAAGATGCTAGGAAAGTGTCTTCCCTAAAGGTTGTTCACCAAATGTGCTAAAGTAAAGGTAAAAGATGGGTTTCATTTTGTTTAACAACCTGAATGATTAATGGTGACTTTCTTGGATGTTATGCTGAGAAGAATCGTGTGGCTCATCCAAGCTCAGTGGAAAAGAGTGCCGTAATCAATTGATGATGTCTGCTGTGGGACCATGGTGGCCCACATGATAAATGCTTGCTGTTCCTGGGATAGTTTCCCACCTTGCTGGGTGAGTACTATCCAGACTCTGCCATTCTGAGGATAGTTTCTTATCTGATTGAATGAATCCCATCCATTATAGATGTATGTTGATCCTAAAGTTTTATACAGAAATTATTTTAATTTTCTTTTCCCTATAAGATTCTGTCACGTTGACATAGTACCAGGACAAAAATCTCTTGAAGAAACCCTATCTGCTATAGAAACCTGCACTCTACTTGAGGGTGCAAGGGGGTGTACGATTCTTTTCTGTGCTGCAAGTTCTGTGAGGATATTAATGGAACACACAGGGCTCCAGCCTCATTTCAGCATTATTCCCAGGTTCCAGGAGAGTTATCCAAGTCTGTTGAAACCTGCTTTCTTACAATACATTTTCCCTATTTTCATTATTCTTTGCCAGAATGAACCAAACTGATTTTTATCATCTGTCAAATGGAGCAAGATATTATGGTGGGGGAAGGTTTTCCATACTTTCCATTTTTGTAACAAAAACAATTAGGCCAGTGGTTGTCTGCTGTGGGGGAGGTTTGTGTTTCTAATATCGAGTAGCACACTCCTATCTAAGCAGATTAGAAACAGGGCTAAGGTCAACTCCACGGTTGGCAATTTTGCTTAATTCAGATGGAGCCAATAAGCTATTGGAACCTTGGGAACAGCAGTCTGAAAATCCTGAATCCTTTAGAAGTGTGGCCTCCCTTTTAGGTGGTATTGAGTGATTCTAAGAGGCTTTCTTGGCATTTTCAGACACATTGAAGGATGTGCTGTTGCTCAGTTCTCAGGTCATGTGTGTGAATATGCAAGGCAGAGGCAGCCCATGTATTCCGCTGCAGATGTGCTTTGGCAGCATCTTAGCTTTGCTAAGTGATTCAGACTATTTATTCAGTCACAAAGTTGAGTCTTCTCTAAGTTAGAAAACTACCACTAAGGCAAAATATGGCAGTTCACAGAGTGGTTTATAACCATCTTAGCCTATAAATTCAAACCAATATTTTTTTTTATCAGAATTAGATCAGTCCTGCCCCCTCAACTTTCCCTTAGCGAATGTTATTTCTATGACACTCTGTTTTTATTTCCACTGAAATTGACTCAGACTACATAAAGCTACAGAACATTTGCACACTTTTGATATGAAGAGTATTTTTCCTATCTTTTTTAGGACGTGTATTTAATTTGTGTTTTAATTAGACCATGTATAAATGTGGCTGCAGTCTCCAGGATGGTCTCCTTCCCTTCACGAAAATGGCCTGCGGGAAATCGAATGCATCCTCCTAGGGAAAAGATTAACCTAGAAACAAAGGCAGCCTCATCTATTGCTGTTTCACTGGCTTGTATTTGCAATAATACAATGTTTATCTCACAAAAATGGGCTCCCTCGGTCCCACCAATCAGATATTTTGATTGTGAAACTCATGCCTTTTATTGTCCTAGTAAGGTATCCCTTATTGGGGCTCCTTATGGGTTGACCTGTATTCAGATGTTGTTTGATTGGCATCAGAAAGTGTATCTTTATTCTCTGCTCTCACAGGTAAAAGCAGCACCCAGGTAACTTTCCCAGTTGCTGCTAACATGTTGCTATGCTTCAACGTCATCTGGGATGCTTGTTGGAAATGCACATTCTTGATCTTACGTGATAAATACTTAACTGCTGCTTTCAGCAGTAGAAATCTCTTAATTGTAGAAATCCCAGAGAGAATGACCCGGATGTGCCTTTACTTGGTATAGATTAATTTTCAATCTTGTTTTACTTGGTATAGATTAATTTTCAATCTTGTTTTATACTTGGGATTGACATTCAGCCTTCACAGACAGATATAGCTAAACAGATTGTTAAAGTATCAAACTATTTCCAATCAGGTTTCTAAACAGCCACTTCCTGGAGTCCTGAGTAGCCTGTTTCCACACCAGTGTCTCCACTGGAATCCCTCTCTCCAGCTCACACTCCACCAACAAAAGGCTTCATGCGAGGCACAGCAGTTCCCTCTTAACTCTTGGCTTTTCTCAGCGTGCCCTCTTGGGAGATTTTAATCTCATTTCTATAACAATCAAATATTTGGTGACTAATCATCAATTTCCATCTTCTGGTCACGTCTTCTTCTGAGCTTAGAGCTCAGCTCCAAATATCTGTCTGCCTGGTGGGCGTTTCATTGGCACGTTCATAGCTAACAAAACCACAACTGTGTCAAAAAACAAATTCATCATCTTTCAGCTCCTCCTCCCAATTTCTGTCCTCATCCTTGGTTCTCATTCATTCTGTCACCATTTGCCCCGTCAACTAAGCATGAAACTGAGTCATTCTTGACTCCTTGCTCTCTCTGTCCAATTAGTCATCCAATTAGTTGAATTTTACTCTAAAATTTATCTTGCCTCCATCATTTCCTTTCCATTCCCACTGCCACCACTTCACTGCAGACTCATTGCCTCACTTCTAGATAAACAATCGTTTCCTTACTTACCACAGTCTTTTCCTTCATGCCACCTCCAGGTGAATCCTCTGTAAACATCATTTGACCATGTCAAATTTCTATTCGAATCCCTTCAATGGGTCACTTCCTAAAAAGAAAAAGCCAGTTGTCTTAGACTGGCATGTAAAAATTGTGTGATTTCCACAAAACTCTTTCAGACCTCTCTAGCCTAGTGCTTTGTGGCAGATGTTTTATTAAATATTATGCAGTTTAACTACAACTCTTATTCTCCGTAGAAGAAGTTTTAACTCCAGCGAAAAGTACTGAGTGGTGCGGACATGATAATAATCCAGTTTTTCTGACTCACCTACTACACCGTGTTCCTGCCAAGCCCCCTACAGAAACTGCAGACCTAGCTTTGTCACACATCCCCTTTGGTTTCTACTCCTTTACTATGTTTCTCTTACGGATGCTGCCTTCACCTTTCTCTTCCCTTCCCCCCATTGCTTGTTCTGATGCAGTTCTGCCTGAATCTTTCTCTCATTGCATCAGGGACCTCATATCACTCTTAGTTGCCTGGTTGAAATTGGATTTGTGTCTCTTGTATATCACCTGAAATCACAATACTTCCTCTTAGCTGCAGACTTTGCTTCCGACTTCATGGAAAAGCACTGGGGCGATCATGATAGGATTTCTGTGTTACAGTGGTTCTCAATCTGGAAGGCACCCTAGAATCTCCTGCATACTAAAAACACAAAGACAAAAAAACCCAACCCAAACTAACTAAATAAGAAACTCAGGGTGTTTCTAGTGGGAATTTAGGCGTTAGTATTTTAGAATACTATACACGTGCTTCCAATGTACAAAGATGAGAACCACTGTTCTACAGATCACCATCACCATATTTATCTACCTATCTGTATCTATTCTCATATACTCTGCCTTCTCTTTTGATGAACTCTGAGCTTATAGTTGATGTCATCCCTTCCCTGTGCACACAAGATTCATACCCTCTCATCTGCTCATGGATATCGCCTCAATATCTATCCACCCTCCCTCATTCTTATCAACATACAAATATGCTATGGTTTCTCCTCTTTGGAAGAATAATAAATGAACTAATTCAACTTCTCTTGACACCCACGTCCCTCAGCTATCATCCTATTCCTCTGCTCTCCTTTACCACGAAACTCCTCCACTCTCCTACGTGAATTACTTTTCTCATTGTCTGCATCCATTTCCATGTTGGTAAATCCCATGGTAACGTTCAGTCCTTATCTTACTCGACTCAGCATCGGTATTTGCTTCAGTTGATCACACCTTTTGCTTTGATACACTTGCTACCCTTGAGTTACAAACCCTTCACTCATTCCCAGATTTCCTCTTACCTTATTGGCCGTTCCTCTTCCGTCCCCTTTGGTTGTCATTCCTCATCTCCCCATCTCTGAACATTGCAGTTTGCCTGGAACCAGTCTTGGACCTTTGCTCCTCTTTTACTACACTCATTCCCTTGGTGATCACATCGAAGTTTTTAAAAACTTTTTTGAAGTTCAATTAAACTGCAGGTATTTAAACTGTACAATTCGATCAGTTTTGACATATGTATACACCCATGAAAGGATCACCACCACATCTAAGATTACAGACATTTCCATTCCTTCTCAAAAATTTTATTTCTCTTTATAATCTTTGCATTCTTCCACTCCCATTCACAGGCAACTATTGGTGTGATTTCTGTTCCTAGAGATTAGTTTGCATCTTCTAGAGTTTTATATGCAAAGGGAACTATACAGTAAGTACTTTTTTTTTTTTGGCTTGGCTTCTTCCACTCAGAATTATAATTTTGAGACCCACCCATGTTGTTGTAGTCATCAGTAGGTTTTTGCCACTTATTACTGAGTAATAATTTATACCCATAGTATTGCATGATAATGCCATAATTTATCCACTTAACTGTTGCACCTTTAGGTTGTTTCTAGTTTAGGGCTATTACAAATAAAGCTGTTACAAATATTTGCGTACAAGTCTTTGTGTAAACATATGTTTTAATTTCTCTCGGGTAAATTCCTAGAAGTGGAATGATTGGCTTTTATGTTAGATATATGCTTAACTTTTTAAGAAACTGACCAACTATTTTCCAAAATGAGAGTACCATTTTATATTCCCATCAGCAGTGTGTAGGAATTCCAGTTGCTTATATCCGTGCGGAGACTTTATATTAAGGCAAACTGTGCTCCGAGATCTCAATCTGGCTTGCCACTTGTGTTTGTAAACAGTAGCGCTATGCCCATTCATTTTCTTATCATCTATGGTTGCTTTCATGCTATGACTGCAATGTTGAACAGTTTTGACAGAGACCATACGGCCAGTGAAGACTAAAATATCTGGAATCTTCATGCAAAAAGAAAAAAAAAAGAAAAAAAACAAAAATGTTTACTGACCCTTGCTTTATACAGTCATTTTTTTTCTAATTTAACTATTCTAATAGGTTATAGTGATTTCTAATTGTGGTTTTAATTTGTATTTCCCTGATGACTAATGAGATTTAACATCTTTTCATGTGCCTATTTGCCATTCACTTATGTGAATCTCTGTGTAAATCTTCTTTCAATTTGCATTTTTTTGTTTGTTGCTTTGTTTGGTTTACTTCTTATTGAAGTATGAGTCTCTTGTGTACTCATGAAACAAATCTTTTATCTGATATAAGTGATAGGAATATTTTTCCCCATTTGGTGGCTGGTATTTTAATTTTCTTCATGACATTTTTTCATATGATAAAGCTTTTAATATTAAGGAAGTTCAATTTATCAGTTTTCTTCTTTATGATTAATGTTTTATACTTCTATCTAAAAAAATCTCTTACTATGCTAAGGTTACAAAGATTATATCCTATGTTTTCTTTTATTTGTTTTATCTGTTTAGGCTTTACTTTAGGCCTAATGTCCATTTGGAGTAAATTTTTGCGTATGTGAGATAAGGGTCAATGTTCATCTTTTTCCCATATGGATAGCCAGTTGATCCAACAAGATTTGTGGAAAAGTCGTTTTCTTCCCCCAATTGAATTGACTTAGCAACTCTAACAAAACTCAATAGATATAAGTGTAACTGTTCTTCTGGATTTTATTCCATTCCATTGATACTTATGTCTATCTCTTGGCCATTACAAAACTGTCATAATAGCTTCATAATAATCCTTGAAATCAAGTAGGGTCCTTTTTTCCTAAACTTACTTTCTCAGAAGGCTTTGGGTTTTCATATATATTTTAAAATATTTTGTCATTTTTTACAAAAAAAGCATGCTGTGGTTCTGACTGGTATTATGTTGACTCCACATACAAATTTCAAGGGAATTGTCATCTTAACAATTTTGAATCTTCCACTTTGTGAACATGGTATATATTTCCACTTATTTAAGCCATCATTAATTTTAATTTTTCTAGCATT
The DNA here is from genome assembly GCF_039906515.1 of Pseudorca crassidens. Taxonomy (NCBI): domain Eukaryota; kingdom Metazoa; phylum Chordata; class Mammalia; order Artiodactyla; family Delphinidae; genus Pseudorca; species Pseudorca crassidens. The sequence continues at coordinate 22,918,635 of NC_090312.1, forward strand.
GTTTTTTCAAAGTAGAGCTCTTTTATTAGACTTATTCCTAAGTATATAGCAAAAGGGTATTTTTTTGGCATAACTGTAAATTATATTATTTTTATAATTATATTTCCCAATTGTTCATTGCTAATATGTAAAAATATAATTTATTTTTGTATATAACCTTGTGTCTTGTGAATTTTCTATTTTCACTTACTAGTCTAGTTTTTGTTTTGAAGATTCCTTAGGATTTTCTATTTAAAAGATTATATCATCTGCAGATAAAATTTTACATCTTAATTTCTGATCTTTATGATTTAAATTTTCTTTTCTTATTTTCTTGCATTGGCTAGGACTGCCAGTACAGTGTTGAATAGAAGTGTTAAAGTGAGCATCCATTCTTTGTTCTTGATATTAAGGAGGAAAATATTCAATTCTTTACCATTAGCTATGACATTAGCTGTAAATTTTTTCTAGCTTCCCCTTAACTAGTGTGAAAGTGTTCCCTGGTATTCCTAGTTTATTTATTTCTTAGCCTTTGATTTTTAACAGTTTGCTTGTGATGTATCCCAGCATAGTTTTCTTTGAGTTTATACTGTTTGAGATTTGCTGAACTTTTAAAATCTGTAAATGTATGTGTTTTACTAAACTTGGGGAGTTTTCCACCATTATTTGTTCAAATAATTTTCCTTCCTTCATCTCTTTCTCCTTTCTCTATGACATTTTATCACACATCTTCGATTGATAAATATTGTCACACAGATCCCTTAGGCTCTTGTTTATTTTTGTTCATTTCCATATATTTGTTTCTCCAACTTTTGAGGTCTTTGCATATTCTGCCTGCTTTTGTGTACTTTTCATTGTTCTCAGGTGGTTGTCTGCAGCACTTTTTAAAAGAGTTTTTAGTTGTTATCAGAAGAAAGGTTGAATTGTAGTAGATTTATCCTGCCGTAGGAGAATCAGACCCCCATTATCCAGTTTTATGGCCTTAGATGCCATCCTGTATCTGATGACTTCCAAATGAATATATCCAATTCAGACCTCTCCCTTTCCCTCCAGATATTTGTGTCCAACTGTCTTCCTTCCATCTCTAACTTTAATGCCTAATAAGCATTTTAAAAATAAGTAAAAATGGGCTTCCCTGGTGGTGCAGTGGTTGAGAGTCTGCCTGCTGATGCAGGGGACGCAGGTTCGTGCCCCGGTCCGGGAAGATCCCACGTGCTGCGGAGCGGCTGGGCCCGTGAGCCATGGCCGCTGAGCCTGCGCGTCCGGAGCCTGTGCTCCGCAACGGGAGGGGCCAAAACAGTGAGAGGCCCGCGTAACGAAAAACAAAAATAGTAAAAATAAGACTGAGCCCCTGATCCACCTAAATTCCTAAAACCTGCTCCTTCATCCTTTCAATTTCTTTGGAGTCATCCTTAACTCTTTTCTCTAATGTGCCACATCTGACCATTAGCAAATCCTGTTGTCTCTATTTTCAAAATTTTTGAGTATTTCTGTCACCTTCCTCACATCACCACCCTTGCTCATGCCATTACCATATCTCACCTGCATTATCGCCATTGTAGTTGAACTAATCTCCTGTTTATAAATGTTTGTTGCATTAATGGTCTACCAGCCCTAGATGCCTGAGATATTTGCACAATATTTAATTGCCAGGACTTGCCTTACAGTGTTGACAAGTAAATGATGGAAAAGGTGAATATCACTTACAGCTAATTGGATCTGTAATTATAAATCAGGAAGCTAAAATCCACAAATCTTACTAAAGTGGGTGGGACTCTCTCCTAGGGCTCAGCCTAAGTGATACTCCTGAATTTAAAAATTGCTTAGGAAGGTTGTATTCATATAAATCATTCATTGTATTTGCTCTACTTAGAATTGGGTCACACACCCATAAACTGGGAGTGTGTGCTATCCTTAAATGTTTAAGATCATATAATCAGAGTCTCATTATCAAATCTCCTTCAACTTTGTATGGTGTTTGAGAGGCCTTGAACTATTTGATTGACTAGTGGATTTATTAGTGACTCTTCATAAGACTGTCTACCAGTAATATCAATTAGAAGTTATAAGAATCACTTGAGGAATTTTCTGAACTTACTCATGCCCCTTTCCTACTCTCTCCCTCTCCACTCTTACCAGCATTCTGGCATGTTCCCTAGAGGGTATCTCCTAATCTCTGAGAGAGAGGAAAGTTTGGAAAACTTCCCTAAATAGTTTTTTATAACTGCAAAACCCTTCTTCCCTCACCCCAACCACATTAAGTACCACTGGTGACAATGCTGTTTCTTTAATGGCCCTTGTTAAAACTTCAGATAGGTAGATAGATAGATAAATAGATAGATAGATATCTGTATATATGCAGTTAAAGTATGCATGTATGTGTACCAAAAGATACACAAAGCTATACACACGTTATAAAATTATCTTTTTTAACATTAAACCATGGAATCCATAAGAAAAAAACACTTATGAAATTATTCATGTGCAGAGAGACTGTAAATACTGGGAAATTTTACAATCCATTATACTTGTTAATAATACTTCTTATTCTTTCTGTAGAAAAAATATTGCTTCACTTTTTCCATTTTATTTCTTGGTCTCTGTGAAGGGATTTAAGTTTATCACGTTTGTACTAGAATCTTTTGCCTTCATTTATATATATATATTTATATTTATTCGATCATTTGCAAATATATTACTGAGCAGTTCCTTTTAAAAGGTCTAAAATAAAGATCATAATAATCAAAAGTAAAGATAAAAGCTGATTATTTACTCCCACCTCCAGTTACAGTTTTTCCTAAGGGTATATTTCTATTACATGAAGTCACTGCTTCAAAAATTTTAATTAAATCAGCTGACCTTTTAAAAATTTATTTTTGGAGGAGGGGGATGAAGTAGGGTCATCTTCTTAAAGTGAAAAATAACCTAAGTGCAAACCAGAGATTCAGCACAAGATCATGTAATATATTTTCTACGGAGGAACATTAATGCACACAAAAACTGGGAAAGAATGTATGTAAGAAGCATCATTTGATTTTAAGTTTGAAGGACAAGAGAAAAAAAATGAAAAAGCTAATATAATTTTCTAACCCTAAAACTAGGATTATAAAACTTTCTTTTCAACAAATATAAAATGTGTGCATTTCAAAGAGGGAAACACTTGAAGTGACAAGGGGAATAAGGAAAAGCCAAATTAAGAATATCAGAAACTGATAAGATCAGAGGAAAAAAATCCTAAAGATTAAAAGAAAGCGGCATCAGTGTCAAGAGGGAATAACATGGACAAAGCAAGAGATGGGGAGATGTTGATGGCAAAGAAAGAAGGAACAAGAGACATGCCATTTCTAGACAGTTCTTCTTCCAACTCTCACTAAACCTCCTCTGGAAGAACTCTTTTTCTCCAGTTCCTCTTCCTACTCTTCGTTCTGCTATCATTTCCCACCAATTCTCTAAACTAACTTATTCTATCAAAACAAACTCAGTCCAGACCTTTAGACTGCCTATTCACGTTTCAGCCAGCAACTTTTAGGATCCAAATTAAGTATAATTTTGTCTCCTCTAGAAGCTTAACCACTCCAGTGACTCGGTTAGTTTAAGGCTTTTGTTGTACTAGATTATCCCACATAAAGAGTGTACTGTAACTGAATCAACAAAGACTTCTTTGAAGTTTGTGGGGGAATTTGATGGGAAACCATAACTCTTCCATTCCTAGGAAGAGTTCTATATAATAAAGCTTCTCTTAAAATCTATTATATCATCACTTTGTTCTAGTTACAAACATTTCTCATTTCTTTACCACTTAGCTATTCTAGGCTTATAACTTCCAGAAAGACCAACATCAGATGTTCCAAAGTACTGTGTTTATAAGATCTGTATTCACAAGAGCTCCTTTTAGTTGTTTAAATGTATTTCGAATTTGATTTTCATACGTGTAAATAAGCTCTAGTTAGTAAGAACCTATGAGAATTCAGGAACAAGGAAAAGCAGTAAAAATCCTATGGCTACCTTAACTGATCCTTCCATTTTTAAGAACAGATTGTAGAATTGGGGATTAAGATGAAAGATGAACCATCATTTGGGTTGGTTTCTTTTGATTGTAGAATTGTGGATTCCTCCGTTCTGAAATCTGCAGATCATTTAGAACCCTTATATAAATACGGTGCATGTTATAGTAATTAAATGCACTTTTGATAGATGCTTAAAGACCAAAAGCATGGCTACTGAAAACAATTCAGTCTAAGATTTTTGCTTTATTTAAGGTTAAGTGCTTAAAAAATTAAGCACTATACAGTTTCATTTAAGTAGATTATAATCAAGATTCTATATGTCTGTGTGATGCCTAATATATTTAAAAGGGATTTAACTTTATGTGTGTGTGTGTGTGTGTGTGTGTGTATATATAAGTTTTCATTTTGAAACATTTACCTTGAAACTATAAGAGATGACTATGCAGATCTCTGAATATTTAGAAAAATAGCATATATTAGGCACACTATTAGGTATAATTTTGATATTATTAACTTTTAATGTTTTATAAAAAACCTTTATTGAAATATTGCTATTTCATTTGGTGATGGCAATGGAGATGGATACATGTAAATGGAATCAGTTACATTTTGGAGACAGAATTACAGGATTCGTGATAGATTTTATCTAGAAGGTGGTGATAGAGAGTGTTTATAAAGAATGACTAAGTTCTGGCTTGAACATTCTAGTGGATGGTGATACCATTTAATTAGATGGGAAGAACCAAGGAAGAATAGGTTAATACTAAGGAAAATGGAGAATAACTTAATGAAACTAAAGAGAGATCAAAAATGAATTTACATATAATGATTTTAATGATCAGGCTGTCTACCATTTGTCATGTACAGTACCGAGCATTTTTACGTCCATCATCTTTTTCAGTGACGTCAATAATCCTATGAGCGTGATGATGCTCATTTTATAAAAGAGGACATCAGGACTCAGAGAGGTAAAATAACTTGCCTGAGACTAGTAAATGGTGGAGCAGAATTCACATTCAATTTTTTTTTTTTTTTTTTGCGGTACGCGGGCCTCTCACTGCTGTGGCCTCTCCCATTGCGGAGCACAGGCTCCGGACGCGCAGGCTCAGCGGCCATGGCTCACGGGCCCAGCCGCTCCACGGCATGTGGGATCTTCCCGGACCGGGGCACGAACCTGTGTCCCCTGCATCAGCAGGCGGACTCTCAACCACTGCGCCACCAGGGAAGCCCTCACATTCAAATTTGGGTGAAACCAAAAACCAGCTTCTTCATGATAAATCTATCACAAATATCACATGACAAAAAAGGTAATGTGTTACCTATATTATTTTAGTTTAGAGATTATGGAGATAAATATAGTAACTAATTTATGGAAAGGAAAGAAATTTATTTCATAACCAACAAGAATTTTCATGGTAGTTCTGAGCAGTGAGGTACCACCCATTATTATTTCAATACATAAAGAAAAGTTGATTGATGCCAGTTGCAGATCCTGTGTTACAACTAGTGAAAAAAATAGAACATAAAGTCAGAGGATTAGCTTGGCTATCCTTGATTAGATCAACCCTCACAGTGATGTTTTAAAATTATTCACCAGAAATTAATTTGAATGTATCAATTAATAAAGCTCTAAGTATTTTGAGTAAAATTCAGAAATATTCAGAAAATAATCATTTCAGAATTCACTGGAATAGAGTCATAAAGCCAGATTGACAAAGCTCTGGCCAACAGATCTGACATTCAGCTCTTTGTAAAACTAATAAACAAATTTGCTGAAACTAATAAAGCAACATGGAACATCGAAAATCATCTTGGCCTGGTAAAATGATAGACCTGAGTTTGCCCCTGAATTTATTCATTGTTGGCTGTGAGACTTTGAGCAACTAACTTTACTTCTTTGAACACCTACTAAGCTGTTGGTGAAATAGTATGATAACTCTTACAGGTACCCCTGAGCATTAGAGAGAGCATGTATACAGTGGCCGGCAATATAATTTTAATTAACTCATTTTTATGACAATTATGATAATAATGGCAATGATTATTATTATATCTTAGAAGAAATGTGGTTAGGAACGTGGAGTCTTTCATTCACAACTCATTTTGGTCACTTACTAGAGCATCTATAAAATGGTAATAATAACCATTCACAGGATTTTCATAAAGATTATGTGAATTAATTAATATACAGTGATTAACTTTGTGCCTGGTGTTAAAAAAAGTGCTTAGTAAATGTTGCTATTGGTATTTATTGTCATATTAGAGTCAGTGCAATAATGTTAACAATTATACATCTCAATAGAAAATAGTAAGTACTGTATAAAGAGCTCTGTTAATGGTAAGTAGTAAATTTCTTAAAGAAAGATCTTAGAATTACCTCTTAAACATACTTCACAAGTCTTGGTGAATCTGCCTCAATTTCCATGAGAGTAACTAACTTTATTTTTATGTTTCTTAGTTTCCACATTTACTTTATTTATCTTTAATGAATTTATGTTAAGAAATACATGTGAATATGGTTCTAGTGCCGTCAAGGACAAATCAATCATCTATCACCTATCACCAGTCTATTTACCTACTCACCTATCTTATCCATCATGTTTTTTTCTTTTCATCTTTAAAAGCAGTTTCATGTAGTATATTATTTTGTACTTAAAATAATGCTATAAAATAAGTAGGTAATAATTATTATCTCCTTTTTATAGATAAAAGATGAAGCACAAGAGATTAATTAAAATACCCACATTTACAAAGCTTATTTCATGGCAGAATGTTACCTGCAAATCCAGATCTCTCCCTTGCTTTTTATCAGAATAAACCTGCTTTAATCCATATTTTACAACTGCTTTGAGCCTTCCATCATATTCTATTCATTCACGCATTCATTTATTTAATTCTTCTATTCTTTTATTCACTTTGCTCATTCAATGAACAAGCGCAGACAGCACTTGGTATACCCAAATCGTAATAGATAAGGAAACACTTATCAAGAACGATGGAATAGAAATCAGAAGACCTGGGTATAATTCCTGTCTACCATTAACCGTCTGTCTAATATGGGTCTTCTCCATGTAGATGGCCCACCAGCATCTTCTAGCTTAAATGCCATCTCCTCTTTTGTGAAACCTTTTAAGATCATCCCATATACACAGTTCTTCTGTGCTCCCGTGGCACATTAATTCTATCTCCTATCTCATCACCCATTTAATGCTGTCTTGCATAATGTAGTATTTGTTGTAAGTAAGTTAGATTTTCACAGTAGAAGATTAGGAGAGTGAGAGGGAACTAAATAGGCAAGAGGGAAAAAAGGCAAGCCAAGAAGGAGAATAATATGAGTATTAATTATGTGGTATTGAAATCCTATAAGCAAGACATTTTTTAGCTGCAACAGAAGCCCTAGTCAAACTGGCAAAATATTATCTAGTGGTTACAAAAAGCAGAGACTCACTCAAGGTTTCTCAAGTAATATCAAGTTTATTCTAGGCAGATAGGGTGTGTGGTAGGCATAATAATTTCCCTTCCCTTATGGATGTCTACATACCCAACAGCAGAAACTGTGAAGATGTGGTATTGCGTGGCACCGGAGATTTAAGTATGCCTTCTTAATAAAGAGGAATTAAAGGGGATTTAAATAGAGTAAAATTGCTAATCAGTTGACCTTGAGATGGGGAGATCGTTTACAAGTTTCTTTATGGGCTCAAATGTACAATAGTCACAAGGGTTCTTATAAGTGCAAGAGAGAAGCAGAAGAGTCAGTGTCAGTCAGAGAGATTTGAAGATGCTTTCCTGCTGGCTTTGAAGAAATAAGAAGAGGTCATAAGCCAAGGAATGTGAGCTACCTCCAGAAGCTGGAAAAGTCAAGGAAACAAAATTTTCCCTAGAGCCTCTGCGGAAGGAACACAACCTTGCTGACACCTTGATTTTCACCCACTGAGGCCCATGTTCTTCTTCTGACCTCCAGAACTCTAAGATTATAAATTTGTGTTGTTTTAAACAATTAAGTTAGTTGTAGTTTGTTACAATAGCAACAGGAAATAAACACAGGTAATAATAAGGCTATAGACAACTAAGTCATACATCTAAGCATTATAGAAACCCAAGGGCAATGTTATGGCCCAGCCCCAAAGAAAGACCAGTTTCCCTGGGGCTTGAATGTGGAACAGTTTCCTCAGTGACTAGGAGATTCTTTAAGATCCACAGTTGCTCTAGTTTTCAGTTTATCTATAGTCTTTGCTATAGGAGGATTTTGTGGATACTTACTCATATTTTATCAATAATATGAGTCGGCCTTTCTGTGTTTTTGCTTTTCTGTCTATGTCTTTCCAATTCTAGTCTCAGTGCCAACCAGCTACCTCACCCTCTCCTCTACTTGCTCATTGATCCTGTTGGCTACAGGCCTTTGCTGCCTGCTTTCCTCAGTGTGTTTTCAATTTTTTCCTTCTTCTACCAGTAGCTCTGTCTCCCGTATGACTATTACCAAATGAACTTCATTGATTTAATTAATTAATATTGGCCATAGAGATCGGAGTTCTGGTACCAGGCAACTTCAGTAGTTGTTGGCTAGACTATACTGACTGCTGTTGGATCAGGCATCTACTGCTGGTGCAATAATCTTAGCAGATGGGGAAGTGAAATGAGTTACAAAACATGGTCACAGAGGGAGCTTACTCAACAGGGACTCTGTGTGAATGTGTGTGTGTGTGTGTGTGTGTGTGTGTGTGTGTGTGTGTGTTCAACACTTGGAGCAAAACAGACCCTCTTTTCTAGAGGTTAAAAACATGGTTCTAGAATCAAACACCCTCTTTCAAATCTTGGCTCAGCTATGAGACAAGTTACTTAACTACTCTAAGTCCATGTTTCTGCACTTACAGAATAGAGATAGTTTTAGTGTCTACACCATAACTGTTGTGAGGATTAAATGAAATAATCCAATTAAGATGCTGGACATAAAATAAGCCTTCAACAAATGCCAGATGCTATTGTTATTGTTTTTGTGGCCTTATAATTCTTGTGAGGATGAAATGAACAAGTTTATATTCTTTACTGCTGTGTGTGAAAAGGCTTTGTCTCCCAAATAGAGCAGATGATACTTGGAGATGGTATCTCATATTGCTTTGGAATCACTCAAAGAAACACACAGTTTTTTTGTTGTATAGATGTTACCCAATTAATTCCCTCATTTAGCCAATAGTCATTGAGCATCTATTCTGTACCAGAATCTGTTTCTAGACACTGAGATACAAAGATTAATAGGATAAAGTATCTGGCCTCAAGGGACACCTCAGTGTTCAGAATGATAGGGAGAAAAATAAAAGAAGGGATTATGGAGACATATGGAAGGTAGATTCAATCACCCCAATTCATTGACCCTTGAACTTTGAGAGAAAAGAAAGGGGAGCAAAAAAGCTGTAGTGACCTTACAGATCATGGAATTCAACTCTTTCATTTTATAGATGATGAATCTGAGTTTATGTATACAAGCATCTTTCCCTCAAGGAACCTCTGGGCCACTTTACCACAGTGAATTCAGCAGTGTATGAGTTCCTTGGATTGGCTTAGAAGCAATCGCCTGAGTTCTTCTTGTGAGAATCTGTCAGTGCTCAGTTCATGGTACCATTTATTTTTTAAAATTTTTATTGAAGTATAATTGATTTACAATGTTGTGTTAGTTTCAGGTGTACAGCAAAGTGAATCAGTTATACATATACATATATCCACTCTTTTTTAAAAAAAATTCTTTTCCCTTATAGCCATCACAGAGTATTGAGTTGAATTCCCTGTGCTATACAGCAGGTTCTTATTAGTTATCTATTTTATATGTAGTAGTGTGTATATGTCAATCCCACTCTCCCAGTTTATCCCTCCCCCCATCTCCTGATAACCATAAGTTTGTGTTCCACCTCTGTGACTCTATTTCTGTTTTTGTAAATAAGTTCATTTATATGCTTTTTTTAGATTCCACATATAAGCGATATCACATATTTGTCTTTCTCTGTCTGACTTACTTCACTCAGTATGACAGTCTCTAGGTCCATCCATGTTGCTGCAAATGGCATTATTTTGTTCTTTTTTATGTCTGAGTAATATTACATTGTACATATGTACCATGTCTTCTTCAGCCATTCCTCTATCAGGTTGACACTTAGGTTGCTTCCATGTCTTGCTTATTGTAAATAGTGCTGCAATGAACATTGGGGTGCATGTATCTTTTCGAATTATGTTTTTCTCCATGTACCTTTTAAAATATCTATTCGCCAGATAATGCAGCATGGGTCTTCTTGCCATTGGCTGAAATTGTGAGTATCCAATGCTTTGGAAGGTGTGAGATCAAATTTGATGCATTGTTGTCATTTCTGTGAGAAGAAGATGCTATAAATCATAAATGTTCCCCAAGTCTGACTAAAGAAATCCATACATAACCATCATGGCTTTCCCCAGTTTGGCACATGTACCTTCTAGCATCATAATTCTTTATTCTATGTCCAAGGTATCCATCTATCATGCTCCCAAAGAGTTCATAAGAGTCTAGTAGTTTTTTGGTATTGTGTAGTTAAAGTCTTCATTGATTCTTTTATTTTTTTTTCACATTCACAAAATTTTAATGGGCAAAAGTATAACTGGGGTGGACAGATTCTAGTAAGCCCAAGAACCTTCCCCACCCCCCACCCCACAGTGTGGGTGAGACCTGTGATGTGCTTCTAACCTATAGACTATTGCAAAGGTGATGAGACGTCATGTCTGTAACCACATTGTTATATGAGACTGCATCTTGCTGGAAGGCTTGCTCTGCAGACTGTCTCCCTGGCTGGGTATAAAGACCATGGGCTGGGACCCATGTGGCAAGGAGCTGAGGGAAGCCTCTGGGGGCTTAGGGAAGCTGATCACCAACAGCCAGAAAGAAGCTGGGGCCCTCAGTCCCATGGCTGCAAGGAAATGAGTTCTACCATCAACCTGCATGAGCTTGGAAAGTGGATTCTTCTCCCCAGTCAAGCCTCCAGATGAGAATGCAGCCCAGTTGCCTCCTTGATTGCAGCCTTGTGAGACGCTGAGCAGAGGACTAAGCTGTACCTGGGTCCTAACCACAGAAACTGTGAGACAGTAAATGTGTGTGGCTTTGAGCAATTAAGTTTGTGTTAATTTGTTACATAGAGAGAGTTAACTGACACAGTGGCCTTTTCTGCTTTTTTTCCTACTTTACAAAGCTGAGGTAATTACATAAAGGCATAAATATGTACAGCCTGGTGAATTTTGATCTATATGTACACCCATGTGACCATCACTCATATCAAGACAGAGCATTTCCCATGCCCCAGAGGCTGCCCATGGCTCACTCAGTCAGGGCTGCTGCTCTCTAGAGCAAAACCACTGTGCTGACTTCTGTCTTTATGTTGCCTGTCCTTGAAATTTTTGTCAGTGGCGTAATACAGTATGTCCTTCTTTCACTCACAGATTTATCTGCATGTTAGATGATGTATCAGTAGTTTGTTCTTTTTCATTTATTCATTTTTTATGGTAAATATTATCTTGATTTTTTTTTTTTTTTTTTTTTTTTTTTTTTTTTTTTGCTGTACGCGGGCCTCTCACTGTTGTGCCCTCTCCCATTGCGGAGCACAGGCTCCGGATGCGCTGGCTCAGCGGCCATGGCTCACGGGCCCAGCCGCTCCGCGGCATGTGGGATCTTCCTGGACCGGGGCACGAACCCGCATCCCCTGCATTGGCAGGCGGACTCTCAACCACTGCGCCACCAGGGAAGCCCAATCTTGATTATTTTTTAATTTTTATTTTATATATTTTATTTTTGGCTGCGTTGGGTCTTTGTACCTGTGTGTGGGTTTTCTCTAGTTGCAGTGAGCAGGGGCTACTCTTCGTTGTGGTGGCTTCTCTTATTGCAGAGCACGGGCTCTAGGTGTGCAGGCTTCAGTAGTTGTGGCTCATGGATATACCACAATTTACTTACCTGTTCTATTGTGGATGAGAATTTGAGATGTTTCAAGTTTTTGCCTTTTATGAGCAAAGCTGTCATAACAAACTCGTGTACATGTCTTTGGTGGACATATTCACTCATTTCTGTCGGGTGCACATCCAGGAATAGAATTGTTGGGTGATACCATATGCTTTAAAACATCCTGTGAAACAGTTTTTCCAAAGTGGTTATATCAAAATATACTCCCACCAGCGATGTATAGGATGAGCTCCCCAAATTCATCAACATTTGTATAGTCAGTCTTTTTTTTTATAACAACTTTATTGGTGTATAATTGCTTTACAATGTTGTCTTAGTTGCTGCTGTATAACAAAGTGAATCAACTATATGTGTGCATATATCCCCATATCTCCTCCCTCTTGCGTCTCCCTCCCACCCTCCCTATCCAACCCCTTTAGATGGACACAAAGCACCAAGCTGATCACCCTGTGCTATGTGGCTGCTTCCCACTAGCTATCTATTTTACATTTGGTAGTGTATATATGTCCATGCCACTCTCTCACTTCATCCCAGCTTACCCTTCCGCCTCCCGGTGTCTGCAGGTCCATTCTCTATGTCTGCATCTTTATTCCTGTCCTGCACCTAGGTTCCTCAGAACCATTTTTCTTTTTAAGAGTCCATATATATGTGTTAGCATACAGTATTTGTTTTTGTTTTCTGACTTACTTCACTCTGTATGACAGTCTCTAGGTCCATCCACCTCACTACAAGTAACTCAATTTTGTTTCTTTCTATGGCTGAGTAATATTCCATTGTATATATGTGCCACATCTTCTTTATCCATTCATCTGTCGATGGACACTTAGGTTGCTGCCATGTCCTGGCTATTGTAACTAGAGCTGCAATGAACATTGTGGTACATGACTCTTTTTGAATTATGGTTTTGTCAGGGTATATGCCCAGTAGTGAGATTCCTGGGTTGTATGGTAGTCCTATTTTTAGTTTCTTAAGAAACCTCCATACTGTTCTCCGTACTGGCTGTATCAATTTACATTTCCACCAACAGTGTAAGAGGGTTCCCTTTTCTCCACAAACTATCCAGCATTTATTGTTTGTAGATTTTTTGATGATGGCCATTCTGACCCATGAGAGGTAATAACCTCATTGTAGTTTTGATTTGCATTTCTCTAATGATTAGTGATGTTGAGCATCCTTTCATGTGTTTGTTGGCAATCTGTATATTTTCTTTGGAGAAATGTCTATTCAGGTCTTCGGCCCATATTTGGATTGGGTTGTTTGTTTTTTTGATACTGAGCTGCATGAGCTGCTTGTATATTTTGGAAATTAATCCTTTGTGTGTTGCTTCTGTAGCAAATATTTTCTCCCTTTCTGAGGGTTGTATTTTCATCTTGTTTATCGTTTCCTTTGCTGTGCAAAAGCTTTTAAGTTTCATTATGTCCCATTTGTTGTTTTAAGTTTTTATTTCCATTTCTATAGGAGGTGGGTCAAAAAGGAGCTTGCTGTGATTTATGTCATAGAGTGTTCTGCCTGTGTTTTCCTCTAAGAGTTTTATAGTGTCTGGCCTTACATTTAGGTCTTTAACCATTTTGAGTTTATTTCCCTGTATGGTGTTAGGGAGTGTTCTAATTTCATTCTTTCACATGCAGCTGTCCAGTTTTCCCAGCACTACTTATTTAAGAGTGTCTTTTCTCCATTATATATTCTTGCCTCCTTTTTCAAAGATAAGATGACCATATGTGTGTGGGTTTATCTCTAGGCTTTCTATCCTGTTCCATTGATCTATATTTCTGTTTTTGTGCCAGTACCATACTGTCTTGATTACTGTAGCTTTGTATTATAGTCTGAACTCAGAGAGCCTGATTCCTCCAGCTCCATTTTTCTTCCTCAAGATGGCTTTGGCTACATTAAAAGGATCATACAACATGATCAAGTGGGGTTTATCCCAGGAATGCAAGGATTCTTCAATATACACAGATCAATCAATGTGATACATCATATTAACTAAATGAAGAATAAAAACGATATCGCCTCAGTCAATGCACAAAAAGCTTTCGACCAAATTCAACACCCATTTATGATTTAAAAAAAAAAAAAAAAAAACGCCCAGAAAGTATGCATAGAAGGAACTTACCTCAACGAAATAAAGGCCATATATGACAAACCCATGGCCAACATCATCCTCAGTGGTGAAAAACTGAAACCATTTTCACTAAGATCAGGAACAAGACAAGGTTGCCCACTCTCACCACTGTTATTCAACATCATTTTGGAAGTTTTAGCCACAGCAATCAGAGAAGAAAAGGAAATAAAAGGAATCCAAATCAGAAAAGAAGAAGTAAAGCTGTCATTGTTTGCAGATGACATGATACAATACACAGAGAATCCTAAAGATGCTACCAGAAAACTGCCAGAGCTAATCAATGAATTTGGTAAAGTAGCAGGATAAAAAATTAATGCACAGAAATCTCTTGCATTCCTATACACTAATGATGAAAAGTCTGAAACAGAAATTAAGGAAACACTCCCATTTACCATTGCAACAAAAAGAATAAAATAACTAGAAATAAACCTACCTAAGGAGACAAAAACCTGTATGCAGAAAACTATAAGACACTGATGAAAGAAATTAAAGATGATACAAACAGATGGAGAGATTTACCATGTTCTTGGATTGGAAGGATGAACACTGTGAAAATGACTCTACTACCCAAAGCAATCTACAGATTCAATGCAATCCCTATCAAATTACCACTGGCATTATTCACAGAACTAGAAGAAAATTTTTCAGAATTTGTATGGAAACATAAAAGACCCCGAATAGCCAAAGCAATCTTGAGAAAGAAAACCGGAGCTGGAAGAATCAGGCTCCCTGACTTCAGACTATACTACAGTGCTATAGTAATCAAGAAAGTATGGTACTGGCACAAAAACAGAAATAGAGATCATTGGAACAGGATAGAAAGCCCAGAGATAAACCCACGCACATATGGTCACCTTACCTCTGATAAAGAAGGCAAGAATATACAATGGAGAAAAGACAGCCTCTTCAATAAGTGGTGCTGGGAAAACTGGACAGCTACATATAAAAGAATGAAATTAGAGCACTCCCTAACACCATACACAAAAATTAACTCAAAATGGATTAAAGACCTAAATGTAAGGCCAGGCACTATAAAACTCTTAGAGGAAAACATAGGCAGAACACTCTATGACATAAATCACAGCAAGATCCTTTTTGATCCACCTCCTAGAGAAGTGGAAATAAAAACAAAAATAAACAAATGGGATGTAAGGAAACTTAAAAGCTTTTGCACAGCAAAGGAAACCTTAAGCAAGACCAAAAGACAACCCTCAGACTGGGAGAAAATATTTGCGTATGAAGCAACTGACAAAGGATTAATCTCCAAAATTTACAAGCAGCTCATGCAGCTCAATATCAAAAAAAAAAAAGAAAAAAAGAAACCCAATCCAAAAATGGGCAGAAGACCTAATTAGACATTTCTCCAAAAAAATATAGATTGAAAAACAAACACATGAAAGGATGCTCAACATCATTAATCATTAGAGAAATGCAAATCAAAAGCACAATGAGGTATCACCTCACAGCAGTTAAAATGGCCATCATCAAAAAAATCTACAAACAATAAATGCTGGAGAGGGTGTGGAGAAAAGGGAACCCTCTTGCACTGTTGGTGGGAACAGTATGGAGGCACTGTTGGTGGGAATGTAAATTACCAAATTCATTGATTAGCTCTGGTAGTTTTCTGGTAGCATCTTTAGGATTCTCTATGTATAGTATCATGTCTTCTGCAAACAGTGAGTTTTATTTCTTCTTTTCCAATTTGGATTCCTTTAATTTCTTTTTCTTCTCTGATTGCTATGGCTAAAACGTCCAAAACCATGTTGAATAATACTGGTGAAAGTGGGCAACCTTGTCTTGTTCCTGATCTTAGTGGAAATGCTTTCAGTTTTTCACCATTGAGAGTAATGTTGGCTGCGGGTTTGTCATATATGGCCTTTATTATATTAAGTTCCCTCTATGCCTACTTTCCATTGGGTTTTTATCATAAATGGGTGTTGAATTTTGTTGAAAGCTTTCTCTGCATCTATGGAGATGATCACATGATTTTTCTCCTTCAGTGTGTTAATATGGTTTATCTCACTGATTAATTTGTGTATATTGAAGAATCCTTGCTTTCCTGCAATAAACCCCACTTGATCATGCTGTATGATCCTTTTAATGTGCTGTTGGATTCTGTTTGCTAGTATTTTGTTGAAGATTTTACATCTATGTTCCTCAGTGATATTGGCCTCTACTTTTCTTTTTTTGTGACATCTTTGTCTGGTTTTGGTATCAGGGTGATGGTGGCCTCGTAGAATGAGTTTGGGAGTGTTCCTCCCTCTGCTATCTTTTGGAAGAGTTTCAGAAGGATATGTGTTAGCTCTTCTCTAAATATTTGATAAAATTTGCCTGTGAAGCCATCTGCTTCTGGGCTTGTGTTTGTTGGAAAATTTTAAATCACAGTTTCAATTTCAGTACTTGTGATTGGTCTTTTTATAGTTTCTATTTCTTCCTGGTTCAGTCTGAGAAGGTTGTGCTTTGATAAGAATTTGTCCATTTTTTCCAGGTTGTCCATTTTGTTGACGTATAGTTGCTTGTAGTAATCTCCCATGATCCTTTGTATTTCTGCAGTGCCAGTTGTTACTTCTCCTTTTTCTTTTCTAATTCTATTGGTTTGAGTCTTCTCCCTTTTTTTCTTGATGAATCTGGCTAATGGTTTATCAATTTAATTTATCTTCTCAAAGAACCAGCTTTTAATATTATTGATCTTTGCTATTGTTTCCTTCATTTCTTTTTCATTTTTTTCTGATCTGATCTTTATGATTTCTTTCCTTCTGATCACTTTGGGGGTTTTCTGTTCTTCTTTCTCTAATTGGTTAGGTTGTTTACTTGAGATGTTTCTTGTTTCTTCAGGTAGGATTGTATTGCTATAAACGTCCCTCTTAGAACTGCTTTTGCTGCATCCCACAGGTTTTGGGTCATTGTGTTTTCACTGTCATTTGTTTCTGGGTATTTTTTGATTTCTTCTTTGATTTCTTCAGTGATTCCTTGGTTATTAAGTAGTGTGTTGTTTAGCCTCCATGTGTTTGTATTTCTTACAGATTTTTTCCTGTAATTGATACCTAGTCTCAGAGCGCTGTGGTCGGAAAAGATACTTGATACGATTTCAGTTTTCTTAAATTTACCAAGGCTTGATTTGTGACCCAAGGTATGACCTATGCTGGAGAATGTTCTATGAGCACTTGAGAAGAATGTGTATTCTGTTCTTTTTGGGTGGAATGTCCTATAAATATCAATTAAGTCCATCTTGTTTAAAGTATCATTATTTTGATCTTGGATGATCTGTCCATTGGTGAAAGTGGGGTGTTAAAGTCCCCTACTATGATTGTGTTACTGTCGATTTCCCCTTTTATGGCTGTTAGTATTTTCCTTATGTATTGTGGTGCTCCTGTGTTGGGTGAATAAAGGTTTACAATTGTTATATCTTCTTCTTGGATTGATCCCTTGATCATTATGTAGTGTCCTTCCTTGTCTCTTGTAATAGTCTTTGTTTTAATGTCTATTTTGTCTGATATGAGAATTGCTACTCCAGCTTTCTTCTGATTTCCTTTTGCGTGGAATATCTTTTTCCATCCCCTCACTTTCAGTCTGTATTTTTCCCTAGGTCTGAAGTCGTCTCTTGTAGACAGCATATAAACAGGTCTTGTTTTTGTATCCTGATTCATCCAGTCTATGTCTTTTATTTGGAGCATTTAATCCATTTACATTTAAGGTAGTTATCGATATGTATGTGCCTATGACCATTCTCTTAATTGTTTTGGGTTTGCTATTGTAGGTCTTTTCCTTCTCTTGTGTTTCCTGCCTAGAGAAGTTCCTTTAGCGTTTGTTGTAAAGCTGGATTGGTGGTGCTGAATTCTCTTAGCTTTTGCTTGTCTGTAAAGGTTTCAATCTCTCCATCAAATCTGAATGAGATGTTTGCTGGGTAGAGTAATCTTGGTTGTAGGTTTTTCCCTTTCATCACTTTAAATATGTCCTGCCACTCCCTTCTGGCTTGCAGAGTTTCTTTTTAAAGATCAGCTGTTACCCTTATGGGGATTCCCTTATATGTTATTTGTTGCTTTTCCCTTGCTGCTTTTAATATTTTTTCTTTGTATTTAATTTTTGATAGTTTGATTAATGTGTGTCTTGGCATGTTTCTTCTTGAATTTATCCTGTATGGGACTCTCTGTGCTTCCTGGACTTGATTAACTATTTTCTTTCCCGTATTACGGAAGTTTTCAACTATAGTCTCTTCAAATATTTTCTCAGTACTTTTTTTCTCTTTTTCGTCTGGGACCCCTGTAATTCGATTGTTGGTGCATTTAATGTTGTCCCAGAGGTCTCTGAGACTGTCTTCAATTCTTTTCATTCTTTTTTCTTTATTCTGCTCTGCAGTAGTTATTTCCACTCTTTTATCTTCCAGGTCACTTATCTGTTCTTCTGCCTCCATTATTCTGGTATTGATTCCTTCCAGAGAATTTTTAATTTCATTTATTGCGTTGTTCATCACTGTTTGCTCTTTAGTTCTTGTAGGTCCTTGTTAAATGTTTCTTGTATTTTCTCCATTCTATTTCCAAGATTTTGGATCATCTTTACTATCATTACTATGAATTATTTTTCAGGTAGACTGCCCATTTCCTCTTCATTTGTTTGGTCTTGTGGGTTTGTACCTTGCTCCTTCATCTGCTGTGTATTTCTCTGTCTTCCCATTTTGCTTAACTTACTGTGGTTGGGGTTTCCTTTTTGCAGACTGCAGGTTTGTAGTTCCCATTGTTTTTGGTGTCTACTGCCAGTGGCCAAGGTTGGTTCAATGTGTTGTGTAGGCTTCCTGGTGGAGGGAACTTGTGCCTGTGTTCTGGTGGATGAGGCTGGATCTTGTGTTTCTCGGGGGCAGGACCATGTCCGGTGGTGTGTTTTGGGGTGTCTGTGGACTTATTATGATTTTAGGCAGCCTCTCTGCTAATGGGTGGGGTTGTGTTCCTATCTTGCTAGTTGTTTGGCATAGGGTGTCCAGCACTGTAGCTTGCTGGTCATTGATTGGAGCTGGGTCTTAGCATTGAGATGGAGATCTCTGGGAGAGCTTTTGCCATCTTATATTATGTGGGGCCAGGAGGTCTCTGGTGGACCAGTGTCCTGAACTTGACTCTCCCACCTCAGAGGCTCAGGCCTGATGGCGCCTGGAGCACAAAGACCCTGTCAGCCACGCGGCTTAGAGAAATGGGAGAAAAAAGAAAGAAAGAAGGGGCTTTCCTGGTGGCGCAGTGGTTGAGAGTCCGCCTGCCGATGCAGGGGACACGGGATCGTGCCCCGGTCCGGGAAGGTCCCACATGCCGTGGAGCGGCTGGGCCCGTGAGCCATGGCCGTTGAGCCTGCGCGTCCGGAGCCTGTGCTCTGCAACAGGAGAGGCCACAACACAACAGTGAGAGGCCCATGTACCGCAAAAAGAAAAAAAAAAGAAAGAAGGAAAGAAAAAAATAAAATAAAATAAAGTTATAAAAATAAGAAATTTAAAAAAATATTAAAAATAAAATAATAAAAAAGTAGTAAAAAAAAAAAAAGAAAGAAAGAAGAGAGCAACCAAACCAAAAAACAAATTCAGCAATGATAACAAGCACTAAAAGCATACTAAAAAAACCCACAAAGACAGACAGAACCCTAGGACAAATGGTAAAAGCAAAGCTATACAGACAAAATCACATAAAGAAGCATACCCATACACATTCACAAAAAGAGAGAAAGAAAAAAATACATATGTATATTTTTTTAAAAAAGGAAGGCAACAACCAAATCAATAAACAAGTCTACCAATGATTATAAGCTGTAAATATCAAACTAAGATAAGCATAAAACCAGAAACAAATTAGATGCAGAAAGCAAACCTCAAGTCCACAGTTGCTCCCAAAATCCACTGCCTCAATTTTGGGATGATGTGTTGTCTGTTCAGGTGTTCCACAGATGCAGGTACATCAATTTGATTGTGGAGATTTAATCTGCTGCTCCTGATGCTGCTGGGAGAGATTTCCCTTTCTCTTCTTTGTTTGCACAGCTCCTGGGGTTCAGCTTTGGATTTGGCCCCTCCTCTGCATATAGGTCACCCTCTGGCCTCTGTTCTTCACCCAGACTGAAGGGAGTTAAAGGAGTGGCTGATTAGGGGGCTCTGGCTCACTCAGGCTGGGGGTAGGGAGGGGTTCAGAATGCAGAGTGAACCTGCGGCGGCAGAGGCCAGGGTGACTTTGCGACAGCCTGAGGCGTGCCGTGTCCCGGGAATGTTGTCTCTGGATCACGGCACCCTGGCAGTGGCGGGCTGCACAGGCTCTTGGGGTGAGAGGTGTGGATAGTGACCTGTGCTTGCACACAGGCTTCTTGGTGGCTGCAGCAGCAGCCTTAGTGTCTCATGCCCAGCTCTGGTGTCCGTGCTGATTACCATAGCTCGTGCCTGTCTCTGGAGCTCGTTTAGGGGGTGCTCTGAATCCCCTCTCCTCACGCACCCTGAAACAATGGTCTCTTGCCTCTTTGGCAGGTCCAGACTTTTTCCCAGACTCCCTCTTGGGCAGCTGTGGTGCACTAGCCCACTTCAGGCTGTGTTCACGCAGCCAACCCCAGTCCTCTCCCTGGGATCTCACCTCCGAAGCCTGAGCCTCAGCTTCCAGCCCCCATCCATCACTGTGGGTGGGCAGATAAGCTTCTCAGGCTGGTGAGTGATGGTTGGCACCAGTCCTCCGTGTGGGAATCTCTCTGCTTTGCCCTCTGCACCCCTGTTGCTGCGCTCTCCTCCATGGCTCTGAAGCTTCCCCCCACCACCCCTTGTGTCCACCAGTGAAGGGCCTTCCCTAGTGTGTGAAACTTTTCCTCCTTCACAGCTCCCTCCTAGTGGTACAGGTCCCGTCCCTATTCTTTTGTCTCTGTTTTTCCTTTTTTCTTTTGCCCTATCCAGGTATGTGGGGAGTTTTTTGCCGTTTGGGAAGTTTGAGGTCTTCTGCCAGCATTCAGCAGGTGTTGTGTAGGAGTTGTTCCACACGTAGATGTATTTTTGATGTATTTTGTGGGGAGGAAGGTGATCTCCACATCTTACTCCTCCGCCATCTTGAAGGTCTCTCTCTTCATTCATTCTTCTGAAAATATATTTTTGAAAATTAGGATGGTGATTCTGATTATCATACTTAAGTACATTTTGTATTAATGGTTAATTCAAATTGTCTGAATGATATAAATTTCAACAAAACTATAGCATTTTGTTGCAGACCAAATTAAGATGTCATGTACCATACCTCCCAAAACCCCATGTAAATCTGTGCTCCAATAGCACCCTAAGAATTCTTTTATCATGGCATTGTCCATATTATAAGAAATAAATTATTATAACCAATGAACAAATATATATGCACATACTTTACATGCTCTGTTCCTAGTGGGATCTAGCATCAAGTAAAGTCTCAATAAATGCTTACTGAATTGAAAAGAATGTGTTAATCTTGTTCAGTCATTAATTCAACAAATATCTTGATGTACCTATTATGTCTAGTACTGGTCTTTGTGGTGAGGTTAGATTGATTGATAAGGAATACTTAGTCACTGTTTTTATGGACCTTAAGTCTAGCAATTTATTTTTTAATAAAGCCTGATAAGCATAGTGCCATTTTACAAACAACTCCTACTCAAATGATTTCCTTTGAGTGATGAACAAACCATGAATTCAGAAATTTTCTATTCACGTGATGTTTCCAAGTTAATAATAGTTATTTCAAAGGTGGCTTCCAATTCTTGCAAGGTCAGCTGTAGTCTCTGGAGCTCCATGTCTGCTATTTTTAATGGCTTCTGCCCAAAGCAGCTTAGCCTGATTGAGAAGGGATGCGTCCTTTTCTTGATAAGATACTACTCTCATGAATGATAATGGGAATTATGTGTGAACATGAAGGAAAACTTGACTCTTAATTCTGTGGATTGCATAACAGCTTCTCAGAGACTGCTTTTATGATTGATTGTCTCCCCCTAAATGGCTTCCATCTATCAGTATGATTTGAGGAAAGATTGCTTTTTTATCCTGGATAAGTCTCTCAAAACAAAGACCAGCTAATGATTTGAAAATTCCAAAACACACTTTAGGATAGTGTTATGGAGTGAAAACACTTCCATTTGGATATCCCATAGGAGCTGCCATTCATTAATGTTTAAAACAGATGCTTCAGTGAGCAACACATTTAATTAAATCCAAACCTGTTGTTATTATTCCAGAAAATATTATTATTAGCACACATTCCAAATGGAACTCACAGCAACTTCTGGTTGGAGTTTGGGGAAGATATTTTAATTTCTAAAAGAAGTTACTTAAAGTAGAAAACATTGCAGTTATCCAGATACATTTTCTTCAACTCAAGGTCACAATAGTTGTGAGAGTTAGTTAATTGCTTAGAATCTTTGCTACTTTGCTAGAGTGACTGAGCAGACCAGCTGGCTGGACAGGCCACATACATCATTATAAAATGCTGAAACGTGCACCTGAAGTGTCTGTCTCTGCTTCTAAAAAAAGGAGAAATGAAAAGGAAAAAAGTATTCAAGTTTTATAAGATGGACTTATAAGATTGGCAGATGTGTCACTAATTATATAATTGCTGTCTTATGTGGTTCTAATAAAATTATTTGAAGCCCAAAAAATGTCTAGCAATTATTTAATTTAATACACAGTTATAACAAAATAATTAGTATTTACTTTAAACTCTAAATTGTCAACAAAATACCTCAAGTAATTATTTTTATAATGCTGCATAATGAAATAAATGTGTAATTAGTGACAGATGGGTCCAGTCTTTCCAATGCCTTTTTCTGTGTGGAATGAGGACGCATATCTTTCTGTGGCCTATAAGATGATCTGAGCCATGGTTAAAATAATCAGTATGGTCTCATCTTGACTATAAGATGGGCACAGCTTGCTATGTTTCTGTTGATGTTATAAGCCTCTACTGCATATGAATGTCTGTATACTTCTCATTGGCACTCGCTTTCAGATTGCTATGCATTTTTATCATCTAATTTCTGATGTTAACTAGATTATGATCTGCTCTACCAAAGAGATCTTATTCTCATTTTCTCTGTCTCATTTATCCCCATCTTCTGAATCATGTGACTCTGGAGCTCACCGCAAAGCATGCCCCCAGTGATCATACTTGAGTCTGGCTTTTGATGAGTTCTCTTTTATAGTTTTGGTCTTCTTTTAAAGAACTACACCATGAAACTATACCCCAAACCTGAATTGGAAAGACAAACTTATACTGCTGAGCTGTGAACTCCTGGAAGGCATGGATCACGTTTCTTTTATCTTCTAACTCTAAAACCAGGCAGAGTGGTAAATTAATAGGTGTTCAATAGTGTTGAATTGTATATTAGCCCATGTCATAGATCATGGGGGCAGGGAGAGACGATGGTCTCATATTTCATGTTAAGAAATGTAAATATATGGGAAACTTCGGGCATTTGAAAGGATCCAGTAAGTAACATTCCTTTTTTGGCTGAATTTGGAACCCATTGAAAGAGATATACAAGAATCAGATAAATATTAAAATATAAATTTTATTATTGAGAAACACAATAAAACATGTTACTTGTGTGGCTAAATGGATTTGTTAACACTCTACTGAGATAAACATACACCACAAATTGCAGTCTACTTCAACAAGAACAAACATCTTTCTTTGTGGGGACAGCAAGCTGGAAGATTACAACCCTGCAGGTGGGTGGATTCCAAAGACCCAGAAGGGGCAACACAGTCTATGTCCAATCTGTCCTACCAAACTCACCTAACAGATAAGTAAATCAGTGTTCCTTCCTTGTAGGATAAGGATGTGGAGAAAGATTGGAAGTAACGTGTAAAGGAAGTTTCTCAATTTGGAAACCTGACTAATGAGAAATTAGAATGCCCCTAAATGTTCTCCATTTGTTCTTTTTTTCTACAGATAAGAGGTATGGCTTCCCTATCATAGTCGTCAATCTGTTAAGAGTCAGGAGTGAGGACAATGGCAATGAAATTGTTGTCTGTATTATGGACAAAAACTAGTCTGCAGAACGTGATTTAGATTTGTGGTCAATAATCTCCTGAACCAAACTTTCTCCAAAACTGTGACTCTCAGATAAGGTAGTGCCCTATCATGTGGCAGGATAGCAGCTCAGAATGTACCCTCTCCAAAGTCAGAGAAGGATTCAGAAGGTGCTGACTCTTTCAAGACCAGTTCCTTTGTCAAAATTCAGCAGAAAGATTAAATCACCCCTTCTCTTTTACCAATATGTGAGAAAGGGGGTAGAGATTAGCCAGAAATGTTATGCTAGTTTACATTCTGCCCCCCAAGGAAACATGAGGAGTACGATATAAACGTTTGCACCAGGAGCCAAAGAAAGTTTTAAGCATGATCACAGCAGGTTTGTAGAAAGATCACTCTGAAGAATGTAGTCAGAACAGGCAGTACTGAAGGCTGGGGTTCAGGGTAACATGGAAATAGTGACTTAAATCTCAGGATTAGATACGATGAATCTGGGGGATTTGTAGAGAAAGAAGCAAATAAAATAGGAGAGTAAAAGATGAATCCCTAAGAAATGCAAATATTTGCCAGCTAACTAGAGAAAGAGTAGCCCAAGGAAGCTGAGAAAAGGCAGCCAAGAGAATATGAAGAAAAAACTAGAAGGGAGTTGCATAAAGGAGGGAGTGGCCAACAGTGTGAAACTTTCAATGGCAAAGGAGCTAAAGACTAGTGAGTCTCCCTGGGGTTGAGCAATGGGGAGGGAATTGGGAACATCTCTAAGAATAGTGTCACCAGAGTAATTGGATCAGAAGCCACATTGCCTTGAATGGGGAGGTGTTTGGGTGTTGAGGAAGTAGAGATGGTTTCTAGAAACCTGACTACAAAGGAAGAAGAAAATATGATAGATGGAGACTTCAAGCCCAATTGGTCACAGTCCTAAGCTACATTCCCTAACAGTTTAGTCACTAAGTGAGATGATGTTTTGTACTCTGCCTGACTTTTGGGTCTATCTCTCGGTTGGCTCCAAGCTGTGGTGGGGTCCAGGAAGTGGGAGAACAGTGGTGTTATTTATTAGGCACTTCCAAACTCCAACAAAGGAAGGATGGATATGGATTGAAATTTGTATGTGGGAAGGTGTTGAGGAAGGCAAGGGATTCCAGCCTGAAGGTTTCTATCTTTTCTTTGAAGTGAGAGGCAAGGTCAGCTAGTGATTGAGCAGGAGGGAAACGGTAGGTAGGAGGATAAAGGAAAGTGATAAATGTTCAGAAGAAATTCTGTGTGAAATGGGAATGGGAACTGACCAAGAACAAATAAGTTATTGTAGAATGCCTAATTAAAGTTTTTTTAAAAAGTTGAATTTTTAGTGGAACCTATGTACATAGGTTGGGAAATACCTCAAGTTCAGTCAGCTTTCCAAGAAGAAAATAACTTTGCAGTTGAGACCCTTGACTTCTGAGAAACTAGTTATTCAGTGTTCTTTTACCAAAGTGAACACGATTTTCAGTCCTCTTGTTCCCTAATCTTTAAATATTGATGTGCCTTAGGGACTCATCATTGACCTTCTTTTGGACCTCTACACTGTCTCATTAGTAAATCTCATCACTCCCATGGCCTCAACCGAAATGCAAAGAAACACCATCAAAACTAAAACCTAGCATTCAATCGCACTGATCAGTTGTCACACAGGCACCTGAAACTCAACAATTTAAATGACAAAGCTACCAACACCCTGCTCTTGTTCCCAACTCAGGTACCTTAACCATATGTCTTTTTAATCTCTCATAGCTCAGAGCAGAGTGCTAAATACATCACAATAGACGACTTTCTAAGCCAGGGCAGAACAATAAGTAACAAGCTCTGCCTGGTGTTCTGATGTCAAATATATAAAGATTCACAGTTACCTATTGGGTAGACGATCCATCATCACTGCTCCCCTCCTACTTGCTGGTTTGTCTGTCTACACTATCCATTATGATAGAAACTAGCCACATGTGGCTTTTGAGCACTTGAAATAGAGCTAATAGCCACATTGAGATGTGCTGTAAGTGCAAAATACGCACTGAATTCTAAAGACCTAATATGGAAGAATAATGTAAAAATCACTCTAATAATTTTATTTTGGTTAAATGTTGAAATAATATTTTGACTATATTAGGTTAAATATATTATTGATTAATTTTAATTTTCTGTGTACTTTTTTTTTTTTTTTTTTTTGCGGTACACGGGCCTCTCACTGTTGTGGCCTCTCTCGTTGCGGAGCACAGGCTCCGGACGCACAGGCTCAGCAGCCATGGCTCACGGGCCCAGCCACTCCACGGCATGTGGGATCTTCCCGGACCGGGGCACGAACCCGTGTCCCCTGCATCGGCAGGCGGACTCTCAACCACTGCGCCACCAGGGAAGCCCTTCTGTGTACTTTTTTAACATAGCTACTAGGAAATAGAAAATTACATACATTGCTCACTATTTCTATTGCACAGCTTTGGTCTAGGTGTAGCTACTTACTCTGTATTCCAGTTGAATTCACTTATACATCCAGTATTGCACTGAGCACACTTCATTGATATTATATTGAGCATGTATCATGCTTTTTGGTGAAACATCATCTGAACCCTCTTATAGTGGGTGAATGTTCTTAATTTGACACCTTCCTCCAAAGCAAGTATAATAACTAGATACTCACTTGGTTAGGGAATCAGTAGTTGACCCAGGCTCAGCCAATCAGATGCGTCTTCCCTAGATTTGCAACTGGAAGTTGGTGAGGCAAAGATGCATGGACCACAGGGTCTTCATTCTGGTATTAGAGGGCAGCAACAGCAACATTGAGTTTCTCTTGTCTGTAGCTGGTTGTGGTGTAAGCTGAGGCGTCCATTCTTCAGAAAGGCTGGAGGAGGCCTCACTGGACTCGTATTTCTCCTGAGGTTTGCTGTTTCTGGCTGTTAGTTTCTCTTCTTCCTGCCTGCTTCCTAAGCCTCATCTCACAACTTTCTGTGAACTACTCAAAATTGGTTCCATCAGTCCTACTTCTTGAATAATTGTTCCAGAGTAGATTTATATTCTCTGTAATTTAAAATGCTGACCTATTCTGCTGAGTATATTCTTGAGAGATGAGTAAAAGATAACTAGAGAAAGAAGATAGGCAAGATATTCCTGGGAGAGCACTCAACACAAAGACACGGAGGCTAGAATGCCATGCTGTGGGAACTCCGGAAGATGGGAATGAGCAGTGTAGCATGGAAGGTGAAACATGCAGAGGTGGGGAAACTGTCAAGGGTAAAGGCATAGGAGATGTTCATACTATGCTGGAGGTTCTTCTGTAGATGATGATGAACCACTGGAAAATTTTAAGCAGGAAAATGGCAAGGTTATATTTGCAATAAAGATAGATTACTCCAGTATTTAGGAGTGATTTGGTTGCTGATAATGAAAATCTGATTAATAGAAATTTAAACCTTAAGGGCACTTATTGCATCCCCATCAAGAAGTCTAACTGCAGTCAGTATCAGGCAGTACTGTAGATCAATGATGTCATCAAAGCCCAGACCCTGGCATCCTTCTCCTTTTTGCCATCCTCTGCACGCTGGCTTTTATCCTCAGGTTCATAGTCACAGATTGGTCCCCCCATGCATCATGTACTACCCCAAACATCTAAATTAAGAAGGCAGGGAAAGGGAAACACTGCTATACCAAAGCTGCTATGTCTTTTATCAAGGAGTAAGGCTCTTCCCCAAACTTCTTAGCTGATGTCCTCATATGTTCATTGGAGAAAACTGGATCGCCTAACCACTCCTAGCTGAAAGGGAGGCTGGGAAAATGAATAACTGGCAAGGAAAAAACAAACAAAAAACACCTAAGTATTAAAGATATGAATGAGGTGTGGGGAAACCACAAAGAACAGTCTTCAGTGGGGGCTGGCAAGAGCAGCAGTGGGGGTGGGGCAGTTTCCACTCGTACCTTTCCCTGAAGGAGAAAACAGAGGAAATAGTTATTGAAACTGAAGACAAAGAGAGTCATGTGGAGAGTACCAATTGACTAGAGTTATACCCTTTGGTCACATGATATGGCCACCACAGCAACTCCACAAGGACCAAAAAAGAAAATACCCCAGCCTTACACATCACCCCTGCCTTGACTGCCAGCTAGCTCGTTGACTGAATCAAACTGAAAGCCAGATGATACGAGTCCACTGATATTGCCCCTAGAGGTCAACCTGTGTGGTAGAGAACAGTGTGAGGAAGTAGGGAGAATAGATTTGGAGAGGTAGATGGAAGCTCTCCAGCACAGATTGCCTTGCCCGCCTTAATCTTCTGGAGCTGGACAGATTGAGAAACTGCTAGAAGGAAGGACGGAAATATCTGTGTGCAGACAACCAGTACTATCTGCCATATTCACCCTTGTGACAGTTTGGAGATGGATTTAAGGTGGGAAATGGATCACAAACATCCTTGCAAGAGATGCTGGGAAGACTGTTACCTGCCGTGATTCTCTAAGGAGGATTTTATGTGGCTTATAAGCCTAATTATTTCTTGATTAGGATATACCTTTAAAATTTGAAATATTTGCAAGATTTAGAAACGAATTATATTTCAGATGCATACATTTTGATCTGTTTTAAATAAATTTCATAAAATTTGAAAAACTTTGCATTGCAATAGAGCCCAGTCAATCACATGAATTGTATTAAGTGGTAGAATAAAGAGTGAATTGTAAATAAAATTAATTGGGTATTCCTCAAAGGTAATTTAGTTGTTTAACAGTGGCAAGAGTCTGAATGTACTTTTGTTATATGTAAGTCTAGGACGTTATATTATACCAATCTCCTGGTTTATCTGTATACCTTTAGTTTCTAATTCAACACCTGCATATAATCACACCCACCTTCATCTTTAACCCTTGACAACCCCTAATTCATCCGCCATTTCTAAAATTGTGTTATTTCCAAAATGTTATATAAATGCAATCGTAATATATAACCTTTTGGGATTGGCTTTTTTCACTTAGCATAATTCCCTAGAAATCTATCCAACTTGTGCGTATGGATGGTTCATGCCTTTTTATTGCTGAGTAGTGGCCCATGGTATTGATATGTAGGTGCCTTTTTCAGTAACATCACTCTTCAGTCAATTGTTTTCTTTAGTTGATTAAGTATACAGTAGTCCCTCCCTTATCTGTGGTTTCACTTCCCAGGGTTTCAGTTTCTCATGGTCATCCTTGGCCTGAAAATATTAAATGGAAAATTCCAGAAATGAACAATTCAGAAGTTTTAAATTGCATGCTTTTCTGAGTAGTGTGGTGAAATCTCCCACCATCCCCCACCATCCCTTTCCCACTCGTGACATGAATCATCCCTTTGTCTATGTATCCCACCCAGTAATCACTTAGCCATCCCAGTTATCAGATGAACTGTAGAGGTATCTACCACAGTGCTTGTGTTCAAGTAACCCTTATTTTACTCAAGAATGGCCCCAAAGAGCAAGAGTAGTGATACGCTGAAGAGAAGTTGTAAAGTGCTTCCTTTAAGTGAAAAAAGTGAAAGTTATCAACTTAATAAGGAAGGAAAAAAAACATACACTGAGATTGCTAAGATCTCCAGTAAGAAGGAATCTTCTATCCATGATATTGTGAAGAAGGAAAAAGAAATTTGTGCTCGTTTTGCTAGCGCACCTCAAACTGCAAAAGTTACAGCCACGGTGTGTGGGGTTTAGTTAAGATGGAAAAGGCATTAAATTTGAACAATAAGATATTTTGAGACAAAGAGAAAGAGCATATTCACATAACTTTTATTACCGTATATTGTTATAATTGTTTTATTATTGGTTATTTTGGTTAATCTCTTACTGTGCCTAATTAAACTTTATCAGAGGCATATATAATTAAGAAAAAAACCTAGTATATACTAGGGTATAGGGTTAGGTACTATTTGTGATTTCAGGCATCCACTGGGGGGTCTTGGAACGTATGCCCTGTGGGTATGGAGGGACTGCTGTACTGAATATTTGTCAGCCAGTTGCTTAGGTGAATGATCATATAGTCATCTAAACCCTTGCTAC
Organism: Pseudorca crassidens; assembly: GCF_039906515.1. Taxonomy (NCBI): domain Eukaryota; kingdom Metazoa; phylum Chordata; class Mammalia; order Artiodactyla; family Delphinidae; genus Pseudorca; species Pseudorca crassidens. Next base: position 22,948,724 of record NC_090312.1, read on the forward strand.
TCAAAGTGTGGTGGGCATCCGCCGGGCCACCATCACCTGGTGCTTGTTGAAATGTGAAATTTCAGGTCTCTCTCTAGACCTCCAGAATTAGAATCTGAAGTTGAAAAAGACCCTCTGGTAATTCATAGTAGCAATATAGTGAGAGAAGCTATGAGCTGGGTCACCCTGAGGACATTAAACAAATGCAGAGCTTACTGGAGGGTAATTTCCTTCCAGGTTGTAAAGAAAAGTTGTCTCTGCTCTACCCCTTGGAAGTAATTTAATATATTTTCTCTGAGCTTTCGGATCTTCAGTTTTTTTTTTAAAAGTTAACTGGGCTAATTTCCCCCCAGGTTTCATCAGACATATTACCAGTCTGTGTGAAAATATTCTCTCCCTTAGCCAATCTGGCAAATTCACTGGAGAAAACTGGGAACTGGCTGGTGGCCATTCTATGTGGAGAGAGCCACCATTTTCACTACAGAAAGCCCCATTGTCTAGAAATAATAGTGAGGTTTTGCCCACAGCAGAAATCTGCATTCAATCCTGCTGTCCCAGGAGTGGAATTTTGCTTGGAGCCAAATTCTCAAGTCTTCTTAATTTTTGGTGAAGATGTGTGTTTTTGCAAGTGCAAATTCATGAAATTAAAGTTGGACTTTTCCTAGCTTTCCTCTATCCAGTGTTTTATGGCAGGAAGGACGTTTGAGTATTTTCTCAAAATAGCAAATGCCAGCAAAGCTAAGCCAGGTTTGTTGTTAAGCTCACCACCCAAGTCTTTGTGAGAGGTTGGCCTGGAAACATAAGGATATCACTGTGAATTTTGACAGTCGTCCAGAGTGTTCCAGTCAGGTGTAGCCAGTGGTCCAAAGGCACATCACCCTGGAGAAAGTCCTGCACCTGAATCCATGAGCCTGTGGGACCCCCTCCACCTTCTGATCCTCTTAGTTATATCCTCCTAGCTTCTGCTTTCTTGTGTCAATTACAGATACAGCCTTCAAGATAAATAAAAGCACCAGGGAAGTGTGAAGACTGCCAAGTAGATTGATTAAAAAAAAAAAAAAAGATTTCTATGAAAGATGTGTAAAGCAGCTTCAGTGAGAGAAACACAGCTGAAATGATTGCAAATACACGGAGTGGTCTGTACTACAGTTCCATTATTGCAAGCACCAATTCAATTGAAAAGGTTACTTTGACTATTGTTTTAGTTGGAACGATGCTTGTTTTCATATTCCCAGTTGCTAAATGCAGACAGTCAGAATTTCTAACAATAGCCACAGTATGTGGCTGTAACAGCAGTGTTCTTGCCTGATGTAGGTAGCATCAAAATAGTTGCAATCCCAAAGGTAATCAGCCTCTTCCATCACACTCGCTGTGTGTAATGCTCTGATGCACTTTATACAGTTGAGATGTACTACCCTTCGCTACACTGTGCTGTTTAAACTGGAAGTATATTTTAAAGCTATACATTGTTGGACAAGCAATGAGTTTTTTAGTAAAGAAATGAGAAATAACTTTTTTGTTTGTTTTGCAAATCTTTAGTTTGTCTATTGGCTTATGGCAAATTTCTGTTACATTAATTTCATACGTTTTTAAGTAAGAGCCAATTGAAACTGAACAATCATTTTGTTTTCATAGAGTTATTAAGAAAATGCTCTTGTCTGGCTAAGGGAAAAAATGAGTTAAATGAATCAAATGAATAAAGTAAGTATCTTGGGATTACGGAGCCATCTCTATATCACTTAAGAATTTCAGTATGTAGATTTTTTTTGTATCTAGGATTCATTTCCATTTTAATTTTTTCCTAGTTCCATCAAAAGAAATTCCTTTAAACCTGTGATGTTGGTGAAGGAAACATCCTAATTCGGTTTTTGAGTGTTTTTTTTCCCCCGATACACTCTTGAATCTTCATATTCTAGAACCATTTGCAGTGGTTCTTGGCTTTCTTCTAAATCACATCTGGAGAAGCCACATGTTTCCCATGTGTGTCCTCATACCACTTGTAACTTTTAAAAATCATACTAAATTTTTACCTTTTGTGTGGCTGGATTTTATTTGTTTTTTTAACTCTTACTTCAAGGATATTGTTCTATTCATAGGGAAGAGGAGATAATGGCAGAGTTATAACTACAAATTAATGCTGAGCCGTTGGCTAATGCCATTCACAGCATTTCTCAAATTCTTCAAGTTTCAAGTAGAACCTTCAAATAACTCTTAAATAGTAATTAATGTGAAACTTAATTCCATAGAACCCCGATAATTTATTTGTTTAAAGCTGAAAATACTTAAGGTGAATTTTTTTGTATTACACAAAATAAAAAGATAATTCAATACCAAATGGGCAAAAGATTTGAATAGGCATTTTACCAAAAAAGATATATGAATTGCGCGTAAAAAACATTAAAAATGCTTAACATCTTTATTCTTTAAGGAAGTGCATGTTTAAACCACATTGAAATATGACTAAATACTCACTAGAATGATTAAAATTTAAAAGACTGATAAGCCCAAGTACAGGTAAGGATGCAGAACGACTGGAACTCTCTTGCATGGTTTGTGAGACTGCAAAATAGATGTTATCATTCCTCTCGGGAAAACCTTACTAAAGAGATTCATGGATTGTTTGGTAGGTACAAGTTTAAGGTGAATTTTTATTTTGTTTTTATTGTTGACTATTTTATCATTGCGACTTTCCTGCAAAGGAACAGTGAGGTACCTTAAGGGTACTTTTCCACAAGTGTTTTACTTTATAAGACCTAAGTCACTAGGAGGAGTTCAATCTTACAGTCAACCTCCGGAACTATTTTCATAAAATTTGAAGCTGAGTTGTTCCACCAAATCTTTTCCCCAACTTGCTGATACACAGCTTATTGGGCATCATTCTCAACCCAGATTATTCTATATGGCACATCTATTGAGGCAGGCAACTTCTGTCCGTGTTCATCTCTGGAAGTATCTAGAGAGGTCTTCAGCAGACTGCAGCATCCTGTCTTGCTGCTTTGTTGTTCATTTTGGCAGTCACAGATTTGCATGGGACTTGAGCTTAAGGAATGGAACAAGGCTTCTGATGGTGGGTTGACCAGAAGTATTCTTTTTCTTCTTTCAGGCTTTATGTTCTTAAACCCCTGTATGCCTCCAGAATTAGTTGATGCTGATCTTTAGCCAATCAAACAGGTTTTCCCCCAGTTTTTTCTATTACTTTGTCTCGATTTTAGCCTATTATTATCAGTTGCATGGGCAAGGACTTTTCAAGCTTTAAGTGATTCAATCTGTCCTTTATAATTGTCCCTTTTTTTCCTTGCACGCACTTTCAAAGTTTATTTGTTATTTCATCATTTTATTTTTTCTGTTTATTTCAACATTTATATATTTCTTTTCATTTGCATTTATATCCTATTGAGAGAAGTATCAGTCAGAGATCCGTTGGGAAAACAGGACCAATACCAAGTATCTGAATCAAGAGGATATAATATGGAGATTAGTTCTACAAAGAGGATGGAAGATCAGTAAGGCAAATAGGGGACAATGAGGCAGTCCAGAGATTAGCAACATTTTAAAGCCACTAAAATTTCTTGAGCTGAGACAACAAAGGAAAGAAAAGTGTTATCAGAGTCTTAGTAGAATCTGGGATCACCAAGGTACAAATCCAAAAGAGAGTCAGAGAAGAAGTATTCTGCCTCCTTCTCTTTTTCTGCCTTCCACATTCTTGTCAGTGTCTACCATCATGAGAACCCAGAGAAGCCACTGGGGAGGGAAGTCTGGGAAATGTAATTGACGGGGGGATCAGCCACCCTCAGGGCAGAAGGAAGCTGGAAGAAGGAACAGGGAGGAATCTGATATTCAACAGGCAGATGATTCTGTTGGTTGGTGGCAGAGTCGATGTGCTTTTTATTCTGGAGCATAGTTTTGTTGACGTTTATGGAGATGTGCAGGTCTCAAGTTTATACCCAGAATATGTTCTGAACATAGAAGGCTGCAGTGAAGTGCAACTGTAGGCACCTGTAGGAATTAGAAATAAATTTATTTTCTGGAACAAAAACTATTATGAATCAATATGTAATAGAAAAGATTATCCACATGTAAGAGTTATTCCCACCCTGTGATAAACTTTGTAAATATGGGTCAGAGGAGAATTGGGAAATACTTAAGGTTAATTCGAGTGTCTGAGCTATATGTTATTACTGAAATGTGATGGACTTTGAAAGAAATCATCCACTTAGTTAGGATATGTGTGCACGGATAAAGAATGTGCTATCGGGATTCCCTGGTGGCACAGTGGTTGAGAGTCCGCCTGCCGATGCAGGGGACACGGGTTCGTGCCCCGGTCCGGGAGGATCCCACATGCCGCGGAGCGGCTGGGCCCGTGAGCCATGGCTGCTGAGCCTGCGCGTCCGGAGCCTGTGCTCCGCAACGGGAGAGGCCACAACAGTGAGAGGCCCGTGTACCGCAAAACAAAAACAAAAAAAGAATGTGCTATCAAGAAAGTGTTAGCTACATAATGTCCAGAAAAAAAGAATGATAACATTAGGTCAGTGGACTTTCAAAACTGTCCAGAAAAGAGGGCATAATGACTAAGTACTTGATCTTCAATATTCAGCATTCAAAATTGTCAATCATTCTCACGTGTTTAGTTATCATGAGACAGTCCCCCTGACTTTCTCAATCCTGGATGGAATGACCAGAACCAAATACATCTTAAGATGCATTTGATACACTGTAAAAATCAGATTTGTTGCCATCAGACATGCCTGGCTTGGCATCTTTTTCTGTTACTTATCAGTTGGCAATCTGGGCACAATTTCTTGATCTGACCAAAGTTTGGCATCTACATTTGCAAATAGAAAGAATAATTTATTCCTTGTAAGGGTATTTTGAACTACATGTGTCCTAGATTAATGTCAGCTCTTGATGTTGCCTCGTTGTCTTGAATTTAATGGAGATGGATGTTTAGGATTATCATAGCTTTTAGCCATAACAAGGAAAACAATCTTGCCAGTTCATTGATGAGTTTCTAGCAATTCCTGGAGCAACCCATTCTAGTTTTAATAAACTATTATGCATGAAAAAGTTACAGTTGATTTCAGCCACTTGCAGCTAAGAACCCTGGCTGATAGGAAATAATGTGTATATGTTTCAGTTCCCCACTTCATCGATCTCCTAAGTGTACAGTCTTGTTTTATTCATCTTAGTATGCATAATGGTCAGCAATATCTAGAATATATAGGAGCCAGAACTGGACTGAACCAAGCTTCACTTTTTCCTTTCCCTTGCTCACCAACCTTCTAGTATAATTTAACTTTTCTTGCAGATTTCCTTCTAGGGAGAGTGATATATTGAGCCACTGACATAACTGCTCATACTCATACTTTGTAAAGAATTCAGTGACATTCTGGTCAGAATCTGATGGCTGCGCTTAGCGTGAATCAATTCCCAGAAGCCTATTCTTTAGCGTCGTAATGATAAAATCACATTTCTGGGGCTGCAAAACTGAGGTCAGCCTTAACCTATGGAACTACCACTTTGCAAGGTATTGCTGAAGTGGCTAGCCAACCTACTTTCATAAAATTTCCAAATTAGGAAATCTCTAACTTGAGCAATACCATCTGTATCTGCTATATTTCTCATCATTTTCAGCCATTTTCCCACAAATATTTTCCTTTTCACTTTTACCACTCTTTGGCAGAAATAAAGCTGGACGGTTGGAAAGATAAAGCCATATTTATCTTTCATTGCATAACAAAACGCTGTGCTGTTGCAAACACTTGAACTGTCCCATTGCTTTGATTATAGTTGCAGTTGTCTGCCAGTAGAATTTTAAAGAGAGGTTCAAGAAATAGGAAGGCAGTTATAGACCCTACTCCAAAGTACTGCATAAAAAGTAATAATGACTTTATGTGCAAATCTGCACATGAGAGGTCACAGAGGAAAGAGGATAGATTATTTGGAATTACTGCCTGTGACTGAAATTGATTTAAAAATTCTGAATGAGACTTGAGACCTTTGTTTAGAATCACTAGTCAAAGAGTTTTATATGTTTATTGAATGTTATATAGATTTTTAAGGTCACCAAAGTCTTTTTATTCATGTTTCAACTCCCTGAATTCTATGAACAAGTACTCATATGGTAAGTACTTTACAGTTTGCAAAGAACTTTCAAGTACATTGGCTCACTTGAGCTTCACAACAACCCTGAATAATAGGAAAGTTTTGGAGCAAGCTCTACCAGGAGCTGAAATTTTATACCTTTTCTCTCTATCCCTTATTCTCATGGTAACCTGATAATTCACATGGGAGTCATTATAACATTCATTCACAGTTTCATATTTTTCTCTATCCACTTGAAAATATTCTTAAGGTTTCTGAGAAGAAATTGATTTTTTTTATTGTATGCACATCTGCTATAGCATGCTCAGGATAAATCTCTCCATTTTGAAGGAAGATTTTAATTATTTTTCACTCCCACTAAGATATGCGGCTACCCCTAAGTTAGAATCATGAGTTACAGCTTCTGTTATTTTCTGTTCAGAGCTATGTTTTCAACATGTTCCAGGGCAGATAGCAACTATCATGAGTGCTTAAAAATAGCCAGTATGTTGGGCTGTTCTTAAACCACAAAGGAAAGCTCTCTACGGGTTTAATACAGAATGGAAGATTTCTCTCTTTTACTGTCAGATGAGAGCCTAAGAAAACAGTAAAGTGCTGAGTAATAATTAAGTAAGGTGGTAGAAAATGTGACAAAAAGTCTTAAATTCAACAGGTGCAGTTGCATAAATAATGTCTATTTTAAAGGATCTGAACTTCAGTTATAAAATCTGGACACTTTAGTTATAAAATTGTGTGATTACCGTCTTACAATGTGGAGATAGGAGATAATAACCAGTACGTATTGAGGATCTTGTAACTGACAGTGTGACAGGGGCTCTACACTTTCATTAAGATTAGACCTGACTCCAACAACCATAGTAAATATAAGAGATGGGGGAATCGAAATGTTTGGCCACATGTCAGAAAATGTCCATATCCTAAGAAGGAGCCCATAGTATTTAAGATGACATTTGTTAGAATGGTGTTTCTGACCAGGGAAGACTCCTTCATTCAACCAAGGTCCGTTTCCTAGTTGAATAAAAGCAAATAACTGTGATATTTATGTCGTCACCCATATAACATAGCCTACTAAGATCGTATGATGAGGAACTAGTAAACAGAAGCCTAGAATTTATCCTCTCATTTTATGATCTTGGGAAAAAATTATGGTTTCTGTTTTAGCCTATTTTTGCCTGATGAAACAAGAATATTTTCCCTAAAAGAGAAGTTATTTATGAAAACAAGTTAAATCACTACCAGGCATGTTAACTTAGAAAAGGAAGCCAACTTCACCATTATTTGCCTTTGGGAGACCCTGGGCCTCATAATGGAAAACCAACTAACTTAATTTTAAACTAAATTTCAGTCGTTGCAGCTTAAAATATCTCAAGCCTTATAGAGCTTATGAAAATGAATATAAGGCTAGTGAACATATGAAACGCTCCAAAGAAATTCAGTATGGAATGAAACTCATTTGGACATAGAACAAAGAAAAATTGAAGCTCTGGTATTAAAATATCAAATTATTAATATTTTAAGGATAACTTTAAAGGCATAGCCCACTTGAAGGTAATAAAAAATAAATGTAACCTTATTATGCCTGTCCCTAAGAGTGTACACATATGTTGTATATGAGTTATCCCCAGTAGAGAAATTCAAGGATTGGATTTGTGAATGGTATTCTATTCATATTTAATAGAAAAGTAAAATAATTTATAAAATTAAACCCATATCTGTATTATAGAAATCCAGTCTAGTCTTGTGCCATTTAAAAAAAAATAGTTCATTATGTGAATAACTCAGAGACACAGGACTAAGATCACTGGCATTAACAATATAAATGTAAATTTAATTTAACTACTTATTAACATTCTGTTGGTGCAACGTTGGTGTCTCTCACATCCTTTTCTGTTGTTAAGCAGCCAGAGAGGAGTTTATGTATGTGGTTTGACCATAAAAGACAAAGGATCTAGAAGGAGGGAGTTCATTGCCTATGGGAGGGAAAATAGAGAGGACTATAAGATGGCTATCAAATATTGGTCTTCTGGTCTACCTCTGGGAGCTGTAGCCTTAGCTTATGGGAAGAGCTTTTTCCATGAAGGTCTTCATAATATAGTAGAATGAAAAATAATGCCACTATTGTGCCCAAGAGGAGGTTCTTTCTTCAGCCTCTAAATACTTTGGTACTTCAAGTTCTCAGAGAAACACACAATATAACAGCATGACAGATATCCCTAGGGAATCCCAGAAATTAATGGGTGAGATTTTGCATGAAGCTGAATGCTTTATGTTAACAAGTGAGGAGAATAGACTCATGACTCCTTTACCCGCCGTAAACTTGGGAAGTCTGAGGGGACACAAATTAAATTAGAATTCTTAAGGCAGAACCCTGTCTTTCAGGAGATTATCACTTACTAGAAAAAGACAAATATGAAAGCATGAGAATAAGTTCAATCCATCTTCCAATTAATAAAATTGTTTTAGATATTTGCCATTTATCAACAAAGTTGAAGGTATGTATAAGATAATTTTCTTAAAAGGCGATAAATGTGAAATTCACATTTGGGGGTCCTATGAGAGGTGCATTGCAGAGGCAGGTGGTCATCCTCAAGAGCTTTGCAAGTATTGATTTGACATGGAGTTGCTTCACACATGGGCAACTCATTGTATCTGTGCACAAATAGGGAAAAGGATGAAGATTTATTCATATAAAATAGTTGACTATTCCAAGCAATAATGAAAAGAACAAAAACAATGAAATATGAAAACATGAAAACCTTTAGATTTCTTCTATGCCAGAAGTTTCCAAATCTGAGTGTATATCAGCATCATCTGGAGAGCTTTTTAAAATGCATATTCACAGGTTGTATCATCAGAGAATCTAAATCATGAGGTCAAGTGACGCTTAAGTGTTTTTTCTAAAAATTTACCAAGATGATTTCAATATCTTTCCAGGTTTGACAACCATTGGGATATAGGATAGACAGTACAGGGGAAATCAGGGAAAGGAAAAATCAGTAGAAGTTGGAACCATCAGATAACTCTTCTGTGAGGAACAGAAGATGGCTGAATGGTGGATAGCCACTTGGTGTAACAGAAAGGGTGCGATTTGAACCAGGAATGAAATCCTAAACTATATGGAAAAAAGCATGTATTAGGTTAGTACATCTATATTAGGTTAGTACTGGCAGTTATAAGAAATAAACCCCCAATGTATATATTGGGGGTTTGTATGTATATATAGACAATGTATATATTGGGGGTTTGTATGTATATATAGACATATATACATAATGTCTATATGTATAGCTTAAAGCAGGAGAAGTATATTTTTCCTTCAAGTAATGATTCAGTGAGGGTGTTCCTGGTTGGCTGCTGGTTTTTCACATGGTAGTTCAGGGGGTTCCTGGGCCAACCTTATTGCAATTCCACTATCCCTTAGGACCTTATCATCTTTTGTAAACAGCCAGTGAGTGGAAGGTCCACCTGCTTCTTAAACCCCCTGACCCAGAAGAGATCCATATTACTTCTGCACACACTTCATTGCTGAGAAATAGTGATATGACCACACCTAGATACAAGAGGAGAGGGAGGCTACAAATCATAGTCCCTCTCTGAGCAGCTGAATCTCAATACCATAGCAGCATATCATAAATTTGTATGTATAGTAAACTACTTCTGTGAAGTGAGCAGCAAATCCTAAATAAAAGTAAATTCTCTCAGAGTTGTTCTGCTTCAGATAATCTTTTTATTTATTTTATTTTTTTACATCTTTATTGGAGTAAAATTGCTTTACAATGGTGTGTTAGTTTCTGCTTTATAACAAAGTGAATCAGTTATACATATACATATGTCCCCATATCTCTTCCCTCTTACGTCTCCCTCCCTCCCACCCTCCCTATACCACCCCTCCAGGCGGTCACAAAGCACCAAGCTGATCTCCCTGTACTATGCGGCTGCTTCCCAGTAGCTATCTACCTTATGTTTGTTAGTGTATATATGTCCATGCCTCTCTCTCGCTTTGTCACAGATTACCCTTCCGCCTCCCCATATCCTCAAGTCCATTCTCTAGTAGGTTTGTGTCTTTATTCCTGTCTTACCCCTAGGTTCTTCATGACATTTTTTTTCTTAAATTCCATATATATGTGTTAGCATACGGTATTTGTCTTTCTCTTTCTGACTTACTTCACTCTGTAGGACAGACTCTAGGTCTATCCACCTCATTACAAATAGCTCAATTTCGTTTCTTTTTATGACTGAGTAATATTCCATTGTATATATGTGCCACATCTTCTTTATCCATTCATCTGTCGATGGACACTTAGGTTGTTTCCATCTCCGGGCTATTGTAAATAGAGCTGCAATGAACATTTTGGTACATGACTCTTTTTGAATTATGGTTTTCTCAGGGTATATGCCCAGTAGTGGGTTTGCTGGGTCATATGGTAGTTCTATTTGTAGTTTTTTAAGGAACCTCCATACTGTTCTCCACAGTGGCTGTATCAATTTACATTCCCACCAACAGTGCAAGAGCGTTCCCTTTTCTCCACACCCTCTCCAGCATTTATTTTTTCTAGATTTTTGGATGATGGCCATTCTGACTGGTATGAGATGATATCTCATTGTAGTTTTGATTTGCATTTCTCTGATGATTAATGAAGTTGAGCATTCTTTCATGTGTTTGTTGGCAGTCTGTATATCTTCTTTGGAGAAATGTCTATTTAGGTCTTCTGCCCATTTTTGGATTGGGTTGTTTGTTTTTTTGTTATTGAGCTCCATGAGCTGCTTATAAATTTTGGAGATTAATCCTTTGTCAGTTGCTTCATTTGCAAATATTTTCTCCCATTCTGAGGGTTGGCTTTTGGTCTTGTTTATGGTTTCCTTTGCTGTGCAAAAGCTTTTAAGTTTCATTAGGTCCCATTTGTTTATTTTTGTTTTTATTTCCATTTCTCTGGGAGGTGGGTCAGAAAGGATCTTGCTGTGATTTATGTCATAGAGTGTTCTGCCTATGTTTTCCTCTAGAGTTTGATAGTTTCTGGCCTTACATTTAGGTCTTTAATCCATTTTGAGCTTATTTTTGTGTATGGTGTTAGGGAGTGATCTAATCTCATACTTTTACATGTACCTGTCCAGTTTTCCCAGCACCACTTATTGAAGAGGCTGTCCTTCTCCACTGTACATTCCTGCCTCCTTTATCAAAGATAAGGTGACCATATGTGCGTGGGTTTATCTCTGGGCTTTCTATCCTGTTCCATTGATCTATCTTTCTGTTTTTGTGCCAGTACCATACTTTCTTGATTACCGTAGCTTTGTAGTATAGTCTGAAGTCAGGGAGCCTGATTACTCCAGCTCCGTTTTTCGTCCTCAAGATTGCTTTGGCTATTCGGGGTCTTTTGTGTCTCCATACAAATTGTGAAATTTTTGGTTCTAGTTCTGTGAAAAATACCAGTGGTAGTTTGATAGGGATTGCATTGAATCTGTTGATTGCTTTGGGTAGTAGAGTCATTTTCACAATGTTGATTCTTCCAATCCAAGAACATGGTATATCTCTCCATCTATTTATATCATCTGTAATTTCTTTCATCAGTGTCTTATAATTTTCTGCATACAGGTCTTTTATCTCCTTAGGTAGGTTTATTCCTAGATATTTTATTCTTTTTGTTGCAGTGGTAAATGGGAGTGTTTTCTTGATTCACTCAGATTTTTCATCCTTAGTGTATAGGAATGCCAGAGATTTCTGTGCATTAATTTTATACCCTGCTACTTTACCAAATTCATTGATTAGCTCTAGTAGTTTTCTGGTAGCATCTTTAGGATTCTCTATGTATAGTATCATGTCATCTGGAAACAGTGACAGCTTTACTTCTTCTTTTCCGAATTGGATTCCTTTTATTTCCTTTTCTTCTCTGATTGCTGTGGCTAAAACTTCCAAAAGTATGTTGAATAAGAGTGGTGAGAGTGGGCAACCTTGTCTTGTTCCTGATCTTAGTGGAAATGCTTTCAGTTTTTCACCATTGAGGACGATGTTAGCTGTGGGTTTGTCATATATGGCCTTTATTATGTTGAGGAAAGTTCCCTCTATGCCTACTTTCTGCAGGGTTTTTATCATAAATGGGTGTTGAATTTTGTCGAAAGCTTTCTCTGCATCTATTGAGATGATCATATGGTTTTTCTCCTTCAATTTGTTAATATGGTTTATCACATTGATTGTTTTGCGTATATTGAAGAATCCTTGCATTCCTGTAATAAACCCCACTTGATCATGGTGTATGATCCTTTTAATGTGCTGTTGGATTCTGTTTGCTAGTATTTTGTTGAGGATTTTTGCATCTATGTTCATCAGTGATATTGGCATGTAGTTTTCTTTCTTTGTGACATCCTTGTCTGGTTTTGGTATCAAGGTGATGGTGGCCTTGTAGAATGAGTTTGGGAGTGTTCCTCCCTCTGCTATATTTTGGAAGAGTTTAAGAAGGATAGGTGTTAGCTCTTCTCTAAATGTTTGATAGATTTTGCCTGTGAAGCCATCGGGTCCTGGGCTTTTGTTTGTTGGAAGATTTTTTTTTTTTTTCTTTAGCGGTACGCAGGCCTCTAACTGTTGTGGCCTCTCCCGTTTCAGAGCACAGGCTCCGGACGCGCAGGCTCAGTGGCCATGGCTCACGGACCCAGCCGCTCCGCGGCATGTGGGATCTTCCTGGACCGGGGCACGAACCCATGACCCCTGCATCGGCAGGCGGACTCTCAACCACTGCGCCACCAGGGAAGCCCTGTTGGAAGATTTTTAATCACAGTTTCCACTTCAGTGCTTGTGCTTGGTCTGTTCATATTTTCTGTTTCTCCCTGATTCAGTCTTGGCAGGTTGTGCATTACTAAGAATTTGTCCATTTCTTCCAGGTTGTCCATTTTATTGGCATAGAGTTGCTTGTAGTAATCTCTCATGATCTTTTGTATTTCTGCAGTTTCAGTTGTGACTTCTCCTTTTTCATTTCTAATTCTATTGATTTGAGTCTTCTCCCTTTTTTTCTTGATGAGTCTGGCTAATGGGTTATCAATTTTGTTTATCTTCTCAAAGAACCAGCTTTTAGTTTTATTGATCTTTGCTATCGTTTCCTTCATTTCTTCTTCATTTATTTCTGATTTGATTTTTATGATTTCTTTCCTTCTGCTAACTCTGGGGGTTTTTTGTTCTTCTTTCTCTAATTGCTTTAGGTGCAAGGTTAGGTTGTTTATTCAAGATGTTTCCTGTTTCTTAAGGTAGGATTGTATTGCTATAAACTTCCCTCTTAGAACTGCTTTTTCTGCATCCCATCGATTTTGGGTCGTCATGTCTCCATTGTCATTTGTTTCTAGGTATTTTTTTATTTCCTCTTTGATTTCTTCAGTGATCACATCGTTATTAAGTAGTGTATTGTTTAGCCTCCATGTGTTTGTATTTTTTACAGATCTTTTCCTGTAATTGATATCTAGTCTCATAGCATTGTGGTTGGAAAAGATACTTGAAACAATTTCAGTTTTCTTAAATTTACCAAGGCTTGACTTGTGACCCAAAATATGATCTATCCTGGAGAATGTTCCATGAGCACTTGAGAAAAATGTGTATTCTGTTGTTTTTGGATGGGATGTTCTATAAATATCAATTAAGTCCATCTTGTTTAATGTATCATTTAAAGCTTGTGTTTCCTTATTTATTTTCATTTTGGATGATCTGTCCATTGGTGAAAGTGGGCTGTTAAAGTCCCCTACTATGAATGTGTTACTGTCGATTTCCCCTTTTATGGCTGTTAGTATTTGCCTTGTGTATTGAGGTGCTCCTATGTTGGGTGCATAGATATTTACAATTGTTATATCTTCTTCTTGGATCGATCCCTTGATCATTATGTAGTGTCCTTCTTTGTCTCTTCTAATAGTCTTTATTTTAAAGTCTATTTTGTCTGATATGAGAATTGCTACTCCAGCTTTCTTTAGGTTTCCATTTGCATGAAATATCTTTTTCCATCCCCTTACTTTCAGTCTGTATGTGTCTCTAGGTCTGAAGTGGGCCTCTTGTAGACAGCAAATATATGGGTCTTGTTTTTGTATCCATTCAGCCAATCTGTGTCTTTTGGTGGGAGCATTTAGCCCATTTTCATTTAAGGTAATTATCGATATGTATGTTCCTATTCCCATTTTAATTGTTTTGGGTTTGTTATTGTAGGTCTTTTCCTTCTCTTGTGTTTCCTGCCTAGAGAAGTTCATTTAGCAGTTGTTGTAAAGCTGGTTTGGTGTTGCTGAACTCTCTCAGCTTTTGCTTGTCTGTAAAGATTTTAATTTCTCTGTCCAATCTGAATGAGATGTTTGCTGGGTAGAGTAATCTTGGTTGCAGGTTTTTCTCCTTCATCACTTTAAATATGTCCTGCCACTCCCTTCTGGCTTGCAGTTTCTGCTGAAAGATCAGCTGTTAACCTTATGGGGATTCCCTTGTGTGTTATTTGTTGTTTTTCCCTTGCTGCTTTTAATATGTTTTCTTTGTATTTAATTTTTGACAGTTTGATTAATATGTGTCTTGGCATATTTCTCCTTGGATTTGTCCTGTATGGGACTCTCTGTGCTTCCTGGACTTGATTAACTATTTCCTTTACCATATTAGGGAAGTTTTCAACTCTAATCTCTTCAAATATTTTCTCAGTCTCTTTATTTTTCTCTTCTTCTTCTGGAACCCTTATAATTCGAATGTTGGTATATTTAATGTTGTCCCAGAGGTCTCTGAGACTGTCCTCAGTTCTTTTCATTCTTTTTTCTTTATTCTGCTCTGCAGTAGTTATTTCCACTATTTTATCTTCCAGGTCAATTATCCGTTCTTCTGCCTCAGTTATTCTGCTATCGATCCCATCTAGAGTATTTTTAATTTCATTTATTGTGTTGTTCATCATTGTTTGTTTCATCTTTAGTTCTTCTAGGTCCTTGTTAAATGTTTCTTGTATTTTGTGCATTCTATTTCCAAGATTTTGGACCATCTTTCCTATCATTATTCTGAATTCTTTTACGGTAGACTGCCTTTTTCCTCTTCATTTGTTTGGTCTGGTGGGTTTTTACCTTGCTGCTTCATCTGCTGTGTGTTTTTCTGTCTTCTCATTTTGCTTATCTTACTGTGTTTGGGGTCTCCTTTCTGCAGGCTGCAGGTTCATAGTTCCTGTTGTTTTTGGTGTCTTTCCCCAGTGGCTAAGGTTGGTTCAGTGGGTTGTGTAGGCTTCCTGGTGGAGGGGACTAGTGCCTGTGTTCTGATGGATGAGGCTGGATCTTGTCTTTCTGGTGGGCCGGTCCACGTCTGGTGGTGTGTTTTGGGGTGTCTGTGGACTTATTATGATTTTAGGCAGCCTCTCTGCTAATGGGTGGGGTTGTGTTCCTGTGTTGCTAGTTGTTTGGCATAGGATGTCCAGCACTGTAGCTTGCTGGTCGTTGAGTGAAGATGGGTGCTGGTGTTGAGATGGAGATCTCTGGGAGATTTTCACCATTTGATATTATGTGGAGCTGGGAGGTCTCTTGTGGACCAGTGTCCTGAAGTTGGCTCTCCCACCTCAGAGGCACAGCACTGACTCCTGACTGCAGCACCAAGAGCCTTTCATCCACACGGCTCAGAATAAAAGGGAGAAAAAGTAGAAAGAAAGAATTAGTAGAAAGAAAGAAAGAAAGGAGGGAGGGAGGGAGGGAGGAAGGAAGGAAGGAAGGAAGGAGGGAAGGAAGGAAAGAAAGAAAGAAAGAAAGAAGATAAAATAAGATAAAATATAATAAAGTTATTAAATAAAAAAATAGTTATTAAGAAAAAAAAACAAAAAAACGGACGGATAGACCCCTAGGACAAATGGTGGAAGCAAAGCTATACAGACAGAATCTCACACAGAAGCATACACATACACACTCACAAAAAGAGGAAAAGGGGAAAAAAACATAAATCTTGCTCTCAAAGTCCACCTCCTCAATTTGGGATGATTCATTGTCTATTCAGGTATTCCACAGGTGCAGGTACATCAAGTTGATTGTGGAGCTTTAATCCGCTGCTTCTGAGGCTGCTGGGAGAGATTTCCCTTTCTCTTCTTTGTTCTCACAGCTCCCAGGGGCTCAGCTTTGGATTTGGTCCTGCCTCTGCGTGTAGGTCGCAGGAGGGCGTCTGTTCTTCGCTCAGACAGGACAGGGTTAAAGGAGCCGCTGATTCGGGGGCTTCAGCTCACTCAGGCCCTGGGGGAGGGAGGGGCACGGAGGGCGGGGCGAGCCTGCGGCCGGCAGAGGCCGGCGTGACGTTGCACCGGCGTGAGGCGCGCCGTGCGTTCTCCCGGGGGAGTTGTCCCTGGATCCCGGGACCCTGGCAGTGGCGGGCTGCACAGGCTCCCTGGAAGGGGGTTGTGGATAGTAACCTGTGCTCACACACAGGCTTCTTGGTGGCAGCAGCGCCTTAGCGTCTGTCTCATGCCCGTCTCTGGGGTCCGCGCTTTTAGCCGCGGCTCGCGCCCGTCTCTGGGGCTCCTTTAAGCAGCGCTCTTAATCCGCTCTCCTCGCGCACCAGGAAACAAAGAGGGAAGAAAAAGTCTCTTCCCTCTTCGGCAGGTCCAGACTTTTCCCCGGACTCCCTCCCGGCTAGGCGTGGTGCACTAGCCCCCTGCAGGCTGTGTTCACGCCGCCAACCCCAGTCCTCTCCCAGGGCTCCGACCGAAGCCCGAGCCTCAGCTCGCAGCCCCGCCCGCCCCGGCGGGTGAGCAGACAAGCCTCTCGGGCTGGTGAGTGCCGGTAGGCCTTGATCCTCTGCGCGGGAATCTCTCCGCTTTGCCCTCCGCATCCCTGTTGCTGCGCTCTCCTCCGCGGCTCCGAAGCTTTCCCCCTCCGCCACCCGCAGTCTCCGCCCGCAAAGGGGCTTCCTAGTGTGTGGACACCTTTCCTCCTTCACAGCTGCCTCCCACTGGTGCAGGTCCCGTTCCTATCCTTTTGTCTCTGTTTATTCTTTTCTCTTTTGCCCTACCCAGGCATGTGGGGGGGGGGGGGTTCTTGCCTTTTGGGAGGTCTGAGGTCTTCTGCCAGCGTTCAGTAGGTGTTCTGTAGGAGTTGTTCCACGTGGGGATGTATTTCTGGTGTATCTGGCTTCTGAATAACTAGGCCTTAAAATGCTTAGCCGCTTGATTCTACCTCAGCCCGTTTCTAACTCAGATATTAATCTTTGTTACATGTGTATTTCATGGTTTTGTGCTGACGTATATTTCTGTATGATCATGTCTTTTCCTTTTCTACTTTCCTTAGGTGCATGAACTGGAATTGAGAATGGCGACGTACTTATAAACATCCTTTGACTTCATCAGACCCATGTTCTGAATCTGAGTATGAGAAGACGACTCCTGTAAGTAATTAACCAAGAGGCACACTGCCATCTTGGGTCACTTCACCCCCACAGGAGGGACTGAGAAGCTAAAGTAAAAGAGGATGCTGCCTGGGCACGTTTGATTTTTTTTATTGTTGTTTTTCCATTATAAATAGAAAGAGACAATAGAACCGGAAGGAATTCAGCTAAGGAAACATTCTGTGTTTATATGACCCACTTTCATGAGAATGGAGTAACATTCATGAGAATAGCCAAATGAGGGCCTTTCCAAAAGGAGAGATGTGAGAAAAACAGCCTTTAAACCTAGAGTGCCAAGGAAAAGAGGGGAATAAAATTAGGAGTTCAAGCCCCCTGAAGATTTAAATTCTGTGAGATAAGTAGATGTGTGAAGAAGCTAAAAGTAGTTTTGTTTCTTTTGTGTACACATTTGATTTGTGTTAAGAACAATTGGTGCTCTCATATAATTAAAGCAGTTCTGACATTTTGGTGTGTTTCATTGTTGGGCTGTGCACAGAATGTTCCTACTGTCTTTGTTAGTGTATTTTGAATAAAGATGGGTTTTACATTCATTCTGACCTTGTGATACTACCTTGAGTTGCACAGTACTGTATAAAAAGATAAAATTAATTTACAATGATCAGTCTTGGCTATTAATGAAAATATTGCTTTTGCCAAGAGGAAATGCAGTTTGCACTATTTAAACTGAGTGACAGTTTAGCCTGTTAAAATTATTTTTATAGGGGCAATGTGGCCTCAAGAAAAATCTGTTGTCTTGTCGTTCCCATGGATATGGGCATATTACTTATGATCTGAAAATGTTTGGGGGAAATAAAATTAGTGACATTTGTCAATATTAATCTAATCCTCTCTTGATTACAGTCTCTACAGAAGAGGGACACAAATATGTGATTTTTTAAAAAAGAATACTTAGTTTTTAAAATAGCATATATTTGTCTTTGGAATTGATTGTAGTTTTTTCTTCCAAGAATACTTCCTGTACTGTGCATGTTTGGGGGGGGGGAGTAAATTAAAGTAACAGTTAGTCTTCTGCGATTCATAGCATAACAATTCAGCAACTTCACATAAAACCTCCAGAATGTGGCCAAGAAATTTTTAAGGCATTTGAGTGGCCAACATTGATGTCATAAAGTACATACACACAGTTCAGATAGTTCTTTATCTGAGATCATCACAGACCATCAACCAGTGTTTATTGAAATCTAATTCATCAGTGGTTATTGTAACTTCTGTGAGTGTGGAGGAAGTTGATTAGACAAAGCAAAGAGACTTCCAAAATTTTTTTAGAAACACACAGGAACACTCTGACCCTAGAAAGTTCAATCTTCATTTATTTAACAAATATTCATTAACTAGGACTATTGTAAGCATGGGGTTTGGAGCAGGGAACTAGAAAGGCATGGTGCCTGCCTTTGTTGAACTTCATTCAAATGGAGAAGATAAACAATAAACAAGTAAACACATAAGCATGTAAATCCAGCTGTAATAAGTGCTACAGAAAATAAATCAGAAGGGCTAGACAGTTATTAGGAGACATTATTTTATATAAAGTCATCAAGAAATGTCTTTCTCATAGGCATTCCCATGGCTCCCCCAGCAGTAGCCCCAGTGGCCCCGACCTGCCTGATTCCCCCTGCTGATGTCTAGTGGTTTAATTTCTGTCTTTCTGTCTAAGGCAGGATACAAGGACCTCAAGCCCTGTAACTTCCCACATTTGACATCGGGTTTGGATGTTTTGTATAGTGTTTTTTTTGTTTTTGTTTATTTTGTTCTGAAATTAAAGTATGCAAAATAAATAACATGCAGTTTAATAAATGACAAATAGGGCTCAGGAGTTACCAAGGCTACCATAGTGGTATCCCAAAGGTCTGAGATATTATGTCCCTTGCCATGGCTGCAACATGTAGAGGTGAGGAACAGTTATAAGATGCAACGTGGTAGTAATTCTCAGGTCAGGCCAGATAGTTATATCCAGAGCCAGACAAAAAAGTGAGAAGGAACTGTAATAGAAAACCAAAAGAGACCATGGTGATCTAGGGACACATCAAATGTCATGCTCACCAAAAAGAATATATGTGTAAATGCTTTTTTCAAAAAGGGATGCTGCCTCTGTCTTAGAAGTACTTGGAGTTAGGACAATTGGCCCTAAAAAAAAAAAAAATCCCTGTGAATCATCCAACAATTGCTCTTCCTAGAGACCTTGAGTCATCAAGGAAAGATTAAATCAGGTTGAGTGTGTACTGCTTGAAAAGGTGGGGAATCTTATTTTACTAAGACTTCATCCTCTGCAGAATAATCAGTTTCCTGAGAAATCTCAGTTCCCTGGGAGTTCTGATATCTGTGATTATACAGCTGTTTGTGTTCCCTGAACATAAGAGTGATAATACTGGGAAGGGTAGAGAGGAGTCTGTTGAAATTAAGTGGAAGAAGTTTTTTACATTATTGTTAACTGAAGACCGTACTTTACTATGATCTCCGTAGCTTTTACCTAATGTCCTTTTTTTTTTTTTGTACCAGGATCCTATCCAGAATATTACGTCATATTTATTTAGGTTCCTGTTGGCTGTGACAGTTACTCAGACTTGCTTTGTTTTTGATGACCTTGACAGTTTTGACAAGGACTGAGCAAGTATTTTGTAGGACACCCTCTTTTGGAATTGGTCTGATGTTTTCTTTATGACCGAACTGGAGTTATGGGATTTGGGGAGAAAAACCACAGAGGTCAAGTGCCATTCTCATCAGATCATATCAGTGGTACATGTTCAACCTGACTTATCACTGTTGATGTTAATCTTGGTCACCTGGCTGAGATACTGCTGGTCTGATGTCTCCATTTTAAAGTTATTCTTTTTCCTCTTTTCCATATTTTACTCTTTGGAAAGAAGTCACTATGTGCAGCTCACACACAAGAAGGAGCAAGTCTTCTTCTACCTTCTTGAGGGTGGGGTATCTACATAAATTATTTGGAATTATTCTATAAGGGGTATTTGTCTATTCTCCTTATTCAGTGAACTACTTGTATCATTATGGACTCATGGTTATTTATTTTATACTCTGAGTTATAATCCAATATCATTTTATTTATCTTTTTGCTCAAATTATTCCAGCTTTGGCCATTTGGAACTCTTTCGGAAGGCTCCAAAATCCCTTTGACATAGATCTATCAATTAAAAAACAATTTTTTTGGAGTACTTCCTTAGTTTCTGGTAGTATAAATACTGCAGGCTTATCTTGAATATTTCCTATCTCAGTCCTAGAAGCAGCTATTTTTCCAAGGATGCCTGGTTCCTCTTATTTGAGAATGGTATTAGAAACCAAGATCTGAGCCATAGGTGTGCTCCTTGCTACTGAGATATTCTTGGTACAAGGCCCTCTCAACTGAGAGCAACAAAATATATGGGTGTCTATTAACCTGTGTATGTACGCACATCTGTACATATTCTCTTTGTAGCCATCTGTATATATATTAAGTTAAACGTGTTTCTCACTGATGTCTCCAACTCTAATCCATTACCAGATGGATCATTCTAGCATTCTCCCCTTGCTTTTCTCTAACTTCCCACCCCAATGGTGAAAAACCTGGCCTCCCTGAGTCTGTCATCCATACATTTAATGGTTCATCTCAAATATACATACATAGTGTTTTCAGAATTTTTAACCCATACCCCATTAGGACGCAACTTTATCAGCTAGAGTAGAGAGATTATATACAGTTCCTTTGCTTTTAGTTTTACTCCACTCATTTCTAGCATCACTTATGTCAGGCCATTTTCCCATCACCCCCTTCAAAGTTACTTCATACATTTGTAATAAAGTTTGCTTATTTTGTCACATTCTGCATTCTATTTTTTGTGTCTCCCTACCCCCCCGCCACTGCTCAACCTCTTAAATTATGTTTTTTGAATTTCATATATTAAGCTTCACTCCTTGTGCTGTTAAAGTTCTCTAGATTTTGACCAGTGGATAAGTTTCATACAGAATGGTTTTATTGCCTTAAAAAAAATTCCTTGTGCTTTACGTGTTCAACTCTCTCCCTACTCGCTGAATGCCTTGCAACCACTGATATCTGTACTTTTGCCCTTTCTACAATGTCATAAAGAAGTATGTGATATGAGGGCTTTTCAGACTAGCTTCTTTCACTTAGCAATATACATTTAAGATTTATCCATATTTTTAAATGACTTGATAGCTCATCCCTTTGTTGTCACAGAAAAAGATTACATTGTCAGGGTGTAGAGTTTGTTCAACCATTCACCTATCCAAGGACATCTTGGTTGTTTCCAGTGTTTGGTGATTACGAATAAGGCTGCTCTAAACATTCGCATGCTGATTTTTGTGTGTATATAAGTTTCAAATCACTTGGATAAATACCGAGGATTTCGGCTGCCAGATTGTACAGTAAGACTATGTTCAGCTTCGTAAAAAACTGCTGTGTCTTCCGAAGTTTCTGTACCGTTTTACATGCCTAACAGCAATGAATGAGAGTTCCTGTCGTTCCACCTCCTCACCAGCAATTGGTATAGTCGCCTTTTCTTAGATTTCAGCCATTCTAATAGGTGTGTAGTGGTATCTCGTTGTTTACATTTGCATTTCTAATGACAAATGATATCGAGCATCTTTTCCTATGCTTATTTGCCATCTGTGTATCTTCTTTGGTGAAATGTGTGTTCAAATATCTTGCTGCCATTTTTCCTCTGGGCTATGTGTTTATTTATTATTGAATTTTAAGGGTTCTTTTTATATTTTATTTTAAAAAATACTTTTATATTTAAAAAGGAAACCTGATTCAGCAAATATTCCCATGTACATAAAAGTAAAATGTACCAGTTAAACAAATCATTGGTTTTATGTGTCAGTGTACACAAGAGGTTGATTTGTGATTCTGGTAGTTGTTCTTCCTTACTGTTTATACATTAACTAAGTATTTTTGTTAATGTCCATTGCAATCCTAAATAACTTTGATTTAAACTTTCCTCCAGTCTTCTTTCATGTAAACTCCATGAGGCCAGACTTGATCTATTTCGTTCCACTCTCTATCTTCAACCGTTTGGAATAATAATCACTCAGTATTGGTTGAATATTGGTTGAATGAATGAATGAATGAATCTGAAAATGGAGTAATATATCAGTTGAGTGTAGAAATAGTTTAACATATTCACTAAATTTTTTCAATTATTTTGAAAAAGTAATTGACATCATATGGAAACACCACTGCCAGCAATTTATAAGATTGCCTATTTCCAAGTAAAGCAAATTCTGTCCTAAGAATTTAAGGGACTGTATTGGTTTTAGATAGGCATGCCCAAAGGAATCTGATTTAACCATGCAATTTAAGACAGTGGACTTTGACAGTACTTTCCTTTTTATATCTTTGTGTGTGCATTCATAAAGATACAACTTATTTAATATGATGAGAAAATGTTTGTCGTGTGTGTTACATTTATCAAACAAAGAATACATTTGGAAACACGATCTGGTTAGCATGAAGGTCATTGAAAGAAATATTTACCTGGACCAGCTTTCAAGTGAGTACCATTGGTTTGGTTATTGTATTCAGATACACTTGCATGTTTTAGGTGGTGGCTGAAATTATCTGCAGCAAACCTTGAATCTTCCTGTTTAAGGTAATTTACAATGCATGCTTCAATTTCCAAATCAGGAAGTAGAACATACTTTTGATAAAAAGGAACAAAGACAAATATACTGTGAATTCAAATAGCTAACTGATCTTCATGGGAGAAATACATAGTGAGATCGAAAGATAATATGGGCAGTCATCTATCTAATTTGTATTTATCTGCCAGAATACACATTTGAGTGTTAATCTTTGAAGTAACTGAAAACTCTATCCAATGCTTACTTATTAAAATGCTTTAGCAGATTACGCTGTATGAATCTCTATACACTGCTCTACCCAACTGCAGGCATTTAAACTACTTAGCTCCTTTCATAAGCTTCATGGTAACATTTAACCTGAGCAGACTCAATTGATATTATTTATAGAAGTATCAAAAATTGGTTTTGAAAGATTAGAAGTATCGACTTTACTGTGCTTTTGTTTTCTTATATTCATATAAAAAGATATTCAGACTCAGTAACATAGAAATATGTGACCTATTGATGTAGCAAATACACAACATGAATGAATTTCCCTAGTAACTGCATATTGACAGGACACTGTCCATAATGAAAAGGATTTTGCTTCCCTTCAGTGTATTTGCTTGAGAGTGGCGTGGGATGTTGACATACCGTATGTTTCTGGGTTGTAAAAATTTTTAATCGCTTAGTGTGTTCATCCATGAGGTGAAAGCGACCATCTCACTCAAGCCCATTATACAAATTAGAAGGCTTTGTTCCGTTCGTGTTTTGTTGGTAGACATTAACACAGGCACTATGAACGTATTGGAGCTGAAAGAAATGGAGTGAAATTGCTCACACCATTACTTTAAATTGAAATGCAGACAGTTCATCTGCATAGAAGTCGTGAGGTCTTTTTACCTGAAAGATTAAAAACACCAAATAGCAAAATGTAAACAATAACAGAAACCCACTAGGTTTTACAGCAGCATTTTTCTCCCTCAGACACTGTACCTGTATAATGATTTTTGAAAATCCCTTATATTCGTCTCTAGTTGCTTCAGAACCTAATTGGAGCCTTGGTCTGGAAAACCAGCATTTTGAAATGAAACTCATGTCCCCTTAGAACAGAAGTTGTATTCTTTTTCTATTTTCTTGTGTTACTATAAATTACCTTTTTAGCTCATTATTAAAGGAAAAATAGGTATGCATCATTAGTCAAACACTAATGATCCTACAGTAGGAGAGAAAGCTTGAACTAACCAACTTTCTACAGTCAAACTACTTCTGTTTCAAGAAAGCTTTTCATGATCCTATATAGGTGTTTACTTCAAAAGATGATTTCTTAATAATACTAACTTTTTAATCTGCTTCAGTGTAAGAGAATGTTAGGAGAAAATATGGCATTTTATAACACATGCTATTTTAAAGCAGATGGGCTATGTCAGTCTCCAAGACAGTTTCTGCACTTGTTCCTGTAGAAATCATAAATGTGCCAGAAACCGTGGGGATGTCATGCTAGCCAAATATAATAAAACATGGGACATTTTTCATTTTCTGAGAATATAATGATAGTAATAGCTATGCTTTATAAGTTCTCTTCTACAAATCAAATATGCAGAGTTGATAGTCAGCTCTTGAATCTTTTTGAGTGTGTACTACCCACTTACAGAATCACAGAAATATTCTAAATCTTATATCTTAGTTTTGCATATGGGGAAACTGAGGCTCAGCTGATGACTAAAAAAACTGAAAGAACTATGGAGGGGGACTTTGACAAATTCCTTCGTCACATTTCCTGCCTACGAGCCTTATATCCCTAGATCTGCCTTCCTGTGTTATCATCAGAGGTGAATTATGCATACTCCCATCTAAATCTAGTCACTCCACTTGTGTGTCAGATCTTAAACCCTCTTGCCTACTCATAGGAAGCACTGTAGCAATTCTCACCTTCCTTTCTGACATCATTACCCTTTGGTCTCTACTGAACCATTCCCAATTCTCCTATCTTAAAAAAGTAAATAAAAAAGGATCTTCTTCCAAATTCTCTCTTTACTTGCTTTATAGACCACCATATGCTCTCAGTTTTCTTTCCCTTTTGCTTAATGCTCTACTGCAGTACAGATCATCCTCTTGCTCCCTGACCTCTTAAATGTCAGAGATGTACCGAACTTGGGCACTGGTCCCCTCCTCTCCTACGTTCACTGTCCTGGTACTCTCATCTGGTCTTAGAGCTTTAAAGATCATCTATTTGATGACAACTTCCACATTTACATCTCCCAGCAGCTTCTCTATTGAAATCCATTCTTGCACATCCAACTGACTACCCAATTATCTCCATTTGGATGTCTAATAAATGCCCCAAATCCAACAGACGGTAACTGAACTCTTGTTGGTTTTTGTTTTTCCCTAAAAGCTATTCCACCACAGTCTTCCCTTTCTCAGTGGATGGCAACTCCATCCTTCCAGGTTCCCAGGACACAAAGTTGGAATCACTTTTGACTCTTCTGTTTCACTCACATACTACATCTAATCCATCCAAAAACTGTGGTTTCACCTTCAAAATATATCCATTGTAAATCAACTGTACTCCAATATAAAATAAAAATTAAATTAAAAAAAATATGTCCAGAATCCAACCGTAGATCACAATTATACTGCTGCTACCCCAGTCCAAGTCTCCATCGTCTCTGACCTAGACCTCTGCAATGGCCTTCTAACTGGTCGTGTCAGGTCTAGGGACTTGCCGCCATGGAATTTACTCTCAACACAGCAGCCGGAGTGAGTCTTTAGACACATGTGAATCATGTTATTCCTCTGATGAAAATTCTTCAATAGCATTCCATTTCCCAGAGTCTGTGTAGGGATATACATAAGTAAGGATATGATTAAATTTGAGGACAGTCTACTCAAAATTCCAAGGTATCGTGGAAGGGCATAGGCAGTCACCTAACTGAATGTTGGAGGACCACTGTATCCTTCTCAGAAAAAAAGTAGCATATACTCTGTGAATTGAGGCATAAATAGATGTTATCCCAGAAACTGAATGGTAAGGCATGGAGGCTGAGGGATCAGCACAGAACACTCAAATATTTGAGATTGTATAATGTGTCAGCACTTTAAAAAATGTAAATAGTTTACATCTATTTAATCTTCCCTACAAACCTTCCAAATAAGAAGTCTTATTATGTTTATTTTACAGATGCTGACAGTAACACACAGGTAGAGCAAGGATTCAGATTCACACAGTTCCTCTTTAAGAGTAAGGTACCAACTACCGTAATTGGAGAAGTTAGTGAGACTCAGATCCTAGAGAGCCTCAAGGTCCAAGTTAAAGATTAGACTTTGTCCTAAGAATCATAGGAGATATTTTTCCTACTTTGGACTGATCAGTAAAAATGAACTGGGCAAGAAGAAATTGCAGAGTACTATCTTAGGTTTAATAAATTGCCTAGATTAAAATAAATCTGAACTCCTTTAGTGGACTTTGTGAAGTCCCTTATAAATTCTAGCTCTCTGGCTTCATTTCAAGCCATTTGCCATTTTTCTTTTCCCCTACATCTCTCACCTTTGCATCTCACCTAAACTGTGCTCTAAATATTCTTGCGGGTACCTTCCCAGAAAAGTGTGCCCATGCAGAAAAACTGCATACATTTTCACAGTTTCGACAGATGGAAATCCTCCAGCCTGGGTTAAGAGTTCAAACTCTAAAAACTTATTGTTTCCTGACTCACCGCTTCTGATTGATTAGGTCTCTGGTCTATTTCCTTTTCCTAAATAAAAAAAAGAAAAAAGCAATTCTCTTCTCTACATAGGAGCAAATTACCAAATTACTCAGTACTCAGTTTAAATATCATAGATCTGGGAAATTTCTTCTAAGTCTTACTTTCCTCACCAAATGGGTATAGATAAATAGCCATATGTTATTCAGAATGGGCTAAGTTATGCTATACTGTCGAACCACCTGATCTTGGGGCTTCACGCATCAGAGGATTTATTTTTTTCTTCTGTGCAAAGGCCACTGTGAGGCAAACTACTTGTATCTCATTTTGCTGAAATTTCAACTCGAGGCTTCCAATTTGCCATAACAGGGAAAAAGAGAGATGGGGAATGAAACTCCCGCTTAAAAATGCTTCTGCTTGGACCTGGAACATGTCATTTCTGCTTTCACTGCAATAGCCAGAACTTGCAATATGGTGGTAACAAAATGAGGTTATGAGGAGTATATGGGGCAGTCAGTAGTGCTTCCACAGGTAATGATTAAACATGAAGTAGCAGTCAGTTAATCTCTTTTCCAGCTCTTGGCTCATCTTGTGATACTTACAGGTTTAAGTCTCTGTATCTTCCTTGGAACTATAAGCTCTTTTATTTATTTATTTATTTATGCATTTCATTTAAACAATATTTTATTCTACTATAAGTATTCCTTTTCTTTTTTTTAACATCTTTATTAGAGTATAACTGCTTTACAATGGTGTGTTAGTTTCTGCTTTATAACAAAGTGAATCAGTTATACATATACATATGTCCCCATATCTCTTCCCTCTTGCGTCTCCCTCCCTCCCACCCTCCCTATCCTACCCCTCTAGGTGGTCACAAAGCACCGACCTGATCTCCCTCTGCTATGCGGCTGCTTCCCACTAGCTATCTATTTTACATTTGGTAGTGTATATATGTCCATGCCACTCTCTCACTTCGTCCCAGCTTACCCTTCCCCCTCTCCATATCTTCAGCTCCATTCTCTAGTAGGTCTGCAACTTAATTCCCATCTTGCCCCTAGGTTCTTCTGGCCATTTTTTTTCCTTATTTTTTTTTTATTTTTTAATTTTTTTAGATTCCATATGTATGTGTTAGCATACGGTATTTGTTTCGCTCTTTCTGACTTACTTCACTCTGTATGACAGACTCTAGGTCCCTCCACCTCACTACAAATAACTCAGTTTTGTTCCTTTTTATGGCTGAGTAATATTCCATTGTATATATGTGCCACATCTTCTTTATCCATTCATCTGTCGATGGACACTTAGGTTGCTGCCATGTCCTGGCTATTGTAACTAGAGCTGCAATAAACATTGTGGTACATGACTCTTTTTGAATTATGGTATTCTTAGGGTATATGCCCAGTAGTGGGATTGCTGGGTCATATGGTAGTTCTATTTGTAGTTATTTAAGGAAACTCCATACTGTTCTCCATAGTGACTGTATCAATTTACATTCCCACCAACAGTGTAAGGGGGGTTCCCTTTTCTCCACACCATCTCCAGCATTTATTGTTTGTAGATTTTTTTTTTCTTTGCGGTACGCGGGCCTCTCACTGTTGTGGCCTCTCCCGTTGCAGAGCACAGGCTCCGGACGCGCAGGCTCAGCGGCCATGGCTCACGGGCCCAGCTGCTCCACGGCATGTGGGATCTTCCCGGACCGGGGCACGAACCCGCGTCCCCTGCATCGGCAGGAGGACTCTCAACCACTGCGCCACCAGGGAAGCCCCCAGCTTTCTTTTGATTTCCATTTGCATGGAGTACCTTTTTCCATCCCCTTACTTTCAGTCTGTATATGTCCCTAGGTCTGAAGTGGGTGTCTTGTAGACAGTATATATACAGGTCTTGTTTTTTTATCCATTCAGCCAGTCTGTGTCTTTTGGTTGGAGCATTTAATCCATTTATATTTAAGGTAATTATCTATATGTATGTTCCTATTACCATTTTCTTAATTGTTTTGGGTTTATTATTGTAGGTCTTTTCCTTCTCTTGTGTTTCGTGCCTAGAGAAGTTCCTTTAGCATTTGTTGTAAAGCTGGTTTGGTGGTGCTGAATTCTGTCAGCTTTTGCTTGTCTGTAAAGTTTTTAATTTCTCCATCAAATCTGAATGAGATCCTTGCTGGGTAGAGTAATCTTGGTTGTAGGTTTTTCTCCTTTATCACTTTAAATATGTCCTGCCACTCCCTTCTGGCTTGCAGAGTTTCTGCTGAAAGATCAGCTGTTAACCTTATGGTTATTTGTTGTTTTTCCCTTGCTGCTTTTAATATTTGTTCTTTGTATTTAATTTTTGATAGTTTGTTTAATACGTGTCTTGACGTGTTTCTCCTTCCTGGACTTGATTAACTCTTTCCTTTCCCTTATTAGGGAAGTTTTAAACTATAATCTCTTCAAATATTTTCTCAGTCCCTTTCTTTTTCTCTTCTTCTGGGACCCCTATAATTCGAATGTTGGTGCATTTATTGTTGTCCCAGAGGTCTCTGAGACTGTCCTCAATTCGTTTCATTCTTTTTTCTTTATTCTGCGCTGCAATAGTTATTTCCACTATTTTATCTTCCAGGTCACTTATCCGTTCTTCTGCCTCAGTTATTCTGCTATTGATCCCCTGTAGAGAATTGTTAATTTCACTTATTGTGTTGTTCATCCCTGTTTGTTTGCTCTTTAGTTCTTCTAGGTCCTTGTTAAACGTTTCTTGTATTTTCTCCATTCTATTGGCAAGATTTTGGATCATCTTTACTATCATTATTCTGATTTCTTTTTCAGGTAGACTGCCTATTTCCTCTTCATTTGTTAGGTCTGGTGGGTGTTTGCTTTGGTCCTTCATCTGCTGTGTGTTTCTCTGTCTTCTCATTTTGCTTAACTTACTGTGGTTGGGGTTTCCTTTTTGCAGGCTGCAAGTTCGTAGTTTCTGTTGTTTTTGGTGTCTGTCCCCAGTGGCTAAGGTTGGTTCAATGAGTTGTGTAGGCTTCCTGGTGGAGGGGATTGGTGCCTGTGGAACTATAAGCTCTTAAAGGGCAAGACGACCATTTTATCTTTGTGTTTTTCCTAACTCCTACCTAGTTTAATTGAAGTCTATTCAATTCAATTCAGTTAATGTTGTTGAGTTGCATTTATTAGGCATGGTTTGTATTATAATCCAGTTTCCCAGAAAAGAGACACCTAGATAGAGATTAGCGTGAAGGAAATTTATTAAGACATGTTCTTGGGACCAGTAGCTATGGGGGAGTAAAATCAGCACCCCTGGGCAGTGGGAGAGTTTGGGCTCTGATGCAAGCTCAATGGAGATCTCCAACTGACTCTACTGGAAATCTAAGATGAAATAGCTCTTTAGAGTTGTCCCAGTTTGGGGCTGAGTCCAGTTTTATATGCCAGCCTCAGCCAGTCACTGAATTCAGGCTGCCACAGAGACGGGGGGTGTGATCTTGAACGAGGATGTCCAGTTCAATTGAAGGCAACTTCCAGAGGAAAAGTCCTTAGTTCTAAAGGGGAGATCTGGATATAGCACAGTGTCCACTCCCATTTAACAAAAAGTAGGGGCACCTCATTGGATAGTGTATTTAAACTGTCCTATGTAAATAAATACCGTGTTGTCTTAGTATGCTAAGAAAACAGGCGTCATAGCCAATAGCCTAATGGACTCCTGTTTTAAACTACTTGACAGTTTGGGGCTTAAGAGTTTTGTGACTTTCAGTTTATTCACTTTGGTATAAATCAAATTTTATTGTAATTTTCTAACCCTACATTCAGGACTCAGTATAAGATTGGTTTCCTAAACGGTATAGATAAATGCCACATTTTCATCCTAACATGTATTTACATCCACAGCTATTCAGTTGTGTGGGTAATTTAAGCCTCTGAGTTGGGAATTGGTTTTGCACCTTTTTATCTATTCAAAAATACTTCATATGAGCAAAAGCTAATGTCTAAACAGAATTTACTCAGCAACATAAAAATATGTTATGCGAAAGTAGAGCCAGAATAGAGTAACCGTTAGCTTTTTAATAGGCTCCAATAAATGAAAATGAGATAGGATTGACAGCATTTAAAGTGACAGTCCTAACTTTATGAATGCCAGGCAAATGTTTTTTTGTGATACTGCATAGTTTATTTAATTCTTTTCCGTGTTTTATTTTTCTGCCTTTAAAATGGAGATTAAAAAGCTTAAAATAAAATCGTATGTGATGGGTAAGGTATGGATGCTTCAAACTTCTCAGATTGGATTTGTCTTACAAATATGTTTTATAGCTTCCCTTTGAATATTCACATGTAGAAAGCAGCTGCATTACAAACACACAGTTGTGTGCTTTGGGCCAGTTAGTTTGAGGGCAGTGAAATAAAAACACCAATATGATAAGCCTTTATAGTAGAGTTGCCTAGAGCTTTTTAGGAGAGACAGATGTTTGAGCACAGAGTTTACCAGTTGAGAGATACTATAATAGATACAGATTCACAGTAGAGCAGGAGCACATTACAGGGAACAGAAATTCTGTATGTGAGAGTGTTTAAAAATGGTGAAGTAATAAATTTTGCCACGTAACAAACAATTTCAAAATTTTAGTGGCCTACAGCAGCAAACATTCATTTTCATGCTCATAGTTGTGCAAGTCAACTGTGGTTCCGCTGGTCTCGGCTTGCAATGTCTGGGCCAGGCTGGACTCCAAGCTTCCTGTCAGGATCAGGTCTGCCCCAAGTATCTTCATTTGTACACCTGGCTGAAGGGGAGTAATTACTGAGGTGTTCTCTTCTCACAGCAAATCACAGCCATGCAAGAGGACAATTGCACATGTATGTTTAAAGATGCTGCTCACATCCCATCCACCCATTAACATTTCATTGACCAAAGGAAGTCTAACGGCCAAGCTCAACATTGATGGGCCAAGGAAATACACCCCACCTACACTAGTGGCAAGGACTGCAAAGTCACATGGAGAATCCAAGGATGTAAATTCTGTAACAGATATATGATTAAAGATTCTGGAGCAACAGTCCAATCCTTCATAAAATTTCAAAGGAGACTTGACATATTTGAGCTGGGTCTTGAAGGATGAATAGGAGTCTACTAATAAAACTCCAAACTGAATCCAACTCTAACATCCTACTCTGCTACTTTTCCTACAACTTTAAGTTATTTATTTTGAAAAAATATGTAATTGCTTTATTCTCTTTGAATAACCACCCTCTACAACTATCTGAAACTTGTTTATACTCAATGTCATTGTCAGACTAACTTACCTAACTTCTGGCATTGCTCAAGTTCTAGATAAGCTTCCCTCCTGTCTTGCAAACGCTTTTGCTCACTGTCTGTGAAGCTTACGCTTGCCTTTGAGACTGCTATATCTTATGCCTAGGTGTGTAGCTTTCCAACTTTGCCTTTTATTTGCAAATCTTCAGAACAACTAATGTGCTCGGTATCTGCCCTGATACTTTCTTGGAGAGCTGTGATTTTTTTACATGATACTTCTGCTATTTTTCAGTATTCATTATCTCTATAAATATGCTATCTTTTTTATTCTTATATTATAAGTAATTTCTTTGTTTTATGTATAATCCAAATATCTCTCTACCCTTCAATATAAATCATCTTAAATTGACTCTTCAAGAATCCTTTGAATTGACTTATAGCTAGAACTTTTGATTCTGTGTAGTCATTTTTTCCCTGTATGCTCAGCTGTAAATAATACTAAATCTGAGGAGTAAAAATAATAAAATGCGATTGCTTCCCATTTTGTATGTTCCTTGCGTTCTCTCTTATTATTTATAGTCATATTTCAATTGCTGGGTTATTTGAAGGTAAATCAGCACCATTGCTGGTTCCACATCCAGTTCCTGCCTTTCTCTGAGGAAAATAATCTTTATGAGAAACGAGAAGTTACTGAAAAGAAACAACTCTTGGAAGTAAGGAGTTAACAGAATTTGTAACAAAAAGCAGTGCTAAAAAGAGATGAGAGGCTGTGGAATTGAGATCAGCAACCGGAAGAGATCATTGAGATTCATGAATGTAAGAGAAACACTTGCATTGCCAAGGAAAAATTAAAAACTGTTGTCAAGTTCAGACAAACTATTAATGCATATGTAATGTGGAAGCACAGACTCCTGGTAAGAACTAGCCTTAGGCAATATTTCGTTTTAAAACAGAGAATAGTTTATATTATGATTCTACAAATGCATGTTGTCTAAATATTTTTGTTAATTGCAGAATATTTCAAGATAATAAGGATCATCAAGTGTTGAAAATGTAGTGATTCATTTGACATTGGAAAAAAGGAAGTACAAGCATTTTAAGTATAAAAATTAAGGCTGTTCTGGATTTGAACTACATTCACACCTTGGAAATCAGCAGAAATAAAGGTCCTTCAGCTCGTAGAGAGTAGGTAAAGAATTTTCCTGAATATTTTGAAGCACAACTGGAAGGAAAACAGAATTTCAGTTTTCTTTCTTCTTTACCAGTATTTCTACAGTGCCTTATGCAAAGCTTTTCATATAAAATTTCCAAAACATATTGAACAGTTGGATATTTATTGAGTAGCTCTATGTTGAGCATTGGAGTGGATAAGGAAGAAAAAGAGTACACAAAGTTTTACTCATTCAACTTATATTTAGTAAGCAGTTATTATGTACAGTTTTAAATGCTGGGATTCAGTATTATGAACCAGGCAGGAAAAGTCCTTGATCTCAAGGAGCTTACATTCTACTTGGGTGAGAGATAAACAACAAGCAATAAAAATGCAAAACAAAAGAAACAAGCTAATGTTAGATCATCATCATCTCGAGCTATAAAGGAAATAAAGAAGGTAAAGTGATGCTGAGAGAAGACAGGAATTGGGGAATCCCCCTTATACATGGATGGATCAGTGATCAAGGGACAACTTTCTGAAAAGGTGCCACTTGAGCTAAGACCTCATAATGAGGAGACAGCTATTTGTGGAGCCATTGGGGACAGTGGTTCAGACAGAAGGAAGAGCAAGTTCAAACTCACTGTGACAGAAGGAAAGCTCTGTGGGTCTGAGGAACAAAAAGGAGGCTGCTATGACTGGAGGGTATAGAATGTGGTAAATGAGAGGGGGAGTCGGGGACCAGAATATTAGAGCCTTGTACCTGAGGCAAGCATTTTGCATTTTATTTTAAACACAATGGGAATCCATCAGGGGGTTTTTAGGGGGAGGGGGTTATATAATTTAATTTACAATTTCAAAAGTCATTCTGACTGCCTTTTGGGGAAAGATTTGGAGGGGGAGTGGGGGATGGTTGAAAACTACCAGTTGTTAGGAGTCTATTGCCCATAACCAAGGCCAGAGATCACGATGGTTTGGACTGGGTTACAATGGAAATAGATTTTAGGCACATTTCAGAGATAACTGACAGGTCTTGCAGATGGATTGCATGTGGATGGGTGGAAAAGTGAGTAATCCAGAAAATTTCTGCTGTCTGGAATTATAGGTCTGTTGGATGAGGGGTTATTTTATGAGATGGGAGAGACTTCTGACTGAAAGAAACTGCTTTTTGTTGTGGAAAAAAAAAGCAAAGAAATAATGGTTAAAGAAAGTTACAGTTTAGCTAGCAAAGAACACACACATATATACACATGATGCTAAAGGCAAGTTAAGAAATAGCTAAATAAATTATAAGACACTGAAGGAATACAGAGGAAGCGCTTATTCATTCTGAGTGAATCCTTTCACATGTGTTTGACTGTGTTTCAGAATTTCAAACTTGAAATGATGTAAATACCAAAAGCACTTAATTGTTTCACATTGCCTGAAATCTGGATGTACATGTTTAGTCCAACCACTCAATAATATAAAAAAGGTCAGCTAGTACTTTTTTTAGCTTTTCCCTCATGGTTTCAAAATAACTGAGGTAGCTCTAGCAACATATTCTCACATGACAGAACCTCAGCTGAAGAAAGGGGATGGGAGGAAAAAAGAAGCCCATTTCGTGTTGGCTTTTTCTTTTAATCAGGAAATTTTTTTTTCCTAGAAGCCCTCTAGCTGATACCTATTACATCTAATTGGACCACGTACTCATCTTTGGATCAAAAACTGACAAAAGGAAACTAAATTGACAATATTGATTGAGATCAATCATAATTGAGCTTTTGAGTCTGGGGTCATAGCTGCCTAAAAGTAATAGGGATTCTTCAAGCAAAAAAAAAGAACTATTTGCCACACTGGGTATGATCAGAGACCCAAAGATTCAGTTTTTAGCTAGGCCTTCAGTGATAAAGGCAAAGTTGTTATATTTGCAAGCTCGCTATATTCCAGGCTAAGTTGAATGCCTGGCACATGGTAGACAATCTATAAATACATATTATTAAATGAATAATTAATACATGTTTGTTGACTGGATCACCACTTATACGTGAAAAATACAAGAGGTTTTATGCAAGAGGTCGGAGTGGTAAGCTAACTTGTTCAAGCTAATTCAGTAATAAATGTTAGAGCAAGATGCAAACTCAAATGGCTTTTGTTCCAATGCCTGGACTCTGGTCATTGAGGTACATTGATTTTCACTAAAGTCTAATGGTACAGTTGACTACACAACCCTAGAAGGACACTAAATCCAAGGTCTGAGAAAGGGGAGATTCTCAAGTAGAGTCAAGAAATCTTAGGAAACTAGCCACATAGTTTTTTTTATTTCCTTTAATTCCTTTAATTTACTTTTGAATTCTTTCATTTGCCTTTGGCAGAGCACTTCAATAGCCCACCTCTCAAACTACCAAAACTATAAAAATTTTGCCTCTTGATCTTTCACAACCTCTTAACATCCACACAACTGCCATGATGGTCTCTATTTCCTTGGTTTCTCCCTATTTTTCAAGTTTATCTGTCCCATCATATCCTTATGTTCTTCAACCACACTAGAACTTGTGGTCAATTCTGTCAACTATTCTCTCACAGGCAGACATACTTCCCTCACTGACTGACCTTCTGGATCAATTACAAACCTGTGTCAAGCCAACTTCCTGTTTCACTTCTTCCTCTGACAGAGCCACTGAAAATGGTAGAGAGAATCCCATAAAACATATTGCCCTGGTACACCAGAAATGGATGTTCCCCATCTCATTGCACCCTTCAGTCTCATTGAGCAATTCATTTGTTTGTATCCCATCACCAATGCTTCTGACTTCCTAGAGTAACTCTTCCAAATCTTTTTTTCCCCTCCTCAAGTCCCCTTCTTTAGGACTTTTACAAAACTGTTGTGTTTCTTCTTCTTGGCACATCGTAAAATTGTTCTTTGCCATCCTCTCGGTTTGGCATTGCCATGTTAGATACTGAGGTGTGACTTGGTCAATGAAATGTGAGTGTCACTGTATGTGGAAGTTTTGAAAGCCAATTCACCATGTTCCCTTTTCCTCATTTTAGTGATCAAGCATGTGTCAAGCTGGAGCCTTCATAAGCCTAGTCCCCAAAGGACTTTGATAATCTCTACCCTCCCAGTGGTCTATGTTGTACATGAAGAAGAAAAGCTTTTGCTGTGTTAAGCCATAAAGAGTTGGGATTTGATTGTTACCACTGCATAATTCAGCCTATCCTGACTGATACAACCACTTTATAGAATTTCACATAATCTTCCCCTTGAAATTTCTTTTTTGGGTTTTAGCATTCCATTATCTTCCCATCCTTAGGCTATAATTTTTTTATTCCTACTTTTCAGTCCTCATGATAGTTTCCCTCTTTTTCCGCTCAACTGTCTTCTTTTTTCCTTCTGCACAATCGTGGATCAGCGCATTTACCGTCAATTCTTCAACTTCTATCTAAAACCTAATAACTCTAAAGTTTGTAACTGCAATAAAAACCTCCCCCCAAATATTCAGATCCACATGTCCAAATGCTATAGATAATTTTCACCTGGATATTTTCCTCAACTTCAATTTTTCTCTAATTGTTCTCACTAAAGAAATTCTTTCTTTTAAATTCCATCTCTTTGTAAATGTTCCTTCAATCTACACATATCCTAAACCAGAAATCTGGAAATAATCATAGTTTTATTCCTCTAAGTCACTCCAAATAGCCTGTCATTATATAAATTCTACACCTGAAATAGTTTTTTTTATCTTCTTCTTTGCCTGTTCTCCTTCTGGGACTGTACAATCCTAAGCCATGACAATTTCAATAGCCTTCTGAAGTCTTCCGCTCCCTCATCAAGGGCACACACTGCTGCCAGAGTTCTATTTATAAAATATTGGTTAGATCACATAACTCTCATATTTAAAAATGACTCTGAAAACTTTATTGTCAATAGCACAGAAACTATATTTCTGGCATAGCATAAGAAGACCATCAAAGACCATTCGTGTCTAAAATCACCTTTCTCGGGGGGTGGGGGGTGTGGGATGAATTGGGCGATGGGGATTGACATGTATACAGTGATGTGTATAAAACTGATGGCTAATAAAAAAATAAAATCACCTTTCTCTAATCGTCTTGCACCTTCCAATAATATTTGTGTAGAAGTAGACATCTATTTCTTGATACACTTGTTTATGATATTTCCTCATCTGGAATGACCTTTCCCTCTTCTTTTTGAATGATGACCACTGAAGTCTTTAGCAGCTCTTCCTCTGATGAAATGAATGATTTTCCCTCTGTGTTTCAATGATGAACTATAAATAACATTTACTGAGCAATTGCTACCTGTATTAGTTTCCTAAGGCTATGCAATAACTTACCATAAACTTGATGGCTTAAAACAACAGAAGTTTATTCTCTCACACTTCTGGAGTCTAGGAATTTGAATTAGGTGTTATCATCGTCATACTCCCTCTAAAAGCTCTAGAGAAAAATCATTTCCTGCTTCCTTGTAGCTTTCGGTGGTTGCTGGCAATCCTTGATGTTCTAGGTTTACAGATGCATCATTTCAATCTCTGCCTCCGATTTTCACATAGCCTTACTTCCTGTGGGTCTCCTCTGTGTCTCTGTATCCATGTCTCCCTCTCCTTTCTCTTATTGTAAAGATACCAGTCATTTAATTTAGGGCTGATGCTAATCCAGTATGACCTCATCTTAACTTGATTATATCTGCAAAGACCCTATTTCCAAATAAGGTCTCATCCACAGGTACCATGGGTTAGAACTTAAATAAATATATATATATTTTTTTTTTTGAAGGGGAGGGCACAGTTAAAAACACTACACAACCTTTTAGCTTTGTGCTGAGCACTTAAGGCATGAGATTCAACTATACAAAATTGCCATTTTTGTAGATCAAAACAAGGTGATTCTTGACAATTTCATATGACTCAGTCCAATATTAACACATTGAGTGTTCATAAATCTCTATCCGGTGACACTACTATTATTCTCATATTAAGGGGAGGAGACAGAGGAGGTTCATTAACTTGCTCCAGGGCATATGATTAGTAAGTGATGGAGCCAAAATGAAACCCAGTGAGCCGAGCTCCAGCATCCACTCTCTTAACCATTATAATATGTCACTCCTCTGCCCACATTAAATCTTGTGTACAGCTCTATTATATCATTTATCACATAGCTGACATGTCTGTTCCCCTTCATTCTATTCTCTGAGCTGCTTTAGGAAGTTCTATTCACTACGTTTTCCCAACCCTAAAGATAGTGCCTGCCATTAGATAGAAAACAAGTGTTCCTTGAAAAGAAATAAATGAACACATGGTCTGGAAAATGTTTACTCCCCTAAAGAAAAAAGAGAGGTACTTGGGAATAATAAAATTTCTTACCTAACCCCAGCCATTACATGTTACTAAGGGCAATATAGTCATGACTGAGAAGCTATTGGGAATTCAGTCATGGTCTCGTATGACAGAGCTGCAGCCTCTCACCCTCATTCTAAAATCGCCCCATCTCATTCTCAGCTCCAGTTCTACCATTGCAAGTATTCCCCTCACTCTGCCTTACACTTAAATGACAGTTAAACCCAGATTAAGCCAAAATAAATTGATTCTTTTCTCCCACCTGGGAGAAAAGAATTACTGAGATTTAATTTCTGAAACTATTTTTCTTTCCTTTTTTTTCCAGATGTCAATATGTATGTTTTAAATTTCAAAGTAAATGGAAATGATTTTTCTAATTAAAGAAAAATTGATTAGAAGTCTATTAATGTGTGATTATTTAATAAAAGGAGCAGTTCTGCTCTAGGGTGTAATAAGCTAGAACAGCATCACTCCCAACTTTACAATGAGTATAAGAGCCAGATTAACTTCAAATTCACAACTCTTGCTGATCCCATCAGAGAACTGAGGTGGCAAACAACTAGACCAACATCTGAGGAGAGACAAGCCCTTGCACATATTTATCTGGAATATATACCATCTAATATTTGATAAAGGCTAAAAGTGGGCTGACTGAACAGTGCGTTCAGAATTTGGTGGAGGCTGTACCTTCTTCTAGGCTCCTTCTCTGTGACCTCATAGTATGCTCACAGGAAATATCAAGAGATCTAAGAAAGTTTGTAGTGTAAAAGTAGGGGAAGACAACAGCAGTCATGCAGGAAAGGCAAAAAACTCCTTACTCTTCACTTATGAAATAAAAGGCTGATTCTTCAGGTAGAAGAGCAACAGACAACCTCATCCTCGGGCACCGGTAAGAACTTATTACAGCTTGGAAAAGGGAACAGGGAAGACAACCTATGCTACAAAAAAGGAACTTTACCCAAATAAAAAACTAACTGTATAGGTTAATTTATAGGTACAGTGCAGAAAGATGAACAGATTCTGACAAATAAACCTAACTATATTAAAAGTGAATTCATAGCCAGACTCAAAAGGATAGGGAAGAATAGAGCTGGCTGAAGTTACTTTGGAAAAGAGCATTTTGATTAGATAAAATAAGGCTGAAGACCAAAAGGACTGTCCGAAAATCCTGTGTTCCTATATTTATAGTTGGTAAATTTGTTTCTCACAGAGGCATGGCTAGCAAGTCTGAAACCAGTTTATATGTTTACTAGGGTTTAACAAGTAGTAAATATATTGCTGATAATAAAAACAGATTACTCACTTTTGGAGAAAGAAGTTCACAACCTTGAGAGTCCCTGGGTGAAATTCGAAACTGGCCCCTCTATATGGAGGACAAGGAAAGACCAAAGAACAGGGAAGACCACTCCAGATTGGTAGGTGGCAAGTTTAATAAGCAAGGGAACTTACATACAAGGCTTCTTCTTGGTGGCCACAAGATAAGTGGATCTCCACGGCCACCCGAAGTTTGTGTAGAGAACTTAACAGGGTTCAGTCACATATACTCTCCAGATGGTCTCAACAGCACCTTACTCTCTCAAAGCTGCATCCTTGAACTGGCTCCTAGCGGGTGGAGCATACATTCCAAGGACAGGGAAGGGGGTAAGGAGCCTCCGATTGCCCAGGTACAGCTCAAGAGTCAACTGTCAATCACATCCTCTTGATGACCTCCTCCAAAAAGTTACATAAGGAACGGATGAAGGCTAAAATGGTCTCTGTGTTTTTGGACTGGAATTGGAGGAAACAATATGGAGTTATGGATTTGTTTTAATAGTTTGGATTTAATAATAATAATGATCCTAACTCTACTCACTGAGAGGGACTAGAATTATTAATACCCCAGGAATAGTGAGCTATACCTAGCATCCAAATCTTGGTTTGTAAATAACATTTTTAAATAAAAGAAATCAGAGCTCCTTGGAGAACTGGTTGACTCCATATTGGGGGTAGGGAAACTAAGACAAGCCTGCCTGGAGCATCTTGTAGTGATGGAAAGTATGGCAGTGCAAAAAGAAAAGATGAAGGGAGGAAGGAAGAGAGGGACGGGGAGGGGAGGGAATGAAAGAAAGAAAGAATAAAAGGATGGAAGCATGTCAAAAGGGCACAGAGGCCAACCTGATAGAGCTTCCAGTAGACAAAGAACAGCTTTAGCAAAAATATTAATAATGGTGATATTTGTTTATAACAAAGAATAAAACAAAGTGTCCATACTGAAATAAATAAATAAACAAACAAGAAAAGATTATGCTTTCTTACAGAAGAATAGGAATTAATGACAAGGAAAGAATGAGAGAAATAGAAAATCACTATTAAAACATCACAATAATAATTGCTGCAGGCAAGGTCCACTGATGAATGCCAAGAGTAGTGGGCTAAAATTTAAGCAGAAACAGAATATTTGCAGTCTCAAATTATCCACCCCCAAATATTGAGTAATTACCAAGGGAAAAATAGTAACTGTATGGTAGGGAATCCTGGCTGAAATCACCGTAACCAAACAATCAAGGTTAACATGACCAGTTATAGATATCAACGTCATGTACCCCTGATCTGATGCCCTGAGCAAAAGTATAATATAATCAAGATTATACCAACACAGGCCAACCCAAATTGAAGGCCATTCTACAAAATAACCACCCAGTACTCATCAAATGTATCAAGATCGTGAAAGACAAAGCTAAAATTCTGTCACAGAATACAAGCATATCAACCAAATGTAACGTGGAATCCTGGATTATATTATAGAACAGAAGAAGAACATTAGTGGAGATACTAGTGAAATCAAGATAAATTCTGTAGTTAATATATTTGTACCAAGGTTCATTTATTAGTTTTTCCTAATGGCATAAAACCATATAAGATATTAACACAAAGGGTACTGGGGTGAAGGATATATGGGAACTTTCCCTACCGTTTTGACAACTTTCTGTAGGATTAAAATTATCTCATTATCTCTAAAATTTTTTTAAGTTAACATTCACTTGGAAAAACTAGATATGGATACGGACCAACAGTTTATCAATCTGCAAAATAGATTCCTCTGGGCTACCAGCCACCTAAGGAATGGGTTCAGGGTAATAGCCCAATCTAAAGTATGATCATTTAAAGTGTATAAGGAAAGAATTATAGACAACAAGGCAAAATGAACATTGAATCAGTGATCAAGAGCTTGTGAAATCACCATCCTTGAAGAATTTGAAGGACAAGCTACATAACCAGCTGTACTGACAGGCTGAGGCTTTGTTCTTCAGGACAGATAGGGCACTCTGCACGCTCTGTTTCTTCCACATAGAAGATTTTTTTAAATTAATTAATTAATGAATTTATTTATTTATTTATTTATGGCTGCGTTGGGTCTTCATTGCTGCATGTGGGCTTTCTCTAGTTGTGCCGAGCGGGGACTACTCTTTGTTGTGGTGTGCGGGCTTCTATTGCAGTGGCTTCTCTTGTTGTGGAACACAGGCTGTAGGCATGTGGGCTTCAGTAGTTGTGGCATTCAGGCTCAGTAGTTGTGGCGCATGGGCTTAGTTGCTCCGCGACATGTGGGATCTTCCGGGACCAGGGATCGAACCCGTGTCCCCTGCACTGGCAGGCAGATTCTTAACCACTGCACCACCAGGGAAGTCCCCACATAGAAGATTTAAGAAATAACTTCACACTGCTCTGTGTATTTGCATGTGGATTAATGGACATCCACAGAGTTCTAGTAAAATACACCATTTAAGCAAACCCTAGACTTGGAAACAGTTTAAGGAAGCACACATCAGAAAATTTGGGCTATGAATTGAATAAAATACACAAAGTTTTACATCTTTTTTCCTTATTCATTACATTTTAAGCTCAAGTGGTTTCCCATCTGGACCAAGAAATTGCATTGCTGAACTGTTAATATTCTTTCCCTTGGAAATTTTATTATAATTCATTTTGAAGAGGTGTATGGTCTAACGGTCTAGAAAGTTCACTGATTTGACAGAGATAATGTGTAAAACAATCTTTATCTTTGTGGAAGTTACCAATGGCTCAGTCTTGATAGTCAGTGGTTTTCTGGGGAGATGATAAAATCTTTAAAACTTGATTTTTCCCAGGGTGATTTCATTTTGGATTATGCAGTCTAATTCATTGAAGGAAACTGCACCAGGGAACAATATAATTTTGCAGCAGCTCTTTAACAAAGAGTCGGGGAGATATTCCATTTCTGATTCAACAGACAATTCCATAGACTAGCTTTCTTCTTTTTCCATCTCTCTTTCTCTCTCTGTTGGCCTCTTTTTCTCTGTTGATTTTCTTCTTGGAAGCTTTGCAGCTGAAACACAGGTGGGCGGGTGTGGAATTTTGGTTTCCTTTTCATGGTTTCTTCTACATTGCTTTAAATCTCCACTGTTTTGAACAGCCTGACTGATCCTTTTAGTATTGACGTCAGGAGAGGAGACAGAGAACTGGAAAATTATTAAAAATAGGTTTCATTGTCTACAGAAGGATGTTGATGCTTGATTAATAACAATAAATACTTTATGTTTCTTGAACCACTGCATTTCTTATTATTTTCATTAGGTTTATAATGAAACCTATGGCTCACTGAACTTTTTATTTTTCATCCAGATAATCTGGTGTGATGCTGTCATTATATGCTGAAGGCAAGGGGCGAAATGCCAAAGATTGGTGGGTACAGAAAAGAAGTGAAAGGAAAGGAAGAAGTGGGTACTGGTTACTTTTGAAATTTCTTGCTACAAGGATACAGTTTGAGCTGAAGGAGGAACATTCATTTAACATACACATATTGATTACTTACTATGCAGGGGGCACAAAGAATGCTATGCTGACAATATAAAGTTCCAGACCTCTTGGAAAGTACCAAAGCCTTAGCTGTGGTCCTCTTCCTTGAGGGACTCTAGATAAGATATGATTTTTAAAACCTTGATATTCCATGGCGTTTTGCACGAT
Organism: Pseudorca crassidens; assembly: GCF_039906515.1. Classification (NCBI taxonomy): domain Eukaryota; kingdom Metazoa; phylum Chordata; class Mammalia; order Artiodactyla; family Delphinidae; genus Pseudorca; species Pseudorca crassidens. The sequence continues at coordinate 22,992,119 of NC_090312.1, forward strand.
TCTTCTCATTTTAGAGAATACTGTTTTTGTGGCTCCCTCTGCCTTTATATCCCACATCCAGTCCAGACACACAGGTCAGCCCCCTCATCAGTTTCTGCAACAGATTCACTCCTAAGAAGCTTTTTCGAAGTTTAATAGAATTTAGAGCAAATTTGGAGTCATAAGAAGCAGTCACATTTTGCAGTAAGTAGGTCATTCGCTTTTTCTCTTCACCCCTTTTTCCCTTTACTCTGCAGACCAGTGTATCTCTTCTGATTCTGAGCTTTAGGGTTGCACAGCCAAACATATGAAGGTGCTTTAGCTTAATAAGGGCCTTCCACTGAAAAGCATCACCCTTAGAAGGCGGTTGGAAAAGCAAAAAGCGTAATGATAATAATAAGTAAAATAACAACAACAACAGGAATGACCATCCTGTTACACATATTTTCATGCTTCCCACAGCTCCCACTCTGTCTACATTATACTGCTTCCCAACTTCAATATTGCCTTTTCATATTGAGTTTCAATCACTTGCAGAAGTATTACATGGAAAATAATACAGGTAATCTAACCTCTGAATTAATATTAATTCAAAGAGAAAATATATAAATTATTTTAGTCTACATTCACAGAAAGATTGTTCACATCCTGAAATAAATCAATCTCTCTCAATAGTTTAATAAAGAAATGATCTAGTCGCTAGAGTAGAATACAAAGTAAATTTTTGTTCATGTTTGGATTTCTAACATGTTCACATTCAGTCCTTTACTCTCCATTTCTATCAAGTATAAGTCTTTTGATTTTAAATAGCAGGAACAAAGAAGAAATGAGAACAATAGAGCTTTTACATCTTTTAGGTGACATGTTCCATAAACCTTAAATTTGATTAAAATTTTTGTGAGTTTCTAGTGTAGTTATTTGAGTCATTCTAATGAAATAAGACTTGAAGTTCAGAAAAGTAAAATCATAGTGTATTAGGAAAAGTGTCACTTAGAAAATTTATGTTTAATATATAAATTCAACCAGCTGCCCCAGACATCATGATTTAACATAATGACTGTAGGTTAGACATGAACCACACCTACATAATTTTCCAAGTGATTTGTCTGTATTCGTTCCAATTTGATTTCTTTAAGGATTTATTAGGCTTGTTTTAAAAGTATTTAGATGTTTAATATAGATGAATAAACCCTAGGGAAGGAGTAAGCAAAATATCAGTTTATACATTCAAAACACAAGTTAATAATAGCTAAAATTATTATGTGATCATAAAACTATGGTAAGAAAGGCGGGAAGGACAAAATGAAAGGCCAATTGCTTTTCTATTATATGTCACAGTGGAGAATGTTACAAGTATAATTGAAACCGTGTTAAAGAATGGAGGAAAGATGGTAATAAAAACTGAATAGCCAGAGAAGAATCAGTTTTTCAGACATTTCAAATACTTGATTGCTAAAGGAAATTTTAACAGAGACAGGAAGTTGCCTTTATATATCTTAGTATGGATGTCATTTGGAGCACTGGAATATTTTGTAATATATTCAACTGGAGACCATCACCAAAAATAAAGGAACTACTTCAAGAAAGACTACCATTGGGAAATATCAGTTTTACCTTTAGAATTTATAATATTTAGACTAATTTCCCTGAAGTACAGGAGGACATAGTTTCAACAAATGCAGTGTATGAAGAAAATAATGCTTCATTTTTTTTCTCATCCTTAGCCAAATTGTTTTTAGCCAAGTAGTTACTTTTACTATATCCATGGAACCTATACTAAACTAGCCTTCATTAAGTATTAAATAAAAAGGAAATTTGTTTTCAATGAAGCTGTGGATTCAATTTAACTACATATACTCAAATATTACCACTGATTTACACATCTAGGCTTTCAAACGGGTAATATGTATCCAAGGGATAAGACTCTTGGCTCTTATCAACATAGGTCTAGTTGCTAAGGGAAATAGATGATTTTTATATATAATCTTAAGTATAAAATTTGAGAATCCTCCAACAAAGTCTTACCTTGTGACTCAAAAAAGGCAAAGTCTTCATGAAAATATAAGGCACCTGAGGCTGTCGTAAAGCATGAAAAAGAAGCATGAAATCTCTGCTCACACAGGTTACATATACTTTTAAAAATTCACTTCTATCTAATCATAATTTACTGATATTCTGCATATACATTAGCACTAAAGCTAAATGTTGAGCATGTACACTTTGTAGAGTCTTTAAGACCTGGATTTGTACTCTGGCTTTAGCACTTACCAGATGTAAGACCTTGGGCAAAGACGCTTAACAGCTCTAAGACTCAGTTTTACGATCTGTAAAGTGGGCTGTGAATGCTTTTTCATCAAATTTATTCTGAATATTAAGTGAGCTAAGGTTTACAGACTTATCTTACATGGCTGACATATTGTGAGTGCTCATTCTTTTTAAAAAATGGTGGGTTTTTAACATTTTAGAAGAGTCTCATTTTCACACATCCACTCCAACTCCCAAGAAACAGCAGAAGGGATAAGCCTGAAGACATTCTGAAGAACATAAATACTATTCATCTTCTCCATTCAGCCCTAATCCTCACCAAGACTTTTCCACCAGAGCACTATTTGATTTTCTCCACATTTAGTGTTGAAAGACATTTATGAGGGTAGTTGATGGTTCCTATTTGAGTTCTGGCACCATTTTCCAGAAGAATTCTCTCACTTTATCTGCATATCAATATTGAGTTGTCTTAACATGAAGCCTCTGTCACCAAAACTTTGGTTTAGAAAACATTTGGGGAAGGGTCAGAAGATAAGCAGCAACAAAAACACATTTTTGGAGAGGAGGATATGTCTGTCATTGTCCGTTTGCCCTTCCTTTGTCTTTTCCTCCATCACAGGATCTGACCTCAAAAAACTGTATTTCCCGGGCTCCATTGCCAACTGGCTTTAGGTTGGGTTTTGTCAAGAGAAATCACTGATGGGAGACAGGAGGGTTGGAGGATGGGAGAAAAGGGGATATTGTCATCCTTTCTCTTCTTTAGGCAGCATCTCTATTGTTATTTGTCCTCTGAGGTCCCAGCATGGACCAGGCAGCCTGACTTCTGGCTTCGGTTATACCGTTTCCTCCCTGCAATCCTCTCATCCTATCACAGCTGCTTCTTTCTTCTTGTGCTAATCTTGGAATTGCCTCATCAGACCATGTTTGTAAACTCTTCCAGCACTGTTATAAGTTCCACATATCGGCTTCCTTCTAATCAACCACGTGATGGAATTCTGATTTCTTGAATAGGTCCTGAAACTCAGGAGGATGGAGTTTCCCATACAGGGGCCAAAAAATAAATTATGAAAGAACAAGATTTTAATGCCATCCATCATAAAGACCTGTTTTATAATACCTGATGCCTTCATATCATTTACCACTAAGAAATGATCACTCTTCCAACATTCTCCAAACATGGAATTCGTGTCTGGAGCAGAGGCCCTCCTCCTCTTTCTAGGAATTTGATGTGGCTCTCTTTCCATGACTAAATTGTGTTCCTTTAAAACAGTTTTGGACTTTTGTGGCATAGCAGATTATGACAATATTTTTGATTTGGAAATTATCTGAGGTTTAGTGTTTCATTTTTGGTTTTGTTTTAATAAGTTTTTCATTTTAGCCATTTTTTTTAACCTGAGAAATAGAATATCAGTTATTGTATATAGTTTGAAAATAGTTTTAATGATTCTAAACATAACTTTAATTATGTACATTCTAAGAGTCTTCAATGTAGCCATAAAGATTAGCTGTATCAAATACTTTAAATGAACAACCATCTCCCACTCCACCAGTACTCCCCTCCCGCAAGAAAAAATCCTTTAGTACGATGTGAGTCACAACTTGGCTTAGTTCTCGAAGGACTTAATTCTACCAAACATACTTTTGTAACTTGAGGCTCTCAGTTCTTAAATTTATTGAAACTCATATTGAGTCTGCTGAAGAACGTGCTTAGTTACCAGTCACTGGCTAGTGTCTCTGAAGACAAGCTTCCTGAGCTTCACGTCCACAAACCTTGCTATTTTCGTGCGCTGTCTCCAGCCCTCTGACATAGGGTGCAGTATATTACTTGCAAAACATCTATTAGAACTCTAGTTTTCAGTTTTTGAGCATTTGTTAAAGCCTCTACATTTTCAATTCTTTATGACATGATTACATGAAAACATAATCTTTCTTATCAGAAGTCGTAAAACCATATGAAGAATCAAATCCCACTATTTAAGATAAAAGAAAGGTTTATTTTGTATCACTCAGTTGCTAGTAGTCTCGTGGCTAGCATGAAACTCTTAACCATCACTCAGTAGGGAGAATTCCTTTTCATATGCATTTAAGGTCTTGGGATTTCTTTCCCATTAAATCTCTGTCTTATCCCTTTCTTCTCAAAACCACAGTCGCCCTTTATGCCCCATTCCTGCCTTACTTCTCACCTTATCCTGTTAGTCCAGGCTAGGTCATCCATGCCTCCCACTTCTGCAGTAGACATCTCATAATACTCTTTCTTATGACTACCAGTCCAAGCGATGGACACTGTTCCTGGCTGCTTTCCAATCTCATTTTTCTGCTTTATCCTAATTGTTTTAGGTGAAGTGCTTCATAATATCCTTTTATGTTTAAAAAAAAAAAGAAAGATTACTTTTATTTGAAATGTCGATGAATCTTACTTGGTCTAAGTAGAGGCTTAAGTGACCAATTCTGTGGCACATAGTAAGCACTTAATAAATGTTAGCCATTATTTTTATTATTATTATTTCCACATGTCCTCTGCCTTCCTCTAAAATTCCTAAGCGGAGGGAAAAAAAAGAAAAGACTTCCAGGGGAAACAAAGATGGCTTTGGCCTTCTGTTAAAAGTGAATAGAAGGATCTTCCATGATTCTCAAAAAGAAGATGTAGTGGTAAAATTAGGAAGAAATCAAGACAGTGTTTGTGGTTCACTGCTAGTGAAGACACTTTTGGCAAGAACTTTTGAAATTTGAAACTTTGTAACTTAATCTCATTTTTACTTTTTTAGTTCCTCCTTGTTGCTAGCAGTTAAAACCAAAACAGTAGCATATTTTTTTCAGAAACGAGATAGGAGGAGAATATAAAACTGAGCGCTGATCTTTTTAGCCATGTGACCTTGAACAAGTTTCTTAACCTTTCTGAGGCTCAATTCCTCTTTGTTAAAATGGAGACAATGCAATCTATTTCTCAGAGTAGTTGAGATTAAATGAGGTAACAGTTAATGCTCGTAGCATAATATTAAATGCCTTCTTATTCCCCACCATGGCCTCTTCTCCCCCCAAAATCATTTTAATGCTATTTTCCTTTATGGTAACTCAAGAGGAGAAAACCAAAAATGATGTCAAATAATGTAATTATTGCCCTCATCAGATTAATAAAAAGCTAAATGATTAAATATTTGCTTATGTTTATTCTTCATTTGTACAAACTGAAAAGATCATTACATGGCCATTTGGTGTTGCCTAGACAAAGCAACCAGTTAGTAGCATGGTCTTATGGCACTTGTCATGTTCGACAGAATCTAGTTAACCTTCTTAAGAATCAGCTAAGGTCCACAGTTACGGAATGAAATTGTCCGCAGTAGCAGCAGTGAATGGCACAGGGCTAAGTCACCTACTGGGCCTGGGGGCATTGTGACCTGGCATTCTGAGGATGTGGGGAGTAGTGTCAGGCTACACGCATCTCAAACTCGTTTCCAAGGCGTCTGTTGATAGACCTCAACAAGCTCTTTAGATCATATAGTGCCATAAAGGGAGAACAATTGTGGGACTTAACTAATCTGGTATTTTCAGTTAAAATTTTTTGAACAGTAAAAAACATTGCCTCCCCTGCCTCTTAAAAAAATAACTCGTGTCATTCCTGTACCGCTGTATCGGCATTGAAATTCTTGATCATTCAGCAAGGAAGCAAAAATGAATTCAGCTCGTAGAACATACCAGGCAATGTGGTCAGTGCTGGGAATCCAACGAGAGCAACAGCCCTACTGTTGCTCAGACAAGTGATGGAGATTAAGTGAAAATTGAATTTGCTGGAATCAGGCTGCCAGTGTTCATGTTCTGCCTTGCTTACTAAATACTAATGTGACCTGGAAAAATACTGGACCTCTCATGCTTCATTTGCATAATGGGGGTACTAACGAGCACCTACCACTTGTGAGTTGTTAGGAGAATCAAATTAATCCATACATGTGAGACTGTTGTGATTTTGTTTCACAGTGGTTAAAAAGAAATAGAATTCATGTACTATATAACAGAAGCTTTTCATTAATGGATGCGTAGTTTCCTGTTTAAATGTAAGTATTAGGAAAGAAGGAAGGAAGAAAGAAAGAAAGTCGATTTAAAAAAAAAAAGTTTGCAAAGTCTAGTACAGATGAGTAGCAATGATTCCTAGTGTTCATCCGTATCCAGTCTGGTATCCTTCCTGCCACCTGGGAGGACTTTACTTCCCTGCCTCTTACAGTAAGGCAGGGTCCTGTAACTAGTCATCATCGGTGGGTTGTGGACAAAAGTGGAGTGTGGCATGTTCCAGGTGGCACATCTAATTGTCAGGACGAGACCCCCCAGCATTCTTTCCCCTCTGCCTTCTGTTCTTCCCTGGACAGAAGTCAGGATTCGTAGAGGACTTTGAATGAGTCAGAAGAAAGTGTAGTTTTGTTAAGCCACTGAGATCTTGCATTTTTGTTACTGCCGCATGAAACAGTTTATGCAGACTAACATATACACGGTGTAGAAGAATATGATAAAAATTGTAAAAGTGACATTTGAACGACTAAAGTTTGGGGAACATTGTAATAGAAATAAACAACACCCTATGAAAGGATAACAGATTATTTGACGTTGGGGGATTCTGAAAGGTTTCATAGAGAACATGGTATTTGAGTAACTCTTGTAGGATGAATAGGAGTTGGACTGGTAGAAGCAGAAGTCAGGAGCAATCCAGGGTGAGGAAAGAGCACACATGGGTACACAGAGTAATGGACATCATGGTGCATTCAAAGGACGATAAGAAGTAGAGTACTACTAGGCCTTGGGAACAATGAGCTGGATTTGTAGGAGACAAGGCTGACATGTGAGTCAGGACAACAGTGTGAGTCAGGGAAAGGGATAGCTCACTCAAGTGGTTGAATTAAAGGGAGTTTAATGAAGGTATGATTTTCAGAGGTGTAGGCAGCTTTAAGGAAACCAGCAAGGATAATGATGTGTCCAGCTACTAGCAACAGTCTTTACTACTCTTTAGGATGTAGGAACAAGGAAAGGAAGCAGAGTTTCCTGAACTCAGAGAGAGCTACGGCTATTGGAGGGCAGGGGAGAGCAGCCACTGCCTCGTTTCTACCTGGCAGGGAAAGAACAAACAGGAAGTACTATTGCCCCATCCTCTCTAACCTATTGCTCTTACCTGTTCCTTAGGCAGGTTTGACATATCACAAGTGCTCAATAAGTATTTCTGAATTTAAAATAATGAATGTTCTACTTAGGGAAATAACTACTTGTGTGCTTGTCTGAAGTTTATTCAATTTTTTAGGCTATTACTTCATAACTTGAAATGATTGGTACATGTTATAGTTTTAACCAAAAGGCTGTCTTTCTACATTAATAAACCCTACACTTATTATGATGAGTGATGCTAAAGCCCTTTCATGTGGAACTTTCACAATATAAGTCAACAAATCAGTATAGAAAAATTCTCTACGTCGGTGCTCAATCATGGTGCTTGTAAAATGAGAGAGAGAAAGTTTACGGGATGTCTAAAGAATGACGAATCCTAAGGGCAGCATGACTTTGTTTGAATGAAAGCTTTGGTTGTCCAAATTGTTTTCATTTATTTCCAGGTGGAACCATAGGTCAGTCATTCTTTATTAGATTAATATGCTCTTCTTGTTGACTGCTTGGAGATAGCATTTATTCTAAAAATGTTCCCACTAATTTGAAAAGTAACTTTCAGGCCTATGATATCTGTTGAAAAAATAAGGTACTCCCATCCAAAATATAAGAACCAGCATCTTTGTGGAAATCTCAAACTAAAAGACTTCAGATTTTTTTCTGGTTCTCTTTTTAATGTGAACATTTGTCTAGTACCTTCGCAGGTTAAGGCAGGGTTCATAGTTTAGGTGCTGCACTGGCACCCAATTTCACAGCAAACATTTCTCAACTCTGCCCTACCTGCTGCCCCCACCAGCACTTTTTAACTGGGGCTCTCCTTCTGCTTGACCAACTGGTCACAAAATCCCCAGTTCGTTCATGCTCAGATCCAGTCCCCATTCCGCATCTGATCAGGCTGGCTTCAAACACTCCAGTGATTACTTATTATCTACAGGAAATGTCCAAGTTGGTTTTTGTGACACAGGGCCCTCTTGGGACAACTCCATGTTCAGCTGCACTTTTGTTTCAAAGGCTCTTCTCTGTATTAGCTTCACCTTTACCCCTCAACTCCCTTTTAAGTTCAGAAGGGTCATAAAAAAGACTCAGTCAGGTGGCAGCTTAGCATATGACCCAGAACATTTGCATTCAGACAGAACCAAATCTGATACCTTTTCCAACTTACTAGGTTTGTCATTTTAGATAACTTACCTAATCCTCTCAGCCTCAGTTCCCTCTCTGGGAAAATGGGAATCATTGTAGAAATAGTAGTAGAAATACCTTAAATGATTGTAAAGCACATGGCCCCTGGCATGTGTTGGGAGGTGGCAGCTGTCTTTGATAACTGTTCTAGACGGTGCCTGGCAGAGGGTGTGCCCCTACTTAGTGTGAGTTCTCTTCCCACCTCTTAGTGCAGGCAGAGTTTCATCAGAGAGCCTCTTAACCAGTGGCCTTATCTGCCAAACTGCCCACCCTCGGGAGTAGTTAAAATACTTTCCAGGAGCTTTCAAGTCCAAGTAACTTCAGTGTTTGTTTCCAACCGCATGGGCTCCTGCAGTGGCCAGTTGGTAGCCATGCTCTGGAAATGAGGCAGAGTTCAGATCTCTACTGCATTTTATGGGCACAAACAACTCGAACTCAGTAAACACTTTCATTGCCATGTGGAGCAAAGCATACTGAAGCCTTGCTATGACACTTTCTGAAATCTTAAAAAGCCAAAGGGGAAAAAATAATTAAATTTTTGGAAATCTGGGGTAACAGTAACAGGGCATGACCAAAGCAGTCATTGCTGCGCTCGCCTTTCAAGGTAACTGATCTCTCCTGTGGGTGATGATACTAAACCCCCTGGGATTAATTCGAAGACATCTCTGTAGGGTAAAAATAAAAGACCAATTCTGATGCCAGCCTAAGATCCTTAAGACTACTGTTCACAATAAGAATGCCAGTCCCAGCAATATGTAATCTAAAAGCACCCATTTTGTATGAAGGAGTATACACAAATTCAGATTAAGATACCATGACAAAAAGGTAAAGCCTTCTTAATCAAACCTGTGACACAGCAGGTAGATTTATTCTGACAGGGTAATGAATGATACGGCTTTGGTGGGAGTGCCAGTTAAAGCCAATTATTATCAACTTGACATGACAGGCTGCTAAAATGTCTTCCAGGACTCACCCTCTTTTCCCAGGCGGATATTTTTGTTTCTGGGCATGGTTCTGATTTGGGATGTTCCGAGTTGTTTTTCTTTTTAGAAATGCAGATGTAGCCATTGTTTCAGAAAGCCTCCAAGTGGGTCACCCTGATTTATCCTTTTAGGATGGTTTCATTATGAAACGAGTCAGTTGCTTCCTGGAATGGGACCAATGCAAAGAACAATTCTAAACCCTAATTCACTGCAAACAATGAATGCAAAACATTCATTGCTATTTGTTTTAACAAGGACATTGCAGTTATAGCCCAGGAAAGGAACTGGTAATCATCATGGGCAGTGTCACAGCATCTTTCCAAAGGGGACCTGATCACACACAACTTGTATTAATTAAATTTTAACTGTATCACATGGCATCATTTTACCTACTTATAAGGTGATAATCATATATTAAGCAATTTTTAGATTGTGCTTTGCGGCCTCATTGCTGGACATAGTTGCCTGTTTTCTCTCAGGAAGCCAGCTAAGCACACTAGTAGCAATGCTACTAGCCCAGCTTCTCAGTGTGGCATGGCTGTGGATGCTGTGAAATTCCATTTCCCTCCTTAGCCTTATCTCTACATTGAACCCCACTAATCAGCCACATACCCATAATGTCTACTTTGTTGATGCAGCTGAACTTGGACAAGGGGATGTGCTGGAATAAGACCCCCCGACTCCATCATTCACCAGGGGAATGATCCTCAGTGAGGGAAGTTTTTTCCATGAGTCCCACCTTTCTCAGCTAGAAAATTGGGCCAATAAGGGAATCTCTATGAATCTCCATTCCCCAGTTTGTAAAATGGGAATCATAACACCTATTTTGCAGAACTGTTGGGAGGATTAAATGAGATAACTATGTGAAGTTTGGGCTTATGGTATGGGTCCAATAAATTATCTCTTTTGTTATTGTTGCCTTGAATTGTTCTTCTTTTTAATTCTTAGTGATTTTAAATCACTTTACCTATTTTTTCTTTCATAACTTCTTGTCTGAGTTTGTTCTCCAGACTTTACTCATTCACTGTTCTAGCTGTCTTCCATCTCTGCCTGCCCTTTACATATTTAAGCTCTCTTGCTTACTTTGTCTCCTTCCCTCTCTGTAAATTTCACGAACTGTTTATACCATTTCCAAAGTGTGGAAGCAATCACATACCCCAGGGAACTAGGTTTCTATCTCTGAAATACATCCACATTGCATTCCACTGCAGTGACTGTGATCCACGCAGTAAGCCATTGGATTTTGTCATTTTAACTTGATTTTGGAGGTACCTTGAGATAGAAGGGGTTTTTTCTTCTCTTTTTTTCTTCTTTTCTTCCATCTTTTCTTTTCTTCCTTCTTTCTTTCCTTTCTCTCTCTCTCTCTTTCTTTTTCTTCCTTTCTTTCTTTCTATTACTTTTAAAAACAAGTTTGTATACTTATGGTTCATATTATTGATACTATTTCACAGGGAGAAAATGATAGAACAATTTCTGGTAAATGAAAGTTGAGGCAAAAAATAATCACTGAAGATGTTCCTTTTGAACTTTTGTAATCTTTTTAAGAGAGAAGCTTTTTCGAAAATTATTTGGACTCTAAAAGTAGTTGAACTTTTCTGTGAAAAATATCTAAATTCTGTAATTAAGAAAAGCTACCCCTTTTGCATTTTCTCTTCTCCAAGAGTTACCTAAAATTGTAAAGAGGAAGACTGCCATCCTGATATGGTAGTTGGGTTTTGAACTATGCAACTGCAGCAGGCCAGGAAAGAAAGGGAGGACTTGGATCCCATGCATGTCACATCTGGTTTTCTTAGTAAAAATGCCCTGCTCACCATCAGCACTCTTATAAGCCTATACAAGTCAAATTATGTATTTGATTGCTTCTGGGTTTCTTTTATTAGTGTGTTGGCTGGTTCTTTGGATATTTTTCTGTCTTCATTTCAGTTAATCAGTTTCTTATTTTTATCTTTCCAGAGAACTCAGCTTCTTAATATGGAAGACTTTTGTTTTCCTGTAAATGCAGAGAACTGTCATGGTCCAAATTGCCAAATTCAATGCTTAGTTCTGTTTTCTCCATAAGTGAAAATTCCCATAACCAACTGGCCATCTGATTAGTGTATCGAGTTCCAAGAAACAAAGACTTTATTTCTCTTTGTGTCTCTTTTGAAAACCTTGCCACTATACAAGTATGGAATAAATATTTCAGGACTTCTGTACTGGTTGTGACCACAGATTTTAAAAGAATAAAAAAGAATCCAGGTGTGGGTTTCAGAATTGATCATTTTAATATATAAAAATCATCTTTTTATGTAGTCATATATATTCAGTTTTATAATTATTGAATAAAGAAAGAGTTCTGCATCCATAGTGTTACTCAAGAAAAAAGAGAGGGAAGAAGTATTATTACAGAAGGATACCAGCTTATGAATGTAGGAGGAATGGCCAACTTGGAAAATAACCATCTTAATTTAGTAATTAACTGAGGCAAAGATAACCAGTGAATGGTAAAATACACAGGCATGGCAAAAAACAGGTTGTAACTAGGAAACAACACTTAATGTGATCTCTTGGTATCACCCCACGGATTACCTACTGATTAGAAAGAGAGAAAGAAAGGTTCTTTCACAATGGAAAGATCTGGTAGACATGGCCTCAGCCAAGTAACCAAAGTTAGCATCATCAATCATGGGTCCACTGGCAACACGTGCTTCCTAAAATGATGTATTGGGAAATTCACAACATTATGTATGTAGTATCCATGGAGAAATATTTAACCTAATCTTAGGGAAGTGGCTGGACAGACTGTAAGTTGTTCGTTTTACCTGCCAACTTGCCAAAATTTTTAATGGCATGATAGATAGGAGATGAAGAAGACATGACAGTCAAATTCAGTCCCTAATCCTTGGGTAGATCCTGAATCAGAAAACAATTGGGACAGTTGGGGAAATTTCAATATGGAATATGCATATTAAATAATATTATTGTGTCTACTTAAAATTTTTTCAGTGTGAGAGTATGTGGTTTTATAGAAGAACGTCCTCATTCTTAGGTGATACATGCCGAAGTGTTCTTGGATGAAATTCATAATGGTTATAACTTGTCTGAATAATTCAGAAAAAAGAGTGTGTGTGTAAATATATTTATTTTGTATATGAGAAAGGCAGAGAGAGAGAGAAAGAAAAAAAGAAGGAGAGAGAGTACACATTGGTAAAAATGTTAGTTCATACGTCTAGGGCAAGGATATACAGGTGTTCATGAGTACTTTTTTTTCTGCAGTTGGAATCAGCCAGAAGTGTCTGTTTTTGTCAGGGAAGATGGTGCAAGGAAGCTATCTCCCTAGCAAGAAGAAAGAGCCTTTCTATAATTCACTGGCCACATCTCTGAGGAATGAGCAACAGCAGCTCATACTCAGAAAATGACCTTGGGTCCACACAAAAGTGATCAGACTACCAGCATTTCCTATTCATCTCTCTTCTCCAGAAGTGCTTGGAGAGGTCGGGGATGGGGGAGGGAAAGGAAAGGAGAAAATGAATCCTGAATCAGAAATAGAATTTTCTCCCACCAGCTCTGTGACGACCAGGATAAAGAGAGCCTTAATTTACCTTCCAATAGTTTGTAATATATGACACAAAAGTAGGGGCACTCAATTTTGCTCCAATTTTCCATCTTAGAATCTTCAGGGCCTTTACAAACTGAAGGGCAAATTTAATTTGGTTTCAAGTTGTGTACAACACATTTTTTTTTTTGGAATTGCACAGCACCAGCAAAGGATTAAATAAGACCGTTGATAGCATCTGTGCGTGTCCTATTAAGCATGCTGAGAAAACAGAGTCAGAGCAAATAACCTGCAGCAGGACTTGAAGGGCAAGCAGGAAGCCTGCAGAACTGTTTCGAATCTTATCATTTGAATTAGAGAAATCAGTCAGCAGGTGCTTTGGCCCCGAGTACCTATTTAACCAGAGCGCAGAAGAGGAAAGATGGTTTTGAAGGCTTCATTAAAAAAGGGGAGTAAACAGCAGAGACAGACTCCTCCTGCACCCCTCAGCTTCCTGTTTCAGCTCAAATCCAAAGTGAAGAGAAAACCAGCTCTAACAGTTGCTCTTAAAGAAGAAATGAGAAAAAGATTAGGAGGATTAATAGATAAGGTCAAATTTAGGTGGGGGGGGGGGCGCTGGTGCTACAGTTGTGTTTTTCAAAAGGACCACTTGATTCAGTGTGATATATCCTGATTTTTATTTAACCTATAGCTTTATTGAGAACGTTAGAAAATCTCACCCTGTATTCTTCTAGCCTCTTAGCACGTTAACTATGTTTATATTCGTGGTTATCTCCTTGTTTGATAAACCTTACATGTGGTAGAGACAAGACTTAAAAAAAATTTTTTTTATTGAAGAATAGTTGATTTACAATATTGTATAAGTTTCAGGTGTACCACACAGTGATTTAGTTATCCATATATATGTGTATACATATATATTCTTTTTCAGAGTATTTTCCCTTGTAGATTATTACATAATATTGAGAGTATAGTTCCTTGTGCTATACTGTAGGTCCTGGTTGGTTATCTATTATATATATACATCAATAGTAGTATATATATGTTAATCCCAGCCTCCTAATTTATTCCTCCCCCCACCCCCCCTTTCCCCTTTGGTAACCATTAGTCTGTTTTCTGCATCTGTGAGTCTCTGTTTTGGAAATAGATTCATTTATGTCTTTTTTTTCTTTTGATTCCACATATAAGCGATATCATATGATATTTGTCTTTGTTTGGCTTACGTCACTTAGTATGATAATCTCTAGGTCCATCGACGAGACTTCTAACTGAGAAATTTTTGTGATACAGTGATGGAGTGGGGGCAACGTAGGAAAGAATGTGCAAAACCTAGTTTAATAAAAGAGTGTGCCATTCTATACACTAATGATGAAAAATCTGAAAGAGAAATTAAGGAAACATTCCCATTTACCATTGCAACAAAAAGAATAAAATACCTCGGAATAAACCTACTTAGGGAGACAAAAAACCTGTATGCAGAAAACTATAAGACACTGATGAAGGAAATTAAAGATGATACAAACAGATGGAGAGATATACCATGTTCTTGGATTGGAAGAATCAATATTGTGAAAATGACTCTACTACCCAAAGCAATCAACAGATTCAATGCAATCCCTATCAAATTACCAATGGCATTTTTCACAGAACTAGAACAAAAAATCTTAAAATTTGTATGGAGACACAAAAGACCCCAAATAGCCAAAGCAGTCTTGAGGGAAAAAAAGGGAGCTGGAGGAATCAGACTCCCTGACTTCAGACTATACTACAAAGCTACAGTAATCAAGACAATATGGTACTGGCACAAAAACAGAAATATAGATCAATGGAACAAGATAGAAAACCCAGAGATAAACCCACGCACCTATGGTCAACTAATCTATGACAAAGGAGGCAAGGATATACAATGAAGAAAAGACAGTCTCTTCAATAAGTGGTGCTGGGAAAACTGGACAGCTACATGTAAAAGAATGAAATTAGAACACTCCCTAACACCATACACAAAAATAAACTCAAAATGGATTAGAGACCTAAATGTAAGTTCGGACACTATAAAACTCTTAGAGGAAAACATAGGAAGAACACTCTTGGACATAAATCACAGCAAGATCTTTTTTGATCCACCTCCTAGAGTAATGGAAATAAAAACAAAAATATACAAATGGGACCTAATGAAACTTAAAAGCTTTTGCATAGCAAAGGAAACCATAAACAAGATGAAAAGACAACCCTCCGAATGGGAGAAAATATTTGCAAAGGAATCAATGGACAAAGGATTAACTCCAAAATATATAAACAGCTCATGCAGCTCAATATTAAAAAAACAAACAACCCAATCCAAAAATGGGCAGAAGACCTAAATAGATATTTCTCCAAAGAAGACATACAGATGGCCAAGAAGCACATGAAAAGCTGCTCAACATCACTAATTATTAGAGAAATGAAAATCAAAACTACAATGAGGTATCACCTCACACCAGTTAGAATGGGCATCATCAGAAAATCTACAAACAACAAATGCTGGAGAGGGTGTGGAGAAAAGGGAACCCTCTTGCACTGTTGGTGGGAATGTAAATTGATACAGCCACTATGGAGAACAGTATGGAGGTTCCTTAAAAAACTAAAAATAGAATTACCATGTGACCCAGCAATCCCACTACTGGGCATATACCCAGAGAAAACCATAATTCAAAAAGACACATGCACCCCAATGTTCATTGCAGCACTATTTACAATAACCAGGTCATGGAAGCAACCTAAATGCCCATCGACAGACGAATGGGTAAAGAAGATGTGGTACATATATACAATGGAATATTACTCAGCCATAAAAAGTAATGAAATTGGGTCATTTGTTGAGATGTGGATAGATCTAGAGACTGTCATACAGAGTGAAGTAAGTCAGAAAGAGAAAAACAGATATCGTATATTAATACATGTGTGTACACACTTATATTAATACGTGTGTACATATTAATCGTATATTAATATGTATGTGGAACCTAGAAAAATGGTACAGATGAACCGGTTTGCAGGGCAGAAATGGAGACACAGATGTAGAGAACAAACGTATGGACACCAAGGGGGGAAAGCGGCAGGGAGTGGGATGAATTGGGAGATTGGGATTGACATGTATACACTGATGTGTATAAAATGGATGACTAAGAAGAACCTGCTGGATAAAAAAAAAAGAACCAAAACAGCCAAGACAGTTTTGAAGAGGAAGAAGAAGATGTTGTAGTGATAAGGTGTGGAGAATTATTTATGCAATAACAAGAATTTAAAAATAAAACTAGTGTAATGTTGGCATGGGAGTGGGCAAGTACCGTATGTCATTGTAACAGTTCAGAGTGCTCAAGAAGTGACCCACATATAATGAGAACTTGGTGTTATTATAAATTGGCATTATATTGATTAATCAATATATTGTGCTAGATAATTTTATATGAAAAAAATTCAATTCTATATCTAGGACTCTTCTTGGAGTTTCAGACTCATACTCAAACAATGTATCTCAAACTGAACTGATTGTAACTTGTCAAATTATTCCTTTTGTATTCTGTGTATCACTAGCAAAGAAATTTGGGAGCCAGTATTTAAAAAAAAAAAAAGAGTGTGCCATTGCTGTATGTTCTTACTTTAGTAGAAGGGGAATATTTCTCCTAGAAGCTGCATGGAGATTTTCAAGAATATATGTAAAAAAGTAATTTCACTCAGTGAAAAAATATCATCCAAACCTCATGTCTTCCCATCACTTATAAACTAAGTTGCCTCTTATACTTCCCCAGGGGTAATTTCTTTAAGCAGCTCATTTTTATCCTGACTTGAGCTCTTGGTGAGATTTTTTTTTCCTGGGTAGTCTATAGTAAATATTAAACATACTGCAGAAGAATTTATTACAAGCCCAGAAAATAACTTATTTTAAACTTTGTTATGTTACAAAGAATAGTGCAAATGACAAAATATTGGACCTAGTAAAATGATCCTGATTTGGGTTCTTTGCTTTTTTTTTTAATATAAAGACTAATGCCTCTTTTTATTTTTCAATCTACCTTATTTCTTTTAGTATCCATTTCTGAATTCAAGCAGTTTTTAATTAAAAAAATAAGGATATTTAACTCTCCCACACAATATTTCTTATATTTGAATGGTCCTCTTAGGGCTCATATGTTGATATTGGAATGCTGTTTTTCCATTTCCTTTCATGGGACTTGTTTCAAAAAAGTTAGTTTCAGATATTCTAGAAGAATCTATAGCAAGTCTATTCTTATTTATAAAATGGTTTCAGAGGGGAACACTTATATAAGACAGAGTGGTAGAGCACACATTTCAGTCACTTCACCACAGCTGGCTGGTCCTGTGTTTCTGAACTTCTTACTATTGGGAGGAGTCATCTTTCCTTTGCACGGTTTTTCACTTGATATTTCAGGAACACCTTCCGCAGGGAGATCGACTTCCTGAATGAGGCAGAGATGGATTGTTAAGCACTGAAAGATCCTGTGTCAGAACATCTTGTCGCTCAGGGAGTACCTTCTAAGGCCCCGTTCCTTTGATTGATTTTCGTAACCAGTAGCCATTACATGGTGAGGCTGTTTTGTGTCAATATTGATTGCTAGCTTACTTTATTGAAAGTAAACTAAGGTTCATTGACATGAAGCCATCACATGTGAAATGATGGAATGAATCTGTGAGCAGAGGATGCATGTCATGGGTAATCAGTGTGGAACATTCCCATGGATTCTGAGCAACTTTTTCACACATAGAGAACAAATTTTACACACCAACAAGTCAGCACCAGGCAACATGGCTGAAAGATTTAGAGAACTCAGAGGAGACTAATGGTACCTACTTCCCTAAAGCACAGGTCCAGTACCCAATACATTTAATTTAATTTGTGTTAAGTCGCATCCACAGGAGAGCTGCCGAGGTGCCATCAGTTTAACATTTAGGTGAAAAAGTTACCAATTCAATTTTCCTTTCACGGTCATTCAGGTTCCATCTTTTATTACAAAAAGTACAACAAGTATCTGATAATAACGAGGATAAAGGTAATAATATTTATTAAGTACTTACTGTGTGCTAGGAACATGTGAGACATTTGTATTTATTTATAAGTATGAATCGCTAGAGTAAAACACAACATATTGGAGGAAAGCAGACTTTCTTTTGATTCTTAAATACTTTGTCATGTTTTACATATGTATGCAGCCTCATAATTCATCAAAATCTTCTTAACTCAGAATTGCCAAGTATACACTAGTCCATTTTATTTAAGTAGCTCATAGAGTCAGCTTTCTTTTCAATTCATGGGCATTTGACAGTATTACAGAATGCCTACTGGTATTACTGTCTTCTTTCACATTCCAACAAACTGAGAAACGTTTTTGGTGCCAAGGGAATTAAAGTAAATCCTGAATTTTTCAATTATTTAAATATATTCATGCTGCCCGGAAAAAAATACAGTATAGATCAATAGGAGACAATAATCTAGCATCTCTCCTGTTTTATGCTAATCTTTAGGAGTATAGTATTCTTAAAAGAAGGCGATTAAAATTTTCAAACCACTGGAGTATCATCAGAATGAGTTTGCATTAAATTTGTTATAAATGTAGGCTATTTCAACATGGCTACCCCAAAATAGAAAACCAAAAGTATTTTGTTTATGATTATTTAAATACCAAGAATGTTCAGTTTGTACTTAAACACAGTTTTATTTACACCATTTTTTACTCCATTATAAATGGATAATTCAACTATCTTACAGTAGAAAAACTTTTAGCTTTTTCTGCCCCCGTCTTTGGGCCTTGGACAACTCCTTGAGTGACCATTGCCTAGGTGTATATAGGAACACTTTGCCAATGTTTCCTAAAGTGCGTGTGTTCTTTGGAAAGTTAGTTGCTGGAATGTTATTAGGGTTCAACAGAAATATACATCCTTTATCAATTAAGTTCAAGAAATAGCACTCAAACATAATTAAATGTTCTTGTTTAGATGTTGTGTTTTGCTGGGATCTTGTTTATTGCAGAACTTCTCTCTTAGAAGTCCAGTTGAATTCCACTAATTTCAGAAGAAAGGGAGTTTGAGTCTTTAATTAATTCCCACTTGGATCAAATAGAAAGATTCCTGTCTCAGATGATTGGAAAAATTTCATTAACAAAATAAGAAGCGCTCCTCCAAAGTCTATGGCAATATGATCTGGAGCAGAGTTAACAATCAGATTGTAGATATAGGTATCTGCATGTTTATTGCCTACAGCTGAACTGAACGAAAAATATTTTCTTCTGATAAGACAGTATGATAACAGAGAAAAAAAATCTTGTTCTGTGGTTTACTGATGGGAAAAGTACATTTTATATACCATCAATTCCCAGCCATGCTTAAATAGCAGTTTTAGAAATAACTTCTTAAATTACAGCATTTAGGGACAGAATGAAAAATGTATGGATACATACAATTAAAATGGTCCAATAATTAGACAATTCACAAAATGTTCCAATGCAACTTCATGATCGATGAGTGTCAGGAGAACATCTTTTCAGATAAAGTTTGACCCCTGATTCCTTTGTGATAATAGTTATCTCTGTCGATAAATATTGACATTCATCATTACCAAAAATCTGTCTCTGCTTATTAGACAAAATTGGAGTGATCCCAGTGAATAGTAATGAGATACAGCATAATTTTTTAGACTTGTACCTGTATGGGAATTAAGAAACAAGTAGTATTTTTTAAATATATTTTGATAATTTGGCACTAACTACCCAAGAACTATCCACATGGCTGCCTACACTGTCAGCGTGTCCTACTCCTGATCAGTTATGTTGGCAGTCGTTGACTTTAACTTTGAAGTCACAGACGATGAAAGTCAAGATTAACACATGAACTTTAACCTTTAGGCTAAAGCGAATTTTTTTTTAATGAAAAAAGAAAGTACTTATCCATGATCAAAGAGCCAAATTAGTATCAGCCATGAAAGAGTTGTGCACAGGATATGTTTGGTTTTGATGGGAGTGAGTCAAACTAATATCTGAAAGAGCCAATTCATATTGTAGCAACAGACCTGGATACCAGGCAGTACTAAACCATGACAATAAAAAAGCATGGAGGTGACTAAGTGTCCATCGACAGATGAATGGATAAAGAAGATGTGGCACATATATACAATGGAATATTACTCAGCCATAAAAAGAAACGAAATTGAATTATTTGTAGTGAGGTGGATGGACCTAGAGTCTGTCATACAGAGTGAAGTAAGTCAGAAAGAGAAAAACAAATACCGTATGCTAACACACATATATGGAATCTAAAAAAAAAAAAAAAAGGTTCTAAAGAACCTAGGGGCAGGACAGGAATAAAGACGCAGATGTAGAGAATGGACTTGAGGACACGGGGAGGGGGAAGGGTAAGCTGGGACGAAGTGAGAGAGTGGCATGGACATATATACACTACCAAATGTAAAATAGACAGCTAGTGGGAAGCAGCTGCATAGCACAGGGAGATCAGCTCGGTGCTTTGTGACCACCTAGAGAGGTGGGACAGGGAGAGTGGGAGGCAGATGCAAGAGGGAGGGGATATGGGGATACATGTATACATATAGCTGATTCACTTTGTTATACAGCAGAAAGTAACACAACATTGTAAAGCAATTATACTCCAATAAAGACGTTAAAGAAACTAAAAGCATGGAGGTGACAAGGTAGAAAGAAGAAAGGAAAATGCAAACCTTGTATGTGGAAAAACCAACTGCCTTGAGTAATTATGTGATATAACAAACTCTTACATTTATAAAAATATATACAGATAATTTTTAAGTAAAGGCAAAGGGCCAAACATCAGACATCAATGTCACCCTTAAAAGCAACGATATTGCTACTCCTATGAGAAGCATTGGAAGGTAAAATCAATCCACGTGATTCAACAACAGCAGCTTACTCTTGTTTGAATTGTATTTATAAGTTGAAGCTTCAAACCCTGCTAAGATGTCATTACTGTGCATGAGAAATGAAGCAGGACAAGAGCTTAGCTCAACAGTTTTCAAACCTACTGAGCAAAGGGATCTTTTTCCAAAGCAAAAATCTATGACAGAATACCAATGTATGAAAACATATTTTTCTATTTGTTGGTTTAAGTTGATAGCAATTATGTATCACAGAGTCATTCAAAATAAAAGGTCATTTTGAAACATAAAAATTCTGAAAATGAGTGTCACAGAGGACAGTCAAATAAGTTTCAGCATTCAATTTATTGATATATTTTGTCTTCTTTCTACAGAATTGAGCAAGTCCTAATTCACATATATAAGTAGTTGCAATGGCAACAGCTTTTAAAGAGTTTTGCAGGGTAGCAGGTTTGCATAAAGATAAGTTTATCTGTACAAATCAGTGTGGCAGTTGATATCAGTATGTTAAAATATGTGTATCATTTTTATTACATGTCTTAAGACAGTTAAAGTATTCTTAATGAAGTTCAAACTAATGTTGTTGTTCAAACTGACATTCCAAAGGACCTCTTGAGAGTCAATAGTGGGGTACAGTTGGAATGTGCTGGCTTAGAGGCTCCTAAGAAGGGTTATTCAGAAATGCTTTATTGAGAATAGGAAGAAGCAACAAAGTGATATTATAATAATTTATTGTAGAGCTTTATTAAGTAGTTCTGTTGTCAACATTATCAATTCTTCCCTCTGATAATCCAGATGCAACCAAACCATTTCAATTCAGGCTTACATCTGGTGGATACTGAAAAAGTATCTTGTAAAGGTACAATTACAGTGGTGGCTTAGAATGCCAGTTGTTTATGGCCAAGTAAAGACAGTGGATACAGTCAAAAAGAGAAGATGAGATCATAGATACAATAATTCAAGGGAAATTGGGATGGAATCACCAAATCCTACTCCTCCTTTCAGGATTCAATTTAGAAGCCTAAGTCAGTCCCCTAAAACTGGATTAGGTGCTCTCAGCCTAGGAGTGGGGGGAACAGAGATTAGTTGTAGGGCATTAATTTTTCTCAAATGTTCTCTTTCCTGGTTTCAAGTATGCACATATGCTGGGGTACTTCTGCCTCTTCCTGTAATACACTTATACTTGCCTCTACTTAACTCTAGACTATAATACTTGTGAAGACAGAAATCGTGTTCATCATGTGGACCAAGACCGAATTCAGTCCTTACCACAGAACTGGTCCCAAACATTTGTGAAATGAATGTACAGATGAGGAAATGATAGTTATTCATTACTACCTAAGAGAGAGAATGAAAGGGAAAGATGAGGGTTATAAAACATGATGAGCAACTTTGCATAGGGAAAGAGTAAAAATAAAGCGTCCAAATATATATTGGCAAAGTTAATGTTCCTATGGACCTTGATTTTTGTTTTCCTTGCATCTGAAGACAAATGCTATGACCAGCTTAGGTTTCCCCAGCCTAGCAAGGGGTGAGGCTAGATCACTTCTAGAGTAATTCATCATCAGATATCGCTCTCAGTGGAGGGAGTGGTGATGTTGATGATTAACCAGGAGGTATTCCCCCCACCGCCCAGGAGAGATGTTATAAGAAGGGCCTTGCAATCCTAGAAGTGCTGTTTTTCATTGAGATGCAAAGTTGAGATCTTAATCTCTTGAAAGACTGCTGGTTCCCTAAACTGCTCAGTAAGAGACAGCCAATAAAAATAATAGTGTATAGAGTCTTGTATTTGGATAGCTTTTCTCAGATTTTAGAGCACTGTCATATTCATCACTTTATGAGGGCTTCACATGAGAGGGTTTGCAAAGTAGATAGAATAAGAGATACAACGATGGGAGAACAAAAGCTGAGAGGGAAAATTCAAGCTCTTGTGGCTGAAACAGTGGCAAATTTGGGATGAGAAACTGATGCTTTCCATCCAGGTTCTGTGTGCCCGAGTTTTATAAATTCAGTGCTGAAATAATTGCTTATGTGCAATATCTCCCAATACACCTCTCTGGATTTGGGTAAAGCACCAAAGTATAGCAGCATTTTCTGTCGTTTTATTTGAGTGACCATGGAGAGGAAACCCAGCCAAAAAATCAAAACTAATCTTTCAGTTGAACCTATGTATATGCTCCTGAAGATGCACCAGGGGAGAAGCATCACTCGTTGTCTTCGTTAAGCTAGTGTGGTCCTCAATGGGCAATTGCAGAGTTATTATTTTTTATTTATTTATTTATGGCTGTGTTGGGTCTTCGTTTCTGTGTGAGGGCTTTCTCCAGTTGTGGCAAGCGGGGGCCACTCTTCATCGCGGTGCGCGGGTCTCTCACTATTGTGGCCTCTCCTGTTGCGGAGCACAGGCTCCAGACGCGCAGGCTCAGTAGTTGTGGCTCACGGGCCCAGTTGCTCCGCGGCATGTGGGATCCTCCCGGACCAGGGCCCGAACCCATGTCCCCTGCATTGGCAGGCAGACTCTCAACCACTGCGCCACCAGGGAAGCCCATGCAGAGTTATATTTTAAAGAAAGTTGCAGTATTGCATTATAATGCCTGATGAAGTATGTGTGTTGTGTGCAGCTCCTTTATTCCAAAGCTTTTAATAAGTGCTTTCCCATTCATCCAGTCTCTTACCCATGAGAAAAAAGACAAAAACGTTCTCCCTCAAATTCATTTGTATAATGACAGATGTAGATTTCCTAATCTCTCATCAGATGTTTCAAGGTTGTTTTTTTTTTAAAGCTCAGAACTGTAGAGACACATCTGTCCACCATCAACTCTTATAATCCAAAAATCTTTCTAAATGACCTGAAACAGAAGTTGTGTGTGTTTTCAAATCCCAGATCCCTTCCCTGTTATGTCTGAATATATCTCTAGCACTCCGTCTTACCTCTCAGGATATGCTGAAAAACTGACCTTTCTTGACTGAAGCACATAAAGATCAGAAAATGTTTTCTCCTTGTGTCCCTGAGAGGAAGAAGAAAGCAGGGTTGGCCAGGACATATTCTGTACCCAAGGATGTGGACAGGAATGCACCACAGGAAGCCTGGGGTGGTGGCAGCTATATGTGGCATGCGGCAATGGAACAGGGATTTGTCAGGAAGAGAGATATAATCTCCTCAAGAGAAAGAGCATTTCCAAGTCCTCCTGCAGGTAGAAGGAGCAATGAAAACTTCTGGTCAGTGGCCCCCTGCGGGTGGGCTATATACCTTAAAGAGTAAAGCTTTAAATTCATATT
This sequence comes from Pseudorca crassidens, assembly GCF_039906515.1. Taxonomy (NCBI): domain Eukaryota; kingdom Metazoa; phylum Chordata; class Mammalia; order Artiodactyla; family Delphinidae; genus Pseudorca; species Pseudorca crassidens. The sequence goes on from NC_090312.1 coordinate 23,016,369, forward strand.
CATATTTATACTATAGATAAAATGTTAAATTTTGTATATTTTATATACTTTTTCTAACCCCCAAATGGAGAGAGATACTTTTAGAATTTTGTGTCTTTTCATGTACTCTTTTTTACCCCTGAATGCATAAATATACTTTTGGAATACTTTATTTGAAAAATAAATGTATCTAATAAATCCTGCACCCCTAGGAGGTTTTAGTGGTTCTAAAACGTCTCCATCATAGGCTGCAAAGAATATTATTATTGTCAGGTAGAAAACTGATACATTTTTATATATGATCTCTTCACTCATCAACTATGGATGTGGAGAGAACCAAGGTTCACCAGCTCGCCTGGTAAGCATATGGTACAAATAGGACAGGGGCCCAAATCCCCTGATGCACAGTACTGGGTTCTTCCAACACCATCAGTGGTACTCAGCTGCTAAAATGTCAGGGTACTATAGAGATAGTCTAGTTTGCTCTTAATTATGTATATATAAACCTAGTTTATATTTAAATTATTTTTTAAAACTAAGGCACAAATGAGTTACATTCTCAAAAAGTAGACTCCTTCAGCAATGATCTAGACACTATTTTTCAAACTGTGCTGGGGACAAAAGGAAACAGTATAAATTAGCAAAAAATATGAAGGGAGGAGAACATCTGGCCCACTCCCACTCCTGCTATTGGAGCTGGTTATTATAAGTTTGTACCAGAATCCCCTTCTTTATATTGTTTTAAGGGAGAGTTGGCTAAAGGGAGAGCTGGTATGAAATTTGGAAGGTGGAAGCAGAGCCAAAAGCCATTACTCTCAGAAGGTTATGACCCTCAAGCCTGGCGATGGGCAGACCCAGGAACCAGCACATCTTCAACCTACTAAGGCCATAGTTACTTAACAGGAGCTACTTCCCCAGAAGCTGCAGTTTCTGTTGACCTCATCTTCCTCTTTGTGCTGGTCCCACGTCAGTTGCCAGATCTGCATGGCATCTTGGCTTTCCCTGCAAGCAACAAACAGTGCTTGAGTGGTTAATGATCATTTCTCTGGTTCTCCAATACCTCCCTTCCAGGTCTCTACAGAGACTTTGCTTTCCTGACTGAATTCTAGCTGATAGAGGGTCTAACTAAAATAGAAAAATAAATACAATATGGGTAAGATTAACAATCTACAAACATGACCTACTCTGAGAGATGATTTCTTAACATGTGGCCCAATGGGAGCAGATTAGCTCACCATCTAGTTTCTCTAAACAACAAGCTATTCTTGAAATAAAAACAAAAATAACATCTACTATTTCATGAATATTTATTATAACTCAGGCATTGTACACCTATTCTTTCTTTTTTTTTTTAACATCTTTCTTGCAGTATAATTGCTTTACAATGTTGTGTTAGTTTCTGCTTTATAACAAAGTGAATCAACTATACATATACATTTATCCCCATTTCTCCTCCCTCTTGTGTTTCCCTCCCACCCTCCCTATCCCACCCCTCTAGGTAGTCACAAAGCACCAAGCTGATCTCCCTGTGCTATGCGGCTGCTTCCCACTAGCTATCTGTTTTACATTTGGTAGTGTATATATGTCCATGCCACTCTCTCATTTCGACCCAGCTTACCCTTCCCCCTCCCCATGGCCTCAAGTCCATTCTCTATGTTTGCATCCTTATTCCTGTCCTGACCCTAGGTTCTTCATAGCCTATTTTTTTTAATTCCATATATATATGTTAACATACAGTATTTGTTTTTCTCTTTCTGACTTACTGCACTCTGTATGACAGACTCTAGGTCCCTCCACCTCACTACAAATAACTCAATTTTGTTTCTTTTTATGGCTGAGTAATATTCCATTGTATATATGTGCCATATCTTCTCTATCCATTCACCTGTCAATGGACACTTAGGTTGCTTCCATGTCCTGGCTATTGTAAATAGAGCTGCAATGAACATTTTGGTACATGACTCTTTTTGAATTATGGTTTTCTCAGGGTATATGCCCAGTAGTGGGTTTGCTGGGTCATATGGTAGCTCTATTTTTAGTTTTTTAAGGAACCTCCATACTGTTCTCCATAGTGGCTGTATCAATTTACATTCCCACCAACAGTGCAAGAGGGTTCCCTTTTCTCCACACCCTCTCCAGCATTTATTGTTTGTAGATTTTTTGATGATGGCCATTCTGACTGGTGTGAGGAGATACCTCATTGTAGTTTTGATTTGCATTTCTCAAATGATTACTGATGCTGAGCATTCTTTCATGTGTTTGTTGGCAATCTGTATATCTTCTTTGGAGAAATGTCTATTTAGGTCTTCTGGCCGTGTTTGGATTGCGTTGTTTGTTTTTTTGATATTGAGCTGCATGAGCTGCTTATAAATTTTGGAGATTACTCCTTTGTCAGTTGCTTCGTTTGCAAATATTTTCTCCCATTCTGAGGGTTGTCTTTTCGTCTTGTTTATGGTTTCCTTTGCTGTGAAAAAGCTTTGAAGTTTCCTTAGGTCCCATTTGTTTATTTTTGTTTTTCTTTCCATTTCTCTAGGAGGTGGGTCAAAAAGGATCTTGCTGTGATTTATGTCATATTGTGTTCTGCCTATGTTTTCCTCTAAGAGTTTGATAGTGTCTGGCCTTACATTCAGGTCTTTAATCCATTTTGAGTTTATTTTTGTGTATGCTGTTAGGGAGTGTTCTAATTTCATTCTTTTACATGTAGCTGTCCAGTTTTCCCAGCACCACTTATTGAAGAGGCTGTCGTTTTTCCATTGTATATTCTTGCTTCCTTTATCAAAGATAAGGTGACCATATGTGCATGGGTTTATCTCTGGGCTTTCTATCCTGTTCCATTGATCTATATTTCTGTTTTTGTGCCACTACCATACCGTCTTGATTACTGTAGCTTTGTAGTACAGTCTGAAGTCAAGGAGCCTGATTCCTCCAGTTCTGTTTCTCTTTCTCACGATTGCTTTGGCTATTCGGGGTCTTTTGTGTTTCCATCCAAATTGTGAAATTTTTTGTTCTAGTTCTGTGAAACATGCCAGTGGTAGTTTGATAGGGATTGCCTTGAATCTGTAGATTGTTTTGGGTAGTATAGTCATTTTCACAATATTGATTCTTCCAATCCAAGAACATGGTATATCTCTCCATCTGTTTGTATCATCTTTAATTTCTTTCATCAGTGTCTTATAGTTTTCTGCATACAGGTCTTTTGTCTCCCTAGGTAGGATTATTCCTAGGTATTTTATTCTTTTTGTTGCAGTGGTAAAAGGGAGTGTTTCCTTAATTTCTCTTTCAGATTTTTCATCATTAGTGTATAGGAATGCCAGAGATTTCTGTGCATTAATTTTGTATCCTGCTACTTTACCAGATACATTGATTAGCTCTAGTAGTTTTCGGGTAGCACCTTTAGATTTCTCTATGTATAGTATCATGTCATCTGCAGTGACAGTTTTACTTCTTCTTTTCCGATTTGGTTTCCTTTATTTCTTTTTCTTCTCTGATTGCTGTGGCTAAAACTTCCAAAAGTATGTTGAATAGAGTGGTGAGAGTGGGCAACCTTGTCTTGTTCCTGATCTTAGTGGAAATGGTTTCAGTTTTTCACTGTTGAGAACAGTGTTGGCTGTGGGTTTGTCATATATGGCCTTTATTATGTTGAGGTAAGTTCCTTCTATGCCTACTTTCTGGAGGGTTTTTTTATCATAAATCGGTGTTGAGTTTTTTCGAAAGCTTTTTCTGCAGCTATTGAAATGATCATATGCTTTTTATCCTTCAGTTTGTGAATACGGTGTATCACATTGATTGATTTGTGTATATTGAAGAATCCTTGCATTCCTGGGATAAACACCACTTGACCATGTTGTATGATCCTTGTAATGTGCTGTTGGAGTCAGTTTGCTAGTATTTTGTTGAGGATTTTTGCATCTATGTTCATCAGTGATATTGGCCTGTAGTTTTCTTTCTTTGTGACATCCTTGTCTGGTTTTGGTATCAGGGTGATGGTGGCTTTGTAGAGTGAGTTTGGGAATGTTCCTCCTTCTGCTATCTTTTGGAAGAGTTTGAGAAGGATAGGTGTTAGCTCTTCTCTAAGTGTTTGATAGAATTCACCTGTGAAGCCATCTGGTCCTGGCATTGTGTCTGTTTGAAGATTTCTAATCACAGTCTCAATTTCAGTGCTTGTGATTGGTCTGTTCATATCTTCTATTTCTTCCTGGTTCAGTCTTGGAAGGTTGTGCTTTTCTAAGTATATGTCCATTTCTTCCAGGTTGTCCATTTTATTGGCATATAGTTGCTTGTAGTAATCTCTCATGATCCTTTGTATTTCTGCAGTGTCAGTCGTTACTTCTTTTTCATTTCTAATTCTGTTGATTTGAGTCTTCTCCCTTTTTTTCTTGATGAGTCTGGCTAATGGTTTATCAATTTTGTTTATCTTCTCAAAGAACCAGCTTTTAGTTTTATTGATCTTTGCTATTGTTTCCTTCATTTCTTTTTCATTTTTTTTCTGATCTGATCTTTATGATTTCTTTCCTTCTGTTCACTTCGGGGTTTTTTTTGTTCTTCCTTCTCTAATTGCTTTAGGTGTAAGGTTAGGTTGTTTATTTGAGATGTTTCTTTTTTCTTGAGGTAGGATTGTATTGCTATAAACTTCCCTCTTAGAACCACTTTTGCTGCATCCCACAGGTTTTGGGTCGTCGTGTTTTCATTGTCATTTGTTTCTAGGTATTTTTTGATTTCCTGTTTCATTTCTTCAGTGATCTCTTCATTATTAAGTAGTGTATTGTTTAGCCCCTATGTGTTTGTATTTTTTATAGATTTTTTTCCTTTAATTCATATCTAATCTCATAGCGTGGTGGTCAGAAAAAATACTTGATATGATTTCAATTTTCTTAAATTATCAGGGCTTGATTTGTGACCCAAGATACGATCTATCCTGGAGAATGTTCCATGAGCACTTGAGAAGAAAGTGTATTCTGTTTTTTTTGGGTGGAATGTTCTATAAATATCAATTAAGTCCATCTTGTTTAATGTATCATTTAAAGCTTGTGTTTCCTTATTTATTTTCATTTTGGATGATGTGTCCAGTGGTGAAAGTGGGGTGTTAAAGTCCCCTACTATGATTGTGTTACTGTCGATTTCCCTTTTTATGGCTGTTAGCATTTGCCTTATGTACTGAGGTGCTCCTATGTTGGGTACATAAATCTATACAATTGTTATATTTTCTTCTTGGATTGATCCCTTGATCATTATGTAGTGTCCTTTTTTTGTCTCTTGTAATAGTCTTTATTTTAAAGTCTGTTTTGTCTTATAGGAGAATTGCTGCTCCAGCTTTCTTTTGATTTCCATTTGCATGGAATATCTTTTTCCATCCCCTCACTTTCAGTCTGTATGTGTCCCTAGGTCTGAAGTGGGTGTCTTGTAGACCCTATATATATGGGTCTTGGTTTTGTATCCATTCAGCCAGTCTATGTCTTTTGGTTGGAGCATTTAATCCATTTACATTTAAGGTAATTATCGATATTATGTTCCTATTACCATTTGCTTAGTTGTTTTGGGTTTGTTACTGTAGGTCTTTTCCTTCTTTTGTGTTTCCTGCCTAGAGAAGTTCCTTTAGCATTTGTTGTAAAGTTGGTTTGGTGGTGCTGAATTCTCTTAGCTTTTGCTTGTCTGTAAAGGTTTTAATTTCTCTGTCGAATCTGAATGAGATCCTTGCTGTCTGTTTTTCCCTTTCATCACATTAAATATGTCCTGCCACTCACTTTTGGCTTGCAGAGTTTCTGCTGAAAGATCAGCTGTTAACCTTATGGGGATTCCCTTGTATGTTATTTCTTGTTTTTCCCTTGCTGCTTTTAATATTTTTTGTTTGTATTTAATTTTTGATAGTTTGATTCATATGTGTCTTGATGTGTTTCTCCTTGGATTTATCCAGTGTGGGACTCTCTGTGCTTCCTGCACTTGATTGACTATTTCCTTTCCCATATTAGGGAAGTTTTCAACTCTAATCTCTTCAAATATTTTCTCAGTCCCTTTCTTTTTCTCTTCTTCTTCTGGGACCCCTATAATTCAAATGTTAGTGCATTTAATGTTGTCCCAGAAGTCCCTGAGACTATCCTCAATTCTTTTCATTCTTTTTTCTTTATTCTGCTCTGCAGTAGTTATTTCCATTATTTTATCTTCCCAGTCATTTATCCGTTCTTCTGTCTCAGTTATTCTGCTATTGATTCCTTCTAGAGAATTTTTAATTTCATTTATTGTGCTGTTCATCATTGTTTCTTTGCTCTTTAATTCTTCTAGGTCCTTATTGAATATTTCTTGTATTTTCTCCATTCCGTTTCCAATATTTTGGATCATCTTCACTATCAATACTCTGAATTCTTTTTCAGGTACACTGGCTATTTCCTCTTCATTTGTTTTGGTCTAATGGGTTTTTACCTTGCTCCTTCATGTACTGTGTGTTTCTCTGTCTTCTCATTTTGCTTATCTTTCTGTGTTTGGGGTCTCCTTTTTGCAGGCTGCTGGTTCGTACTTCCCGTTGTTTTTGGTGTCTGCTCCCAGTGGCTAAGTTTGGTTCAGTGGGTTGTGTAGGCTTCCTAGTCGAGGGGACTAGTGCCTGTGTTCTGGTGGATGAGGCTGGATCTTGTCCTTCTGGTGGGTGGGACCACATCCAGTGGTGTGTCTTGGGGTGTCTGTGACCTTATTATGATTTTAGGCAGCCTCTCTACTAATTGGTGGGGTTGTGTTCCTGTCTTGCTAGTTGTTTTGCATAGGGTGTCCTGCACTTAGCTTGCTGGTTGTTGAGTGGAGCCGAAGATCTCTGGGAGAGCTTTCACCATTTGATATTCTGTGGAGCCGGGAGGTCTCTGGTGGACCAATGTCCTGAACTTGGCTCTCCCACCTCAGAGGCACAGGCCTGACACCTGGCCAGAAACCAAGACACTGTCAGCCCCACAGCTGCTAGTGTTGGAGGGTCTGCTGCAGAGGTAGGTGGTGACAGTGTCTCACCGTGAGGACAAGGACACTGGCAGCAGAAATTCTGGGAAGTATCCTTGGCGTGAGCCCTCCCAGAGTCCACCATTAGCCCCACCAACGAGCCCAGGTAGGCTCCAGTGTTGGGTCGCCTCAGGCCAACCAACCAACCTATTCTTTCTAATTATTTTAACAACCCCTCAGTGAAGGTATCACCAATATATAGATGATAAAAGCTGAGTCTGCAATTGATTAAGGAACTTGCTTAAGGTTGAGACAGCTAGAAAGTACTAGAGTCAGGTCTATCTGCTTCCCTTCTGCCCTCAATTTGTTCTATAATATGTGTTTTCCAATGATGATTCACAAATAGTAGTGGCAACTTGAAGAGTTTCAAACTACAGAAGATGAGATGAAAAGAACCTGAATTCTCTCTGATTCTTAGAAGCTGCTAATTACATTTCACCTTGAGCCTCCTTACTTAAAGCCTTCCAGTGATCTGAAATATTATGTTCTTATTGTTTAAGATTTAGGATTTTGAATTAGAGTATCTGATACTTGTAACCAAAGGCATCTGAAGCAATACTTTTTATAAGAGATTCTAAATTTAGAGGATATTGTGATTAATGTTCTAGACAGAAATAATTAATTGGCCTTTTCCTTTGCCTGAGTTACAGATCCCTTGTGCCTACCCAATTCCTTTTGATTTAGTGGTCACCAGGCCAATTTCTCTCCAAGAATTTATTTTCTCAGATACTTTGACACTGGGAGGCAACTGACTGCCCTTTATACCCATACTGTATAATCACTCCTTTTCAGGAAAATCCAAGATACTAAAATAAACCATCATTCACAAATCCAGTGTCTTGAAATAACTTTTTTTTCCTTCTCATAAAACACAGAGACATGAGTTGTGTATCTATGGGGGTTGACTGGGATAGAAAAGATTTCAGAGAAACTCCTTATACCAATGAGGAATCCATCAAAGGAAACAGGAAATTACTACATTGTACTTCTAGGCAATCACTAAAATTTTTAAATGACGCTAGCTTAGTTGTTTCCTTTTCAATCTCCAAAAATAATGGGGTGGAAGTGAACAAAAGAAATGAGTTAGATTCAAGTCCAAACAGTTGCAAATCAGTAACACATTAGTGGCATGTCCATTGCTGAAGGCAACATACAGCCCTAGATGATGTGGGGAAGATAGACGTCCTGATGCTTAATCACATTCTAAATTCAGTCTCCCCAAAGATAAATTGTTAATGACATCCATTCACTCCATCTCCACCTGAGACATGGTAATCTTCAATGCCAGGGGTCCATTTAAAAGACAAAAGAGGTTTGCTCTCTGTTTTTAATTTAGTTTTCTTTTTTTTTTTGCTAAATGCCTTTGGGCCTGTTTGACTACACCTGTAAACTCATTTATAACATTTAAACATGTAAAAACAATCCAGTTCCAGAAATGGGCGGTGGCAGAGGGAGAAAGAAAAATGCATTTCTGTTGATCACATCAGAATTTCTTTTTAAAAGATTCTTTTAGATAAACTTCACAGTAATGAAATTTTAAACTGGCAAAGCTGCAGAGTTGAGTTTTTCAAATGAGAATCTTAGTCACTGGTAGGATGTATTCCGTGACTGAGTCATGCATGAAGAAGTTAGGACACAGAGATTTGCATGTGAGATTTGCAATGTTCACATGCCTCCTTAGCTTGTTTGTATATATATGTATAAATTCAAAGTGTATAAACAGGACTATTGTCAACTGTTCTTGACGGCTCATATATTCTTATGGATCATCACTGACTTTTCCATGTAAGCACATCGTATATAAGAACTTGCTGATATAAAGGAACATCGGGAGGTTGAAAAAGGGAAGATTTCCTAAAAATGTCTCCAGGACTTACTTTTTAACAGAAATCTGGCATTGCAAATGATTTTGAGATGCTAATTGGAAATGAATATTGTAAATCCAGTCTGACTCTACACAAAATTTAAGTAGCCTGCAAGCTGGCATCTGGAACCTTTCCTGCTCCCCAGTTACTGCCTATTTTCTTCTCCTGGATGCCCTTTCTCCTCTCTCCTCCCAGGTTGTCACGTTGTTCTTTGCTTGTTTTCTTCCCCAGCACTCATGAGGATTCTCTGGTTGGGATCTGAAGACGCTATTCCTACCAGGGTTGTTTACATCATACTCAAGGGCCCTGAAAGATTAAAACAAATCCATAACTCAAAGTAAGATTGCCCAATAAGAATGTGGTTTTAGGCATTATCATGAGTAATTGAAGAGATATATTTAACAATAATTTTGAAAAATTTGTGCTTCCTTAACCACATTTACTCTTCATTGCATAAACACAGAACCATGAAATAACAGGATTTTGTTGAACCAAAAATGCAACATCAGTAGCCACCTGTTATTTTTAAATGTGCAAGGCCCATAAAGGCAGGTATTTTTGTCTGTTTTGTGTTCTGATGTATCCCAAGTGCCTAGAAGAGTTTTTGGAACATAGCAGACCTTTTGTAAATGTTTGATAAATGACCGAATAAATAGATGAATTTTATTTTTATTTTTTGTCCATGAAGACTTATAGCAAGGAAAGGAGCCCTTTAAACTTTACAATTCTCTTTTTTCAGAATTTGTGAAGCAATGGGGATTACAGTGATGTCTCATGGGATAACAATGTGGAGACAGGCACTGATGTCAGGACTTCATCCTGGGATGGGTCCATGTGTAGGACTGAAAGTGCCTTTTCTCCTACCCCATCTCTGCTTTCTGTCTTCAGCCCTACACCCTACACCCAAGATCCACTCCTCTTCCCACATAACCCCTGATAATGCTAATGGAATCAGCTTTTTAGTAGTGACTGGTTAATATATTCCAGAGAATTAAGATAGATTGAACTATATTCTAACTTCATAATCCTTTATTTAATCTAAACATTTAGGCAAGCTATTGACAAGATGCAAATTCTGGGCCTGCTACAAATGTCATAGGTAGAGGTTGGACAGTTTTTACATGCGATACAACATGCTGCCTTTAACAGCAAATAATGGACACAAATTAAAACAATGAATTCCACAGTACATTCATCACTGAAGCAACCACAGGCACGTATACACTGTAATGAGTATTCATGTTTAGGGAAATGGATACAAATAATTATTTTTTCAGAAGGAAAGGGAGAAAGGAAAGAGAAGAAGAATGTTGGGACAAGATATACTTGATGTAATTGTGTTTTCAAGATCAGTCTTACTCTTCAGAAGAATTCTATTTATAATAGGAACTTTCTGTTTTTCCTGAATTTTATCAGAAGCATTCATTCACCCATTATTTCAGGGCCAAAGTGCCTTCATCTTTCAGACTCCCGGCATCCTCATTTCCGTACAGCTCTCGACCTAGAGTATAAGTGTGCATTTCCCCTGAGTATCAGATGAGCTGCTCATTTAGTTGCTCTAGTGCCATATCTTAGACCTTAGTCCAAAAAACCCGCTAAATAGTCAAGAATACTGTGGCTCCCTAACAAATGACAAAATGAATTCAGCCATACTGGTCTTGGCAGTCGGTCAAAATCAGTGACCCATAGATACAAATCAGTCGCTGTAAGACAGAGGAAGACAGGGCTTCCCTGGTGGCGCAGTGGTTGAGAGTCCGCCTGCCGATGCAGGGGACGCGGGTTCGTGCCCCGGTCCGGGAAGATCCCACATGCCGCAGAGCGGCTGGGCCCGTGAGCCATGGCTGCTGAGCCTGCGCGTCCAGAGCCTGTGCTCCGCAACGGGAGAGGCCACAATGGTGAGAGGCCCGTGTACTGCAAAAAAAAAAAAAAAGAAGAGGAAGACAGTTGTTAAGAAGAACAGGAAGACTCTTCAAGGACACTGCTGGGGCTAAGAAGGAGGATTTGGCAGTCAATGACAAATCAAACTCAATATTTAGAAATAACCACAGCTCCCAAGCACACTACTTTTATCACTCTCATGAACCCTTCCCCGTGGTATTGGACTAATAAATGTGCAAGAGACAGAGAGCAACCTGAAGGGATTGTTTCTATCCAGAGGATAAATGTGCTTTATGATGGGAGCCCAATGGAACACCTGCATCAGCTCTAATCCCTTTGCAAGTATGGGTCACAGCATGGATGGACAAGTCACTATCTGTATCAAAGCTGTTAGGAAACGGGAGAGAAAAATTGGGAAGGAAAAGCAGGAGCTGTTGGCAGAAAGAGCAATAACTCTATTAGTTGAAAAAAGTCAATAATGGGAGTCTACTTAATCAACAAATATTTACTCGTTCAACAAGTGTTTGAGCTCCCCATGTATCCCAGGCACTGGGCTGTTGCTGAAGAAAATAGTGAACATGAAAGTTCCTGTCTTTAGAGAAGATACAGTACAGGGCAGACTCATGGTGAAAAGGCATCTGGAATTTTTGTTTGTGGGGATTTGAGGGTATACATATTTACATTTTTTTTAAATGTAGAAACTCAGGTTACTTTAAACAACAGAAACGAGGGATGTTTTAAGGATAATTTTCCACCGATTGCAGATTGCCACCAGTAACAGCTATGCGGTTTGGGTGAACCATGGGATAGCTTCCATTTAAATATTTGGTCTTTTTTAAAAGCTGTTATATTTTACAAGATACATTTCATAAACTTAAAATGCCCCTCTAGTCATATCCTAGACTCTTGGGAATATATTATTCTGGCAAGTAATTTCATGCAGGTTGCAGATACTTTCTTAATACCTCCTGTGTACGCTAATTGATTATTGTATGTCTCTAAAAATACACCCCTCCTCTTGCTTTTGGACAGCAGTTTACATTACTACACAGGATGCTTCACAATACAGCCTAAAGGATTTGAATTTGTATCCCTACACACAAGTCTGGTGAGAAGGACCATGAGAAGTTTTTAATATGTGTACAAACTTGAATATTCTCAGAAATGATCCCTCCAAAAAACTCTGTACCCCACTTAAGTTTCTCCTTTCACCCCTAAGGGCAACGGTAAACAAATGTCTTCTGTTCATTTTAGAATAGCCCTATCGTTCCCCCACCCAGTCGTCAATAGTTCGTAAACATTGAGGTCCATTCTCAAAATTTATAATCAAGACAGTTTAAAAACATCAGAACAGAATTTGCATGATTTTCCTTTTACCTGATAGAAATGTAAAATGTCAGGCCATCTGTTTCAAAAATGGGTACCTGGCAACTCTGGTGTTCTATCTGGGAATAACAAATACGTTTCCTCCTCCATGACACCTCACTCCACCAGTACAAGCTGCCTGGAATGCTGTGCTGAGAAGGCTGCTACGTGCAGGTAGAAGAGCTCTGCTCCTGATAAGGGAAGTCAGCTGTGTGTCCAGCTGTATGAAGTAGCTGCAGTTCTGCCAATATTTACTGGTCCAGAGCCCAGCTCTGCCATTTACTGGCTGTGTGAACTTTGGTGATTTACCTAACCTCTCAAAATGTACTTTCTCATCTCTCAAACGAGGCAAACTAAATAAATGATTTCCAAATCCTGGCCCGTGGCTAGAGGAAGCACCAGGTTCACATAGGGACCAGGTTTGAAATAAAGATTCCCTTGGCTTGCCCAGGATTTCTTAATCAGAGTTTTTTCAGAGTTTGAGAACATTCACCCTAACAAAGACATTGAATGGTATTGATGCTGTACCAAGTTTGACAACCTCTGAGTCAGATGAGCTATCAAGTTTTTTTCAGCTCTAAAATTATTTTCCAGTTAGAGTCTAGAAAGAATAGAAGTGTGCAGTAATTCCCCTACATAGGTATCTTCAAGTTGAGAACTTTCGAAGATGCGAACGTACGTTTACATGTCCAGTCACGTAAGTTAGTTTATATGTGTGGCATACATTGTCAGGTGCATGCATCCTCTAAAAGTGGTTGTGCTTTTGTGTACTTTACTGTACAGTACTGTATAGAGTACAGTAGTACAGTATCTTATTTCAAGCCCAGGATATCTGGAAGCAAATGTAAAAGCAGCAGTGATGTAGCTGGTACTACTGTACTTTTCAAGGTACTATACTGTAAGATTAAAAATATTTTCTTTACTTTTTGTGTTTGTTCATTTTTCATGTATTATTTGTGTGAAAAGTATTATAAACCTATTACAGTACAGTACTCCATAGCCAACTGTGTTAGTTGGGTACCTAGGCTAACTTTGTTGGACTTACAGACAAATCAGACTTAACGAAGGCGCTCACGCAACGGAACTTGTTAATATGTAGGGAGCTTACTGTACAAGAGTTTAGTAGGTGATCATATGAAATACCTCCAGTGGAGAAATTGCCGTGGCATTCTGAAGAACACAGCAAGAGTTGCAAATAGGAGCAAAGACTAAGGTGACTCCCTCTGTCTGATCCTTTTTAATGGTGGGAGTGGTGCCTGGCACAGCTTCCCAAGCCTTCCTGCCTCTCCCATGTTTCTCTTCTGTGCACCTCTTCTGTGTGCCTGCCTGCCCCTGCTACCTCTCTTGTGTGATCCACAGAGTCAGAATGTTCCTCAGATTTGTTGATGACCATTAAACAAACACATCACATCTTTTATGTATAAAGCCAAAAGGGGGCAAAGAACTGAAAACGATTATCCTTGGAAGCTTTTCTACACAGAAAGAAATAACACAAAAAGGGAACATCAGGTAAGATGCCAAGGTAGAAGATTCACCTTGATTACCTCACTTTAACATTTCACAATGAGGCAAAAATAAATTATCTTTTAGGGTAAGATTTAGTGGATGAGACTAATGAGGGTGTGAAAAATGCTGAAGGGAGCAGTTCTATCCCATTTAATAATGGCAGCGGGGATTCTGACAGAATTCCATTAGCAATTCCTTTTTAAGATAACTTAATTTCCTGATTAAACATGCATTTCTAAATCATATTGACATTTTAAGAGACAAACAAGTAGTGGTGCCAATTCTCTTGGGCACAGGGAAAAAACTTCTTTTTTCTTCCCTACCAACACCACATAGCCTATTTTACCTCTTCTTATCTCAGTGCACAGAAAGGACCATATAGTTCAAAAACTGCGTGAATCTCGACACTGCAGCTTGACCAGCTTGTAAAACTTGGGTGGAAACTAATTTTAGATAGTGAAAGAATTTTCTCTGTTGACGCGGGCAGCTCACAGCTGTGTGAGTCTAAGTGTATATGTGTGTGCTTGGGGGCTGAGGACGTTCAGGATATGGGAGAAACATGTTTTCTTGGACTAAACCAGGACTTGCCAAACTCTGCCCCCCAATCTGGCCCACTACCTGTTTTTGTAAATAAAGTTTTATTGGAACACAGCCATGCTCCTTCATTTCCATGGTGTCTATGACTGCTTTCATGCTACAATGGCAAAGCTGAGTAGTGTTGCAACAGAGATTGTATAGACCACAAAGCCAAGATATTTACTCTCAAGTCCTTTGCAGGAAATGTTTGCCCACCACTGGACTGCCAATTCCATAATCTGGTCAGTATTCTATGCAAAAAAGGGAAATTCAGTGAATGCAGCATCCTGCAGGCTGATGAATGTTCTACAAATTAGAGGGGTGAGAAAAAGACTTCCCCAGAGGATGTTTGAGAGTGTCTTGTGCACAGGTGGATTCCTCAAAACCCCTGGCTCCATTAAGAGCAATGAAGATCTCAAAAGCTCCTTCTCTGCTCATAAAAGCAGGGGAAAACCAGCTCCCCTACTTTAAACAAAAAGCTTTTGTTTATTTATAACTTCAGCAGGAGTTCTGTTCTCTTCCTCCCTACTAAGTTTGCTTCACAGGAAGGGACTATGTAATAAAATTTTGAGATTAGCAGCCATCAGCAAGTCAGAACTTTGTTTTCTGTTTTTTTTTTTTAAATTTCCCCAGTCATCTCCTTTAAGACATGATGCCATAAAAAGCATCTGAGATATTCTTAATGAGAAAATTAAGAAAATTCACTTCAGAAGAGGGTTTGGTATCTAAAGCTTATTTATTTTCTTTAAAAAGTTGACTTTAGCCCCCAAATTTACCTGTTTGCCTCAGTTAGTATTACATTTTCTATTTTAAAAAAATGAAATTTGAAATCTACTTCTATGTACTATAAAATCTACTTATGAAGAATGAGGTTGCTGTTCTAATTCAAAAACAAAAACAACGAAAAATAAAGGCAAATACTTCACTAAAGGGTGGAATTGTGCTTTAAAGTTAAGCCATGTGGCTTCTTATGGAAATATAATGAGTTAAAGATGAAATTCCGTTTCTCGTTTGCATACATCTTGCAAAGAATCTGCCCAGTAAAATGGTAATTGGAGTCTTTTTTTATAATAAATATTATAATTTTTAATCCTAATATTGTAAGCTATGAAATATCTTCCATTTCCCTAACATATGTTTTTTGTACTGTGTCTCAGTCCAAGAGACAGAAAATAAAATAAACACCTTAATGAACACAATACTCATTCTCCTGAGACTCTGTACCTATCTTACGGACATAACATGGACCAGGATACTGAAGATTCTCCCCAGAGAGCAAAAACCTGCCTCACTTCTCAACCCAATGTGGTCTGCAGAAGTATTCAGTCTGGTTTGTTGCTAAATTGTTGCAGGCCCCCAGTAAATTGTGATTTTCAATTGTAAGTGTATTTGTGAAGTGTAAGTGGGTTGATTTTCTCCTTTAGAGCTGATAGTAAAGCACTCCAAGATGGCAGTGAAGTTAGGGTGGGGTTGTTTCAGTCTCTGGGAGGCTGATCATGAAAATATGGCTCTCTGTTGGTCTTTTTTGTTAATTGCGAAAACATGAGGAGGAACTCCTGTTCAGGAATCGTATTAGAAACAAAATACTTTGAATATTTCTCCTTAGTGATTACAGACATTTCATGAGGAGAAGTGAGACTTTAGGGGAAAAGATTTTCAGACACTGGGTGGTTAAGTGGTTACTTGTCCACAGCTTGCCTGGTCAGTGTGTGGACTTACTAAATGACCATTTATTTCTTCTGTCAATGCAAACATCCTGACTTTCATACATTCCAGTGAGTGGGAAATTCTACAGAGATCTGGATAAACTCATCACAGCTGCTCTACCGTCTGACAACCTGATGGTCATGGGGGACCTCAACGCATGTACTGGCAGGAGTGCCAAAATGTGGAAGAAAATTATTGAACCACAGATTAGTCTCTTCCTGAGTGGTGAGCAGGCCAAGTAAAAACTTGAGTCGAGTCACAAACAGCAGCTTCAATCATTAAAGCTAGGAGAAAAATATCATGGATATGCCACAAGTCAAAAATAACGGCATCTCACCCATTCTGCCGTTGTTTCACAGCAGAATGCCAAGGAGTTAACAATCTGAATGATTCAAAGACCATTACCCGATATGTTTCAAATCATAAGAGCATAAGGGTGGGTGCTGCGTAGTGCCTATGAGATGAATATTTGGATAAACTCAACTCATAGAGAATTATGATACCCTGCAGGATTTTAAAGGATAGTAGAGCAATCATCGTAGAATAGAAAATGCTCTTTGGGGGCTTCCCTGGTGGCGCAGTGGTTGAGAGTCTGCCTGCCGATGCAGGGGACACGGGTTCATGCCCCGGTCCGGGAAGATCCCACATGCCGCGGAGCAGCTGGGCCCGTGAGCTAT
Organism: Pseudorca crassidens; assembly: GCF_039906515.1. Lineage (NCBI taxonomy): Eukaryota > Metazoa > Chordata > Mammalia > Artiodactyla > Delphinidae > Pseudorca > Pseudorca crassidens. The sequence continues at coordinate 23,032,894 of NC_090312.1, forward strand.
GGCCGCTGAGCCTGCGCGTCCGGGGCCTGTGCTCCGCAACGGGAGAGGCCACAACAGTGAGAGGCCCGTGTACCGCAAAAAAAAAAAAAGAAAAAAAAAGAAAATGCTTTTTGGTAAACTCAACATAAATCATTTTATGCCATTATTTGCCTATAAATATACCAAACTTCAAACTGTACTATAGTATTTTTTATTCTACGACACTGCTTTTAAAGGTTTCCCTGAAATATTGTAATTCTGGTCATTCCATGAAATTCCCACCTCCTTACCCATTACCATATACATCTACTGAAATCCTGACAACTTTTAATCAACTCATCCCTTGCTCTTTAACATTTGTCCTTCCCACACTTGCTTGAAATTATCTTTTTTTCCTCAGAAGACTGTAGCATATTTTTGGTAAATGCTGGGAACTTAAAAATACTTATTTTTATTATAAATAATTATGTATATGTATTAATTGACCTGCAAGATTTTTGCCTTCTTTAGTGCAGAGAACTTAATATATTCATTTTTGTTTCCAACAGCAAAGGCATTTTATATAGTAAGTTCTCAATTAATATTTATTTAATCAAAGATCCTTTAGCTTGGATCTGAAACTGATTGGAACATAATGTTGTGCTTTCCAGATTCCCCAAGAACTGTATTTTCTGACCCCAACTTGATTACGTATTTTTTCGATATTTAGAGGACCAGTAGACCAGTATCCGTATAGCAGAATTCAAGGATCTTGGCTCTGATTTGTCAGGAAAATGTTGGCTATACAGAGTTCCCATGGTAAAAACTGGTGGTAGCTCCATTTCATGCCTCTTTGCAAACAGTGGCTTTCTGGAATAGCATGAAGAAATTATTCTCTTGTCATTTCTGTAAAGAAACAGTTGTTTTTATGATGTGAAATGAATATTTAATGAGACCTTTTTCCTGATTTGCTGGTTCTTGTTGTCCACTTTTCCCAATGAAACTTTTCTTTTCTTAGAGAAAGTCCATATCTACCAATTAAAATTCAAGTGTTCAGTACTCTAAAATGGTAACAAAGTCAAGTATGGTAGGAAATTGCTTCATAAAAAGGGAAAAATCAAAGTCTAAGATAAGTTTCTGACAGTCGTAGTAAATGTAAGAAAAATGACATTGTATGAAATGAGTTCTATGACATCATGACATGCATTCTAGCCTGAGCTTAGAGTGAGAAAGTTTAATAAACCCTTCTCCAAGTTTCTTCCTCGCTGACAAGGCATTCCTCTCATGGAAGGTTCTGGATGAATTCACTTATAAAGGCCATATAAAGCATGTTGATCTAACTAGAGATACATTTATGTAAAGATAAGGCCAATTCACAAAATAGCATTTAAACTAAGCTCTTTGGGGCAGGTCAAAGCCAGGTACTTTAAAAAAGAAAACTTAATTTTCATATCATTAAAACATACTCCCTCCATGACCTTGTTTTGGGCAATAAGAAGACTTATGTGTTTTTTAATGTTTCATATGAGATTTAAGGAAACATAGCTTCCTCTCTCCCAAACATAGACATGGCTTGGACAACTGCTAAAATAAACAGTACACAATACGTGGCAAGGTTGTGGCATGCTCTTTTTTCTAGGTGCCAAGATTTCAAAGGATAACTTGACTTTCACCCCTACCGACTCTGGGATCTTGATTTTATTAAGCTCTGAATGTGGTATTTTGCTTTGTGAGGTCGACACAATTAATGATCAGGCAAGGGGGAACAAAAGGCATGACCCCCTTTGGAAAAATCCAAAGTTACAAAACAAATGTGTCACTGCATCATTAAGGTTTTTCCTTCTCAAGTGAAAGATGCAAAGAATTGAGGAGTAAGGCTTCTTCTCCAAAGGGAAGGGAGCAGGCATCCCTGGTAAGGCTCCATCCTCAAAAGCAGCATCCCCACACCACATCTTGCTCCCATTACTGCTCTTTTCAACTTACGCTGACAGCTAAAGTTCAGAGGTGGCTTTGTTTCCCTTGTAGTTGATGTTCGTTCAACATTAGACTCTAAAGGTGGAGCAGGCACAAAAATTAATGCACAGGAATAGGACAAGAACTTTGGCAGCCAAAAACAACATACGTTTTACACTTGGGGCAAGTATATAAATTAAAAATGGAAAAAGTGGGCAAAAGTGAGATAATTGGCTAATATAAATACCTGTCAAACCTGACTTTACAGAGATTCTGAGCTGAGAAGCAAATAAAATTGCTCACCACCACCCCCAACTCACACTCTTTTTCTTCAGGCAAACCTCAGGGTCCTTTTATGAGTTTTGGCTGAAGGAATCTGGCATATAAATGGGAAGAAGTTAAGGATCAAGATTTCCTGAGCTATTTTATGCCAAAATTTTGTGTCTAAGAAGAACAGAGTAAATAGTATTGCTGCTTGTTTGAAAGTAACTGCAGGTAGTTGACGAGAGCCTAGAAATCATGAGAATGTTGCCTTTCAATATTTTGAGGGTCCACAATTGAATCTGCTACTTGGATTTAATGGATCAGTTTGACTCTACCACAGTAAATGATGATAAAGTTATAATTAGTTGAGGAATTTAAGTTTACTTCATGATTGATACTTAAGGATGAAACTGAAATAATTAGATGTGGCAAGCAGAGGTTTCATAAGTCATAGTATACTTCCATATTCAGGCACTGAAATAGGTTGAAAGCTATATCAGATCAGCTTATCCTCATCAGCATGCTTTGAAAGCTTTTCTCTCTCTCTCTATTTTTTTTTTTTTGATTTACAATGTTGTGTTAATTTCTGCTGTACAGCAAAGTGTTTCAGTTATACATATATATGTGTGTGTGTGTGTGTGTGTATATATATATACATTCTTTTAAAATATTCTTTTCCATTATGGTTTATCACAGGGCATTGAATATAGTTCCCTGTGCAATACAGTAAGGTGTTATCCATTCTATATATAATAGTTTACTTCTGCTAACCCCAAACTCCCACTCCATTCCTCCCCCTTGGCAACCACAAGTCTGTTCTCCATGTCTGTGAGTCTGTTTCATAGGGAAGTTCGTTTGTGTTATATTTTAGATTCCACATATAAGTGATATCATATTGTATTTGTCTTTCTCTTTCTGACTTACTTAGTATGATAATCTCTAGTTCCATCCATGTTGCTGCAAATGGCATTATTTCATTCTTTTTATGGCTGAGCAGTATTCCATTGTATTTATGTACCACATCTTCTTTATCTGTTCATCTGTTGATGGGCATTTAGGTTGTTTCCATGTCTTGGCTATTGTGAATAGTGCTGCTATGAACATAGGGGTGCATGTATCTTTTTGAATTATAGTTTTGTCTGGATATATGCTCAAGAGTGGGATTGCTAGATCACATGGCAACTCAAGTTTTAGCTTTCTGAGGAACCTCCATACTGTTTTCCCTAGTGGCTGCACCAACTTATATTCCCATCAACAGTGTAGGAGGGTTCCCTTTTCTCCACACTCTCTCCAGCATTTGTTATTTGTAGACTTTTTAATGATGGCCATTCTGACCAGTGTGAGGTGGTATCTCATTGTAGTTTTGATTTGCATTTCTCTAATAATTAGCGATGTTGAGCGTCTTTTCATGTGCCTGTTGGCCATCTGTGTCTTCTTTGGAGAAATGTCTATTTAGGTCTTCTGCCCACTTTTCCACTGGGTGGTGGTTGTTGTTGAGTTGTATGAGCTGTTTGTATATTTTGGAGATTGAGCCCTTGTAGGTCGCATCCTTTGCAAATATTTTCTTCCATTCCATAGGTTGTCTTTTCATTCTGTTTATGGTGTCCTTTGCTGTGCAACTTTGAAAGCTTTTTGAACTTAATTCTTAGGTGTTGTTGGAAAGCCTGTTTGAACCGTATTTCATTTTGATTGTATAATATACACAGGATTAAGAGATAAGCTCCTTTTCTAATTAGTCATAGAAAATATGTATTGGGTTTAGGAAAATTGTTTCCCCCTTAGATAGATAAGAAATGTTTGTTTTCTAAGGAAATTTTCTTTTTAGGTTATGTGAGTGGGACTTGTGGAGCTGTACTGTTATGGACTCCAAAATAGCAAAGAGATAACTAAAGTGCTCTACAATAGAAGGGAAACAGAAATTTGAGGGTGAAGGTAAGCGTTTTGAGAAGAAAAGACTGTTGGGAAAAGAAGAGGCCAAAGAACATGGCAGTGATTGGGCCCTGTTAGAAAAAACAAAATGAGGCCAGTGAGAAATTCCCAGAGGCACAGGCCAAAACCCATTTAATAGGGATGTATAATGGGACATTTTAACTTTTCATAACAACCAGAATACAGTAAGTCCCCTACATACGAACCTTCGAGTTGCGAACTTTCAAAGATGTGAACGTGTGTTCCATCAACATCAGGCGTGAGTGAAATTGCAGCTTGCCCTCCGTCTCCTATTGCTGACAATCCTTCAGCTCTACCATCTCCCACCTCCTTTCTTTCCTCCAGTCAGTAACTCTTCTTGCCTGTTCACTTGATGTCCGCCCCCGTATGCCAGCTGTTATACTATACTACCGTACTTTTCAAGGTACCGTACTGTAAGACTTATAGTGTTTTCTTTATTTTTTGTGTTTGTCTTTTTATGTATTATTGGTGTGAAGAGTATTATAAACCTATTACAGTACAGTACTATATAGCTGATTGTGTTAGTTGGGTACCTAGGCTAACTTGGTTGGACTTAGGAACAAATTGGACTTACGAACGTGCTCGCGGAATGGAACTTGTTCGTATGTAAGGGATTTACTGTACTTGCATGCCCTTACCACGAATCCCCATGTGAATGCCTAGCTGATTGAAGGGTTCACTATCAGAGTTGCGATAAGCCTGAGCTAGAGAGTTCAGCAGGTAAAGGAAACAGGAACTCTGGGTCACAGTATTTTATTTTCCAATGGCATATGGGGTAAAATTTTAAGTGAATTTTATGTAAAGCTAAGGTACTGTGTGACCTCAGTTGATACTTGAGTTATTTGAAGTAGGATGCTTCTGTTTTTCTTCCTCAAATGTCATAGGACCCACCAAGACACCCCGTCATGATGGATATAGAGCACTATTATGGAATTTGTATTTAAGTAGCATAAGAGTGCATTAAAATATATGGGACGAATACAATAAACAGAGGATCCATTCAAATCACCTTCACAAAATTGGTAATTAACCACAGTTTGGCATGAAGATAATAAACTAAACTTTGGATATCTTTTATATATTCCACCTTATCCCCAATAACGTGCTTCCCCACATGTTTTCATGCTACTTTAAAATTACTTTAAATGCCTTAAAACCTGGTGCTGTCAGAAGTAAATAAATAAAATAAAATTGTAAAGTAAAATGTGTGAGCAATTTCAGCAAACTCTCGGGAATGTCTTTCTCTCCCTGGGGGACAAATATCCTACAACAAATATGCCTGTGTATCCACCACATAACCTCATAAGGATATTTCCAAGATGACAGTGCCTAGAACTACTTGACTTTCTCATGTTCTCTCTGTAAAAGGACGTTCAAAAGAGTTCTAGGAAATATCTAATCCTGACAATGCCATCGTTAGTAACCTCAGGATCTGTAAGGATCTTCCCTAATGAGAATCTTGGCAAAAATTTGGTCTGATTTAAACCAGCCAAAGAGCAGTATAAAAGAGTCAGAAAACTAAGTCACAGTCAGAGAACTTAAAAGCATCAGAACATTTCTTGAAATTAATTCCTAATTTATTTTTAATCCAGCTTTCCTCAAATAAGCTCATGTCCAATAACCACAAACAGGGCAAAGAATGTCTTTAACCTAATACAAATCAACATGTTTACTTCTTTTAGAATATCATGGTTAAAAAGATAAAATTATTATTTTCTTACAGTGTGCATGATAACTGAATTTGAGCCTGAATAGAAGCATTAAACTGGGTATGCTGTTCTATTCCAGAATAGAATTTGTTTAAGAAATTATGAATGCTGCAAAAACTGAAGTTTGTTCGAGGGTAAAATCATTGAAATTGATTCCATCTTTCAAGTTTAGGACAGGTTTTCAGCATGTTTCAACTGTTCGAAATCCTTGTCAGTAGATGCAGAGTCATCTTTTAGGAAATCTTAGTGAGAAATGTGGCTTTTAAAATGCAACCATATCTCTGTTATCTTTAATTTAGACTTATGGTTTCATTTTCACATAAGACAAAAGTTTATGTAACTACATTTTTTTAAATCCCAAGGTATTTGTTTAACTGATAAAGTCAGAAAACATCTACATGCAAAAATCTCCTTAATATTTTGTCTTGATTATGATATAATGATGAGTTAATCTCAGTTGATTCACTGTAAATCCTTTCTAAGACAATGTGATCTAGCAATAAGTAAACAAATCCCCTGCTTGAAAAAATAATCCTACATTTAGGTTCATTTTTAGCACATTAATTGTATTATTAAACAGAACAACACATACTTTAAGGAGTGACATACATAAAGTAAAAATATGTCTTGGGCATTTAATTTTAATGCAATCCTGAATTATTTCCAGCCCAGAGCTAAAATGAAGATTTGCTTAAGACTGCGGTATTATCTAAGGTCTTACTTAACATGGTTTTCTGTGTTTATTATTGATTAAACACACTCTCAAGGCACAATTTTCTAATAATAATAATCACAATTAAAATTGTATATAATTAATTAGGAATTAATTTGTTTAATGACAACCTCATAAGCAGTAAGATCTATGAGAAATGACCATAAATATGTGTTGAAGGAATGATTGCTTGAATGAATATTTATTCTTGTGTTTTCAGGTTTTTCAAAATGAGAGATAAAACTCTCTAATTTGTTGGACTTACTAGATATGTCTATTAATTTAGTAGATAGAAACTAAATCATGAAGAAAGCAATTCAAATTCTAAACATGAAGTTAAATTCAGTTTTTATTTCACTGCTACATTCATAAAATTAAAAAGCTTTTGTCTATTTATTTGATAATTTTCTTACTGATCAAAACTAAGGCATTTTTTTCAGATAATTTCGTTCATTGATTATTTTTGTTTTCTTGAATATTCCTGACCCCATACTCTTCTAAGCCTTGTAGGTTTTCAGTGAGTACCTAACATTATACATGAAACGTTCCTCAGCTATAACTACCAAATTATTTAAATTATTCTCTTTTTCAAAAAAAGATATCTAGTGTATACATTATAAAGTACCTTTCTTACTTGTAAAACATATAATTAATATTTAATTCCTAGATATTATCATCAATTACAAAGTCATTTTTTACACAGTATTTGTTTTGCTAAATATAGTAATGACTTTGAATTTAATTACTATACTTTGCTATCAAATATTAAGTACTTCCACAAATGACTTATGAAGGTACCACTTTTTATGCAACTGGTAAATATAATTAGTAACGTAAAAAAGAATTTGTTTTTACCTCTTTGAGTTTATATTTCAGATAAAAGGAGTTTCGAGAGACATATAATTCATGGAGTTATAAAAAACAATATTTGTAGAAATTTTATGAAAATTACTTTTGATCATATATTTTTACTAATTTTTAGAACATGTTTGTAAATTCTCTAATAACCTTTTTGCTGTAGAGGCAAAGTAAATTTTAATATTTATAGAATCATTACAAATATAGTATGGTCTTCATAAACATCTTATTTTCTGGATTTTTCATCATCAATACTGCTTTTGATATGCAAATTACAGAAATACCAAAACAATTTTTTATCTTATTGTATTGAACATGACACCACAACAGCAAAAAAGTAAAGGCTTTGGATGAAGAAACAGCATCTGAGTGGCAGTATGACAGCCTGTGGAAAATTTTATCATTTTGTTTAGTAATCACTTTTAAATTTATAATAAGTATATGTTGCTGTGATCAATTGTCTACTAAAGACAGTTGCAATGAAAACTCAATCCACAATAAGATTTTTTTAACAAGTAGAAACTTCCAGTCCCAAGAAATATAATACTTTTCAAATTAAAAATACATTTAAAATTAAAAATGCGTTAATAAAATACTTCAAGAATTAGATTACTTAAAATTTTCTCTAAGGAGAGTGGAATGGGAGTATGAATTCAAAGGGAAAAATAAACAATGTAAAATTTCTGACTGTTAAAAACGAACTTTTTAATGTGATATTCAAAAATGCATTATAGTGGGTATCAAATGGCCATGATAATTAGATTCTATTGGATACCTTTTAAAGTGTGATGTAGCCGTTTTATTTAAGGATGTCAATATTATAAAATGGTGGAAACTGGAACTTTTGTAAGTATTTAAATCTGTAGATGAACAATTTTAGATACCGATTTTAAGACTTTAAGAAGAGTTCAGTTTAGTATATATAAATATTCCCCCATCTAATAATTAGAACTAAATCTCCCTTAGCCCCATTGAGGGTGGGCTACACTTCGAACCTGCTTCAAAAGAATAAAGTATAGAAAGGGAAAAATAATAACTTTACAGTGGAGAGATCTAGCAAACACTATCTCAACCAAGTGATGAAGTTTAACATTACCAGTGATGTCGTGTGGATATCATGTACCATGTAATTTGATAAGAAGTGCATCTCACTCTTGTTTTAGTCTTTTCAAAAACCCATAAACTCTGGCTAATCATGAGAGAAAGATCAGACAAATAGGAGTTTTACACAATACTTAGCTAATATTCCTCAATAGTTTCAGGGTCATGAAAAATAGGAAAGACTGAGAAGCTATCACAGACCAGAGGAGACTGGGGCAACATGACAGCTAAATGCAGTGTGGAAGCCTGGATATGATCCTGGCTCACAAAAATACACAAAAAAGAGGACTATTGGAAAAATAGGTGAAATCGAAAGTCTTGAGTTTAGTTTTTTTAAATGTATAAGCGATTCAGAAAGATTAAAAGTTCTTGTAGGATGGGGGGCTCAAAGTCAAAAAGCTTACAGACAACAGATCACTTGAAAAATCTTACACGTATGCAAGTAGATATGAGGTGTTTTTTTTTAAATTAGAATGTGACTTTTAATAGAGACACTTTGGAAATGGCTTAAATACTTACCAATATAATAATGGACAAAAAAATAATAGTAAAATTGGGTAATCAGTACTACACGTCAATTAACAAGAATTAAATAGAATTGCACCATCAACAGAATTAAATTTGAAAAAAAAAGGTCCATAAATAAAGCAAGTTGTCAAATGATACATGCAGTGTGGTGCTATTTATTTGAAGCCAAAACATACCTCAAATAGTTCTAAGATTTTTTTTTGTGGATACACCCACATTTAAGGAAAAAAAATACATGCATGGGAATATTATACATCTACTTCAAGTTAGTGGTTGATTCTCAATAGGGAGGGAAGGGAATACAGATAGAGAAAAATATGCAGAGGGTTCCAATATTTTTAAAATTTATTTATACATTTATTTATTTTTGGCTGCGTTGGGTCTTTGTTGCCACACATGGGCTTTCTCTAGTTGCGGCAAGTGGGGACTACTCTTCGTTTTGGTGCATGGGCTTCTCATTGCAGTGGCTTCTTTTATTGTGGAGCACAGGCTCTAGGCACATTGGTTCAGTAGTTGTGGCTCGTGGGCTCTAGAGCACAGGCTCAGTAGTTGTGGTGCACAGGCTTAGTTGCTCTGTGGCATGTGGTATCTTCCCGGACCAGGGCTCAAACCCATGTCCCCTGCATTGGCAGGCAGATTCTTAACCATTGCACCACCAGGGAAGACCCAAGGGTTCCAATTTTATCTGTAACAATTTGTTTATTTTAAAATAACCTTAATCAAATATGGCAAAATGTTAAATATCTGTTATATTGTAGCTTACATTACTCTGAGTAATTGCAATTTTAATAATTAAATCTAAAGAAAGAAAGATGGGAGTTTCGATAAGCCATCAAGGTAGAAGTCTAACAGGAAGTTACAGATGAGAAGTCTTCAAGGACAGGTAGCACTTTTAAGTGATGGGCTGGAGAGGGCAGACAGCAGAAGAAAGAAGAACTTCAATCCTGCAACCTATGGAGCAAAAACCACATTCACGGAAAAACAGACAAGATGCAAAAGGAGAGGGCTATGTACCAGATGAAGGAACAAGATAAAACCCCAGAAAAAAACCAAATGAAGTGGAGATAGGCAACCTTCCAGAAAGACAATTAGAATAATGAGAGTGAAGATGATCCAGGATCTCAGAAAAAGAATAGAGGCAAAGATTGAGAAGATGCAAGAAATGTTTAACAAAGACATAGAAGAATTAAAGAACAAACAAAGAGAGATGAACATTACGATAACAGAACTGAAAAATACACTAGAAGGAATCAATAGCAGAATAACTGAAGCAGAAGAACAGATAAATGACCTGGAAGACAGAATGGTGGAATTCACTGCCATGGAACGGAATAAAGAAGAAAGAAAAGAAATGAAGGCAGCCTAGGAGTCCTCTGGGACAACATTAAAAGCAACAAAATTCGCAATATGGGGGTCCCAGAAGGAGAAGAGAGAGAGAAAGAACCCAAGAAAATATTTGAAGAGATTATAGTAGAAAATTTCCCTAACATGGGAAAGGAAATAGTCACCCAAGTCCAGGAAGCACAGAGAGTCGCAGGCAGGAAAAACGCAAGGAGAAACACGCTGAGACACATAGTACTCAAACTGACAAAAATTAAAGACAAAGAAAAATTATTGAAAGCAACAAGGGAAAAACAACAAATAACATACGGGGGAACTCCCATAAGGTTAACAGCTGATTTCTCAGCAGAAACTCTACAAGCCAGACGGGAGTGGCATGATATATTTAAAGTGATGAAAGGGAAGAACCTACAGCCAAGATTACTCTACCCGGCAAGGATCTCATTCGGATTCGACAGAGAAATCAAAAGCTTTACAGACAAGCAAAAGCTAAGAGAATTCAGCACCACCAAACCAGCTCTACAACAAATACTAAAGGAACTTCTGTAAGTGGGAAACATGAGAAAAAAAGGACCTACAAAAACAAACCCATAACAATTAAGAAGATGGTAATAGGAACATACATATTGATAATTACCTTCAACGTGAACATATTAAATGCTCCAACCAAAACACACAGGCTTGCTGAATGGATACAAAAACAAGACCCACCTATATGCTGTCTACAGGAAACCCACTTCAGACCTAGGGACACATACAGACTGAAAGTGAGGGGATGGAAAAAGACATTCCATGCAAATGGAAATCAAAACAAAGCTGGAGTAGCAATACTCATATCAGATAAAATAGACTTTAAAATATTGATATAAAATATCAAGTATGTGATGGATGACTGGTTTGGTCATTCCAGCCCATCACATCCTTTTTTTTTTTAATTTTTGAATTTTATTTAATTTATTTTTTTACACAGCAGGTTCTTATTAGTTAACCATTTTATACATATCAGTGTATACATATCAATCCCAATTGCCCAATTCATCACACCACCACCCCCACTTCCCCACCACTTTCCCCCCTTGGTGTCCATACGTTTGTTCTCTACATCTGTGTCTCTATTTCTGCCCTGAAAACAGGTTCATCTGTACCATCATTCTAGGTTCCACATATGTGTTAATATATGATAATTCTTTTGCTCTTTCTGACTTACTTCACTCTGTATGACACTCTCTAGATCCTTCCACGTCTCTAGAACTGACCCAATCTCGTTCATTTATATGGCTAAGTAATATTCCATTGTATATATGTACCACATCTTCTTTATCTATGTGTCTGTCGATGGGCATTTACGTTGCTTCCATGACCTGGCTATTGTAAATAGCGCTGCAATGAACATTGGGGTGCATGTGTCTTTTTGAATTATGGTTTTCTCTGGGTATATGCCCAATAGTGGGATTGCTGGGTCCTATGGTAGTTCTCTTTTTAGTTTTTTAAGGAACCTCCATACTGTTCTCCATAGTGGCTGTATCAATTTACATTCCCACCAACAGCAAGAGGGTTCCCTTTTCTCCACACCCTCTCCAGCATTTATTGTTTGTAGCTTTCCTGATGAAGGCCATTCTAACTGGTGTGAGGTGATACCTCACTGTAGTTTAGATTTGCATTTCTCTAATAATTAGTGATGTTGAGCAGCTTTGCATGTGCTTCTTGGCCATCGGTATGTCTTCTTTGGAGAAATGTCTATTTAGATTTTCTGCCCATTTTTGGATTGGGTTGTTTGTTTTTTTAATGTTGAGCTGCATGAGCTGTTTATATATTTTGGTGATTAATACTTTGTTGATTTGTTTGCAAATATTTTCTCCCATTCTGAGTGTTGTCTTTTAATCTTGTTTATGGTTTCCATTGCTGTACAAAAGCTTTTAAGTTTCATTAGGTCCCATTTGTTTATTTTTGTTTTTATTTCCATTACTCTAGGAGGTGAAGCAAAAAAGATCTTGCTGTGATTTATGTCAAAGAGTGTTCTTCCTAGGTTTTCCTCAAAGAGTTTTATAGTGTCCGGTCTTACATTTAGGTCTCTAATCCATTTTGAGTTTATTTTTGTGTATGGTGTCAGGGATTGTTCTAATTTCATTCTTTTACATGTAGCTATTCAGTTTTCCCAGCACCACTTATTGAAGAGACTGTCTTTTCTCCATTGTAAATCCTTGCCTCCTTTGTCATAGATTAGTTGACCATAGGTGTGTGGGTTTATCTCTGGGCTTTTATCCTGTTCCATTGATCTATATTTCTGTTTTTGTGCCAGTACCATATTGTCTTGATTACTGTAGCTTTGTAGTATAGTCTGAAGTCAGGGAGTCTGATTCCTCCAGCTCCGTTTTTTTCCCTCAAAACTGCTTTGGCTATTTGGGGTCTTTTGTGTCTCCATACAAATTTTAAGATTTTTTGTTCTAGTTCTGTGAAAAATGCCATTGGTAATTTGATAGGGATTGCATTGAATCTGTTGATTGCTTTGGGTAGTATAGTCATTTTCACAATATTGATTCTTCCAATCCAAGAACATGGTGTATCTCTCCATCTGTTTGTATCATCCTGAATTTCTTTCGTCAGTGTCTTATAGTCTTCTGCATACAGGTCTTTTGTCTCCCTTGGTAGGTTTATTCCTAGGTATTTTATTCTTTTTGTTGCAATGGTAAATGGGAGTGTTTCCTTAATTTCTCTTTCAGATTTTTCATCATTAGTGTATAGAAATGCAAGAGATTTCCGTGCATTAATCTCATATCCTGCAACTTTACCAAATTCATTGATTAGCTCTAGTAGTTTTCTGGTGGCATCTTTAGGATTCTCTATGTATAGTATCATGTCATCTGCAAACAGTGACAGTTTTACTTCTTCTTTTCTGATTTGGATTCCTTTAATTTCTTTTACTTCTCTGATTGCCGTGGCTAGAACTTCCAAAACTATGTTGAATAATAGGGGTGAGAGTGTGGACATCCTTGTCTTGTTCCTGATCTTAGGGGAAATGCTTTCAGTTTTTCACCATTGAGAATGATGTTTGCTGTGGGTTTGTCATATATGGCCTTTATTATGTTGAGGTAGGTTACCTCTATGCCCGCTTTCTGGAGAGATTTTATCATAAATGGGTGTTAAAAATTTCTGCATCTATTGAGATGATCATATGGTTTTTATTCTTCAATTTGTTAATATGGTGTATCACACTGATTGATTTGCATATATTGAAGAATCCCTGCATCCCTGGGATAAATCCCACTTGATCATGGTGTATGATCCTTTTAATGTGTTGGTGGAGTCTGTCTGCTATTATTTTGTTGAGGATTTTTGCATCTATATTCATCAATGATATTGGTCTGTAATTTTCTTTTTTTGTATTATCGTTGTCTGGTTTTGGTATCAGGGTTATAGTGGCCTCATAGAATGAGTTTGGGAGTGTTCCTTCCTCTGCAATTTTTTGTAAGAGTTTGAGAAGGATAGGTGTTAGCTCTTCTCTAAATGTTTGATAGAATTCAGCTGTGAAGCTATCTGGTCCTGGACTTTTGTTTGTTGGAAGATTTTTCATCACAGTTTCAATTTCATTACTTGTGGTTGATCTGCTCATATTTTCTAGTTCTTTCTGGTTCAGCCTTGGAAGGTTATACCTTTCTAGGAATTTGTCCATTTCCTTAGGTTGCCCATTTTATTGGCATAGAGTTGCTTGTAAGAATCTCTTAGTGTGCTTTCTATTTCTGTGGTATCTGTTGCAACTTCTCCTTTTTCATTTCTAATTTTATTGATTTGAGTCCTCTCCCTCTTTTTCTTGATGAGTCTGGCTAATGGTTTATCAATTTTGTTTATCTTCTGAAAGAACCAGCTTTTAGTTTTATTGATCTTTGCTATTGTTTTCTTTGTTTCAGTTTCATTTATTTCTGCTCTGATCTTTATGATTTATTTCCTTCTACTAACTTTGGGTTTTGTTTGTTCTTCATTCTCTAGTTCCTTTAGGTATAAGGTTAGATTGTTTATTTGAGATTTCTCTTGTTTCTTGAGTTAGGTTGTATTGCTATAAACTTCCTTCTTAGAACTGCTTTTGCTGCATCCCATAGGTTTTGGATCCTCATGTTTTCGTTGTAATTTGTCTCTAGGTATTATTTGATTTCCTCTTTGATTTATTCAGTGATCTCTTGGTTATTTAATAACGTATTGTTTAGCCTCCATGTATTTGTGTTTTTATATCAAGTATATATGGCCTTTATTATGTTGAGGTAGGTTACCTCTTTCACCGAGGTCTAGGTCAGGAGTAGAAATCCAGTTTTATTGGTGGTGGCAATGGACCTAATGTGAAAGGACTTTAGCCCAGCAGCAACCAAAGTACTAGAAATTTAGACATAAGGACACAAGCCAAAATTTAGCTGTTATTGCTGAGGTTCAACATTAGGAACAAAAGACAGGTAGAAAGTAGGAACTAAAACTGAGTTCCATTACGTTTGGCCAAGGAAGTACTTGAGAGTATCTTCCAAAGCAGATGTCATTGTTAATAGTGTCACTTTGGTCAAGTTACTTACCCTTTCAGTGCCTTAGTTCTTCCACCTATAAGATGGAGATTAAAAACAATATCTACTACACAGAGTAGTTGTGAGTATTGAGTGAATTATCGTGTGTAAGCATTTAGAACAATGCCCAGTACCTAGTCAAGTATGATGTAAGTGCTTATAAAAATAAAAAGAAATATCACCACCTCTAATAGAAGTGCTTTTCTTTAGCAATGTTGATGTATTCCACTCAAATAAATTAATTGTCTAATTTGGCAGAAACAACGTGATCGTAAACCAAAGCTTGAGTTGACCTTTTCTCTAAATAATCCAGATTGTATCTCTTTTACATATGTTGACAAGCACTGAAAAGGGGAAAGCTTTTCTTTTCCTTGTCTCTCATGGCAACACCCATTGACCTACATGCTCTGGGTAAGACAGTGTAAATAAGGATGGCAACAGAGAATGGTGGACGTGAAGACCTCAGGTTTTGCATAAAAATGAAACCACCAAATAGTATAATAAAACAATTTGGTGTGTGTGTGTGTGTGTGTGTGTGTGTGTGTGTGTGTGTGTATATTCACCATGGTACAGCTTGAATCAGCTTCTATCTGTAAAAATATTATGAATGCTATATGACATAAGATCTGGCCAAAATACAAACGCTATTTCCTTTTGAAATTTAATACTGTTCCTTCACCAGCATTATTGATGAAGGAACATTTCATTAAAATGTTCCTTAAAATGTTCCTAAAATTTCCTTAAAACAATTATTTCTCTTCACTGTGTCAAACAGAAGTCTATATCAGTTCAGAAAATGTTATGGTTCTTAAGGGATCTATCATTCTATAATTGAAGATTTACACATAGTTTCATATATTAAAATGCTGCTAGCCTTTAATGTATATAGCATGTCAAAAATACATAAAACCTGTCTTCTGAGATAGTCATAGAGCATTCAGGCAGTTTCAAACACTACTGAATGATGGTAGAGGGTTTGAATTTACTAAGGTTGTTGAAGAAAACCTAATAAAATAATGCATTATTTAAAACATATTGTTTTGTCTCTTTTTCTATCCCAGTATCATGCAGTGTAGATGTATATGCCACTATTGTCATTTATAACATTCACATCCAGCACAGACCCATACCTGAAAGCACTGGGGAATGAGAATATTTGTTTCTGCCAAGTTGCCCTAAGAAAGCCTACCTTAGTTGTGAATAAAATAGATATGTTACAGAAAACATATCAGTGTCTAAAATTTCAGGAAACCACTTGCTTTGTTTGATATAGTACGAGTTATTTCATTTTTATTATTACAATAATGAATGCTAAGCAGTAGATTAAATTATTAAATGATTGCTCTTACATTGCTGTTAGGGGAGAGAAAGAGAGAAAAAAAAAGAATCCTTGGTGCAAAGTTCTTTGATTATTTGCAATGATCAAATAACAATAATACTTCTTCACACAGTTGTTCTATTACTCATCACTTAATCTTCACTAATCATTGAATTAACAAGTGACTCATCAAACCAACAGTCATTTTAATCTAATTAACTTATTCTTTTCAACAGAAAAACTGTCACACATTTAATAGCGACAACATCACAACACACATGGAACATATAAAAAATATACCTATATACCCAGCAAGATGATAAATATGTATCAGGTCAGCCTGATGAAATTGCCCTATTATTAGGTCAAAAATAGTCAAATATCAACAACTTCAATTGGTTCAATCTAATATTTATGAGTTTTAAACAGAAAGTATCAGTTTTGCCTTCCAAATGTTTTAAAATATGTAGTTGCACAGCTTGAAATTAGAAATCTGAATTTTCATGAATAAAATGGAATGATATACCAATAGGATTAAATAAAGACACAATCTGACATGACCTTTCTAAAAGTCCCCAAATGAAAGGGAGGTTGAATGATGCATCAAAACTAGATTGTTCTCTGATTTTTATTACATTTGACTTATCCTTGACTGAAATATCATGTCCAATATATGACTCTACCAACTAAGAGCAAAATAAGACATAAAGGATCCCCCCAAATCAAGAAAGATAACCAAGATTACACAAAATCGGACTGAGAAGTTTTTTTATTTCCTTATGTTAACATTTACCACTTATTTTGGTGGTGGAAGTCAATTTTTATTGTAAAACTTTTTCTGTATACTTCAGGTGAGTCTACCACTATACTCTACCCACTCCCTGATAGGGGAATGGCTCATGACCTAGGGTCAACCAACCAGGGTCCTCTGATCCCCTGACCAGTGAAATTGCTTTGGAGATGGGTATGTTGCAGACATTAGGTGAATTTGACATATAGCCTCTTCTAAAGAGAGCATCTCCTTTCTGCTGGGGTAGCAGGCAGTAGGTACAATGTTAGTCTGAACCTGCTGGTGGTGAAGTTTCTTACATGGCAACCCCTTTTCCTGAGAGTGAAGCCAACAAGAAAAAGAGAGAACCCAGAAAGACATTAATGTGGGGATGAGGTTGGGAGAAAGGAGACCAAAGGTGAGGCTGTATCAAGCATCTCAAGCATTAAGCATTGGTCATTGGGTTGGGAAGAACAGAAATGGAACTGAAATGGATCATGGACAAGGATGCTGAGAAAATGGCTGGGTGGGGATAGAATTGAAGCTGACCTACTTTATTATCTTTCTCAGGCCAACCCTGCTTATGCTGCAGACAGGCATTTGCCTGAAAAATATTTATAATATGAGATGCTGTGGCTTAAGCATGTTTCACGGGGAAATAAAAAAGTAGACAGAAAAGCCGGAGGTGTAGCTATCAGGAACAGGCTGATTATTCTTAACCAAAGGCTCTGAGCTTTATTGCCACAGTTTCTATGTCCTAGTGATTTAATTGGCCATGACACACCTATCCTACCCAGCTGAGTTGCATTTCAGATATGGAATACTGTTAAGGCCAAAATGGTTGATTCAACGGCCAGGTTCTAGTCTTGGTATTTGAGATGGGAATGTGAAAAATAAACATTAGGTGCTGTAAAAAAGCAAAACAAAACTGGAATTACAGAGTGAAGCTGAGCATGGACATGGGGTAGGAAAAGACTTGATTGTGAAATAGTTTTTTAAAATTATGTTTCAAAATTAAACTGACATAAACTGAGGTCAGTGTTATAGTGAGAGTACATTTATGTTTAATGGTTAAAAATGTAAGGTTAGGACCAGGTGGTCTGTGCTCAAGTTTCAGCTCCATCCTCTGATATACTGGGCAACTTATTCAACCTCTCTGAAAAGTAAGGCTAGTGATATTAACATCCTAGGATTGTGCTGAGAATTGAATGAGATAAAGAATCTAAGTACTTGGCACCTGGAAAGGGCTCAGTACTTTGTGGTTATGACTTTTACTACAGAATTAGAGAAACACCAAGAAAATGCATGACGTGGTCTCTTGCCATCTTACGTTATGTATATAATGTCCAGTGTAGAAAGTTGTTTCAATATATCTGGAGATCAAGAGCCCATGACCATCAGTTAGAATTCAGTTTCTCTGAAGTGAAGAAATTCTTCCATATGTCAACCCACATTCTTAATAAAATCTAAACATTTTCTTCAGGTTTTTTCTGGGGAAAACAGAAAAAGAAACTGGTTATCTTCAATCTGATATATTTAAGCATTGTTATCATTTTGTCTCTCCAATTTAAGCAATCTTCATTTTTTAAAATGTTCTTATAGCTGCCATTTCTTTTTGTTTTGTCATTGCTTTTATAAAGCCTGGTCCCCTGAATCAAATTGTGATCATGCTTTCTGTCCACCAAAAGCCTAGACGGTTTGTCCACCACTTCCTAAAGTTGGCTAAAATTGAGGGAATATATTCTAGTGGCATCTATAATGGTTTCGTTATTTCAATACAGTAGAAGGAGTGAATATATACATTTACCCCACTTTATTTTTTTCTGTTCAGAAGAAGTAGCTTTCACAAAACCATAAACTGATAAATCAAGCTTCCATCAATGAGCAAGTTTTGTGTTGGAAGGAAGAATATTTGGACATTAAAGAAAATAAGCAGAGAGCACAAGACCAGAAAAAATACAGAAACTAAAATTAGTATAAAAGGGAATCCTTAAAATTTATCCAACTGAACCACAATGCCTTAATCCTCAATCAAAAATTGAGCTAAGTAAACCCTTCAAACTATCAATTCCTGATTCAGCAATACTGAAAAATTTATTGATGGCTCTTCTTGGCTTTGTTTCTTTTTTCCCTGCCACAGAGATCCTATTAATGGAAATTGCACATAAGTTTTCTTGACTTTGTTTCTATAAATTTATTCCTATGTCAGCAGATAAGAATTGCAACTTCTTTCAAAAAAAAAAAAAAAAAAGCGTTAAGAAGATACCATTCCCTGTTCCATAGAGTCTAACAGAATTAGTGTATTGCTGCTTTGAAAATTCAATGCCTAAGAAATGAGGCAGTGACTTGTGTCTGGTGCACTGGCAGGAAGAGTGATCTAGCCAGTGTATCTGTTGCTTTTGGCTAAACATGAGAAAGGCAAGTATGTCTGGAGATAAAATTTTATTGGAAAATATGAAGAAATGGTACATGACTCTTCTCTCTGTCCTTCCTCAGATATCACTAGGAAGCACATAGGACTGAATAATAGTTAGAAGAGGGTACTGTTTTCAAGTAACTTTGGCAAAGCATACCTTTAGCTCATCATTACCACTATTTCTCCATTCCAGAACCCCATAAGTATAAGTAAGTCTTCAGATGTCAACTCTAGGCTATCCTCCTTCCTCCATTCTCAGGCCTAATCTCTTCAATTCTTAAGCTCTTACTGGGCCAGACCACATTAATTACAGTAGAATGAGACAGGCACAGAAGAAGGAGTCTAGAACTGACCTAAATACAGAAGTGTCAATTCTAAAAGGAAGTAAACTGTGGAAGAAAGAACATGGTTCATGAGGGAAAATAGCAACATAACAACGTCTAACATAATCAAATACTTAAATACAAACAAAATTTTAGATCCATTTATAACATGATTTCTGAAGAGAAACAATGACCATTTATTGAAAATATATTGAATAATGTATGTACTTCAACTACATTAATTTATTAATCACAACAGCTTTATGAGATGGGCACAATTATTATTACCCTCATTTTTTTTTGGCTAAAGATACTGAGTCAAAGAAAGGAAACGAACTTGCCCAAGTTACCTGCCAGGTAATGGGGGAGCTACAAGCCCAGAAAGTCTGAATCCAGAACCTGCGCTATTACCCACAGACACCTGTGCAGTAAGGCAAGCGATATTTAGAGGTCGGGAGTGGTATCCAGAACTGAGTGGGTTTACAGCTCTAGTCAGGCAGGTGGGAGATGTTGATAAAGGATTAGCAGAGAGCAGGCCCACAGTACCTAATGGTATTTAAGAGCTTAACTCCAGTGTCAGAAAATTTAAGGGAGTTCCTAGGCTTATAGATCTTAAGGGATTGGAGAAGCTATTAAATGTGAGACTCAGGCACAGAAAATATTTAGATCTCATCACCTGAATTGGATGACAAGGTGGATGGAGATTGAAACTCAGAAACAAAGGAGAAACCTCTGTCCCAAGGTCAAGGCTGAAGTGACCGTGAGAGTGACCTGAGGTTAAGTTTGACAATGTTAGAATGATGTCTCTTAATTCCAACCTGCCCAGGGTAAAAATCGGGCCAGAGGTGGGTAGAGTGAGAGGGTCTATTTCAGCCTGCAGATGGTGGTTTTGACCACTGTCTCACTATCCAGGGTGAGCTGGGCAGGGCTTAGCAGTGCCAGCCATATCATTTCAGATGGGCAAGTTATCAGAGACGAGGCCAGAATCTAAGCGGAGATTAGAGTAAAGCCCAGACTCGATCTCAGGCTGCTTTGAGGTTCATTATCTCATTTTCCGCATCAAGCAAAGTCTCCATGGGATGGCCCACACCTGCTTGTGAATCACTGAGATAAGATGACTCAGAACACTCTATTTGACACTGACGGCCAGTTCAAACAACACACCCACTTGTGGGAACCTGGATTCTTTTTTTTTTTTTTAATTTTTTAATCGGAGTATAGTTGCTTTACAATACTGTGTTAGTTTCTAGTGTACAGAAAAGTGAATCAGCCATACATATACGTATATCCCCTCTTTTTTGCATTTCCTTCCCATTTAGGTCACCGCAGAGCATTGAGTAGAGTTCCCTGTGCTATACAGTAGGTGCTCATTAGTTACTAACTCTTCACTTCATCTGGAGGCTCCTGTCATGTTGGGGCTGTGCTTGATTTCCCAGGTTTTGTGGGCCTTCTTGATACTCTGTATCTCCATTTCTACCATTTAATCCTTTGCCTTTTTAGAGCTTAGGTCACCATAGTCACCCACCATAGTGGGTTTTAGCTTTTGGTAAATGATAAACATCTTGAAACTTTTGCTATAACTCACCATATGGCTTCCATCTTCATCAAGCTACACAGAGTTGGAAAAATACTTCATAACTTTCTGCATTTCTTCTTACATTTGTATTTGTGGGAGCAGAGTGTATCAGAATGAGTGTCTAAAAACATTTGATACCATAAAAAATGATTCTACTTATCTGGACATTGAAGATTCAGTGGTGAGGTGAATATAATTTTCTCATCCCTACCCAATGCCATAGTATAAGATCGTGAAAGCAATTTGTGCTAAAACCAGTTCAGCACCAATCATGTTACTGAAGCAGAAGAGATAATACTGCCTTTCAGCAGTACTGTGAAAATGGTATTTTGAACAGTAAAAGGATAATAAAAATCCATATTATTATAACTACCACTGACTATTGGGGGAGAGTTGCTATGGTTGTTAGAGGTCTAAAGAGGGAAGTGTGTATTATTTACATTGAAGTTTCAGTGTGACCTTTCTGAAGGTGAGGGTTGGTGTGTGAAAATTTCTATGAATTATCAAAAGAGGTTGTGATTTTTTTCTTTACATAGTTTCATGGTTCGATTAGTTACTCATGGATGTGGGATTGCAGGGGTCTCCTCTGCCCTACTGGCATTATGTAATAGATAAAGGCGAACTGGCACCAGTCAGACGAGCACTGAAGTCTCCTCTCTGGTCTTTGGAACCTACCTCTTGTCTTCTCCAAACTTTATGTAGGAAAAAAACCCTGGTGACTGAGGAATATCCTTTTATCTGAAAAATGAACATAATGAAAACTGATAAAAGGAATACATAAGGTTAAGCAATTACACATGAAAACTCCCAGTGGAATGTCAGATTCAACGTGTATGTTCAGTAAATGGGTCTGTTTATGTTTGTGTCCTTTTATGTAAAGGCAATTTAGTGCTATATTCAAGAGCATGGAATTTGGAATCAGGCGGGCGTCAATTCTGTTTCTTGCTCCACCCCTTGCCATGTGCCTCTGAGCAAATCACACAATTTCTTTAACCCCAACTCACCACATACTCAAAATGGAAATAACAACACCTGACCGATAGAGTTGTGAGAGGATTAAGATGAGAACATTTCTGTAAAGCACTTAGCGTACTACCTAGGATATGGTAAACACTCATTAAATGATACCTCCTTTATTGTTATCTGCATTTAAGAAAGATTCTTTCTCTGTGGGATTATGCAGGGAATACGTTCCAAGACCCCTAGTGGATGCCTGAAACCACAGATAGTACCAAACCCTGTACATACTATGTTTTTTCCTATACGTACTTCCTATGATAAATTTATCTTGTGAATTCGGCACAGGAAGAGATTAACAACAATAAATAATAGAATAGAACAATATACTGTATTAAAAGTTATGTGAATGTGGTATCTTTCTCTCTCAAAATATCTTATTGTACTGTAGCTACCCTTCTTCTTGTGATGACATGAGATGATAAAATGCCTACGTGCGTGATGAGATGAAGACAGGGGAATGACGTAGGCATTGTGGCATAGCATTAGGCTATTACTGACCTTCTGACAACGTAGCAGGAGGAGGGTCATCTGCTCCAGGTGACCCTGAATCATCCAGTCGTGACTGTGTCCCTGGATGTCAGGAGAAGACGATGTCGAAGGTTGGGGCTCCCGGGCTGGACAGAGCAGAACAGCACAAAACTTCATCATGTTACTTAGAACAGCACACAATTTAAAACTTAAGAATTGTTCATTTCTGGAATTTTCCATCTAATATTTTCAGACCATGGTTGAGCACAGGTAACTGAAACCACAGAAAGCAAAACTGCAGATAATGTGGGGGGACCCCTGGAAGTCAGTTCTGATATGTCACTGTGAGAGCACACTTTGGGGGGATATTGTTTAGGTTGGACATCACCAAAAATTCCTAGAGGTAGTTTGCAGTTTTTTGCATTCTGTACTTTTCAAAGCCACTTAAACGATTATCCCCAAATAAGAAATATTTGTGAGAGCATAGCATAAGCGTTACAGGCACAAGTGGTGAAGTCTCACTGTCTGGTTTCCAAACCTAGTTACGTAGCATTCCAGCTGTGTGATTCTGGGCAACTTTCTCAATCTGTGTGTACCTCAGATTCTTCATATGTAAAATGAGATAATACTAGTAACTCTATAGGTTAATTGAAAAGATTACATGAGATTACCTGTAAACAGAGTTTAGCACAGTGCCTGGCACAAGATTGTGTAAGCTGTTATAATTATTGACAGACATGACTTCATTCTTGGAAGCTGCTATCTTGAAGAAGCTTTCAAAAAGTGTAATTGTTAGAGTTTAAAAAAAGATGGTTAAAAATAGAACATATTTTTCTCTCAAACTGCTACTGTCTTAAAGTATGTTACATGATTTTTTGGATCATCACATTTTAAACTTATATTTCTAGATCCTGTCTTCTATTGGATGTCACTTTACTTTTGACTCTCAGCAACTAAAAACTGAAACTCAGTCTCAATATGAAGTTTACCTTCTAATCAAAGTGCCAGTTCTCTTTAAAAATCCTTTATGTGTGAGGTTTAAAATCACAGAAGCTTGGAATCCTTTCTGCCTTTAGATAGTAAAGGAGCATGCTACGTAAGTTTTTTTTTTAAGACAATATTGACATTTTCATTATCAAAAATTCAAAGATGCTCTTTTCAAAAGCCAAAACCACCAAAGCCTCAGGCCAATCTTGACATGGGAAGATGCAACCAGCCAAGCTGGTCAGTGGTATTACTGTGGATGAGTGAGAAGAGGAATCACCCCCAAGCAATGGTAGCTCTCAGAAGGGGGCCTGCCCTTCACAATTTAAGCTCTTTGAAGTGGCATTTCCTTCAAGCAATGAGAAGCCTTTGTGGTGATGGGAAACATACATTTATAATTATAGAAGAACATAGTGTACACTAGACATGGTAGAAAAGAATGCAAGGGTTTCAAGGGCAGCCTTGATATACACACAACTCACTCTAGCAGCGTCTTTCCTGAAACGTTGGGTATTTCAACTTGTACCTAATTAAAAGAGCCAGGAGGCAGCATTCCTGTGTGGCTTCTTCCCTTCCCAGCACCCCATTTGGCACTGACTCAACCATGCTAAGATGGTGAGCCAGCTTAGCGTGGCTACATGCTCAGTGTGCTGCAGTGTGCTCTTTGTGAATCCATTTGACAAAGTAAGATGTATAGAAGTCATGAAGTTATTTCAAAATGATGTAAATATATTTATTAATACAACATCTGAGCAAGTGAACAATATGGAATTGAATGGTGCCTGACATTTTAACTCCTTGAAGCAAAGTTTGAGCTGATGAGCCCATCCTACCTGAATCATTGCTCTTTACTACACGTAGAAATTAACCCCAATATTCCTAATTTACACATCCAAACATCCTACGATACAGAGTAAGAGATAATCATATTTGACTGATGAGAGAAAAAAAAAAGGCAAAACGAGCACAGGTATCAGAAGAAATGATACTAGTGAATTTATTAAAGCATCAGATTAGCTCTATATTTCTATATTCCTTTAGTAGTTATCATAATAATTTTATATTTTGAAGTCTCAGTGGAGAATATACAATAAGATAAACTAAATAATAAAGCGTATTAGTAAAGTTTCCACAATGGGCTTTAAACATAAAATAGATGGAAAAAAGAAGCCCACGATTCATTCCACAGTGGGAAAGCCAAAGGTGAAAAAAAAGTCCCAGAAAAAATTCTCAAAGAATTTTCCTTTGGATTCCATGCTGTAGATAAACTACTAGAGGTAAAACGTAAGATATTTCTAAACCATTAGTTTCTAAGCCAATAGTCACCCCCCACCTATTTAAAAAGTTCAAAAACCAAACCCTGCAACTTTATCCTAATAGTTGATTGTCATTACACAATATGGTAGAAAAAGGAAAGCATGGGCTTTGCAGTCAGTTAGACTTGACGTATGCATTCTGGGTAATTACTCACTAGCTGCTTGAATTTTAGAAACTACCTAATAATCTTCCTGAGTTTTGTAAACACGTATGTACATAATGGATATGAGAGCTACCTCAGAATACCTGAGAGGTTAAAATATGATGATGCGTATAACAAGCCTACCTCAAGTACTGGAATAGAGTTGGCACTTAAATATTAGTCCTTTCTTTTTTTTCTCTGTCTCTCAAGCCATTGTTCTTCCAAAATGTAAATACACTCTGAAGAGAAAGGACATTCTTTTCACCAGCAGAGCCAGTCTGGGTGCTTTGAAAGACTATTTTTTTAGCCATCTGCCTGTTAACTTTTTCTCTTCTTTCATGTGCACGTATGCATTTATGCATGTGTGTACGTGTGTACGTGTGTGTGTGTGTGTGTGTGTGTGTGTGTGTGTGTGTGTGTGTGTATGCAGGTGGATAGCTGCCTGTCTCTGTGTTTGTTCTTGCTGGATATGGGTAAAGTAAGTTTGGGGCAAAGCAGAGTCTATTTTATGCCTAAATTGTTCTAAAGTTCAGTAGGTGACTCATTATTTAATCCTGGTTTAATAGCCTGTGTAGGTCCTGAGAGGCAGAACTCAACAATAATGAATCAAGTGATTCATTGAATTGACATTATTGTATTCATATATTTCAATTTCATTATGATGAAATAAATGGCATGTTTGACTAGAAATCTTGACCAGAGTCCTTCCTTGAAAACACTACTGATTTGTCATATGACTATAACTGGCATGTGTCCATTTCTTATCTTGGAAATAGAAATCAGAATAGTTGCTCTTTTAACCACAGCAAGTTTTCATGTATAAATTCCAGTTATATCGTAAGTAAGTTGGAGATTCCCTGATACCAATTCAAAATAACATTTTGAGCATTTCAAATGGACTATAAAAACCACCCATCTCTCTTTCTGTGTACTGCCTCCCTCTAATATGTTATTCTAGAACTATGGTAAACGTGTCTTTTTTGAAAAAAGAAAAATAAGAATAAAAAGACAAAAAATAGTGCTGATAGATAGCCAGAAGCTTGAGGGGGAAAATGTACAAAAACAGTATTTTGGGAGATGATATTCTTTGATTTAATCACTCCTGAGCTCGGTGCCAAACCACTGAAAATAAGTGACAGTGTCACATGGTGTTTGGAAGAGTTGACAGCAAAAGCAGACATCCAAAGCAGCATCATAAAAGCACCAGGCCATTTTCCAGGTTATTACCAAGGCTGGTGAAGAAAAACAGAGCAGAAATGGCTCACATCAGAAATGATTTCTCCATTGTAGTCAACCTGTGATGATACAAATACAGCCAACCAGTATCCAATTACACAGTGTATTCTTTGGGGAAAAATTAATCATAAAATAGTTATAGGGTTCATGGATGGGAACCCCCTGGAAATGAGTATCAGTCCTAACAAAAGAAACAGATTTTAAAAACTGATTAAAGAAACAGACTTGACTGGAAGCTCTATGAAGGCAGAGGATCTTAATTCTTCTTTTCATCATGGTGCCCAGGACAAGGTCTGACCCCATAATAAGGGATCAATGAATACTTGTTGAATAAATAAGCAACATTAAACAGGAGGTAAATTTCAGACTCTCACTATGAAGGAGCTGGTGTTCCTACATAAAATTACAATACACATAAATTGAAGGTCATTAATTTAGAAGGCTTCACTCTAACATAGTTACCCCACTCTTATAACCAGAGGATTTGACAAATCAAAGTCTGATGAATTCATTTCAAACACCTCCCTTCCTCTCTGGCCTATGATCTCCCCAATACCACGCCATTGTGGTCTCACGTTTAGGTGACTTCAGTTATAGCACTCTCCCTGAAGGACTTAGTTTAATTGACAGCTACTCCTCGCTTCAGCCAGAGGGAGACCACAGGATCTTAAACTGTATCTGTTCATCACATCACTGAAGAGAGTGAAACTGACCAGAGAAGCTTGCCCTTGCATAGCTCTCTCAGAAACGTTCATCAATAACAACGATTGCCATTTATTTAGCATCTACTATGCATCACATACTCTCCTGAGAGCTGTATATAAGTGGCGATTTTAACCCTAAAATGACTTTACAATTTGGGTTGTATTTTTGTCTCATTTTAAAAATCAAAACACAGAAATACAAAGGTCAAGTAACTTGCCCAAAGTTGGTCAATTTTTAAAAGATAGAATCGGAATTTGGACCAAAGTCTATCTGAACCAGATTAATTCAAGGTTTAAAAGCAACCTGACTTTTCTTTGAGACTCTCTGACAGGCACATCTCTTGGGACAATGAAATCCTCCTCATCTCAACAAATTGCAGCTTTTCTCTTAGACGTAGCACCCTCTTGAACTCTCTGTCCTTCAATTTTTATTTTATTCAGGATGCCTTCATTATAACAGCAACCCTACTGAACTAATTAAACTGAAAAAAGAATTAAATTTAAGTGCTCCAGACTCTGCTTAGTCATGACTTGGATTATTGCTGACTCTTCATGAATGTCCCATAAGTTTCCAGAGTCGAGTGTGGTTAAGTTAGTGCTTCTGCTCTCTGTCTTGGGTGCAATTCAAAGCAAGACCACTAACAGCACCAGGACCCTCTCCTCCACTTTCATCCCCCCTTTTCTGTGGATAGTTGACTTCATTCTCAGACCTGCTCCCGCCCTACTGCAAGGAACATAGCCACTGGAAAGGGGCTGCCTCTTCCTTTAGGTTCATTTGAAAAACATGACATAACTAGCCATCTCTGCCTGGGTCTACATCTGGACCTATGAGCTGTGGCCTACATAGCAATCTCATCAGGACCACATGGAGCATGGGGGAAAGAAACAGACTCCTAACGGAGGAAGGGGACTAAGCAAGCAAACAGTACCTCTTCAGTTACAGTCTCATCAGGAAGGATGCTTTGGTAATAAAATTTTTTAGATACTCCAATGAAAGAAAAAGGAAAGGGATACAAAATATTTCATTCTAAAGTCAAATGAGAAAGATGCAGGATAAGTCTTTGCTTTTGTCTTCTGCAGTCCCTCCATTCAATAGCTGGTGACATACTTCCTGGGATCAAAGAAGGGGTCTTATAATACTCCCCTAGCTTTTCCAGCAGAGTACTGTGCATTCAGCCCTTCCTTCATACATAAGGAAAAAAAGGAGGAGAGGGAAGTAAAAGAAAAGAAGAGAAAACAAGAAAAGGAAGTATAGAAGAAATAGGGGAAAAAAGAATAAAAAGAGGGTAAGAAGAAAATCATATTGTCTTATGAAGCCACTGAAATTTGGCAGGAAGTAGAATAACAAGAAACATATATATACAGATGGGGAATTTTAATCTACACTTGCCCTTGTTGATTAGATATTATGTAATCATAGTTTTATTTTTTAAGTTTAAATTCTATGTCATTTGATAGTGTTTTAGGCTCTTCCAGGGAGTCAGTAATGAGTGGTAAATCGGATCACCTACATTCATCCCTTGCATTCCCTCTTCGTTCTAGCTCATCAGCTGGCAGGCAATTGCCAAAGCCCAGCCAGGAACCCAAGCACTGAACAGGAGTTGTCTTATGCTCTATATTTACCCTGCTTATTCTTAGGGTACAAACTAAGAAGTGTCACTTTGAGAAAATGTTTTCTAAAAGTCCAAACTTATCTGAACCTATAAGAACCTAAAAAAAGTCTTGGGCTGGGCTTATGGTTTGAGGTTTGAATTAAAGCTTAGGTTATTCTTATTTTATCTGCACTAGTTTTCCATCAGTAATTATACTGTTTCTATATCTCTGTCTTTCAAAGGAGGACATTATCATGGGTTTGGATACAGTAAGAATAAACTAACCAAATGTTCTGCCCATATGTCAAAATGAACCTGGGCTAAACACGTCTACAGGTTCAAAACCCTTTAACTACACGTACTACGTGTATATTTGGTTCACTTTGGTTGGTTTCCATTTCTTAGTTTTCACAGGCCATATTTATATACCAGTAAAATACTAGTAAGATACCAGGATCTCTCAAATCCCAATATTACATAAATAGCTAATCATAGGATAAGGTCACCAATGCATTTACTTCAAAAAAGAGTATTTTCTGGATTCTTTCTTCGTGAATGAACTCAACATATCAGTTAAAATCTGTTATATTCACAGCTCTTTCCAAGTGAAGCAGTCCTGTCTGGGGCTTCTACTAAAGGGGAAAATTTATGGGACTATATTTTGCATTAGTTATTACATCCTTACCTGTACCTCCTTTCCACAGCCATTAGGATGAGACGGGGTAACTGACCTTAGACAGCCAATTTATAGGCTAGCTACATGCCTATGAAGTGTTTTGCTATGAGTGATGTTAGTGAAGAGATTATTTTCTTGGGAACTTAAATTGGGTAATACAGAAATAATCAAAGAGTTAGCATGGAGTAATAAAATAATGGTCAACAGTACTGACCACTTCCAATAGAGTACTTATTTTACTAGCATTATCTCATGTCATTAAATTTAAATTAGTTACTTTTTAATTTTATCCTATAGATCACGAAACTGAAAATTTAATGAAATAAAGTCTGTTACGTATCTCTGAGCTGTTGACTATTTGCAGAGCTTGCATTCAAATCCAGATGTGTATCAGTACAGAACCCAGGATCCTTATTATTATGCTATATTGTGAGCTGGAATTGTAAGGAAGCAGAAACAGTGAAGAAGCTGACGTTTAAAAACAATACACAGCAAAGGACAAAAAATACGCCAATAGGTATTAAGAGAAAAATGAAACTATAGGGTAGAAAGTTATGTTAATTTGATGATGGGTCACTATCTGAAAAGTCTAGATTTCAAGCTCCTGTGCCTCCTGAAACTAAAATCTGTATCTTAGTCTCATGAGAAAGGATCCTTCTATGGCTTTCCTATGGGGTGATGGTAAGATTCTATCCCTTAGTTGTTCCTCTGAAGTATTTCTAAGGAAAGTCCTCCTATCTTTTTTTTTTATATTTTATTGAAGTATAGTTGATTTACAATGTTGTGTTAATCTCTGCTGTACAGCAAAGTGACTCAGTTATATATGTATATATATATATATATATATACACTCACATATATATATATATATACTTTTTCATATTCTTTTCCATTCTGGTTTATCACAGGATATTAAATATAGTTCCCTGTGCTATACCATAGGACCTTGTTCCCTGTGCTATACCAAAGTCCAGTTGTTCGTGGATTTTTTTTCCATAAATACTATTACAGTACTTCAGTGATCAAGGCTGGTTGTATCTGCCCACCAATCCAGAAGCACAGATATGAAGGGCAGACTATAAAGTTGTACTCAAATTTTCAGCTGCACAGAGGGTCAGTACCCCTAACTCCCACATTGCTCAAGGGTCAGCTGTAATAGAGATTCCATTGTTGTTGTGGGAAGAAAATGAACAGTGAGTTGATAGGGGAAGACCAGGAGGGAATATCAAGAATTTTGTCCCACAAATCGTGTGCTCCATCTCCCACCAGCCCAGCTGCCCAGCAGGGTCTACGCTTCCGAGGTCCGTCAGTGGGCCCACGCGAATGAGTAGAGAGACGGCTATGTGTCACGTCCACTGGCTGAGCCTCCTCTGCCCTCTCAGCTCTGCCTCTGACCTAATGCAGGTGATCCTCATGACCTTGGGACCCTCCTGAGGAAGATGCAGGAGCCAAAAGTGGGGAGGGGCTTGGAGGAGAGCCACCTGCTGATTAGAAACAGACATTTGGACTCCACATAAGCAATAAATTAACTTCAGTCATACAGGTTGCTTTGGAAGAGTACCTAGCTCTACCCTAATCCGTATCTGAAGCATCTTTTACTTGAAATTAGAGTTGGCTTGATTCAGGATTGAAAGCGAACATTCAAAATAAATTGCCCCTAAAACCAGAGAACATTCTGCCACCAGAATCCCTGCGGCAGTGACATTTCTTGCCCTCTGTGGTCCGCATTCCTAATTCTCTGAAGTTAGCAACACTATACTCTGCGTTCCATGCAACAAAACAAGTAGGAGTTTTGTGTTGTTGAAATGTCAAAACACTGTTTACATTTGATATTTTTACTAATAGCTGTGTGTAATGTGCAGAGAAATCTTATGTTCCTGGGGCCTTGTTAGTGCCTTTTCTTTATCGTTGATACTTTAACATTTTTGTTTTCTGTAAGTTTACTGTTTCTTTTGATTCTCCTACTCTAGTAAATTTATAATGAATTGTGAAAATCAAAAAAAGTAAGTAACAATGGATTTACTACTATCTACTAATAACTCATGATATCACCTATGTTAAACTATCAGATTAGTAATGATATAAAATTGTAGAGTTAGGAAGACAGTTACCTAAATTGTGCTTTCTATTAACATGCTGTTTTATTTCCACAAAGACTACATTGAGGATAATGTGATTCTCAACTAGAGAAGTACTACCCTTCCATGAAATTAGTACATTCTAATAGCCTAATTTGGGAATGGAAACTTCTGGGTTAGATGATGAATATTGGCCATATTGTGCATTTGTAAGTTAAACTAATAGGTCTCACTCTTGAATGCAGTATCGAAGTAACAAATCAATTTGATCTGATAATAACTCATTCCCTCATCTTTCCTTCCTTCCTGGCAACATGTCTTCGTTTTCTCAGTGCAATCACTTACCTTATTGCTCACTTTTAATGAACCAAAACCCTCAGCACAGCAACTGTCCAAGTCTCCTGTCCTCTGGTCCAAGTTTAAATCACCTCACTTTTCTTCCCCCTCTTCCCAAATGGTCCTCCTTGTAAAAACTTGTATTACCTCAAAGCCAGGTGTTAGGAGGACAGCTATTTGATATGGGAGAGAGTTAAAATGGTCCAGTGTTCAGAATCTGGGATTAGACCTTGATTTCCTCTTATTAGCTAGGTAACATTGGGGTCACTCTTGAGCCTCAAGGAAGGATAAGGAAGTGTCCCAGGCAGATTGACCAGTTAACAGCTACTCACACCTCAGCGTTTAGCATAAAGTAATTTCCTTCAGCAGACTTCCAGTGACCTCCCAAAACCAGATGAGGTGCTCTTCCTATGTCCTGCCATGGCTTCCTCACCTTTTTTCAGTTCTAGCACAAATCAGACTTTATTGTAATTGTTCTGCGTCTCACACTCTGGACTGTAAGGTCCTTGAGAACATGGGTTTTGTCCAACGTTATATTCTTCATGCTTAGGGCAGTTCTTAAGACATAAGAGACACTTAAAATATTGTTGAATGAATGAATAAATAAATTAAAATCTCCTAAGTGAGAGATTGAGAAAGACAGGTTACTGGTGGGGGGAGGGAGGGATGTTTAGGAGAATAGGTTGAAAGTAAAAATAAAAGTATGTTTAAAATATGTTGGCTCAGAGATGTGAAGACTACAGGGAACATCATCTCTGTCTTTAAAATTTGGAAGGCTGTGTATGCCTTCCCTTATATTTAATCAATTATCAGATGATAGCCAAATGCTTCTTATAGGTTCTGAGGATACAAACGAAGAGAAACAAGGTTCCTGACCACACAGAGCTCAAAACATAGTAGAGGCAATACAGATGTTAACAAATAATAACAATAGGATGTGGTTAGTGCCCCACGGTGCAGAGGATGTTCATCCAACTCAACGTAAATAGACTCTAGAGAGTGTTCTCAGACAGCATAATGCCTGAGTTAAATCTGAAAGGTGTGCACAAAGGGAAGTGAAGTAGTAAGCAGAGATGACCTCTGGTAAACATGCTCAGTTTGTATCATGGGTCTCCAAGTCCAATGTAAACTGGCTGCAAAAGGAAGAGGAATGTACTGGCTCCCAGAACTGACTAGTTGAAGAGTCTGGTGGAGACTTCAAGAATGCTTGAGTCAGGACGCTCAAATATTATCTTCATCTCTCTCTCTCTCTCCCTCTCCTGCCTCTGCTGTTCACTTGGTTGACATCCTCTTTCTCGAGACGAGACAACACCTGGTAGCTGTAGATCCCTCCTCGACTACCCTCTCACACATGCTAGTAGAATGAGAAAGCTCTGCCTTCCTAAGAGCACCAATAAAGCCCTAGAATCAAGTCACATTGGCCTGGCTCATAATATGCCCATTTCCTTACAAGTCAGTATGACCACAGAGATAAACTGCTCTGCTGACATGTCTTGAGTCATTTGTCCACCTCTGGAATCTAGGGGGAGGTCAAACCCATCAATTCACATGGCTCAAAAATGAGAGGTTGTGTCAGTGACAAAACTGGGGGAGGAGATGCTGCTAGAACAAGGCAGGGATAGACATCAGACAGGCAAAAACCTTGTGTTCATCACACACACACACACACACACACACACACACACACACAGAAAAGCATACGCCAGTGGGCCTCACACAAAATCTCTTCTATGTGTGTCTGTCTCCTATAGCAAACTTAAATATTTTAGTAGTGTTTCTATATACATATCCTCCACATTATACCACACATTCATGCACATAAACGCCAACATACATGGCAAATCACAAATTTTAAAACATGATGAAAAATGAACAACAACAAAGAGAAACTTGTATACAATTCCATAAATGTCATCATACTTTTTGGTGAATCTGCAGTAGCCAAGGTGCTTTATACTTCGATTGTTCACT
This sequence comes from Pseudorca crassidens, assembly GCF_039906515.1. NCBI lineage: Eukaryota > Metazoa > Chordata > Mammalia > Artiodactyla > Delphinidae > Pseudorca > Pseudorca crassidens. The sequence continues at coordinate 23,066,735 of NC_090312.1, forward strand.
AGCTATAATATTGCTGGCTCCCTCCCGCACGGCCTCCAACTATCTTTATCAGGTGTGATGTGCAGGGCTCATACTCGACATGGCTATGAGCATCCATTTGCAGGGGTCACTACTTTTTTTAAACTGGAAAAGACCTTAAAGATCATATTATTTATCTTCTTATTCTATAAATAAGAAATTAAGTCCAGAAAGGTTCAATACCATGCAAAATTGATAGATTTGATGGTGAACCGGTTTCCTTAAGTGAAACACCAAAGGGTACTTCTCAAATAGAAAAATAATTCCAAACCAGACCATCTCCCTCACCACTTTCTGCACGTGAAAACCAGAGAAAAGTAACGAAAAACGAGGCACCCCCTTTTCTGCCAATATGAAAATTCTCCATTATGAAACACCTAAAATGCCATATAGAACAAAAAAAAATAATTCATTTTGTTATTGTAAAGCAAGAGGAGACTTTATTTTCTAGTTTCATCATGAGTTAGAAAAGGCTGTGGTTATTTTAGGTGTTCCATTCAATAATCATTTATGGGGAAACTTGACCATGTTTGGAAAACAAAGACCAGTACCTAATTTGTCCCTGCAAATTCTTGAAGAAATATAACAAGATTTTTTATATGATAGATTTCTATCTCTACTTTAAATATCAGATAAAATATTTTTCTGATATTTAATGGGTGAATAATTAAAATGCAAAATTTGGTTTCTGTGTTTCAAATCCTAATCAGAACATTTCACGGAACTAACTCAAATAAGGCTCTACCTAGAACTATCGTTGCCCATGTGTCCTTAGCCATGCGAGAGAAGATGCAGCAGTGTGGTAATTTACATTCATTTACATTTATTCCAACATAAAGTGGGAAAATAATGGGGAAAAAAGTAAAAATCATTGTCATATCATGTAAATGGAAACAATAATAGAATATCAGCAAGAGAAATCAAAATAATACACCAAGTATATATTTTTTGCTCTGTCAGTTTATACAGGTGAAAGTTTTGCTATTTAAAATGGGTATTATACTACCAATAATACTTTACTATTAAAAATTTAATGATCTATTTTTCTTTTCTCCTGAACATATTTTTGAGCTCAAGAAACTGTCAGTGAAAATATCAGATAGACATCCCCTCTAACCCTAAAAATAGAATGATATCTTAGATCTGTTTTATGCCTTGTGAATGCCTCTAATTCTTAAATCTCTGGATTATAATCTATCCTACTAATATTTGTCCCTCTTTCTGCAAGTCTTTTTAATGTTCATAATTGACACAGATGATAGGTGTAACATGATGTAGTAAATAATCTGATATTTTTAATTGGAGGGTTACTTCATCCTTGTTCAGGAATGAACCATTACGCTTTGCATTGTGGTTTGAAGAGATTCTCATTCTTCAGTCATTTGTCCTTGACTTTAGTTTACATGCAATATCAAAAGAAAAAAATCCCTGTAGGCATTCACAGTTATATTTTACTCCAATTACAGAATTATTCAGCAGTATACTCTGAAACTGTAACTTTCTGAAATGGATGTTTTTGGGGTAGATTAAGGTGACAGTTATAACGCTGGGTAGGACTTTGAAGTGTTTAAAAATTCCTCCCCACGAGATAAGCCTGAAGCTGAATTTCAGCCAAGAGTCTGTAATTGCCTGAAAGTGTGATGTTTTCCATTTGTTTCTTCAACGTTTCTTCCATTTTACCCACAGAGGCAGTGTTTTCCTGTTCCAAGCCTCATCTTTTCCGTAATGTTTTCATACCCTAAAGAGATTTTAGAGGGTCTGTCTCAGAGAAGGCTGATATGTTATGACTGGGGATCAGCTAGCCAATCAGTATCTAATTACCTGTTAGGTGCCTTTATAGAGCTTTTAGAGAAATATGATTGCTAGAGGTAAGCCATCTCTAGACAAGATGAACTCCCATGAACTATTAGGAAACAGTACAAGCCTAATGTGTTCTTAAAAGCCAAATTGGAAGAAGTGAAACAAAAGATAATAATTGTGTCGAGAAAATCAGTTGAAAGTCAGCTACAGTTTATAATAAGAATTTTATAAACTGTTTTATTGAGGTATATTTTTCATATCATAAACACCACCCATTTCAAGTGTGTAATCTTTAGTATCTTTACTGAGTGGTACCACCATCACCAAAAATCAGTTTTAGAACATTTGCATACCCTCAGGAAGATCCCTCAAGACCATTCACAGCTGATCCCCTTTCCCACCCCCAGGCAGCCATGAACCCACTTTCTGTATCCAGAAACTTGCTTTTTTCTGGACATGCTATATAAATGGAATCATACAGTGTGTGGTCTCTTGTGTCTGGCTTCTGTCGCTTAGTAATGTTTTTGAGATTCAGCCATGATGCAGCATCTATCATTATTATCTTTTTAATTAATGAATAGTATTCCATTGTATGCAATGATTTTTAATGGCATTGATTTTATTTATTTATTTATTTATTTTTTGCGGTACGTGGGCCTCTCACTCTTGTGGCCTCTCCCGTTGTGGAGCACAGGCTCCGGACGCGCAGGCTCAGCGGCCATGGCTCAGGGGCCCAGCCGCTCTGCGGCATGTGGGATCTTCCCGGACCGGGGCACGAACCCATGTCCCCTGTATCGGCAGGCGGACTCTCAACCACTGTGCCACCAGGGAAGCCCCAATGGCATTGATTTTAAAACTATGTTTTTCACAGTGTCTTAAAAACTGTTAAATGTTGGTGGATGAATTAACCCATTTCCCCAACAATCACTTAACGCAAGAGGGCCTATGACTAAAGAGGGCTTGAAACCATTGGGATGCTGCACATTTCAGTCTTGCAATAATTCAACCTCTATTTACTGAGGTCCTATTATGTACCAGATACTGTGCTGCCCACAGTAGTAGGGAATAAGGAAGATATCGTCTCTATGCTTATGCTCCCTAAGTATGGTCCTTTAGGGGAGATGGGCCTTAAACAAATATATTTTGGTTAAAATTGAGGTAAGTGGTATTATATAAAAATAGAGGTCATTGCAAGAATGAGTAATGGAGGCATCCAGCCTAATCTGAGACTCAGAAAAGATTTCCCTGTGGGAGTTATATTTAAGCTGAGATTTGAAGGACAAAATATTTGGACAGGTTTACTAAAAATAAAAAAGAGGGTTTTTTTTTTTTTCTCAAAGAACAGACTTGGGAAAGATTGATGCATTCAGGGAGCTGAAAGGATGCCAAGGTGGCAGAAGTGCAGCGATAGAAATAATAAGGGGATGAGCGGGATGCAGGAAGGGGCTGGAGAAGTGGCAGAAGCCAGGCTCCGCAGGGCTTCAGAGCTACTGTAAGGATCTGGGATTTTACTGAAGTGTTTGAAGTAAGAGAGTGACATGATTGCACTTGTGTTTCCAAAAAAAATTACTCTGGTTGTTGTATGGAGAATGGATGTTTGAACAACCACAATATTGGAACAAATTGGTAGAATGAGCTCATTATTAATCCTTTTGCATGTCATTTGTTCCTTGATAATTAATTTATCCCCACCCTCTAGAACTGGGCCTGCCACGTAATGGAACTCTCCTAGGTATTTATCCAAAAGACCTGAAATCAGAATCTTGCAGAGATATCTGCATTCCAATGTTCACTGCAGCACTATTCACATTAGCCAGTATTTGAAAATGACCTAAATATCTGTCAATGAGTGAAGGCATAAAGAAAATGTGGCATATCCATATAGCGGAATATTATTCAGACTTCGTATAGAAGGAAATCCTGCCAAAGGTGAAATAAGCCAATTACAGAAGAACAGATATTGCATGATTCTACTTATATGAGTGATCTAAAATAGTCAAACTCATAGAAGCAGAGAATAGAATGGTCGTTGCCAGAGATGGGGGGTGGGTGGAGGGGGAAATGGGGAGATGCTATTCAAAGGCTACAAAGTTTCAGTTATACAAGATGAATTTGTTCTATTCCTTGTACATCATCTTGCCTATCGTTAACAATACTGTATGTACACTGAAAAATTTGTTAGGAGGGTAGATCTCATGTTAAATTGTTCTCATAACAATAAAAAATATTCGTTGAACAAACAAATGAATGATATAGGCAACATTCCTGAATTTAGGAACGGTCACTTTTCTTATAAATTAGAAGGGATCCTTGATGGCCTCGATAATTCTCGATCATTTGCTTGCAAATGTATTTTATTGCGTCAGAGGGAAATGCGAGCTAGCATGCCAAAAATAATGAGTAGCCCTGAGTTTGAGCAGAGAACGCCTCCCTCTTCCATCACGTGTCATGGCAAGAAAAACGGTGAGGATTCTGAGGTAGCTCACAGTAAATCTACCTCACACAGGATGATGCTATAACTTCTGTTCAGTTAGAAGTTAGAACCCATTCTAACCACAAAACAAAGCAAACCAACAAAGCAAACCATTCATTATTTGAGGAAGAGTACAGAGAATCAACCAGATTTTCCTCTTGTCAAAATTGTTCTGGACAAAGCTGGAGGGATAACCCATCCAGACTTCAGACAATACCACAAAGCTACAGTAATCAAAACACCATGGTAGTGGCACAAAAACAGACACATAGATCCATGGAACAGAATAGAGAGCCCAGAACTAAACCCACGCACCTATGGTCAATTAATCTACAACAAAGGAGGCAAGAATATACAATGGAGAAAAGATAGTCTCTTCAGCAAGTGGTGTTGGGAAAGCTGGACAGCTACATGTAAATCAATGAAGTTAGAACACTCCCTCATACCATACACAAAAATAAACTCAAAATGGTTTAAAGACCTAAGTATAAGACATGACACCATAAAACTCTTAGAAGAGAACATAGGCAAAACATTCTCGGACATAAACTGTAGCAATATTTTCTCAGACCAGTTTCCCAAGGCAAAGAAATAAAAGCAAAAATAAACAAATGGGACCTAATCAAACTTAAAAGCTTTTTCACAGCAAAGGAAACCATCAACAAAACCAAAAGACAACCTGTGGAATGGGAGAAAATATTTGTAAACGATGTTACTGACAAAGGGTTAATCTCCAAAACATACAAACAGCTCATACAATGCAATATCAAAAAAACAAACAACCCAATCAAAAAATGGGCAGAAGACCTAAACAGACAGTTTGGTGGAGGTCTTCTTAGACCTAAGAAGATATCCAGATGGCCAAGGGGCACATGAAAAGATGGTCAACATCGCTAATTATTAGGGAAACGCGAATCAAAACTACAGTGAGATATCACCTCATACCAGTCAGAATGGCCATCATCAAAAAGTCTATGAACAATAAATACTGGAGAGGGTGCGGAGAAAAGGGAACCCTCCTGCACTGTTGGTGGGAATGTAAATGGGTACAGCCACTATGGAGAACAGTATGGGAGGTTCCTTAAAAAACTAAAAGTAGATCTACCATATGATCTAGCGATCTCACTCCTAGGCATATGTCTGGAAAAGTGAAAACTCCAATTTTAAAAGATACAAGCACCCCAATGTTCATAGCAGCACTATTTACAAAAGCCAAGACATGGAAACAACCCAAGTGCCGTCAACAGATGATTGGTTTAAGAAGACGTGGCACATACACAATGGAGTACTACTCAGCCATAGAAGAGAATGAAATATTGCCATTTGCAGCAACGTGGATGGACCTAGAGAAGATCATGCTAAGTAATTCAGGCAGAGAAAGACAAATATTATATGTTATCACTGATATGCGGAATCTAAAAAAAAAAAAAACAAATGTATCTATATATAAAACAGAAACAGACTCACAGACATAGAAAACAAATTTATGGTTACCAAAGGGAAAAAGGAGGCAGGGAGAAATAAATTAAGCGTATGGGATTAACAGATACAAACTACTATACATAAAATAGATAGGCAACAAGGATTTACTGTACAGCACAGGGAACTATATTCAATGTCTTATAATAACCTATAATGGAAAATAACCTGAAAAAATATATAAGGGAATCACTTTGCTGCACACCTGAAAGTAACAATATTATAAACCAACTATACTTCAATAAAAAATTTTTAAAAATTTAAAAAAGCACACACAACTTCAATATATATATATGTAAATTTCATATGATATGGCTTACATGTGGAATCTAAAAAAAAGGGTACAAATGAACTTATCTACAAAAGAGATATAGAGTTACAGATGTAGAAAACATACTTATGGTTACCAGGGGATTGGGGGGACAGGGATAAATTGGAAGACTGGGATTGACATATACACACTACTATATATATTCAATAAAACAGATAACTAATTAGAACCTACTGTATAGCACAGGGAACTCTACTCAATACTCTGTAATGGCCTATATGGGAAAAGAGTCTAAAAAAGAGTGGATATATATGTATGTGTATAACTGATTCACTTTGCTGTACACCTGAAACTAATACAACTTTGTAAAACAACTAAACTCCAATAAAAATTTAAAAAAAAACAAAATTGTTCTGGGCTTCTGACTCTTGCTACTGGTGAAACCGTATGGAGGAATGTTATTACATCATGACTGCTCCACGCCTGCTGAGTGACGTCTTCCCTCATCAACCCTGAAATTGGTTCTTTCATCTCCAAACTCTGCAAAATGTAAAAACATTTCCCTCTGCTCTGGACTGTCTGCTTGCTGGAAACAGATTCTAAAACCCACTGCTGACATATTTACCAGGAACACTAGTTACACTGTCTTCTCAAAGCAGTGAACTAACATCTTAGGACAGCAAACCTGCGACAACCTTCATTATTCGTGCCAGTTTCTTTTTTGTTTTAATTTTTTAAAAGTCTCTACTTTTGACACTTCCGTAAACTATTTTAGAATTTATTGTGTGAAAAATCTTGGCTACCTACTTGCTTCCATTCATCAAAAAGTTGGAATCAGTTCATCCCAGGCATGAAATGTCCCTTTGGATTTTGACTAATGGATTAATGATGTTAATAAACATTCGGGGCAAATCAAGGGAAAATGGTGGGCTGTTTATTAGACTCGCGTCTAAGAACCTGTTAAAAATAAATGGAATCATTTAATGATTGAATGTGCTTGTTTACATTTCAAAGCTGATTAACTTAAATTTAATCTTTGTTTCCTTTCATTAGATGTGGTGGAAGTTCTCTGTCATTGCTTTAATTAGATGCATTAATAAGGTTTTAAGACACCTATGCACAGAATTGTATGCAAATTCAGGAGGATGAACCCAGATCTGGCGAGGTATAAGTCCCATTTCTAATGTGCTAACAGAAAGCCGGTTACATTTTTTTTTAGTCCTTTTTATATTCTTTTTAATGCATGTATGTAAGTGTTTACTAGAATCAGTAAGAAATCTTAATCCCTTTTAGTTCTCATTTGGATCTCTAGAATGTACTGAAGCTCCCAAGAGAAACTTGAGATTTTATCTGCATTTCATATAATGAACCTAAACACTGCGGTGCTGAAAATAAAGACAAAAAATTAAGCAAGCATGGATTTGCTCCTGCAGGAGAGAAAGAAGGCTGCATACTTCTCACAAAATTTCTTTTTAAATAGACATTCATTTCTTATTTATCTCAAAGGAACATAAAAGAGAACTTGACATTCATTTTGGAATCAGCTGTCTCTTTAGAACTAGATGAATACTTAGAAGCTCTTGAATTGGAAACCATGGTTAGCCCATCTGAGATTCAGAGAGGTGGTAGATTCTTTGGCTTAAAATTTAAGATAGGTATGAAAACTTTGCACAGGTACATTTGCTGTCTGAATTACATTATATTTGACCAATCACTAATGCAAGAATTCATGTGTTTGCACGTGGAAATGACAGAGATAAGTGAAAAGCATTTCAGTATTCGATGTCTTAAGGCTTGTCTTGAGCCTTAAAGGAGCTTCTAACTTTCCTTTTTTTGGTGACAATTGTAGATGCATTGATGTAATTTTCTTCCACTTGAGAATTACTTTCTTCTTACACACCTGCATAACAGAACTTGAGCACATAAACTAAGATTTATAAATATGTAATTGGTAGCATACATCAGCATGAACTATAAGGTTCTTTCTTAAGAAGCATTATATAATAAATGACTCCTATTAAAATGCTCTAATTACTTTTAAGTATTTAACCAGCATTAACAGAGAGGTTCAAAACCCAGCCTACCTAGACTGCATATTAGCTTATAATGACTTAGGAGTAATCAGCTTTCCCAGATGGCTTCACAAGAAGAGAGGAAATAAAAATAAAACAGTTTTAGAACCGGTAACTAATTATACACAGTTTATTTGTAAACAGCTTCTCTCCTTCGAACAAAAGAAATAAGCTTAGCTGAACTGAAGTGAAGCTCTCACTGCCAAACCCACAACAGCACCATTTTCTTAGAAGCAAAGTGCTATGGGTGTAGTGATGAGTAAGTCACCATGCTGGGCACTGATCAAAAACAAACTGATATTTGCTCTAGCTAAGGGGCAGCTGGGATGCAGTTTGTATCTTTTTATTTTGAAGAACAGAGGCCTTTGTCTGAATGCCCAGTGTGATGCTGGATTGCAAACAACTGCATTCTTCCCCAGGTCCTTTCTAGTAGCTACAGCTTTTCAAGGAGGTCTTTGCTTCTGTCATTCTTCCCTGATTTGAAAGGTTCTCGGAATCCATAATAAATGCAGTTGGAGAAATCGTCTGAAAATTTTGTGCCGCGTTTCATGGCTTCCTTGCCAATGATCTCCATTTCAAAGTTATTTCTGGAGTAAAATCAGACCCGTGTTTGCTTTGAAACTAATTGTATATTCTGTGAGTTAGTTTTGTTTCTTATTATAATTATATTGATTGACGTTTTGGAGTGGTCAGTGGTGGCTATTGTCTGTCAGGTATGAGTTAGTACTTGACCCTGGCTTTTACTTATTCATCACAAAACCCCTACAGATATTATTATTCACATTTTAGAGATAAGAAGACTCAGACTTGCAGAGGTTAAGAATTTACCTCTTTATTTACCTTTAATTTAAGAATTAAACAGCTAATAAGTAGGAAGGCAGGAATGGATCCCTGATTGCCCGACTCCTATGCACCCTTCTGTTAATCATTATACTACAGAAGAGAAAACATTTTCATGATCCTTACTTCTTATATGAAAAAAAAATGGCTGCATACCAAACAGTTATAGCCATTCTCCCTTCAGTGTGTCCGGAATCTGCCCTATAATCAACAATCATGTTTGTCTTCCTCCAAAATCTGGTTCATGGAATTGCTTGGAGTGATTATGGATTTGCTTATCCGTATCTTGTTTCATAAGTGATGTCTTATTTACCCGAAATTCCTTCCAAAGGAAAACTTTTGAAATGCAGCCTTGGGAGAGGTCATCTTCCACATACAATTGATTCTGCTGGGCACTGAGACTAGCAAAGTACACTATGATGATCTAGAACAATAGAAGCCTTTCAGGCATATATGCCTGACTTTGAATCCCAGCTCTGCTACACAGAACAATGCGCTTAACTAAGATTCAGTTTACTCAGTCTGGAAAATTCTAAGTGGAAATTAGTGTGTATACATAATTGGGCATGGGATGTTTATTTTCTTTCACCAACCCCATTTCTCTCCTTTGTTCTTCCCCCATACCATTCTTTCCTTGTTATTTTCCTTTTCTCTCATCTCTCCATTCTCAACCTCATTTTTTTTCCCTTCTCATCTTTTATTTGATATGGAGGAAGGCAGGAAAATTGGTTTCTGAATTCTCTGGAAGTAATTCTATTTTACTACTATCTATTTAACTACTTATGATGGTCTCATAGCATAACCCGCCTTGGAATTTTCGTCTCCGTAGTTTTGAAAGATAATAGATACCTGAAAAATGGCCCCTAAATGGCATCTGTTGAAAACAGATTCCACATTTCAGGATAAATATTGAATTTTGTCATTATTTTTTCTTAACAGAATTGCATGAGAGCAATTTTCACTTCATTTGTGACTTTTGTGGAATGATCATAATGAGAATTAGAATGTCTGTGGCCTCATTAATTTTCCCAAGGCATTCCTTAATGCCTTGCTGTACTAGTTGTATTCTTCTGAATTATCTAGCATGTGACTATCCTTTTTCCTGTTTTCCTTTTCAACTGATAACTGGTAGGGACGGATCCAAGTTTTGTGGAACACTTTAAGAAAAAGAATACAATATTACAAAAATAAAATGGTTAAAACATGAATATTTATTTAGAATGAGAAAAGGAATCACAATAATTTATAAATTATAAAAATCTGACAGGTATCTCAAATATCATAAAATATAGAAAGACAACAAAATATTTTAATTAACTTCTTGACATATATCTATAATAATTATTTTTAGAATTTTGGCTGCATACTTTTGATTGCCTCTTTATTTGACAGTGATTTTATGTCTTCTGTAGTGAATATATTTGAGTCTTTCCTCTAGCATGACAGATTGTTTTCTATTATTGAGAGTTTAGAAGATTTTGTTTCAACTCCATTACTTTATATTGCTAATGTCAAATACCTTTTAGGACATATGTTAAATTTTGGAAAAACTTCTAATAGCAAGTTTTTTTTAATATATATAAGCTGTTTTTAATTATTTTCCATAGACTAGCTTCTGGTTCCAGTCAATTGTTTTTATTTGGGACTGTTTGCCCTGTGTTATCAAATATCTTAAGAAAACTCTGAAATGCACATTGTAAGTGAAATATCCTGACTTTTAAATGTTTACATGGATAAAAAAAAAATGTGTCTGTTGGTTTACAGATAGGAAAATGAAGAGATCACATTTTTTTTTTAAACATCTTTATTGGAGTATAATTGCTTTACAATGGTGCGTTAGTTTCTGCTTTATAACAAAGTGAAGCAGCTATACACATAAATATATCCCCATATCTCCTCCCTCTTACATCTCCCTCCCATCCTCACTATCCCACCCCTCTGGATGGTCACAAATCATGGAGCTGATCTCCCTGTGCTATGCGGCTGCTTCCTGCTAGCTATCTATTTTACATTTGGTAGTGTATATAAGATGTCGCATTTTTATTTAATTTTTACTTTATATGATACTTATTTTTTATTTCATTTATTTTAACTATTATTCTTGGCATTTGGAGTTCTTTTGTTTTTTTTTTACCTTGACACTAACAATTTTTTAAAAATTATATTACTTTGTACCAGTATATAATTTACAATGCTCACATTGTCTCTTTATACATTTATAATACTCATATTTTAATGTCAAAAAGCAAATGTAGAGGGGATCTAGAGGGGTGAAATGTTATTAAGTTGGACGATGACCGATATAATCAGCCACAGGAAAGGACACAGGTGAAGAGCAGAGTGAAGCCTTACAGAGCATGGAGCAAGAGCTAGGGTCCTTTTTATCCGTATCTGAGAACAGTACTAGAATTCCACACCTATTTATGAAAAATATTCTTAGCAAACCAAAAGAAATGTCCTTAACATGATAAAGTGTATCTACCAAAAATTGAATAGCGAACAGCATACTGAATGGTAAAATATTGAAAGCTTCTCCCTGATATTAAGAAGGAGGTAAAGATATTTTCTATCACCTTTTCTGGTCAACATTGTATGATGGATTTTCAAGTGCGAGGCCCATTCAATTCCCTTTTCCTCATTCTTTTCCAGTTTCTCTTCTGTTTATTCTGAAGCTCCTAAAGGGAAATATTGTCTATCTCAGCGTTCCATAAAAGCTTTCAATTGAAAAAAGACTTTCTCAACACCAGACACAAAATTTTTCAAAACTACTGCTCTAACTGCCATTATTATAATGCATGCGTTTTCCACTGGGACTAATTTCTCCAGTTGTTTTTATTTCTTTTGCCTGAATCCTCTCCTCTTTTTCTATATCCCTGTTAAGTTTTAGTAATCAGATGCTCCATCAATGCCCCAAGTAATTACATAAACCAACACAATTCAAAAACTATATATTTTGAAATTTCCTTGAAAAAAATAATATTGTCTTAATATTATATGTAGTCCATCCACTGCAGGTTCCATCTCTCTTTGTCTTGGCTTTAATAAAGCTGAAGAATATATAAATGATAAGTGAAATGTCTTCATTCCCTGCATTCTCCAGTTATCTGCTGCTGCATAACAAATTACCCAAAAATGTAGTGGCTGAAAACAACAAACACTTACTAGCTCACTGTTTCTGTGGGTTAGGAATTCAGAAGCAGCTTAGCTGGGTGGTTCTCATGAGACTGCAGTCTGGGTGTTGGCCTGGGCTGCAGTCACTGAAGGACTTGACTAAACCCAAAGGGTCTGCTTAGAGGATCACTCACGTGGCTGTTGGCTGGAGGCCTCAGTTCCTTGAGGGTCTTTTCAACACAGGGCAGTTGGTTTCCCCAAAGCCACTGATGCAAGAAAGAGAGCAAAACTGGAAAGCCAGAGAAAACCACAGAGCCCCTTATGACCTAGTCTTAGAAGTGACATGACATCATTGCTGCTGTTCCCTTTCGGTCACACAGCCCAGCCCTGGTATGATTTAGAAGGAAACTACACAAAAGTCTGAATACAAAGTTGCCTACAGCACCTGACAAAGGGAATTCCCTTCATATTTCGTCTTAAATGTTCATTTTGTCTTGGAAACAGTCAAAACTAAAACAGATGAACCCCAAAAGTTCGTTACAATTTATATCATAGTCAGTGAGAAATTTTCATAAATTTTTAACAGTGATTTTCCAGTTAGTAAAATAGGACAATATTACATTTAAATGTGTATCTAAGTGTATCTAGCCAATTTTTTAAATCCTTTTTTTAACATGGAAGGATTTGATATCAGATTCCAAGTAATTTATTTTTACTTTGACATTAAAAGAGAAATAGATGAAAGTTTTATATTCTTTCAGAGTAAGTAAAATCTGTAGTAGATGGTATGCAAAATGTTGTCACTTTGCAAAATCCGAGTGAAACAAACAAAACTCCAGACTTACTTTGAGTGAGTTAACTCAACCTAAGCCTATAGCCCAGCTACTGACTTGGGCATAATTAAGTGCTAATCACATGGGTGTGCTATTTTATGAGGCAGTAAACCAGTTCCTGAGTGGATAAACAAGGAGGTTGAAAGCCAAGGAGCTTAACCTATCAAGGAACTGTAATTTTCTTGTAGAAAAAGAGCAGACCTACCTGTTTTTGCTATTAGAATAACAGTGAGAATTCCCCAGAAGTGAAAGAATGGGTCATTTTCAAAATTGGCTAAGGAGAAGGAACATTGCTGAACGTAGAAAAGTGTTTCATATGCCCACAGTCTCTAGTTTGAGTACCTTCTGTAGAATTCAACAATAAATATATTTGTCTACTTGCCAAATATTTGCTACCTGTAAATCTTTTTTTTTAGCATCTTTATTGGAGTATAATTGCTTTACAATGGTGTGTTAGTTTGTGCTATATAGCAAATTGAATCAGCTATACATATACATATATCCCCATATCCCCTCCCTCTTGTGTCTCCCTCCCACCCTCCCCATCCCACCCCTCTAGGTGGACATAAATCACCAAGCTGATCTCCCCGTGCTATGTGGCTGCTTCCCACTAGCTATCTATTTAACATTTGGTAGTGTATATATGTCCATGCCACTCTCTTACTTTATCCCAGCTTACCCTTCCCCCTCCCCACGTCCTCAAGTCCATTCTGTACGTCTGCGTCTTTATTCCTGTCCTGCCCCTAGGTTCTTCAGAACGATTTTTTTTTTTTTTTTAGATTCCATATATATGTGTTAGCATACGGTATTTGTTTTTCTCTTTCTGACTTACTTCACCCTGTATGACAGACTCTAGGTCCATACACCTCACTACAAATAACTCAATTTCATTTCATTTTATGGCTGAGTATTATTCCATTGTATATCTGTGCCACATCTTCTTTATCCATTCATCTGTCAGTGGACACTTAGGTTGCTTCTATGTCCTGCCTATTGCAAATAGAGCTTCAATGAACATTTTGGTACAGGACTCTTTCTGAATTAGGTTTTCTCAGGATATATGCCCAGTAGTGGGATTGCAGGGTCGTATGATAGTTCTATTTTTAGCTTTTTAAGGAACCTCCATAGTCCATTTTAAAGCAATTATACTCCAATAAAGATGTTAAAAATAAATAAATAGATAGATAAATAAATAAAAATGGGGCAGGCAGTGGGGATACCCTGACCTCAAAGTGTTCTTATCTATAAAGGAGATAAAGGCAAGTGCTATGAGAATACAGACCCCAAATCTAATTTGTCACAGGTAGTCACATATGATCGCTGCATAGAAATGGGAGACAGTGGTTGAGGAGAGAGCACAGCATGCAAAGGTCTAGAGATGACATTGAGCGAGCCATGGCAAGGGATGGCAACACTGAATGAGGATGGAATATTGATGGTGAGATGGGGAGTCATAAGGACTAACAGAAAATTAATATAAAGGGTTTAGCGTGGTGTCCTGCCTATTATAAACAATTGGTAAATGATAGTTGCTGTCACTAATTTTAATATAGTTATTACAATATTTAACATTAAAACTACACTTGGATTTCCACATTCCCAGTTGAACTTGGCTCTGATTTCCAGAGTGTCTCTCTTTTTTTTTTTTTTTTTTACTATATCAGTGATTCACCAGAGATGTTTCTCCAGTGACAGAAGTCTATTGCTTGCCTGCTGTTCGCCAGGCCCTGTTCTGTTCGAAGCACTGGGAATTCAGTAAAGGAAAAAGCAGAGCCTACATTATAATGAAGAGAAATTGATTTTTTTAATGGAGAAATAGATAAATAAATGAAATTTCAGTCAGAAAAGTGCCACGGAGAGAATATAAGTAGAGGGATGAGGAGAATAGGGTATGACAAAGTGAGAGGGCACTGTGCGAGGGCACTGTGCGGAGACCATCGTTCTCCAGCTAAAGGAAATCAGAAAAAGGACTGTCTGGGAAGGTGGCGTATGAACTGAGACCTGAAGGACGACATGAAGTCAGCCAGACAGAAACCTAGAAGAAGAGCGTTTCAGGCAGAGGCCCTGGTTGGGATCTAGCCAGACTTGAGAAAAGAAGACCTGACCTGAAAGGGAGGGGGAGATTGAAGGGAATTAGGAGTCAGAGAGATAGAGTATAGAGTTTAGAGGATATGAAGGGATAAGTGGTAAGGTGATTGGGTTTTAGTTTGTGTATATTGGAGAGCTTTAACCAGAGGCATACTGTGATCTGATTTATACTTTAAAATAAAGTCTTTCAACTGTGACACTATCTGCATTTGGGGCTAGATAGATAATTCTTTGTTGTGGAGCGGGGTTGGCATGTGGAATTATAGGATCTTTACAGCATCCCTGGTCTCTACCCACTGGCTATCAATAGCAGCCCCCAAGTTGTGAAAATCAAAATTATCTCCAGAGATTGCTGAATGTCCCAAGACTGGTAAAATTTCTCCCAGTTGAGAACCACTGCCTTAACATTTTACTTTATGTGGTCTCCATGTGGAGAATTGGCTGGGGAAGTGGGGCTGGGGAAGGACAGAGGTGTATGCAGAGACTACCAGGACACCATTGCAGCCATCCAGGGAGAAAAAGGGGCATGATGGTGGATCAGTAGAGATTGTGAGAGGGGGTGGGATGCGGGGTATATATATATGTAAAAAATATATATAATATATATGTAAAAAATATAATATATATGTAAAATATATTATTTATATATATTATATAAGTAAAAGATATATATTATTTATATAAATATATTATGTGTAGTATATATATATGTGTGTGTGTATATATATATATTTTTTGTTTGTTTGTTTTTTGCTGCACCGTGCAGCATGCAGAACTTCCCTGACCAGGGATCAAACCTGTGCCCCCTGCAGTGGAAGTGCAGAGTCTTAACCACTGGACCACTGGGGAAGTCCTGGGATATATTTTGGATATATTGTGGATAGTTAGAAAGTATTAGGAGGTCGAACCAACACAACTTGGGTGACAAGTCAGCCCTACATTTTGATTCATCCAAGAGAGACCCAGTTTGACCTATTTTCCTGGAGTAATTATTGATAGTTCCTCCTTTCAGTTCCAAAAGTGTCCTCATTCAGACAATAAATTACATGCTTATACTAGTAATAGTTGAGTGACAGGCCTGAGATGTCTACTGTAATTTCCATGTTACCTTGTCCATTTAAAGGCCTTTCATTTTCACAGTCTTTTCTCACCTGATGAAACAAAGAGAATGTAACAAATAAATATTTATATAGAGCAAGGAATAGAGTAATTCAGAGGAGGCTAAAGGGGAATATTGTACACACTAATCTAGTCATTTTCAATGTGTTAAATATAGCTTTATAGTTTAAATTGCCATTCATTTCTGGGCTTTTTATAGATAGCATGAGGGTAAAAGAGAATGAGGTACATATAATAGCAATGTATGTATTTGTTCAATCCATTTAATGTATTGGAGAGGGGTTTTTTTGGTTCCACAAGTTATGTAAGATACACATAGAGTTAGAGATTTTAATAAAATGTGGATTTGTAAAACATCTTTTAAAAATCTTTCGATTAAAACCTGTGTAATCTTCTTAATCTTTCTGTCTGTGACTAATCAGTTGTTGGGGTCTCCATATGCTATTTTTAATCATGTCAGGGAGGTGTTAGTCCTTGTGTGCAATAAGAAGGACACCTTACCAGCAGTGCTTTTACAGTGATGCATTTGGGGGACCACAAAAGAAGAGAAGAGAAAGGAAAGTCAAGAGAAGGAAAATGAATGTCTAGGCACACATCCACCTCCATTGGGGGAAACAAATGAATGAACAAACAAGACAACACACACTCCCAAGGGATCGTGTGTAGGAAATATGTCATGTCCAGGACAGAATGTTCCTGCCACGTTCAGAAACACTTCTGTTGATTTTTTCCCCCATTGTTGTGTGTTGAAGTATTTTATGTGAGGAAAGGTCCCTAATTTAATCCATACTTTTTTAGCCCTATGAATTTGCTACTATTGTTATCTTCATTTTTCAGACAAAGTACCTGAGATTCAAATTCTGAAGGAATTGGTGAAAAATAACATGACTCCTGAGAAAATGTCCATCCTGGCTCCTCTAGCTTCAAAGTCCTTCTTTCTTTCATTTACCTCCTTGCATTGTGATACTAGTGAGGCAAGGTCTGTTTTGTAGTTGGGAAACTGAAGTTCAGAGTAAATGAGATGATTTGCTTAAGGTCCCAAAGCAACTGGTGAAGCAAGGGCTTAATGGAAGTCATCTGATTCTTAGTCCGGTTTATACACAGTGTTTGGATGCTGAAAATGTTCAAATCCAATGAGTTACCCTAGCATTTTCAACAGACTAGCATAAATTTATCAATGATTCATTTTTCTCACATAGTCTCAGTAAATTAAGAAAAATATTTTTATACAAACCAAAAGAAGAGGAATCATTTCAATGCTGCAGCAGAAATACTGAAGGAGTACTCATATGCAAATAGTGTATGTTCTATAGCTTGAAGCACAAGTCGAAGATTTACAGAAAACTTAGCTAACTGTATGATGATTAAACATACAAACTTTGGAGTCTGAGCAGCCAGAAGTGAAATGCTGGACTGCCTTTTAGAGCTAACTCTATGGCTGTATCTCAGTTTGCTTCTCTTCAAAATAATTATAAAATAATATTTATATCAAAGGATTATATTGAGGACTAAATAAGCTTTTAGACAGTAAGTACTCAACAGATATTAGCCTATGTTATTTACTACGTGTTCCCACAAAAGGCTATTTGACTACCTGCTTTTTGGTGGCTTTTGATGACAAGAGGTGTTTTTTGGAGACATCTTGACAACGTATTCCCTGGATCTTCCCTTTTAGGTGTAAGGGAAACAATTACTAGAGACCCTTTTGAAATAATTTATACACAAATCTTCCTTTCTCCCTTTAGAATCATACATATTTTGGGATCTCAGGGAAACTTAAAAAAATAATCTATTGTTATTCTTTTATTTACAAGTAGCCTATGAAGTTTAGAGTGTAAAGACTTGCCCGGAGTCACGTAGAGCGTGGCAGAGCTGGGACAAGAAACTGGCTCTTGCCCCCTTGTTCTATGTCCTCTCCCAACAATGCCATATTATTCCTGTATAATGGGTCCAGCTTATTTATTTCTCCAGTCTATTCATTTGGTTTCAACAAAATGCAATAGAGCAGAAACATCTCTTTTTATTGCTGTGGTAGATGGAGTTCAAAGGTAACTAAAATTTTTAAATTGTCAACTTTTTTGATTTTGGCTAGCCAGCCTTTCCCAGGTTGCCTTTAAATATGTCAGGAAGCGGGCTTCCCTGGTGGTGCAGTGGTTGAGAGTCCGCCTGCCGATGCAGGGTACACGGGTTCGTTTCCCGGTCTGGGATGATCCCACATGCCGTGGAGCATCTGTGCCCGTGAGCCATGGCCGCTGAGCCTGTGCGTCCAGAGCCTATGCTCCGCAATGGGAGAGGCCACAACAGTGAGAGGCCCGCGTACCGCAAAAAATAAAAAAATATATATATATATATCTCAGGAAGCTAAATACATATATCGATAGTAGGTTTGCCTAGGGGAGATTTAGTTCGTTCTAATTGGCCAAGCACTTTCAATTTATTTCTACTAAACAGGCCTTTGATATGGAGAGATTTATTTTTCCTCTTTTTTCCATCTAGAAGATAAACACAGTCTGAGATCAGAAGGGGCTTCTTGTAAACCCAAGAAGGTTTCCAGATTGATGGGTTTTTATTTGTCCTATCTTGTACTGGGCTTTATCTCTGACCCATTAAGTGTGTTTCAAATATGTTTTATTTATTTTATTTTTACATCTTTCTTTGGATGACGGACCTGCGTCTCTGTTTGTTTTTTCACTAATTTGTATGAACTGCATATTGTTTAAACCAAAGGATTAAGTGGGGAGTCTGTATTGCTTAGCAAAATTTGCCAGAAACGGGGTAGGCCAGCTTGCCTCTGTTCACGGAAAGCATAAGTGTTTTACAATTCATTCTGGGAAAACTTCTGAACCCATACCAAAGAACTACTTGCTGTCTTGGACTTTGGACACTACAAAGGACTATTCAATTAGAGCTTCCATTCAGTCATAACTGAAAACAGTGTTGGGTGAGAATATGCTCATTTGCAAACGAGTAGTTGGGTAATATTCTCTTGATAATCCCTTCTTGATCAGTTCTGTATGTGCCCCATTTTTAAATTTCTTTCTTTATTATTTTGTTCTATTCAGAAAGTCTAATTATAATTCAGTCCCACACTAACACTGATCTTTTGAAGAATCCCTTTTCTCCCCAAGGGTCTTGACTAACTGGGTTTCCAGTGTCCTCTACACCAATTTCATGTTTAATGTTGCATTTCCATAGCTGCTCTTCACATCTCTCCATCTTCCCTTGAACGATGACCTCTCCCTCCCAAATACCTCAGTTCTAACTAATGTGAACTCTGATGAAGACAAGCACAGCCACAAATACCCATCTCTATCTCTCCAGCTCCACTTCTACTCCATATTGGCATATACCTACTTCAGACCATGAGAGCCTGACTAAAGGTGTTATTCACCCATTCAACAAACCAAGCATTTGCTTTGTACATAATATGATGAATGTAAAGATGAACAAAACATTGTCCACTTAAGGGAGGAGACACATAGCTTACTAAGGATGGAGATAATGCTAGAGGAATCTGGAAGTCCACAGATATTTGTGACACACATCGTAAGTGTAGTTGATCTGCATGTATCAGCTACTTCTTTGAGAAATGTTATTTCTAGTCAATTCTGAGTCCCTGCTGGGTGAAATATGGAGAGTCATCCCTGATGTGACCTCTGACCAAAATGCTAGCCCATATTCATTGCAAAATATTTCTACAGTTATTCTGGGGAAATCATATCAATAGAAATGTTTGTAAATTTGCCAAGCATTTTGCAAATGATACTTATTACTCTTTGTATGAAATGAGCTCTGATCAATATAAAAGAGGAGAAATATTTAAAGAACTAGTGAAGCAACTGTGAACACTGAGCCTTCCAATTGGTGAGACCTAAAGAATTATGTTAATGAGAATGTAATGTGCCCTCTTTTTCTCTATTTATTTTGTTTACTTTCTTAGCAAATATGAGTTTGTATGTTCCAGGGAAGGTAAAGTAAGGTAGGGTTTTTCAAAGTCTTCCTGGAGGCTGAGTAGGGCTCAAAGGTTGACTAGTAAATGAGTAAATTTAACTAAGCTTTAGCTGTTTTTGTGAAACTGATAGTTGTTTTTACACATTAAGTTCTGCAAGAAAATTTGAGTTATTATTTCTGAATGCAATTCCTTATTCTCTTTATTTAAGGTATTATTATGTCAACCAGTAAGAATGTATTTTCCCAAGCGACATCAACCACCATGCTGGGAAATAGAGTCCAAATGTCAAACTGTTAGGCATAAATTGAATTAAATCTATCTCACAATGACCAAAGTTATTTTTAAAGAGAAACAATGTTGCAACAACCCTTCAAATTTTCATTGGGTGCTCTTTTTTGCCCTGGTATGTACTTTTAAAAATTACATTTACTATAATTCTTAGATCCAAAATCCCAATTATAGGATGTTTTAGCAGGTTTAGACTAATCAAAGACTCAGGTGAGATAGTTAGAGACATATTTTCAGAAAGGAGTCTTTATAACAAAATTTTTTTTCACATTTCATTTCCTCCAATTTAGTTCTTCCTCAAAATAAGATGACCATGTTTTAGAAATATGAAGATTGGGAAATGAGGCAATAAGCTTCTTATAATTTCTTTTTTTTTTTTTTTTGACTGTGCCATGCAGCATGTGAGATCTTAATTCCTGGACCAGGGATCAAACCTGCACCCCCTACATTGGAAGCACAGAGTCTTAAGCACTGGACCACCAGGGAAGTCCCAGGCTTCTTATAATTTCTTATAGTCCTTCCCCTTCATATATATATGGCCCAGCCAAAGACTGCTACTTGTCGGGGTCCAATGACCACAGAAAGATTTGCTATTTCACATCTTATAGCAAGAATATTTAGAGCAGAAGCAAGAAGAACTACAGTCCTGCAGCCTGTGTACAAAAAGCACATTCACAGAAAGATAGACAAGATGAAAAGGCAGAGGGCTATGTACCAGATGAAGGAACAAGATAAAATGCCAGAAAAACAACTAAGTGAAGTGGAGGTAGGCAACCTTACAGAAACAGAATTCAGAATAATGATAGTGAAGATGATCGAGGACCTCAGAGAAAGAATGGAGGCAAAGATCAAGAAGATGCAAGAAATGTTTAACAAAGACCTAGAAGAATTGAAGAACAAACACCTAGAAGAATTAAAGAACAAACAAACAGAGACGAACAATACAATAACTGAAATGAAAAATACACTAGAAGGAATCAATTGCAGAATAACTGAGGCAGAAGAACGGATAAGTGACCTGGAAGACAGATGGTGGAATTCACTGCCATGGAACAGAATAAAGAAAAAAGAATTAAGAGAAATTAAGACAGCCTAAGAGACCTCTGGGACAACATTAAACACAACAACATTCTCAATATGGGAGTCCCAGAAGGAGAAGAGAGAGAGAAAGAACCCAAGAAAATATTTGAAGAGATTATAGTTGAAAATTTCCCTAACATGGGAAAGGAAATAGTCACCCAAGTCCAGGAAGCACAGAGAGTCCCAGGCAGGACAAACCCAAGGAGAAACATGCCAAGACACATAGTAATCAAACTGACAAAAATGAAACACAAAGAAAAATTATTGAAAGCAACAAGGGAAAAACAACAAATAACATACTAGGGAATTCCCATAAGGTTAACAGCTGATTTCTCAGCAGAAATTCTACAAGCCAGAAGGGAGTGGCATGATATACTTAAAGTGATGAAAGGGAAGAACCTACAACCAAGATTACTCTACCCGGCAAGGGTCTCATTCAGATTCGATGGAGAAATCAAAAGCTTTACAGACAAGCGAAAGCTAAGAGAATTCAGCACCACCAAACCAGCTCTACAACAGATGCTAAAGGAACTTCTCTAAGAGGGAAACACAAGAGAAGAAAAGGAACTACCAAAAAAAAAAACCCATAACAATTAAGAAAATGGTAATAGGAATATACATATCAATAATTACCTTAAACGTGAATGCATTAAATGCTCCAACCAAAACACACAGTCTAGCTGAACGGATACAAAAACAAGTCCCTTATATATGCTGTCTACAAGAGACCCACTTCAGACCTAGGGACACATACAGACTGAAAGGCAGGGGATGGAAAAAGATATCCCATGCAAATGGAAATCAAAAGAAAGCTGGAGTAGCAATACTCATATCAGATAAAATAGACTTTAAAATAAAGAATGTTACAAGAGACAAGGAAGGACACTACATAATGATCAAGGGATGAATCCAAGAAGATATAACAACTATACATATGTATGCGCCCAACATAGGAGCACCTCAATACATAAGGCAACTGCTAACAGCTATAAAAGAGGAAATCGACAGTAACACAATACTAGTGGGGGACTTTAACACCTCACTTACACCAATGGACAGATCATCCAAACAGAAAATTAAGAAGGAAATACAAGCTTTAAATGACACATTAGATGAGATAGATTTAATTGATATTTATAGGACATTCCATCCAAAAAGAGCAGATTACACTTTCTTCTCAAGTGCACACGGAACATTCTCCAGGACAGATCACATCTTGCCTCAGATCAAATCAAGCCTCAGTAAATTTAAGAAAATTGAAATCTTATCAAGCATCTTTTCTGACCACAACGCTATGAGATTAGAAATCAATTACAGGGAAAAACAACGTAAAAAACACAAACACATGGAGGCTAAACAATACATTACTAAATAGCCAAGAGATCACTGAAGAAATCAAAGAGGAAATCAGAAAATACCTAGAGTCAAACAACAATGAAAATACAACAATCCAAAACCTGTGGGATGCAGCAAAAAGCAGTTCTAAGAAGGAAGTTTATAGCAATACAAGCCTACCTCAAGAAACAAGAAAAATCTCAAATAAACAATCTAACCTTACACTGAAAGAAACTAGAGAAAGAAGAACAAACAAAACCAAGTGTTAGTAGAAGGAAAGAAATCATGAAGATCAGAGTAGAAATAAATGAAATAGAAATAAAGAAAACAATAACAAAGATCAATAAAACTAAAAGCTGGTTCTTTCAGAAGATAAACAAAATTGATAAACCATTAGCCAGACTCATCAAGAAAAAGAGGGAAATGACTCAAATCAATAAAATTAGAAATGAAAAAGGAGAAGTTACAACCGACACCGCAGAAATAGAAAGCATCCTAAGAGACTCCTACAAGCAACTCTATGCCAATAAAATGGACAACCTGAAGAAATGGACAAATTCTTAGAAAGGTATAACCTTCCAAGACTGAACCAGGAAGAAATAGAAAAAATGAACAGAACGTTCACAAGTAATGAAATTGAAACTGTGATAAAAAATATTCCAACAAACTAAAGTCCAGGACCAGATGGCTTCACAGGTGAATTCTATCAAACATTTAGAGAAGAGCTAACACCCATCCTTCTCAAACTCTCCCAAAAAATTGCAGGGGAAGGAACAAACCCAAACTCGTTCTATGAGGCCACCATCACTCTGATACCAAAACTAGACGAAGATACTACAAAAAAAGAAAATTACAGACCAATATCACTGATGAATATAGATGCAAAAATCCTCAACCAAATACTAGCAAACAGAATCCACCAACAAATTAAAAGGATCATACACCATGATCAAGTGGGATTTATCCCAGGGATGGAAGGATTCTTCAATATACGCAAATCAATCAATGTGATACACCATATTAACAAATTGAAGAATAAAAACCATATACTCATCTCATTAGATGCAGAAAAAGCTTCTGACAAAATTCAACACCCATTTATGATAAAAACTCTCCAGAGAAAGTGGGCATAGAGGGAATCTACCTCAACATAATAAAGGCCATTTACAAAAAACCCACAGTAAGCATCGTTCTCAATGGTGAAAAACAAAACATTTCCTCTAAGATCAGGAAAGACAAGGATGTCCACTCTCACCCCTATTTTCAACATAGTTTTGGAAGTCCTAGCCACAGCAATCAGAGAAGAAAAAGTAATAAAAGGAGTACAAATTGGAAAAGAAGAAGTAAAACTGTCCCTGTTTGCAGATGACGTGATACTATACATAGAGAATCCTAAAGATGCCACCAGAAAACTACTAGAGCTAATCAATGAATTTCATAAAATTGCAGGATACAAAATTAAAGCACAGAAATCTCTTGCATTCCTATACACTAATCATGAAAAATCTGAAAGAGAATTTAAGGAAACACTCCCATTTACCACTGCAACAAAAAGAATAAAATATCTAGGAAAAAAACCTACCTAGGGAGACAAAAGACCTGTATGAAGAAAACTATATGACAGTGATGAAAGAAATTAAAGATGATACCAACAGATGGAGAGTTACACCATGTTCTTGGATTGGAAGAATCAATATTGTGAAAATGACTATACTACCCAAAGCAATCTACAGATTCAATGCAATCCCTATCAAATTACCAATGGCATTTTTCACAGAACTAGAACAAAAAATCTTAAAATTTGTATGGAGACTCAAAAGACCCCGAATAGCCAAAGCAG
Source organism: Pseudorca crassidens (assembly GCF_039906515.1). Classification (NCBI taxonomy): domain Eukaryota; kingdom Metazoa; phylum Chordata; class Mammalia; order Artiodactyla; family Delphinidae; genus Pseudorca; species Pseudorca crassidens. The sequence goes on from NC_090312.1 coordinate 23,091,334, forward strand.
TCTTGAGGGAAAAAAACGGAGCTGGAGGAATCAGACACCCTAACTTCAGACTATACTACAAAGCTACAGTAATCAAGACAATATGGTATTGGCACAAAAACAGAAATATAGATCAATGGAACAGGATAGAAAGCCCAGAGATAAACCCATGTACCTACGGTTAACTAATCTATAACGAAGGAGGCAAGGATATACAATGGAGAAAAGACAGTCTCTTCAATAAATGGTGCTGGGAAAACTGGACAGCTACATGTAAAAGAATGAAATTAGAACACTCCCTAACACCATACACAAAAATAAACTCAAAATGGATTAGAGACCTACATGTAAGACTGGACACTTTAAAGCTATTAGATAAAAACATAGGAAGAACACTGTCTGACATAAATCACAGCAAGGTCTTTTTTGATCCACTTCCTAGAGTAATTGAAATAAAAAAAAAAAATAAACAAATGGGACCTAATTAAACTTCAAAGCTTTTGCACAGCAAAGGAAACTACAAACAAGATGAGAAGACAACCCTCAGAATGGGAGAAGATATTTGCAAATGAATCAACGGACAAAGGATTAATCTCCAAATTATATAAACAGCTCATACAGCTCAATATTAAAAAAACAAACAACCCAATCCAAAAATGGGCAGAAGACCTAAATAGACATTTCTCCAAAGAAGACATACAGATGGCCAAGAAGCACATGAAAAGCTGCTCAACGTCACTAATTATTAGAAAAATGCAAATCAAAACTACAGTGAGGTATCACCTCACACCGGTTAGAATGGACATCATCAGAAAATCTTCAAACAACAAATGCTGGAGAGGGTGTGGAGAAAAGGGAACCCTCTTGCACTGTTGGTGAGAATGTAATTTGATACAGCCACTATGGAGAACAGTATGGAGGTTCCTTAAAAAACTAAAAATAGAATTACCATGTGACCCAGCAATCCCACTATTGGGCATATACCCAGAGAAAAACATAATTCAAAAAGACACATGCACCTCAGTGTTCATTGCAGCACTATTTACAATAGCCAGGTCATGGAAGCAACCTAAATGCTCATCGACAGATGAATGGATAAAGATGTGGTACATACATACAATGGAATATTACTCAGCCATAAAAAGGAACGAAATTGTGTTATTTGTAGAGACGTGGATGGATCTAGAGACTGTCACACAGAGTGAAATAAGTCAGAAAGAGAAAAACAAATATCATTTATTAACACATACATATGAAACTTAGAAAAATGGTACAGATGAACTGGTTTTCAGGGTAGAAATAGAGACACAGATGTAGAGAACAAATGTATGGACACCAAGTGGGGGAAGTGGTGGGGGATGGTGGTGGTGGGATGAATTGGGAGGTTGGGATTGATGTATATACACTAATATGTATAAAATGTATAACTAATAAGAACTTGCTGTATAAAAAAATAAATAAAATTCAGAAAACAAAGAATATTTAGACAATTTATATCTTTCAACATCTTTTAGCACAGTAGGTTTTAAAAATATATCATAGTTTACTGGAACTGATGAGGAACAGAAAAATGAAGTGTCGATTAAATCTTCTAAGTAACTTTCTGAGTCCTTTTCATACTAAAAGAAAAATTAGCAAATGGTTTTGAATTGCTTCTAATTCATCAAATAATGATGAGTACTTGTGATTAATTTTGTTGTACATTTTACTTACCATGAATAGGAATTTGAAAATTAGTTTGAGTTTTGCTTATAAAATGACTGCAAAAAGTGTTGTGGATGCTCTAGTAATCAGGATATTTATTGATGATTCTTAGTAGTAAATGATGCTAACCCAATTTGATCCAGCTTATGTGTAAGGATTTATTGACTCATCTAATCAAAATGCAGGCTGGGCCTATATAGGTCTTAGAGACAATTAGATCCACAGGCAAAATTTTCCTCCCAATTTCAGACTTCTTTTTTGAAACGTAGTGCAGGAAATATTTGATATAATATGGTGGTAATGATTTTCCAGGTGAATACATATTTCAAAAAAGATTAAATTACACACTTTAAAAATGTGCAGTTTAATGTACTGTGATTATATCTCAATACATTTGTAAAAAGAAAGGAAGGAAGGGAGGAAGGGAGGGAGGAAGGAAGGAAGGAAGGAAGGAAGGAAGGAAGGAAGGAAGGAAGGAGGGAGGAGGGAAGGAAGGAAGGGAGGAAGGAAGGAAGGAAGGGAGGAAGGAAGGAAGAGTAGGAAGAAAGGAAAGAAGGGAGTGAGGAAAGAAGGAAAAAAGAGAAAAATAGGGATGGTCCAAAACATTACTTCCCAATTTTGCCCCCCAAAGGGACTGAGACCTGCATCCTTTGGCCAAAATCCCAAGAGCTCTCACTGGTCCAGCTTTGATCAAGAACCTTTGCTAGCCCATCATTGTGACCAGCCAGGTGAAGTCTTTGAGAAGACAGCCACTCCAATTCCACCCTCACGGTTAGGAAAACATTTCCCCCTCCTCCTCCCTCACCCCCTAAAATGGGAAGTGCTGTTACAACCAGAAAAAATAATATTTGTGCCCCATGTTTGAATCTATGATTTTCATGGGCAAAATATGCAAGTAAATGTCAAGTCAGCAGCATTAAAGAGAAGTTTTACTTAGAGGAAGGTTAGCAAAAGTTATATCCTATATTTTTTTTCTTTGATTTTTTTTGTTTTGCTTTTTAAAATATCTATGTAAAAAATAACAAGTGATTTACAGATCTCTTTCTCTAATCAGAACCTCAAGTGTATATATAAAGGTACTGTACAATATATAAACATTTACAACCAGTACATCCATATTTTGCTTAGCGTTCCAAGGCCACACTGCGAAGTCAGTAATCCTATACTTTTTTTTTAATATCAAATGATTAAAAACCTATGGTCAGGATTTTTTTTAATTTAGGAAGGTTTTCCTGATAAAAAGCTGTCATCCATTTTCTCAGGGCAATGCAAGTTGTAGGAAGAGAAGGGGTCTGAGAGGAGGAAAAGCTAACACTGTGAAAACACATTCTTCTCAAGATTCAGATTTAAAGATTAGTTAATCGTTACTTCTTAAGGGTCTTGATAACAAATGAATATTGCTATTTAGCTAATAGAAAAGTTTCCCTGGGAAATTAAAAAATGCAAAATGGCAGAACACATGCATGTATAGTGTTTCCATCTTTTCCTGACTTGATAAATAATAGTAAAATATTATGAACACTGTGATTTTGGGGGTGGGTTGGGATAACCATTCAATTAGCGCAATACCTTTTGGCTTCTTTCCATTTTCTTTTTCTTGGGAGTGCTCTGAGTCATTAGCTTCTAAAGGCAAAAGGAGAAAGAAAAGAAAAATAAAAGAGGAGAACTAATTTTTTTTAATCTTTTGTGAGACAGACACTTTAAGAATTTCTGTGTCATCTTATTTAATGCTGATAACCCTGAGTTTTATTATTTCCATTTTACAAACAGAAACTGAGAAATTTGGAGAAATTAATCCAATTACCTATATTTAATCAATATAGTAAACGCTAAATCTCTCAAACTTCAAAGCCTATGTTCTTTACCTTATAACTAGCTGTTTACCATTTACAATTGGGCTGTGTAAGTAAAAGAAAGAGCAGCATTTAGGATCTTCATTTAGTTTTACAACTGAGTATGGGAAAACCAACTCTTCTTCTAGAGTCCTAGTCGTCTTTATAAATATTGGCATCTGTCCCTTTCCTCTCCCTTTTCCGTTTTTTTTTTTTGTTTTTTTTTTACATCTCCAGATAGCCAGAAGCTTTAGTAGGCAAACATCATCGGACTTGTGTGAAGTGGAACTCTTCTAGATTCTCTTTCTCACTGAACTCTAAGATTCCTAATTGTAAAGAATTTTTTGAACAAGGAAAAATCCACCTACTAAAATGTCAATGTTGTGAGGTGAAGAGAATTAATATTTAGTGAATTTCTACTCTCCACATTACTATCACTGAGCAATTTATCTATATGATCACATTTCCTACAACCTCTGAGATAGCTATTATTATCCCAATTTCATGTAAGAAACACAAGGCCTAGACAGTTTATATGCTCATGGATTCAAATTCAGGTTTATCACCAAAGCTCAGACTTGTTCCATATAATAAACAGAGAATAATTGCATGTGTTCCATTCCATATATGAAGGATTGTATTGTCAGAGAGTTTGATGTGTAACCTACTTTAAAAGACTCAGTTTAACGAATATATAGCAAGGTCCTGATTTATGTCAGGCACTGGGCTAGGTCCTTGGATAAAAAGAGGCATAAGACATTCTTCACCCTTTAGGAGCTCATAATCTTTTGCATGGGGCAGGTTGAGACTAATTTGAATATATCAGATAATAACACACTCTTCATGTAAGAGAGGCACAAACAAGTGAACACCAAAGTGTCTAATCTTGAGAAATTCTATTTTTTATTGTAAAAATACATGTGTATATATCCACTTTCCATTTCTGTTTTGATTTTTAACCTCCTACTAAATAAAATGTTTCTGAATGACAAGGGCCCTAGTTTAGCAAATATCTTTGTACTATTCATTTCAAGAGTAAAGGGTTTTCTTATAAAATGTATAAAACATTTTGAAAACTTTTTTTTTTTACTTCAAATCTTTCTCTTAAATGTTTTGTCACTTCAGAGAAACTTTTGCTTCTGAAGCACTAATGTTTCTTTAGTATTATATTAACTTACATATTTTTGTATAATTTTAAACAAAAGCTGTCTTAAATGAAAACACAAAAATATATGGATTTCAAACAAACAATTTTACCAGAAATGTCTACTCTATTAGACTTGTGACAAATCTGGTTAAGACCTTCTAAGAATTGTATAATTGGTTTCAGAAGGGAAACAATTTTTTATTAATATAAACTAGCAAAAATATTTTTATGATCTCTGTTTGCTCCAACATAAAAATCAGTTGTCTGCAAAGCTCAGCTGGCTTTAGAAGGTCCACATGTAATTTAGGAAGTTTCTTTGACACTCAGAATATCTCCTTGGCAATTTCATTCCACAATTAGAGAATTACTTTTATGGCTTAAGATTTCTTAACTCTTATTAAAATGTGAATACAACAGAGAAAGTAATATCTTAAACTCTGCCAGTCCAGTATTTACTTAAGCTAAACATATGCCTATTGTTTGATACTCAATTGCTTTCGTAGATGTACAACCAACAGAAATATTTATATATGCTCACAGAACTAAGATGTTCCAATAGCACTACTTGTAAGAGCACCAAATGAAAACTACTTAAATAGTTATCAGTAGAATTGGTTTATTCCACAATGGAAAATATAACAAAGAGCATGAACTGCAACTATTACAATATTGGTGAATCTCACAAACATAATGTCGAGTGGGGGAAGCTAGACAAAAGAGAGAATATACTCTATGGTTTCATATGTATGAAGTTTAAAAAGAAGTCAAAGTAATCACGGATGTTAGAGGTCAGAAAAGTGGTTACTCTTTGTGGAGATGGATTAATTACTGGAAGTGGATAAGTGGGAGCTTCTAGAGGCTGGTAATGTCCTATTTCTTGATCTGAATTCTCATTATATATATGTGTTCAATTTGGGAAAAAAACATTGAGCCATACCTTTTTGATTTGTGTACTTGTAAATATGAATAAAAATACAAAAAGAAAAACAAAAATACAAAGCTTTACCAGTCATTATAATTTAATACCAATGAGTTGAGCCTTTATTTTGGTTTTTACTAAGGTGCGTGCCAGAATCAGAATGCCTGAATACAAGGTCAGAATGCAGTACAAGGGAAAAGTGATCCAGAAAGGGAAGGTTATGGGATGCTGTATGTATACAGGCATACGGTTGAAGAAAGAAAATGGGGCTAGTGCCTCACCAAAAGGGTTCATTTAACTGTGACTTAGCTTTGAGCTCTTAGAGGATGGAAATTTATTTTAAAATAGGCACTCTCCTTAAAAACACTCCAATGTTCTATTTCCTGTTTGTGTGTCCCGCCATCTCTCTCTGTGTCTCTCTGTTGTTGATGGGTAATAATCAATAAAGCAATCTATAATAAGAATAGAAAAGAGTTTTATCTGAGCCAAACTGAGGACTATAGCCTGGGAGACACAGATTCAAGAAGTACTTGAACTGTGTTCCACAGGACTACAAAATAGGGGAAGCTTATAAAGGCAAAACCCACAAAATTACATAAACTGTTTGGCATGAATTAGGATTAGAGCTGGCAAGAAGTAAGGGTGCTTGTTAAGTAAGGATTGTTTGGAGTCTGAAATGGTTGCATAGTTACAGGGGGAGATCTTGGGGCTGTAGCATTGCAGCTGTCAGCTAGCAGATAGCGTTTTGAGAACAGCTGGTGGTGTCCTTGAGTCTGATACAGTTCAGAAGATTCAAGTTCTCATTAATACAGGAACATGTCTGAAACCACATCCACAATGACCACCCAGCTCCGTTTTGAACGCCCGAACCATGGTTACTCCATTTTGATTTTGATTTTTAATGGTTGAAGCAGTTGTACAATGCATGTTTAATAGGCCATGAACAGGCTGTTTTGGTTAGCCTAAATTCAAGTCAAATCATGTATAAGCCAGAATGACTTCTCCATACCTTAATATGTGAAAAATTCTCCCATCGCTCTTTGCGTGTGTGTGTGCGTGTGCATATATGTGTGTGTGTGTAGGAAAGAGAGAGAGAAAACAACTCTCTGACTAGGTGAAAAGTCCTTTGCCTCTAGTTCATTACATGGCAATCCCATATTCTGTAGGCGCTGCTTTAAAGTTGCCATTTGGCTGCTTCATGGCTCAGGTCTGTCTATCCAAGCACAACTCTTTCCAGTATGGCAATTAATGTCTTAGTCTTGAACAACTTTACGACCCCAGAGTACCCTTAAATAATCCTCATGTAACTAACCTCAAAGAAAAAAAAGCTCAGGGGCTGTTCAAGCTTCATGCTTCAGTGCAGGCAGGGCATACCTAGGCTATAGAAACAATTGGGTCTAAAGGCAAAACGTCTCTCCCTTTTTACACTATTTCTCTTGAAAATCAAGGCAGAAGATGTTTCGTACCGTAATTGTGGTGATAATTCTGGTTTAGTTCTAATTCTTATTTTGTTAGTTGTATATTCCCCACTGTGTGTTTATATATTGCAACACATATCCTAATTGTAGCTGATTCAACTCTTCTGTGGGCAGGGGACATTTGGTAGAAGCAAGATGCTGTGCTTAGCCCACAGAATGATACATTTGGCTCTTTGATCTCTTACTAATCAAAGATTTCTGTTGCTTCCACCCAACAGATTATAGCTAAAGGGTAGCAGAAAGAGATCTAGCTGCTTGTTCACTTAATACAAATATTTTTCCATGTCACTAAATAGCCTTAGAACTATTTTTAATGAGGAAATTTTATTCCAACTCTCAGATTTGCCTTACTTCATTTAATTGAAACTATTGTTATATCCAATTTTAATGTCTAAAATTATCTTCAGTTTTGCTTCTATAAAAATCTACACAGGTATGTTTCACGCACATTTATGTTTATTTCTTTAGGACAAATTTTTAGAAGTAGAATCACTGAACCAAGAGCTGTGTGCATCTTAAGGCACTTGATATGTACGACTAAATTGATCAGGGACATTTTTATTATTCCTCAAGTTTTCCAAAGGGATTCACGTGGCTTTAAAAGAACATCGTCGGTCATAATTGAATTCTCAAGTGCTTTTTTATATTGAATAGAAAAAGTTAACAAAAACTTTTTTTTAAAGATATAGACTGTGTCATGGAAACATACTATAAAGTAAGAATCCTCAAAGATAAAATAGATAATAGTTCACCTTGGTGGATTCATAAATGATTGAATCACTGCGATCGATGTGTGCAGCTTAACAGCAATCAATATCTATCTGTAAGTAGTCTATAGTGGCATGCCACAGGAGACTGTATTCAGTTCTGTCTTGTCCAAGGTTTTATTAATGATTTGGCAAAGAATGTCAGCTTGTGTGTTTGCATATTGTTTGCATGTTTGGTTTACATTGTTTGGGGAGAGAAACCTAAACGTTTGGAAGATCAAATTCTAGAGAGACTCAGCAGACTAGAACAGTGGATAAAACTTAATATGAAAGTCAACTGTGATAAATTTGCAAATTGTGATGAATAGGAATATATTAGCATATGTGAAAATTAATAAGAATCATCATTTTACCAAAGCTGAATAAGAGGTCATTATGAGATAGATAATAAAGGTTTTATGATTTGAGATTTTATTACTAGATGTATATTCTTCAGAATGCGGGAGGTGATATAGCAAATCTATTCTATGCACCTCACACCAAGGACATTAGCAGTCTAGAATTTATTCAGAGATGAGCAACTGTCTTAGCATAAGTCCCTAGAAAACATGTTAATGTTTTACTGAGTGATGCAATCTCTGGGCAACAAGAGTTATGGAAAATGAGAAGAGAGGCAGGGAAAGAGGGAAAGCTTACCAAGCCATCTAGAGCCTCACAAAAAAACCCAGCCAGTTGCTCAGTCATATGGGATGTCTTTAGAGAGATACATAGAACAATCAGTAGGGGAGAGAAAGATGAACTTACCTGTGACTCCTTCCCATTACTTGTCTGTATTGGATTAAAAATTGTTCACAGATTCGCAGACATAGAGATCAGGCTTGTGGTTTGCTAAGGGAGGGGGGAGGTAGAGAGGCGGACTGGGAGATTGGGATTGGATGCAAACCATTACATATAGAATGGATAAACAACAAGGTCCTACTGGATAGCACAGGGAACTATATTCAATATCCTGTAATAAACCATAATGGAAAAGAATATGAAAAAAAGAATGTGTATAACTGAGTCACTTTGCTGTACAGCAGAGACTGTACATCTGCACAACATAGTAAATCTACTATACTAGGTATAGTAAATATTTACATAGTAAATCTACTATACTTCAATTAAAAAACTAATTGTTCTACAAAACCATTAAGTGTCCTGCATTTCCAAACTGAATTTACCAAGCCCTCCGGGCAGCCACTAAGGAGCCCAGAGACTCCATAGACCTGGTTGCTTTGACCTTGGGCTCTGGAGCTGCTGGAACTCTTTTTGCAGTAGATGATACAATGAAATCCTGCTGAAGCCCATACCCAGTGGAAAGAGGATAGAGTTGGAAATCTTAAGAGATAAGACAATGGTGACAGTGATGGGGGCTCTCCATTGAGCAAGTACCCAAGGCCCAGGGAACAGGCTTTTCAAAGTAAAAATGTGGAGGCACTGGACCCAACATAATCCACTACTTGATATAATTTACTACTTGAGCTACTCAGATGCATTTTCACCCTTTATTATATCCATATTCCATATAAGAGCTAGATGTTCTTACTTCTTCCTAAAATGAGAGGTGCAAGAACATTCTAGGAAGATAGGGGCTAGTGTCAGCCTCTTAAAATCTAGAGACTGTCATACAGAGTGAAGTAAGTCAGAAAGAGAAAAACAAATATCGTATATTAACGCATATATGTGGAACCTAGAAAATGATAGAGATGAACCGGTTTGCAGAGCAGAAATTGAGACACAGATGTAGAGAACAAATGTATGGACACCAAGGGGGGAATGCGGCAGGGGGTGGGGGTGGGGGTGGGGGTGGGATGAATTTGGAGATTGGGTTTGACATGTATACACTGATGTGTATAAAATGGATGACTAATAAGAAAAAAAGTAAATTAAATTTTAAAAAAGACTTAAAGATTAGCCCACCAAGCCCTAGCCCTTCACTGCTATGACTGTACCTGGGACCCTGATAATTATTGTCATCCTCCTTTATTATTCTTCCTGTAATTTCTCACCTTCAGCCAATGTTTTGGCTGGTCTTGATTGCTTGCCAGGTAGAGTGGCACAAACCTTCCATTTCAGGGGCCTTCAGTGACCCATTCACGGTTATCATTGGCATGGAAGCAAGAGTTCCCCTAGTGAATATTCTGGGTTCCAGACACAATTTGTTCTGCTCCTGTTGTGTAGTAGCAACCTGTTTCTTCATGTTAATCAGAATTCATTATCCCAACCAATACAGAATTTCCTGCCTTTTTCTACCGATTCATTGGTATGACGTGTAAAAAATGGCCAGGTGGTAGTCTCAACTCATGCATCAATACAGCCATTGCTGTGTCCTCTTGTGGAAGTATCCTTCCTGGGAACTGGACTCCTAACTACAGGAGTGGGATGCACCAGTTGTACAAGTGGGTCTCTGAGAATGATGGTGACAGGCACTAATTGTCTCCTATTTCCACCACTTGGTTCCTAGACCCATATACTTTGTTTATTTGGGACATAGCACTACAAAAACATGGTCGGTTGCTAGTCATACATGACATCTTGAGGCTAAGATAGATGGGGGCAGCTTTTTCCCCTCTCCCACCTGTTAGTGGTCAGATTGCCCCATAGGATGTTCGTTCTTAGCACTTCTGAGCTTTATTACCAAGCCCCTCTAGGCATGCTGAGGGAGTCAGAGTCTCTAAGGATCTAATAAGATAGGACCTGGACCTTGGAACTAATGAAGATAATAAGGAGAATTCGTGTGTGCCATATGAGGAGCTTTGGGAAGTACTAAGGTTATCAAACTCAAAGGATGGAATGCTTAATTACTTTCACTAACTTAATATTTCCAATCATAAACTGGACAACTATTGGCTGAAGAATCTTAGAGTAGAATTTCAATAGTGCCGTGAAGCAAGTAAATAGACATTAACAGGACAGTAAAGCTCTATTTATTAGGTAATTTTTCAACAGTTTCAAACAGCCTAGGAAACCTAAACATACATAGAATATCTTTGGAATATATCAACAGCCAGTTAAATCCATTCCTGTTTAATGAGATTGGATATCTGATTTTTTTCTTTCTGGGACATGGAAGTAACCAGATTACATGTGGAAACCTGACTAGGGCCACAGGTTGAAAAGTGGTAAGTGAGTCTAGGCTACCTCATCATTAGGACCAGCAGTCTTGGGTCACTCATTATGGAAGTAACCAGTTCCTATAACCTTCACAATGTGACTTAAAGGCACCATGATAAAATTAAATTTATGTTTGATTGACTCTGTTTCCATGTGATAATGAATACTACAATATATTAAAGTCTTTTTACCATATGTAGTTAAAATAAAATTATTTCGTGGAAAATATTAATTCAACTTATTTATAGAGCAATTATTTATAGAGCACTTACTTGGGATGCATCCCTATTGGTTGTCATATGCAGAACAGGAGACAGAAAGATGCCTCGGCTGTACCATAAGTATTTGTTTATTGATTATGGATCCACTTATGGCAAGGTCTACTCAATAGTAATATTGTTTTTTAAATAATGACTAACTTACAAAGCAAAAAAGACATTTTTCTGCCTGTATATGATGTTAAAAGTGCTCTAAAATTGTAAGACCTAATTCTAAAAGTTATCTACCACTGTTCTGTTTATCTAATTCTGTATAACTCATCACACAAGAACGTAGTGGCTTAAGAGAACAACAGTCATTTTATTATCTCTCATGGTTTCTGTGGCTCAGAAATTCTGGCAGGACTCTCAGCTGGGCAGTTCTTACTCAAAGTTTCTCATTGGTTACAGTCAGACAATGGCTGGAACTAGAATAGGAGAGGTGGAAGGGAGCAGAATATCTGGGAATTGTTTGGCATCTCTCTCTCTTCTTGTAAGTTCAGGCCTTTTCATGTGGTCCCTTTGCATGTGGTAGTTTGGGCTTCCTTACAGCGTGGAGGTCTGAGGATAGCTGGGTTGCCTACATTGCAGTTGAAGACTTCTGTGATGACTTAGCCTTAGAAGTCACAGAGAGTGGCTTCTGCCATAATCTACTGGTCAAAATAGTCACAAAAACCTGCCCAGTTTCAAGAGCAGCAGGTTGATTCTACCTCCTGATGGGAGGAGTGTCAAAGTCACATTGTAAGAAGGGACTGTGAATATTGTTGCAGCCATCTTTGGAAAATGCAATCTACTACAACCATGTTTAAATTATGAAAACTAAAAATTACCTGCTGAAAATTATCTGCTGAATCATTGGGATAATAATATATCTATGAAAGTTGCTTTACATTGTTGCATTCTGTAGAAAAACACTAATACTCCTTTAAAAATTAAAATAGTGCCTTTAAAAATGTGACAGTACTACCCAATTTAACCTAACTATTCATTGTGCTCATATAATTCCAGATGTTGGGGATTAAAAAGGCAAGGAATAATTAAGACCTGATACCCTTTTACTCCCTTTATGTTCCCAAGTAGAGAATCAGAGCTCCTTTTACAGAAAATGGAACTTAATCACATATTTTGTTCATGACAAGTGAATCTGAAAAGCAGCAAAGAACTCTTGGCAACCTTTCACATTATGTAGTCAGAGTGATGACAAGTACCTCCAAAACGGGTGTCCTATGAAATAAATTGTTCATGAGCGAAGAATCTGCACAACGCTGTCTCAGAAGGCTCTATGGGTTCCTCATAGCTGCTGGGTTACAAATGCACCGAAGCAATCTCAGAGATTCCTCTGGGGGTCCTTATATCTAAAAAAAGAAAAAAGAAAAAGACTACAACGAGTTACACAGACTGTAGGTTATTTGGGAATAAAAACACCAGTAAGCATCCTTGGGTCTAACCATCTCAATGGATTTAGTTAACAAATCAGATCAGTATCTTGGTTTTAATACTTCATCTTTCATTGTAACGTGCCCAGCCCTTAAGACGTGTTTTCTTTCAGTTTCCCAAATTTGCCTAGCATTTCAACTTTTTAGCTATTATGGATTTTTATGGATTCAAAAGTAATATGAAAAAAGAATTTTCACTTCATTACGTTCCATTATTTTTGTGTTCACACAATAACAGATTTTTAGTAATCGAAAGAGGGTTTCATTTTCTTTTTCATCTATGAATAAGGCTGTAGTCTCTAGTTTGAGATCTTGTCAGTTTCCCCTTAGGATCAAAACATATAAACAAACATATTGCTTCATTTAAGGGGAAAAAGATGTAAATAAAGCACACAAAGAATTGGATGACTTGATGGACTCATTCTAGACTGCTTATTTCTATGAGGAAGATAAATGTTGACTATGTGCAAATATTTTTTGAAGGATATTTTTAAAAACCTAGGTTGTTATTTGGGGCCATCTCTACCTGGTGAGAATCTTTAGAACATAGTTATTTTGAAATTTTTATCGTTTGTTCCATTTCAGTAAAGGGAATCTCAGCCTTGGTATGAACCAGTAAGTAAAAAATTAATTCCTAATGTAGATTCCGAAAGTAAGCCACTGGAAATCCCAAATGTCAAAGTGGGAGAATTATGACTTTGTAATGTAGCCATAGCATTAAGGAATGATTCCTAAGGCATTTTTCAATCTGCAACACCTTTTTTAAAAATTAGTAAGAAAAATGACCTCTCTTCTAATTCGTTTTCCCAACACTGATGTAGTTGACTTAGCAGTGTCTGGATCTAAATTAAGATTAGTCTCTAAAGTACCTTTTGGCGAAGGAAAACTATAATGATTTTATTACTCTTTCACATGAACTAAGAAAGGGAATTTTACAAGCATGAAGAGGTTCTTAAATAGAGTGGGTAATGCAGGAAAAAAAAGAAAGAATGAAAAGAAAAGCTAAAATCAAGATCCTTTTACATTGCATTGTTTAGCTTCCCGCATCACAGAAAGAAGGAAGGCTGTTTGCTCACTTGGTTAATCTCATTTTTCCATTATCAATGCACAGGGTGTGTTTTCCACCAGTTTGAAGCTGAAGTTGTAAAATGGACTCTAGAGTAATGTGAGTGAGAACAAACAAAAGGGGCTATTCTCCCCTCCCTGCTTGTGTGTCACTCCCATTAATGTCAGCAGGGATTATGTACTCACATGTAGGAAACTGTCTGTTTACAACTGGAGTGGATGCGTTACTCTCCCCATTACCACCATTTCAATTCATTGAAAGTGGAATGGATTCACACGGGTGTGTTTGTGTTTGCTTCAGAAAGGCATTCTTTTAGAATAAGCCACTGATGTTGTAAACCTAATTATGTTCTTTTTTTCTCCTGACATACTAAAGTAATACAGCTGGCTTTCACTATTCATTCTTGCTTTTCTGTGCCCTACCACCTAAACGTAAAAAAAAAAAAAAAAAAGAAAGAAACAACAACAAAAAAAAATAGGCAAAGCAACTTTTCAACTTCTAGCTCATTACATTATTATTTTAAGGCAAACAATACAGTTGAGTGATGTTAAGTTCAACAGACTGTAAATGGAACCCAAAGTACCTTGTTAAGACAAGATGTGTTTGCTGTCCACTTAAGCACTTCTTGTTGCTGGTAGTTTTCCCCAAATGATCTGGGTGTAAGTGATACAGCTAGTGGTACTTATGCCATGGAAATAGCTGTGACCTATATTTTCATGCTTCAAAGTAACCCTTATTCTGCTTAGGGCGCTGATATTCTCCCCTCACTCTTGCCTCATTCTTTCAAAATAAGTCCTCTTGGCATAAAACAAAGCAAGCTCTCTGCTAACATAGAAGCTACAGATTTGTAAGCCTGCTGCAAAGATCTCTAACTTATCTTTGAGCCAGAAAAGTTGGTGTGAGTAACATAATGCCAAATCTGTTGGACCTCTTGCATGCTTCTGTTTCTATCAGTGCCCCAGTCAATAAGGCTAAAATTATACAGTCAGGGGTTTATTTACTTTAAAGCTGTTGCAAAATATCAGGAGACTTTTCAAAGCATTAGCAACCAATTTAAGAGAAAATGAGTGGTAGAGGGGTCAGGGGGAAATATTTACTCTGGAAGGTCAATTGAATATTTGAAGAGAGGAACGGGTTTGGCTTCTAGGGTCATGTTAATGTACCTAGCTGTCTATTTGATCCTAAATAATTAAGCTGTAGAAGCAGGAGGTCGCAAAGTTGTTGTAGATTAGGTCCCCAGCAGGGACCATGCCTTGACATGGTTTGAACAAAAGAAGGGCTGTGTCTTGCATGTAAAGTATGGTTTGTTGCTAGGGCTGATCCATCCTGCTGTCCCCGATCCTTAGTTTGGGCAACCATACAAGAGATCAGAGCAATCATATTCTGTTCTGTAAAGCCATATGGGCAACGTTTGTCCTGTGATCCGTATTTTATGTTACTGCCACAAATGATACTGATTCTGTAGATGTGGCTGCTTCAGGGAGATGTACAAGCCGGTGGCTTTTGAAAGCTGAGTATCACCAATCTTTGAGTCACACACACATTTCAACGCGGTTGGCTTTCTTGAAATTGCAGTACAACCCTTAATTATTTTAGTTAATTGCAATTACTGCACTTGAATTATATCCATGATAAATGAGCACTGGCATCTACCAAATTAACTTTTTTTTTTTGTAGAAGAATTTGTGTTTTTTAAAGTGATTGTGTTATCTGCAAGAACATTTATATTATAAAAATAAGGGGGTGGGAAGTGGAGAAGTGTTATACTTTTCCAGTGGTAATCTTACTATGATTATGGCAGGTATAATCCTCACAGATAGACGGCTGAGTTTTTCCTTTTACACATCACACTCTGTAAGTTGAGTGGTCACAAAGTTAATAATGATGAAAATAAGCAAAATGCTGTACTTTCTATTTTGATATTAATTTAATTAAGTCTTAAAATGTGGCAGAGCCAAAATCTTCTTTTCTTGCATTATCCAATTTAAAAGTCAACTGTTCAGCTGGGAGTTAAATAATTTTTCAGTCTCTATCCTTTGATTAAAGTAAACTGAAACTAAAGGTTTGTTTAGTTCACAGATTTGACTTTTAAAATTAAAATCATGTTTTCTGGGAGGGATTTTCCTTGCTGTTTCTATGCTCTGTACCTTACTGGTTCTTTCAGGAAAGTGCAGGAAGAATTTAAGAGTGTTTTCAGATACAAATCGTTCATGAACTCACCATGAATCTTGAAGGAAAAAAAAGTACGTTTCTTTGCAAACTGATATTTCTGCTCAAATTTTATATATTATAGAGCTTCAAGTAAGAACTGGATTGACTCACCAAATTTTGAGTACTTTTTGATTAGTAAAATCTAACCATACGAAGTTCAAATTTGTGTTAATGGGTATAAATCGTGGTTAGATTGGGGTATTTGGTTTTATGTAAAATAGAAAACAAAAGCTCTACTGACCTCAGTCGAATTCAGGTGAGCAGAAGGAATTATATGGGGTTTAATGGAACAATCTTAAAATGTTTCATTTTATACCTCCTAGCATTACGCTCAAAGGTGTTTCTGAGATGTTTGTATTTTAGGTATCATCCTCACCAAAAATATGTTAAGTTTTGTAATAGCAATTATTGTCATCACATAATGCAGAAAAAGAGAATCATCAGCTAGCCTGACACTGGTATAATCATAATATAAAATATATTTTACATTTAATAAAGGTAAATTATGTGTGGAAAACTAAAGCAACCTATAATTAATAGGAACTTGGCTTGCAATAGCCAAAACACATCAAAGCTCTCTGTTCCTTATTGACTAATATATGTACTCTGGGCAATCCCCACCCCCGTCGGTTGAAATCTTTTAAGTTTAATAGTATAAGATGTCCATGGAAAGATTTTTTTTAAATAAAATATCTGCTTGTGGCTAAATTTTGTAGGCGCCCGATGATTATTCTAATAGGATTTTAACATACAAGAGAAGTGTGTGTGTGTGCGCGCGTGTGTCGTAATTTCTCACTCTTTAATTGCAAGATGAAACGGGCACAGATGCCTTTTATTATCAGTGATTAAGAAAACACACTTCTTGAAGGAAAATTTTGTGTTTGTAAATGAAAATCAGCCCCTTGCACTCTGCATTTGGCACTCCTTATGCCAAATGGAGGGGGAAGAAAAAGATATATTTAAGATATTAAAAAGAACTATGTATTTATTACTCCTGAACATTCTCTCCTGTTAAATTATCAGGATAGATTGCTTGTTTAGCCTGAATTATTCCTGTTCGTTTTTAAAGCACTTTTGAATGGTTTTCATTAAGACAAGGTATTGAAAGCTTCAAAACTGGAAGAAAATTGTGTCCCTCTTATAGGAAGCCATAAGATTTAAAATAAAAAAAAAAACCTTTGCCTGCTTTGAAATATGTTCTAACGGAGATTAGAGAACCAGTCCAGAAGTTATTACAGCCGTCTTTTTAAAAATGGAAATCAAGCTGAAACTGTTCATTTTATTGTTATTCTGGTGGTAGTTGCTGCTGTTGTTTTGACAAAGTGGAATCTTCCTTTAACTTAGCACAATGGAGACCTGGGTTTGCTGAGTGTCCTTGTCACCTTTCAGAAACAGGAATTTGATGAGTTATGCTGCAAGTGGGGGGCTTGGAGGAGTCTCTCAGCTGGTATATATTCCCTTTTTTAGAAACTGTGTGACTAAAGGTTTGCATAATTAAAGTTGCCTTGAAAGTGCTCACAGACCCCGGCTTCTTCCTTGCTTCCCTAACAGACTTTTGCTTCAGTTCTGCCCAAGTAATCCATCTATTACAATCATTCTTACTAGAACCCCAAAACACTTTCCCCTATTTTCACTCTTATCGATCTATTCTAGACAGACCTGCTCCATCTTTTACTGTTAATTTTTTATTTTGTGTAACGTCTTCCTTAAGCTTTGCTTTATTTTTAATATCACTTGAAGTCGACAGAACTAATACAATGTAATATGATGTGCAATACGATGTGTATGTGAAATCATCTACATAATCTCTAACAGAGTCATCACAGAGCTATTTGATTTTTTTTTCTCAATGCTGTTTTCTTCCAGATGATAATCTCTACACATATCTGAACAATGCCTTACTGCTTATTGAATAACTTCAAAAAGCACTGAGAGAAAGCCTTCAATTTCTGTGAATCATCACAGGGCAAGAGATTATTGTAATCCCCATTTTATAGACGAACCATCTGAGGTTTAAATAATTTGGCCATTGCCTGGGTGTAAGACACGAAGCCAGAGTAAAACTCCCAGTGTATGATTTTGATCTCCGATGAACTTCTTTGTCTCTGAGAAGCGAGTTTGTTTTTCAGTATTCTAACATGAAAGAACGAGGTTATTTGGTATGACTTCTATCTGTAAAAGGCGGAACTGACCTCATAATGTTAGATCATTTCCTAACCCAGTTTTAATTCACCTATAGCTGCTGATATAATTGAAAGCTTCTCTTCCAGTTTGCACTTGAGTTTTCTTATTAATCAAAAAACAGCTTAAGTTAGACTTTTGCAAGGGCCAAATTTACCATTGCCAAAAATTCTATCAGTGGAAGAAGTGCTGACTATATAGCTTTTTTTTTTCCTTGTTGTTTAATTAAATGTTTGGATAATAATATCTGCATTACCATTCTCCCTAAATGGTAATATGTATAGTGTAGACTGCACTTAGGAGTTTTCTTAAGTGATGGCTTCAGGATTTCTAGACTAATAATACAAGTACATCGTCCAGACCTCAGGATCTCTATGCTGAAATCTGACTCTACTATTCTAGTAATATTCATTTTTAAAAACTAACTTTGCTTGCTATATTGCAGTAATAGCAGAATGGATAAGCCTGTGACATAAAAGGTGATTTTCATAACAAGAAAAAAAAACATGTAATTGAAAGGATTGAACAGTTAGTTCAAGCTTTTAATTAAAAAAAACAATAGTTTTGAAACTTTATAGGAAAATAGTCTGGGATTTCTGTCAGTTACAAGTTCCAAATCATAAAATGGTTTTTTAAACAGAAGAAAAATTAATCAAAATAGTAAAATTAAGCCAGTTCTGGAAAATATAAAACACCTTCATTTTAATCCACCTTGAAAGTGAAGATTAAGATTAATAAACTAAATAAAAGCTTTCTCTTCTATGTGGGACTTAGGATGTTACATAGTTGACCTAAA
This sequence comes from Pseudorca crassidens, assembly GCF_039906515.1. Classification (NCBI taxonomy): domain Eukaryota; kingdom Metazoa; phylum Chordata; class Mammalia; order Artiodactyla; family Delphinidae; genus Pseudorca; species Pseudorca crassidens. The sequence goes on from NC_090312.1 coordinate 23,110,203, forward strand.
GATTCTCATTTATAACTCTACCTGCTTCCAATGTTCTGAATAATTTTCCTTTCAGTCTAAAACTTTCCATCATTAATCTCAGGCCAATAGCAACTTTTTGTAATTTAAAAAATATTTAAGGAAGAAATTAATAACACTATTTTGGTGATTCTTAAAGAGGAATTGACATATCCTCTTACATTTAAAATACTATCCAAATAGCTCAAAATACACCCTCACATGTCCAGCTTTCCCAAGGTCTTTAATTCAACAAAGAATTATTGCTCTTTGAAACTTTAAACATATAACAAATACATTTAGGTGCTAGAAATGTTTTTAATACATAAAGTATACAATATTTCTAAGAATCTCTAATCTGTTGATTTTAGAAACATATACTTAAACACTGTGCATTCCATAATTCCATAGTACCAGAACAGAGGATGTTACAAATCTAAAAGACAGTATTGCCTAAAGGTAACGTAATTGGAGAAAATCATAATTGTATTTTGCCAGCTTGATTTTCTCTGATTAAAAAGAAAAACTTTAAAGTTGAAACAGTAAACATTAAAGGCAATTTTACATTGCTAGCTTTAAGTGAATAATATGTAAATCAGAGTTGGGAAAAAATCTTTAGTAATTCAGTCACATGTAATATTCTTTTAATATTATTGCAAGACAGCTAAATGAAAGACAGAAGGTAATAGATGCTAATGTATTTGAGATTCAAATAAATAGCTTAGTTGCTATATTCATATTCACATTTTATGCAGAACTACTTTGAAACAATGCATATGTCCTATTTAAATAAAACTCAAGCAAGTACCTTGATCTCTACATAGAAGTAAAGCAGAGAGAATAATCAGGAATTAAAATGCAAGTTCCAAGGGGAAATAACTTTCAGAAGAAAGTCACAGAATCACCTGATTCTAAAAATGTCAGGCAGTTTTCATAACCGTGAGTGCCATTTCTTAGCAGGTGGAGGTACAGTTTTTCTCCCAGCATGTGTCTGTCAATAGCTTCATTATAAAGCTGGTAATATAATGAAGAATTTTAAAAAACGATTAGAATAATCTCTCACTCATTCTGGTAGCCACCATTTTAATCACTGCAAATTATATCCTTCTTCACTGATACAACTTTCTCAGTTCTTCAGCTTTCTTCAAAAATTAGTGGCTTTCATAATATGTTTCTGTGAAATCCTGAAGCTAGGAATCCCGCCCTCTGTACTAAGCACTGCACTCTGTGCTTTATGTGCTGGTTCTCATATGTATGTCTTGCAATAAGCAAAGTCTTTGCAGTTTTCCTTGTGCCCTCTTTTGTTTCCCCATCTCACAGCTGATCCCTCAGCAAATGCTGTCTGTTCTACTTTCAAAATATATCCAGAATATGACTGTTTCTTACCGCCTCCATGGCTACCATCCTGATTCAAGGCACCATAGTCTCTTACCTGGAATCTCACAACAGTCTCTAAGGGGTCTCCCTGCCTGTATTTTCTCCATCACAGTCCCTTCTAAACACAGCAGCCAGAGTGATCTTGTCAAAACACAGGTCGGATTATATCATTCATTTGCTCACTGCCCTCCGTTGGCTGTTCGTTTCACTCCTGAGTAAAAACCACAATTATGACTCTGCCTTAGTAGATCCTACAACACACTCCATTCCCCTGACCTTCTCCAATACACCAAGCTCTCTCTCAGCTCAGTCTCTGCCTCTGGTCTTCTCTTTTCCTTAAAGATCTTTCCTCAGGTGTCATCTTGTCAGTGATTCCTCAGTTGGGTTCTCCACCTAAAAGGCAGTCATTTCCCCCATCTTGATTCTGCTTGTTGTTCTTACTGCTTTAGTTTCTTCTCCATAGCACTTAATACTATCTAACATACCATAGATTTTGCTATACATTTTACCATATATTAATCATGGCTGAGCTCTGCCTCTCCCAATAGAATGTAAACTGCATAAAGCAGTGGACGACACTCAATAAATATTTGTTGAATGAATGAATAAACACCTGCATGAGGTAAGCAATATTATTATTATCTGTATTTTAGCAATAGATAAATTCGATGTTTAGAGCGGTCAAAAAATTTGTCTGAGGCCACAAAATCAGGTGCTCTTAACCCCTACTCTATTCAGCCTGTCAAACCAGAATGGTAATGCTTGAGTCTATTGCTTTTCCCAGTTTACCATATAATCTCCTACATGGCCTGTCCCTGTAAGACATGAGTCCAGACAAATATAAAAGTGTGAGATAGCACTCTAGCTGTGCTGAATGTAATGGCTTGCAGAGAGTGGGTATGTAATGCATATTTGAGGGCCTGAGCTAAAAGGAAGGATTAAGAATTATCATCTGGGTGTTTGCAACTTCTGTGAAATTTAAGGGGTAGAGTATTTATCATTAAATGACTCCATTTCTTCCTAGCTGGGTGCCTGGTTGGGAAGGTCCTTCATTTCTCTGTGCTTCACTTTCCCATTTATGAAGTAGGGATGGTGAGAATGAGTAGATGAGGTTATGGGTAGTACTTAACGCAGTGCCCAGCACATAGCAACACTCAATGAGTTACCTCTTGCTATTAGCGTCATTATGGTTATTGCTGTTGTTTTAGGCTAAATAAAATACAGACTCCCTACTGTGGGCTGTGTATGATCTCGCTTCTACACGATGCTCAACTTCATTTCTTCTCCTCCCTCCCCACGTACTTGCCTGCAGCCAAGGCTTTCTTGCTCTTTCTTGAACCACTCATTTCCAGCTCAAGGTCCCTCCACCGGCTGTTCCCCAAGATTAAAAAACACCATTGCTGCCTTTTCACTCTTGAAGTCTCAACAAAATGTCACCTAGCTGCTGAGCGTGGCTTCTTTGAACGACCCAAACTAAAGAAACTCATGTCTCCCACCAATCACTCTCTCCTGATTTTTCTTTCCATATCTGGTGTTACTTAATTTTCTTTTCTTCTTTTTTTATTGTCCATCTGACCACCAGAATAGAAATTACAAGAGGAAAATGACCTTATTTCTCTTCTTTACTACATTTCCTTTGTACCTAGAGCAGTGCCTAGAACATATGGGTGTCCAGTAAACATTAGTGGAATAAATAAATGAGTGAGTGAGTAAATAAATAAATAGCATGCCTGGTTCAGTTTAGGACATTCAGATGTAGTAGAGCATGAAAACACATCTGACATAAAACAGTCTAGGAGGTAGAAATGAGGGCTCTAAGGGTAGGACTACCCTTGAACAAAGATGTACATTTTGTTTAACCTCAGGTACAAATATTGTATAAAGCTCTTCAGATACAGCCCTTATATTTTCTCACAGCATTAAAGCATGGTACTTAGAAATGGTACAATTGCAGACCATTTTGAGGCTTGGTTCCCATCTGTCTTGAAGGGTATGATTTTGGTCTGTGGCCCACTTTCACAGGGCCCTTTTCCCTAATACAGCCAGCATATCGTTTGACGCCCTAATTACTGAAGATAATCTTAATCCCAATGCTTTTGAAGTACCTACAGGTAATGTGAATCATTAGAAGCATGTGTCATAAAAACTGAAGACATTTTTCAAATCGCTTAAATTATAATAATTAATTTAATATGCTTCATATGTTCAAACTATATTTAGTTTCAAGCCATATGCTTTCTTACATGAAATGGAGTTCCAGATTTTTCTATTGCTTTTAAAGCACAGTACCCAAACTGGAATTTGCCCAGAACATCAAGAGTTAACATGCCCACACTAGAGAAATGTCTAATATCTGTAATAAGTATTAAGAATTTTAAAAAAAACAAACAAAACTTGTCTTAAAAAAAAAGACCCACTTCTAGAGATACCACATCCCAAGCTGGTTCCTGCTACACTGGTGAATGCTTGCTGCATTCAGCAGCCCGAGCTTTCTGTTCAGAGTCCTGGGCAGCCAACTCTGCTAAGAATATTGATGTCAAAGCCTAAGATATGTTGCTGCCACAGGTTCTTAGCTCTATTCTTCAGACATCTTTTTTTTTTCCTCCCAAAGAATCTGTTTTACAAAATAGCTTCCGATTTGTTTTGTTTTTTTTGTCCTTAGATCTTTCTAGTTCTCCCCATCCTTTCGGAGATGAGTTAGTTGTTTTAAAGTTTATCATTGCCTTTGTTTTTTATTTTGCTCAGTTTACTTTTCCACTGTTACCATGCCAAGGCCATGTAACAGTTAAATCATGCCATTTGTGGCTTTCAAGATGAACCAGATAAAAGGCAAAGATTGCTGACAATTTTCACAGCGGCAAATGAAAGATTTTATGACATACGTGTAACCTGAAGTGGAAATATTCGTCAACCAGTACTGACTTCTCTTCTTAGACTTGAAATGCTTTCTTTCTTTTAAGAGAGTATTTAATTTGTGGCTTCTCTGGCAAATGCTAAGTAGATTCATTTTAATTTGCTCTCCCTACTGCTTTCAACAATTGTTGGGTAACTGGGCTGATGATGGGATGAAATGAAGAAAGACTCCTACTTTGTGAAATGACAAATCATGATTACAGGTGTGATTAATTATTTAAGTTCTACTGTATCAGTTCTTTGACTTTCATGGCTTATATGTAGAGAAACAATGACATCATTTTAGAAAACAATTTTGATAGAGATGGAATTTGTTTTCATCCTGATTCAGGACTTCCAGGGATTCTCTATTTTATTTAAGAGAAAAAGCCCCTTTGTTTCAATTTGCATACTTGGGGTTACTTCACTGATGTAATAACCTGTTCCACTGTCTACTGTCAAACAGTTGTACATAAAATCACCCTGATATTAATTAATCTAGGGAGACACTGGCAACCAGAACTTACCACCACCTACATAGCTATATTTTGAAAGGTTCTTATTCCAAATACATGTGAATACTTGTGTGTTTTTTTGGGGGGGAGGAGGGGTTGTCTTTTGTTTTTTTTATACAGACAAGTAGTTTTGCCACATGTGTAAATCCCAGGGAATCTAGCTGACAACACATGATATTCCCTATTCGATGTTTGTAAACTCAAATTAGCTGCAGAAAGAGTGATTTCCAGGCCAGTGTGTAACTCTGCTAACCAGCTGCATGGACAGGGCTGGCTATCTACTTCTGGACTTGCTTTAGCTAATGTCCACTGGAACATGAGAAGAAACATAAATAATTTTTCTTTTTGTAAAGACTACTTCATTACAGGCCAGCTGTAACCATAATGATCAACAGCTGTAAGTACACAGCAGCCAAAAGCAGAGAATTAAAGCATAATGGAGATTTAGGAAATAGATGAATTGACAGGTGTTGGAAGGATGAATTATTGCTTAAAGTAATACATGATTTAAAGTAGAATATTCTGGTAAAATGTTTATAGGAAGAACATTCCTGGTAGTAAAAAAATACTAGTAACCAGTACTTCAGCATTAAGAATTGGTCCTTAATCTTTAATTATTTATTCACACTTTTAACTCTCATGCCCTATTTTTTACAAATGCTACGCCAACTAGGTTGGTGACCGACAATGGGTGAGTGTAGATTTTTATCTTGGTCTATGTGCATTTGGGGGAAAATGTGTCCTACGCTTACCTTTGAATTATTGAGTACTTTTTGAAAAAAATGTTTCTGATCCACTTTATTTTCAAAGTTTTATTGTCTAATTAATTACACATTTTTCTGCTCAGAATATTAATATTAGAGCTGTAGCTTTAAAATCTCTGATTTTTCTCAGATAAAAGTCAAATTAATAATTTTATGATATCCCTCAGGATATTTCAAATATTACTAAACACTGTTATGACACATTTAAAACTTTGTCGGGCATTTCTACTGTACTATTTACTGAATTAAAGGAATTGGGTCCAGGATATCAAGGAATAAAAGTATTGTTTCCAAGAATTAATTTCAGCTCTACAAATGATTCTCTTTCTGATTTTGAAAACGTGATCTACCCACAGGTTCTCCAATTCATTAGATCTTTTAAAAGATGATTGTCTCTAGGAACTTTCAACATGCAATTTTGTGCACTCTTTAAATTGTTGCTAGTCAATAAATATTACCGGGGACTTATTTTATATATAGTCTATTCAGGTTCATGCAATAAATTCTCTGTAATTTTAAAGAGCCGTTTGTAAATAATTTTTTAGATGATCACTTTAGGTATAAAGTATTAACATTTGGGGATAGTTAAGAAGTAGGACGGAGGATGGTAGGGAAACAGTCTTTGCTAATCAACTCACTGTTCATTTTTATCTTTGGAACTGCCAGGTGATGATTTATATGTATATTTTCTTGTAAAACCACAATTCATTAACTTCTCTGAGACCTGTAGCTATGGACATTTAAGTTACATTAGATCTGCAGCACCTGCTTGAACTTCAGTAGGTTCGTGGCTAGACTCTCGGTCTCTTTCTGCAAACCTTGCACCAGCAGAAATGCCAGCGCTGCCTTCTGGCACCCTAGTAATGCCATGCTACCATTTTACAGCATATTGAGAACATGGTAAACACTTGAACCTCCAAAGCAGCAATGAGATCAGACTGCGTGACTACTCTCTTTATGGTGATGGTGCCAATGATAGCATTCTACAGAGCTACCCCCTCCAAAAAATAGCATTCTCCTCCTCCTAACTGAAACTATGTTCCTCTTTTACTGAAAACCTTTTTCTCTTCACTTATTTATTTATTTATTTATTCATTTATTTTTATGGTACGCGGGCCTCTCACCGTTGTGGCGTCTCCCGTTGCCGAGCACAGGCTCCGGACGCGCAGGCTCAGCGGCCATGGCTCACGGGCCCAGCCGCTCCGCGGCATGTGGGATCTTCCCGGACCGGGGCAGGAACCCGTGTCCCCTGCATCGGCAGGCGGACTCCCACCACTGCGCCACCAGGGAAGATCTCTTCACTTATTTTTGCTATCCAAATTTTACAATAAAAGAAATGAAAGGAGGCACACTATACATAAATTAACATAAGTTAAAAGCATATCCTTTTATCTCCCCTAACTCTTGTCTCTATAACAATGAGGCTTATAGTGTCCTCCTTGTTCTTGCTGTTGAAAGAAAGTTTACAATTCATGCCACAAAGTATTCTGGTAAAGCCTCTGGCAAATGCATACAGTACATCAGCCCCGCCCTGATGTACTTCTAATTTGCATGCCTGTGTCTCTGGGAACATTCCGGAGCCTTCTAAGACAGCATTCCAGTGTCTGCCTCAGTAAGAGCCCATATGGCAAATGCCTCTGAGATCACAGAACTTTTCTTATTTGAGGCCAAACATACCCCCCTTTACGTTTGGAGTTCTCAGTAGGAGCCTAACAAAGATTCTGGAAATTATGGGGAGAATAAAGGCAAAGTGGGGTCCAGATAATGAAGGAAGTCTATCGGAAGACAAAAACCTATATGTGCTGATTAAGCGACCCTCACGTAATGCACATCTTGGAACAAGACATACTTCTTGCTCTTGGCTTCAGGAAATGAGAATGGAGAGGGCATATATCAGATGATGGAGTTGATTAGGTTAGCAGTTCAATTAAAATGTTTAAACGTACCCTCCGATACATACTGATTTTGCATTTATTTTACTCAGGGGGGAACCTACCATGAATGTCCTTTAAAATGAAAGAGGTAGAGATTTTCAGAGCATGTGATTTTTTGAATGTGGCACTTTTAAATGTCCTGAGTGTGCAAACAAAACTTTCATGTGTGTGCTTCCTCAGCTCAGCCCTAAATGTAAAAGGCAGTCATGCTTCTGGAAAAAATAAATCACAACATCAATTTAGTCTCTGAAATGCAAAATTACAACTTGGAAATCACATTTAGGACCTTGTCCTAATGATGAAGGAACTTAAAAGGAATAATAAAAGGAAAGCTATTTCTAAGTGAGTCTTTTCCCCTGAAGATATTGGTGGTATCCATTCATTGCACAAGCATTCATCCAGTGTTTGCTCTGTGCTCTGCACTCCACGATGTGCTGGGGGGAAAGGGAAAATTACACCATAGTTCATCCCTTTAAACAGTCTAGTGGGGAGACAGACATATAGTAGATGACTGTGAAACCATGAAGGGAGAGCATGACAGAGATGGCTATAGAGTTAAATTCCTATTCCCACCACCACCGCTAACCTGATGGAGTCAAGGGTCTTATGAAAAATAATCACTGACTGAGTCTTAAGGCTAGGAGTTAGCCAAATAAATTGGTCTGGGATTGGGATGGCAAAGAAGAGGGAGTGCGAGCACGGGTCAAAGAGGTGTAAGAAAGAGCCTGGAATGTTCTCTTAACCACTCAGAGTTCTGCACAGCTAAAGTGTTAAAGGTCAGGAATGGAGTGATGAAGGGTGATGTTTAAGAGGTGAGCAGGCGTGAACCAGGTGATGTAGGCTCTTGAATGCTTATTAAAGAGCTTGGATTTTTTTTTTTTTTCTTTTGCGGTACGTGGGCCTCTCACTGTTGTGGCCTCTCCTGTCGCGGAGCACAGGCTCCGGACGCGCAGGCCCAGCGGCCATGGCTCACGGGCCCAGCCGCTCTACAGCCTGTGGGATCTTCCCGGACCGGGGCACGAACCCGTGTGCCCCGCATCGGCAGGCGGACTCTCAACCACTGCGCCACCAGGGAAGCCCTGGATTTTTTTTTTTTTATTCTAAGTCTGGGTGTCCCAGAGTTCACGGTTTTTGTCATAGCTCTGCATCTCTTGAAATATATTCTTTCCATTTATCCTTCTTTTTACATCAGTAAATTTATTTTAAAAAGAAACTTTAAGTATGTTGGTCTCAGAATCCCGATTTTAAAGGAGAGTCACTGGAAGTGTGTTGGGTGACAGCCGTGAGGAGGTTTGGGGGTGCGATGGAGCTGCAGACATAAACATGCAGGGAAGTGAACAAGTTCTCCGTTAGTGATAGGGACTCAGGACAGTGCTAACCACACAGCTGGCCCTGAGGTCTGGCAGAAAGAGGAGCCTCAACTGTACAAGCCACAGAGACAATATTTTCAGGGAAAACTAGGTTCCAGTTGAGGGCAAAGGAAAAAGAGTCCTCTGCCAACATTGGGAGGCTATAATAGCAGCTGGTAAATGAAACTTGTGTTCCAGAGGCAAGAAGCAAGGGAGGGTGGTCTACAGTCAGGCGTTCCAGGGGAGGACATTTATGACAAGAACAACAGGGGGGGACTAGAGACGATGACAGCCTTGGTGGGGAGTAGAAGGTATCAGTGAGAGCCTTGGAGAGTGAGTGAACTCGAATTGTCAAGTTTTTACCCAGTTGTGTCTATTGCAGAACTGGTTGAGCCACTGGAGGTCTAGGATGGTATCAGAGTAGATTTGCGATGGTGGTTTGTTTTTTTTAATTTTTATTGGAGTATAGTTGATTTACAATGTTGTGTTAGTTTCAGGTGTACAGCAAAGTGAATCAGTTATACATATACACATATCCACTCTTTTTTAGATTCTTTTCCCATATAGGTCATTACAGAATATTGAGAAGAGTTCCCTGTGCTCTACAGTAGGTCCTTATTAGTTATCTATTTTATATATAGTAGTGTGTATATGTCTACCCCAATCTCCCAATTTATCCCTCCCCCCACTTTCTCCCTGGTAACCATAAGTTTGTTTTTTACATCTGTAACTCTATTTTTGTCTTTTAAATAAGTTAATTTATATCCTTTTTTTAGAGTCCACATATAAGCGATATCATATGATATTTGCAATAGTGGTTTTTGATTGCCCTTTATTGACCCTCTCCCAGAGTCCAAGCTACAAGGGAACCGAATTCTGTTCCAGTAAGTCCCCTACATACGAATCTTCAAGTTGTGAACTTTCAAAGATGCGAACATGCTACTACCCAGACATGCTACCCAGACATCACTAGATCATTTTTTCAAGAGGGTAGATAGAATTGAATCCAGCAAGGAACCAGAACCAATGCCATCCGCGTCAGGCGTGAGTGAGATTGCAGCTTGCCCTCCGTCTCCTATTGCTGAGGATGCTTCAGCTCTACCATCTCCCACCTCCTCTCCCTCCTCCAGTCAGTAACTCTTCTTGCCTGTTCACTCAGTGCCAGCCCCTGTATGCCAGCTGTTGTACTGTACTACTGTACTTTTCAAGGTACTGCACTGTAAGATTAAAATTTTTTTCTTTATTTTTTGTGCTTGTTTTTTATGTATTATTCTTGTGAAAAGTATTATAAACCTATTACAGTACAGTACTATATAGCCAGTTGTGTTAGTTCGGTACCTAGGCTAACTTTGTTGGACTTAGGAACAAATTGGACTTATGAAAGGGCTCTCAGAATGGAACTCGTTCGTATGTAGGGGACTTACTGTATTAGGATTGCAGTGTTGACTTGGCTCCTAACTTGTGTGATCCCGTAGCTCAGTTTCCTTAGCAAAAAAATGGGTATAATCACACATACTTCATAGAGTTGAGGCACTCGTTAAATGAGATAATGCATATAAAGTGCTAATCAGAGTAAGTTTCCCCAAATTTTAGCTAGTGTTATATGGAACTTGAATCACTTGGAATAGAATGCTTCATTCCATTTTCACTATTGCTTAATGAAGTTTTAGTGGAGTATCTTTATAGAGAAATACTTAGGGCATATATTACTCTTGGGTCGTATACAGAATACTTCAAACATTCCAGCATTCCAGGAGCATTCTGGTTTTTTTTGTTTGTTTGTTTTCTATTCCAGGCACTTAAAATTGTCTTTGAAAAATCAAAATCAATGGGACAAGCTATCTTCATGACAAATAATTTAGTCTAAGACACAAGATACGGTATTTTATAGCCGATATGTACACCCATGCCTGCTTGGTGAGAGCTCCTTTTGGTATGTCAAATACCCTTTTGCTCCCACTGCAATATGACTGCCATTTCACCTCTGGGGAAGTACTCATTTTTTCACTGTTTGCACAGCTTCCTATACAAAGTCCCTCCCAAGACATGTTCTCGTATTACTTATATATATTAAAGGAATGCTTTCCATCACTCAGAAATACAGTAAAGCCCTCAAGAGTTTTCCAGGAGCCAGCTCCTAAACACTCCTTAATGGGAACAAACTACTGGAAAGGGAATGGATATTACAGACAGGGAGGATACAAATTAGTGATGGCTGAATCCAAAGGGTAATATTAGGGGTGTTATGGGACCAAAAAATAGAAGGATGGATTCTCCAGGTTTCCTTGTCCTCATACCCTACATTTCCTTGCCTCTCCCAAGTTGCTCTGCCATCCTTATTCCCATTATAAACTTATTTGGCCAAATGTGGAGGGGTGAATAAAATAGAAAGCATTTTCCCAGAAGCTCAGGAAGCAATACCATTGGCTCCCGGAGAGATTGCCGGGCTCTTAGCTACCTCCCTATGGATCAAGTCCAAGGAAAGATACAGGAATTGATGGAACGGTGCAGTCAACTCATCCATATTTCAGAACCTGCCACGAAACAACCTGGATTTCCAGAAATTTTATCTATGCAGATTCTTACTATTCTCTGAATTGGCTCCTAAAAAATAGTAAGATTTATTGTCTTTGTTTCCATCCTTTTCTTTTCAAACTTCTGACATCAGATACTTAAAGCCTTCCCAGGATTTTCTGCCAGGAAGAAAAGTGATCTGATCAATTAATTCACATTGAAATGACTGTGACTACATGAGTTTATTCTCCCTGGGGTATATTTAAGGTCTGTTTAAAACGAAAGAAAAAAATCATTAATAGTAAACCTTTAGAGAAATTGTATTGAAAGGGAAATTTCAGCCATCCTTAATTTTCATCTTCTCTGCCTAACCATAATATCTATTTATTTTCCAATAAAATGTTCCTACATGGTCCTTCACCTATCTGTAGATAATCCTAAAGGCAATATTAAGTTTATTTTTTTCTTTTCGTTTGCTACTTGATTTATGTGAAAATTATACTTAAAAGCATTTTTTCCTCATAGTTACATCATGAGAGCAGTTATGCCAGATTGTAAGCAAAAATGTAACTATTCATTTCAGCCTGATTCATCTTCACCTCTTCTTTCTCTTAAATGCCTTTCCTGCAATTTCCTCCTTGAAGTCTAATCTCATCTTACCTTCCAAGGTAATGAAGGGAAAACAAAAAACAGAAAAAGGGAAAAAGAATTCTCACCCGAAGCTATTTGTGTCTGAGCAATGAAACAGCAAAATATGTTTAATTTAATCTCAATATAAAAGTGAATATTTGTTCCACATATATATAATTTTACCTGGGAGAGGCTCTGTGCGTGCTGGTCCTTCATTAGCTCTCTGACCAAGTTTCCTATTTCCCTCCCCGACTTTTACTCAGCTACAACCACTCTGACCTCCTCGTTGCTCTCTCTGTTGCTCTCCAATTCAGAGCCTTTGTATTGCCTTTTCCTTTTGTTGGGAGCAGCACTATCCACTAGAATCTCCTACAATGATGGACCCGTCCTACGTCTGTGGTGTCCAGTATGCTATCCACATGAGCCTAGGAGCCACTGTATTTGTACAGTATGTGTTTAGAGCCATTTTTCCCTTAGCTACGTTACTCATTCTTTTCCTCTTTGGGATCTTTAATGTCACTTTACCTAACATTTTAGCACCCCCTTTCTCAGCATTTTCTATCCGCTTCTTTGATTTATTTTTTTCTTCTTAGCATTTATCACTGTCTACTATACTCAACATGTATTAGTTATCTCTAGTGCTTGTTTGCCTCACTACTATGTAAGCAGCACAAAAGCAGGGAATTCTTTTTCTTCTTTTGTATTGGTTTTTGTTTGTTTTCATTCACTGTTGCATTCCCAAGAACCTAGAACAGTGTCTGGCACAGAGCAGGTTGCCCCAAATATTTGCTAATTGAATGAATAAATGACTATAAATTAATACTTTATAAAACAGACACCATGACTTTTGTGTTGGTAGTGACACTTGCTGAGGGTATTGGGGGTAAATAATAGAATAATTCAATGCCTCTGAAATTCCCTGTGCTTCTGAGTTTTGCACTACCCAAGCTCAAGGAGGAACTGCTATAATTCCAGGCACTAGATGTTCCTGATGCTGTAGTTACTGCACAGGCCTGTGTAATACTCCTGTGTAAATTTTGCTCGAGCTGGGAATCTGGGAATACTCTTTTTCTTTCTTTGGCCAACTATTTTATTTGTCAATTAAAAAAACCTTTCAGGTTGGGTCCAAAAAAATTCCCATTACTAAAAACAAAAAAAAATTCTTTAAATTTATTTTATTGAAGTAGAGTTGATTTACAACTTTGTGTTAATAATAAAAAAAGAAACATTTAAACACAAAGAAAATGACTCCATGATCACTTACTATTTTAAAAAATCAAACCTACTCCTTCAGCTGCAGCCACCTGGAAGTCTGTTATCTAACAGTATTATGTTCCCTTATGCTGGGCTACATAGGAAGATAGAAATCTAATTGACAAAAGCATACTTCCCTCACAAAAGTGCACAGAATTTTACTATATCCAATTAAAGCTCTGAATAACTTCCAAAAAACCTGAAATAATACATAAATAAAAATTTCAAAATAATTCCTTTGGCCTTAACCATCTTAGCCCTCAGATGGTGGCTTTAAGAGGAATGGAAGAACACCAGTAACACACTGTAAATTTCATCTGATGCTAGAAATTATCTTGCTAAGGAAATATTAGGGAACAGAGCTTAAGTTTGATTTTATTTAACTGAGTATTGAACACAGTACCTTTATTTTTCTGGTTGGTTTTGGGAGAAGGTGCTTTAAAATGTACTGAATGTGCCTATGATTCTAATAGAATGGGAGGGCAGCTGTCTGTCTGCACTTTTAACCACTCCCATCCCACCCTGCCCCCACCCAAGAAAAAATAAAGTCTGACACACATCATCAAGCTATTTCCCCATGATTACCTGCAGGTTAAACACCACCTTCTGAAGCAGATGGTCAATTGCCAGTCTAATAGAAGGAATTGTTATCCTTCCTCTCATCCATTTGAATATGCTTTTGATACTCTCAGTGCCAGCAAATTGCTAGAGGTTCAAATAGTGCCCTGTGTATCATCGAGAAACTGAATAATTGAGACTGTCAGATAGCCTCTCTTTTCCCATCCTTTTCCTTTGTACAGGAAAATTGTTCTACTTTTATATAATTAACGTTCAAGAACACAGCACAAGGGAATACCCTGATGGGATCTTACAACTCCATCAAAATTAAAATCATAACAGTATGTAAGATAAAGGATTAGCAATAAATGCAGAGTTCCCAGAGCAAAAAAAAAAGTCTGTTTTCACAAATGGGCATACTCTAGCATGAACCCAAATCCTTTTTGTTAGCCAAAAAAACAGAAAAGAAAAAGTTAACTTGGATTTTTAGTTGAAGCTGTCACAAAGGTGAACTGTCCACCACGGTTCTATCACAGCACCGCAATTTTGTGTTGAAACTTATCTTTGGGAAATTTGTACTTATTAAAAGTGGAATATTCTTGTAGATACAATGTCATTTATTTCTCATATTGAAACTCAAATTCCACAGACAGATGTAATGATGTGGAATGAGCATAGAAAGAAAAAAGTCCGTTCAAGTTCAGTTACGCCGTTGACTGGCCATGTCATCTTTGGCAAGTTTGAATTTCGGTTCCTTCATCTTCCTACTTTATGTGGTTAATTTAGGGGTTAAATGTAAAGTAGATAATGTATCTGGGATGTTATGGATGCTAATAACTTATGGATATCATCATTATTATTATTATTAAATTGTGCAAGGGGTATAATTACAACTCAAACATATTTAAGAGAATGAATTCATAGAGAAATAAAGAAAGGATCCACATCAAAGTGTCAACAGCAGTTGTATTTATGTGATAAGAAGCCTTTTTTCTAGTTTCCCGTATATTTCTGAATTTTATTTAATACATTTAATTTCACTGTTAATGAAAACATTTGTTTCCGTTTTTATACTAAAAATTCCTTCTATGCTTATCAGTATGTTCTACCAGGAAAAGATAATCCAAATTATACATTGGTTTATATAAAATATGGAAGTGCTTTTTTAAACATTTTATATTTGAGAAATATCCAACTTAATCTGCCAATATAATTATCTCCTTAACACTTTTAAAATCTCTGTGAATCTGAAAGAAAACTAGTTTCAACTTATCAATTAACATTTTATTAAGAACTATTTGGGCTTCCCTGGTGGCGCAGTGGTTGAGAGTCCGCCTGCCAATGCAGGGGACGGGTTCGTGCCCCGGTCCGGGAGGATCCCACATGCCGCAGAGCGGCTGGGCCCGTGAGCCATGGCCGCTGAGCCTGCGCGTCCGGAGCCTGTGCTCCGCAGCGGGAGAGGCCACAACAGTGAGAGGCCCGCGGACTGCAAAAAGAAAAGAATTATTTGATGAAGAAGTGTTCTGAAATTTTTATAAATTTTTTTCTTTGAAATAGAAGTTCCTTTTCACCAAGACTGAACAAACTTCTATTCTGAAAACCACAAGATCTGAATAGAAATTCTGGGCAAACCATTCTTCCTATTCTAGTTTCTGCCTCACATCATAGCAGTTTAAACTTTCCACTAACAGCAACTTTTCATTGAAACTGTATAGATTCACACATCTGAAAAAACTTCAGCCAGGGTTTAAATCACTTCATCTTTGTAAGTTTAAGAACCAAGAGTAATCATTTTTTAGTAGAAAACTTTCCAGTGTGTGTATATATATATTCTTGAATGCATACCGTCTCATAACATAATGGTCCCAGGCAAACTTTCTGCATTGGTTTCTCTTGGCTCTTTTTTTTTGCGGTACGCGGGCCTCGCACTGTTGTGGCCTCTCCCATTGCGGAGCACAGGCTCCGGATGCGCAGGCTCAGCGGCCATGGCTCACAGGCCCAGCCACTCCGCGGCATGTGGGATCTTCCCGGACCGGGGCACGAACCTGTGTCCCCTGCATCGACAGGCGGACTCTCAACCACTGCGCCACCAGCGGAACCTTCTTTAGGCTCTTTTTTTGGTCATTTATCCTTACTCATCTATCCACCCCTTCTCTTTCACTTGGTTTATTTTTCTTTGTTTGTTTGTCCTTTGTATAAGATATTACAGAGTGTCTTTGAGTTTGAAAGAAAAAAAAATAGAAATGATGGAAGGTAAAAAGGCAGGAGAAGGGAAAAGAAGAAAAAAGAAAAAGAAACCTAGGACAAAAACTTTTCTTACTTCTTTCTGTTCATGATTATCTCAGCCTTCAATGGCTGGTTAGCAAAGAGTCAAGTGCACAGCACAAAGATTCAGTGAAAATTTGCCAAGAGGTGAGGGACAGTGATACTCTCTTTTACCCATACAGCAAAAAGACAGACAGGACTTCTTCAAATGTAAGTCTCAGCTCCACTACGAAGATGAGGTAGCTGTCTTCTTTGGACAGATACCTCCCCCTGGAAGCATCATTCCTCTCTCTGTGGCTTGTTTGGCCTATTGTTCCACCTTTACATCATTCTGAGACACCACGTAAGCATTCTTACCCCTTTCCCCCAGAAGGTGGCAGGTGCTTATTAAGCACATAGAAGGGGGTGTATTTTTCCTTTGTCACTCTATTTATCTTGCCTTGCGAGAGAAATCTAAATGTCCCTTGTCACCTTGAGTCTTCCACGAAATGGAAAGAGCTTTGCAAATATCCTCCACAGAACCCTCTGATTTCATTCACAACCTGACACGAGAGCTCAGAGCAGTACTTTATCTGTCATTAATCCCACGGCAGCATGTAGCAGTCATTAAGGGGGTTACTTACAGCTTTCTCACCAATGAATATACAGAAAGGAGTAGAAAGGAAAGTTGGCAGAGTCCATGACAAATGATCCCTGTGACGGGGAACTGAGACCCGGCTACTCTGACTGTTGGGGAGCTATTTCCCCTGTGTCAACACACAGCCCACAGGGCAGAGGTAATTTTACCATTTTATGATCTACTGTACTTGGCATCTGTTCTGGCGCTGGAGACTGTCTATTCTGGGGATCAGTTGTATATTCCCAGATTGCCATTTTCCTCTGCCTTGCGCTCTGTTAAATATTCTACAGTATATTATCACTTCATTTGACTTCAGTTCTTTCCTCTGACAGTGGTGCAGGGCAGTCTGGACTCAGAGTCACTTCCTCTCTCAAACTCAATCTGTGTAAATGTCAAAAAGAAAAAAAAAAAAAGTAGAACTCTTTATGACCCCAGCAATCCGGGATTTCTGAGGAAATATTTGATAGGTGTTGCATTTCTGAAGCTTTATTTGCTGGAGGCAGGGGCGGGGAGGGGGGACACTTGGGGTTGAAAATACTGTTACTTTCAGAGTTCGCTTTTTAGGAAAAGTGATATTTTGTTCTTAAAAGCCCCAGTCACAAAAACAGAGGCTGTGTTGACATAAAGGTTTTTTGTTTGTTTGTTTGTTTTGGACAGTCCTTCCAACCTTTACTTACAGATCTCAGCTCTGGCGACAAATGTGGGCAAATGACTTGGAACACAATTTGTAACACTCACGAAGCTGAGAATTTTCTGTGATTTCTTTCCTCTCTCCCCAACTCCCCTCCTGGGTTCTCTCTTTATCCCCCTCCCCTTTTCCCTCTTTGTGTTTCCGTGCTGAAAGATTGTCAAATCTACTGACATAAAAGAACAAGTCACAGAAAAGACCCTACAGAAGGTTTTGCTTTTGGGGAAGAGTGTCAGCATTAAATATTTTCAGGCTGTTTTGGACCATCCTAATTGAAGGCTATCAGAAATAAAGTTAGAGATGACTTTGCTAGGTCAGCAGAATTCAGTGATCACATATTACTCTGCAGTGGAGTAGCTGGGATTAATGAAATGTTTTACCTAAAAGGGCTTCTATGGAGTAACTTTCAGGAATGATCCTGTGCTTAGAAGCAGCGATGGATCGACTGGATCGACGAATAATGCTGAATAACTCAAGCCACACAGAGACAGGATGTGCCTGTTGCACCACAGATTTCTTAACTTTCAGAAGTCAGGGTAGCTTTTCATTCCTTTAGTTTCAGTTAAAAAAAAAAATGAGAAGGAGCGGTCAGTATAGTCAGAAAGCAAGAAAAAGCAAGAATAGTGTGAAGGAGAGAAGAGGGCAAGGGAAATAATTTTGGTTGAGAGTCCACAGCATGAGTCAGGCTCCAAGCTAGGTATTTAATAGACAATAAATCATTTAACTGTCAGGCCCTCGCTGGGAGATGTTTCTTTCTCCATTTTCAAAACAGAGAAACTGAGGCTCAGCCAGAAATAGCCATTTGCCTAAGATTACAACATTAATAAATAGCGGAGCCAGGATTTTTTTTTCCTCTTTATTACTAAAGTCCGTGCACTTCCCATAACTCTAAACGGAGATCTCAAGTCTGTGTTGACCAGGCTTTTTTTTTCTTCTTCTTTCTTTAGAGACTTGCCTGCTTTCTAAGACTGGAAGCAGATTGTTAACCTTCAAAATCACTGCCCACTCATCTGGCTAGAATGCATGCAAGGCAAAAGGAAAATTTATTCTGGATTAGGAAAATCATCACTAATTTCATTTTCTCACTCCCGAGGACACAGACATGTTGGTCAAAAAAAAGGAATAGTGTGATAAATATTTTCAGTTCATTTTTAATTTGAAAAAATATTGTGAAATATTTTTAAACTTTAAGCTATTTTGCATGGAAGGACTTTATCATTACTATAGTTGCGTATCTCTAGGCATTGAAGAAGAAAGAGGCTACATGAAAATATCGGCCAAAATTATGTATTAGGTTTCAGGAGATTACAACCCTAGCTTTGAAAATAAATAAAACTATTTTTTCTGTATTTTTAAAAATCTATTGCCATGAAAATACTCAGGATCACCTGAGTTCAATTTCTGACAAACATGACCCTGATTTTTTAAATGTCATTCAAATGTGTTTTTAAATCAATAAAATTTCCAAGACAGAATTTCCTATTTTTCAAGTTTGGCAGCATTTTGATAAGGAATTCTGGGTCTCTTCCCACCCTTCCAATGTGGGGTTATTTTCCAGAAGAACGGCCAATAGTTCAGTTATCTTCTTGGAAGAAACAGAGTTGTCTGGTTCCCCTGCTGCCTTGTGAGTTATTTCTTAACTCGACAGGAATAAACCCATTCCCTTAGACTCACATGGCAGAGGCTGGATATTTGAGCCTGATTTTTGGCTGTTTCGTCAGAACTCTTCCTCTGTGGGCAAGCCTGTGTTCCGGATGGTTCCTCTTTTATCAGAGGCACTTTCCATCTACAGGTTCACGGTCCATATCTAAGCTTAGGAATGGTGGAGGGAGACAGTCACGGGGAGATCTGACCCTCATATTCCACACACTCTGTGACAGCAAAAATGTCTTTTAAAAAGAGCTCCAGTACAAGAGACATTTAGTCCAGTCTGGCTACAACATGAAGGATAAGCCTAGAGCAATTTACCCCATGTTACTCTTTCCTTTCACTCTGATTAAATGTGGTCTCTTTGAACACTTTTGAGTGGTAACTTCTAATACCACACCTAAACTTTTTTTTTTTTTTTAATTAAAAGAAAAATAATGCCTGAAGGTACAAAAAGCCGTACGGCTTCTGACAAAGTAATTTCAGAAGGCAAATGATAGCTACAGACCCCAATCACTATCATATAGTTAGACTGTACAAACAGAAAAAGGATGACTCTAGAATGTTGAATTCTTCCTGACAGCATGATGTGATAAGTTTTGGATAATCTTGGGAGCAGGCTTGGGTTACAGTCATGGAAACTCATTACATACACACACAGACACTCATACATAAATACCATATATGTGTGTGTGTATTTGATGAATATAATGTGCTACTGTTAAGACAATTCTATTTAGGAAGAGAATAGTAAGTTTATTTAGGGAATATATGTACTCTGCAGTTAAGTGGGGATTATGTTTTTCTAAAGCCACTAGTAGGAACAATAAAATTGCTTTATCAAACTATCATTAAACAAAGAAGCTGCCTTCTTCATCTCTGTGTCACTCAGCCCAAAAGTAGTAAAAAATTCCCTGTCTCTGTTGCATCTTAGCAGTTTACGAACACACGAAAGGGGCAGGCACACCCCAACATTTCCATTTTAAACCTTCATTTTTTTCAGTGTGCATGTTGAAATGAGGAGACTGATGAATAGAAATTTATATTCCTGGTATAAGTCTGATTGATATCATTCCAGTGGTATTTTTGTTTTATTTCCACCGATCACTCAGATTTCTCTAGAAAAGCCACACTGCATTCACTAAATGGCCTCTAGCAAGGAGAATAAGAAAAGGACCATAGTTTTCTATCAGATTCATAGAAGAGGGTTCCTTTCAGGGAAGAAAGAACCTTGAAGTGTTTGCCAAGAATGTGAAATTCCTGGTTTATCTAGAGTTCAAGTGTCTTCTTGGTGATTCTTACGTAGGGAAAGCATTTGAAGTAAAGAGAAAGGGTTTTTTAAAAATATTATATATAGGGAAAGAATTTGAAGTAAAGAGAAAGATTTTTTTTTAAATATTATATATTCCAAAGGAGCTAGACTGAGAAACTGAACAGCCTCAATGATCTATGGAAAACTTAGATGTACCTAAGAATTGTCACTGACCTCAGCTGTTTCTGAAACCTGGATTAAGCCATTTGTCGTGGAAATCTAATTGAGTTTCATTCACTTCATTTATTTGCCAGTATCTACTAGCTGCCACAAACTGTGCTGCGTGTTAGGGATACAGGAACATAGTCCTGCTCTCACAAAGTTCATAAGCTAGTGGGAGAGAAAGCAATTAAACACAATGTGATTAGAAGAGATAAGTAGTATGAGAGAGATGCAGCGAAAGCACTAAGTCTGGTGGGCTTTGCAGGGGATGATCAAAGAACACTTTCTGAATAGCATGGCACTACCATTGATTGCTCTAGGATGAGTGTAGAAGGGAGAGGGTGTTCCAAACCTGACCAGGAGGAAAAATCAGAAAACCTCAAGCCATTCATTAGCCATTTATTAGCTACTTGCTGGGGACAATGTGAGATCCTAAGCAGTAGAAAGGACTCAAATCTACTCCTTTACATATTCCAGTGTTTGGAATTTATCCTCAAAGGATTTTTATTGAAGGATTTTAAATAAGAGAGTGGCATGCTTAGATCCTTTTTCTTCCTTCTATGATTGGAGACAGGTTGCTAAGAGGCTTGGGGATAAGAGTTTGTACAATGGCACTAGTTTGTCATAACCGTTGTTCAAAGCAGATTCCAAAGTCTCCACCAAAGCGGTGGAGACCCGCACATGGTTTCTGTGTTGGGGTCTGATTATCAGAAAGAAAAGAAAAACCCAGTTCTGCTCAGGAATTATTCATGGGTGGCTGTGGAGGAATCACATGTGCTCTACACTATTTCAGCTTAGATAACTCTGCAGCTTCATTGAATATTTATCTCTGATTTTTTTTTTTTGGCAACAAAGACCAGTTCCGTTTCCTTTGAGTCTGTATGACTCAGGAAAGATAGCTCATCTCTCATGACACTTAGGTAAAGCCAAAAGTTAAAATGATTTTTCAGGAAAAATAAACTTTTCATGTAAGCTTCTTTTCTAGTTAAATTTATCATTTTGTTAACAGAGTGAACATAATGACTCATCTTTATCTCTTTCTTTTCCTGTTTGGGGAAGTAAAGGTGGGACACATCTTACTTAAAAAGGCTTCAGGCAAGGACAGTGCCACTTTTGGCAGGAAGCCTGCTATTATTCCTTTAATAGGACACATTCACATTTCTTTCCTTAGCACTACCGTTCTAAGCAAGCATGAGTTGCTAATATAAATTCATATTTAAACTTCTCTTCAAGTATACTTATTTTTTATAAATCTGCGTGGTGGGCTGTGCTGGTTCTTAGGATGGAATCCTCCACATAATCATTTGCCAAAATAAACCACTGCTCTTTTAATTCACTAGAAAACTCGTTACCATTTTACATTTGTAAGTTAATCCATGAGGTTGGAATACAGTGCTGACCTTTCAAAGTGCCCCTCTATTAAGAATATCACTTCTTGGGCTTCGCTGGTGGCGCAGTGGTTGAGAATCTGCCTGCCAATGCAGGGGACACGGGGTCGAGCCCTGGTCCGGGAAGATCCCACATGCCGCAGAGCAACTAGGCCCGTGAGCCACAACTACTGAGCCTGCGTGTCTGGAGCCTGTGCTCCCAACAAGAGAGGCCATGATAGTGAGGGGCCTGCACCCCGCGATGAAGAATGGCCCCCGCTTGCCACAACTAGAGAAAGCCCTTGCACAGAAACGAAGACCCAACACAGCCAAAAATAAAAAAATTAATTTAAAAAAAAAGAATATCACTTTTTATGTTAATTTTCTGCCCCGGAAAATATGTTCTCTTTGTTTTTTAAGAAAACTCCATAAGACTTCCCTGGTGGTGCAGCAGTTAAGAATCTGCCTGCCAATGCAGGGGACATGGGTTCGAGCCCTGGTCCAGGAAGATCACACATGCCTCGGAGAAACTAAGCCCGTGCGCCACAACTACTGAGCCCACGTGCGGCAATAACTGAAGCTTGCGCACCTAGAGCTTGTGCTCTGCAACAAGAGAAGCGTCTGCAATGAGAAGCCCGCGTGCTGCAACCCGCTCACCGCAGCTAGAGAGAGCCCACGTGCAGCAACGACACCCAACATGGTCAAAAAAAGGAAAAAGAAAACCCCATAAAGACTTTGCTGATCAAGTCAGAACCCTCTAAAAGATATTTAAGAAAGTAACTGGGAAAATATGATTATGTTTAAAGGTAGAAAGTCCCCTTCTAAAAGTCAGATCCTGTTGTTGGTTTTTTTTCTTTGAGTCTCTCTTATGCATTTACACTACCCTCCCCCTGTTCCAGGCTGCCTTTACTTCCCTATTGATTTCCTCTTCCATTTTTCAACTAGCTTATAATGTCATTGTCCAGCTAGTAAAAAATAGCTAGAATTTATAAGACTCCATGCTAGGAACTAGGCATGTATTATTTCATTTAATGCTCACATTAATCCTAAAAGATGGGTGTTACCTCCCCATTTCTTTACGAAGAAAATGAAGTTCAGAAGAGTTTAGCAATTTGCCCATGGTCATAAAAACAGACAAGCTCACCTGACTCCAAAGCTGATGTGCTCCCTGCTCCCACACTCAATCTCCCAAAGCATGATCACTTAAACCTTGACATTTCTGTGATCAAGAAGTCTTCATTAATTCATCATATTGAATCTAAACTCCTCTGTTTGATTTTGAAAAACCTTTCCTAATTTGCTTCAGTTGAACTCAATAAACAGTAATTGAGGGCAGACTGTGTACCAGGCACTATTCGGGGTACCAAGGATGATGTGTTTACTCTTCACATGCAAAGTCATTGGCCATCACTCCCTGACCTCTTCACCCCTTCAGTCAAATCAGTATCCTTGTTCTTCACGGCAGCCATGTTCCTTCTCACTCTCACACATTTTTTTTGCCTCGTTGAGCGTTTTATTAACATGCCATTTTAATATATAGGATAGGATTTCTCAAACTTTGCTCTTTAAGATATTAATAGGTGCTTTCAGAAAGAAAGAAAAAGAAGAAAGTAAATTTGGATACATTTGGCAAATGCTGTTGAGTATTAACTACCCATTGGTTACTAACAATAACTAGCCTACAGAATTCTCTGAAATACCTGGAAGTAAAGAATTCCTAAATTTAAGCCAGTCTTTTCCATACTTTTTTGCCCACAGAACACATTTTTCTTCCAAAATTCTTAAACTTCATTGCATTTAGAGAAGAAAATTCTTAGGTGCATTCTCTCATTCTTCTTAAAATTTAGTTTACTCTTTTGAGTAAATAGTCCATATGATTCAGACATCAGAACAATACAAAAACATTACATTTAGATTTTTCTTTTCCATCCTTTTCGTATCAATCACGCTCATGATTAGCCACATTTTTAGATTCTTGTGTTTCTTTCTTCAAACACGAGAAAATTAAAACACATGTATATTTTATTTATCGTTGTTTTTTTAATAGCACAATATATTACATTTTATTCTCTATATCCTGTAGTGAGGTTTTTTTTGTTGATTTTTTTTTTGTGTGGTACACGAGCCTCTCACTGTTGTGGCCTCTCCCGTTGCAGAGCACAGGCTCCGGACGCGCAGGCTCAGAGGCCATGGCTCACGGGTCCAGCCGCTCCGCGGTATGTGGGATCTTCCCGGACCAGGGCACGAACCCATGTCCCCTGCATCGGCAGACGAACTCTCAACCACTGCGCCACCAGGGAAGCCCATGAGTTTTCTTTTGTATTTTCAAAGTATAGTCTTCTTGCGAGGCCTGATTTAAGTCTCACTTCTTCAAGGAGGCTTGCCCAATCCTTGCTGAAGTAGCTGATGCCTCATGGTTTAAACTCTCAGTATCTTATTGTTTCTTATCTGTTCTTTTGATCTCACCAGTGAGATGATAAGCTGTGTTGAACATGGGAATCAGAGGCACTGCTTTTTTCACTTCTTACATACCACCAAGCCTGCAGTAACTGCTGAGTTAATCATCCTGTCTACACTTTGGCAGTCAAGAGAGACAGCCACAGAGACCTGTTGGAATCTGACTCATTGCCTAGAATTATGGGAACTTTCTCTCCACATTGCTGCATACAGAGTCTTGTCCAGTATCATGAATCATAGAATATCACCAAATTAATTCTTCCCCAATATGAGAAAATAAAACATTGAAAATATTAAAAAGTATGGTAAATCATAAGAGTAGTCATCACAAAATATGGGCCATGTTCCTAGCTGTAACATTTCCAACCCTTGTATAAACCAATAAACATTATCTGCACCTATAGAATGAAAATAATTACTTAGAGCTACTGAAGTTGTTACATGTAAGGCCAAGAATTAAAGTTCTTAAGATTTAGGTTACTTAAAAAACAACAACAACAGCTCTTGGAATCCTCATTATTACAATGTTTTGAACAAGCAGCTTTTTCAGAGAAATCCACTAAGATGATGGCTGCTGAGATAAGTAAAGCATATTGCGATAAGATTCAAGACTGCCCACCTTGGCAAAGCCACATGCAAAACTTGAGGAGGTAAAGCTTGAACAAGACAGACTCCCTGTCTTCTAAGAGTGACAGTCCCAATGCCTCCAATTGACATTAGATATTTTGTGCTGAGATGTAGAGAGGTAGAAATTGTTGTTGGCACTTGGACAGATGCCTGGGGGAGAGAAGTCTTCACATTTATTCCCATAGAACAATCTCATGTAGAGGACTTGAGAAAGGTTTAGGAATATTTATGAAATCAATGTAAAATAATGAGATGCATAACCTGGATATAGATATGATTGTTTTCCTTTCCCTCTCTCCCTTTCCATTGAAACTCTTGAGTTGTCCTTTCCCTCTCTCCCTTTCAATTGAAACTCAGAGTTTCAGTATTGAAACGCTGGTGCTTTTAAAGTGAAAGGTACTCCTTGATGGATACCCCTGTTGGCAAAAAATCAAGTTTCCAGGTAGACCGGGGAGCATGGTTTTCAGATTTTCTGATAACGCTATCAACTGAAATCTCAGTTCTAAGTACAGAATCAATCATTCCAATATCCTGCCAGGGTTGTCTTTCATAGAATAAGAGAGATGGCAATCACAAAACTAAGCCTCAGGTTAGAGTTAGATCATATTCACCACCAGGAGTTTCTATGTAGGATATGGGAAGACTGGCAAGATAAGCCCTTCCTCTTTTGGCTGCAGGGTTTCTGATGTGCCCCTGAGGTTTCTCTGTGTTAAATGGCCAATACTTTCCATTGCCTTTAAAGACACACACGATGCCCATTCCTTGTTTCTTTGCACAGTACATTAAACACAGGAGGTTTTCTTCTGGTTCTAGATTGTCAAAAGAAATGAATTTAATTGACTCTAAAAAGGGCCAGAAATAAGCCTTTTTGTGACTGAGTTCTGCCATTTTTACCTGGAAAGAGGGATTATATCCTTCCTGTGGCTGCAAAGTAGATGTTATGCTTGAGAAGAAGTTTTCGCCATTTCAAAACATGGCTTTTCTTTCCCAGTGACCCATCTGCACTCTCCTGTTAAGATTCTGAAATAAGGAAGTTAACAGGCTCAGAGATCCCACTGTTTCCTATTTCTATTTCCAGTAATAGCTCTCAGGGCTACTTTGTCACCAAGACCCACAGAATTGAATGTGATTGCAGCAAAAGGTACTATGAGTAGAAAATGAATTCCTTATGTTGAAAAGAGAAAAATGTGTGGGTGCTTTAGGAATGAGGCTGTAGACAATGGTAGAGTTTTCAACAACATATTACAAAGGGATGGCTAAACTGACAGTTGATTAGATGATTGACACAATTTTTGAAAGTAATAAAACTGAATTTTCCCATTTATTATGGCTTTCATGCATTTTCCTTTTAAACTGCTGGTTATAATGCTTACCCCCAATTTTTATGTGCAATCTATTTTGATGTGTTTTGTCAGCAAAAATCCATAAAGCAATATGAACTCACATAAAGCTGACTTACCTTGTCGTTTACTTCCAGGAAATAAAAGTCCTTGGCTGGAATCTTGACCAATGATTCTTACAAACAAAAGGCACCCAGATGCCCATAGCTACTCAGTCAAAACTGAGATGGAGATGTCATTTGAGATTTGGATACTTAGTGACCTCATGAATTCCGAGAAAACTATTGGGGATTTGAACAATTATCTATCATACTGTGCCCTATACTTTCGTCCATAACATATGTCTAGGCTGCCTTGTTTCACCCTTCTGCCATAACCAGTCTTCTTAAAATTTGAGGAGCATATTCAGTGCAGTTGCATCGTACACAGTGATCAGGTTAGAAATTCAGCTTGTAAAATCAATAATTACACAATAAAAATTACCAGTTAAAACCTCTTAAGTTACCCATGAGTTATAATAAAATGTGTATCATTTATATAAACGATCTCATGCAATATGTGTACATATGTAATGCGTAAAGTACAGTATTTATTAGCAAATGCATTTTTTATAATTGTGGTAAAATATACATAACAAAATCTACCATTTTAACCTTTTTTAAATGTATAGGTCAGTGACATTAAGTGTGTTCACATATTTGTGCAACCATCACCACAGCCCAGCTCCAGAATTCTTTCCATCTTCCCAGACTGAACCTGTGGCCTCTTTAAACACTAACTCCCACCTCCCTAATGGCTGGTAACCACCATTCAACTTTCTGTCTGTGAATTCGATTATTCTAGGTGGCTCGTGTACGTGGAATTGCACAATGTTTGTCTTTTTGAGACTGGCTTATTTTACTTAGCATAATGTCTTTAAGGTTCAACCATGTTATGGCAGATGTCAAAATTTCCTTCCTTCTTAAAGCTGAATAATATTCTGTTGTATGTGTATACCACATTTTGTTTATCCATTTATTTATTGATGGATTCTTGGTTTACTTCTATCTTTTAGCTGTTGTGAATTATGCTGTTATAAATCTGTGTGTACAAATATGTGAGTCCCTGTTTTCAAATCTTTTGGGTATATACCCAGAACTGAAATTGCTGGATCATATAGTAATCCTGTTTTTAATTTGTTAAGATACCACCAGTTTGTTTTCCATAGCTGTATCATGTTACAGTCCCACCAGCACTGCACAAGAGTTTCAGTTTCTCCACATCTTCGTCAGCATTTGTTATTTTCTGGTTTTGTGTTGTTCAGTTTTTATAATAGCCATCCTAATGGCTGTGAAGTGGTATCTCATTGTGGTTTTGATTTGCATTTCCCTAATGATTAGTGATACTGACCATCTTTCTTATGGACTAATTGGCCATTTGTATATCTTCTTTGGAGATATGTATCTTCAAGTCTATTGCCCATTTTTTAATCAAGAGGTTTTTTGTTGTTGAATTGCAGGAAGATTGATGCATTTTTAATTACATTATATACATTTGAACAAGTTGAATGCATGATAGGATTCCATTACAATGCATTCTGGGGAATTCTGATTCAGGGGAACTTGAGATATAATGACTTACTATTACACAGCCAATGCCTTGACAACATACTGGATGTTATCAATAGTAGAGGGAAAAGAATGAGTAAAGAAGATATTTAAGTAAAGAGAAGACAGGCAAAAACCACTGAATTGCTATTCAGGCAAACTTGCCGATCACTGTGTTAATTCTGATGGGTAAGTTACAAATTTGGAAGTGAGTGACTCATTTTTCCATTCCTCATGATTGTGTTACAGAAAGTATTGCGTGCACTCACCTACTCACCGGCAGTGAGCACCCAAACACATCAGGTCGGCTGGGTGAGTGTTTCAAAGTTGTTGAGCAGGGCTGACTTCTCGGTTGCTGGGCTGTGCAGAAACAGCCTCAGACTGTCTTCACCGAGCAGGTCACTGTGACCTCCAGTGTTCCTGGTTCCACCTCTGAAATCCCTCCTCTAGCCCTGCAAGTTCTGCCAAACCCTCTTAACAGTAAATAGCCTCCAACAGGTTAGTCTGCCGCCGCCGCCGCCGCCGCTACCGGTGCTGCTGTGGTTTCCTAGCTGTGTCTTCCTCACCTCTGTCTGGCCCCAACTTATCGGTTCGCATGTTTCTTCTGCTCACTCTGCCCATGCGCTCCTCACTTCAGCATCCTTTACAGCAGTGCTTGCAAACCCCGCCGTCGTCCATCCCGAGCACGTGTCGCAAATCATGGGAACCTGTTGCAGCAAGCACTGTTGGGACCTGGGCTGTGTTCCAGAGTCTGGTTGTCAGGGTTCCTTCTTACTGTTTTAAGAAATAAGGATCGGGCATGATGCTGATGAAATTGTTCAGAAGGCTGAATGTAGTGCCTCTGGAGTAGGTCTAGGTCCTATCATCATTAGAAGGACGGTGGTGGGTAGGGGGACTTGCCTTTCAAGTCTGGGTGGATGCACAATTGCAGGGATGCCCCAAGGACTTTCTGCTTTAAATGCATGCAGGGCAAATCCCATTTTGAAAACTCCAAGAGGTTGTTTACTTTGCCAACACTATGAAGGTTCTTCACTGATGCACAGACAGATTTTTTTTTTTTAACCACATGGAAGGAAGTCTTACAAGTTTTTTCATACTTCTCTCTATCATACACTTGAAACACTCTTCTTCATGCATTCCTTTCTTTATTCAACAGACAGTTCTTGAGCACTTAGCATGAACCAGGCACTGAGCTGGGGAAAAGGAAGCAAAGCATCTTGGGTGAGATTGCATGCTTAGGAGCTATACTACGTGCTTACGTGGCACTCCAGCTCTGCCACTCAGTAAAGGAACTCAGGGCAAGTGTCCCCACTCCATTAGTACTCATTTATCTCATTTGTAAAACTGCAAAAGTGATAGTATTCTTCACAACATAGCAAGGATAGCAAGGATTATCGGATATTGATGTCTGTAAACTGCTTAGCAATGCCTAGCTTGGAGTAGGCATTCAATAAACGAAATGATACTTTCGCTGTTATTCTTGAATTGAGAGGTGGAATATCAGGTTTTTACCCTCAAGTAATGCATCAGCTAGTATCGAGACAAGCATGTAATCAATTACAAGATAATCTAAGTACTATAAGGAAGATAGTGAGATAGAAGCTCTAAAGGGGGGGTGCTAATTAATTCTGTCTGGAAGTTGGGGGTATGGAAGTTTCGTGCATGGCATCTCAAAGGAGATTTTACTTGGGCTGGAACTCAAACAGAAAAGATTTTGACAAATCTTTTAATGTTGTAAGATTTTTTTTTTGTATTTAATGTGTCTCTCAAAATGCCCCTTCAGCCCTCAATATCCTTTCTCTCTTCCATTCCCAAGCCCACATTTTATCAGTCCTCTGATCCTTCAAAGACTCTGCTCAAATGTCAACTCTTTCTTGATTCCTTCCCTGATGAATGAATAAATTAAATATCACTTGGAAGTATACTTGTATGCTGGGGCCTGAAAATAATTCTTCTTATAGAGAAATTTATTTTGTCAAGAGAATTGCTGTAATGCAATATAACCTGTATTAACATGAGTGCCATCCATCACTCTCTGAGATGAGTATGATAAACATTTCCATTTTTGATCCAATTAAAGCTAGTGGAGCTAGAAAAAACCATATGGACTCCTTTTCCTTTTTTAAGTGGGGTATAAATTTTCAAGGCATAACTACCCAACTGATTCAGAGACAATAATATGCCAGTAGAGTTTGGATACAATCTGCTGATATAACATAAAGGTCTTAGAACAATAAACGAAACCCATAATATAAGGAACTGATGGCATCGGGATAATTAGATCCATCAGGACATTCAGTAACAACCAAATGAAAGAAAACCACAACCCAGCAAGCTAGAGGCATATTACTTGTCCCTTTCAGCTAAATATCTCCAACTAGATAATATTCAGTGATAATAAGAAAAATCAGTAAAGTTTACTGCGTAAATAACCAAGGCAAATTATACCTATAATAATTCCAGAAAAATAAAACCCAGTAGGCAGTACACAACATACACCCACGTTTTTGTCTCCCACAAAGTATTGCCCAAGTCCTAGTGCTGAGAATGTAAATATCAGCTGCAACAGACACAGGACCATCATTCAGACATGAAATGCTAAGCGTATACCATAAGGGTTCTAGCAGAAAGGCAGGAGAAACTGCTGTATCTCATGCAGCGAAGAGGAATATGTGAAGGGAAGATAGAGAGTGGGTTGCTGGGGTTGAATTAGCCATAAGGTGCAGAACTGACATTTTTGCATAGAAAATGGGTAATAAATGGATGAAGGGTTGAATTTTACATAAAACACAAATTGGATATCTTATGTATAAATTCAGTCTATTGGCATGTTTTGTTTGTTTGGCCCATCCAGTATTTAAATTAATTTTTAATGAGAAGATTTCACATGAAAGTCCAGATTGCTCTTTTCATTTTAAAACTGGAAACTTGGATACTCCATGTGCAGATATTTGTAATGCTCTCACCCTCGCCTCCTTTAATTCTTAACTCAGAATTCTAACTTCACAGATCACCTTATTTGCAGTCATCTCCTAACTATTCCTTCAAAAATTGCACCCCACACACTCCCTATCACCCTCTGTTTTGTTTTTCTCATAGCGCTTGTGACCTTTAATATGGTGCTTAATTTACTTATTTATGAAAGCTCTGGGTGTGCATGGATTTTGTTGGGTTTGTTCATTGTCTATTTTTCTCTATTTTTCACAGTGTCTAAAATGTGAATATAGTATATACTCAATAAATATTTATTAAATAAGCCAAGCTGCTCTCATTGGACAGGTTCCACGACCCCCAACTCAGCACCCCCCAATCCTCACACCTTAGCCCTCTCTCAACACATAGTTTAAAAATATCAGCTTCATTCTAATCATACAGTACTCCTACAAGATTAAATGAACGTACAAAATAAGTTTTAAAATACAATACGCTGTGTCAAATGCTTTTACATACATCAACATCTATTTTACAAAAGAGAAATCTGATGTTCTGGTAGGTATGGTCAATTGCCTGAAAAAGGAGCCCTGAGATTTCAACCATGATTTATCTCATCTCAAAGCTATGCTCTTAACCCCTAAGGGTCTTGGAATTTATTAAGACATAATATGAGTATTTTTATCTGTGGCAAAGAGAGATTGAAATGTCTTTATAAAACCAAGGCTTTATTCATCCTAAATCTAAGAAAAGCAAAAATACCAGCTCTAAGAAAAAAAAAAAAGAAATGTTTCAGGAGATTACTCAAAGATGCCTCAGTAAAATCAGAAATAATGTTTGAGGTGAGGGGTGGAGCAAAGACACCAGATTTGTTCTCTAGTGGGCAGTTCTCTGGGCAGTCAATGGAAGCACCTGCAGATTCTCCTAGTAAGTTGTAAATCCTCCCGCCAGCCCCAGTTCAAGACAGCACAGAAGTTTAGAAAACTTCTGCTTGATATCACTCAAGTCTATGCAGAACCTGTATAATCCCAGAATCCTGATTTTAACGTCAAAAAAAAAAAGAGATCTGGCGGAATTGGCGATTCTTATCTCCACCATGGAAAAAGACTGTATGGGTGATTTAACTGTCAATCATGATCTGATTGGTGCTCTCACCTGATAAACGAGAAAATGTCAGCTGTTGCATCCCTGTTTACTCTTCATGAGTTATGTGACTTTGGACATATCTCATTTTTTATTTTCCTTTGACATAAGCTTGGCTGTGGGAAAATTGCAGTTTCCCTATGGGCCTCATCAGTTGTGAAAAAAGACAAGGGGACAATAACACTTCCTGCCATCTTTGACTATAAATCCACAGAGGACAGTGCCTTGCCCCAAAACCTATAACAATACTTTCTGCTTCTGTTCACACTTGCTTTCCAGAATCCAACCCCAGGTTAACATAGCTCTGATCACTCACAGGAAAATGTTGAGCCATAACTCCTTTCATTAAAGAATGGCCTTGGGGATTATGGATGAAAAACAAAAGAAACAAACAAAGTTATTTTGTTGTGTTGCTGCCATCATTAAAAAGCTTGGCTCCAGTCCATGCAAATATAGTAAGTTGATATTCAGAGAAAATAGCCACCCCTCGGGGCTCCCCAGTTTTCTTCCTCTCCATTTCTGTCCTCATATGGCCGGAGGAAAGAACTGTTGCCTCCCTCTCACCTTCTTGCTTGACTGTTGGGCTTCACAATCCCATCTCAATTGCCTGTTCTGCTCTTGTGTGAGGGTATTACTCATATTTCTGCATCCTCCCTTATATGCATGATGTTGGTATGAAACGAAATTTAAAAATCACCTTGCTGGTAACTCCTAAAGACCTGTTTTTGTTTTTTATTTGGTTGATTGATTGGTTAGTTGGGTGGGCCTACTTTTGTTGTTGTTGTTTGTGTGTGTGTGTGTGGTACGCAGGCCTCTCACTGCTGTGGCCTCTCCCGTTGCGGAGCACAGGCTCCAGATGCGCAGGCTCAGCGGCCATGGCTCACGGGCCCAGCCGCTCCACGGCATGTGGGATCTTCCCAGACCGGGGCACGAACCTGTGTCCCCTGCATCGGCAGGCGGACTCTCAACCACTGTGCCACCAGGGAAGCCCTGTTGTTTTTTCAATTCTTTTTTTATTATACTTTTTTCAGTGTTTCTTAAGTACCATGATGGGGTATATGTTTTTGGCTTAAAGTGTTTCACAAGTTTGATGAGATATAGAAAAATGTGAAGGGACCCCCTTTGTTATTAAACAGTTCAGGTCCTGGCATGAAATGCCCCAGGCCTCAGCCCCAGAAAGCCTGGCATGACAGAACCTGTGGTCCCAGACAGCACAGCTCCAAAGGAAGTGCTCAGTGTGGTGTTTGTGCAAACAAGTGACACCCCTTAGGTGGTGCTAAGATGCTAAGACACTTTAAGATGGAGCTTTAGAAAACTTCTGCTTACTATCACTCAAGTCTATGCAGAAGCTGTATAATCCCAGAATCCTGATTTTAATGTCAAAAAAAAAAAAAAAAAAAAACAAGGAAGGGGAGGTGATTTACTCTGATTTCTCAATCAAAATGAATAACTACTGGGTTGAATGGCACCAAAACCTGTCAAATTGAGGAGGTCAAACGTAAAATGCCCTGATCTTAGGATATCGAACTCTGATCCAAACAGTTCAGAGGCGACATGAGAGAGAATCAAAAGTGAGCATCCACAGTATTAATACAAAACGTATTTAAAGATGTTCTTCACCCCTCGTGGTATGGGACGTTCATTAGTTCATTCATTGAACACTTTTTTTTCAAAGAGATGAATTGATTTTGATATGTACCTTTTTCTCACGATGAATAGAAAAAAAGAGGCCTTTTCCAACAGAAATATTTTTACATGCAGTCTAAGTAGGTATCCTCATGAAAACTTTCCTCAATTCTGGAATGTCTAGGCCCTCACTGTGTTTGAAGATTGCCACCGAGTGTGGAATTTGTTTTTTGCCCATCTCCCAGCTGCCCTGCATACTGAGATCATGAGGTACACTGCTCTTTGGAAAGGAAAAGTAAATATTGGGTTGCTCTAACTGAGGTCATAGTTTCTCCATGTCTAGACATCACTAGTAACTGGTGCCCCTTCTGGACCTGCTGTGCTTTCCATGGATTTATAAATGTATGAATTGCTTTCTATTTGGTTGCATAAAATGTACTGCACTTCCCGACAAGTTTGGAAATTGTATCTCAGATCTTTCTGATAAGTCTCTGCTTGAGCTACTTTTTCCTCCACCTAAAGCAAACGACTGTACTTAATGAATTGGTGGACAATATGATGGCCATTTTCCATATTTTCAAACTCACCAGACAAATCATTTTTAATTTTTGTAAGCAAGCTGTATTTTTTTTCCATTAGTATGGTATCTTTCCTCAACAGCTCTGAGTTTAAATGAAAAAGAGGGAGTAGAAAAAGAAATTTCTACTGAAAGTAGTATGAAAAAACAATTGCTTGTTGTAGGGAAAAAAATGAATGGAAATTATTTTTTCATTGTACACTTTTTTTCTCCTTGTAGATGGACCATTTGCTTTGGTTCTTTAATTGCCTTACTATGTCACAATGTATAAGAAAAGTGAAGTATGAAAAAAGACACAGTCATACACATATGTTTTTAAAGATAGCCCAAGGAAATAAGTCTTTATGAATAGGCCTGAACAATTTTACAAATGGTATAACTTTAGAATTCTATATAGTTACTTTCCTAAACTCACCAAATAATCACAAATGCAGACCTATATATGTACTTGTGCAAACAAAAAATAATTTATTACTTGTTATGCCAATGTCCAAATAAAATTTAGGTTCTGTGTGTGTGCCTGCTAGGAAAAAAAAATGTGTTCTAAAAAATACCCTGTGAGCCTC
This sequence comes from Pseudorca crassidens, assembly GCF_039906515.1. Lineage (NCBI taxonomy): Eukaryota > Metazoa > Chordata > Mammalia > Artiodactyla > Delphinidae > Pseudorca > Pseudorca crassidens. The sequence goes on from NC_090312.1 coordinate 23,144,900, forward strand.
TGTGAATATTTCAAGACACAAGTATTTTTTTCAGCTTCTTTCTATTCTGTGCATAGGATATTCCATAATCTTTATGTCTCCAACTGATCCACATTATGTTATTTAGAGAAACACATTATAATGTATTCTTTGACATTTGATTCCTAGTGATGCTTCAGTTATTTGTGGTTTTAAATTGAAAATAAGATATTAGGAGACTACAAAACCATTACAAAATCTCCTCCTTATACTTGCTATAAAAAACTTTAAATTATATTGATTTGTCTAAAGCTAATTGTTCTCTACAGTAATCTCTTAGCAGTGATTCCACTTTGTTGGTTTTGCTTTGGGGGAAGAGCAAACCTACCTTCATGCCAGCAGCAGCAGCAGCAGCAAACTGTAGTATTATTTTATTAACCAAGCATTAATACAGAAGAGTATTACCCTTGCCTAAGTTTCAGGAAGGCCAAGCCGTAGTAATGAAGATACGTCCAGTTGGCTTTCTTCTCGATGTGTGCAGGGATTTTTGCTTTCTTGAAGGAACAAGGGGGTGTATTGATGATCCATACGTTGTTTCATTCATTTGCCCCATTTCTACTTGCCCTTCAGTTTGTCACCTTATAAAGCCTTCCCATTGTCCTCCCATTTCTGTTAAGCAACCTCAGTGTTTCCTATAACATTTTTTACTCTCTATTAGAGTACTGGTCATATTTTATTGTATCAAGTTATTTCTATGTCTCTTTCCTTCTCTGAGTTTTCTAAAAGCAGAGACCTCCAGGGCCTTACCCAGCTCATCAATAAGTGTGAATTAATTAACCAATTAATATGTATTAAGTGAATGTTTTTAAACTAGTTAGCATTTTGAAAGACAATTAATTTCACTCCATAAGTTATATAAAGTAAATTACAGCTAGAGCAAAGGATCAAATGTTAATAATAATACTATAATGAAAATATCAATGTAAGAATCAGGAAAAAAATGTGTTTTTCTTAGCAGTTGAATTTGCCCCTAAGAAATGACCATTTTTGTTGATAGCTGCATGGGATAAGACCGTAAGAGCAAGACTGAGCAATAATAGTTATTTGCTGAGATTTAGGAAATCAAGTTCAGTTAAATTAAGAGCTTTTATTGTCCTAACTCAGAGTAAGTATGCAAAATTGGAGCAAGCACTGAATTGTTTCAGAAAATAGAAAGAATTTCAGATACTGAAAAAAAAATAATAAGAAGGAGAGAAGAAAGAAGAGATTTTTGACATACACAAAGGGAACTGGGGGGAAGAACAGCAATATCTATAGAAATACCATGTGAAAACCGTATGTATTTTGAGGGGTGAAATGGAATCATGAATCCAGTTTCAAGACTGGTATAAGACAAGACCACACCACATCCGTGTTTACACTGGTCAATCTAAGAAGCATGTTTATTGATTTTGTGAAAGCATAGAAATGCTTTAGAGTCTAAAGGAATAGGAAGAATAAAGAATAATATTAGCATATTCAATTGTAAAAAATTTAAAATTTTATATCCTAGAAAAATATATATAAAATTAAAACTCACCAAGAAAATATTTGTAAAACAGGGTTAATTCATCTGTAGGAGCTCATAAAAATCCATAAGAAAACATCAAGACACTAATATGGTAAAAAAAAAAAAAAGGTGAAGAGACAGTTGATAATTAGTAAACAAACATATTGGAAAATCTCAAACTCACTGGTTATTAAAAGCACGTAGGGCTTCCCTGGTGGCACAGTAGTTGAGAGTCCGCCTGCCGATGCAGGGGACACGGGGTCGTGCCCCGGTCCGGGAAGATCCCACATGCCACGGAGCGGCTGGGCCCATGAGCCATGGACGCTGAGCCTGCGCGTCCGGAGCCTGTGCTCCGCAACGGGAGAGGCCACAACAGTGAGAGGCCCGCGTACCACACACAAAAAAAAAACCATGTAAATTGAAAAAAATAACAAGCTACCTTTTTATATTATTAAATAAGTAAAAATTTTAAGTATCATTTTAACCTTGTATGAACATAGATGTTTGCAAAGTAATATGCACACATTCTTTGCTATTGGCAGTTTAAATTGAGCAACTTTTTCAGGAAAAGAAAATGTTACTTTATGTTTCAAAACCCATAAATATGTTCATATTCTTTAACCTAGTATTTCTGGAATTTATCCCAAGAAAACAATCGAAAAGGCAGAAAATGTCATATGGATAAAGTTGTTCATGACAGCAAATTAAAACTGTTGATTTTAAAGAGCAGTGATATTTTAAATGCTTTAAAAGTTTTACTTTACATTATTCTTGTACTGTATATGAAGTTATTTTTTTAAAAAAAACCTTAAAGCTTAAGTTTTTTTAAATAAGATTCTTCATTTTCTTTTTATCAAAACGTAATCAAGATCATTTTATTTTATTATGCAAATTTTGCTCAAAAATAGAGTGAACAAATACTATACCAATTAAAATATAGCTTAGAAAAGAGTACTTTGGTTTCAGAATTGTCATGATGTTGAAAAATACATTAATTGCTCTTTCTTCCACTTAATTCATATATAGTGTTGTTCTGCTTTTAAACAAAACAAGATTGGTTTTACAGTACAATGCTGAGGCATTATTACAGATTT